>NC_053041.3:81530126-83003459 GCF_002575655.3 Aegilops tauschii subsp. strangulata
GTCTCCAAAGGTACTTGTTGGGTTGGCGTATTTCGAGATTAGGATTTGTCACTCCAATTGTCGGAGAGGTATCTCTGGGCCCACTCGGTAATGCACATCACTATAAGCCTTGCAAGCATTGTGACTAATGAGTTAGTTGCGGGATGATGTGTTACGGAACGAGTAAAGAGACTTGCCGGTAACGAGATTGAACTAGGTATCGAGATACCGACGATCAAATCTCGGGCAAGTAACATACCGGTGACAAAGGGAACAACGTATGTTGTTATGCGGTCTGACCGATAAAGATCTTCGTAGAATATGTGGGAGCCAATATGGGCATCCAGGTCCCGCTATTGGTTATTGACCGGAGACGTGTCTCGGTCATGTGTACATAGTTCTCGAACCCGTAGGGTCCGCACGCTTAACGTTACGATGACAGTTTTATTGAGTTTTGATGTACCCAAGGAGTTTGGAGTCCCGGATGAGATCGGGGATATGACGAGGAGTCTCGAAATGGTCGAGACGTAAAGATCGATATATTGGACAACTATATTCGAACTTCGGAAAGGTTCCGAGTGATTCGGGTATTTTTCGGAGTACCGGAGAGTTACGGGAATTCGTATTGGGCCTTAATGGGCCATACGGGAAAGGAGAGAAAGGCCTCAAAAGGTGGCCGCACCCCTCCCCATGGTCTGGTCGGAATTGGACTAGGGAAGGGGGGCGCACCCTTCCTTCCTTCTCCTTCCCCCTTCCCTTCTCCTACTCCCACAAGGAAAGGAGGAGTCCTACTCCCGGTGGGAGTAGGACTCCCCCCTATGGCGCGCCTCTCCCCTTGGCCGGCTGCCTCCCCCTTGATCCTTTATATACGGAGGCAGGGGGGCACCCCAGAGACACAACAATTGATCCTTGAGATCTCTTAGCCGTGTGCGGTGCCCCCCTCCACCATATTACACCTCGATAATACCGTTCCGGAGCTTAGGCGAAGCCCTCCGTCGGTGGAACATCATCATCGTCACCACGCCGTCGTGCGGAAGAAACTCTCCCTCAACACTCGGCTGGATCGGAGTTCGAGGGACGTCATCGAGCTGAACGTGTGTAGAACTCGGAGGTGCCGTACGTTCGGTACTTGATCGGTCGGATCGTGAAGACGTACGACTACATCAACCGCGTTGTGATAACGCTTCCGCTGTCGGTCTACGAGGGTACGTGGACAACACTCTCCCCTCTCGTTGCTATGCATCACCATGATCTTGCGTGTGCGTAGGACATTTTTTGAAATTACTACGTTCCCCAACACCATGATCATCTTCGTCACCGGCATGACACCAAGATCTCCATCATCATGATCTCCATCATTGTGTCTTCATGAAGTTGTCACGCCAATGATTACTTCTACTTCTATGGCTAACGCGTTTAGCAATAAAGTAAAGTAATTTATATGGCGTTATTCAATGACACGCAGGTCATACAAAAAATAAAGACAACTCCTATGGCTCCTGCCGGTTGTCATACTCATCGAGATGCAAGTCGTGATTCCTATTACAAGAATCTGATCAATCTCATACATCACATATATCATTCATCACATCTTCTGGCCATATCACATCACAAGGCACATGCTGCAAAAACAAGTTAGACGTCCTCTAATTGTTGTTGCAAGTTTTTACGTGGCTTCTATAGGTTTCTAGCAAGAACGTTCCTTACCTACGTAAAACCACAACGTGATATGCCAATTTCTATTTACCCTTCATAAGGACCCTTTTCATCGAATCCGTTCCGACTAAAGTGGGAGAGACAGACACCCGCTAGCCACCTTATGCAACTACTGCATGTCAGTCGGTGGAACCTGTCTCACGTAAGCGTACGTGTAAGGTCGGTCCGGGCCGCTTCATCCCACAATACCGCCGAAACAAGATAAGACTAGTAGTGGCAAGAAAAATTGACAACATCTACGCCCACAACTGCTTTGTGTTCTACTCGTGAATAGTAACTACGCATAGGCCTGGCTCATGATGCCACTGTTGGGGATCGTTGCAGAATTTTAAAATTTTCTACGCATCACCAAGATCCATCTATGGAGTTTACTAGCAATGTGGGGAAAGGAGTGCATCTACATACCCTTGTAGATCGCGAGCCGAAGCGTTCAAGTGAACGGGGTTGATGGAGTCGTACTCGTCGTGATCCAAATCACCGATGACCGAGTGCCGAACGGATGGCACCTCCGCGTTCAACACACGTACGGAGCAGCGACGTCTCCTCCTTCTTGATCCATCAAGGGGAAAGGAGAGGTTGATGGAGATCCAGCAGCACGACGGCGTGGTGGTGGAAGTAGCGGGGCAGGGCTTCGCCAAGCGCAAGCGGGAGAGAGAGGTGTCACGGGAGGGAGAGGGAGGCGCCAGGGGCTAGGGGTCCAGCAGCCCTCCCTCCCCCCTCTTTATATAGGCCCCCTGGGGGGCGCCGGCCCCTGGGATCGCATCTATAGGGGGGCGGCGGCCAAGAGGGGGGGACTTCCCCCCCAAGTCAGGTGGGGCGCCCCCCACCCCCAGGGTTTCCAACCCTAGGCGCAGGGGGAGGCCCATGGGGGGCGCACCAGCCCACCAGGGGCTGGTTCCCCTCCCACTTCAGCCCATGGAGCCCTCCGGGATAGGTGGCCCCACCCGGTGGACCCCCGGGACCCTTCCGGTGGTCCCGGTACAATACCGATAACCCCCGAAACTTTCCCGGTGGCCGAAACTGGACTTCCTATATATAATTCTTCACCTCCGGACCATTCCGTAACTCCTCGTGATGTCCGAGATCTCATCCGGGACTCCGAACAACTTTCGGGTTTCCGCATACTAATATCTCTACAACCCTAGCGTCACCGAACCTTAAGTGTGTAGACCCTACGGGTTCGGGAGACATGCAGACATGACCGAGACGCCTCTCCGATCAATAACCAACAGCGGGATCTGGATACCCATGTTGGCTCCCACATGTTCCATGATGATCTCATCGGATGAACCACGATGTCGAGGATTCAATCAATCCCGTATACAATTCCCTTTGTCAATCGGTACATTACTTGCCCGAGATTCGATCGTCGGTATCCCAATACCTTGTTCAATCTCGTTACCGGCAAGTCACTTTACTCGTACCGTAATGCATGATCCCGTGGCTAACTCCTTAGTCACATTGAGCTCATTATGATGATGCATTACCGAGTGGGCCCAGAGATACCTCTCCGTCATACGGAGTGACAAATCCCAGTCTCGATCCGTGCCAACCCAACAGACACTTTCGGAGATACCCGTAGTGCACCTTTATAGTCACCCAGTTACGTTGTGGCGTTTGGCACACCCAAAGCACTCCTACGGCATCCGGGAGTTGCACGATCTCATGGTCTAAGGAAATGATACTTGACATTGAAAAAAGCTCTAGCAAATGAACTACACCATCTTTGTGCTATGCTTAGGATTGGGTCTTGTCCATCACATCATTCTCCTAATGATGTGATCCCGTTATCAATGACATCCATGTCCATAGTCAGGAAACCATGACTATCCGTTGATCAACGAGCTAGTCAACTAGAGGCTCACTAGGGACATGTTGTGGTCTATGTATTCACACATGTATTACGATTTCCGGATAACACAATTATAGCATGAATAATAGACAATTATCATGAACAAGGAAATATAATAATAACCATTTTATTATTGCCTCTAGGGCATATTTCCAACACATCTCACATAGCTTTTTTAACTAAGTGACTCAAGTTGCTTTTTTAACTATGATAATGCATTTTCGGTCTCGAATTTCACCTACATCACAACATTCATCCATCTATCAATGTAACAACATCACAACATCTATCCATCTAATACACATACAACATTCATCCATCTATCAACCTAACAACATCCAACATCCAACCATGCATCCATTCATCCATCCAACAGTACCAAAATAATGCAAAAAAAGAAGAAGAAAAAGGTAGCTCACCGACGGGCGAGGCAGCAGGGGCCGGTGGTGGAGGGCTGGAGGAAGAGGCACGGGAGGGCCGGGGCGGGGCGGGGCTGGCCGGAGAAGCAGAGGAGGGCCTCCGCCGCCGCTAGCAGCAGCGCTGGTCTGGGAGGGATGCGGGCCAGCCGGAGCCGCGACCCGTTGTGGTCGGGGCGGCCGTCGCGCAATCGGGGGGAGGACGGGGCGGCGGTGGGGTCGGGAGGAGGCCGGGGTGATGGCGGGTGGCGGAGGCAATGGCGCGGGTGTGGAGGCGGCAGTGCGGGTGTATGGAGGCGGCGGTGGCAGATGTCGGGGTGGGGAGGGCGGCGGTAGGGGCGGGCGAACGGTGCGGCCGGCCGGGGTGCGAGGTCGGGCCGCTGGCGGCGTTGCGGGTCGAGGTGGGGTTGGGAGGCCGGGGCGGGTGGACGGCGGCGCGGGTCGAGGGCAGCGGCGCGGGATCGATGAGGGTTGGGGCGGGGGCAATGGGTGGATGTGGCGAGCTCGTGAACGGATAAGGCCAAGTATGCCGACGGCTAAGCCGTCGGCATAGCTGACGATGCCACGTGGCACCTATGCCGACGGCTATGCCGTCGGCATAGATGGCAACTACTTTTTTAAAAAAATAGTCCCACCTCGCCGAGGGAAAAGCAATTTGACCTGTTTAAATAGTTCACTAATCCATACGTTATAAGCTCCGGTATTCATGACTTATATGAAGAAAATGGACAATTACTGTGAACTTTTCAGTGCCCGCGCAGCCGGCCCGGTGCCCGAGCACTAAAAGGTTCACAGTGATAGTACATTTTCAATGATGAATACCGGAGTTTTTAATCAATTCAATTATTACATTTTTAGATTCTTAGTTTACCGTCTGTATGGGACCCGGTACCCGGTGCGACGCCTGTGACACCGGGACCCTGGGGGTTAGGCGGTACGGGGGCCGTGGGGGTAGAAATGCCACTTGAGCTTAGCCGTCGGCATAGATGGACATGCCACGTCCGGCGAAAGTCAAAGGGCTAGACCCGGCGGGGGGGTAGCAATGCCGTCCGTGAGGGGGGCCACAGCCCGGAGACGCGTGCCGCCTCTTCGTACATGCCACCACCCGGCATGTATGAGGGCCCGGTGCGACGCTCCGGTGGCATTGCTACCCCCCAGGGCCCCGTCCCGCCTAACCCTGTAGCGTTAGACCACGAGATCTAGCCCTTTGACTTTACACAGACAGGCTTTGACCAGTGGAACTATCCCCCTGGTTGTGTTAGGTCAGCCCATAGGAACACTTTGGAGCAACATCCGGGCCAAACCCACAGCAAGATCCCCTCCGTGTAGACCCGACGAGTCTGTTTCACCCCTCCAGGTGCCGGCGGCGGCGCCGTCCGTGAGGGAGGCCACACCCCGGAGACGCGTGCCGCCTCTTCGGACATGCCACCACACCACCCCACATGTATGAGGGCCCGGTGCGACGCTCCAGTGGCATTGCTACCCCCAGGGCACCCGTCCCGCCTAACCCTGTAGCGTTAGACCACGAGATCTAGCCCTTTGACTTTACACGGACGGGCTTGGAACTCTCCCCCCGGTTGTGTTAGGTCAGCCCATAGGAACACTTTGGAGCAACATCCGGCCAAACCCACAGCAAGATCGCCTCCGTGTAGACCCGACGCGTCTGTTTCACCCCTCCAGGTGCCGGCAGCGGCGCCGTCCGTGAGGGGGGCCACACCCCGGAGACGCGTGCCGCCTCTCCGGACATGCCACCACACCACCCCGCATGTATGAGGGCCCGGTGCGACGCTCCGGTGGCATTGCTACCCCCAGGGCACCTGTCCCGCCTAACCCTGTAGCGTTAGACCACGAGATCTAGCCCTTTGACTTTACACGGACGGGCTTGGAACTCTCCCCCCGGTTGTGTTAGGTCGGCCCATAGGAACACTTTGGAGCAACATCCGGGCCAAACCCACAGCAAGATCCCCTCCGTGTAGACCCGACGCGTCTGTTTCACCCCTCCAGGTGCCGGCGGCGGCCCCGTCCGTGAGGGGGGCCACACCCCGGAGACAGGTGCCGCCTCTCCGGACATGCCACCACACCACCCCAAATGTATGAGGGCCCGGTGCGACGCTCCGGTGGCATTGCTACCCCCAGGGCACCCGTCCCGCCTAACCCTGTAGCGTTAGACCACGAGATCTAGCCCTTTGACTTTACACGGACGGCCTTGGAACTCTCCCCCGGTTGTGTTAGGTCAGCCCATAGGAACACTTTGGAGCAACATCCGGGCCAAACCCACAGCAAGATCCCCTCCGTGTAGACCCGACGCGTCTGTCTCACCCCTCCAGGTGCCGGCGGCGGCGCCGTCCGTGAGGGGGGCCACACCCCGGAGACGCGTGCCGCCTCTTCGGACATGCCACCACACCACCCCGCATGTATGAGGGCCCGGTGCGACGCTCCGGTAGCATTGCTACCCCCCAGGGCCCCCGTCCCGCCTAACCCTGTAGCATTAGACCACGAGATCTAGCCCTTTGACTTTACACGGACGGGCTTGGAACTCTCCCCCCGGTTGTGTTAGATCAGCCCATAGGAACACTTTGGAGCAACATCCGGGCCAAACCCACAGCAAGATCCCCTCCGTGTAGACCCGACGCGTCTGTTTCACCCCTCCAGGTGCCGGCGGCGGCGCCGTCCGTGAGGGGGGCCACACCCCGGAGACGCGTGCCGCCTCTCCGGACATGCCACCACACCACCCCACATGTATGAGGGCCCGGTGCGACGCTCCGGTGGCATTGCTACCCCCAGGGCACCCGTCCCGCCTAACCCTGTAGCGTTAGACCACGAGATCTAGCCCTTTGACTTTACATGGACGGGCTGGGAACTCTCCCCCCGGTTGTGTTAGGTCAGCCCATAGGAACATTTTGGAGCAACATTCGGGCCAAACCCACAGCAAGATCCCCTCCGTGTAGACCCGACGCGTCTGTTTCACCCCTCCAGGTGCTGGCGGCGGCGCCCTCCGTGAGGGGGGCCACACCCCGGAGACGCGTGCCGCCTCTTCGGACATGCCACCACACCACCCCGCATGTATGAGGGCCCGGTGCGACGCTCCGGTAGCATTGCTACCCCCCAGGGCCCCCGTCCCGCCTAACCCTGTAGCGTTAGACCACGAGATCTAGCCCTTTGACTTTACACGGACGGGCTTGGAACTCTCCCCCCGGTTGTGTTAGGTCAGCCCATAGGAACACTTTGGAGCAACATCCGGGCCAAACCCACAGCAAGATCGCCTCCGTGTAGACCCAACGCGTCTGTTTCACCCCTCCAGGTGCCGGCGGCGGCGCCGTCCGTGAGGGGGGCCACACCCCGGAGACGCGTGCCGCCTCTCCGGACATGGCACCACACCACTCCACATGTATGAGGGCCCGGTGCGACGCTCCGGTGGCATTGCTACCCCCAGGGCACCCGTCCCGCCTAACCCTGTAGCGTTAGACCACGAGATCTAGCCCTTTGACTTTACACGGACGGGCTTGGAACTCTCCCCCCGGTTGTGTTAGGTCAGCCCATAGGAATGTTGGGAATGGTAGCATAATTTAAAATTTTTCTAGGCTCACCAAGATGCATCTATGGAGTCTACTAGCAACGAGGGGAAAGGAGTGCATCTACATACCCTTGTAGATCGCGAGCGGAAGCGTTCCAATGAACGTGGATGACGGAGTCGTACTCGCCGTGATCCAAATCACCGATGACCGAGTGCCGAACGGACGGCACCTCCGCGTTCAACACACGTACGGTGCAGCGACGTCTCCTCCTTCTTGATCCAGCAAGGGGGAAGGAGAGGTTGATGGAGATCCAGCAGCACGACGGCGTGGTGGTGGATGTAGCGGGTCTCCGGCAGGGCTTCGTCGAGCTTCTGCGAGAGAGAGAGAGGTGTTGCAGGGGAGGAGGGAGGTGCCCAAGGCTGTGTGTTGCTGCCCTCCCTCCCCCCCCTTTATATAGGCCCCCTGGGGGGGCGCCGGCCCAGGGAGATGAGATCTCCAAGGGGGGGCGCCGGCCAAAGGGGGGAAGGGGTGCCTTGCCCCCCAAGGCAAGGGGGAAGCTCCCCCCCCCCCAGGGTTCCCAACCCTAGGCGCATGGGGGAGGCCCAAGGTGGGCGCCCCAGCCCACTAAGGGCTGGTTCCCTTCCACTTTCAGCCCACGGGGCCCTCCGGGATAGGTGGCCCCACCCGGTGGACCCCCGAGACCCTTCCGGTGGTCCCGGTACAATACCGGTAACCCCCGAAACTTTCCCTGTGGCCGAAACTTGACTTCCTATATATAATTCTTCACCTCCGGACCATTCCGGAACCTCTCGTGACGTCCGGGATCTCATCCGGGACTCCGAACAACTTTCGGGTTTCCGCATACATATATCTCTACAACCCTAGCGTCACCGAACCTTAAGTGTGTAGACCCTACGGGTTCGGGAGACATGCAGACATGACCGAGACGCCTCTCCGGTCAATAACCAACAGCGGGATCTGGATACCCATGTTGGCTCCCACATGTTCCACGATGATCTTGTTACTTGCCCGAGATTCAATCAATCCGTATGCAATTCCCTTTGTCAATCGGTATGTTACTTGCCCGAGATTCGATCGTCGGTATCCCAATACCTTGTTCAATCTCGTTACCGGCAAGTCTCTTTACTCGTACCGCAATGCATGATCCCGTGACTAACGCCTTAGTCACATTGAGCTCATTATGATGATGCATTACCGAGTGGGCCCAGAGATACCTCTCCGTCACACGGAGTGACAAATCCCAGTCTCGATCCGTGCCAACCCAACAGACACTTTCGGAGATACCCGTAGTGCACCTTTATAGTCACCCAGTTACGTTGTGACGTTTGGCACACCCAAAGCACTCCTACGGTATCCGGGAGTTGCACGATCTCATGGTCTAAGGAAAAGATACTTGACATTGGAAAAGCTCTAGAAAACGAAACTACACGATCTTTTATGCTATGCTTAGGATTGGGTCTTGTCCATCACATCATTCTCCTAATGATGTGATCCCGTTATCAATGACATCCAATGTCCATAGTCAGGAAACCATGACTATCTGTTGATCAACGAGCTAGTCAACTAGAGGCTTACTAGGGACACGTTGTGGTCTATGTATTCACACATGTATTACGATTTCCGGACAATACAATTATAGCATGAATAATAGACAATTACCATGAACAAAGAAATATAATAATAACCATTTATTACTGCCTCTAGGGCATATTTCCAACAGTCTCCCACTTGCACTAGAGTCAATAATCTAGTTACATTGTGATGAATCGAACACCCATTGCGTCCTGGTGTTGATCATGTTTTGCCCTTGGGAGAGGTTTAGTCAACGGATCTGCTACATTCAGGTCCGTATGTACTTTACAAATATCTATGTCTCCATTTTGAACACTTTCACGAATGGAGTTGAAGCGACGCTTGATATGCCTGGTCTTCCTGTGAAACCTGGGCTCCTTCGCAAGGGCAATGGCTCCAGTGTTGTCACAGAAGAGAGTCATCGGGCCCGACGCATTGGGAATCACCCCTAGGTCGGTAATGAACTCCTTCATCCAGACTGCTTCCTGTGCTGCCTCCGAGGCTGCCATGTACTCCGCTTCACATGTAGATCCCGCCACGACGCTTTGCTTGCAACTGCACCAGCTTACTGCTCCTCCATTCAATATATACACGTATCCGGTCTGTGACTTCGAGTCATCCAGATCTGTGTCGAAGCTAGCGTCGACGTAACCCTTTACGACGAGCTCTTCGTCACCTCCATAAACGAGAAACATATCCTTAGTCCTCTTCAGGTACTTCAGGATATTCTTGACCGCTGTCCAGTGTTCCTTGCCGGGATTACTTTGGTACCTTCCTACCAAACTTACGGCAAGGTTTACATCAGGTCTGGTACACAGCATGGCATACATAATAGACCCTATGGCCGAGGCATAGGGGATGACACTCATCTCTTCTATATCTTCTGCCGTGGTCGGGCATTGAGTCGTGCTCAATTGCACACCTTGCAATACAGGCAAGAACCCCTTCTTGGACTGATCCATACTGAACTTCTTCAATATCTTGTCAAGGTATGTACTCTGTGAAAGACCAATGAGGCGTCTTGATCTATCTCTATAGATCTTGATGCCTAATATATAAGCAGCTTCTCCAAGGTCCTTCATTGAAAAACACTTATTCAAATAGGCCTTTATACTTTCCAAGAATTCTATATCATTTCCCATCAATAGTATGTCATCCACATACAATATGAGAAATGCTACAGAGCTCCCACTCACTTTCTTGTAAACACAGGCTTCTCCATAAGTCTGTGTAAACCCAAACGCTTTGATCATCTCATCAAAGCGAATGTTCCAACTCCGAGATGCTTGCACCAGCCCATAGATTGAGCGCTGGAGCTTGCATACTTTGTTAGCATTCTTAGGATCGACAAAACCTTCCGGCTGCATCATATACAACTCTTCCTTAAGGAAGCCATTAAGGAATGCCGTTTTGACGTCCATCTGCCATATCTCAGAATCATAGTATGCGGCAATTGCTAACATGATTCGGACGGACTTCAGCTTCGCTACGGGTGAGAAAGTCTCATCGTAGTCAACCCCTTGAACTTGTCGATAACCCTTAGCGACAAGTCGAGCTTTGTAGATGGTCACATTACCGTCTGCGTCCGTCTTCTTCTTAAAGATCCATTTGTTTTCTATGGCTCGCCGCTCATCGGGCAAGTCAGTCAAAGTCCATACTTTGTTTTCATACATGGATTCTATCTCGGATTTCATAGCTTCTAGCCATTTGTCGGAATCCAGGCCCGCCATCGCTTCTTCATAGTTCGAAGGTTCACCGTTGTCTAACAACATGATTTCCAGGACATGGTTGCCGTACCACTCTGGTGCGGAACGTGTCCTTGTGGACCTACGAAGTTCAGTAACTTGATCCGAAGCTTCATGATCATCATCATTAACTTCCTCCCCAGTCGGTGTAGGCACCACAAGAACATTTTCCCGCGCTGCGCTACTTTCCGGTTCGGAAGGGGTGACTATCACCTCATCAAGTTCCACTTTCCTCCCACTCAATTCTTTCGAGAGAAACTCCTTCTCTCGAAAGGACCCGTTCTTGGCAACGAAGATCTTGCCCTCGGATCTGAGGTAGAAGGTATACCCAATAGTTTCCTTAGGGTATCCTATGAAGACGCATTTTTCCGACTTGGGTTCGAGCTTTTCAGGTTGAAGTTTCTTGACATAAGCATCGCATCCCCAAACTTTTAGAAACGACAGCTTAGGTTTCTTCCCAAACCATAATTCATACGGTGTCGTCTCAACGGATTTAGACGGTGCCCTATTTAAAGTGAATGCGGCAGTCTCTAAAGCATAACCCCAAAATGAGAGCGGTAAATCGGTAAGAGACATCATAGATTGCACCATATCCAATAGAGTGCGATTACGACGTTCGGACACACCATTTCTCTGAGGTGTTCCAAGCGGCGTGAGTTGTGAAACTATTCCACATTTCCTTAAGTGTGCACCAAACTCGTGACTTAAATATTCTCCACCACGATCTGATCGTAAGAATTTTATTTTTCTGTCACGTTGATTCTCAACTTCACTCTGAAATTCCTTGAACTTTTCAAAGGTTTCAGACTTGTGTTTCATTAGGTAGACATACCCATATCTACTTAAATCATCAGTGAGAGTGAGAACATAACGATATCCTCCGCGAGCCTCAACACTCATTGGACCGCACACATCGGTATGTATGATTTCCAATAAGTTGGTTGCTCGCTCCATTGTTCCGGAGAACGGAGTCTTGGTCATCTTACCCATGAGGCATGGTTCGCACGTGTCAAATGATTCGTAATCAAGAGACTCCAAAAGTCCATCTACATGGAGCTTCTTCATGCGCTTGACACCAATGTGACCAAGGCGGCAGTGCCACAAGTATGTGGGACTATCGTTATCAACTTTATATCTTTTGGTATTCACACTATGAACATGTGTAACATCACGTTCGAGATTCATCAAAAATAAACCATTGACCAGCGGGGCATGACCATAAAACATATTTCTCAAATAAACAGAACAATCATTATTCTCGGATTTAAATGAGTAGCCATCTCGAATTAAACGAGATCCAGATACAATGTTCATGCTCAAAGCTGGCACTAAATAACAATTATTGAGGTTTAAAACTAATCCCGTAGGTAGATGCAGAGGTAGCGTGCCGACGGCGATCACATCGACCTTGGAACCATTCCCGACGCGCATCGTCACCTCATCCTTTGCCAGTCTCCGTTTATTCCGTAGTTCCTGTTTTGAGTTACAAATATGAGCAACCGCACCGGTATCAAATACCCAGGAGCTACTACGAGTACTGGTAAGGTACACATCAATTACATGTATATCACATATACCTTTGGCGTTGCCAGCCTTCTTGTCCGCTAAGTATTTGGGGCAGTTCCGCTTCCAGTGACCACTTCCCTTGCAATAAAAGCACTCAGTCTCGGGCTTGGGTCCATGCTTTGACTTCTTCCCAGTAACTGGTTTACCGGGCGCGGCAACTCCCTTGCCGTCCTTCTTGAAGTTCTTCTTACCCTTGCCCTTCTTGAACTTAGTGGTTTTATTCACCATCAACACTTGATGTTCTTTTCTGATCTCCCCTTCCGCTGATTTCAGCATTGAATATACCTCGGGAATGGTCTTTTCCATCCCCTGCATATTGTAGTTCATCACAAAGCTCTTGTAGCTTGGTGGAAGCGACTGGAGGATTCTGTCAATGACCGCGTCATCCGGGAGATTAACTCCCAGGTGAGACAAGCGGTTATGCAACCCAGACATTCTGAGTATGTGCTCACTAACAGAACTGTTCTCCTCCATTTTACAGCTGAAGAACTTGTCGGAGACATTATATCTCTCGACCCGGGCATGAGCTTGAAAAACCAGTTTCAGCTCGTCGAACATCTCGTATGCTCCATGTTTCTCAAAACGCTTTTGGAGACCCGGTTCTAAGCTGTAAAGCATGCCGCACTGAACGAGGGAGTAATCATCAGCACGTGATTGCCAAGCGTTCATAACGTCTTGGTTCTCTGGGATTGGTGCTTCACCTAGCGGTGCTTCTAAGACATAATCTTTCTTGGCTACTATGAGGATGATCCTCATGTTCCGGACCCAGTCCGTATAGTTGCTGCCATCATCCTTCAGCTTGGTTTTCTCTAGGAACGCGTTGAAATTGAGGACAACGTTGGCCATTTGATCTACAAGACATAGTGTAAAGATTTTAGACTAAGTTCATGATAATTAAGTTCATCTAATCAAATTTTTAATGAACTCCCACTCAGATAGACATCCCTCTAGTCATCTAAGTGAAACATGATCCGAATTCAACTAGGCCGTGTCCGATCATCACGTGAGACGGACTAGTCAAGATCGGTGAACATCTCCATGTTGATCGTATCTTCTATACGACTCATGCTCGACCTTTCGGTCCTCCGTGTTCCGAGGCCATGTCTGTACATGCTAGGCTCGTCAAGTCAACCTAAGTGTATTGCATGTGTTCCGAGGCCATGTCTGTACATGCTAGGCTCGTCAACACCCGTTGTATTCGAACGTTAGAATCTATCACACCCGATCATCACGTGGTGCTTCGAAACAACGAACCTTCGCAACGGTGCACAGTTAGGGTGAACACTTTCTTGAAATTATTATAAGGGATCATCTTACTTACTACCGTCGTTCTAAGCAAATAAGATGCAAAAACATGATAAACATCACATGCAATCAAATAGTGACATGATATGGCCAATATCATCATGCTCCTTTGATCTCCATCTTCGGGGCACCATGATCATCTTCGTCACCGGCATGACACCATGATCTCCATCATCATGATCTCCATCATTGTGTCTTCATGAAGTCGTCACGCCAACGATTACTTCTACTTCTATGGCTAACGCGTTTAGCAACAAAGTAAAGTAATTTACATGGCGTTATTCAATGACACGCAGGTCATGCAAAATAATAAAGACAACTCCTATGGCTCCTGCCGGTTGTCATACTCATCGACATGCAAGTCGTGATTCCTATTACAAGAATATGATCAATCTCATACATCACATATATCATTCATCACATCTTCTGGCCATATCACATCACATAGCACTTGCTGCAAAAACAAGTTAGACATCCTCTAATTGTTGTTGCAAGTTTTTACGTGGTTTGTAGGTTTCTAGCAAGAACGTTTTCTTACCTACGTATGACCACAACGTGATTTGCCAATTTCTATTTACCCTTCATAAGGACCCTTTTCATCGAATCCGTTCCGACTAAAGTAGGAGAGACAGACACCCGCTAGCCACCTTATGCAACTAGTGCATGTCAGTCGGTGGAACCTGTCTCACGTAAGCGTACGTGTAAGGTCGGTCCGGGCCGCTTCATCCTACAATGCCGCCGAAACAAGAAACGACTAGTAGCGGCAAGAAGAATTGGCAACATCAACGCCCACAACTTCTTTGTGTTCTACTCGTGCATAGTAACTACGCATAGGCCTGGCTCATGATGCCACTGTTGGGAATCGTAGCATAATTTAAAATTTTCCTACGCTCACCAAGATGCATCTATGGAGTCTACTAGCAACGAGGGGAAAGGAGTGCATCTACATACCCTTTTAGATCGCGAGCGGAAGCGTTCCAATGAACGTGGATGACGGAGTCGTACTCGCCGTGATCCAAATCACCGATGACCGAGTGCCGAACGGACGGCACCTCCGCGTTCAACACACGTACGGAGCAGCGACGTCTCCTCCTTCTTGATCCAGCAAGGGGGAAGGAGAGGTTGATGGAGATCCAGCAGCACGACGGCGTGGTGGTGGATGTAGCTGGTCTCCGGTAGGGCTTCGTCGAGCTTCTGCGAGAGAGAGAGAGAGAGAGAGGTGTTGCAGGGGAGGAGGGAGGTGCCCAAGGCTCTGTGTTGCTGCCCTCCCTCCCCCCCAACCTTTATATAGGCCCCCTGGGGGGGCGCCGGCCCAGGGAGATGAGATCTCCAAGGGGGGGCGCCGGCCAAAGGGGGGAAGGGGTGCCTTGCCCCCCAAGGCAAGGGGGAAGCTCCCCCCCTAGGGTTCCCAACCCTAGGCGCATGGGGGGGGCCCAAGGGGGGCGCCCCAGCCCACTAAGGGCTGGTTCCCTTCCACTTTCAGCCCACGGGGCCCTCCGGGATAGGTGGCCCCACCCGGTGGACCCCCGAGACCCTTCCGGTGGTCCCGGTACAATACCGGTAACCCCCGAAACTTTCCCGGTGGCCGAAACTTGACTTCCTATATATAATTCTTCACCTCCGGACCATTCCGGAACCTCTCGTGACGTCAGGGATCTCATCCGGGACTCCGAACAACTTTCGGGTTTCCGCATACATATATCTCTACAACCCTAGCGTCACCGAACCTTAAGTGTGTAGACCCTACGGGTTCGGGAGACATGCAGACATGACCGAGACGCCTCTCCGGTCAATAACCAACAGCGGGATCTGGATACCCATGTTGGCTCCCACATGTTCCACGATGATCTCATCGGATGAACCACGGTGTCGAGGATTCAATCAATCCGTATGCAATTCCCTTTGTCAATCGGTATGTTACTTGCTCGAGATTCGATCGTCGGTATCCCAATACCTTGTTCAATCTCGTTACCGGCAAGTCTCTTTACTCGTACCGCAATGCATGATCCCGTGACTAACGCCTTAGTCACATTGAGCTCATTATGATGATGCATTACCGAGTGGGCCCAGAGATACCTCTCCGTCACACGGAGTGACAAATCCCAGTCTCGATCCGTGCCAACCCAACAGACACTTTCGGAGATACCCGTAGTGCACCTTTATAGTCACCCAGTTACGTTGTGACGTTTGGCACACCCAAAGCACTCCTACGGTATCCGGGAGTTGCACGATCTCATGGTCTAAGGAAAAGATACTTGACATTGGAAAAGCTCTAGCAAACGAAACTACACGATCTTTTATGCTATGCTTAGGATTGGGTCTTGTCCATCACATCATTCTCCTAATGATGTGATCCCGTTATCAATGACATCCAATGTCCATAGTCAGGAAACCATGACTATCTGTTGATCAACGAGCTAGTCAACTAGAGGCTTACTAGGGACACATTGTGGTCTATGTATTCACACATGTATTACGATTTCCGGACAATACAATTATAGCATGAATAATAGACAATTACCATGAACAAAGAAATATAATAATAACCATTTATTACTGCCTCTAGGGCATATTTCCAACAAGGAACACTTTGGAGCAACATCCGGGCCAAACCCACAGCAAGATCCCCTCCGTGTAGACCCGACGCGTCTGTTTCACCCCTCCAGGTGCCGGCGGCGGCGCCGTCCGTGAGGGGGGCCACACCCCGGAGACGCGTGCCGCCTCTTCGGACATGCCACCACACCACCCCGCATGTATGAGGGCCCGGTGCGACGCTCCGGTAGCATTGCTACCCCCTAGGGCCCCCATCCCGCCTAACCCTGTAGCGTTAGACCACGAGATCTAGCCCTTTGACTTTACACGGACGGGCTTTGACCAGTGGAATTCTCCCCCCGGTTGTATTAGGTCAGCCGATAGGAACACTTTGGAGCAACATCCGGGCCATACCCACAGAAAGATCCCCTCCGTGTAGACCCTACGCGTCCGTTTCCCCCCTCCAGGTGCCGGCGGCGCCGCCGTCCGTGAGGGGGGAACACCCCGGAGACGCGTGTCGCCTCTTCGGACATGGCACCAGACCACCCTGCATGTATATATGAGGGCCCGGTGCGACGCTCCGGTGGCATTGCTACCCACCAGGGGCCCCGTCTCGCCTAACCATGTAGCGTTAGACCACGAGATCTAGCCCTTTGACTTTACACGGACGGGCTTTGACCAGTGGAACTCTCCACCCGGTTGTGTTAGGTCAGCCCATAGGAACACTTTGGAGCAACATCCGGGCCAGTCCCACAGCAAGATCCCCTCCGTGTAGACCCTACGCGTCCGTTTCCCCCCTCCAGGTGCCGGCGGCGCCGCCGTCCGTGAGGGGGGAACACCCCGGAGACGCGTGTCGCCTCTTCGGACATGGCACCACACCACCCTGCATGTATATATGAGGGCCCAGTGCGACGCTCCGGTGGCATTGCTATCCCCCCAGGGCCCCCGTCCCGCCTAACCATGTAGCGTTAGACCACGAGATCTAGCCCTTTGACTTTACACGGACGGGCTTTGACCAGTGGAACTCTCCACCCGGTTGTGTTAGGTCAGCCCATAGGAACACTTTGGAGCAACATCCGGGCCAGACCCACAGCAAGATCCCCTCCGTGTAGACCCGACGCGTCCGTTTCCCCCCTCCAGGTGCCGGCGGCGCCGCCGTCCGTGAGGGGGGGCACACCCCGGAGATGCGCGCCGCCTCTTTGGACATGGCAGCACACCACCCCGCATGTATGAGGGCCCGGTGCGACGCTCCGGTGGTATTGCTATCCCCCCAGGGCCCCCGTCCCGCCTCTTCAGACATGGCACCACACCGCCCCGCATGTATGAGGGCCCGGTTAGATGGGACGGTGTACCTGGGGGGGTAGCAATGCCGCTAGGTGTTGCTTCGGGCCCTCCTACGGTTGTGGAAGCGTGGTGGCTGGCGCAGGCACCCGGCACGCAGCTCCGGGGTGTGCCCCCCTCACCGGCGTCGCTGTGGGGCACGGCGGCAGCAACGTCCGTGAGGGGGGCAATCGATATACCATCGGGGTATGTTTTTTTGTTAGATAAGGCACATTTATGTTGTGAAAAAAAACAGGAAAAAGTAAATAATATAAATAAAAAAATAGAGGCCGTCGGCATACCTGCGCACACGGCCACGGATCGATGACGTGGCAAAGGGCGGGGATCGATGACGTGGCAACATCCATGGGCCAGGCCTATGCCGACGGCCTGGCCGTCGGCATAGATTTGCCACCCCACGGACCGGCGAGCGACGCGGATCGATGACGTGGCGGGCGACGCGGATCGATGACGTGGGGGCTATGCCGACGGCCGCCGTTAGCCCGTCGGCATAGACTGACGCCGTCAAAAGGCCGTTTCCGCCCGGGTAGCCGGGCCCACGTTCTATGCCGACGGGCTTATCTATGCCGCCGGCCGCCATAGGCATATTTCTTGCGACGCCGACGGCTGAGCTTTGCCGACGAATGCCGTCGGCATAGATGGATATACGCCGACGGCTTTTGTATGCCGACGACTTGGGCTGGGCCGTCGGGATAGGACAATCTATGCCGACGGGGGCCGTCGGCATAGGTTCGGCCGTCGGCATGGCCAGTTATTCTGGTAGTGCTGGAGACTGGAGTCAGGGAGATTGTTCACTTGAAAAATAATAAAGGGTATGTGTAGTGATTGTTGCTGTCGGTTTGTATTATGTACAGACTTGATGGCCAACTTACCTGCTGATTTGAGAAAAACTTACCTATTTTCCTTGTTCTCAACCTTTCATCCATGATCTGTATGCCTGTTAAATTTGATATTTCTACCTTCTCATCTCGCTTGAGTAGGTAGTTTCAGAGGACATAAACACATGCACTGTAGCAATGCCATGACTAGCTATCTTTTTTTATGGTGTTGATCAAAACTAGTACTTTGTGATTTGGCTGCACTCCCAATTATTGCTGCTCACTTTTTCCTTATAAATGTAAAGTAATATATCTCTTACAAGTTACGAACTCACAATTCATTAAAGTTCACAATATGTGTGATTTTGGGTGCGAGAGTATTGAGCTCCTGCCTTGCAAGGTATGGATTGTGTAGGAGCACTGTCCGGTACCAGTAGCTGCTTCTCTCCTTCCTCTTGGCCAACGTCTAGTCGTCCTTGACTCAGCCATGCCTCCCCCTTCGTCGTCATCTTCGAAGCCGGTAAGCAACATGGAACCCCCCCCCCCTCCCCCCCCCCCACACACACATGTGTTAGGTCGGTCGTCACCTGATGCTAACATTCTCAGTGACAGCATGAGTCATTCTGATGGCATCAACATCCCCGATGACAAGTTCTACCTAAGAGATGTTGGCTATGCATGCATGTCAGCCAGGTGTTCTTCCACCCTTCAGAAAAACCAGGTACCATCACGAATTTACTAGTAGGAACTATCCTATGACTCCACAGTAACTGTTTAATCTCAGACACTCCATCCTTAGATTTACTGTTGAGAGGGCATTTGGAGCTCTGGCGAACATGATTAAGATCCTGGATCAGAAGCCGTTTCACAATTTCCTCACCCAGGTTAAGCTTGTTCTTACTTGTTGCATTATGCATAACTGAATCATGTAATGGGGTTGTGATGAACTAGTGCCGGAGGAGGAAGATGTGATGCCTGACGATGTTGTTAGCTCCGCCTTGGTGTGGAGGCATTCCACTATGAAGCCTGGAAGAACAAAAGGATGGAGTGGGTACAGGGAATGTGGGATAACAAAGGTCAGACAAGGATCTGAAGAAGAAAAAGAAAAGCAAGAGCAGCAGCAGAAGAGAAGAATAAGAAGCGGATGAGGAGAATAAGAAGAAGAAACAATGGCAACTGAAGAAGAAGAGGAAGAGGAAGAGGATGGACTTCCACATAGTCAACATCGATGAACTTTCCCTTATTCGGTCATATGGTTCTTAAAAAATTGTACTCCCATTTGTTAGTAGTTAGGATGAACTGCGGTTTGTTTCCTAGCTAGGACAGAAACTATGTTTAGACCATGTGTGGTAAGGTCACCACCGTTGAGAAGTGGTGACAACACCTTATGCAATTTGCAACTAAACAGCGTGTGATTTGTGCGCCTACTGTAATGCAGCCAACCAAATGCTATTAGTTCACTCATGCAACCAGCCTGGATACGGGCAACCAAACTATGTGCAGATGTTGGTTTTTAGGCTGTTTTACCTCAATCAGACCCATCAGAGAAACACATGCAATGCAGGCAAAATCGATACAAACAACCAAACATGCCCTTTGGGTTTTCACCTAAATGTGAAGGAAGCAGCACTGGCCTATCATTTTAGAGACTCTCTCTGAAAACTTATTATCTGATGAGGTGCTATGTCAGCCATTGTGGATTTAAAGAGGCAATCACACGGTGAATCAATTACTGGTATGTTTATATTTTTGCGGGAATGTTTATTTTTCTTTTCCATGTAACTATTTCTTTTGCTGTATATACTCCGAAGATAAATAGATATCAAACCAGTCAGAGAAAAAAAGAACAGAAGATAGAAAATATACTTCACCCATTCGAAACATCCCAGACTTGAACGGTAGTAACCAAAATTAATCTCTGAATCAAAGCAACTTGTAAATGTAAGTTGCTTTCACAATTTGTATGCCCGCGACTTTTTTTCTATCCATCTATCTACGTAGGTTTTATCGAAAAAAAAAATCTATCTACGTAGAATATAATACCCTGGAAACTTTTCGTCCAGTAGTGGCCTGGAATTTTCCGACCCGCGGGTTCGACCGCGACGGAGGGAGGGGTTCCATTCCGGCAGAGCACTCGCAGTCGCAGGACCACCCTCCCCCACGATGTGTGCCGCGTGCCGGCGAGCGAACCTTATCGGCCGCCTCTTCCTCGGTCGCAGATGCTGAGGCGGGCCATGGCGCTGGCGCTGACCCTCGCCGCGGCTGCCATGTGGGCCCCGCCGCGCACCAGCCACGCGTGCTCCTCCGCCGCCGGCCGCGTGCCGCACGTGACGGGCGGCCACTCGAAGAGACGCCTCGTGGGGGTGGTGGGGCCCGCCTGCCACTCCTCTGGTTCCACTTCCGCTTCCAAGTCCACCACGCGCGGTCCAATCGCCTGCCGCCGCCCCGACGCCACCGGAGCCCCAATGGCCGCCGCCGCCGCCGCCGGAGACCTGAGGTCGGAGTATCTCGAGGTGCTGCTCAGCCGCCGCCGCGAACGCCAAGGTCAGCCGGCCCTTTCTCTCTCCCGCTTGCGCGCCCGTGAGTTTGCAGCCAGTTCATCAATGGCTTTGCTCTGAATCTGCTCGTGGCAGTGCCTATGGCCGTGGAGCAAGGGAGTCCGGTGAAGGAGCCGCTGTACCAAGGCAACGGGCCTCTGGGACTCAGAGAGGTCAGGATCCTCCATCGATTTTTGTTTTTATTTTTTGTTTTTTGCCGGGAGGATCCTCCATCGATCTGAGCAAACACATTCCGCCTTCCAGATCGAGGCCATAGTGTTGACTCTCCCGTGTCTGAATTTTTTCCCAGGCCATGGAGTCGTGCCCGAGGAAGGAGGTGGACAACTTCCAGGAGAAGCTGGTCGAAGAAAATTTCTACCTGATGACCGAGGTACTTTTTAGGCCCATACATTTCTACGATCGATGAATCGATTGATTCGTCGCACGCTATCAGGTGTCAAGGGGATACAGTGCGCGTTGCTTGTTTCTGAATATTGCACTGCACACCGTCTGCCTGCATCTTCGCAGTTTAACTTGAGATCAATGAAAGCCAACTACTACATTTGAGCTGCCCCAAAGATAGTAGAGGAGCAACCCAACAGTAGTGTGCATTTTGTCTAGGCGTGTCTGTTGCATCCCAGTGCTCGCCATAGGCAGATTGATATTGCATCTCAGTACATGTGCTTCACTTATTAGCACATTGCTGCCATGTTTCCGCTCAGACCCTCTGTCTGAACCACCCACTTGTGGAGAGCCTGATAGTTGTTGGTGTAATAAATGTGGTTCCGAGATCCAGCTCCAGTTGAGTCTACAGTTAACGCGCACTGGCTTGGCTTTATTGTGCCTCTTGTTCCCTAAACAGCAGAATTTGTTACACTTTTTCTCTCCCAACAGTCAGGTGAACAGGGACGCCTACCTGTACTTCTACTGAAACTTAATGACACTGCTCCTGAAAGAAAGCCCGTTGTTGTAATACTGCACAGCTCTTACAAATGCAAGGAGTGGTTGCGCCCACTGCTTGAGGTACTCATTTCAACCATACCAGCATGCCCCTATGCGATGCGCATCAATGTTTAACGCTAGTTATTGTTCTTATTAAAAGTTGCTTGCACATTTGCAGGCATATGCCTCCAGGGGTTATATTGCTGTCGCCATTGATTCTCGTTATCACGGTGAAAGGGCCAGCAGCAAGACTACTTACATAGAGGTAATCTACTTACTTCCATTTATGTGCCACTGATTTCATGAAACGTTCGACAATTGTAGTATCCACGGTTGATCTGATCATCCCTACTTTCATGGTTTAAACACAGGCACTGAATTCAGCTTGGAGGAATGGAGACACTATGCCTTTTATTTTTGACACGGTACCAAATGTTATTTCCACCTGTTACAATTGATGTTTTGATTGTTCTAAGTTCTGTCAACAGTGTTGTTCAATTTGCCCACCAAATACATTTTTTTTAATAAATGGATGGTTCTGTACCAATAAATGTCAAACCGGATATGTATAGCACATGCCTTTAGTTGGGCTGGCCCAGTGCCATGCCTGGTGGCTAGTGGTCTACTCTTTAACTAACCTGATGGGTAAGCCACTGTTGTTGGTGTTAGTCCAGCTGTACTGGTGCCATAACTACACTATCTGGGTTGGCACTTCAGTTGAATTCTGGATTTATTCTCCTTGTCTGGTTCTCTCCTTATGATTGTCTTCTACTGTATGACCTGGTATATCATACTTCAAAACATGTTAGGCCTGTTTTTTTGCGATACTCAGTGAGGAACATGTGCAGGTGTGGGACTTGATAAAGCTTGGAGATTATCTTAGTGCAAGGGAGGATGTCGATCCCTCTAGGATAGGGATTACTGGTGAATCACTCGGAGGTATTATAGATCATGATTGCATCATGATACTGAATTAATACATAGACTTCACTTTTAGAAAATTTATCTCTTTTATTTGGAGCTGATTACAGGAATGCATGCATGGTTTGCTGCTTTTGTGGATACACGGTACAGTGTTGTTGTTCCAATAATTGGTGTTCAGGTACACACAACAGTAATTTGTCGATATGGGTGCACATAGTTTTGTGATTTGTCCCATGTAAGTAAAGCAATGCTCTTTGTGGTGGCTACAGGGATTTCAATGGGCAATAGATAATGACAAGTGGCAAGCTAGAGTTGATAGCATTAAGCCTTTATTTGAAGGTTAGATACCATGCATCCTCTTTAAGTTGGGCACACACCATTGAAAAATATAGATCACAACTGAAATATACTGTATCAGTTCAGAACATTTACATGTAAGTATCTATGCCGTTTTGTCTTTCCTGTAGAAGCAAGAATTGATTCAGGGAAGAGTGAAATAGATGCAGAGGTTGTGAAAAAGGTGACTATCTGATTTATTTGACATTTATTTCTGATTGTTCCATTAGAAATGTTTCATGATCGTGTATTGACATATTTTTACCAGGTTTGGGACAAGATAGCACCTGGTATGGCTTCACAGTTTGATGCTCCCTACTCAGTTCCTCTGATTGCACCACGTCCGCTCCTCCTCCTAAATGGTAAAACCAATCATATTTCTTATTGAGTGCTTCTGCTTCGTCCAATAGTTGTTGCATCACCCAACATATTCAAAAGTCTCACTTCTCTTTTATGAGTTCAATGAGCACTTGTCAGGGCTTGGCTTCCAGTCTTCAGTATATATTTTTGTTTTATGGTTGAGCCAGAACTGTTGTTAACCCTTCGTTTAAAAATTAATGTTAATTGAGCATTTTTCTTGCTGCTGGAGCTTCATTTATCGATTACCATGCAGGTGCTGACGACCCTCGTTGCCCAGTCCTTGGTCTACAAGAACCTGCCTCCAAAGCTACTGAGGCTTATGCAGAAGCTGGTTCTGCGGATAAGTTCAAGGTAACATTCAATCTACTCCCTCCGATACTATCTTTTCACCGTCCTTTTGAGGCCACACATGAACTCTCACTAGTTAAAACCTATGAAGACGAGATTTTCTTTAAATATTTTAATGAGCTTGGTTTAATACTCCCTCCATCCAGAATTAACTGTCGCTGAAATGAGTGTATCTACACACTGAAACTTGTCTAGAACTCTAGATGCACTCATTTAAGCGACAGTTAATTCCGGACGGAAGTTTTACTTCTCAAACTTGTATTCATTTTTGTCAGGTTATATGGCTAAACCTGCTGGAAAAATAATAATTGTTAGTACTAATAATCTTGCATCAATATGTTTGTAAATTTGTATTCATTTTTGTACATCAATATGTTTGTAAATTTGTCATTTAAAGGTATTCTCTCCTGGAGAGAGAAAAATCAAGTTGTTCTTCTAATTTAAAGCTATGGATCAATCTGGGCAGTGCTAACTACTAAGATAACAAACATTTATACAAACCTGGAAAAAGGCGAGACTTCAATCCTACAATGTAAAATAATAAGATAAAACATAGGAATTATGCTTTTCAATGGGTTTGGTACAAGTTTAAATACAAACTTTCTCTGGGAAATTTAGATCTGATTTAGGCTTAGAGCTAGCTAACGATGTAATTATCTAACTTGGGCAAAAAAGGGTACGAGATACAGAAATGGGTGCCATCTGGATTAAAAATGCCATTCAAATAAAAGTTGTCTAGTTCTTTTGACATGCAATATGTTTACTTTCCACCATGAGGTGTGGTTCTATGAGGTCATATTAGTAATCCTAATTAGGTAGGGGCTTCATAACTCCCAAGTGCAAGTGCCCAAAGCAAAGCCCACGCAAGAACGAGTCCACGGTGCCCTCACCTTCCAATCTGTTCCCCCGTGTGACCTCCTCTTTGAGCGCTGTCGCGCGAGCTCCACGCCCAAGGCCACCGCCTGGACTCACTGCAATCCCGCAACCTGGTCTCCTACCGCAACTCGCTGCGCCTCCAGTACTTGGATAAGAAATATGATTAGTTTCTCCTCTGATCTCACCACGTCTGCGCCTTAGCTTCCAACATCGTCACCCGTACTCATGCTGCAACTGGCCGCCTAGTCTCCTCCTGCAACTCGCCGCCCGGACTCCTTTGACCCGCACGCATCCAGCGCCACAACTGCTGACTCCACCTCTGATCCTCCCTCACTCCCATTTTTCAGTTCTCTCATTGCAAACGTCAACCTGTTTCTAAGCCTGGGTGCCGGAACTTCACTGTTCCATGGCCTCAGAAAGGTGTGTGTCTCACTGAAATCTGTATTTGTTGTATATACCAATAGAAGAAAAAGGCAAACG
Source organism: Aegilops tauschii subsp. strangulata (assembly GCF_002575655.3). Taxonomy (NCBI): domain Eukaryota; kingdom Viridiplantae; phylum Streptophyta; class Magnoliopsida; order Poales; family Poaceae; genus Aegilops; species Aegilops tauschii. Next base: position 81,555,308 of record NC_053041.3, read on the forward strand.
TCAGTGCACTTAAATTGGATGATTCTTTCCTCTTTGATACTCCCTCTGTAAACTAATATAAGAGTGTTTAGATCACTACTTTAGTGATCTAAACACTCTTATATTAGTTCACTGAGGGATATATGGTAATCGTTGTCATCTGAAGGAGGGCATTGTTTAGTGCCAGTTATCCCGCTGAAGAAAGTAAAGTGGTTGAAGCAATCTCAGTAATAAGAATCTCATGTTCTTGATTTCATATCTTATCCTTACCATAAATACTTAGTACATACTACGCATTTACCACGTCAGTGAGAATTAAACAGTATTAGGTTGTAATTTTATAAATTCACTTATTTTACCATTTAGTAAGTAGCACACATGCAAAACATAATGAATAGGCTTAATCAGTGGGTAGTTGTTTAATATTCTTTACTATAGCTCGAACAAAAGTGAGACCTAGGATATACTCCCTCCGTTCCAAAATAGATGTTTAGTACAAAGTTGGGTCATCTATTTTGGAACGGAGGGAGTAGTAGATTCCATTGTTGTTTATTTTTAATACGCATCCCCAATTTTGAAAGCCAAAATTTGGAATTTGTTGGGATGTACAAAGTGATAATATGTTTTAACAAAGATGGTCGCGGATGAACTTCTCTCATTTTTAGCATTAATTAATAGAAACTCTTGGTTTTGGATGCATGCTAAAAATGAGATAAACTAAACCGGGACCGTCTTTGTTAACATATGTTATCACTTTATACATCGCGGCAACTTCAGCTTTCAAAATTGGGGATGCACATTTATTAATAAACAACAATGACATCCACTGTATCATAGGTCTCCTTTTTGTTGTAACTATAGTAAAAAAGTATATTAAACTACTACCCAGTAATTAACTATATATTCATTATATTTTGCATGCGTGCGACTGGTAAAATAAGTAAACTTTTATAAAATTGCAATCTAGTAGTCCCTCCGTCCGGAAATAAGTGACGCTGTTTTAGTTTTTGCACTAAAACAACGTCACTTATTTCCGGACGGAGGGAGTATTATTTAAATCTCACCCACACAATACTTACCCAAAATGCACATTATGTACTATGCGACCATGAAAAAAATTAAGATATAGTACAACCTATTACAGTTTTGGGCTTGTAACAGATTTGATCTGCTCGCAAACCAACTATATCCAAGAACGTAATGGACTTCAAAAAACTTCCACCTGGAAATGGCCGTGCACACGCAAAATCATCTATTTCTCTGCGCTACATGGAGATTGGAGAGACGATGTCGGTGGCTTGTCCAGCCGAGCCTCCTCGGACTCTTCCTCCTCCGTTTTGTATTCAAGCCGGCCGGCCAGCGTATTCTTGGAAATAATGCGCAGAAAACCAACCGATTACTGCTGGTAAGCGATGGGGAGATGGCACTGACCGCCAGCTACACATGCGCCTGGTCCACCGTCTGTTTTAGAAACCAAGCCAGACCTGGGCTTTCAATCCAATAATCGTTTTCACTCCGAGGGGAGGACCACCTCTTCCCATGTCCTAAATGCTGAAACCACGTGGGGCTGCGGCGCTCAGGCGCCACATACCAGAACTGGTGGGGGGATCGAATGCTCAAATTCTTCACCAATGCGGTAACCCGTAATCATTATCCCTCGATGAGGTATCTTGGCTTGGTTGATTGATTGATGCTTTCTCTGTAGCATAGGTTGCATTGCAACTTTTCCTTTTTAAATTTTTGCCTTTCAGCTTTATTCCGTTGATAAGTGTCGCGACAGGTGCATGATTGTGTAGATCTAGGATAAGAGCAAGGTATTATCCAGAAAAACAAAGTGCGGCTTTTGGGATCGCTAACGGCATCTTTTATCTGCTGCTGCATGTTCAGTTCATCGCGGAGCCGGGAGTCGGGCACAGGATGACCGCGAGCATGGTGAAGGAAGCGAGCGACTGGTTCGACCGCTTTCTCTAGTTGTTCTCGACGGTCACCATGGCGGCTCACCTTGTACGAGTACCATGCATGCCTCATGAAGTGCATGTCCTCAATAAATTGAACTCGCTATGGATTGCATTCCTGCTGACCGAGACCGGAATCAGTTAGCCTAGCCTCATCATCATTACCAGTGGTACTACTACCTAATCTCTATGCTAGTGAGATGTGGAACAGAAATGTGCGCCTATGCTTCTCCGCGGACAAAACATACGTGTCGGTAACCGCAGTTCTATCCTGAATTTACCTTGCTTCCTGGCACCGTATTTGTGGGAACTGTGTGTTTACCGAACCGTATTTGCCGGATATACGGTCCGCATGGGGGCAAATTGTCCACATGCTCACGTGGCGCCCCGTCGGCTTGCATGCATGAATGAACGAACGAAACGACGAGACTGTTGTGGGCGACATGTCAACGGCAACAATGGCAGATGGTCCACTGATACAAACATACATGAGGCGACATGGACCCGGCCGGTAGGCAGACAGACGCTATACAGTATACAGTATACTCCTACTGGTCGGTATGGCCGGCCGGGCCAACGCGTGAACTGCGTGATGCGTCGGAATCGGCATTTATCCCGTACGTACTCTCCGGCGGAGTCGCGAGCCGGCACGCCGTCGCCGGCGTCTCCAGGACTTTCGTACTTGCCGTATTGTTTTATTTTATTATGGTGGGAAAGCACGTAGACGTGGTCGTTTTCTTGCATATTTTATTGTCGAAAAAGAGCGAGCACGTACTGTATAGACGACACTGGCCCTCATGATACGCAATGCATACGTGTTCACGAGGTGGCGCGTCTCCTAACCACACACTACTACACTAGAATGGCCAAGACTGAGGTTTGCGTAAAATTTTCGTTCTATTCCATTGATCATGACACAGCGAGACAAAAAATATTACATATTACATCCATAGACCATCTAGCAACGACTACAAATACTGAAGCAAGTCGAAGGCAATGCCGCTGTCATCACACCTCCCTCGCTGGAGCCGGGCGAAACTTGTTGTAATTGACAGTCAAGAAGTCGTCGTGCTAAGGCCCCATAAAACCAGTACACTAAAAAAGCAATCACTGTCGTTGAAGAGAAGTATAGATCGAAAGAATCTAACGTGAAAACACATCAACGTTGGCGAACGAAGACCGAATCTGAGCAAATCCACCAAAGACAACCACCGACCGTATCGTGTGAGATCCATTGGAGAGACATCTCCACGCGCCCTCTACGACGCTAGTCGCACCGCTGGGACAGGGGGCAAGACTGAGGATAGAAACAATACTTTTCTACAATTATATGCATTTAACAGGTGAGCACGGGGATTAGAACCAGGGCCAAATCTTTCTCTTTTGCGCACCGTTTTGTTCAAAGTTCTTGGTGCGCGGAAGGCATCAAAGCTCCGAGAACGGGCCCACGCTGTTTCGAGCACATAGTGGGAACGCTTCTCAACCACAAATTACTGTACATACCAGATTATATAACTAGTATTTAATTCAATCAGATTAAATAACCAGATTATATTACTGTACATACCAGATTATACCAGATTATATAACTAGTCTAGAATGAAAACAAGAACTAAATCAGGACGGCCGACGAAGGAGCAGTGTGTTGGCGCGTCATGCTCCGGCGCATTCGTCGTCCGGGCAGTGGGCGGCGCGTCGCTCTGACGCCGCGAACGTCCACGGCGAAACGGACGGCTTGGTATCTACATGGTCTGTTGCGAGGTCATTTTCCGGCCACCCTTAATTATTCATTCTCCTCTGCGTGTACACAAGATGATAGTTAGTTGGTTATCCTCCGTGCTGTGCTGTCCATGCATAACTCGCCACGCTAATTCCCTTCTTGTCCCATCCCGCCCCAGCTAATTTGATCAACCACGCATGCTTGATAATGGGTTGCACAACATGATACTCCTACATAATACACACCGACATTTCCGTTGGTTTAGCTCACCTCACCACTCATATGTACTCCTTCTGTTTCTAGATATAAGTTTTTGTAGAGATTTCAATATAAACTACATACGAAGCAACATGAGGGAATCTATATTCTAAAATACGTCTATATACACCCGTATGTTCTATTCTGTTAAATCTCTAAAAGGACTCATATTTAGGAAAGGAGGGAGTATGTCACAATCAATTAATTAGTTGATACTATAATACGGATTTGGGCTAAATAACACCGAAAACGTTATATCGATGAGCTGTACATTAGACGGGTTCTGCACACGACGTGCCACCGATGAATGAGAAATTTCACAAATAAGAGATATACTCGGACTCGGTCCGGCACAACAAATCCATGATGGCGATGCTACTAAAACAAGGTGGCAAAGGCAAGTTAAACTAATGCCAAAGTACTTAGCCTAGATAGCCATCACCGACACACGGCACACAATGGCAAAAGCTTTACCCAAAAGCGTATCCAATCCAAACGCTGGATTTTTCTCACCGGTGCGGAGGAAAAGCCTCCGAGCATCGCTCTCCCACTCACTCGCACGTCTCAGTCGCTTCTACTCAGCGGACTGATTACTTAGCAGTCCGATCGCTTGCTCATGCTCATGCTCATCTCATCGGTACGCAAATCAAAGCGGTTAACGTAGACACTTCACACAGAGCAGAGTACTACGACGACGGAGTTCTCAGACATGAAATGAATCTCGTGCAGGCAAGGCAACGACCACTCGCGGTTTATTTGTTCCGGTTTTGTCCAACCAACGTGTCGGCTTCGCGAAAGGGACCGGACGGTTTTTGGGGGGGTCTCTGTCAGTCCCAATCTCCCCATGCATTGGTGATTGGATTTCTTTCGAAAGTTTCACTTGTCGATCGATGTGTGCACTGCACCTACTTACTTATTGTTCATGTTTTTGTAACATTATTATAAGAATTAGAAAGCTTTCCTTTTAGACTTATATGTTCCTTCTAGCTCTAGGATATATATAGGGCTATGAACACCACATTATTACATTTAGATTGTTGTGCCTACTTGCACTATCTTAGGACATCGCCCCACGCTGTTTGGATATGGGTGGGCATTACGCGAATGAGATAGCTTTGTTTAGAGTGTTTATGTATTGTCACTTCTAGTTCTAGGATATCAACAACTTACAGAATAGTGGATTGCATGCATCTACCACGCCTCTGTTTTTCAAGACTATGCTCAGCCCGCGTTTTCGACAAACTAACAAAAAACGGAAACTTGTTGTGGATTCACAAGGTAATTTAAGTTTGGTACCAACCACGGGAAGATATCTTTTGTTTCTTTATATTTCGAGGTAAAGTGTCTAAGGATGGAAAAGACTTACCAAGCAAGGGAGGAACATGACATATGCAGAAGGCTGCCCCATTGGTTCAAGACTGTATAGTGTATGTGGACTAGTCTATTGTGCCATATTCGTCAATCTGTTAGGTGATTTGGTCTCACACAATATAATGCTTCCATGTTTCACCAGACACCTTCATCAACCCTAAAAATTCAAGAGAACCCCTCTTTGTACAAGAAACTATGTATCAAGCATGATTGTTGTTGAAAACATACAGATGCAGACGTTCATACATACGTACATGCACTCACCCTATAAATGCACACACTCACACCCTACCCCTATGAGCACCTTCGAGAGACTTGTTGGGGAACGCAATAATTTCAGAAAAATTCCTACGATCACGCAAGATCTATCTAGGTGATGCATAGAAACAAGAGGGGAGAGTGTTGTCTACGTACCCTCGTAGACCGAAAGCGGAAGCGTTATGACAACGCGGTTGATGTAGTCGTACATCTTCACGATCCGACCGATCCTAACACCGAAGGTACGGCACCTCCGCGATCTGCACATGTTCAGCTCGGTGACGTCCCACGAACTCTAGATCCAGCTGAGGTCGAGGGAGAGTTTCGTCAGCACGACGGCGTGACGACGGTGATGATGAAGTTACCGACGCAGGGCTTCGCCTAAGCACTACAACGATATGACCGAGGTGGATATCTGTGGAGGGGGCACCGCACACGGCTAAGACAACTGTCAACTTGTGTGTTCTAGGGTGCCCCCCTGCCCCCGTATATAAAGGAGCAAGGGGGAGGCCGGCCGGCCCTCATAGGGCGCGCCCCAAGTAGGATTCCTACTAGGAATCCTATTCCTAGTAGGTTTCCAACAAGGGAAGAGAGGGGGAAGGAAGGAGAGGGACAGAGGGAGAAGGAAAGGCCCCCCCCTTCCCTAGTCCAATTCGGACCCAAGGGGGAGGGGGCGCGCGGCCTGCCCTAGCCGCCCTCTCTCTCTCTCTCTCCACTAAGGCCCATGTGGCCCATTAGTTCCCCCGGGGGGTTCCAGTAACCCTCCGGCACTCCGGTTTTATCCGAAACTTCTCCGGTGTCCGAATATAGTCGTCCAATATATCAATCTTTATGTCTCGACCATTTCGAGACTCCTCGTCATGTCCGTGATCACATCCAGGGCTCCGAACTACTTTCGGTACATCAAAACACATAAACTCATAATACCGATCGTCATCGAACGTTAAGCGTGCGGACCCTATGAGTTCAAGAACTATGTATACATGACCGAGACTCACTTCCGGTCAAAAACCAATAGCGGAACCTGGATGCTCATATTGGTTCCTACATATTCTACGAAGATCTTTATCGGTCAAACCACATAACAACATACGTTGTTCCCTTTGTCATCGATATGTTACTTGCCCGAGATTCGATCGTTGGTATCTCAATACCTAGTTCAATCTTGTTACCGGCAAGTCTCTTTACTCGTCAACTAACTCATTAGTCACATTGCTTGCAAGGCTTATAGTGATGTGCATTACCGAGAGGGCCCAGAGATACCTCTCCGAAACACGGAGTGACAAATCCTAATCTCGATCTATGCCAACCCAACAAACACCATCGGAGACACCTGTGGAGCATCTTTATAATCACCCAGTTACGTTGTGACGTTTGATAGCACACTAAGTGTTCCTCCGGTATTTGGGACTTGCATAATCTCATAGTCATAGGAACATGTATAAGTCATGAAGAAAGCAATAGCAATAAACTAAACGATCATAGTGCTAAGCTAACGGATTGGTCAAGTCAATCACATCATTCTCTAATGATGTGATCCCGTTCATGAAATGACAACACATGTCTATGGCTACGAAACTTAACCATCTTTGATTAACGAGCTAGTCAAAGTAGAGGCATACTAGTGACACTCTGTTTGTCTATGTATTCACACATGTATTAAGTTTCCGGTTAATACGATTCTAGCATGAATAATAAACATTTATCATGATATAAGGAAATATAAATAAAAACTTTATTATTGCCTCTAGGTATATCTGGCCATGGGCCGGGTCGGGCCGGGCTTGGGCCGGGCCTGGAAAAGCCCACGGCAGAAAACTGAGGCCCAGGCCCTCCCAGGCCCTACCATCGGGCCTACTTTTCAAGCCCAAGCCCGGCCCATCTGGTAAAAAGCCCTGAAAAGCCCTTAGGGCTTAGGGCCGTGGGCCGGGCCTCTTCCTTAAAATGCCAATATGCCAAAGCCCAAGCCCGTCCAGGCCCTGCTGGTGGGCTCAAAACTCAGGCCCAAGCCCGGCGCATGGGCAAGCCCATCGGGCCTAGGCCCTGGATTTTAGGGCCGGGCCTGGGTGGGCCGACAGGGCCGGGCCTGAGATGGCCAGGACTACCTCTAGGGCATATTTCCTTCAGTCTCCCACTTGCACTAGAGTCAATAATCTAGATTACATTGTAATGATTCTAACACCCATGGAGTCTTGGTGCTGATCATGTTTTGCTCGTGAGAGAGGCTTAGTCAACGGGTCTGCAATATTCAGATCCGTATCTATCTTGCAAATCTCTATGTCTCCTTCCGACACTTGATGACGGATGGAATTGAAGCGTCTCTTGATGTGCTTGGTTATCTTGTGAAATCTGGATTCCTTCTCCAAGGCAATTGCTCCAGTATTGTCACAAAAGATTTTCATTGGACCTGATGCACTAGGTATGAAACCTAGATCGGATATGAACTCCTTCATCCAGACTCCTTCATTTGCTGCTTCTGAAGCAGCTATGTATTCCGCTTCACACGTAGATCCCACCACGACGCTCTGCTTAGAACTGCACCAACTGACAGCTCCACCGTTCAATATAAACACGTATCCGGTTTGCGACTTAGAGTCATCCGGATCAGTGTCAAAGCTTGCATCGACGTAACCTTTTACGACGAGCTCTTTGTCACCTCCATAAATGAGAAACATATCCTTAGTCCTTTTCAGGTATTTCAGGATGTTCTTGACCGCTGTCCAGTGATCCACTCCCGGATTACTTTGGTACCTCCCTACTATACTTATAGCAAGGCACACATCAGGTCTGGTACATAGCATTGCATACATGATAGAACCTATGGCTGAAGCATAGGGAATGACTTTCATTTTCTCGCTATCTTCTGCAGTGGTCGGGCATTGAGTCTCACTCAACTTCACACCTTGTAATATAGGCAAGAACCCTTTCTTTGACTGGTCCATTTTGAACTTCTTCAAAATCTTATGAAGGTATGTGCTTTGTGAAAGTCCAATTAAGCATTTTGATCTATCTCTATAGATTTTGATGCCCAATATATAAGCAGCTTCACCGAGGTCTTTCATTGAAAACTTTTATTCAAGTATCCTTTTATGCTATCCAGAAATTCTATATCATTTCCAATCAACAATATGTCATCCACATATAATATTAGAAATGCTACAGAGCTCCCACTCACTTTCTTGTAAATACAGGCTTCTCCAAAAGTTTGTATAAAACCATATGCTTTGATCACAATATCAAAATGTTTATTCCAACTCCGAGAGGCTTGCACCAGTCCATAAATGGATCACTGGAGCTTGCACACTTTGTTAGCATCCTTTGGATTGACAAAACCTTCTGGTTGCATCATATACAACTCTTCTTCCAGAAATCCATTCAGGAATGCAGTTGTGACATCCGTTTGCCAAATTTCATAATCATAAAATACGGCAATTGCTAACATGATTCGGACAGACTTAAGCATCGCTACCGGTGAGAAAGTCTCATCGTAGTCAACTCCTTGAACTTGTCGAAAACCTTTAGCAACAAGTCGAGCTTTGTAGACAGTAACATTACCGTCAGCGTCAGTCTTCTTGTTGAAGATCCATTTATTCTCGATGGCTTGCCGATCATCGGGCAAATCAACCAAAGTCCACACTTTGTTCTCATACATGGATCACATCTCAGATTTCATGGCCTCAAGCCATTTTGCGGAATCTGGCCTCATCATCGCTTCCTCATAGTTCGTAGGTTCGTTATGGTCTAGTAACTTGACGTCTAGAACAGGATTACCGTACCACTCTGGTGCGGATCTTACTCTGGTTGACCTACGAAGTTCAGTAGTAACTTGATCTGAAGTTTCATGATCACTATCATTAGCTTCCTCACTAATTGGTGTAGGAATCATTGGAACTAATTTCTGTGATGAACTACTTTCCAATTCGGGAGAAGGTACAATTACCTCATCAAGTTCTACTTTCCTCCCACTCACTTCTTTCGAGAGAAACTCCTTCTCTAGGAAGGATCCATTCTTGGCAACGAATATCTTGCCTTCGGATCTGTGATAGAAGGTGTACCCAACAGTCTCTTTTGGGTATCCTATGAAGACACATTTCTTCGATTTGGGTTCGAGCTTATCAGGTTGAAGCTTTTTCATATAAGCATCGTAGCCCCAAACTTTCAGAAACGACAACTTGAGTTTCTTGCCAAACCACAGTTCATAAGGTGTCGTCTCAGCGGATTTAGATGGTGCTCTATTTAACGTGAATGCAGCCGTCTCTAAAGCATAACCCCAAGACGATAGCGGTAAATCAGTAAAAGACATCATAGATCACACCATATCTAATAAAGTGCGGTTATGACGTTCGGACACACCATTACGCTGTGGTGTTTCAGGTGGCGTGAGTTGCGAAACTATTCCACATTGTTTCAAATGAAGACTAAACTCGTAACTCAAATATTCTCCTCCACGATCAGATCATAGAAACTTTATTTTCTTGTTACGATGATTTTCCACTTCACTCTGAAATTCTTTGAACTTTTCAAATGTTTCAGACTTATGTTTCATCAAGTAGATATACCCATATCTGCTCAAATCATCTGTGAAGGTTAGAAAATAACGATACCCGCCGCGAGCATCAACACTCATCGGACCGCATACATCGGTATGTATTATTTTCAACAAGTCTGTTGCTCGCTCCATAGTTTCGGAGAACGGAGTCTTAGTCATCTTGCCCATGAGGCATGGTTCGCAAGTATCAAGTGATTCATAATCCAGTGATTCCAAAAGCCCATCGGCATGGAGTTTCTTCATGCGCTTTACATCAATATGACCAAAATGGCAGTGCCACAAATAAGTTGCACTATCATTATTAAACTTATATCTTTTGGCTTCAATACTATGAATATGTGTATCACTACTTTCGAGATTCAACAAAAATAGACTACTCATCTGGGGTGCATGACCATAAAAGATATTACTCATATAAATAGAACAACCATTATTCTCTGATTTAAATGAATAACCCTCTCGCATAAAACAAGATCTAGATATAATGTTCATGCTCAACGCTGGCACCAAATAACAATTATTTAGGTCTAAAACTAATCCCGAAGGTAGATGTAGAGGTAGCGTGCCGACCGCGATCACATCGACTTTGGAACCATTTCCCACGCGCATCGTCACCTCGTCCTTAGCCAATCTTCGCTTAATCCGTAGCCCCTGTTTCGAGTTGCAAATATGAGCAACAGAAACAGTATCAAATACCCAGGTGCTACTGCGAGCATTAGTTAAGTACGCATCAATAACATGTATATCAAATATACCTTTCACTTTGCCATCCTTCTTATCCGCCAAATACTTGGGGCAGTTCCGCTTCCAGTGACAAGTCCCTTTGTAGTAGAAGCACTCAGTCTCAGGCTTAGGTCCAAACTTGGGCTTCTTCACTTGAGCAGCAACTTGCTTGCCGTTCTTCTTGAAGTTTCCCTTCTTCCCTTTGCCCTTCTTCTTGAAACCGGTGGTCTTGTTGACCATCAACACTTGATGCTCCTTCTTGATTTCTACCTCCGCAACTTTTAGCATCGCGAAGAGCTCGGAATTGTCTTATCCATCCCTTGCATATTATAGTTCATCATGAAGCTTTTGTAGCTTGGTGGCAGTGATTGAAGAACTCTGTCAATGACACTATCATCAGGAAGATCAACTCCCAGTTGAGTCAAGTGGTTGTGGTACCCAGACATTCTGAGTATATGTTCACTAACAGAACTATTCTCCTCCATTTTGCAGCTATAGAACTTATTGGAGACTTCATATCTCTCAATCCGGGCATTTGCTTGAAATATTAACTTCAACTCCTGGAACATCTCATATGCTCCATGACGTTCAAAACGTCGTTGAAGTCCCGGTTCTAAGCCGTAAAGCATGGCACACTGAACTATCAAGTAGTCATCAGCTTTGCTCTGCCAGACGTTCTTAACGTCATCAGTAGCATCTGCAGCAGGCCTAGCACCTAGCGGTGCTTCCAGGACATAATTCTTCTGTGCAGCACTGAGGATAATCCTCAAGTTACGGACCTAGTTCGTGTAGTTGCTACCATCATCTTTCAACTTAGCTTTCTCTAGGAACGCATTAAAATTCAACGGAACAGTAGCACGGGCCATTTATCTACAACAACATAGACATGCAAAATACTATCAGGTACTAAGTTCATGATAAATTAAAGTTCAATTAATCATATTACTTAAGAACTCCCACTTAGATAGACATCCCTCTAATCATCTAAGTGATCACGTGATCCAAATCAACTAAACCATGTCCGATCATCACGTGAGATGGAGTAGTTTTCAATGGTGAACATCACTATGTTGATCATATCTACTATACGATTCACGCTCGACCTTTCAGTCTCAATGTTCCGAGGCCATATCTGCATATGCTAGGCTCGTCAAGTTTAACCCGAGTATTTTGCGTGTGCAAAACTGGCTTGCACCCGTTGTATGTGAACGTAGAGCTTAATTATCACACCCGATCATCACGTGGTGTCTTGGCACGACGAACTGTCGCAACGGTGCATACTCAGGGAGAACACTTATACCTTAAAATTTAGTGAGAGATCATCTTATAATGCTACCTCCGAACTAAGCAAAATAAGATGCATAAAGGATAAACATCACATGCAATCAATATAAGTGATATGATATGGCCATCATCATCTTGTGCCTTTGATCTCCATCTCCAAAGCACCGTCATGATCACCATCGTCACCGGCTTGACACCTTGATCTCCATCGAAGCATCGTTGTCGTCTCGCCAACTATTGCTATCACAACTATCGCTACCGCTTAGTGATAAAGTAAAGCAATTACATGGCGATTGCATTTCATACAATAAAGCGACAACCATATGGCTCCTGTCAGTTGCCGATAACTCTGTTACAAAACATGATCATCTCATACAATAAAATACAGCATCATGTCTTGACCATATCACATCACAACATGCCCTGCAAAAACAAGTTAGACGTCCTCTACTTTGTTGTTGCAAGTTTTACGTGGCTGCTACGGGCTTAGCAAGAACCGTTCTTACCTACGCATCAAAAACCACAACGATTTTTCGTCAAGTGTGCTATTTTAAACTTCAACAAGGATCGGGCGTAGCCACACTCGATTCAACTAAAGTTGAAGGAACAGACACCCACTAGCCACCTGTGTGCGAAGCACGTCGGTAGAACCAGTCTCGCGTAAGCGTACGCGTAATGTCGGTCTGGGCCGCTTCATCCAACAATACCGCCGAATCAAAGTATGACATGCTGGTAAGCAGTATGACTATTATCGCCCACAACTCTTTGTATTCTACTCGTGCATATAACATCTACGCATAGACCTGGCTCGGATGCCACTGTTGGGGAACGCAGTAGTTTCAAAAAAATTCCTACGATCACGCAAGATCTATCTAGGTGATGCATAGCAACTAGAGGGAAGAGTGTTGTCTACGTACCCTCGTAGACCAAAAGCGGAAGCGTTATGACAACGCGGTTGATGTAGTCATACGTCTTCACGATTCGACCGATCCTAGCACCGAAGGTATGGCGCCTCCGCGATCTGCACACGTTCAACTCGGTGACGTCCCACGAACTCTAGATCCAGCTGAGGTCGAGGGAGAGTTTCGTCAGCACGACGGCGTGATGACGGTGATGATGAAGTTACCGACGTAGGGCTTTGCCTAAGCACTACAACGATATGACCGAGGTGGATATCTGTGGAGGGGGGCACCGCACACGGCTAAGACAACTGTCAACTTGTGTGTTCTATGGTGCCCCCTGCCCCCGTATATAAAGGAGCAAGGGGGAGGCCGGCCGGCCCTCATAGGGCGCGCCCCAAGTAGGATTCCTACTAGGAATCCTATTCCTAGTAGGTTTCCAACAAGGGAAGAGAGGGGGAAGGAAGGAGAGGGAGAGAGGGAGAAGGAAAGGGGGGCCGCCCCCCTTCCCTAGTCCAATTCAGACCCAAGGGGGAGGGGGCGCGCGGCCTGCCCTAGCCGCCCTCTCTCTCTCTCTCCACTAAGGCCCATGTGGCCCATTAGTTCCCCCGGGGGGTTCCGGTAACCCTCCGGCACTCCGGTTTTATCCGAAACTTCTCCGGTGTACGAATATAGTCGTCCAATATATCAATCTTTATGTCTTGACCATTTTGAGACTCCTCGTCATGTCCGTGATCACATCCGGGACTCCGAACTACCTTCGGTATATCAAAACACATAAACTCATAATACCGATTGTCATCGAACGTTAAGCGTGCGGACCCTACGGGTTCGAGAACTATGTAGACATGACCGAGACTCACTTCCGATCAATAACCAATAGCGGAACCTGGATGCTCATATTGGTTCCTACATATTCTACGAAGATCTTTATCGGTCAAATCGCATATCAACATACGTTGTTCCCTTTGTCATCGGTATGTTACTTGCCTGAGATTCGATCATCGGTATCTCAATACCTAGTTCAATCTCGTTACCGGCAAGTCTCTTTACTTGTTCCGTAATGCATCATATCGCAACTAACTCATTAGTCACATTGCTTGCAAGGCTTATAGTGATGTGCATTACCGAGAGGGCCTAGAGATACCTCTTTTGAAACACGGAGTGACAAATCCTAATCTCGATCTATGCCAACCCAACAAACACCATCAGAGACACCTGTGGAGCATCTTTATAATCACCCAGTTACGTTGTGACGTTTGATAGCACATTAAGTGTTCCTCCGGTATTCGGGTGTTGCATAATCTCATAGTCATAGGAACATGTATAAGTCATGAAGAAAGCAATAGCAATAAACTAAACGATCATGGTGCTAAGCTAACGGATGGGTCAAGTCAATCACATCATTCTCTAATGATGTGATCTCGTTCATCAAATGACAACACATTGTCCATGGCTAGGAAACTTAACCATCTTTGATTAACGAGCTAGTCAAAGTAGAGGCATACTAGTGACACTCTGTTTGTCTATGTATTCACACATGTATTAAGTTTCCATTTAATACAACTCTAGCATGAATAATGAACATTTATCATGATATAAGGAAATATAAAGGGACATTTACATCTATGCCCTTAACTCGAACCCACTACTCAGTTTTGCCCCTAATTTTTAGGTATGCTCAGTTTTGCCCCTCCGCCGTTAGTTTCACTTATAGAAATGCCCTTCTCTGTCGTTACCGTCTGGTCAAAGGTCTTTGACCGTCCTGAAAAAATAGCAAAAAATATCAAAACAATATGAAATTTGGTGGGATTGAAGATAGTCATGTCCGCAAGGCGCGTGCACATTTTCATGCCGTTCGGACACTCCGGGAGCTCGTGGCAAAGGAAAACATAAATTTTGTACGCATGCGAACAGTAAATTCAAAAAATAGAAAAAAATCAAAAAATTATGAAATTTCGTGGGACTGAAGATATTCAGGTGCGCAAGATGTGTGCACGTTTTTGTTGTGTTTGGACATCGTAGGAGCTCGTGGAGAAAAAACAAATTTTAGCTCAAAAAAACTTTGAAAAAATGCACTATTTTGTTTTTTTTCTCTAGAGCGCCTCGTACGTCATTTGATCACCAAAACTTGCAAGCGCCTTGTGCACTCAAGCCTCTTTGACGCCAAATAAATTCAAATTTTTTTTGAACTTTTTTGCTATTTTTTTGAATTTACTGTTCATAGGCATAAATTATTTTTGTTTTCCTTTGCCTCGAGCTCCCGGAGTGTCCAACCAACACAAAAATGTGCACGCGCCTTGCGGACATGACTATCTTCGATCCCACCAAATTTCATATTTTTTTGATTTTTTCTGCTATTTTTTTCTGGATAGTCAAAGTACTTTGATCGGACGGTAACGGTGCAAAAGGGCATTTCTATAAGTGACACTAACGGCGGAGGGGCAAAACTGAGCATACCTGAAAATTAGGGGCAAAACTGAGTAGTGGGTTCGAGTTAGGGGCAGAACTGGAATTGGCCCAAATATAAATAACAACTTTATTATTGCCTCTAGGGCATATTTCCTTCAAGACTGAGCCGGCACATCATCTTGAGATTGACGAAAAGCCACCATAGACGCCTTTGTAGTCGACGAGAACGTCTGCTCCCGCTGAACGCACATCGTTGTAAGGCCTAGAATAAATCCAGGAAAATACGAGCACATGTGTCAAGTCTAGGACTTGAACTCTGGAGGGCTGGAGATGCCAATTACCAACCATCCAATCACAGGTTGATTCAAGATTTTGATCGAAAATGGACTGATCAACCATAGCTTGACTGGCAGAATGCTAGCAAGTTTCCCGAATCGAATGTGGCATACCCATTCGAATCCTTGAGAAATGCCCACCTGGTGGAAGCACATAGTATTATGGAAAATGTTTTGCCGATGCAAACCAAACTCCTCTGATATCAATAAACTTCAAATTACATACTAACCAAAATAAAGTTTCAACTATAGTGCAATATTCGATTTAAACCAACGGTGTGAAGGTGTTGCGTTCACGTCCTTGCATTGTGAATAATCTTGAACCAAAATTCATATAAGTGATAACCTAAATGACATGAAAATGGCATGGAAGATGAGCATGCGAGAAAAAATAGTTTGAATTGTTGTGCAATATTCAGTTTAACATGACGTTATAAACATGTTCCATTCACGTATTGCATTGCGAATCTTGAACCAAACGCCATCTAAATGATAACCTGGATGGTTTGGAAAATTGCATGAAAGATGAGCACATGATAGTGAGAGCTATACAGGGATTGGAATCCCACACGGTCCATGTGAAAATCATCTAATGATCCACACACCACATATTCCATATGTATTGTTCATATGTTGTAACATTATGTGGATTAGATGGTTTTTACTTACAACTATTCATTACTTCTGGAATATATGTTACATTACTATGCCTACTTTTAAATATTGAATTGCGTAAGTCATACCACAAAAATTATACACATAGGAACCAAAACGGCAAACACATGTTGTAGATTATAGAAGAATTTTAGTTTGGTACGAATTCATGAGAATATTTTTTTACCATCCTTGTGTATGTAGATTTGGAGTGTTTTTATCATCCTTGTGTATGTAGATTTGGAGTTGAAGCTCCATGAGAATATATTCTTATCATCCTTGTGTATGTAGATTTGGAGCTGAAGCTCCATGAGGTGACATACATAATTCGTTTCATATCCATGTTCCCCAATATGTGATCCATCACAATATTTTTAATATTGTCTTTTGCTTCGAGGCAAAATGATAAAGTCTTTGGAGCAAACTAGTTCAAGAACGCGAAGTTAGAAAAAGAGTTACCACTCAAGCGAGGAGCGTGAAACGTGGAAGGCTATCATACCAGTCTACATCAAGCCATACTCATCAATCCGTCAAGCCATTTGACCTCATGTGATGTGTCGCTATTCACACAAGAAAATTGTTCTAGGTAGAGAATTGTGTATCAAAGAGAACTTGAACTGCAAAGTAAATGACTGACTAGTAGAGAGCCCAATAAATTCCGGAATAGAATGAGATATGCCCATTGGAATCTGTACAAATGGAGTCAAAAGTACATATCACTAGAGGAAATGTTTTCTCAATGCAAACTGAACTCCATGCATAATGACTGTCATGGCAATCTATAGTTAACCAGATAAGTTTCAACTACCGTCCAATATAGGGTTTACACCGACAACACAAAACCTTTACATCTACACATGGCATTGCGAGCCTTGAGTTGAACGCCAACTAAGAGATAACCTAAATGACGTGGGAATAACTCAAAACATGACGTAAAGAGCATGAGAGATAAAGTCTTTGGAGCAGACCGGTTCAAGATCATGAAGATAGAAAATAGTTACCACTTTGGAGAGGCACACGATTCATCAATCCATCAAGAAAATTGACCTCACATTTTTTTCACTGTTCACCAGAAGCTTAATCAGCCTTGAAAACACAAGAAAATCCTTCTTGTCGAATAGGATTGTGTATCGAAGGGAGACATGAATCATAAAGTAAGTGATCGACTAGTAGAGAGCCAAAATTTCCCTGCTTGACTGAGATATGCCCATTTGAATTGTACAAATGGAGGCGGAAGTGCACATTACTAGAGGAAATGATTTCTCAAGGCAACCTAAGCTCCACTCATAATGACTACCATTGCATTCTATAGTAAACCAAATAAGTTTCCACTACTGTCCAATATAGGGTTTGCACCGATAGTGCAAAACCTTAATGTATACATATGGCATTGTGAACGTTGAGCCAAGTGCCAACTAAGAGATAAACTCGAGATGTGGAAATGACTCAAAACATGGCGCAAAGAGAATGAGGGATAAAGTCTTTGAAGCAAACTGGTTCAAGATCCTGAAGTTAGAAAATAGTTATCACTAGAGGAACATGAAATGTGGAAGGCTATCCCATGAGTCTACATCGAGCCATATTCATCAATCTGTCCATCAAAGTGACCTCACATTTTTTTAATTATTCACCAGAAGCTCAATCAGCCTTGAAAACACAAGAAAACCGTCTTGTCGAAGAGGATTGCGTATCAAAGAGAGACTTGAATCATAAAGTAAACGATCGACTAGCAGAGAGCCAAAAGGGTTCCCTGATTGAATGAGATATGCCCATTGGAATCGTTCAAATGGAGACGGAAGTGCATATCATTAGAGGAAATGTTTTCTCAACGCAAACCGAACTCCGCCCATAATGACTATAATTGCATTCCATAGTAAACCAAATAAGTTGCCACTACCGTCCAATATAGGGTTTGCACCGACAGTGCAAAACCTTAACGTGTACGCATGGCATTGCGAATATGGAGCCAAATGCCAACTAAGGATAACTTGGATGGTGTGGAAATGTCTCTAACCATGATGCGGAGAGCACGAGAGATAAAGTCTTTGGAGCAAACCGGTTCGAGATCTCGAAGTTTGAGAAATAGTTACCATTCGGGAGAGGAACATGAAACGTGGAAGGCTATCCCAGTAATCTACATCGAGCCATATTCATCAACCCGTCTAGCAAAATGACCTCACATAACGGTGTCACCATTCACTAGAAGCTTAGTCAACCTTGAAACACACAAGAAAATCCTTCTTGTCGAAGAGGATTGTGTATCAAAGAGAAACTAGAATCATAAAGTGAATAATCGACTAGCAGAGATGTATAAGGATTCCTGAATTGAATGGGATATGCCCATTGAAATTCTTACTCATGGAGTCAGAAAGCGCATACCACTAAATGAAATGTTTTCTACGCACAAACCGAAACTCCATTCATAATAGTTGCCATTTCACTCTCTATAGTAAACCAAGTAAGTTTCAACTATCGCCCAATATATTTTTCTTCCACCGACAGTGTGAAAAACCCTTACGTGTACGCTTGGCACAGCGAACGTCGAGCCAAAACGCCAACTAAGAGATAACCTGGATCGACGTGGAAATTTCTCGAAAGACGACGCCGAGAGCACGAGAGAGTTATCCGGGGATAGAGATCCCACCCCATACATGCGAGACTCATCGACGCAAGCGCCACGAACCCTATGCGGTGGGCGTCGTCAGCCACAACATCTGCACCGATCGACTTAGGATGGATGTGTGCACGCTAGCTCATTTGCGTCGCCGAGCCCCAACCTCTGCACCGATCGACGCACACGACTTTAAAATGGACGCGTGCACGGTAGCTCCTTTGTGTCACCGAGCACCAACATCTAGACTGATTGATGCATACAGACACAACTTAAGATGGATGTGTGCACACTAGCGCTTTTGCGTCGCCGAGCACCAACCTCTGCACCATCGATGCACACAGCTTAAGATGGACGCATGGCCGCTAGCTCTTTTGCGTCACCGAGCCCCATCCTCTGCACCGATCGATGCACACGACTTAAGATGGACGCGTGCACGGTAACATTTTTTTAAAGGAGAGTCTGTGGAAAGGGCCTCGCAAAAAAAAGGAAGGGGCGTAGTGTGACCGGAGGCTGGCTGGGTGAGACGCACGCGCGGCCTCGGTCCCGGCGCGGGAGGAGACATACATTCTCTGCGCTGCCGACACTCCAATAAACCATTCACCCCACGGCGCCCGCCGTGAAAGCAAATCGCACCACCACCTACCTACCGGATCCATCCATCACCTGCTCCCCGCACGCGCCACCGCACACCGCCGCCACGCCGCAGAGGATCCCGCGCGCGGAGGTTGGCCCGGCCCTTTCCGGCGCGTTACCGCTCCCGTCCCCCTCTTTTAGTGCTCCCTCCCCTGCCACTGCTCCACTCCACCCCACCCCCACCCCCACCCCCGCTCTGCCTCCTCCGCCGCCCCACCACCACCACCTTCACTCCCCTGCTGCCGCCGCTCGGAGCTCTCCTCTGCCTTCTCCCGCCGCAGGTACGATCCGGCCGGACCGAAGTCCTTTCCCAAAACCCTGCCGCAAAACCGCTCTGCTTCTCGTTTCTTTCCATTTTCGTTCCTTCGGTTTTCTTGATCGCGGGCGCTCGCCGGTGTCTCGTGGCAGGATTCCGGACTTCGGAGGGCGGCGGCGGAGATGATGCACGGCAAGTCGGACTCGGACATCACGAGCCTGGCGGCGTCGTCGCCGCCGCGGTCGCCGAAGCGTGGTGCGGGGGCCGGCGGCGGCGCCTACTACGTGCAGAGCCCGTCGCGGGACTCGGCGCACGACGGCGGGGGCGCCGGCGGGTACAAGTCCTCGTCGATGCAGGCGACGCCGGTCTACAACAGCCCCAACGAGTCCCCCTCGCACCCGTCCTACGGCCGCCACTCCCGGGCCTCCTCCGTCAGCCGCTTCTCCGGCATCCTCCGCGGCGGCAGCGGGCGCAAGGGCGGCGGCGACCTCAAGGCGGTGAACGCCAAGGGGTGGCCCGAGTGCAGCGTCATCGAGGAGGAGGGCTCCTACGAGGGCCTCTCCGGCGGCGACAGCGGCCTCTCCGGCCGCTGCAAGCTCGCGCTCGCCTTCGTCAGCTTCCTCCTGCTCTTCACCGTCGTCTGCCTCATTGTATGGGGCGCCGCCCGCCCCTACGAGCCCGACGTCGTCGTCAAGGTCGTAGCATATCCATATCCACATCCATTCATGCATCCACCCTGCTTGTTTTACTTCCTCACCACACTCTGAACTTAATTTTTTCCTGCTTTGCTTTCATCATATCCAATAGTAGTAAATGATAATATGATATGAATTCAAACATCATTGCTCAAATTTCACTTGTGCCACTCTGGGTAGAATGGATAAGAGGAAACTAAAGACTAAAAAGGATGCATAGTTTGCGATTGAAAGAAATTGGGCAAACAAAATTCGCCGTGGTAGATCCATTCGAGCTTGTTTTATCTAGAATTGGCGCTTGTTCTCTGTGGTTCCTTGTTTTGAAATCAAAGGGTATTTGTTCTTTTTTTACCATTAGTAATGTAAATCCTGTTAGTCTAAGGCAAAGCACCGCTGACTGAAGAAGAGCCAAATCAGCTGAAACAGCTTCTTCGCTGGGCATTTTCCGACCCCCTCTTCAAAAAACCAAACTTCGTTGGACGCTAGTGATAGGCCACTAAATAAATATACTATACAGAGAGAGAAACATAAAACAATGACCACGAGGCAAGATAAATTTTATTTTCTTCGTTGTGCTGTTTATGATGGAGATGTTGTCGGCTGGCACTGCGGTCAGCCCAGCTTGTCGACTGTCTCAGTCACATTTCCAAACCTTCCCCTGTTTACAAGAAAGTTTTACAGTAGTTAAATCACAGTACAATGTACTTTTGTACCACAGTGGTACGGTGAACTTCTGCTGCAGATCTGAATATGCCGGTTCTGTAAAAACTGTTCTAACCTAGAGCTTCGTTTTACTCTGTTTTTGCACAGAGCATAGCCATGGATGACTTCTACTAACCAACATCACTCTGTTTTTGCGCAGAGCATAGCCATGGACAACTTCTATGCCGGAGAGGGCACAGACCACAGTGGGGTTCCAACCAAGATGGTCACGCTCAACTGCTCCCTGAACATGGTGGTGTACAACCCTGCTTCAATGTTCGGAATTCATGTCTCCTCGGGCCCTGTTCGCCTGCTCTATTCGGAGATCGCCATCGGGGTTGGACAGGTATGCCTATCATCAGCATCCCCTGCCCCTTTTTGGTGTCTAGGTAACAGCCTAGAGGTGTTGTCGGTGCTTCTTCTTCGTCGTCGCAACTCATTTGTCCATTTCTGAATAATGGTGCTTCACATCTTACCATGTGGAGTATGTGAACAGCATGGGTGGTGAATAACCGATACCATACCCCCTCTGTAAATAAATATAAGAGCGTTTGGATCACTACTTTTCACCTCCGCATTTCACCACTCAAGTGAATGGTGTGAATTTGTAAATTGTGTTCAAAATACTGAATCCTTGAAACATTTTACAATATGCCGGACACTTTTTGTCCTTCTCGGAGTATCGGATTGAAGGTCATGCAGATTTAAACTAGGAAAGGCGGTAATTTTGAGTCAAGAAAGGGGGAATGCATTGATAGGGATGTGCATTCGGTATAAAGATTAGCAGGATAGTAGGTTCATCAAAATATGTGCTGTATTGGTTTGCCTCACAATCACTGGTAAGTTCAAGAAGCTGATGTTAACATCTCTCCTACGAATGCAGGTTCACAAGTACTACCAACCGAGCAAGAGCCACCGGCTGGTGTCGGCGGTGATCCACGGCGAGAAGGTGCCTCTCTACGGCGCGGGGGGCGGGCTCTTGCTGTCGGGCAACGACGTGACGGTGCCGCTGACGGTGGACTTCGAGCTCGTCTCCCGGGGCTACGTCATCGGCAAGCTGGTGCGGGTGACGCACAAGGTGCACGTGACGTGCCGCATCGCCGTCGACGCCAAGAGGGCGAGGACCAGGATCCCCAAGAAGGCCTGCGCCGTGTACAAGGCCTGAAGGACCGCCGCCGGTTGGCTTCCGGTCCTGTTTCTGCAGGTGAAGCCTGTATTTACTGTTCTGCTGAAGAACAATAAACATGTACTAGCAGTATATATAAGGAACTTGTTTGAGCTTCGGTTTTGTTTATATAAGTTACTCTCTTGTGTGGCGGTGGTTTTGTCTATGAGGAAGTGGTTGTACCTATGTGTGGTGTTAGGGTTTGGTTGGTTACAAGATAGTAGTAATGTATTCATGTTTGCAACTTCGCATGTAGGATTGAGAGAGTAGGATTAGTTTTGTTGCATCATATTTCCGGATAAACTCCCATCATTTTTCAGGAAGTAAAGAGATCCATCCAGGTAGCAAGAGAGCAATATCATTGCCGCATATATTGTTCAATGTGCTCATCAGCGCCTGACCCTAAGATGGATTCTAGGCCTGGTCACCTCACTTGGAGAGGTTGCATCATTCGGCGTTTGTTTCTCGAGCCTTGTGGTTTACTCGTTCCCGAGCTTCCTCGACATTAGGAAAACGGTCCAAACACCCGACCCCGTCATGGAGATGATCGAACGGTCCGAATGCCTATCTAGGAGATGATCGAACAATCTGAATGCCTGTCGTGGAGATGATTGGATCAGCCATATTTTGATTGCTTGCCCAGACGTACCTCGGATTTCTAACGTGTAGAATTCATTCTAGAGTTACACCTGAACTCCCTATCTGCAAAGTCTGTTATTTAATAACCATTGGACCTGAGGCACCAGCACGGACAAGGTCAGGGCGCATGGAGGCTAAAAATTCAGAGTGTTCTACTGTAATTGTCCCAATAAATTATCTGAATATACTGTAGACGCATCTGAAAAGGATGGTACCTACCATCCTGTGTTACATTAAACGACAGTTCAAAGCATCCGAAAAGACATTGCAACCAAGTACAGCAGGAAGTGAATCAGACAATTTTCTAGAACAAATCAACAAAAGTTTAGTTTCAGGCTTAGGTCAAACACTGGACTGAATATGACACGGAGGGAATCAAGCAATTTTATTGATGGAATCAAACTTATGATGCTTTAAACTTCAGAAAAGAATAACTTTGCTTCACTAGTGCTGATCATTTTAACATTGACAGGAGCACAGGATTTTTGTTTTTAAAAGACAGGAGCAAAGGAACATAAACTCCCATGCCCTATTGTTCACCAGTATGTCAATGGTAAGAAAAGATCTTACCACACTGACAAGAGGAGTAGAACATGTATTCCCACCCATGTTTTACTGCACGTAAGATTACATAGTTTGATTGCACAAAAAGTCTCAACATAGAACATAGATAGTACAATCATTGTAAAAGAGGGCATGCGCCAACAGCCTAACACAACAATCTGGAAATCACAAACCTCAATCATGATACAAATTAATGACAGCCCCCACAAAGTTAAACAGTAAATGCTGTTCCAGGATTTGCTGCTGGCAACATACACATAGCTAGTGTCACTAAATTAACTGGAATAGATGGCCACATAAAGTGCAAAAAGAGGTTAGAGAGTACACTCGGCAACAGAAGAGAAGCAACGCAACATCAGAAAGAATTAACCAGATAGCTGCTGATATTACTTGGGCCCTATGATTCGCCATTATCTAAAAGGTCAACAATGGAACAGCAAAATGCGAGCCAGATTATCAGTGCCAATCTGCCAATGCCTCTGAGTACAAGGGAACATAAGGAAGATAGGGCTCCATTGAACCCTGTCCAAGATCATGGATGAAATGCACTTTCCCAGTATCCATTTCATAAGACATCAGTACCTTGTCATGCCCATAAACCAGGAAAATTGTGTTTCGTTGTGGGTGGAGGGCGGCAATATGGTACTCGTGTCCTAGCCGGACATTCTTCACTCCAAATAGATTCAGATACCTGACGCTGTGTTCCAAGACCCACACTTCACTGCCGTAGTCCTCGAGAACCCAGATCGAGAGTTTATAAAGATCGTGCTGATCACTATTTGCCAGATACAAACGCCCTCGAGACAGGTCAATGAACCCGTCATCAACATCTATTATGGGGGCGTCCTCATCGTCCGGCATAGGAATAGCCCTCCAAGTAGTTCCCTCCACATCCACTGCCACCACCGCAGACTCGACGGCGAGCAAATGCAGAAAACCATTGACAAAGACACTTCTAGAATCACTCACTATCCTAGGTAGGAAGTCCCAACCGGTGTCCTTGTGACTCCAGGCCCCGGTTTTGGAGGAGTAGATATCAACCGCTCTGACGAACTCGTAACCATCGTCATCATCGTTGGCATTTGCATCTGCAGCCCCATCCTCCACGAACTGGAACACATGGAAGTGCGAGGAGACGGCCGGGTCGAACCCCAAGCGAGCTGTCTGCATCTTGCTGAAGATGCCGGGCAAGGCGACCCATTTCTCCGTGGCAGGATTGCACACCACGTAATAAAATGCCCCCGCACCAAAGGTCTTGAAGCGGCGGCAGAGGAGTAGGCCGTTGCAGCTGTCCAGAAGGTGGAACTGATGACAGTCAGGCAGGAAGGGGAGCGAAGGGCGGATAGGAGCACGGCCTCCCGCCGAGACATGGGCGAAATTGTCAGTTGAGAAATAGCCAGTGCTGGGGCCGCGGCTCGAGTAGAGGAAGCCAGCGAGGTCCTGGAGATGGTACTGCGGCAGCGCCTTGCGGTGGTCGGGGTGGGAGATGATGCCGCGCCACCGCTTGGAGACGCACTTGAAGCGGCAGAGCGACCTGTACGGCACGCGCGACAGGATCTCGACGAGGAGGTCTTCGGTGAGCTTGTCCGCTGGATTCCGCCGCCTGCTGATGTCCCTGGAGCCGTCCGCCATCGCCGCGGAGAGAAGAGGCGGTCAATCTGCAAACGGGGGTGGAGGAGGAGAGATTGGAGATCCATCGACATCGGTGGGGGGAGCAGCAAGGAAGGAAAAGAGGATCTACGGCGAATGTGGCG
Source organism: Aegilops tauschii subsp. strangulata (assembly GCF_002575655.3). Lineage (NCBI taxonomy): Eukaryota > Viridiplantae > Streptophyta > Magnoliopsida > Poales > Poaceae > Aegilops > Aegilops tauschii. The sequence goes on from NC_053041.3 coordinate 81,580,727, forward strand.
TACTTACCAGATGAGAAGCGAACGACGGCGAGGGAGCCCGTTTGAGGTGCTCCCGTCCCCGCCGGCGAGTCTTTGGGTGCGCGGCGGCGGCGGCGGCGGCGTCGAGGCGAGGTGATATTTTTTTTTTTGAGGGATCGAGGCGAGGTGAGGTGTGGCGTAGAACTCGAAGACAGGCGAAGTGAACGAGGAGTGTTGCTGTGTTGGGCTTTTGTCTAGTTTTCAGCCTGCACTTTCAGCCGTTCACCTAAATCACTCCTCGACTTCTCAGATGCTGACAAATGTCGCATTGTTACGTCACTTGTTACAACCTATTCTTTTTTATAGATTTATTATTACTTATTTAAAATGTTTTATCCCTTGACCGTGCGGTTCAACCGTTAGATTTCTCACGGAGTTCTTTAAAACTAGGTCCAGTGTTAATAGGTTTCAACAAACTTTTTTAATAAAAATCAGAAACCGGAAACAAAACTTGGAAAAAAACAGTAAAAAACCAAAATCCAAAAAAGAACACAAGAAGGGGAAAAACGGAAGAAAAAACCCGGAGCCCAGAAGCACGGTTGCGGTTTTCACTTTTCTTAAGGCGCATATTTATTTTTCCTTTTTTTAGGGGGGGGGGGGGGGGGGCATAGAGTGTCCAAAACCTAGGAAAATCAGGCAAAGGCTAGAAAAAAAATCTAAAATACAAAATGCATATAATTGTTTTTTGAAAATCCACAGAAAACGTCCAACACACGAAATGTGGCGGCGGTTGGATGCACCACTTGGCACGCTCCCAGACTATAAAAATGGACCTTGCGGGAGCCGCCCCACCCCCACCCACCCATCCAAAGAGTAACCGTTGATTACTTGCTCCCTTAGGTTGCTTGATAGCGACCAAACATGCATGCCTATGTTTGCTACGTTTCATATTAGGCTAGCCGAAGTAGGCCTGAACCAGTTCTCCCTTTTCAGGTTTTTTTAACCTTTTTTTCTCTCTTTCTATTTTGTCATGTTTGTTTTTTCTATTCTTTTCCTTTTTCATTTGTTTTTGTTTTTTCTAAAACTTTCTTTATTGTTTTGCAAACATCTTTCAAATTAATGCACATTTTTGAAAATCATGAAATTTATTAAAATAATGAGTGTTTTTCGAATTTGTGAACATTTTTGTAAAAATCATGAACATGTTTTGATAAGATTTTTTCAATTGTGATTTTTTATTGGAATTTAGGAACACTATCATTACCAACTCACATTTTTATAGGAGTATAGATAACACTCCTAGGCACAAAGTTTAAAATTTTGGTGTCATAGATGGGCTCTTCCTAAAAGTTGGGTGAACACTTATAATCTTTAAATCTCTCGTCTCCTTACTAGAATAAGCACCCTTGTTTGGTGCAAGAACCTTAAACTCATAAGTAAATTTCAAATTCCTATTTATAGAGACCTCATCACTGGTTTTTACGGAAGAAAAGCTGAACCCAAGACATTTATAACTTCCTCCAATTTATCAATTCTAGCGGGACTTTGTTCTACTCTATCGGTAAGTGGTTCTATTTTCTTTAATAGTTTTAAAGCATTTCCTACCGTAGAGTCTAACTTAGTAATTTGATTATGCATCTCTTTTATCCATCGACATCGGTGAGGGGAGCACGAAGGAAAGAAGAGAGGATCTACGACGAATGTGGCGTACTTACCAGACAAGAAGCGTGTGACGGCGAGGTAGCCCGTTTGAGGTGCTCCCGTCTCCACCGACGAGGCTTTGGGTGCGCGGCGGCGAGGCCAGGTGAGGTGTGGCGTGGCGTGGAAATGGAAGACGGGGGAGGGAGCCTAACGGGCGCCTTCTGTGCCGATTACCAGATCTGGCGCCTACGGGGAAGTTTAGTGGGCTGCTTTTCCGAAGCCCAGTCGGATGCAGATGCGCTAACTTTTTTCACGTACAATTCCATGAAGTAGGTGGAGCTATTGACCGTTTAAGTGTTGACATTTGAAAAAAAGGCAAAAAAAAACCGAAGAAAAATTGAAAAAAATCGTAAATTAAAAAATATTCATGGATTTTGAAAGAAAGTTTAAAAACATAAAAAAAATCATCGATATTAAAAAAAGTTGATCGAATTTTAGAAAAGTTTCATCAATTTCGAAAAAAGGTCATTGATTTAGAAAAAAAGTTCATCAAATTTTTAATTAAGTTCTAAAAAATTGAAAAGTGTTCATCTATTTGGAAAAAAGTTCATGGATTTTTGAAAAATGTTTGTCGATTTTGAAGAAAAAGTTCATCCATTTAAGATCGTGCATTTTAGCATAACTAAATAAATATAAAAATAAAAATAATAGAAAAATGAACAAGAAAAAACAAAAAGTAATACGAACTAGAAAAAAAATAAAAGAGGAAAAGAAGTCACCATGCACAAGTGTGCGATGTCCCTAGTGGTTAGCGTTTTGTGCTGTGAATATAAAGGTCTTGATTTCGATCCATCGCCCATGCACATTTTTTTTGCAGTTTAAACAGATAAAGAAAAATGCAAATGGGCCGGCCCAACTCAGGGGGGGGGGGTGCGCCCGTATGTAAATTGCACATGAGTTTACGAATTGTTGTTTCTCAAAAAAAAAAGAGTTCAGGAATTCTGGCGTGGGAAGTGAATGAGGAGTGCCATTGTCTTGGGCACTGAGCTATACAATGCAGAGAGGATCAGACCTGTCCACCTGGGACGACATTTCCTCAATAAAAAACCCTAGGCAGGGCCATGTCACAGTCCTGCCCAGGACATGCCTGGCCTGGCTCGGCCCGCGAGGGCACGTTTAGTACACGGGCTGTGTCATGCCAACCCACGTGCCCAACCTCTAGGCCCATGCACGACACAACATGGAAACGGGTCGGCCCACCGGCACGTTTAACCCATCGCCCTGTGTGATGTTGGACCTACTTGGGCTGATGTTGGGACTAATATATAAAAAATATGGAAAATTTTAAACATGTTGTGCCGGACCAGCAAGCGTGCCCAGACTCGTGACACTGGCAGGCCACGTGCTGGGCCAGGCCCATCACGGGCCGGGCACGCGTGCTTTTCAGACCGGCGTGCCATGCATGACCTAGGTGGCTGGGTGGAAAGAGGATAGAGGACTGCGGTGTCCTGTTTTCACTTTTCAGCTCGACGCAGTAAGGGACAAGGGCCCGACTCAAGGGCTAAAAAGAGGCATCATCGCTGATGCTTGCCGCCCTCTGTAGTTCGAGATCCACTCGGCTGCCCCTTCATGAATACAGGATGGGGAGCAGCGCCGTCACAACTCACAAGCACAGTGGAGTTCGCCGGCCTTGCTCCCCCTGTTGAGCACCCACTGCCTTTGCGTCTTCTACAACCACCTCGTCTGACCAAAACCGTAGCTCGTTGTCATCTCAACTTGCTGACCAACGGAGCAGCTGGGCAACGCCAAGCAGCAAGGGGCGCACACAACGAGGATACGACAAGCCATTGTCGCTGGTGTGCGTCCTGTGTGGCTCTAGCCGTCCAGGCGGCCCGAGCGCCCGTACTGGCTTGGGTGGATCCAGAGAGGGAGCACTACTGCAGGATGGTGCTAATGCGACACTACGATCAGAGACCCTTCGACGAAACTGTGTGCGATGCCATAATCGCAAACAGTGGTGTAAAAAACCCATCAAAAAAGGTGCAAAATGTTTGTGATGGAGGATGCATCAAACACGGTTCAATTTTTAGTTGCGTGTGCAATGCAGGGCATACTGTCGTGGAAATGTCACGGCAGATGTCCTCGTGCAAGGACTTAGTCGTGGAGCCATCGCAGCTAGGAAGCTTAAAGGGGTTAAGCGGGACAAGGAACACGAGGATTATACTGGTTCGGCCCCTTACGGTGAAGGTAAAAGCCTACATCCAGTTGAGGTGGTATTACTTAGGGTTTCGATGACCAGGGAGCTTAATCGCTATGCCTGGCTCTCGATCTGTTCTCTCTCCCCCTGAACCGCCGCCGGGTCATCCCTTTATATAGAGAGGTTGACGCCCCGCGGCTCTCAGAGTCCCGAGCCAGCTTATAACAGCATCCGGCTAGGGCTCTTAACTACTCTTGCCTTACATTACAAGTCATTGCTATAACGACGGTTTATCACTACGGGCCTTAAGCCGCCTCCGGGTCTTAAGCCCATTATTGATCCGCCATCCTCAAGCTTGGTATTGGGCTTGAGGTGATGATCATTATGACGTAACCCGTCCCCTCCTGGGCGGGTGACTCTAATGGTCATATCCTCAACATTAGGCCCCAGATTGATTTGAACCGGTTCATGTCAATCTTCAAAATCTTCAAAATCTTCCGGCTTCTGCTTGTGCAAAGGTTATAACCCGCCGTGACGTCATCTTCTGGATTCTTGGTAACCCGCCATGACGTCATCTCCCATTAAATTCATTTTTTATTCTGTCACATCTCAACGGATCTTATCTTTAAAGACCATCCCGAAAATCGAGGCGTTTCTGCGGCAATATAATCATGTCTTCCGCCTCCTCTTTTCCCGCGCCCATTTACCAGCCGGCCCTTATAAATAGGCCCGACCCATAGGTCTTCGTCACTCTTTCCCTCCATCGTCTTCCTCCTCTGACGCTCCAGAGCCCGAGCTCCGCCGCCGCCGCCGCGCACCTCGTCTTCACCGACCAAGGCCGCTGCATCAACCTGTCTTGACAAGAATTCTGCGGCGCGCCTCCGCTGCTCATCAGCACCAGTAAGTCCTCACCGTCCCGTACCTTAGATCCACATTAGAGCCCGCAAGTTCTCTGTGTTCTTCGTAGTTCATCGCGATTTCTTCACAGTTCCGCCACCGAGGTTCCCTTTGATCCAAAAACGGTACAGACTCCCTGCGGTAGTAGTTTCTCACTCATTTTTATGCTAGTAAATCCCCTTTGTCCGCAACAAGACCTCATTTAGAGCTTATGAACTTCTCTGTATCAGTTTTTAGGTCTAGAAATTTTTCCTTTCTAAACGACCGTTTGATCCAAAATAATCCCTGCAATCTGTGAAACTTGTTTGTGCAACACTTAGACAAAAAACTGCATCTGTTAACCATGGCGGCTCATATCGCCGGCTTAAAAGAGGCCATGCTTGTGAAATTTCCGGCTCATTCATAATAGAGTTTTAAACAACTTGAATTGCTTATGATATCCACAGCGGCTTAGATAACCCGACACAATTAGCCATATATCATTAGGCCCCTTCATAAGCCGCCATCTTGAATGCTGAACTGAAATCTTCCTCCGGCTTAAATTTGAACCGGAAGTTTTCTTTTGTCATAGGCTTCCGTCTTTCACAATGCCGCCCAAGGCTCCCAAGGCACCCATTACGTGCAACTGGGTGAGATCCAACGTTACTGATAATACCTTAGATGACTTCGTGAAGACGGGTTACCTGCCTAAGAAGGAGGTCATGTCCTATCGTGCCCCTGACCCGTCCGAAGAAAGACCTCAACCAAGAGACGGAGAGGTTGTTATATTTGCTGATCACATGAGCCGGGGTTTTGCACCTCCCGGCTCAAAGTTCTTCAGAGATGTTCTGCACTTTTTCGATCTGCGACCTCAAGACATTGGACCCAATTCCGTGTCAAACATTTGTAACTTCCAAGTGTTCTGTGAAGTGTACCTTGGAGAAGAGCCCAGCCTACTGCTCTTTAGGGAGCTGTTTTATCTGAACCGCCAGAACGAGTGTGCCAACGGGCCTAGCCTGGAACTTGGCGGAATTTCAATCCAACGACGGAGAGATTGCCTCTTTCCTTATGCTGAGCCGCCAAGCCACCCAAAGGACTGGAACCAGACATGGTTCTACTGCCAGGATACTTCTCCGGCTGAGAGAACCCTCTGCCCGGCTTTCGCCTTGCGTCTGGAATCAAATCACCCCCTGCCAGACAAATTATCTCAAGCTGAGCATCAACCACTTATCCCCACCATCAACAAGATTAAAGCTCTTCTGGGAAACGGCCTTAACGGCGTTGATCTGGTCCGGGTATGGATTGCTTGGCGGGTGATTCCTCTAAGCCGCCGCCCCGGCTTAATGTGTGATTACACGGGCCGGAAGGATGATCCTCTTCGGCACAGCCCCAACGACTTACCTGAGGACGTCGTTGATGACATGACCAAGTCCCTTCTAAACGAGAGCTTAGCAGATTGCGGGAAGACAGGCTTAAGTCCCTTCTGCAAAGCTAACCCGGCTCCGGCGGTAAGCTACTGATCTGAGCACCTTACTTTCCATTTTAACAATTTTCATCTTTAACTTTAAGAAACCTTTGTTGTATTTTCAGGCTAATGAGAAGTTCTGGAAGGTCAGGTATGACCATGAGGCCGCTAAAAAAGCCAGGAAGTTTAAAAAAGCCGCCAGGAGAGCCGCTCCCCGCAAGAAGGGGAGTAAGCCTAGTGCCTCAGACCTGCTTCAGTTGGATGGCACCTCCGAGTCAGAGGTAGCCCTTGATTCTTTAGGCTCTTCTTTTGTTTTTTTTGTCTGTTTTTAACCACCTTATTAACACTGATTATCAGCAGGATGATACCGGAGCGAGTAACCCGGTGATTGAAGAGGTAACTATACTTTCCTCCGGCTCGGAGCCCTTGCCAAGGCTGAAAGTCCGAAGAGTAACCCGGAAAGTAAGATTTTCACATCCTTTAGCTTATAAAGATCCTCAGTTTCTTTTGAAGTGACAGATTCATGAGAGCCGGAGGCAAACCCGGACCAACAAGGAAGCAGACCTCTCCTCCGGCTTACCTGAAGCATCAAGGAAGCGCCGGACCGAGGTTATCTCCAACTTATATCCTTTTCATCCTTTGGCGGGCGTCACTCGTCAACCACTCAATTCTTCTGATTCAAACTATCAGGAAACTTCACCTTCCTCCGGGGACTCCATGCAATCCAACTTGCCGGCTTTCAAGACCGCTCCTGGGTAATGATGATCAGCTTAGTTTGTGCTTATCTTACTCATGTTTTTGCGCTAACCTTTTGACTTTCAGTGCACAAGCAAAATTCAGCAAGAGGGCAAAGAAAAGTAACCCGGTCGAAGAGCCGGTTTTGACTGAACCCAACGCCTCTGCCTCTGAGCCGCCGTCTGCACCAGCTCCAGAAACCACCGCTCCAACTGAAGAACAAGCCATGGAGGGTTCTGACAACCCGGAGATTCCCAGCCCAGCTCAACCGGCCGATGACCTGGATGTGGTGATTACCCGGACCGAATTTGTTGAACCGGGAAGGCCCACTGTGCTGGCTAGATGCTCTGCTAAGGAAGAACTGCTGGAGCGCCGCAGGGCCAGACTGGATATCACTGACTATGCTAACTTGAGCATTGGAGATATTGTCGCTGGTTATATTGGTCAAGTGCACAACAGCCGGGACCTGGAAATTGACATGGTGAAGCAGATACAGCAAAAATCTGAGGTATGATTCTCTTGCTTACTCCATAGTCATCCTTACCATGCTAGCCCCCAAGTCTATTACTTATGATAGAATATGTTGTAGACTTAATACCGGCTTACCTGGTAACACTCAAGGGCCGGGTTAAACAGCCTAGGTGAACCGGTCTTTTACCTTACGTTTTAATCAAGTACTTGAGCAACTTTGCCCATTAGCCCCCAAGTGCCAAGCACCTTTGCCTGCAAAGTGCTTGGGACTTATTTTCATGAACCGGCACTATAAATAAAGCTTCTCAGCCTACATTAGCCCCCAAGTGCCAAGTGTCTTTGCTTGTAAAGTGCTTGGGACTTTAATATTGCATGACAGTCACTCAAACTGTAACCCGGAACTTCTACAGGCTGCCTGCAAGAAACTTGAATCGGAAATCTCTGATCTGAAGACCCGCCTGAATACTCAGGAAAATGAGACCCAGAAGGCCAATGCCAAATTTGAGTTCAGTGTCTCTGCACAAGAAAAACTGAAGAAAAAATTTGAAACAGAAAGAAAAGCCTGGGCCGATGAGAAGACTGCCTTGCTCAGCCGGGCCGAACAAGCGGAGGCTGCTCTTACTGAAAGAACCGCCGAACTCTCCGGCTTAAAACGTCATGTATCGTAGATGGTCTCCGCAATCTTCGGTAAGTAATTCTGTAAGCTTTAAATAAGTTTACATCATTCATGTCTCATAAGCCCCTCCATTGCTATCAGCTCACCTGACTTTGTTATACAGGCCCCAGAAGCTCCAATCTCAATCAGAACATGCTGACCAAGCTGAAGGCTGTTTACACCTTGGTGGAGCAACTCTACACCGGGTCACAGCGTGCTTTAGCCGTTGTGGCTCTGTCCAATGAGGTTCCCACTCACCTGGCAGACGTACTCAGGCGGCTTGCCGTACTTCCTCAACGCTTCCAAGAGCTGAGACGGGCTTCTGCAAGAGCCGGAGCTATAGCTGCTCTGAGCCGGGCCAAGGCATTTCTACCGGAGCTAGACCCGGCCGACATCGCTCTTGGATACCCCAGCCTGAAGGAAGACGGTACCCCCTTTGACCAGAAAAACTTCGCCGCCTGTGTGAAGAGCGTGCGCCCGGTGGCCACCTTGATTGAGAATGACATAGATCTTACCAAGTATCAGCCGGGCTATGGCGCGGAGAATCAGAGGATCCCAACTCCACGCTATGAAGCAGTCAGCCTGATCCCTCCGACTCGTAAGCATACCTTCGCCCCAGAAGTTGACCCGGCCGGGTTAATTGATGATGAGGCTCAATTCGAAGCTTTGAGTGGCATTGACTGGAAATCAACAACCTTCTAGGTCATGGAAACAACCGGAGGAGCGGAAAGGGATGAGCCGGGAGCTTCAACCCAACAAGCACCTTGACTTCTTAGGCGGCTCATGGTTACACCTTAAAAACAATGCCTCACCTTTTGGACTTGGGGAGTCCTGTAATAGAGTAGGACAAACACTTAATTTTGTCGTGCCATCGTGCACGTGTGCAGCGCTTAACTCTGTTGAAGCTGCTCTTTTATATTTCTCCGGCTTATGTTTGATCATTTACTTTTCTCAATTGTCCTGCATAGAAAAAACCATCACAAGTCTCTAGGCGGTTTACCGCATGGAGAGTCATATACTTTACACATAACCCGGAATATGAACCAAGGTCATAAAAGACCGGTTCTCAATTATATCTTCGCGATAACCATAATAGCATACCTGCAAGCCTTCAAGTACACTTCCGGTTTATGTAACCCAAATAATGAGGTTGAGAACTCAACTCTGGCTCACCAGCATCGATAATGCTTATTGTGTGCTATCAACATTGTTAATCAAAGTTAAGCCGGCGGAATAAGAACCGCCCTTGCACACTGTTGATATGATCAGAAGAATTTGCTGCAAACCAAAAGATCAAAACTTAGGGGCTTCTGGTTCGAATACGACCAGAGAACCGTCCCAAAGTGGTTAAGCTAAGATTCGAATGCGATCATATAGCCCCCAGTGGCTTTGGCGTTGCCGATCAAGAGGGTACTGACAGCTATGTTCTCTTAGGTTCGAATACGACCCATGTTTGAACAGGAAGCCCCCAAATGACCTTAAGAGTTGTTTAACGACGCTGATTCGAATACGATCCACGTCGGTTCCCAAAGGGGTTTGAGCTATGATTCAAATATGACCAAGAAAAACTCCCCAATGAGCTCGGCAATTTGCCAATCAAGTGGGTATCGACAGCTATGTTCTCTTTGGTTCGAATACGACCCATGTTTGAACAGGAAGCCCCCAAGTGATCATATTGTTAATGGCCAGATTCGAATATGATCATAAGCCGGATCCACCTCCAAGTGACCATGTAATGTTGTAATGGAAATAACACATTTACCTTTGGAGGAGAAAAGGACAGAGGTCCCGCTTTATTATTTATCATAATATATACATGGCTATAGAAATATGTACATTATGAGAGCCGGTGGCTCAAGTGTAATAAGGCCGAAGCTGAGCTATGTTCCACGACCGACGGGTCTCTTCCTCCGACTTACATGAATCTTTGTGCTCCCGAACATCGATAAGGTAGTATGACCCGTTGTGCAAGTTCTTGCTGACCACAAAGGGCCCTTCCCAAGGCGGGGATAACTTGTGTGCATCTGTTTGATCTTGGATGAGCTGGAGCACCAGATCACCTTCCTGGAAGACTCTGGACTTAACCCGGCGGCTGTGATAGCGGCGCAGGTCTTGTTGGTAAATCGCCGAGCGAGCCGCTGCCACATCACGCTGTTCGTCCAACAAGTCAAGAGCATCTTGGCGCGTCCGCTCATTATCCGCCTCAACATAAGCCGCCACTCGAGGCGAGTCATGACGGATGTCGGTAGGGAGGACCGCCTCCGCTCCATAAACCATGAAGAAAGGCGTGTAACCCGTAGACCTGTTAGGAGTAGTATTGATGCTCCATAACACGGAGGGTAACTCCTCCACCCAACAACTCGGCGTCCATTGCAAAGGGACCAAAAGCCGGGGCTTGATGCCCTTCAAGATTTCCTGATTGGCTCTCTCAGCTTGACCATTGGACTGAGGGTGAGCCACTGATGAAACATCAAGCCGAATATGCTCTCATTGACAAAACTCCTCCACGACGCCTTTAGACAGATTGGTACCATTGTCAGTTATAATGCTGTGTGGAAAACCAAAGCGAAATATCACCCTTTTCATAAACTGAACCGCTGTGGCTGCATCACACTTACTAACTGGCTCTGCTTCAACCCACTTTGTGAACTTGTCGACCGCCACCAGGAGGTGGGTCTTCTTATCCTTAGATCTTTTAAAAGGCCCAACCATATCAAGCCCCCAGACCGCAAATGGCCAAGTAATTGGAATCATCCTCAATTATTGAGCCGGCACATGAGCCCGTCGCGAGAACCTCTGGCAACCGTCACATTTACTGACCAAATCCTCTGCATCAGCATGAGCCGTTAGCCAATAAAAACCATGACGAAAAGCCTTGGCCACAAGGGATTTTGAGCCGGCATGATGGCCACAATCCCCCTCGTGAATTTCACGTAAAATTTCTTGACCTTCCTCAGGGGAAACACAACGCTGGAAAGTTCCAGTGACACTGCGACGATGCAGCTCGCCATTGATGATTATCATTGACTTAGACCGCCGGGTTATTTGTCTGGCCAAAGTTTCATCCTCAGGCAATTCTCCCCGGGTCATGTAAGCCAAGTATGGTACTGTCCAATCTGGGGTAATGTGGAGAGCCGCCACCAACTGTGCCTCCGGGTCAGGAACAACCAAGCCTTCCTCTGTAGGCAACTTAACCGAAGGGTTATGCAAGATGTCCAAGAAAGTATTAGGCGGCACCGGCTTTTGCTAAGAGCCCAGCCGGCTTAATGCATCAGCCGCTTCGTTCTTCCTGCGATCGATGTGCTCTTACTTGGTAACCCTGAAAATGTCCAACAATGGCATCAACTTCGCGGCGATAAGTCGCCATGAGAGGGTCTTTGGAATCCCACTTGCCTGACACTTGTTGGGCCACTAAATCTGAGTCGCCAAAGCACCTTACCCGGCTCAAGCTCATCTCCTTAGCCATCCGAAGACCATGGAGTAAGGCCTCGTACTCAGCAGCATTGTTAGTACAGGGAAACATCAACCGTAGCACATAGCAAAACTTGTCACCTCGAGGGGAAGTTAATACAACTCCAGCCCCCGAGCCCTCCAATTGCCTAGACCCATCGAAGTGAATAGTCCAGTATGTATTATCCGGTTTCTCTTCAGGCACCTGCAGCTCTGTCCAATCGTTGATGAAATCCACCAATGCTTGAGATTTGATAGCAGTGCGTGGCACGTATTTCAGACCATGAGGCTCAAGTTCTATAGCCCACTTAGCCACTCTTCCTGTGGCTTCTCTGTTTTGGATGATATCTCCTAGGGGAGCAGAACTAACCACAGTGATAGGGTGACCCTGGAAATAATGCTTAAGCTTCTGGCTTGCCATGAATACCCCATAAACAAGCTTCTGCCAATGTGGATACCGTTGTTTGGACTCAATGAGTACTTCGCTGACGTAGTAAGCCGACTGCTAAACCGGATACTCCTTACCCGCTTCCTTACGCTCCACCACCATAGCCACACTGACGGCTCGTGTGTTAGCGGCTACATATAGCAATAAGGGCTCCTTGTCAACAGGAGCAGCAAGGACTGGGGGCTCAGCCAGCTGTCTCTTCAAATCCTCAAAAGCAACATTAGCAGCATTATTCCAGATAAAGTCATCTGTTTTCTTCATCAGCTGGTACAGTGGCATAGCCTTTTCACCCAAATGGCTTATAAACCGGCTCAAAGCAGCGATGCGGCCCGCCAGACGCTGGACGTCGTTTATGCACGCCGGCTTAGCCAGAGAGGTGATTGCTTTGATCTTTTCCGGGTTAGCTTGAATGCCTCTGTGAGAAACCAGAAAACCCAAGAGCTTGCCTGCAGGAACACCAAAAACACACTTGGCCGGATTAAGCATCATCTTGTAAACCCGGAGATTATCAAAGGTTTCTCTAAGATCATCTACCAAGGTCTCCTTCTCCCTGGATTTAACCACGATATCATCCACATAGGCATGAACGTTGCGCCCAATCTGGTTATGAAGACAATTCTGCACACAACGCTGGTAAGTCGCCTGTGCACTCTTGAGCCCAAAAGGCATAGACACATAACAGAAGGCTCCAAATGGAGTGATGAACGCCGTCTTCTCCTGGTCCTTAACTGCCATTTTAATCTGATGGTATCCAGAATAAGCATCCAAAAAACTTAAGCGCTCACAACCCGCCGTAGCATCAATAATTTGATCAATACGGGGGAGAGCAAAAGGATCAGCCGGACAAGCCTTGTTTAAATCCGTGTAGTCCACACACATCCGCCAGGTGCCGTTCTTCTTGAGCACGAGCACCGGGTTAGCTAACCATTCTGGATGAAAAACTTCAACAATAAACCCGGCCGCCAAGAGCCGGGCTACCTCCTCACCAATGGCTTTCCACCTCTCCTCATTAAACCGCCGGAGGAATTGCCTGACCGGCTTAAATTTCGGATCAATATTGAGAGTGTGCTTAGCGAGTTCTCTAGGTACACCCGGCATGTCAGAAGGCTTCCATGCAAAAATGTCCCTGTTCTCACGGATGAACTCGATGAGCGCGCCTTCCTATTTCGGATCCAGATTGGCACTGATGCTGAACTGTTGAGATGAGTCACCTGGAACAAAATCAACAAGTTTAGTCTCATCAGCGGACTTAAATTTCATTACCGGCTCATGCTCCGTGGTTGGCTTTTTCAAAGACGTCATATCTGCCGGGTCAACCTTGTCCTTGTAAAACTTCAACTCCTCTGTTGCACAAACAGATTCAGCGTAAGCCGCGTCACCTTCCTCACACTCCAAGGCTATCCTTCGGCTGCCATGAACCGTAATGGTCCCATTGTGACCCGGCATCTTGAGCTGCAAATACACGTAACACGGCCGTGCCATGAACTTGGCGTAAGCCGGCCGCCCAAATAAAGCATGATACAGACTTCTTATCTTAACCACCTCAAAGGTTAGTTTTTCCGCCCTGTAGTTGTACTCATCTCCAAAGGCCACTTCCAGCTCGATCTTACCGACCGGATATGCCGACTTGCCGGGCACCACGCCATGGAAAACAGTATTGGACTGGCTGAGGTTTTTATCAGTTAAGCCCATACGACGGAAGGTCTCATAATAGAGGATGTTGATGCTGATGCCTCCGTCCATGAGCACTTTAGTGAATTTATACCCCCCAACCTGAGGATCCACCACCAAGGCCAGGTGACCCGGATTATCAACCCGGGGAGGATGATCTTCCCTACTCCACACAATAGGCTGCTCAGACCATCTTAAATAGCGTGGAACCGCCGGCTCAACAGCATTCACAACCCTTTCATGGAGCTTCTGCTCTCGCTTGCACAGACTGGTAGTAAACACATGATACTGCCCGCCATTGAGCTGCTTTGGATTAGTCTGGTATCCCCCCTCTGCTGCTGCTGATGACCCTGGCCGGACTGCTGATTAAAGCCCCCTTGAACATTCTGAGAATTGGAATTTGAACCGCCGCCCGGGCCATGAAAGCCGCCAGTGCCTGAGCCGCCGCCCGGGCCACTGTTGCCATTGAAAGCATTGGAATTTTTAAAGGCCTTCATGATTGCGCAGTCCTTCCATAGATGAGTGGCCGGCTTTTCCCTAGAGCCATGCCTTGGGCAAGGCTCATTCAACAATTGTTCAAGCGTCGGGCCTGACCCGCCGGCTCGGGGAGGTGGTCTCCCCTTGCGCCGGTGGTTGTTACCCTGTGAATTGGCGTTGGCCACAAATTCCATACTGCCGTCAGCCTTACGCTTGTTACCTCCTTGGACCGCCGAGTTGTGCTGGGGGCCCTTGCCATTGCCGTTCCGTTTTCCCTTCCCTGTCCTTTCATCATCCGACGCGGGATCCTTGGTACTATCGGAGTCGGCGTACTTGACCAGAGCCGCCATCAGCGTACCCATATCATTGCAATCGCACTTGAGCCGCCCGAGCTTCATCTTCAGGGGCGCAAAACGACAATTCTGCTCTAACATTAAGACTGCAGAGCCGGCATCCATCTTATCAGATGAATGTATTATCTCTTTGACCCGGCGAACCCAATGGGTTGTAGACTCACCCTCCTGCTGCTTACAGTTAGTCAAATCCACAATTGACATAGATTGCCTACATGTATCTTTGAAGTTTTGGATGAACCGGGCTTTTAGCTCAGCCCAAGACCCGATAGAGTTCGGTGGCAGTCCTTTCAACCAAGTGCGGGCAGTCCCATCTAACATCATGGTGAAGTACTTGGCCATTGCCGCTTCACTGACCTCCAGCAACTCCATAGCCATCTCGTAATTCTCGATCCATGCTCTGGGTTGTAAATCAGCCGTGTAATTAGGCACCTTCCTAGGCCCTTTGAAATCCTTGGGCAGACGTTCATTACGGAGAGCCGGCACCAGACAAGGAACACCTCCAGTCCTCGTAGGTATACCCGCGTCGATGGAAGCCGTCGGATGAGCCGGGAGTGGCTGGTAAGCCGTCAACTGAGCCGCCTGCTCCGCCTCTTGTCGTGCTCTGTCTTGGTCTACCGCGTTAAAGGCCCCATTATGAACCGGGCCGTGGCCTGGAGGCAAGTCACGGTGTCGGACATTGTTAGAGCCGGTCGCTGAGACCATGTGTCTGCTATAACTCGGGCTCCGGCCTGGACGAGGGGTTGAATGAATCCTGTCCCGGCTATATGAATATGCCTCCTATTGCGCCAGAGCCGTCTGAAGGAGTTCTCTGACCCGGCGGGTTTCAACCGCCATCGGAGAGTCGCCATCGATTGGGAGAGCCGCCAGTCGCGCCGCCGCGGCGACCAACGTTTTCCAACGGGTTGGCATAATGACCCGGTGGTATTGGCACGTACTGAGGCGGGGCAGCGTTCACCCGGGGAGGCCCCATTACTTGGGGTTGAATTGACGCTCTGGCCCCGGGCGCCGTGATCTCTGGCGGGTTACTGGGCCCTGCACCAGGCGTGTTGAAGAGGTTTCGAGGATCGTAAACCGGAGGGAGTCGAGATTGGGCCTTTTGATGCCT
Source organism: Aegilops tauschii subsp. strangulata (assembly GCF_002575655.3). NCBI lineage: Eukaryota > Viridiplantae > Streptophyta > Magnoliopsida > Poales > Poaceae > Aegilops > Aegilops tauschii. The sequence goes on from NC_053041.3 coordinate 81,596,232, forward strand.
CCTTCTCATGACCTCATTGGACGCGTTCTGATCCATCGTGAGCCGGAAAGACTGCGCCTGAATCAGCTGAGTCTGGGCATCGAGAGCCGCCCTCTCTGCAGCCATCCTGATTCCTTCCGCCGCCAGATCCTCCTTGGCTTTTGCTAGATCCAACTTTAACTACGCCACCTCCGCGTCATGCTGAGCTTGATCTGCTGGGGCGACCGTAGCGGTTAACAGGGCCGTCATCTTGTCCGTGAGATCCATCAGCACCTGAGCCGGCGAGGGCACAGGGCTTCCTGCCCCGGCGGCGGGGTTTTGAACAGGTTGTGCGCCAGCCATGAAGATTCCAACCCGGCTCGGCGGCTCAAAGGGGTCCGGAATACTGTCGCCATCGGAACAACCCTGAGCCTGCCATCTTGAAGTTGGTATAACGAGTCGGTCTCCTCTGTGGATGACTTGCCGTCAGAGCAAGCGGCCGTCTCCTCGCCAGATCCAGATCTTTCAGAGAGCCCTGCATGAACGCATCCCACGAAAGCATGCTTCAAGGCAGGCAGAGTCCGGGCGGGTCGTGCACGCTGAGCCGTCTCGAGGAGATCGGCGGAGAGGTCCGACTCAAGGCCCGGCTCACCAATCTTGCCAATAAAGACATGAATTCCGCCGAAGGGGACCCGGTACCCGTACTCGATTGAGCCGGCGTCGGGGCCCTAGTTTGCATCATCGATGTAGAGCTTGCCGCGACGACTCTTGGTCATCCGGCCCACAGCGTATCCCTTGAGCCCTTCGAAGCTGCCCTTCAAGAACTCAAATCCACCATGCGCTGGCCCCACGGTGGGCGCCAACTGTCGTGGAATTGTCACGGCAGATGTCCTCGTGCAAGGACTTAGTCGTGGAGCCATCACAGCTACGAAGCTTAAAGGGGTTAAGCGGGACAAGGAACACGAGGATTATACTGGTTCGGCCCCTTACGGTGAAGGTAAAAGCCTACGTCCAGTTGAGGTGGTATTACTTAGGGTTTCGATGACCAGGGAGCTTAATCACTATGCCTGGCTCTCGATCTGTTCTCTCTCCCCCTGAACCGCCGCCGGGTCATCCCTTTATATAGAGAGGTTGACGCCCCGCGGCTCTCAGAGTCCCGAGCCGGCGTATAACAGCATCCGGCTCGGGCTCTTAACTACTCTTGCCTTACATTACAAGTCATTGCCATAACGACGGTTTATCACTACGGGCCTTAAGCCGCCTCCGGGTCTTAAGCCCATTATTGATCCGCCATCCTCAAGCTTGGTACTGGGCTTGAGGTGATGATCATTATGACGTAACCCGACCCCTCCTTGGCGGGTGACTCTAATGGTCATATCCTCAACACATACGGTTCAACTGAATTAACTGTTTGCGATGAGGAGGAACAAAAGAAACGGGCAGCCAGATGAAGGTGTGTGCAATGTACATCATACGGTTCACTCGGATGAACTGTTTGTGATTAGGCAACACAAAAGAAACGGTCAGGCAGATCAAAGGTGGCTTGCCCACTTAGGGGCTGGGGGGGATGGCGCCCAGCCCACTTAGGGGCTGGTTCCCCTTCACCTACAGCCCATAAGGCCCTCCGGGGCAGGTGGACCCTCTCGGTGGACCCCCGGAACCCCTCCGGTGGTCCCGGTACAATACCGGTATACCCCCGAATATTTCCGGCGACCGTATGATGACTTCCCATATATAAATCTTCACCTCCGGACCATTTTGGAACTCCCCATGACGTCTGGGATCTCATCCGGGACTCCGAACAACATTCGGTAATAACATACAAACCTTCCTTATAACCCTAGCGTCATCAAACCTTAAGTGTGTAGACCCTACGTGTAGCGACCAGACCTCAAATAGTCTGATCTACTGTGCACCAGTGTCATCCCTGGATCAGTAATGCTGACACGCACAGTACTCGAAGGATTTATAACTGAGTAGCAATCACACACTTATTACATCGAGTGTCTCAAAAGAGAACTAAGTATGATAAATATGGCTTAAGGCCATCTAAAAACGATAACAGCGGAAGACTTGGAAGATAAGTGAGTCCATCAACTCCAACGGCATCACTGAGTATAAGACCACGACCTAAGGCACCTTACTCGTCGTCTGAAAAGTCTGCAACATGAAATGTAGCAGCCCGAAAACGGGCCAGCACATGGAATATGCTAGCAATATAACACATAGAGAGTAATGAACAGAATAAGGCTATACTACATGCATATTTGGCTGGTGTAAAGCTCTATGGTTACAGTTTTTGCGAAAAGCCAAATTTTCCCTACTGCAAAGGAATAAAATTTTATTTAACTATCATGGTGGTTGTTGAACATTGAGATGGTTGACAGCATCTCAATCCCAATTAAGAACGTGATTAACCCAATCAAATTAAATTAAGTAACATGATGATGAGATTCACATGATAATCCAAGAACTAGATACTCAAGATGTCCATAACCGGGGACATGGCTAACCATGATTAGTTTGTACACTCTGCAGAGGTTTGTGCACTTTTCCCCACAAGACTCGATCTCCTCCGTTGGGATTCTTGCACTACATGGTGTTTGAGAAACGGATGACCGAGACACAGTCTTTCAGAAACATTAACTCTAACCCCGGGTAGACAGTACCAACCTACATCCCCTACATCTGCTAGCCTACCACTGGAAGAGGTCATGCAACCTACTCAACTATGCTAGAGCCCATAATAGGTTGTGGCTGCACACGGAAGTTTCTAGCATGAATAATCTTATGATCCCTTTGAGCCTGGGTGGCGGTCCATAGGATAATCACATGGAACCACGGGATTTCCAAAAATACAGGCAACACTGGATTCTCCAGGTGCCTCAATCCACCCAGATGTGAGTTTAAGTTACCACCTTAAGTTTAACCATTAATTAACAATCTCACAACTGTCATGGAAAGATCTCTCAAACCCAATCCACGTCTACTAGCATAGCATAGCAATATGAGCAAACGTAGAAGTAACTCCCAAAGGTTTGATAACAAAACAGGTAATAGGTACTACCTCATCTACTTCCCGATACCCACAATTTAATCAGATCCTAATCATGCAATGTTTGAGGATTGGTCTAATGCAATAAAACTGGGTAGTAAAGAGGAATGATCAAAGTGTTACTTGCCTTGCTGATGATCCGTGAAACCTAGAGATTCGAAGTAGCAAGCAGCGCACTCCGGGTACTCTATCGCAAACAAACAAGCATACAATAAGCACTCATATAATGCACATGTAAAACTCAAATAAAAGATCTAACCAGAAAGTTCAACTTAAGAACTCCGGTTTGCAAAAAGAATCAAATCAAACGAAGCAACGAAAGTCAAACGGCGAAAGAAACAAGCTTCGTTTACTAATCTAGATCTAAGTCAAATTTTACAGTAGCAAAAACTTGTTTGAGTTGGTTAAACGGAAACATAATTTCGAGACGAAACTCTAGGCGCTTGAATCGCCTGATTCCCATAAACGAGCGAAAAGTTATACTAGAACGAAAATCGGATCAGAAATCGCGATCTGGAATAATCGCGGAAAAATCCGAGAAAAAGAAAAACTGACGAACAGTTTATCGAACGAACGTTCGTTAACTGTATCTAAACGATGAAGGCGTTCGTTAAAACGAACAAACGAGCGAATGCTCGCTAAAAAGACTAAACCGAAAAAAAACCAAACCGATCTATAAAAAATAAACCGGGGTTTGTAAAAAAAACTGCACGGTTTTCTGGCGAAAACCTGCGCGACGGCTACCCCGTGTCCGGCGGGATCCGGCGGGGTCGGGCGGCTCCGGCGGGGTTCGGGAGGCGGCGTTGGGTGGCGGAGCTGCGGGTCCGGGCGGCGGGGTCGACGGGAGGCGTCGGGCGGTGGGCGGCGGCTTCCCGCGGCGGCAGCGTTCGGCGACGGCGGCGGCGGTTGGTGGAGCGGGCGGCGGGGTTCGGGGTGGGGAACGAGGTGGCGGGGCGGGGTACTTATAGGTTCCGGGGGGGGGGGGGGCGTCCGACTTGGAGAAGGGGGCGACCCCGGGCGGCGGCGGCGGCGTCATCCCGGACTCTGGTGGGAGTCCGGCTCGGCCACGATTCGGGCGAGGCGGCGCGGCAGGTGGGCCGGCTGGGCCTTCGGCCCAGTTCGGTCCGCGGGCGATTTTTTTTTTAAATTACGCCGAAGTAAAATAATCCTAGAAAAATAAATAAAAATCTAAAAATGCCAAAACAAATTTTCACCGTCTAATTAAAATAATTAGAACGCGATGAACATTTTCTTGGCCCTAAAATGCAATGTTTGAAAACGTGCAAATTTTTCTAATGCAAATAAAATGCAATAAAATCCAAATAAAATCGAATATTTGATTTTAATATTTTTCCTCCAATATTTCAATTATTTTGGAGAAGTCATATTTTCTCCTCTCATATACTTTTATATGAAATATTTTTTGGGGTGAAAAATAATTAAAACCAAAATCCTTGTTTCATAATTTGATGAAAATCAAATATGAAAACCGGGAAATCCCCAACTCTCTCCGAGGGACCTTGAGCTGCTTAGGATTTCGAGGATTTGCCAAAATGCAATGAAATATGCTATGCAATGATGATCTAGTGTATAACATTCCAAATTGAAAATTTGGGATGTTACAAACCTACCCCCTTAAGAGGAATCTCGCCCTCGAGATTCGGGTTGGCTAGAAAATATGATAGAGTGGTCCTTCCGTAGATCTTCTTCTCGCTCCCAGGTGGCTTCATCTTTGGTGTGGTGGCTCCACTGAACTTTGCAAAACTTGATAACCTTGCTGCGGGTGACTCGGCTGGCATACTCAAGAATTTTGACTGGTTTGTCCTCATAAGTTAAATCACTATCCAACTGAATCGCCTCTAGTGGCACTGTATCTCTCAGCGGTATATCAGCCATCTCTGCGTGACACTTCTTCAACTGGGAAATGTGGAAAATGTCATGAACTCCTGACAATCCTTCAGGCAATTCCAACTTGTAAGCAACTTCTCCCATACGCTCCAAAACTTTGTATGGTCCTACAAAACGTGGCGCTAACTTTCCCTTAACTCCAAAACGCTTCACTCCTCGAAGTGGTGATACTCGAAGATAAACTCGGTCTCCGGCTTCATAAACTGTTTCCTTACGTTTTGAATCCGCATAGCTCTTCTGCCTGGTCTGGGCTACTTTGAGTCTATCGCGAATCAACTTCACCTTCCGTTCAGATTCTTTAATCAAGTCTGGTCCAAACAACTGGCGGTCTCCAACTTCGTCCCATAACAATGGTGTTCTACACCTCCTTCCGTACAAAGCTTCGAAAGGGGCCATCTTCAAACTGGATTGATAACTGTTGTTGTAAGAAAACTCTGCATACGGCAAATTGTCGTCCCAACTGGATCCATAATGTAGCGCACAAGCTCTCAGCATGTCTTCCAAAATCTGATTGACTCTCTCGATTTGTCCATCTGTCTGTGGATGAAAGGCTGTACTGAACTCTAGCCTGGTACCCAAAGTTTCGTGCAACTGATTCCAAAACTTTGAAGTAAACTGGGTTCCTCTATCTGATACAATGCTCCTCGGAACTCCATGCAGACATACGATCCTAGTCATGTATATCTTTGCCAACTTACCACTGGTGTAAGTGATCTTCACTGGGATGAAATGAGCTACCTTCGTCAAATGATCGACTACAACCCATATCGAGTCATAGCCTGAACGAGTCCTGGGCAATCCCGTGATAAAATCCATGCCTAGTTTATCCCACTTCCATTCGGGTATCGGCAATGGCTGTAGCAATCCTGCTGGCTTCTGATGCTCTGCCTTCACTCTCTGACATACATTACAAACTGCTACATACTCCGCAATATCCTTCTTCATTCCGGTCCACCAAAAAGTATCCTTCAAATCCAAATACATCTTGGTATTTCCTGGGTGAATCGAATACGGCGAATCATGGGCCTCTTGTAAGATCAACTTCCTGATCTCCGGATCATTGGGCACATAAACGCGGTCCTCAAACCATAAGGTATCGTGCTCATCCTCACGAAATGTAACACCCCGGATGTAACTTTCCATATTTGTAACTCCAACTCTTGCCATTTTCGGCTATGTGTTATGATATTCCCTCCGTGGTCGGGTTTTGTTTTCCGTTTTGCATTTTGTTCATGTCATGCATCTCATACCATGTCATCATGTGCATTGCATTTGCATACGTGTTCGTCTCTTGCATCCGAGCATTTTCCCTGTTGTCCGTTTTGCAATCCGGCACTCCCACCTCCTCCGGCGCACCCCTCTTGTTTTCTTTCGTGAGCGGGTGTCAAACGTTCTCAGAATGGACCGAGGCTTGTCAAGTGGGCCTTGGTATACTACCGGGAGACCACCGGTCAAGTTTCGTTCCATTTGGAGGTCGTTTGGTACTCCAATGGTTAACCGGGTAACCGCAAAGTCCGTTTCTGCGTTGCAGAAAACCCCCCCTCTAAACATCCCAAAACACATCTAAGTCACTTCCATGCTCTAGGTCGTTCGATCACGATCGTGTGGGCGAAAACCGCACTCCATTTGGAGTCTCCTAGCTCCCTCTACCTATAAAACTCCTCCCCCTCCGAATTTATTCACAGATCAAACCCTAGCCCTCTCTCTCCGCGGCCGGACATGTCCAGCCGCCGCCGGACGAAGCCGCCGCCGCCCCGCAGCCACCCCGCGTCCGCCACGTGTCCCGCGCCGCCCACCTCCGCTGCCGGCCCGCCAGGCCGCGCGAGCCCGCGGGATCCCGCCGCCGCTCGCCCGCTCCTCGCCCTCCGCGCGCCCGAGCCGCGCCGCCGCCCTGCTGGCCGCCGTCCGCCACTCGCCGCGGTACGCCGCCGACGCCGCCCGACCCGGCGCCCCAACGCCGGCGCGCCGCCGCCTGCGGCCACGGCGCCGTCGTCGCCGCCGTCCTCCTTCCTCCTCGCCGCCATCTCCCCCGAGCCCCGGCGCCTCCTCCTCCTCCGCGCCGCCGCCAGCAGCAGCCCGGCTCCGGCCACCGTCGAAACCGAGCCGATCCAGATCTGGAAGACAGCGGGTTGATTTTTTCTCCCCTCTCCCGAAATCACCGTCTTGAGATTTTTACAATAAGTGCACGTGTTCAACGCATCATAACTCTCTGCATATAGCTCCGTTTCGTGCGTGTAATATATCAAAATGTTCGCCTCATGATGCTCTACATTTTGTTCCATTGCACTATGTTCATTAGAGTCCATCTTGATGCCCAAATCTCTGGTGCAAGAGTGCTACTTGCTGTTATCTGCTGTTACTTAGCAGAACTTGGAGATTTGTTATTTTTGTTGCATTTAATCTGTGCATCTTATGTGAATGAGCTCTACATGTGTTTTGTTGTATGCCATGCCATCTTTCCATAGGTGTATGCCATGTAGTTTTGTGATCTCTGTGGTGACTAGCACAAGCATGTAGTTTTTCTAAGTCTTTGTGTGATGTTATTTTGTTGCTATGTATCCATGTGGCTAAAGAGAGATCCATGCTTATTTTGGTGATGTTCAGTCAGGATGTTTTGTAGTTATTGTTGTACTTGATCCATTTCTGCCCTTGTTTGCAATTATGGAGTGCCATAGCATGACTGAAACTTGCTCTACTTTTGCTATAAAATATTTCTGGCAGATTGTTTACATGTTATTCAACTTTGCCAAGGTTGTTGTAGTTGTTTCATTCATGCTATGTATTTGCTCTTGCTATGGATAGCTTCATAAACATGCCATATTTGTGTAGGTATTCTTGTTTTGTCATGCATTGCTTTGTGGTAAGTGCATCAAGCTCACCAAGATGCCTTCATATTATTGTTTCTGCCATGCTCTGTTTTCTGCCAAGTCTGAAACCTGTTAACGAAACTTGCTATGTTTACATGGTTGCCATCATATCTTCTGGTCCTTTTTGGCTTACTGTCAGTAAGGGACTTTTGTCATATGCATTTAGTAGAATACTGAGATGCCTTGTTTTGCCATGTTAAGTTCCTGTAGCATGTTGATTTTGTGCTCTGAACATTGCTACCTGATGCTGTTTCAGCCATGTCCAGTAATTTCACCAAGTCTGTGAACCTGTTACCTTTTACACTTTTGCCATGCTTGTTTGAACCTGCTGTGGTGTGATCTAGCCGTAGCTCAGTGTTCATCTTTTGTCAAGCATCTCCTGTAGATTACTGCCATATGCTTTGTTGCTATGTTGGAGTTCTGTAGCATTGTTACTTGTTGCATTCTAAGTGCTATCATGCTGTTAATCGCAGATTCGTGTCATTCCTGTTTTGCTTGCCATTTGCAAACCGTGCATCCGTTTCCGGTGATCTTTATATCGATTTCAACCGAAATCATCTCATCTTTCCAGTGGAATGCTTGGTTTGCCAAGTTACTGCCTTGTTCATCATTTTTCTTCCAGAGCACGCATATGCATTGCATATCATATCTTGCATATCGTTCATGTATTGCATCATGTTGCTTGTGCATTTCCCGTGATTGATTGTGGTTCCATTGCTTGTGTTCTTGTCTTGGGTAGAGCCGGGAGACGAGTTCATGAATGAGGAACCTACTGAGTACGCTTACGAGGATCAAGCTTTCGACAACTCTGTGAACCTTGCAGGCAAGATGACCATACCCTCGAAATCACTTCTATCTTTGCTTCGCTAGTTGTTCGTTCTATTGCCATGCTGTGCTACCTACCACTTGCTATATCATGCCTCCCATATTGCCTTGTCAGCCTCTAACCATCCTTTTCCTAGCAAACCGTTGTTTGGCTAAGTTACCGCTTTTGCTCAGCCCTTCTTATAGCGTTGCTAGTTGCAGGTGAAGTTGAAGTTGGTTCCATGTTGGTACATGGATATGTTGGGATATCACAATATCTCTTATTATATTAATGCATCTATATATATGGTAAAGGGTGGAAGGCTCGGCCTTATGCCTGGTGTTTTGTTCCACTCTTGCCGCCCTAGTTTCTGTTATACCGGTGTTATGTTCCTTGAGTTTGCGTTCCTTACGCGGTCGGGTGATTTATGGGACCCCCTTGACAGTCCGCTTTGAATAAAACTCCTCCAGCAAGGCCCAACCTTGGTTTTACCATTTGACCACCTACCACCTACACTTCCCTTGGGTTTTCGCGAGCCCGAGGGTCATCTTTATTTTAGACCCCCACGGGCCAGTGCTCCTTCGAGTGTTGGTTCGAACCGAGCTGCCTGCGGGACCACCTTGGGGAAACTTGAGGACTAGTTTTACTCGTAGCTAGTCTCATCCGGTGTTGCCCTGAGAACGAGATATGTGCAGCTCCTACCGGGATTTGTCGGCACATCGGGCGGCTTTGCTAGTCTTGTTTTACCATTGTCGAAATGTCTTGTAAACCGGGATTCCGAGACTGATCGGGTCTTCCTGGGAGAAGGTTTATCCTTCGTTGACCGTGAGAGCTTATGATGGGCTAAGTTGGGACACCCCTGCAGGGTATTATTTTTCGAAAGCCGTGCCCGTGGTTATGAGGCAGATGGGAATTTGTTAATGTCCGGTTGTAGAGAACTTGTCACTTGACCCAATTAAAACACATCAACTGCGTGTGTAGCCATGATGGTCTCTTCTCGGCGGAGTCCGAGAAGTGAACACGGTTTGAGTTATGCCTGAACGTAAGTAGGAGTTCAGGATCACTTCTTGGTCATTACTAGATGACGACCGTTCCGTTGCTTCTCTTCTCGCTCTCTTTTGCGTATGTTAGCCATCATATATGCTTAGTGCCTGCTGCAGCTCCACCTCACTTCACCATCCTTTCCTATAAGCTTAAATAGTCTTGATCTCGCGGGTGTGAGATTGCTGAGTCCTCGTGACTCACAGATTCTACCAAAACAGTTGCAGGTGCCGACGATGCCATTGCAGATGATGGGATCGACCTCAAGTGGGAGTTCGACGAGGAACGTGGTCGTTACTATGTGTCTTTTCCTGATGATCAATAGTGGAGCCCAGTTGGGACGATCGGGGATCTAGCATTTGGGGTTATCTTTTTTTCATTTGGATTTTGACCATAGTCAGTCTATGTGTGAATGTTGGATGATGTATGAATTATATTTATGTATTGTGTGAAGTGGCGATTGTAAGCCAACTCTCGTTATCCCATTCTTGTTCATTACATGGGATTGTGTGAAGATGACCCTTCTTGCGACAAAACCACAATGCGGTTATGCCTCTAAGTCGTGCCTCTACACGTGGGAGACATAGCCGCATCGTGAGCGTTACACGAAATCCCTTGGCTTTTCCTTTACTCATCTTTTCCTTTATCTCATCAATCTCCTTGTCTGTCTTTTGTGCTTCTCGGATCTTTTCCATCAAGGTAGACTGAATCTCCAATGTTGCTACATAGCCTCTCGGAACTATTTCCAAACGTAGTTCACGAAAATCCTCGGCTAACTCCTTGGGTAACTCTGCGATCATGAGTGTGTTGACATGGCTCTTGCGGCTCAACGCATCGGCTACTACGTTAGCTTTTCCGGGGTGATAATGCAATCTCATATCATAATCTTTTATGAGTTCCAACCATCTCCTTTGCCTGAGATTCAACTCCTTCTGCATGAAAATGTACTTCAAACTCTTGTGATCCGTGTACACCTCACAGTGATTTCCGATGAGAAAATGTCTCCATGTCTTCAACGCATGCACTACAGCTGCTAACTCCAAATCATGCGTAGCGTAATTCTTCTCATCGGGTTTAAGCTGTCGTGAAGCATATGAAACAACTCTTCCTTCCTGCATAAGCACTGCTCCAAGTCCTCGACATGAAGCATCGCAGTAAACTTCATAATCCTTGCGCTGATCTGGCAGAATCAACACTGGTGATGTAACCAAATGTTTCTTTAACTCCTGAAAACTAGTTTCACATTCCTCAGTCCAATTGAACTTGGTGTCCTTCTTCAACAGCTCCGTCATGGGCTTAGCAATCCTCAAAAAATTCTCAATGAACCTCCGATAGTATCCTGCAAGTCCAAGAAAACTCCGGATCTCTCCAACTGATGTGGGTGATTCCCAGTTTGTCACAGTGACAACCTTGGTGGGGTCTACTGCTATTCCTTCTCCAGATATAACATGTCCGAGGAATCCAACTTCCTTCAACCAAAATTCACATTTGCTGAACTTGGCATATAATTGATGTTCTCTGAGCTTCTGAAGTACCAAACGCAAATGCTCCTTATGCTCCTCTTCATTCTTGGAGTAGACCAAGATATCATCAATGAACACCATGACGAACTTATCCAAAACTCCATAAACACCTTGTTCATCAGGTTCATGAAATAGGCAGGTGCGTTAGTCAGACCAAATGACATAACGGTATACTCGTACAACCCATACCTAGTGGTAAAAGCCGTCTTAGGTATATCCTGCTCTCGAATCTTCAACTGGTGGTATCCTGATCGCAGATCGATCTTGGAAAATACCTTAGCTCCTTGCAATCGGTCAAACAGATCATTGATCATCGATAGTGGGTACTTATTTTTGATGGTCACTTCATTCAATCCTCGATAATCAACAACCATCCTTAATGATCCATCCTTCTTCTCCACTAGAAGCACTGGTGATCCCCAAGGTGACGAACTTGGGCGAATATAGCCTTTATCCAGTAACTCCTTAATCTTCTTCTTAATTTCTTCCAAATCCTTAGCGGGCATCCTGTATGGTCTCTTAGATATCGGCCCTGTGCCTGGCAAAAGCTCAATCAAAAACTCAATGTCTCTATCTGGTGGCATGCCTGGCAACTCTTCTGGAAATACGTCAGGGAAATCCTTCACCACTGGTACTTCCTCCTGTACAACTCCTGATAAGGAATTCACCCGAGTCCTCTTCGGCACATGCCGGGATACATACTTGATCCTTCTTCCTTCTGGGGTGGTAGGCAAAATCGACTTACTAGCGGATTCAATGTTACCTCCATACTTCGATAACCAATCCATGCCTAATATCACATCCAATCCTTGTGATTCCAATACTATTAGGTCTGAGGGAAACACGTAGTTACCAATCCTTAATGGTAACCGATCACACCATAGATTAGCCATATACTCTGCTCCTGGCGAGGTTACTAACATGGGTGACCTAAGGGCTTGGGTTGGCAGTTTATACTTATCCACAAATCCCCTTGATATGTATGAATGCAATGCACCAGTATCAAAAAGAACGAGTGCAGTAAATGTCTTAACCAAAAACTTACCTATTACTGCATCAAGCTGTGCTTCAACCTCCTCCACGTAAACGTGGTTCACTTGTCCTTTGTTGAAAGGGTTGGGCTTCTTCCCAGAGCTTCCATTGCCATTTCCATTCTTAGCTTCTGGACATTCAGTTGCATAATGTCCAGTCTTCTGGCATTTGTAACAAGTAATGTGGCTCAGATCTCTCTTAGTTGGGGTCGATGGGTTGGTACGGTTCTGTCTGTTGCTTCCTCCATTCCCATTACCATTCTTGGGTCCACTATGGTTGTGCGAACCTCCTACTCCATGGGTATGCTGAAAATGTCCTCCTGAATTCGGGGTAAATCATGGCTTCTGATGAGCTCCAGAATTGTACTTTCCTTGTCCATACTTCCTCTTGCGGCTTTCAATCTGCTGCTGCTTCCCTTCAATCATGAGAGCTCTATCTACCAACTCCTGGTAGTTGTTGAAGGTTGCTATCATCAACTGCATGCTCAGCTCATCATTCAGTCATTCCAGAAACTTCTCCTGCTTGGCTGCATCTGTAGCAACGTCATCTAGGGCATAACATGCTAACTTACTAAAGTCCTCCACATACTGGCCTACGGTGCATCCTCCTTGGCGTAGGTTGCGAAACTCACGCTTCTTCATAGCCATAGCTCCTGCTGAAACATGGGCAGTACGGAAAGTTTGCTGAAACTGGTCCCATGTGACAGTGTCGATAGGGTGAGTGGCTGTGTAATTCTCCCACCATGATGTTGCGGGTCCATCAAGTTGATGTGCGGCAAAACGCACTCTCTCTGCATCTGTGCATCCTGCAGTGGTCAGCTCCCTTCCAACCTTGCGGAGCCAATCATCTGCAACAATCGGCTCGGTGCTGCTGGAAAACACCGACGGATTCAACCTCAAGAATCGGGCCAAATGATCAACAGGTGGTGGTGGTGGGTTGTTGTTGTTGTTGTTGTTGCCTTGATTCTGTACTAACACTTGCATTAGGGCATTCTGCTACTGAATGAACTGAGTGATCTCCGGTGGAAAAACAAATCCGGCGTCGCGTCTCGAAGGCATCTGCTGGGTTTTGGAAGGATGAGAATTTAGAATAGAATGAGGTCTAGAGGGAAAACACTACCCATATGCACATGAGACAAACACAAACAATACCACTCAATCAATTCAAACAAGGCGTACAATTGATCTAACTATCGTTACAAAGTGCTCGGACTATACTATATACATGGGGAAATACTACTGATTATGGTGGTCTACTAGAAATTTTGATCGGTCGAAGACTCCATGATATCTGCTCCAGCTTCATCAACAAAATCATCTTCACTGGGGTCCGAGTCGGTGTCATCGATGATGATATAGTTCTCTGGGCAAGTAGAATCGTCATCTTCTCCTCCTGGTGCTGGGTCTCCCATGAAAACTTCGATCTTCTTTATCAGGTCTTCATTCTTCTCCAGTAATGTTGCGATTTCCTCCTCATATCCATCGCGTGTAGACTTGATTTCTTCCTTCAGTTCCGTGATCTTGGTCAATGCCTTCTTCAGATCTATCATGCCTGCACACATTTGGTTCTCCTGGCGTCGAATGTGCTGGTTTAACTCCTGGATGAAAGCTACAATTGATCTATCCTTCTTGGTGCTGATCATCTCCCATTGCTCATCTCGGCGCTCACAAATCTGATAAATAGTATCCTTAAGCTCCTTGTGGTAAACTTCTCCAATGTGTCCCATAGTGATGTGGGCTGCCATGCTCTTTCCTAAACTCCAGGTTGGTGCATCAAAGGAAAACTCTATAGGCTCAGTGACTGGCATGAACGTCCTTCCTGGAACTTGAACTTGAATGATCCAACGCTCCTCTTCTGGTAGTGTGGCATTGTAGGTTCTGGTGAAGCTTGGAATTCCGATGTTCAGGTATCTAGTGACTTCCTTCAAGTGGCGTCCAAATGGTGTATCTTCTTCCGGTTGCATGAACTTGTTCCTTGCATCCGCCATTCCTAAAAGAGTAGAAAATGGAGAGGAGTCAGAAATGAGAAGAGAGTAGTGTTCTAGGGTTTAAGCTTAGTGGTCGTGTCCTACAGTCAGCGTGTGCTCTGATACCATCTTGTAGCGACCAGACCTCAAACAGTCTGATCTACTATGCACTAGTGTCATCCCTGGATCAGTAATGCTGACACACACAGTACTCGAAGGATTTATAACAGAGTAGCAATCACACACTTATTACATCGAGTGTCTCAAAAGAGAACTAAGTATGATAAATATGGCTTAAGGCCATCTAAAAACGATAACAGCGGAAGACTTGGAAGATAAGTGAGTCCATCAACTCCAATGGCATCACTGAGTCTAAGACCACGACCTAAGGCACCTTACTCGTCGTCTGAAAAGTCTGCAACATGAAACGTTGCAGCCCAAAAATGGGTCAGCACATGGAATATGCTGGCAATATAACACATAGAGAGTAATGAACAGAATAAGGCTATACTACAGGCATATTTGGCTGGTGTAAAGCTCTATGGTTACAGTTTTTGTGAAAAGCCAATTTTCCCCTACTGCAAAGGAATAAAATTTTATTTAACTATCATGGTGGTTGTTGAACATTGAGATGGTTGATAGCATCTCAATCCCAATTAAGAACGTGATTAACCCAATCAAATTAAATTAAGTAACATGATGATGAGATTCACATGATAATCCAAGAACTAGATACTCAAGATGTCCATAACCGGGGACACGGCTAACCATGATTAGTTTGTACACTCTGCAGAGGTTTGTGCACTTTTCCCCCCAAGACTCGATCTCCTCCGTTGGGATTCTCGCACTACATGGTGTTTGAGAAACAGATGACCGAGACATAGTCTTTCAGAAACATTAACTCTAACCCCGGGTAGACAGTACCAACCTACATCCCCTACATTTGCTAGCCTACCACTGGAAGAGGTCATGCAACCTACTCAACTATGCTAGAGCCCATAATAGCTTGTGGCTGCACACGGAAGTTTCTAGCATGAATAATCTTATGATCCCTTTGAGCCTGGGTGGCAGTCCATAGGATAATCACACGGAACCCCGGGATTTCCAAAAATACAGGCAACACTGGATTCTCCAGGTGCCTCAATCCACCCAGATGTGAGTTTAAGTTGCCACCTTAAGTTTAACCATTAATTAACAATCTCACAACTGTCATGGAAAGATCTCTCAAACCCAATCCACGTCTACTAGCATAGCATAGCAATATGAGCAAACGTAGAAGTAACCCCCAAAGGTTTGATAACAAAACAGGTAATAGGTACTACCTCATCTACTTCCCGATACCCACAATTTAATCAAATCCTAATCATGCAATGTTTGAGGATTGGTCTAATGCAAATAAACTGGGTAGTAAAGAGGTATGATCAAAGTGTTACTTGCCTTGCTGATGATCCGTGAAACCTAGAGATTCGAAGTAGCAAGCGGCGCACTCCGGGTACTCTATCGCAAACAAACAAGCATACAATAAGCACTCATCTAATGCACAGGTAAAACTCAAATAAAAGATCTAACCAGAAAGTTCAAGTTAAGAACTCCGGTTTGCAAAAAGAATCAAATCAAACGAAGCAACGGAAGTCAAACGGCGAAAGAAACAAGCTTCGTTTACTAATCTGGATCTAAGTCAAATTTTACAGTAGAAAAAACTTGTTTGAGTTGGTTAAACGGAAAGAGAATTTCGACATGAAACTCTAGGCGCTTGAATCGCCTGATTCCGATAAACGAGCGAAAAGTTATACTAGAACGAAAATTGGATCAGAAATCGCGATCTGGAATAATCGCGGAAAAATCCGAGAAAAAGAAAAACTGACAAACAGTTTATCGAACGAATGTTCGTTAACTGTAACTAAACGATGAACGCGTTCTTTAAAACGAACGAACGAGCG
Organism: Aegilops tauschii subsp. strangulata; assembly: GCF_002575655.3. Taxonomy (NCBI): domain Eukaryota; kingdom Viridiplantae; phylum Streptophyta; class Magnoliopsida; order Poales; family Poaceae; genus Aegilops; species Aegilops tauschii. The sequence continues at coordinate 81,612,327 of NC_053041.3, forward strand.
AACGCTCGCTAAAAAGACTAAACCGAAAAAAAAACCGATCTATATATAAAAAAATAAACCGGGTTTCTAAAAAAAACTGCACGGTTTTCCGGCGAAAACCGGCGCGACGGCTACCTCGGGTCCGGCGGGATCCGGCGGGGTCGGGCGGCTCCGGCGGGGTTCGGGAGGCGGCGTGGGGCTGCGGGTCCGGGCGGCGGGTCGCGGCGGGGTCGACGTGAGGCGTAGGGCGGCGGCTTCCCGCGGCGGCGGCGTTCGGCGACGGCAGCGGTGGTTGGTGGCGTGGGCGGCGTGGTTCGGGGTGGGGAACGAGGTGGCGGGGCGGGGTACTTATAGGTTCGGGGGGGGGGCGTCCGACTTGAAGAAGGGGGCGACCCCGGGCGGCGGCGGCGGAGTCGTCCCGGACTCCGGCGGGAGTCCGGCTCGGCCACGATTCGGGCGAGGCAGGCGGGCCGGCTGGGCCTTTGGCCCAGTTCGGTCCGCGGGCGATTTTTTTTTAAATTACGCCGAACTAAAATAAATCCTAGAAAAATAAATAAAAATCTAAAAATGCCAAAACAAATTTTCACCGTCTAATTAAAATAATTAGAACGCGATGAACATTTTCTTGGCCCTAAAATGCAATTTTTGAAAACGTGCAAATTTTTCTAATGCAAATAAAATGCAATAAAATCCAAATAAAATCGAATATTCGATTTTAATATTTTTCCTCCAATATTTCAATTATTTTGGAGAAGTCATATTTTCTCCTCTCATATACTTTTATATGAAATATTTTTTGGGGTGAAAAATAATTAAAACCAAAATCCTCGTTTCATAATTTGATGAAATCAAATATGAAAACCGGGAAATCCCCAACTCTCTCCGAGGGTCCTTGAGCTGCTTAGGATTTTGAGGATTTGCCAAAATGCAATAAAATATGCTATGCAATGATGATCTAGTGTATAACATTCCGAATTGAAAATTTGGGATGTTACACTACGGGTTGGGGAATCATGCAGACATGACCGAGACACCTCTCTAGCCAATAACCAACAGCGGGATCTGGATACCCATGTTGGCTCCCACACGTTCCACGATGATCTCATCGGATGAACCACGATGTCGCGGATTCAAGCAACCCCGTATACAATTCCTTTTGTCAATCGGTACGTTACTTGCCCGAGATTCGATCGTCGGTATCCCAATACCTCGTTCAATCTCGTTACCGGCAAGTCACTTTACTCGTTCCGTAATGCATGATCCCGTGACCAACTACTTGGTCACATTGAGCTCATTATGATGATGCATTACCGAGTGGGCCCAGAGATACCTCTCCGTCATACGGAGTGACAAATCCCAGTCTCGATCCGTGGCAACCCAACAGACACTTTCGGAGATACCTGTAGTGCACCTTTATAGCCACCCAATTACGTTGTGACGTTTGGTACACCCAAAGCATTCCTATGGTATCCGGGAGTTGCACGATCTCATGGTCTAAGGAAATGATACTTGACATTAGAAAAGCTTTAGCAAACGAACAACACGATCTAGTGCTATGCTTAGGATTGGGTCTTGTCCATCACATCATTCTCCTAATGATGTGATCCCGTTATCAATGACATCCAATGTCCATGGTCAGGAAACCGTAACCATCTATTGATCAATGAGCTAGTTAACTAGAGGCTCACTAGGGACATGTTATAGTCTATGTATTCACACATGTACTACGATTTCCGGATAACACAATTATAGCATGAACAATAGACAACTATCATGAACAAGGAAATATAATAATAACCATTTTATTATTGCCTCTAGGTCATATTTCCAACAGTCTCCCACTTGCACTAGAGTCAATAATCTAGTTACATTGTGATGAATCGTACACCCATAGAGTTCTGGTGTTGATCATGTTTCGCCCATGGAATAGGTTTAGTCAACGGATCTGCGACATTCAAATCCGTATGCACTTTACAAATATCTATGTCTCCATTTTGAACATTTTCACGAATGGAGTTGAAGCGACGCTTGATGTGCCTGGTCTTCTTGTGAAACCTGGGCTCCTTGGCAAGGGCAATAGCTCCAGTGTTGTCACAGAAGAGAGTCATCGGCCCCGACACATGGGGGATAACTCCTAGGTCGGCAATGAACTCCTTCATCCAGATTGCTTCATGTGCTGCCTCCGAGGCTGCCATGTACTCCGCTTCACATGTAGATCCCGCCACAACGCTTTGCTTGCAACTGCACCAGCTGACCTCCCCACCATTCAAAATATACACGTATCCGGTTTGTGACTTAGAGTCATCCAGATCTGTGTCGAAGCTAGCATCGACGTAACCCTTTACGACGAGCTCTTCGTCACCTCCATAAACGAGAAACATATCCTTAGTCCTCTTCAGGTACTTCAAGATGTTCTTGACCGCTGTCCAGTGTTCCATGCCGGGATTACTTTGGTACCTTCCTACCAAACTTACGGCAAGGTTTACATCAGGTCTGGTACACAGCATGGCATACATAATAGACCCTATGGCCGAGGCATAGGGGATGATACTCATCTTTTCTCTATCTTCTGTCGTGGTCAGGCATTGAGCCGCGCTCAATCTCACACCTTGCAATACACGCAAGAACCCCTTCTTGGACTGATCCATATTGAACTTCTTCAATATCTTATCAAGGTATGTGCTTTGTGAAAGACCTATGAGGCCTCTCGATCTATCTCTATAGATCTTGATGCCTAATATGTAAGCAGCTTCTCCAAGGTCCTTCATTAAAAAACACTTATTCAAGTAGGCCTTTATGCTTTCCAAGAATTCTATATCATTTCCCATCAATAGTATGTCAGCCACATATAATATGAGAAATGCTACAGAGCTCCCACTCACTTTCTTGTAAACACATGCTTCTTCATAAGTCTGTGTAAACCCAAACGCTTCGATCATCTCATCAAAGCGAATGTTCCAACTCCGAGATGCTTGCACCAGCCCATAGATTGAGCGCTGGAGCTTGCATACCTTGTCAGCATTCTTAGGATCGGCAAAACCTTCCGGCTGCATCATATACAATTCTTCCTTAAGGAAGCCGTTAAGGAATGCCGTTTTGACGTCCATTTGCCATATCTCATAATCGTAGAATGCGGCAATCGCTAACATGATTCGGACGGACTTCAGCTTCGCTACGGGTGAGAAGGTCTCATCGTAGTCAACCCCTTGAACTTGCCGATAACCCTTAGCGACAAGTCGAGCTTTATAGATGGTAACATTACCATCCGCGTTTGTCTTCTTCTTAAAGATCCATTTATTTTCTATCGCTCGCCGATCATCGGGCAAGTCTGTCAAAGTCCATACTTTATTTTCATACATGGATCCTATCTCGGATTGCATGGCTTCAAGCCATTTGTTGGAATCTGGGCCCGCCATAGTTCAAAGGTTCACCATTGTCTAACAACATGATTTCCAGGACAGGGTTGCCGTACCACTCTGGTGCGGAACGTGTCCTTGTGGACCTACGAAGTTCAGTGGTAACTTGATCATGATCGTCATCATTAACCTCCTCTCTAGTCGGTGCAGGCACCACAGAAACATTTTCTTGTGCTGCGGTACTCTCTGGTTCGAGAAGAGTCATCTCATCAAGTTCCACTTTCCTCTCACTTACTTCTTTCGAGAGAAATTCTTTCTCCAGAAAGGACCCATTCTTGGCAACGAAGATCTTGCCTTCGGATCTGAGGTAGAAGGTATACCCAATGGTTTCCTTCGGGTATCCTATGAAGACACATTTTTCTGACTTGGGTTCTAGCTTTTCAGGTTGAAGTTTCTTGACATAAGCATTGCATCCCCAAACTTTTAGAAACGACAGCTTAAGTTTCTTCCCAAACCATAATTCATACGGTGTCGTCTCAACGGATTTCGATGGAGCCCTATTTAAAGTGAATGCGGCAGTCTCTAAAGCATAACCCCAGAATGATAGCGGTAGATCGGTAAGAGACATCATAGATCACACCATATCCAATAGAGTGCGATTACGACATTCGAACACACCATTGCGCTGAGGTGTTCCAGGCGGCGTGAGTTGTGAAACAATTCCACATTTCCTTAAGTGTGCGCCAAATTCGTGACTCAAATATTCCCCTCCACGATCTGATCGTAAGAACTTTATTTTCCTGTCACGTTGATTCTCAACCTCACTCTGAAATTCCTTGAACTTTTCAAAGGTCTCAGACTTGTGTTTCATCAAGTAGACATACCCATATCTACTTAAGTCATTAGTGAGGGTGAGAACATAATGATAGCCACCGCGAGCCTCAACGGTCATTGGACCGCACACATCAGTATGTATGATTTCCAATAAGCTAGTTGCTCGCTCCATTGTTTCGGAGAACGGAGTCTTGGTCATTTTGCCCATGAGGCATGGTTCGCACGTGTCAAATGATTCATAATCAAGAGACTCCAAAAGTCCATCTGCATGGAGTTTCTTCATGCATTTCACACCAATGTGACCAAGGCGGTAGTGCCACAAGTATGTGGGACTATCATTATCAACCTTACATTTCTTGGCATTCACACTATGAATATGTGTAACATCACGATCGAGATTCATTAAGAATAAACCATTGACCAGCGGGGCATGACCATAAAACATATCTCCCATATAAATAGAACAACCATTATTCTCGGATTTAAATGAGTAGCCATCTCGCATTAAACGAGATCCAGATACAATGTTCATGCTCAAAGCTGGCACTAAATAACAATTATTGAGGTTTAAAACTAATCCCGTAGGTAAATGTAGAGGTAGCGTGCCGACGGCGATCACATCAACCTTGGAACCATTCCCGACGCGCATCGTCACCTCGTCCTTCGCCAGTCTCCGCTTATTCCGCAGCTCCTGTTTTGAGTTACAAATATGAGCAACCGCACCGGTATCAAATACCCAGGAGCTACTATGAGTACTGGTAAGGTACACATCAATAACATGTATATCACATATACCTTTGGTGTTGCCGGCCTTCTTGTCCGCTAAGTACTTGGGGGCAGTTCCACTTCCAGTGACCGTTTCCCTTGCAATAAAAGCACTCAGTCTCAGGCTTGGGTCCATTCTTTGTCTTCTTCCCGGCAGCTTGCTTACCGGGCGCGGCAACTCCCTTGCCGTCTTTCTTGAAGCTCTTTTTACCCTTGCCTTTCTTGAACTTAGTGGTTTTATTCACCATCAACACTTGATGTTCCTTTTTGATCTCCACCTCCGCTGATTTCAGCATCGAATATACCTCAGGAATGGTTTTCTCCATCCCCTGCATATTGAAGTTCATCACAAAGCTCTTGTAGCTAGGTGGAAGCGACTGAAGGATTCTGTCAACGACCGCATCATCCGGGAGATTAACTCCCAGCTAAGACAAGCGGTTGTGCAACCCAGACATTTTGAGTATGTGTTCACTGACGGAACTATTCTCCTTCATCTTACAACTGTAGAACTTGTCAGAGACTTCATATATCTTGACCCAGGCATGAGCTTGGAAAACCATTTCCAGCTCTTGGAACATCTCATATGCTCCGTGCTGCTCGAAACGCTTTTGGAGCCCCGGTTCTAAGCTGTAAAGCATGCCGCACTGAACCAGGGACTAATCATCAACACGTGTTTGCCAGGCGTTCATAACGTCTTGGTTTGCTGGGATGGGTGCTTCACCTAGCGGTGCTTCCAGGACATATGCTTTCTTGGCAGCTATGAGGATGATCCTCAAGTTCCGGACCCAGTCCGTATAGTTGCTACCATCGTCTTTCAGCTTGGTTTTCTCTAGGAACGCGTTGAAGTTGAGGTTGACATTAGCGTGGGCCATTTGATCTACAAGACATATTGTAAAGGTTTTAGACTAAGTTCATGATAATTAAGTTCATCTAATCAAATTATTAATGAACTCCCACTCAGACAGACATCCCTCTAGTCATCTAAGTGATACATGATCCGAGTCAACTAGGCCGTGTCCGATCATCACGTGAGACGGACTAGTCATCATCGGTGAACATCTTCATGTTGATCGTATCTGCTATACGACTCATGCTCGACCTTTCGGTCTCTTGTGTTCCGAGGCCATGTCTGTACATGCTAGGCTCGTCAAGTCAACCTAAGTGTATTGCGTGTGTAAATCTGGCTTACACCCGTTGTATGCGAACGTTAGAACCTATCACACCCGATCATCACGTGGTGCTTCGGAACAACGAACCTTCGCAACAGTGCATAGTTAGGGGGAACACTTTCTTGAAATTTTAGCGAGGGATCATCTTATTTATGCTACCGTCGTTCTAAGAAAATAAGATGTAAAACATGATAAACATCACATGCAATCAAATAGTGACATGATATGGCCAATATCATTTTGCTCCTTTTGATTTCCATCTTCGGGGTGCCATGATCATCATCGTCACCGGCATGACACCATGATCTCCATCATCGTGTCTTCATGAAGTTGTCTCGCCAACTATTACTTCTACAACTATGGCTAACGGTTAGCAATAAAGTAAAGTAATTACATGACATTCCAGTTGACACGCAGGTCATAAATAAATTAAGACAACTCCTATGGCTCCTGCCGGTTTTCATACTCATCGACATGCAAGTCGTGATTCCTATTACAAGAACATGATCAATCTCATACATCACATATGTCATTCATCACATCGTTCTGGCCATATCACATCACATGACACTTGCTGCAAAAACAAGTTAGACGTCCTCTAATTGTTGTTGCAAATTTTACGTGGCTGCTATAGGTTTCTAGCAAGAACGTTTCTTACCTACGCCAAAACCACAACATGATATGCCAATTTCTATTTACCCTTCATAAGGACCCTTTTCATCGAATCCGATCCGACTAAAGTGGGAGAGACAGACACCCGCTAGCCACCTTATGCAACTAGTGTATGTCAGTCGGTGGAACCTGTCTCACGTAAGCGTACGTGTAAGGTCGGTCCGGGCCGCTTCATCCCACGATGCCGCCGAATCAAGATAAGACTAGTAATGGCAAGTAGATTGACAAAATCGACGCCCACAACAACTTGTGTTCTACTCGTGCATAGAAACTACGCATAGACCTAGCTCATGATGCCAGTGTTGGGGATCGTTGCAGAAATTAAAAATTTTCTACGCATCACCAAGATCAATCTATGGAGTGACTAGCAACAAGAGGAGGAGAGTGCATCTTCGTACCGTTGAAGATCGCGAGATGGAAGCGTTGCAAGAACGCGGTTGGAGGAGTTGTACACGTAGCGATTCAGATCGCGGCAGAATCCGATCCAAGCATCGAACAACGGTGCCTTCGCGTTCAACACACGTGCATCCCGGTGACATCTCCCACGCCTTGATCTAGCAAGGAGGAGGGAGAGGTTGAGGAAGAAGGCTCCAACAGCAGCACGACGGCGTGGTGGTGGTGGAGTGGCAGTTCTCCGGCAGGGCTTCGCCAAGCTCACGCGGAGGAGGAGAGGTGTTGGGGAGGGGAGGGGCTGCGCCTTGGATGTGGTGCCGCATCCCTCCCACCTCCCCTCTATTTATAGGGGCAAGGGAGAGGGGGGACGGCCCCCTCCAGATGGATCTAGAGGGGGTCGGCGGCCAAGGGGGGGAGGCTTGCCCCCCAAGCCAAGGGGGGCGCCCCCTCCAGGGTTTCCCCCCAACCCTAGGCGCATGGGCCTTGGGGGGATGGAGCCCAGCCCACTTAGGGGCTAGTTCCCCTTCACCTACAGCCCATAAGGCCCTCCGGGGCAGGTGGACCCTCCCGGTGGACCCCCGGAACCCCTCCGATGGTCCCGGTACAATACCGGTATACCCCCGAATATTTCCGGCGACCATATGATGACTTCCCATATATAAATCTTCACCTCCAGACCATTCCGAAACTCCTCGTGACGTCTGGGATCTCATCCGGGACTCCGAACAACATTCGGTAATCACATACAAACCTTCCTTATAACCCTAGCGTCATCGAACCTTAAGTGTGTAGACCCTACGGGTTCGGGAATCATGCAGACATGACCGAGACACCTCTCTAGCCAATAACCAACAGCGGGATCTGGATACCCATGTTGGCTCCCACACGTTCCACGATGATCTCATCGGATGAACCACGATGTCGAGGATTCAAGCAATCCCGTATACAATTCCTTTTGTCAATCGGTACATTACTTGCCCGAGATTCGATCGTCGGTATCCCAATACCTCGTTCAATCTCGTTACCGGCAAGTCACTTTACTCGTTCCGTAATGCATGATCCCATGACCAACTACTTGGTCACATTGAGCTCATTATGATGATGCATTACCGAGTGGGCCCAGAGATACCTCTCCGTCATACGGAGTGACAAATCCCAGTCTCGATCCGTGGCAACCCAACAGACACTTTCGGAGATACCTGTAGTGCTCCTTTTTAGCCACCCAATTACGTTGTGACGTTTGGTACACCCAAAGCATTCCTACGGTATCCGGGAGTTGCACGATCTCATGGTCTAAGGAAATGATAGTTGACATTAGAAAAGCTTTAGCAAACGAACAACACAATCTAGTGCTATGCTTAGGATTGGGTCTTGTCCATCACATCATTCTCCTAATGATGTGATCCCGTTATCAATGACATCCAATGTCCATGGTCAGGAAACCGTAACCATCTATTGATCAATGAGCTAGTTAATTAGAGGCTCACTAGGGACATGTTATAGTCTATGTATTCACACATGTATTACGATTTCCGGATAACACAATTATAGCATGAACAATAGACAATTATCATGAACAAGGAAATATAATAATAACCATTTTATTATTGCCTCTAGGGCATATTTCCAACAGTGACTACACACATAACATTTGCACATAGCAAAGTAAGCAATTACATGCATACTAAAGTAGGAGAAACGAGGATATAATCATCTACTTATTGTTGCGACGATGCTTGCCATTGCTCTGCTTCCGGCTGGATCCCTGGCCGTTTTGGGGAAGGAGGCACTTCCTCATGTCAACGATCCGCCTGTACATGTCGTAGCTCGTGTACGCCTCCTTGGCCGCGTACATGATCTGAGCTTTGTCGAGTTTCTCCATCCAGGCCGAGTGCCAGGCACGCTTGTCCTTGTTGCACGAATCCTTCATGTCTGTGTAATAGGGGTCGATGATGGCCTCGGCGAGGTGAACCAGCACTACAAAAAAAGACACATCCGTGACATTTTGGGCCGAACGAATTTTTTTCTGTCATACATATGACACTTCTATGACGATAATTGTGACAAAACCCGGTATCATCATAGATGTGGTGGGCTCCTACTTGTATGACAAAAAATCATGACAGAAAATGGGCTTTTCGTCCTGGGCGGGCCGGAGACGCAGCTGCATGACATTCTTTGGGCCATCCATGACGGAAAAAACCATGGTAGAAGCGAGGGCGAGGAAAATTTCGAGTTCCCGGTTACGGTGGGAGGTCGGGGGCCGAGCGATGCGCATTTCTCTCGTACACGTACGCGCGTGTGTGCGAGGCGTTGGCTCTAACTGAGCCCGACCGAGGCGTTGGGCTCTAACTGAACCCGAGTGATTGCACTGCAGGCTACGCGTTATTGAACCCGAGCGATCGATCGATGGCTGTTAACAGAACCCGATCGAGCGATTCCTTCGCTACTGCTGCTAACTGAAGCCGATCGATGCTGCCTCTGGATGAATAGTGAGTGTTGCTGGGGGGGTTTGGATGAATAGTTCCCGGTGGGGGTGGATGAACAGGACCCCGTGGTGTTGCCTCTGGATGAACAGGACCCCGATCGATCGAGCCGGTTGGGGCTGGATGAACAGGACCCCGTGGAGGGCAGGATGAACAGGACCACCCCGTGGAGGGCAGAATGAACAGTAGACGGTGGAGGGCTGGATGAACAGTAGCCCGTGGAGGGGTGGTTGAACAGGAGCCCGTGGAGAGGGCTGGTTGAATAGTAGCTGGTGGAGTAGCGCGTGGTGGAGGCTAGATGAACAGGAGCCCGTGGATGAACAGTCGCAGGTGGAGGCTGGAGGAGTTCGACGATGGATGAACAGTAGCCCGTGGAGGCGGGAGGGGGTCGACGGTGGAGATGAACAATGTCCCGTGGAGTCCCGTTTTGCGGTACGCCACACCCCTCCCGATGAACAGGACCCCCATTTCGACCGTAGCGCTCCAACACAAGTCCGTTTCCTCCGTTTTGCGGTACGCCACACCCCTCCCGATCAACAGGACCCCCGTTTCGACCGTAGGAGGTCCGTTTCCTCCGTTTTGCGGTACGCCAGACCCCTCCCGATGAACAGGATCCCGTTTCAAACATGGCCGGTCGAACACAAGGCCGTTTCCTCCATTCTGCGGTACGCCAGGCCTCATTTCCATTGGCTGTTCCGTCCAAGCCCTCCCGATGAACACGACGACGCATTCCGTTCCGACCCAGCCGGTTCGCTCCCCATGAACACGACGACGACGCTGTTTCTCCATTCCGACCCAGCCATGTACACGAGCCCTGGCCATACGTATGCGCGAGTAGGCGTTCGAGACCCTCCCCGTATGTATGTACGTGGCCGTATTTTCTTTCTTGCACACTGGCCGCTGTACGTACGTGTACATGCTACGTGCGCGCCTCTACTACGACACGTGCGCGCCTCTACATCGACCAGTATGTACGTACACGTTCGCGACCAGAATGACAATGCTACGTACGCTTCGACCAGGTGGGTCCCGACTGTCAGGCACTTCCTTGCCTGCGAAGATGTAGCTGGTGGGTCCCAGCAGTCAGGGGGGGCGAATCGTTTTTTTGCCCGGACGCACTTCCTTGCATGCGAAGATGTAGCTGGTGGGTCCCAACAGTCAGGGGGAAACGTTTTTTCGCGAAATACAGTGGCCCGTTTGGTGGGTCCCAGCTGTCAGGTGGAGGAATCATTATTTTCCGCGTAATAAGGAGGCACTTCCTTGCTGCGGCCGTGGACCCAGCTGTCAGCCTCTCCACGTACAGTCCACGTCCGATGGAAGTCGTTCCTTGACCAGGTTGACCACACCGCGCCGAGAGCACCAGGGGACGACGGCGAGGCCCAGGAAGGGGACGACGGGGAGCCGGGGAAGACGCGGCAGTGGAAGCCTGCGCGGAGAGGAGTACGAGGGTTCACTGGTTCGGCTGCGGTGTGAGGCTGCCGTCGCCGCAGGGCCTGACCAGCGGTGGGAATAGTAGGGGGCGGTGAGGCCTCCGCGGCAGCACAGCCGGCCACGGGAGGCAGGAGCATGCGGCACGACCCGCGCTGCTTTGGGCGGCTGGAGCAAGAAGACCAGAGGTTGAAGAAGCACTACGGCCGTTGGATGGACATCGTACGGTCACTGGAGCTAGAATCGTTCATATTGACTAAAGTTGACAAAGGCCCCCATCCCAGTCAACTTAGTAGGCCCACAAGTCAGCCTCCCACCATGGTGGGTCCCAGCTAGTAGGGGGGTATTCATTATTTTGTGCGTAATAAGGGGGCACTTCCTTGCGTGCGAAGATATAGCTGGTGGGTCCGAGCTATCAGCGGCGGTAACGTTTTTTTCGCGAAATACAGAGGCCCTTTCGGTGGGTCCCTGATGTCAGGTGGAGGAATCATTATTTTGCGCGTAATAAGGAGGCATTTCCTTGCGTGCGGCCGTGGACCCAGCTGTCGGCCTCTCCATGTACAGTCCACTTCAGATGCATGTCGGTCGTTGACCACGTTGACCAGGCCGCGCCGAGAGCACCAGGGCGGTGGATGACGGCGAGGCCTAGGAGGGGAACGACACGGAGGCAGGGAAGACTCGACAGTTGTTTCCCACGGGGAGGGGAGTACGACTGTACGAGGGTTTACTGGTTTGTCTGCCGTCGCCGGAGAATAACAGCAGGTGTGGGTGAGTAGAGGGATGGCCAGGCCAGTGATGGGAGTACGATGGGGTGGTGAGGCCTGTGCGGCAGCAGAGCCGGCCGCGAGGAGGAGGGAGCAGGCAGTCCCGCCGGCGCTTGTTTGAGCGGCTGCAGCAGGAAGAGCAGAGATTGAAGAAGCACGACGGCCGTTGGATGGCCATCAAACAGTCACTGCTTGTGCGTCAACCTTTTTTTAGGAAAGCCTCAAATATGTGGAAAACAGCGTACATCCCATCTGCCATTATTTCTAATAATTTAGAGCCATTTGCTAATTATTAAGGTTTTTTTGGAGCCCATATTCTTTTTGTTAGCATTACAGCCCATATTGTGGCCACGGTTAGAAAATTATACGAAATTTTGCATATTTCGGTGCGGTCCGAACTGTTTTTAATCCCGAAATTTCGACTCACATTCAAACTGATTTTAAAAATAAATGTATATCAATATAAAATCCAACAAATTCTCCACGCATAAAAATTAATGTAATTTAAAATCTCGAAATGAGAAAAAAGATATTTGAAACTAATTGCCGGTTTGATGTGTTTAAAAAATGTACAGCCCATTTCTCATTACTGATGGGCCATTTTCTCGGCCAGCCGAATGAAAGCTCTCCTCGTCTTGAAAGATTTGCAGCCCAACAGGCCTGACAAAGCGACTTACTTGGCAAATCACAAAAAACTGGGCTGTGGCCGTGGACCCAGCTGTCAGCCTCTCCACGCACAGTACTCTTCCGATGGAAGTCGTTCCTTGACCACGTTGACCACGCCGCACGGAGAGCACCACGGCGGTGGACGACGGCGAGGCCTAGGAAGGGGACGACGCGGAGCCGGGGAAGACGCGGCAGTGGAAGCCCGCGCGGAGAGGAGTACGAGGGTTCACTGGTTCGGCTGCGGTGTGAGGCTGCTGTCGCCGCAGGGCCTGGCCAGCGGTGGGAATAGTAGGGGGCAGTGAGGCCTCCGGGGCAGCACAGCTGGCCACGGGAGGCAGGAGCATGCGGCACGACCGGCGCTGCTTTGGGCGGTTGGAGCAAGAAGACCAGAGGTTGAAGAAGCACTACGACCGTTGGATGGACATCGTACGGTCACTGGAGCTAGAATCGTTCATATTGACTAAAGTTGACAAAGGCCCCCATCCCAGTCAAGTAGTAGCCCCACAAGTTAGCCTCCCACCATGGTGGGTCCCAGCTAGCAGGGGGAGTATTCATTTTTTTGTGCGTAATAAGGAGGCACTTCCTTGCGTGCGAAGATATAGCTGGTGGGTCCGAGCTGTCAGCGGTGGTAACTTTTTTTCGCGAAATACAGAGGCCCTTTCGGTGGGTCCCTGATGTCAGGTGGAGGAATCATTATTTTGCGTGTAATAAGGAGGCATTTCCTTGCGTGCGGCCGTGGACCCAGCTGTCGGCCTCTCCACGTACAGTCCACTTCAGATGCATGTCGGTCGTTGACCATGTTGACCAGGCCGCGCCGAGAGCACCAGGGCGGTGGACGACGGCGAGGCCTAGGAAGGGAATGACACGGAGGCAGGGAAGACTCGGCAGTTGTTTCCCACGCGGAGGGGAGTACGACTGTACGAGGGTTTACTGGTTCATCTACCGTCGCCGGAGAATAACAGCAGGTGTGGGTGAGTAGAGGGATGGCTTGGCCAGCGATGGGAGTACGGTGGGGCGGTGAGGCCTGCGCGGCAGCAGAGCCGGCCCCGGGGAGGAGGGAGCAGGCAGTCTCGCCGGCGCTTGTTTGAGGGGCTGGAGCAGGAAGAGCAGAGATTGAATAAGCACGACGGCCGTTGGATGGCCATCCAACAGTCACTGCTTGTGCGTCAACCTTTTTTTAGGAAAGCCTCAAATCTGTGGAAAACAGCATACAACCGATCTGCCATTATTCCTAATAATTTACAGCCCGTTTGCTAATTATTAAGGTTTTTTTGGAGCCCACATTCTTTTTGTTAGCATTACAGCCCATATTGTGGCCACGGTTAAAAAATTATACGAAATTTTGCATATTTCGGTGCGGTCCGAACTGTTTTTAATCCCAAAATTTCAACTCACATTCAAACTGATTTTAAAAATAAATGTATATCAATATAAAATCCAACAAATTCTCCACGCATAAAAATTAATGTAATTTAAAATCTCGAAATGAAAAAATAGATACTTGAAACTAATTGCCGGTTTGATGTGTTTTAAAAATGTACAACCCATTTCTCATTCTGATGGGCCATTTTCTCAGCCAGCCGAATGAAAGCACTCCTCGTCTTGAAAGATTTGCAGCCCAACAGGCCTGACAAAGCGACTTACTTGGCAAATCACAAAAAAAACTGGGCTGTTGCCGTGGACCCAGCTGTCAGCCTCTCCACGTACAATACTCTTCCGATGGAAGTCGTTCCTTGACCACGTTGACCACGCCGCGCGGAGAGCACCACGGCGGTGGACGACGGCGAGGCCTAGGAAGGGGACGACGCGGAGCCGAGGAAGACGCGGCAGTGGAAGCCCGCGCGGAGAGGAGTACGAGGGTTCACTGGTTCGGCCGCGGTGTGAGGCTGCTGTCGCCGCAGGGCCTGGCCAGCGGTGGGAATAGTAGGGGCGGTGAGGCCTCCGCGGCAGCACAGCCGGCCACGGGAGGCAGGAGCATGCGGCACGACCGGCGCTGCTTTGGGCGGCTGGAGCAAGAAGACCAGAGGTTGAAGAAGCACTACGGCCGTTGGATGGACATCGTACGGTCACTGGAGCTAGAATCGTTCATATTGACTAAGTTGACAAAGCCCTTCGTCCCCGTCAACTTAGTAGGCCCCCAAGTCAGCCTCCCACCAAGGTGGGTCCCAGCTAGCCGGGGGAGTATTCATTGTTTTGTGCGTAATAAGGAGGCACTTCCGGTGGGTCCGAGCTGACAGCGGGGGGAACGTTTTTTCCGCGAAATACGGTGGCCTGTCAGGTGGGTCCCAGTAGTCAGGGGGCAAACGTTTTTTCGCAAAATACGGTGGCCCGTGCAGTGGGTCCCTGCGGCCAGTTGGAGGAATCATTATTTTTCGCGTAATAAGGAGGCACTTACTTGTTGCGGCCGTGGACCCAACTGAGACTCTCCACGTACAGTATACTTCCGATGGAAGTCGTGCCGTGACCACGTTGACCTCGCCACATTCCATTGCATGCATGCGTCCATGGGTGTGGTGCGTCCCCACTGTCAGCCTCTCACGTACAGTCATCTTCCGATGACTCTCGGTTGTTGACCACGTTGACCACACCGTGCCGAGCGCACCTAGACTAGAACGACCCGGAGACGGGGAAGACGGGGCAGTGGAGTCGCAGATGGAGAGGAGTGGGAAACTTCACTGGTTCGGGTGCACGACAGCATAGCTGCGGTGCCGCCCACGTGAGACAGGAGCAAGAACAGAGGTTGAAGAAGGAGCACGGCTGTTGGATTAACATCCAACGGTCCAGCTGCTAGAATCATTTGTTGATTAAGTTGACAAAGCCGTGCATACACGTCCGCTTAGTAGGCCCACAAGTCAGTCACCAAATCTGACGGGTCCCAGCTGTCAACGGGATGAATAATTTTTTTCGCAAAACAAGGAGGCACTTCCTTCCGTGCGAAGATACAGCCGGTGGGTCCCAGCTGTCTGGTGGAGGAAACATTTTTTTTAGCTTAATAAGGAGGAACTTTCCTTGCGTGCGACCATGGACCTCGTGGGTCCCAGCCGTCAGGCTCTCCACATACAGTCCTCTTCCGATGACTCTCGTTTGTTGACCACGCCACACCGAACGCAGCGAGGCGGTGGACGACGGCGAGGCCCTGGACGGGAACGACTCGGAGATGGGAAAACGCGACAGTGGAGTCGCAGATTGAGAGGAGGAGAAGTGTTATAACTGGTTCTGTTGCGGCGTGGGGCTGTAGTCTGTGGAGAATAACAGGAGGTGTCGAGGGGTGGAGGGATAGCCTAGCCGGCGGTGGGGTAGCGCTTCGCAGCGATGCGTGCTAAGCAGAGCCGCTAGCCGCCGGAGGCCGGACCAGGCGGTCCCGGCGACGCTGGAGGAAGAAGGCGAGAGATTGAAGGTGCATGCCGGCCGTTGGATATAAATCCAATGGCTGTGGATGACACAATTATTTGTTGACCAAGTTGACAACGCCCTGCGTAGGCTTCGACCTATTGGCCCACATGTCAGCCTGCAAAAATGTGGCATATATTTAACCCATGTTTTCTAGAATGTACAGTCCATTTGCTGGGCTGGGTGAACAAATAATTTCGCGTCAATCAGGCCCATTTATATTTTCTAAGAAAACCCAGCCCATTTGCACTTCCTTGAAATACACGTATTAGGTGGGCTCGTTATATATATAATGTTATGTTAGAAGGAGCAATAAATATCAAAGAATAAACCGGAGAGGCACATTATATATATATATATATAATTAAGAAATTAGCGAGTTATTGCTCAAAATAAAAATGAGCGCGTTATTATTAAATTGGTCCTTAAAATCTTCGCAAGCTTTTGTACGCAATCTCCAGGATTTTCCTTGTCTGTGAGTCAAAAACAACCAGGATTTTCCTTGCCAACTTCCGTTAAACATTTACTTTTATAAGTTAATGACACGTGGGATGTTTTTATAATGTATATATAAGTCTCTATAAAATATACGATAATAGTAATAATATAAATATATATAATGTGGTTAGAAGGGAAAACATAAATTGGACACATCATTACTTTTATAAGAGACCTGCGTTTTATACCCCACAGTAGGCATACTAACAAGTTCACACACAAATACAACAGAAAAGGTAAACATTCATATCAAACTCAGGTTCACAGGACACGTTCATATTCATAGCCAACATCCACTATCAACAACTCAAAAGATTCATATATACACAAGCTCAGCATATCTATGCATCCAAATGATTGATAGATCACACGAAAATATTCATACATAATTCACAAAAAGATTCAGATATACACATGTTCAGTATGTTTATGCATCCAAATGATTGAGATCACAGCCAATATGATCCATGGACGAACTTTAATTACCTAGGGTACAGACTGGTAAATGGTGTTCAATCGGAGGTACTTCTTGCTAAAATTAGTTCTTGTATGAGTAAACTTTCGAGTACATAAGAGGCAGCACAGACAATCTGAACTTTGCTTGTAGGTTTATCCTCAAATAGTGGCCTCGTGCCGAGGGAGGTTTGAGCAACTTGGCCACTACTTTCATCCAACTAGTTTACTGGCTCATCTTGGTCCAGTATCTTGCCAAAATTCTACATTGCAGACGAGAAAGGAGGCGGTTGAGAAAATGAACCACCCAAATTTTTTGTGCAGTTCAACTAAAATGGAGCATCCTTGGCGTGCAGACTGATTAAGTGCCAGATGAATATACGCGTCAACCAACTTGTCTGGAATCTTTAGACTCCATGCCATATAGTTCGCTACCATATGTATCGATAACCAAAAGGTACAAGTTGGGACCAAAGACTGGACTGCGTTTTTCTTGGCTATGCACCAAGCAATATTTTTGGCGTTCACTCTCCTAATACTTGGAGTTTGACAATTGGTTGACGCCAGTTGATACTCGAATGAATATAGGCACTTCTTGTCAACATCGATGCTTGTCTGAGTGAACTTTGGAGTACATAGCAGCAGCATAAGTACCTGTCCATCTGATCATTTTGTGCAGTTCTACTGAAATCACCTGATGTAATGATTTGCCTGCGAGTTCAGGCTCCAAATTACTCCTTTATGAAATCGGCAAACAGTAGCACAATACCAAATTACCAATACATATGACAGGCACAATAATCAGGATAAAGACCAGTACCAACCTGTGGGAGGTAGCATATCAATTAATATTTCCTTTGACTGGAAGCCGAGATAAGCCAAGCGACTGACAACAAAGGAAGAAAGCAAGCGGAGATTAGCGACTCACAGGAAAGGAAGGAATCTGTCGAGGCAATGAAGCACCCAAAAGTTTTTGTGCAGTTCCACCAAAATCGAGCATCCCTGTTGGCACATATATTGAGAGAGTGAGATTACTGTAATAGTGGGACTAGTTGATGAAACATACAATAACAAATAGAAGCACCCTCATTATCTTAATGGGAAAAGTTAGCAACATAGTAGTCTTGCTTAAAGAGAGGTATTAGTTTATTTAATCAGTGCCAATTAGCTTAACTCAACACTCAAAGCATTGCCATTTATCATAGGTTGCAAAACTTTAACGTGCAAAGATAAAGGAGTTTCTCATGACAGTAGCACGATACAAATAGAGATGACATCAAACTAATATGGATGAAGGCCTTAGGCCCATACCAACCTGAGAAAAAAAGCTTATTCATGTAGTCCCATAAGAGATGATAAAGCACTCACTGGAATCACACAATAGTATATATTTTTGTGCACTTCAAGTGTATGGTTGAAATCACTCTTGTTTACCAGTGCTGAGGTTTTATCGAAAGATTATCAAGAACTTCCAGCAGAGTTAAAGCACTGGCTGGGATACAGTTCATTGTATTGTCTTGTGTAGTTCCACTAAAATGTATGATTGGCACACCATGATGCCTGTTTGCACAAGTAGGAACAAGGTGAAACCTTCATTAGCTTAGTGAGAAAGGATAGGAAGACATTAGCATATTACTCAAACAGTAGCATCAAATTCATGATGGACAATACGCAAAACATTGCCTCATTGAACTAATGGCAATAAATTGACATGCGAAACAATAGCACTATTATGTCATGACACTAATAATATTCCCTCCCCGCTCCACCACATGATTCACCTCCATAGACAAACATACACACGTACATGATTCAGCATAGGGTCCTACTAAAGATTTGTTTAACTCCAACAGGAAAATTAGGCAGTAATAAATTAGTGGTACTTAAGTACTCCTAATTAATTAAGTGAGACAGCAGAAGTGGAAGGGCTCCCTGGAGGATCGTCTCACATGTAAGGTAGTCGTTGCCGGAGCCCTTGAATGGCCTCGACTGAGGCCTCTGGCTTCAACAAGATCGCCTTGGCACTGTTTATTCTTCTTCTTCTTCCTCTTCATGCTCTGTTTCTCTTTCTCCTCACCAGTTGGTGAAACCAAGTACATGATTGGCCTTGTAATTCAGAATTGGTTTTGTCAGTGAGGGAGTACAAGTGTACTAGTAAAAAACAACAATATTTTCTCATGGCAGTCGGAAAATAGAGATGAACACATGCATTAAATATCATTCTTACCTAAAGGAAGGTTATGGCGCCAATATGGATGATGAGGATTGGAACACAGATCTCCCTTTGTGCAGTTCCACCAAAATGAACCAACTGTTCCATTCTGACATTCCAGTTAAACAGCACAAAAGTCACTTCTTTTAAGAAGAGTTTTGTGCAGTGCACCAAAAGGTGACAACAGCAATGAGGTGAATTGGATATCCCTGTTTGCACGAAAAGGCACAGAGAAAACAGTTAGAGTCTCAAACAATTACAGGCAAAAACATTTGGCTAAACTTCTCATGGCTTATAATAGTGGCATGGCTTCATTTTTACCAGGGACATTAGATTAAGAACAGCTAAGGCTGCGTTCGGTTCACAGGTTTGGTGCAGGATTTTCGTAGGAACACAATTCCTACGGTATTCTTTCCCTTCCGACCGTTTGGAACACGGGAAAGGTGAATAGTGTTTCATAGGAAAGCTGGTCTGGTAGTACTGATTCCATAGGATTAGAAACATCCACGTGCTGCTCATTTTTTGGGCGGAAGCCCGAGGCAGGCGCTCGCTGCCATGCGTTAGACAGCTTGCTGTGCTGTGTTGCCGAAATAAAAAAAATCAACCTATGTGTGGTACGTGAGGTGAGGACAGGAGTAGTCACTGTGCAGCTGAATAAACAAATAGCATCTCATACTGCCAAGCATGCTACTCTAAAAAAACAAATCTGTACATTTCGTAGTCCATCCGAACACATTCTCTTGAGAGTTTCCTCCGGTTCGCTGTTCCATAGTTTTATACCTACATTCCTTTCCTATTCCTCTATTTTCATCAAGACCTATGTTTTCTGCCCCTTTATTCCGAACGGAGCCTAAATATTTGGTATAAGGGCATGGGACAGTGGGTACACCAGCAGTCCAGCACCATGTACGTAAACAGGGGCATAAAGTGGTGATTCATAGTTTGTTGCCCCGAGAAACAAACATCCAAGAAACATATATGGGTTGGTCCCATTTTTGTTCACTCTAGCCACCTACTCCTATGTGTGGATAGCAAATCTAGTCCTGGTCATACCACTGTGTACAACGTTACCCCTATATTTCCCTTTTCGACCAAGAGACCGGTTGGATGACCAGTCTGTACTACTTTCACTCCCTTTCCTTCCTATTTGTACCAAGTCCGATGTACTCCCTCCGTTCGGAATTACTTGTCGCAGAAATGGATGTATCTAGATGTATTTTAGTTCTAGATACATCCATTTCCGAGACAAGTAATTCTGAACGGAGGGAGTACATACTAAATTCCCCCACCCCCACTTTATTTCTTGTTTGAACCAAGTACTCCCTCCGCCCGGAATTACTTGTCATCAAAATGGATGTGTCTAGAACTAAAATACATCTAGATACATCCATTTCAATGACAAGTATTTTCGGACGGAGGGAGTACAAGATTCGACTCCATGAAGTAACTTTACCTCTAACAATAGAAGAAAAAAATGTGACGTTGGACCATCCGATCGAGAGGGGCTGAGAGGTAGAAAATGATGCACATGCAGCGACGTAGTGAGCTGGGGAAGTAGAGCTAAGGCGGTTTTGAACGAAGATATACCTGAAGGTCGTCGGGATGTGGATAGGTGGGCGGCGGGAGGCCGGATCCGCCCACAGGCAACGACAAAGGGATCGGAGGACCTCCCGCGCCGGCGCTCGGCCAGAGATAACGGTGCGGCCGGCACTGGGTGTCCTCCCTCGCTGTCGACGAGGCCTAAACGCTGCCCCTCCTCCCCTTCACCGGCGGAGGGGGATACGTCCGGATCTGTAACCAGCGGTGAGGATAGAAAGCCAGTGTTTTTTGAAGGGAGAAAGACAGTGTTACTACCCCTATCTTGTTTAGATCTGGAGAGGATGAGAGTGTGTGAATAGAGCAACCCTAGCAAGCAAGCGCGGAGGCTCCGGCCTATATATACGTAGTGGGGTAGTTTTCCTTTTTCACTCCATCAAAACAATCGTTGAAAATTGTGTACTACTACATGCCAGGTCGCAGTTTTTTTAGTTGTTGATTGTTTTTTGAGATAGCTACCCGCTTGTTCCAAGTGGTGTTACGGTGTGCCAGGTCGCACTTTGTATTGTTCAAGTATGGTACTACAAGTCCCTCCATTAAATGAACAACCAACCCCTCGTAAAAATTGTGAACAAACCCACGGCTAAAATTAGCGGAAACGTGGGTTGCCCCAACATGCATTATTATTTATATTTTCTACTCCCTCCGTTCCTAAATATAAGTCTTATTTATAAGCCACACCTAAGACAAGAATTTTTTTATTAGCAGTGAACCCCACATGTCATAGACACAAAAATTGTGGCAAGATTCCCTTAGGCAAGCCAAAGTGTGTCTAACAATTTGAGCAACTCAGGTTAGGCAAGTGTGGCAAGTGTGGGAAAATAATGTGGCAACATAAGATAAACATAGTCACAATCCAAACAGCCCCGTAATTTTTTGTGACATGCATGAAAATTTGGTTAGTTAAATTTATAGTCAAAATTTGGCAAGGTGCATCAAATCAACACATGCAAGTATCAAAAGGAAAGTCACGGCATGCATGCATGCATGCGTTGTACTCCCTCCGTTTCCAAATATATGTCTTTTTAGAGATTGCAACAAGTGACTACATACGAAGCAGAATATGTTTACTCCTACATACGAAGTAGCCCATTTTAAATGCGTAAAAAGACTTATATCGAGTGTAGTGCTTGGATGTGTCGCGTCAACTCGTACAAGACCGAGAAATTTGATTACTAGAACGCCCTCTCCCTCGCGGACTGAGCTCCGGTGCCTTAACTGCACCTGCTTTTGGCTGCATGACAGGAGGGCCAACCACCTGTTGGGCCCACCTGTCATAGACGCAAAGGCAGGAGCAGTAAGTAGAAGCTTTCGCTACACGCTATCGCTCCCGCACGAGGTGGACGGACATGCAGCAGTGGATTTAATACTGTAGAAGTAGGAGTAACATCATTGTTCGTCTTCTCGAAGAGGCGAAGAGCCAAGCGCAACCCAAACGTGGCAGTTGCGAACGCTCGCGTGGTGCGGTTCCTTGGAGTACTAGCCAGGCTCTTGCATGAGACAAAATTGCTATTGTTTAACAATTACACTCCATTATCCATTGGTTGATACTCATTCTGCATAGGTCCACGCGCTTAGCACCGTTTCCTCCTGGGGTCACCAATGTTTATTTGCTAATTAATAGCATTGCATGCAATGAACTAGCCATTGCAAGTCATTAAAAGCATGCACACCTCTCATCTCTTATTGGTTCATATGTCAAGAAACAAGAAACAAGGTAGAAGTTAATGCACCGCGCCTAAGTGTTTTGGCACTATTTGGTTTTCATAAGATGACTTACACACCTAGACGGAGGGAGTAGTATAGCCCTGTAAACCGGAAAGGAGTATTTGCCTTTCTAGAGATTTCAACAAGTGACTAGACTACACCGTGTGCAGTACTCCCTCCCTTCCGGTTTATAGGGCTCTCAAATCTCATGAACCAAGGCATTTTGCGATTGGAGGAATATATCTCGTACTTTACAAAACTACCCTAATTAAACTCATGCATTAATTACGTAGTTCTCTCGTTTTCCTCTCCGCCTTGGTCGCGGTGCACAATATTGAGCACTCCTATATGACTAGCCGCTCTATCTACATGCGGGACATTTCAAAGCATCCGGGCCCGCGTGCCATCCACCAAATCACAGCGAGGTGCTACAGTCGAGACTCACCTGTCACCCCGGTGTGGCCGTCATGACCCGTCATATCACAAAACCCACACCTTTACCAGCAGTGGTAAGGTGGCCTCCAAGTTGGACTGGACGAAGCAACCATCATTTCACTGGAACGCTCGTTCAAGCCCTTTCTTCCCTTTCTTGAAGAAAACCTCACTCCAGGCTACTCACTTCTGCCATTTTTCTTCTGTACTGACGAAGGAAAGGTGGGCGAATCAGTTATGCTGCTATATTTTCATTCCAAGAATCTTCTTTTTGCAAAGCACCGACCGATTCTCACATCCTATTCTTTTCCCATTTTCATTGCGATTGTGGTTTCCTTTCGATTGTTTTTGTTTGTTAGTTCATTGATGGATCCTGGAGCACTAGGCAAAGAGTTGCCGGCGGACAACCCACTGGAGACAGCGATCTCCAGGAAGCGAGCACCGACCAACGAGTTGACCATGTTGGCGGGCCAACCCATGGAGACAAAGAACTCCAAGAAACAAGCACTGGCCAAAGAGTTGAGGACGTTGGCGGACGAACTCCTCAAAGAAAGTTGGAAGAACAGCAAGGGCCCCACCGTGCCTACCCCAGGAACTCTGACTGCCACGTGTGTGAGGCTCAAGACCGAGTTTGAGGAGATAGTCGCCGTTGAGAAGCAGTATTCCCCTGGCAAGGTGATGGCCCCCGTCGAGGACGAGGAGATGGCCCCCGGAGGGATGAGATCCCCCGGTGAGCTGCACAAGGTAAAAAATAATGGCTTATTACCATAGTTGTGGTTTTTGATTATTTGCAATGTGCTTGCTAATATGTTAGGGTTGTGCAGGTGCCGGTGGACGTCCTTGATGATTCCGATGTCATGGCCCGTCCTGTTGGCATCGCCCCGGAGATCGATTCTGATGCCGCTGTCCATCTTGTGGACATCGCCCTAGAGATCGATTCCGATGTCGCGGTCAGTCCTGTGGACATCGCCCCAGAAATCGATTCCCATGTCGCTGTCCGTGCTGTGGTCATTGCCCGAGAGATCGATGACAAGAAATAGTTGGTCGCGCTAATCCTTCAGGGTAGTTTGCATTGCCCTGTGTTTAATTACCAGAACGATGCGTGTTATCAAACCATCTTAGGGCTAGTGCACTGTCTTGTGTGGGCGGATCTTGCAACTTTTGTTTGATAGTGAATCATGCGATGAATCATGCGAACCCTCTCCGAGTTATGGAAACAGATGTATCCTCACCAGCTTTTGATGTAATATATGGCATGCTTAGATGTAAGTTTGAACTGTTTATCATATCAGCAGTGCTTGTTTGATGATTCTTGGTGTTAGTAGGCTAGCTACTGTGCGAGCTATAGTACTTGCAAAACACTCATCGAAGAGAAACATTGGGGCTGATGAGCTCGTGGTACGCTTATACTTATCCCTCGTCGATCGATCAATAGCCCTAGCTCCTAAAATTGTAGGCTTAGCGATCGATCAGATAATAGTCGACATACATTCAGGCCTCATTTGGTTCATAGGGTAGGAAAATCGTAGCAAAAGTACAGAGAACGTGCAACACAAAATCATAGCAGTGCAGAGACGTACTCCCTCCGTTCCAAAATAGATGACCTAGGCGGGCTAGTTTGGCCTAGTGGGTTTCAGTGATATGACGTGGTACAGTGCCGTCCAGTCTTCGCGTGTGGTAGCAGTATTGCGGGTACAGTAAGTTTTCTTGAAGAAGCGGAATTCAACGAAGTCATGATGGTTCCCTCATCCGAACAACTTACAGTGGGAAAGGTTGGGCCTGCGATACGACCGGGGTAGACCAGGATAATTTTGTGCATGGCAGGTGGACCAGGATGGTCGACGTCCCACATGTCGGCGAATGAAAGTATTCTTTCCGATATTGAGGACGAGCAACGAGTATTCATTGTTTATTTTTGATGGAAGCTATTGTCTCCACTGTTACGACGGAGGAGTGTGAAACACGGCAGCCCAGTGAACTTGGCAAGTGCACCACTCCCTCCTTCCTCATGTAATGCCCAGGTTACAACCTTTTTCTCACTTTCTCTCTATCTATTTCCTCTCAAATGTTTTTTACCTTTCTTTTTTAAGACACAATTGTTTTTTATGCCTTTTTTTAGAATTATTTTTTATACCTAGGATCACATGTAGAGACGGGCTCTTGCAGAGCCCACTCCTTGACTTTGTCAATGCCTCTCTCTCCTCCACATAAGGAGTACTACTTGCTATGCATGCATGCGGCGGGCAGCTGGCGTCTTGAGGGGCCAGGGTGGTGAGAGCGGGCTCCGGAAACGGTCCGGACTCCAGCATGGCCCACCTCACATTATCACCATATATTTCTTGGAGTCCGTGCGCGGCGGGCGGGCGATCTCTTCTCCCTCCCCCGTTTCTCTCTTCTCAGCCGACGCCCGCCGAGCGATTAGATTTTGGCTATCGACGGTTTATTCAATTACGGTTCCACATGTCAGTGAAATTGCAAGACAACGCGTGTCCCCTCTGGTGACCGGCGTGCGAGCCGGACTGTCGGTGTTGCGACGCGTACGAGTCGTAAGTGTGCCGCCTTTTCCTTTAGAACTTGCGAAGCGTAACATTTTTGCGCGATCGATCGATAGAAATCCAGAAGAAAATGACGAGGGCGGTGCTTTCCCGCTCGTTAGGCGGGCTAGTTCGAGTGATATGACGTGCTACAGTGCCGTCCACTTGCTCCATTTTTATGTAAGCAAGAGTTTACACTCTTACGCGGGAGGAGTGCGAAACACCGCGGATCTGATTTTGATCGAGGGATAACTGTTCCCTGCCAAATAATGGAGGATTGTTAGCGATTATAGCATGATAGTTAGGGCATCTCCAGCGCTGGCCGACAAATTTACACCGGTATCTGTCCGAGGACACTGATGGATGCCATCCAATGCTGCCCGCATACCTTTCGACAACTATATGAACTAACCGGACGAAATTCATGCAAACAAAGCAAATTTCAAATTAACCGGATGAAATTCGTTACATTTCGAAAACTTTTCCTACAAACTGGACGAAATTCATTACATATTTCGCACAAACCATACTAAGACCTACTATAAACCTAATCTAAACGATCGCCGGCGCCCGACCACCATGTCCGGCCATGAACCCGAGAAAGCCGGCCATTGCCTTTGCCTCCTCCTCATCCGCCTCGATAACCTCCTCCTCCAGAGCGGCGGCGACCTACCGTGTACTACTCTTCCTCGCTGCCGGCTGCACCCGCGCACGCGCGCCGGCTTCGTGGTCGTGGCGGCGGAGGGCGGTCCGGGGGGTGCCGGCGATCTCCTTCGTTTGCTCCTGCGACAGTTCGTCGAAGAGAGCTTTGGAGCGCGCCCAGAGCGGAGCCGCCGATGTCCCTCGTCTGCTCCTGTGACAGTACGTCTAAGAGAGCTTCGGAGTGCCAGCAGGCCATGGTTGAAGTGGTGCCGACAGAAGGAAGGGACCGGAGGAGAATAAGTGTGGGTCTTTGGCTATGGCTGGGAGTTGGGGCTCAAGTTAATATAGCGGGCGAATGGCAATGAGCCGCGGCAGACGGATGGACAACTGGCACCGGAGTATGTTCGTCGGGTGTGAATGCGGACGCTGCTTCAGTGACTTAACTGCAGATGCGTTTGGGTTACTGACATGTGGGCCCAACGGGCATCTGGCCCGCATGTCAGTGACACACCAATTGCATCTGCAGTTGAGTCCGGTGAATGCGGCATTGACATTCTGGAGAGACGGTGACCGTTTCAGGCGGGAAGCGCGCGCTAGCGATGGAAGGGGTTTCAGTGTGCAGTGGCACTAAGATCGGTCGCTCACGATAGTACATACTCCGTACCATACTACCATAGTACCCTCTCTAGCTTAGGCTGTTTTATAGATTGTTGTTGTGATGGACAATATACATGAGCAAGGCGGTCCGAGGATGACCGTTGGTGTTGAGCCAGGTGAATACATGCTCGGCGTTCGCGTAGGCCTCCATCAAACGTCTAAACAATAATGTCAGGCACCGCCGGGGCGCGCAGGTGATGGGCTCACCGTTTGCATTGCGCCATGAGCAGGACTTTGATTTAGAGGGCGACGTGCATGCATTAACATGCTTTGACAGCATGAGCGTGAGTGTCTGACGCAAAGTATTTCATTTTCATTTGGCTGACGAGGGTGCGTTGCAGCGACGAGTCCGTGGTTTGATTCCCCACGTACGCATAATTTTGGTTTTTATAGTATTTCTTTCTCCATTGACAGGTAGGCCCGCGTAGATAGATAAAGAACACGAGCTGATGAGGCGCATGCGGACTGTTTGACTGGTCAACCAGACAAATACGGAGCTATACGCTAAGCTAGTGACCGTATAATCACCATATCTCGTATACAATGATCAAAGTGAGCTATCAAGACAAGTTCGATGACCGCCAATGCATTTTACTCGATAATAAATGACCAGGATTGAAGGGGAATCCAAATTTGCTTCGTCTTCTATCCTTGAGCTCTTGACAAACCAATGCACTATACGGTTGTCCGGCCACTCCACCCCAGAGCTCTCACCAAGCGTCGTTCATGCCACCGCGCCGCACACTAACCGGTAAGGCAGCGATGGCATCCCGCCGCTCCGAGTTCCTCGCCGCCCACGACCGCACACAAAATGGTAGGGAAGCGATGGCATCCCGCCGTGCCGAGTTCATCGCCGCTCGCGACCTCACAACTATGTGGGAGGAATTTGAAGATACCAAGGCCGAATGGGCGGTAGAGCAAGAGGCGGCCAATGCCGCACAGAGGGAGCGAAAAAGTTAGAAAGCACTCAAGAAAAGAGAGGCCCGCCGCCGCAAGAAAGAAAAGGACGCACGCGCTGCTGCGGAGAGGTCGGCGGAGATCCAAGCACGGTGGGGTGTCGCCGACAAAGCTGGGAAGGAGAACGACGGCGTCTGGCCAGCATGTGAGAAGTAGTAGTACTAGTAGTTTGTGTGTGTGTCTGTGTCTGAGTACGAGCATGTACCAATACTACTAGTTACTAGTAGTTAGTGTGTGTGTCTGTGTCTGAGTACGAGCATGTACCAATACTACTAGTTACTACTGTAGTTTTTAGAGCAAATTACCAGTACATTAGCCTAGACTAAATGGAAAAATTCCTATCCTAAGCATCAAATGGCATCTCTTTCTCTATAGGAATTGAGATGCATGTCATCTCACTTCCTATGATTTTCATATTCCTATCCTATGAACGAAAGGAGGCCTCTGTTGGAGTAACTACTGTAGCTAGCATTACTGCTGGTAGAGTAGATTTTTTCAAGAAGCGGAATTCAACGAAGTCATGATGGTTCCTTCGTCCGAGCAACTTCAAAGTGGGAAGTGGGCCTGTGATTTGACGGCTCATTAGTCATTGTTACTGCGGCGCGACGACCTGGGTGACTCTCCCTTGGAGTTCTGCGTGCATGGCAAGTGGACCAGGATGGCCGACTTCCCACATGTTGGCGAATAGAAGTATTCTTTCTGATATCGAGGAGCAAGGAAACCGCGTGGTATAGTATCACTGCTGATTGGTTCGCAAAAAAAATAGTATCACTGCCGATTTATAATTATTTTTTATTTCTGATGAATGCTAGCGTTTCAACTCTTACGATGAAGGGTGCCAAACACGGCACGTGCTGGATGTTCCACACGTCAGCGAAAGGAGTGGGACATGAATAGCGTGGTAGAGCCCAGCGTAAAAAAAACAGCGTGGTAGAGCGTCTCCACTTCTTCCACTTCTGGGTCGGAGACCACACATAGTAGTAGTTAGTGGTATGAATGATACAAAGTGCGACCTGGAGAGAAAGACACGTCTAGTTGGATGGTCTCGGGGCATACATGTAAACAAATATAAAAGTTAATATGTGCCTCCAACTAATATAGTAGTAGTAGAGTACTTAGGCACGTACTCCATAACATCACCGTGCATTGCACGTACAACATTTAGTGGTAGTACGTAGTAAGAAACAAATGCCGCCCAAGAGTTCCCTTCTCGACCTTCTTTTGGGTGTTTGGTAGAGTGTATGGAGGGTGCATGAGTCCACACTAGTTTAGCACAAATACACTAGAAGCATGCATGAAGAGAGCATGCATGAAGAGGGGTGTTGAGTTGAGCATGCATGAAGAGGGAACAACTATGCTGAGACGAGAACGCAACCAAACACACCCTATATGCCACGTATGTTCATACCATTTGTGCCTTTCTACTTCACTTACTGCGCTACATTACTCAGGTTCGTACGTCCACTCCTGGGTACATGTTCGTCTCGTAGTTCCAGTCCCATGTGTTCTTCATATAGATGGAACGATCCTTGCATAACACGTGCACCTTGATGCTAGATGTCTCGCGTGTTGGCAAAAGGACGAACAAAGCTCACGTAAAAAAATAGAGTGGAAGAACATAGATTCCGGACGACCGAGAAGGAGCAAGGAACCTCGTGGTGGAGCGTCTGCACTCATAATATTTAATATTATTCAGCGATATAAAATTAACCAATCATGTCCATAGAGGACTGGAAGAGTACGAAAAACGGCAGCCCAGTGTAGTTACATCATACTAGTACATGGCTAATGTAACACCCCAAAATTTTGACCTTGTTTTATTAATTAAAATTTTGCCAGGAGGTTAATTTTTCTTTCTTTCTGGGTTTTCTCTTGATTTCAGAACCTCTCTTCTCTTTGAAAATTGTGGATTTTTACCCCAAGTGAAAACCTTCCAAAAAAATATTATTGGACTTATATACCCTCTCATGAAAACATTTCTGTTATCAGTGGAGTTGTTTGCATAATTTATTTCTTCTGAGCTTTATTTCCTTAAAAGGGATTTGTCATGAGTCTCAGAGCTCTATTTGCACTACAATCCTTTCAGAAAATTCTTGAAAATTTTCACCAAAATTTGGGGATGTCATGTGATGTTTCCACATCACTTTTATGCAAAAATATCTTTTGGTTATTGGAGATTTTGAGCTCTACATCAACTTTTCAAATCTGGTCCAGTAGGTGTTTTTGCACTACAACCTATTTAAATATTCCTTTAAAAGTTCTTCCAAGTGTTTGGAGATGTCAGTAGATGCATATAATTCAACTTTATGCAAAAACCCATTGGTGTTCTTTGAAAAATTTGAGAAAATCATCCTCGTCTTCATTCTGGTCCAGTTTGGTGATTTGTACTGCAACCATATTTTATCTTGCTCTTGTTGCCTTGGGATTTATCCTTCTTCTTGACCACTCTACCAAACCCTTAAGTCCAGGAGATTGGACCCATTGGAGTATTTTTAGTCCATGCAATTATAGCCTTTAGTTTCTGCCCAAAATTGGCTTTCTCAAAAACTTGCACTAACAAGTTTCTGGTCTTGACCAACTAACCTTGCCACCATCACCTACACCTAAAGAGACTAGGATCTGGAGATTTTGGCCACCCCAAGAGTTGCCTAGATGCCCATGGCATTCTGTCGAGCACCTTATGTTCATGGACAGATTTGGCATGATTATTAGTTTGCATGGTGGACTTGATCCCCTGACCTAACCACCATGTCCATTAACCCCCTTGCAAACTCTAGCATGGTCTTGTTTATTGCCAACCTCGCTCAAGCACTCTAGCCCACCCTGGCATTTCGTCGAGCATGTAGCATGCGTGCGCTGGGCGCGCCCAGAGCGCGCGTTTTGCACGTGTGTGCGCGTGGGTCGCCGCGTCGCGCCTCTGGCCTTTGCTCGCCCGCAGGGCCGCGCCCCGGCCTCGCCCACTCACCAGAACCCTCCATGGCCGCCCTGGAGCCCCACAGTGCCGCCGTCAGGTCGGCCATGGCAGCTAGCGGCCGGCCACAGCAGGCTCCTGCCATGGACGGCGCCGCCCGAGCCACCCTCGCTCGCCAGCTCGCCCCTGGAGCAGTGCCCGCTCGTCCGCTAGCCTCTCCCGCCATCCCCAACCTCGACACGTCACGCTGCATGCTACAGAGCGGCGGTTCGCCGTTCCTATCCACTGCCGCCGACGATCTTATCCCCGGCCGCCGCGGAACCGACGTAGAGATGCTATAAAAGGGGCCTCCGAGCTCGTCCAGTCCCTCTCGCCATAACTCTGATGCCTCCTTAGCCGGCAACCGATGGGGAGAGGCCGTCTTCCCCATCTCCGGTCAGCTTGGCCGCTGCCACGCTCCGGTGCCGTGCGCCGCGAGCAGAGCCCTACTAGCCTAGCCAACACCACCGTCCGACCCCTCTTGATCTTGCGGAGCTATCCAGCACCTCAGCCTTGATCGGGAACCACCGGAGCCCAAACCCCCAATCGCTCCCGAAACGCCGTCCGCCGAGGAGCTCGCCGCCGGCAACTCCCTCCATCCCCGCCACCTCCTCGACCACCGGGAGGACCGCCATGGACCAGCGGATCCATCCCCGCCCTCAGAATCCCGCGGGGAGCCACCGTTCGTCGACGGCGATAGCCGGAGCCCCGCCACCGCTTGGCCAGAGAAGAAGGAGGCGCGGGCGACTGGTCAAACCTGACCAGTGGGCCCAAAGGACCCACTGTCAGTGACCCACGAGTAGACCCACGCTGGTTTAAGTGGAGACGTATTCCGCCGAGTACGCCTTCGCTAGGAGAAAGCGTAAGCCCCTGAAACTTTTTCTTTTTCTGGTTTTATTAAAAAAACAGAATTTGACTGAAACTTTGACTGGCTGTAACTTTTTAAATATGACTCCAAATGAGTTGATTCCTTTTCCTACCTTTCTCAAATTCTGTCTAGTTTATTTTCATATTTATTTGAAAATTTTCCAAACAACGTTTTTGTACTGTTTTTAAACTATGTGTTATTTTAAATTTTCATAAAATAGGATTTTGAAGAAGAAGGCAACTTTCAAAAAGTGCACTCCCTCTTGC
This sequence comes from Aegilops tauschii subsp. strangulata, assembly GCF_002575655.3. Classification (NCBI taxonomy): domain Eukaryota; kingdom Viridiplantae; phylum Streptophyta; class Magnoliopsida; order Poales; family Poaceae; genus Aegilops; species Aegilops tauschii. The sequence continues at coordinate 81,644,001 of NC_053041.3, forward strand.
ATACACTTGAAGGCAAGCATTCTGAACCCGGGCATAATATTTTTTGTGTGTTGTTTGATACGGTTACAACACCACCTTGACATGGAGCATTCGTTATTGTATGTGACGATACAATCATACGCGTGAGTGCATAATGAGATCCTTTGCTGTTAGAAATGGATATGTTGGTGATAGTAATCATCCTCGTAAGCTTTTCATGCATACCGGAAGGAAGCCGGGAAAGTCTCTGTCTTGGGTAGACACGAGCTTGTCCCTAGTTCCTCGTCGAGACGAGTATGTCCGGTATGGCATGGTGAGGTATGATGAGTGGTGACTTTATCTGTTAATGGAAATATATCTGTTATGCTAATCATACAGGGAATACTTGGACCTCCTTAGTCGGCCGTAGATCGAGTCTTGTTCTAGTAACCCCCCATACTTGTTTCGTACTACCACTTGTCCCTACCGCAGGTAGGGTACGGTTCAGTAAGTTGTCAACCCCTCCCTAGCACACACCGTACAGAGAGGCCATGGTGGAAGATACCGGATGCATCCGGTAGGCATGCCACCTGGTCTGGGGGCATGGGTGTTTCCGGTTGGGACCGAGAGGGGGGCACCCCTTAGAGCGCGCGATATAAATTTGATCCCATGCTAAGTCGAGGTTGTAGCCTCCCCACTTAGAGTTTGCTTGACAGGTGTCGTGGGTGATTCCAGACGCCGGTAAGTTAAGCTGGTGTGTGCGGGTCAGGCGTGTTTTCAAATGAAAAGACCGTAGACGGAATTAGTCCCGATGGACTAAATAAATCCGTTACTCGTGGGTAAAGAGTACACCCTCTGCAGAGGTTAAATCCATTTGGATAGCCATGTCCATGGGTATGGACTACAGTCTGAGATGGGTCAAGTGTCGGTCTTAGTGTCGGTCTTCGGAGGAAAAACTGCTAAAACAGAACATTGATTATGACTGGTGACTCATGATGATTATGATCACTGTTATTATGGACTAACCATTTACATTTTTTTTTGGAATTATTGAGTATCCTTGGGACGGTTTTACCTCCTGGATATTCACTGTGATTATTCTTATATAGGCCCTTTATGTGGCGTCGCTCAGACGCCCGACTGCGGCATGCTTGTTATTTATTTATTCTATAAGCCCTTTATGTGGTGTCGCTTAGACGCCCGACTGTGGCATGCTTGTTATTTATTTACTTTATAAGCCCTTTATGTGGTGTCGCTCAGACGCCCGACTGTGGCATGCTTGTTATTTCTATTATTTATAAGCCCTTTATGTGGTGTTGCATAGACGCCCGACTGTGGCACGCTTGTTATTTCTTTTATTTATAAGCCCTTTATGTGGTGTCACTCAGACGCCCGACTGAGGCATGAATTATCTTATTATCCCTTCGAGGCGTCGCTTCAGACACTCGATCGGTGCATTCTATTCCTACTCCCATATTGCATATTCATATTTTATATGAACAACCTGCATGCGTGCATCATGGATTTTGTTTATTTCGTGACTGACGTTATGATCATAGAATTATTGCAGAGCATGATCATCATTTGTTATATTATACCTGTGTTCGTAATGTTTGCGAGTACATTCAAAAGTACTCACTGGCTTGTCCCTGGCTATTGTCTTGGCCAGATTTCTCGCATGGAGAGGAGCGCTGCGATGACAGCCCCGGAACCTGCGCAATGATGATAGCGGCCTCGCGAAGATAGGAGTTATCCTGGTCAGCTGTTCCTGTGGGAAATGGAGTCCCATAGACGCAGATGAACCACGAACCGCTTCCGCCATCAACGACTAGAAACCAAGTGTTGTACTCATAGGCCACAATGGTCTTGTACTACATATTTTGTACTTTGCTTGGAATTTCTATATCAAGTTGGTGCCTCATCAGCTAACAGTAATCTTGGGGCTGGTGAGCCCAAGGGCCATTTTCTAGAAAATTAATATCCCAAAAAACCGGTCGTGACAGCTAACCCACGCTATCACCATATTTCTTGGCTTCCGTGCGACACCTATCTCTAGTAATCCAGCAGCCTGTATCGCTTCTCCCTCCTCGTGTCTATCAAAGTGCGGCGGGCTAGCGTTTCTGCCGTCTATTGAGGTCGGTTAACTATCACATGTTAGCGACATGCCAAGAGCATTCTAAAAAAATTCCTTTCACGTTCCGTTTTCAAAAAGAAAAAATCCTTTCACGTACGAATTTGCCTGTATGCTTTGAGCAACTTGCATGTCCTATACTGCTCCTGTTTGATACTCTAACTTAGCTAGAGGTTAGACTAACTCATGACTAACCCTGAACTAACTGTAGCCAAAGAGGTGTTTGGGTGACAGGGTTAGAGTGACAATAAATGCACTTCATGGAGAGAGAAAAGTGATTTTTTAGTGGTCCCAATGAGAACTATCTCCAGTTAGCACCTCTTGGGTGGGATAGTTTTTTTTGGTGGGTTCGGTGCAACTGGCTCCAATTTAAACCCTCATGCTTGCATACTTTAGGGCTATTTGAGCCCCAACTAGCTCAAACTAACTCTAACCCATGGATCCAAATAGGGCCTATGGCCAGTCTCGACACGGAGTAGTCGCGTGCACTGGGAAGCGGCGCTCTCTCGGCCGTCGTGCCACTTCAAAGCCGGCGCCAGTGAGAGGTCGCCTTCGCTCTGGCCAGGCATTAATGCGGCACTGACGCTCCAGGGCGACGCTGACTGTTTCACGTGGGAAGCGCGCGCTGGCAAGGGAGTATAGGTTTTGAACCGTTTCAGGTGTAGTACTGGTAGTTTGCAAAACTACTCCATTATTGCACTCAGTTTCCTAAGAAATTGTGGTAAAAAACGTTACTCCACAGCCCGCTTCCCTTCTCCTTCCTCTTCCATCGCCCGCGCACGTCCGCGAGAAGCGACCGGTCAACCCTTATATAGGAGTGCTAGCACAAAAAGATACATGCATGACCACTAAAATTTCCATATTAAAGGCCGCTCCGGCGGGAGTATGGCGTATGTTGTTACCTTCGGCTGGCCCATGGCTACCGGGCGACGGTGACCAGAGAAGAGACGGCGGGAGGGGAATGAATGCAGCTACTGTTTGGGTTCGCCTTCTGGCTTAAATAAATGTGCAACATCACGTTTACCCGCGGGTGCACAAATTGTAACATACGTGTCTGCTTAAGTGGGCGTCACGTAACTGGTGTGTGTGTGAGAGAGATTCTGAGAGACAGAGTGCGTGTGTGCGACTCTACTCTTCGGACATGTACTCAACCTTTTGCATCGGGATATAAGTATAATGGTATTTACTTTAGCTAGTGATTTACGTGGCCATGTTAACGTGGTTGTGTCAAAAAAATTGTCACTTCCTCTCGTGATTTGCGTTATATAATTACAAGCAAGATTCTCGTGCATTGCACGGAACATCAATATGCATTTTTTTACAGAACACCTGTTGTGATTGACCCATGCAGGAGTAATCCCATGTGTAAAAACTAATGACATCTCGAGAATTTTATCGGAAAACTGGTATCTCGAGAATGTCATCGAAAAAATGAAGGATGAGAGATAAGGCGAGGAGGAGTGGAGCATGGTGGTGACTGGTGGTCGGAATGGGCGGAGTCATGGGGATGGACGGCGCCGGCAGGCAGCAGCGGCCACCATGCATGCTAGATTGTTCCAGAGACTTATTCCTTTTTTAATTGCTGAGCAATGAGGTTGCGGGAGATAATGATGTGGAGAGAGGTGCGGGTATCTTTTGTAAAATTATCATAGTTTGCTTTCTATCCTCAGATATAGATCTACGGTCTGTATTACAAGATGGCAGGCACACCATCACCGCCAACTCGTTTTTTATAAGGGTACAGATGATAAGTTTGCTGACTACTAAAGTAAAGTGGAATTTGTCCATGTTATGCAAGTAAATAAAGGTGATTGTTTATCATACGGGTAAGGTTGGATGAAGGGTGGTAGGAACAAATGCTCCGCCTAGAGCATGTGTGTGTGAGATGGAGTCTTAGTGTGTGTGTGGGGTGTGTGTGTGAGAGAGAGAGAGAGAGGAGAGAGATGGAGTCTTAGTTTGTGTGTGTGTGTGAGAGAGAGAGAGACATGGAGTCTTAGTGTGTGTGTGTGTGGGGGGGGTGTGTGCATGTGTGTGTGTTTGTGTGTGAGAGAGAGAGAGAGATGGAGTCTTAGTGTGTGTGTGTGGGGGGGGGGTGCGTGCGTGCGTGTGTGTGTGTGTGTGTCGCGGGGTCCTCTATGGCGGATGTAATTTAAGTGTGCATGGCTTCATCATGGAGAGGTGATGTGTATGGCAGAGGCCACCAACGATGGGGTGCGAGAGAGAAAATGCCCGTAGAGAGAGAAGAGAAGGTGTGTGCTCGTGAGAGGAGTCGACATCGAGAGAACGTGTTTGTTCGAGAGACACTGAGGAAGACTACTATATATCGATGGTGCATGTAGGCGGGAATTAAACAAAGGGATGGTCTTATTGGTTTCGGGGATATAGGGGAAGAGTGAGAGGCGCGCGCGGGGGGGGGGGGGGGGGTAGCTAGAAGGAGATTGTTAAGTGTGAGTGTGTGTTTTACCCATCCAGGCGGAAGTTATGTGCACAAAAGAGAAGAACGATTCGATGTGGCGTTAGGATTGAGGGTAATTAACTACGTATGGAGACATAGAGACCTTGAACATGCATGTGTGAGAGGTATACATGTATACGTGGGATGCGTGTGTGCGCGCGCGCATGATCGAGATAAAATAAAGAAGACATAAGTCATAAGATCAACGACATGGGATAGACGGATCGGTATGACAATATGCATGCATGTGAGAATGCAGGGAAGAAGGCCCGACAATTGAACATGTGTTTTTGTCTTTAAGAGATAGTGGCGTGGGCTGGAGCATGCATCTATGGCGAGCAGAGGGAGTGAGGCGCAACGATTGTGCAAAAGAGACCAACCTATAAATGCATATGTATGGAGAGATATATATAGTGTGGGTGATAGGAAGCAAGACTCCGTGCGAGAAAGAAATGTCGACGGAGAAACTACAGATAGATACAGAGATGGAGATGCTAGCTAGAGGGACATCCGCTAGTTTGGGTGTTGGAGATGACCGTCGGGTGGTTCAAAGGGTGAAGTTATATATGTGTGTGAGAGGGCACTTGACTGCATGTAGAGAGAAACATATGTAGTGTGCGTGATAGGAATCAAGAGTGAGGGCGAGAAAGAAGGTTGATGGAGAAACAGATAAATAGAAAGATAAAGATGCTAGCTAGTGTGCGTTAGAGATAGGAGTCGAGTGGATCAGAAGGCTGGGTTATGTGTGTGGGTGTGAGAGATATAGAGAGAGGGTGCATGTGAGTCACATACAAACAGATATCAGAGAGAAATGAGATCCAGAGAGACGGAGTTTTGTGTTTGCGAGAGAGAAAGATATTTCACAACGAGAGTGATAGCTAGAGAGACATACGAGGGAACGCAAGATATCTCTAGGGAGAGAGGGTGTGTGTGAGCGACATACAAGAGAGCAATGGAGAAATATGAGAACCTGGGAGACAGAGTTTGTGTTTGTATGTGAGAAAGAGACATTGAAGAGGAAGAGTCGTAGGTTCTCATATCTAAGGAGCGAAAGACATCTCTGTATGAGGGGTGTGGGAGTGGCACACATGGGAATAGTAGAGAGAAATGAGAACCCGGGAGACAAAGTTTTGTGTTTGTGTGAGAGAAAGAGATTCCACATGGAGAATCATAGTTAGAGACACATAGCAGGGAGTGAGATATACTTAGAGAGAGATAGAGTGATGAAGGTCGAGGGAGAGAGTACCATCAGTGTGTTACGAAGATAAAAGATCATTGTCGACATACAGGTAGCACGAGAGATGCCTGAGAGACGATGAACGCGTATAGGTCCAGAGAGATAGTCCTATATAAGCATGAGTGATAGCTATATGAGACGAATATCTGGATTAAAGGGGATTCAAATATTTAAACTGGAGATCACGACATCGATAATATCATAACGCAAATTGGTGTATCAAACATGCATACACTACAAAAAAAGACACATCCGTGACATTTTGGGCCGGACGAATTTTTTTTCTGTCATACATATGACACTTCTATGACGATAATTGTGACAAAACCCGGTATCATCATAGATGTGGTGGGCTCCTACTTCTATGACAAAAAATCATGATAGAAAATGGGCTTTTCGTCCTGGGCGGGCCGGAGACGCAGCTGCATGACATTCTTTGGGCCGTCCATGACGGAAAAAACCATGGTAGAAGCGAGGGCGAGGAAAATTTCGAGGAGTTCCCGGTTACGGTGGGAGGTCAGGGGCCGAGCGATGTGGTGCGCGCGTGTGTGCGAGGCGTTGGCTCTAACTGAACCCGAGCGAGGCGTTGGGCTCTATCTGAACCCGAGTGATTGCACTGCAGGCTACGCGTTACTGAACCCGAGCGATCGATCGATGGCTGTTAACTGAACCTGATCGAGCGATTCCTTCGCTACTGCTGCTAACTGAAGCCGATCGATGCTGCCTCTGGGATGAACAGTGAGCATTGCGGGGGGGGGGGGGGGGGGGTTGGATGAACAGTGAGCGGTGGTGTTGCCTCTGGGTGAACAGGACCCCGTGGTGTGGTGGAGGGCTGGATGAACAGTAGACGGTGGAGGGGTGCCCGTGGAGGGGTGGTTGAACAGGACCCCGTGGTGTGGACGGATGGATGAACAGTAGACGGTGGAGGGGTGCCCGTGGAGGGGTGGTTGAACAGGACCCCGTGGTGTGGAGGGCTGGATGAACAGTAGATGGTGGAGGGGTGGTTGAACAGTAGCCGGTGGAGTAGCGCGCAGTGGAGGCTGGATGAACAGGAGCCCGTGGAGGCTGGAGGAGGTCGACGGTGGAGATGAACAGTATCCCGTGGAGTCCCGTTTTGTGGTACGCCACACCCCTCCCGATGAATAAGACCCCGTTTCGACCGTAGGAGGTCCGTTTCGTCCGTTTTGCGGTACGCCACACCCCTCCCGATCAACAGGACCCTAGTTTGGACCGTAGGAGGTCCATTTCCTCCATTTTGCGGTACGCCACACCCCTCCCGATCAACAGGACCCCCGTTTCGACCGTAGGAGGCCCGTTTCCTCCGTTCTGCGGTACGCCAGGCCTCGTTTCCATCGCCTGTTCCGTCCAAGCCCACCCGATGAACACGACCACGCATTCTGTTCCGACCCAGCCGGTTGGCTCCCACGCATTCCGTTGCCTCCCGATGAACACGACGCATTCCGTTGCCTCCCCATGAACACGACGCATTCCGTTGCCTTCCCATGAACACGACGCATTCCGTTGCCTCCCCATGAACACGACGACGACACTGTTTCTCCTTTCCAACCCAACCATGTACACGAGCCCTGGCCGTACGTATCGCGAGTAGGCGTTCGAGACCCCGCTCGTATGTACACATACGTGGCCGTATTTTCTTTCTTGCACCCTGGCCGCTGTACGTACGTGTACATGCTACGTGCGCGCCTCTACTATGACAGGTACGCGCCTCTACTACGACACGTGCGCGCCTCTACATCCACCAGTATATATCTACGTACACGTTCGCGACCAGAATGACAACGCTATGTATGCTTCGACCAGGTGGGTCCCGACTGTCAGGCACTTCCTTGCGTGCGAAGATGTAGCTGGTGGGTCCCAGCAGTCAGGGGGGCGAATCTTTTGTTTTTTTGCCCGGACGCACATCCTTGCATGCGAAGGTGCAGCTAGTGGGTCCCAGCAGTCAGGGGGGAAACGTTTTTTCGCGAAATACAGTGGCCCGTCCGGTGGGTCCCTGCTGTCAGGTGGAGGAATAATTATTTTGCACGTAATAAGGAGGCACTTCGTTGCTGCGGCCGTGGACCCACCTGTCAGCCTCTCCACGTACAGTCCACGTCCGATGGAAGCCGTGCCTTGACCATGTTGACCACGCCGCGCCGAGAGCACCAGGGCGGTGGACGACGGCGAGGCCAAGGAAGGGGACGACGCGGAGCCGGGGAAGACGCGGCAGTGGATGCCCACGCGTAGAGGAGTACGAGAGTTCACTGGTTCGCTGCGGTGTGAGGCTGCCATCGCCGCAGAATAACAGGTGGTGTGGGTGAGTAGAGGGATGGCCTGGCCAGCGGTGGGAGTAGTAGGGGGCGGGGAGGCCTCCGCCGCATCGCAGCCGGCCACGGGAGGCAGGAGTACGAGGCACGACCGGCGCTGGTTTGGGCGGCTGGAGCAAGAAGACCAGAGGTTGGAGAAGCACTACGGCCGTTGGATGGACATCGTACGGTCACTGGAGCTAGAATCGTGCATATTGACTAAGTTGACAACGCCCTCCGTCCCCGTCAACTTAGTAGGCCCACAAGTCAGCCTGCCACTATACTGGGTCCCAGCTAACAAGGGGAGTATTCACTTTTTGTGCGTAATAAGGAGGCACTTCCTTGCGTGCGAAGATATAGCTGGTGGGTCCGAGCTGTCAGCGGCGGTAACGTTTTTTCGCGAAATACAGAGGCCCTTTCGGTGGGTCCCTGATGTCAGGTGGAGGAATCATTATTTTGCGCGTAATAAGGAGGCATTTCCTTGCGTGCGGCCGTGGACCCAGCTGTCGGCCTTTCCACGTACAGTCCACTTTAGATGCATGTCGGTCGTTGACCACGTTGACCAGGCCGCGCCGAGAGCACCAGGGCGGTGGACGATGGCGAGGCCTAGGAAGGGAACGACACGAAGGCAGGGAGTATGACTGTACGAGGGTTTACTGGATCGTCTGCCGTCGCCGGAGAATAACAGCTGGTGTGGGTGAGTAGAGGGATGGCTAGGCCAGCGATGGGAGTACGGTGGGGTGGTGAGGCCTGCGCGGCAGCAGAGCCGGCCGCGGGGAGGAGGGAGCAGGCAGTCCTGGCGGCGCTTGTTTGAGCGGCTGGAGCAGGAAGAGAAGAGATTGAAGAAGCACGACGGCCGTTGGATGGCCATCCAACAGTCACTGCTTGTGCGTCAACCTTTTTTTAGGAAAGCCTCAAATCCATGGAAAACAGCATACAGCCCATCTGCCATTATTTCTAATAATTTACAGCCCATTTGCTAATTATTAAGGTTTTTTAGGAGCCCATATTCTTTTTGTTAGCATTACAGCCCATATTGTGGCCACGGTTAAAAAATTATACGAAATTTTGCATATTTCGGTGCGGTCCGAACTGGTTTTAATCCCGAAATTTTGACTCACATTCAAACTGATTTTAAAAATAAATGTATATCAATATAAAATCCAACAAATTCTCCACGCATAAAAATTAATGTAATTTAAAATCTTGAAATGAAAAAAAGATATTTGAAGCTAATTGCCGGTTTGATGTGTTTTAAAAATGCACAGCCCATTTCTCATTACTGATGGGCCATTTTCTCGGCCAGCCGAATGAAAGCTCTCCTCGTCTTGAAAGATTTGCAGCCCAATAGGCCTGACAAAGCGACTTACTTGGCAAATCACAAAAAAACTGGGCTGTGGCCATGGACCCAGCTGTCAGCCTCTCCACGTACAGTACTCTTCCGATGGAAGTCGTTCCTTGACCATGTTGACCACGCCGCGCGGAGAGCACCACGGCGGTGGACGACGGCGAGGCCTAGGAAGGGGACGGCGCGGAGCCGGGGAAGACGCGGCAGTGGAAGCCCGCGCGGAGAGGAGTACGAGGGTTCATTGGTTCGGCTGCGGTGTGAGGCTGCCGTCGCCGCAGGGCCTGGCCAGCGGTGGGAATAGTAGGGGCAGTGAGGCCTCCGCGGCAGCACAGCCGGCCACGGGAGGCAGGAGCATGCGGCATGACCGGCGCTGCTTTGGGCGGCTGGAGCAAGAAGACCAGAGGTTGAAGAAGCACTACGGCCGTTGGATGGACATCGTACGGTCACTGGAGCTAGAATCGTTCATATTGACTAAGTTGACAAAGCCCTCCGTCCCCGTCAACTTAGTAGGCCCACAAGTCAGCCTCCCACCATGGTGGGTCCCAACTAGCAGGGGAGTATTCATTTTTCTGCGCGTAATAAGGAGGCACTTCCGGTGGGTCCGAGCTGACAGCGGGGGGAACATTTTTTCACGAAATACGGTGGTCCGTCCGGTGGGTCCCAGCAGTCAGGGACAAACGTTTTTTTCGCGAAATACGGTGGCCCGTCCGGTGGGTCCCAACAGTCAGGGGAAACATTTTTTCCGTGAAATACTAGTGGCCCGTCCGGTGGGTCCCTGCTGTCAGGTGGAGGAATAATTATTTTGCGCGTAATAAGGAGGCAGTTCCTTGCGGCTGCCGTGGACCCAGCTCTCAGCCTCTCCACGTACAGTACTCTTCTGATGGAAGTCGGTCGTTGACCACATTGACCACGCCGCACTGAGAGCACCACGGCGGTGGACGACGGCGAGGCCTAGGAAGGGGACGACGCGGAGCCGGGGAAGACGTGGCAGTGGATGCCCACGCAGAGAGGAGTATGAGGGTTCACTGGTTCGGCTGCGGTGTGAGGCTGCCGTCGCCGCAGAATAACAGGGGGAGTGGGTGAGTGGAGGGATGGCCTGGCCAGCGGTGGGAGTAGTATGGGGACGGTGAGGCCTCCGCGGTAGCACAGCTGGCCACGGGAGGCAGGAGCATTCGGCACGACCGATGCTGCTTTGGGCGGCTGGGGCAAGAAGACCAGAGGTTGAAGAAGCACTACGGCCGTTGGATGGACATCGTTGACCACGCCGCGCTGAGAGCACCAGGGCGGTGGATGACGGCGAGGCCTACGAAGGGAACGACACGGAGCCGGGGAAGACACGGCAGTGGCTGCCCACGCGGTGGAGAGTACGAGGGTTGACTGGTTCAGCTGCCGTCGCCGGAAAATAACAGGAGGTGTGGGTGAGTAGAGGGATAGACAAGCCAGGGATGCGAGTATGATGGGGCCGTGAGGCCTGCCCGGCAGCACTGCCGGCCACGGGAGGCGGGAGCAGGCGGTTCCGACGGCGCTGGTTTGGGCGGCTGGGGTAGGAAGATCAGAGACTGAAGAAGCACGATTGCCGTTAGATTGACATCTAACGGTCTGACGCTGGTAGAGTCGATTGTTGACTAAGTTTCTTTTTTGAGAAACCTTATGTACGCATGCACTTAGTAGGCCCACAAGTCAGCCTCCAAATCTATGGCAGACAACATAAAGCCCATTTGCTATTTTTTATAATTTGCAGCCCATTTGCTAATTCTTAAGTAATTTATTACATCCCATTTTCTGCCCAGGACCACGGTCAAAAGTTCAACCTTATTTTGCATATTTTGGTGGAGTCCGAACTGTTGTAATCCCGAAATGATAAACATTTTTTTAAGAACTTATTGATTTGCCGTGGGACAATTTAGTTGGTTTAAGGGAAAACCAGTGGTAAAAAAATCAGCGCTGGGTGGGAAAAACAACAAAAATAAGGATGTAAATATGAAAAGGGAATTTTATGTGTTTTCAATATAATGATACGTGTATATGAACTAGTAAAACTATAGGTAGAGATTAGAAAACGGATGTAGGACATGCGTTTCAAGAGGAAAATAGAACTGGGCTATGTGTTTGATTCAGTAAAAAAAAACTGCCTGCGGATGTTTTAAGACAAAATATAACTAACGCTGGCGGGCCAGAGGCCAGTAGATACCTGCTGGATCCTTGTGCCCCGTTGTCGTCATGGGCTGGGCCTGCTAAAAACAAAACCAACCCTGGGCAGTCTACAACCCAGTTGAAACTTGCTCAACCTGAAAAAACAATATACATGCTCAATAAACGAGAGAATTCTGCAAGTACAGACTGATAACTGGGATGCAACACGGATATTGTTTTTTTATCGTGATAATAAGTGCATGCACTTGTTTCAAAAAAATTGGAGAACTGGGAATTCGAACGGCGGGTGCTTATGCTACCCATCAAATAAAAATCAGGTGCCTGAAAATTCGTTTCGAAACAAATGATTCAGCTTTATATCCACGTCGACCCTCGGCATGATGGTTGGAAGCAAATGCAAGTTCATACCAAAAGATCGTTAACAACAATACCAACTTGCGGACGACAAGGTAGTACAACTACCAATACCAAACTAACTTATAATCTTTTTACTCCTGGCCCTAGTGTTCGTCTGGTAGAAAATCTTGCAGAAGACCAGCTCCCGCTCCTTCTCTTGCTCTAGGTCCCCGAGGTGGTACTGGTGCATCACCCAGTTGGTCCTCTACTGGTCGAAGTTCTTGTTGGTGTGCAGCACCAGAACCTTTTTTTGCTGCCCGTCTTGCCGGCCGTTGACCATCACCGGCAAGGTATTGCCGGTCTTGTGCCACATCGCGTGCATGCCGCACTCCGACTGTATCTTGCGACGCGTCCACGTGCCCCTTTTGAACGCCCTGGAATTGCGCTTGAAGAAATGCTTCCTTAGGCCACTCAGTGTGATACCTGCAGTATTGTGGAATACAGGTTTTAGTGTACCTAGTTGGCATTTTCATAACATCTTTGGCATGTTGCAGTCACTTGTTTCACTTTTTATTAACTGTCAAATTGTAATTGGTTCACCAGGTCTGCGTCTAAAAAGAAAAATAGAGCTATAAACAAAGGAATATGTTTGTGCAAGTAGACGGCCGATCGGTGTCTTACCTGGAAGTTTCTCAGGTTGGGTGTAGCATATGCCGTGCTCGCTGTCGATGGTTGGTATGAACAAATCGATGAGAGACTGAAATCTCGCGCTGTCAGCACTCACTTTGGCCTCAAGGTGCTCGATCAGCTCCTGATCCATGGGATCGAACTTGACGCCAGCCGGCAGCACCGGCCAATCCTTCTTCGACTTGCATCGGTAATTCCAGTTATATGGTACTCAATGTATGATCAATCGACTGTTTTAAGTGAATGATGAAAGATTTCGACAAATAAGTGGTACTCCAAATCTGAAGTCCAGAATACCTGAACACGCCGCCAGGATTCTTGTGTCACCTCACGTGCAGCGTGTTGTCACGTCAATTCAATGTGTGGACATGATGAATAATTTGACCGACGTATACTAGTACTGTTACTGTACTACTTACTAGTCGTATTTAGTGTCACAATTTGTACATAGGTTTAACTAACAAGTACGCACTTGAAGCCTAACTGATATATATATATATATATGGCTTCTGCACAACATCTCCATCATCATTATCAGTACATCCTACGCAGGTGAGTTAGGATGCACTTCATCCCAGGAAGGTATCTATCCTTCAAACCAGAGGAGTGCTTCAAACTAACAATAGTACATAATATCCAACAAAAGAGGGTCGTGCTACAGTAGCAGAATACATGGCTCAGTCTAGATATCAGCACGAATCAAGTTGTGCATATTTGCTGTTGGCATGAACCACATCGCCGCATGTCGGGTTTGCAAAAGCCATCCATCGCATGGAAGCTTGATGCCTTTCACACACTGAAGATTATCTGGCAACAAGCTGTGTCGACGAATCTCTGAATATGGTGATTCATGAAACCCATGGTATGATGTGTAAACACAGCCCCCCTCGCGAATGGAAGTTTCATAGCACAGTAATCATCGCCGGTGATATGATCGATGATTGGTTGGATGATCGGATAATTGAGCCTGAGGAACAAGGAGTGGTTGCCGAGGCTATAAACCCGCCTCCAGTTGAATACGCCTGGCCCAATGGAGCTGGGATCTTTCTCGAACACAAAGCAGCCATAGCCATCAATGTCACGAACGCCCCACGCATTGTACTGCATGTGGTTTGATGTAATGGTTTGGTCAATTTGGTACATGCGAATGAGCATCAAATGACCTCCGTCAGCTGAACGAGCGATAAACCACCACCCATCGGCTGGTATGATTCCAGGTCTTGGAATCATGAAGGCCAGCGCATTTGCGTCTGCTGCAACAATTCAAATTGGAGACCAAAAGGACAAAAATAAACAATCATGTTCAGAGTATGTGTGGAATTAAGATTATTATAACAGTGACACATATCATAGACAGAGAATTGCAATGCCGTGGTCATAATCATACCCCAAGTTAAAAAAATAAGCCAATGGCTTTCATATTCTAGCAATATGTCATGGTTCAAACATCATGTAACAATGAGAGGAAAACAACTATGATAGCGCCTACTCATATTCTACAATAGCACTTACTACTACTGTTCTCATATCAACTCTAAGCAATAACATGCGTTGTTATAAAAATCTTGTAAACGAGAGTAACATATAGCAATCATGATGTTATGCTCATAATATGTATTCTAACAATCATTAGATGCCAATTGTTCTCATATCAACTCTAACAATAACATGTGTGGTCATAAAAATCTAGGAAATGAGAGGAACATATAGCAATGATGTGGTTATAGACATGCTATGCATTCTAAATTTGTAACAAATGAACAGGCAGTCGTATTCATAAGGTAAAGATGAGATGAGATAGAACAATTACACGACGATAGATTCCACCAGTATAGGCAGCCAATCTGTGCGTCGACCGCGTAAACGATGCCATCGTGCACTATAGCATCAGACAGAAATGTTGCCTCAACAGGATTGATGATGAGCCATAACCATGTATGGCGACCGGATTCCAGATAGACTAATCCCATGTTGAACAAGGCAATGAGCTTGTAATCCATGTAGTCTTCTGATGGTGTGGGCACTTCGCAGATTACAACTTTTTGCAAACAGAGGTCGAGCCAAAACCTTGACGCGTCTCGTGCGTAGTAGGCAGGAGTGTCCAGCGGGCCGCGAGACTCGATGGCGGCGGTATCCAACGATGGAAGGGTGATCTCTCGCTGGGTGTAGATATCCACGAGACGCCACGGACTACCGGTGTGGTGGATGAGGACGATCCAGTTGGCCTTCATGCCTGCCCAGTAGTGGCCGCGCATGAAGGACAGGTGGACGGGTAGTGGTAGCATGTCGAGGGGAACCACGACAACCTCCGTAGGATCGTCAAGTCGGTGTCTGGGCCACCTGCGAGGATCGAGCATCAGCAAGAAGGGTGTCTTGAAAAGAGCCGGTCGGTTGCAGACGAGTAGACGGTACAAAGACACCGAGCATGCGGCCAGACGGACGGTGCTGAGTAGGTCCATACAACTACAGATCTTCTCCAAGAGAACATCGGGGAGGGAATTCCAATCGCGGCTCTGCGTGTCAGTCGGTTCTGCCATTGGGGTTTTCGGTGCCTGCGAGCCAGCGGGGAAGTGGATTCGGGCGGGCGAGCGAAGATGCTTCTCCTCGTGTGGCCGAGCAGTGAGTGGGGGGATATGGTACGCGCGAGCTACGAAGGAAGATGGCGCGGGCGGGCGAGCAGTGAGCGGGGGTAAATGGTGTGCGGCCGACGATGGGGAAGAGAGGAGGAAGAAGAAGAGAGGAGGAAGAAGAAGAGTGGAAGATGGGGAAGAAAGTGCATTCAATCTCAATTCTACTAGTACTACTACCAGGATATACCGTCCTTCGTAGTGTAAATAGTTACACCGAGGACATGTGGGTCTACCACAACAGGGCCCATATGTCAGTTAATGGAGGACAGAGGTGCGTAGGCGTATTTGCGGAAGCGTGCTCTACTGGCAAACATGATGGCAATACTGGGTAAGGCTGATTTAGTAACACCAACACACTGGTTCAGCTTATTAATTACGTGTCCCATCTGCTGCAGCGTGTATTGTCACTTCACTGCGAAGACTAGTTGAATAGTTCTCTCTGACCGAGATGGGTAATTATGGATCGTGAGGACTTCCTTTCTACAGTATCCCTATGCGTCTACGCTCACTTCACTCATTTTGCTCCGTACCTAGTCACTTGTTGAAATCTGTAGAAAGACAAATACTCCGTATTTGGGAATAGAGGGAGGCTTTTACTCCGTACTATTTGGGAACAGAGGGAGTATCACCATATGGAGGGAACAGAGGAAGCTTGAAATATGAACATGTCAATGGGAGGGAGTAAGCCCCATGCATGCATGCATGCATGCATGCAACATGCAACACTCACACGTACACATGGACGCACGCAACACTCACGCACCCATGCGGCACACAGCACACGACGCAACACACACGCTCACGCTCAAGTGCTCAACCTACTCCCTACGTCCGTGAAAGACTGTACATTTAGAGATTTACACATTGACCAGGGCATAATTAACGCCCAAAAGTAGCAGACTTATGTGTGCATGCGACCATTGAGATAAGAAGATTAAATGAAGGCCGTTGCATGCTGTAATTAAGGATAGACATGTAGCCTATACCTACAACACAAGTTGGTGCATTAGTCAATCAATATTGATTTAGATTAAAGGCTAAATGCATTGGAAGTGTAGATGTACATCATGTACTACACTCTTTGTTTTATAGCCGATGTACACTCTTTGTTGGAAGACCGAGGGAGGACACGTGCATGCACTCACATACACAGCCAGGGCGGTTCGCGCGCAAGGGTTGGACTCGTGTCGCGCCTGCGTAAAGTTTTGTTTAACTGATTTCTTTGCTCTGCCAACTGACAGGTGGGACCCAGAAACCAGGTGACAATTTAACCAGTCAACAAAGTGCCACTCGACTATGTGGCCGGTCAGTAGGGTGCAATACGGTGCTCTACGATGAGCTAGTGATCGTATTATCGCCGCAAAACTATATGTAGTGACCGTAAAGAGCGTATTGTTACATACGTTGACCGCCAGTGTATTTTTCTCGTTTCAAATTAAGCCATATTAATCGGAAAGGATGCAGTATGGACTACTAGTACTAGTACTAGTACTGCTTTGATGTGTCCCGTCAACTCGCCGAACGAGGAGAAGCTTGCTTACTACGCCTCTCCCTCGCCCACGCGCGTGGTGGTTCGCAGGATGAGGAGAGGGTTTTGACTACAGCGCCCTCTCCCTCTCCCTCTCCCTCTCCCTCTCCCTCGCCCTCGCCCTCGTCCTCGCAGTGGACGTGCAGCAGTTCAATCGGTGTCAGATTGCTAGAAGCATATTGTACTGTAGTATCATCATTGTTGGACCTTCCGAAGAGGCGAAGAGCCAAGCGCAAGGTTCACACGAGTACGAACTGTTGAACCTCCCGAAGAGGCAAAGAGCCAAGCGCAAGGTTTTATAGGAGTTGTCGTCCTAGTAGGAGTGTACTACAACTATAGCGAACGATGCTACTGTATGATGCCGCCACGTCCCATATATCCAAAGCTGTGCCACCTTTTTTTTCTCAAAGAGCATGTTGGAGCCCGTGCAACAACCACACAAGTTGCACGTACACATAACACATTTACTAGTAATAAATTCTAAAGGACAAATGCCAGTATGCCACACAAGTTCATCTCCAATTGATGTGATAAATTTGTGCACGACTAGTCTACATATATTCACAGCGCTACCGTTCACAATACCGTACTCCACTTACACGTTATAGATGGGCTACATGTCCTCCTCCAGGTTCCAGTCCCAGGCGTTCTTCATGGATGGCACGATCCATAGCGGTGGGCAACGGGAATCATTGTCGCAGCTTTCTAGTCCGGTTCCACACGATGGAGACTCATCCAAGCTAAAGCGGCATAAATCAGGGATAGCATGTCCCAGCATGACGTTCATCCGGCGGTGCACACTGAAGACACAACCATGCTTCATGAACGGCAGGCCTTCCATGTCGTGCACGGAAGGTGGCATCCGCTTCACAATGAGGTAGCTGTCCCCGATGAAAAGCGGGTACTCTCCAAGAGTGTTCCTCGGCACCCACTTAGCATCACGGGGGTCGAACTCGGCACCGTTCATCTGGTACACGCGGCAACCCAGATCTGGACACATGGTGACGTACATAGTCAAGGTCCATGCATAATAATGTTGTGCTCAAATATGGCAGTCAGTAATACTGTGCAGCAAATAGTACTACTCCGGTATAGAGGAAGTAAAATAACCGGCTTATTATATATAGCCACTCTTGGCTACATGGATGAGATAGTAAGACATGGAAAAACAAAAATGGTGGCAGCTAGTTGGTTCATGTCTTCAAGGGCCTAGCTAGCTATACGCGTCCTCCAAGGTAAAAAGTACTCCTACTAGTACTACAAAGTATACTACTAGTACAACAATGAAAGAGAAGGCGAGAGGGTTAAAAAATGGAATACCTGGGTAGATGGTGACGGTCCGATTATGGTAGATTGTGTGACCATGTTGCACATCAGTGGTACCATGGGTAACGACTGCTAAGATAGTTGATCCCAATATGCCAAAGTCAGCTACAAGGTTCCAGGTTAGACCGAATCGCGGATGCAAATGCACATCCAGGATCGGCGGTCTTATTTTGATCGGGGGATGACTGGTCCCTGCAAAATAATGGAGTACCGTTAGGGATGCAAATGATGGTTTGTGCATTCCGTTTGTAATCTCCCGTACCGTAGGATGGCAACCAGATGAAACAAGTCCCCTGGCTTGTCACCGCGAAGATGCGGCCTAGATGGCTCACGACGTCTTCGAACGTGTAGGGGTACAAATCTGCCGCCGCCAACATGCGCCAGCCTCTGCCATTACTGCCTCTTGCATTGATGGCAATCCTTATGTCGAACACCGCGATGAGATAGTAATCATCGTAGCCGCGTCGCTTTGTCGGCGGGTCCGCAATTGCTAACTTCTTCAATCTCATGTAGGCATCATCATACGTATTCAAGCCCAGCCAGTCCGGAAGGCCGATCCCAATGGTGGAGAAGGGGTCTACCAGAACGGCCGCACTGCTGTGGATGTTGTGCAAAATGATGGTGGTATCCGGCCAGAGGTATGCAAGCCAATCTTCGTTGGCACCGACCCAGACCTATATATAAGACGGTGGGCAGCGGAGAAATTACGGGATGGAAATGGAATAACTAAGTACTACATGATCAAACTCCATTATTGACCTGCTCATCGGACAAAATCCGACTACCTCTTAACGTCGGCAACTCTAGCGGAGTCAACGTGCAACCATGGCCAGGGAGCGGTGGACTGTTCAAAGGATTGTCCCATAGAAGAACCTTCTCCTCGAGGACGCATGGAAGACCAACAAGCATGGCCTTTTCCCAAGCCTGTTTAAGCAGCGTCTTGAAAAAGTTGGTGCAGGAAGCACCGAGTCTTGCGGTGGTGAGGACGTTGGAGTGGCGTGCAATTTCTCCCAGAGGATCGTCGTCCAAGGTCTCCCAGCCCCAACGAGGAGGAGAACCGCCTGACGAATCCATGGGTGCAGCGACGAACTGCCTTCTCTTCGAGGGGAGGGGAACTAGCGAGGAGGAGATAAGAGCATAGTAACCGCAGGGCCTCGTCCCTTCCAACTGTACATTGTTCCTCAGCAAAGGGGTGAGGCTATTATTTACTACTAGTACTAGCATTATGGAACGTTATGGGATTGCATTATACTGTAAATAATAGCACTAGTAAGAAATTTTTGGCACTAGGCAGTAGTTTTTGGCGTGGATTAAGAAATTTTGGGTATGTTTTTGCCATTTTTTGTACACGCCAACTAGTGTCAAAAAACGTCTTACATTATGTGACGGAGGAGTACGTACTCGTACTATAGCAGTACTAGTACTACTTTTCTCAACTAGTAGTGCGATGTACTGTACTTCTAGTCTAGTCTAGTATAGTGCGCCAGTTTTGAACTCTTGAATCTCAGGGCCAAGGAGCTACAGTTGGAAGTGGAGGGTACTACTGTTCTCTAGAACCATCGCTGTACTATCAATGCAGGGGAAGTACACCTGCGTAGTGGCCTAGTGGGTACTCTCGGTGCTCTATTCAGCCGCTCCTCTCACGTAGCTGGCCTACTCAGCCGCTCCTCTCATGCACACACTAGCAGCCTGTTTATCAGCGATGGTTACTGCGGGGGCAGAACATTTGAGTTATTTGATACAGCGAGACTAGGCTTTTCGCTTCCATTTGTGGAGGTGTAATGGATCTCGTCGAACTTTGTTAGTAGTTCCTTCTTTATGAATGAGACGAAGCAAAGCTTTTGCCTCCGTTTCAAAAAAACACGTCAAGAGGAATTTCTTTTATAGTAGAGCCGATAATGGAGTGAAGTCCATGCGTGCAACGCCACAAGCTACAGAGTAGTAGTAGAGCACTTTACGTACAGAGCCATATTGCACAGTTCCCAATGCCCCGCCAGGCTTTTTCGGCTCCTCGGGCTTAATTGGGAGGCGCTAGTTTAAATATGCTACTAGCTGGAAGCTGCAAGCGAGGTGCGGCTAGGGCGAGCACGCGGGCCACGGGATGCTGGGAAGGAAAACCCGTTCACATGGCTAGGCTGTCTAGTGCACCCAGATTGTGGGGCCGCATGTCCGTTTGACTTCAAAACTCAAACTACCCGTGTAAAATATTGGCTCGCAGCGAAGTGTAGTAGTACTATTTTTAAAAAAAGGCTGCCGTGCGTTCGGCCGGGATCGAACCCACAAAACGAGGTATAAACTCCCGCGACCACTAGTAGTACTCGTTGGAGTACAACGCAACCTAGAATCGCCTTTTGTCGCTAGTAGTACGTACATTGTTCCTTACAAGAAACCCCTAATGGTTAATAGTATAGCCAGCTGCTGGCTATAAGCCAGTGCCATGTCATCTACAGCCCATCTTATAGCCAACATGTACAATAATAGATCAAAAGAGTGTACTACTTTTTTATTATGTGGCCCACTTCTCATTCTCACAAAGTGCCTAGGAGCACGTGCTAGAGCTGGCTCTTAACGAAGAGCCCGCTTACCTTCTCTCTCCTCTTCTCTTTCCTCCAACTAAGCAGAAATATACTAGTTTATTTCTTATAGCCTGCTGACTCAGCTCTATTGTAGTTGCTCTAATAATGCAAGAAACCACTAAAATGCCAAGAAACTACTACCACTTGCATACGTGGCAGACTTAAGATAAGACTACCTTATCAACCATTGTACATGCTCTTACCAACAAAAATCCTCGAGTGACCTCCTACCTCCGGTCCGTCCACCTAGTCATCCTCGGCCATGGGACGCAGCTACCGCCGCCGGCAGAAGGCGAGGTCAAAACCGCCGGCGCACAAGGTACCAGCAGGTATCTACTGGCCTCTGGCCCGCCAGCGTTAGTTATATTTTGTCTTAAAACATCCGCGGGCAGTTTTTTTTACTGAATCAAACACACAGCCCAGTTCTATTTTCCTCTTGAAACGCATGTCCTACATCCGTTTTCTAATCTCTACCTATAGTTTTACTAGTCCATATACAGGTATCATTATATTGAAAACACATAAAATTCCCTTTTCATATTTACATCCTTATTTTTGTTGTTTTTTCCCACCCAGCGCTGATTTTTTTACCACTGGTTTTCCCTTAAACCAACTAAATTGTCCCACGTCTTATTTTCTTACAAAAACAAAATGTTGTCTGCCATAGATTTGGAGGCTGACTTGTGGGCCTACTAAGTGCATGCGTACACAAGGTTTCTCAAAAAAGAAACTTAGTCAACAATCGACTCTACCAGCGTCAGACCGTTAGATGTCAATCTAACGGCAATCGTGCTTCTTCAGTCTCTGATCTTCCTGCCCCAGCCGCCCAAACCAGCGCCGTCGGAACCGCCTGCTCCAGCCTCCCGTGGCCGGCAGTGCTGCCGGGCAGGCCTCACGGCCCCATCATACTCGCATCCCTGGCCTGTCTATCCCTCTACTCACCCACACCTCCTGTTATTTTTCGGCGACGGCAGCTGAACCAGTCAACCCTCGTACTCTCCACCGCATGGGCAGCCACTGCCGTGTCTTCCCCGGCTCCGTGTCGTTCCCTTCGTAGGCCTCGCCGTCGTCAACCGCCCTGGTGCTCTCGGCGCGGCGTGGTCAACGATGTCCATCCAACGGCCGTAGTGCTTCTTCAACCTCTGGTCTTCTTGCCCCAGCCGGCCAAAGCAGCGCCGGTCGCGCCGCATGCTCCTGCCTCCCGTGTTCGGCTGTGCTGCCGCGGAGGCCTCACCGTCCCCATACTACTCCCAGCGCTGGCCAGGCCATCCCTCCACTCACCCACTCCCCCTGTTATTCTGCGGCGACGGCAGCCTCACACCGCAGCCGAACCAGTGAACCCTCGTACTCCTCTCCGCGTGGGCATCCACTGCCACGTCTTCCCTGGCTCCGCGTCGTCCCCTTCCTAGGCCTCGCCGTCGTCCACCACCGTGGTGCTCTCAGTGCGGCGTGGTCAATGTGGTCAACGACCGACTTCCATCAGAAGAGTACTGTACGTGGAGAGGCTGACAGCTGGGTCCACGGCAGCCGCAAGGAACTGCCTCCTTATTACGCGCAAAATAATTATTCCTCCACCTGACAGCAGGGACCCACCGGACGGGCCACTAGTATTTCACGGAAAAAACGTTTCCCCTGACTGTTGGGATCCACCGGATGGGCCACCATATTTCGTGAAAAAAAACCTTTGTCCCTGACTGCTGGGACCCACCGGACTGACCACCGTATTTCTCGAAAAAACGTTCCCCCCGCTGTCAGCTCGGACCCACCGGAAATGCCTCCTTATTACGCGCAGAAAAATGAATACTCCCCCTCCTAGCTGGGACCCACCATGGTGGGAGGCTGACTTGTGGGCCTACTAAGTTGACGGGGACGGAGGGCTTTGTCAACTTAGTCAATATGAACGATTCTAGCTCCAGTGACCGTACGATGTCCATCCAACGGCCGTGGTGCTTCTTCAACCTCTGGTCTTCTTGCTCCAGCCGCCCAAAGCAGCGCCGGTCGTGCCGCATGCTCCTGCCTCCCGTGGCCGGCTGTGCTGCCGCGGAGGCCTCACTGCCCCTACTATTCCCACCGCTGGCCAGGCCCTGCGGCGACGGCAGCCTCACACCGCAGCCGAACCAGTGAACCCTCGTACTCCTCTCCGCGCGGGCTTCCACTGCTGCGTCTTCCCCGGCTCCGCGCCGTCCCCTTCCTAGGCCTCGCCGTCGTCCACCGCCGTGGTGCTCTCCGCGCGGCGTGGTCAACATGGTCAAGGAACGACTTCCATCGGAAGAGTACTGTACGTGGAGAGGCTGACAGCTGGGTCCATGGCCACAGCCCAGTTTTTTTGTGATTTGCCAAGTAAGTCGCTTTGTCAGGCCTATTGGGCTGCAAATCTTTCAAGACGAGGAGAGCTTTCATTCGGCTGGCCGAGAAAATGGCCCATCAGTAATGAGAAATGGGCTGTGCATTTTTAAAACACATCAAACCGGCAATTAGCTTCAAATATCTTTTTTTCATTTCAAGATTTTAAATTACATTAATTTTTATGCGTGGAGAATTTGTTGGATTTTATATTGATATACATTTATTTATAAAATCAGTTTGAATGTGAGTCGAAATTTCGGGATTAAAAACAGTTCGGACCGCACCGAAATATGTAAAATTCGTATAATTTTTTAACCGTGGCCACAATATGGGTTGTAATGCTAACAAAAAGAATATGGGCTCCTAAAAAACCTTAATAATTAGCAAATGGGCTGTAAATTATTAGAAATAATGGCAGATGGGTTGTATGCTGTTTTCCACAGATTTGAGGCTTTCCTAAAAAAAGGTTGACGCACAAGCAGTGACTGTTGGATGGCCATCCAACGGCCGTCGTGCTTCTTCAATCTCTGCTCTTCCTGCTCCAGCCGCTCAAACAAGCGCCGGCGGGACTTCCTGCTCCCTTCTTCCCGCGGCTGGCTCTGCTGCCGCGCAGGCCTCACCACCCCGCCGTACTCCCATCGCTGGCCTTGCCATCCCTCTACTCACCCACACCAGCTGTTATTCTCCGGCGACGGTAGACGAACCAGTAAACCCTCGTACAGTCGTACTCCCTGCCTTCGTGTCGTTCCCTTCCTAGGCCTCGCCATCGTCCACCGCCCTGGAGGGGGTGACGGCGGCGCGCTTTTTTGCTTGCTCTAGTCCTAGTAGTCATACTAGGTGGTCTAAGCACGTGTAGATTTATTCTATTTCACGTCTCGTGTTCGCCGTACTGCCATGACTGTTGATGAATAGACGGTAAGTTATTCACGGGGAAACCCTTGTTGAGCGTGTTTGCGAGAGAGAGAGAGAGAGAGAGAGAGAGACAGTGTGCGTGTGTGATATGTTAGAGACTGAGGCAATGATAACAGATTCTTTGTGTCTATGTGTGTGGAGGATATAGAGAGATATGTACATGGGGCTCTGTGTTGTGTAACGTGGAGACACATATACATAATTAGAGAGTGAGTGTGTGAGATACACATGCGGACATGAGGAGAGATGAGGATCCAGATAAATGGGTGTTTGTGCGTGTCTGTGTGTGTTTGTGCACGCGTTTGTGTGTGAGAGGGAGAGAGTGTATGTGGAGTAGAGAGACCACTAATTAATGATGTAAACCTAGTATAAGGGAAGGGGGAATGGTGTGACATGTGTAGTAGCGAGATAGCACGGGTGCGGGCTGGGGGAGCAGACTATTTGGAAGAGACATCGAGTGTGTGTGTGGGAGAGGGGTGTGAGAGCGAGAGAAAGAGAGAGCTAGCGACGGAGAGAGAGAGAGAGAGGAAGAGAGAGAGCGAGAGGGGTCGTTTGTGTCCATAAATGGCGTATAGATAGGGAGACAATGTTGATGTTGTCCGAAATTGGCCTATGAACGGAGACGCAAGGGAAGCGAGTCATCGTGTGTGTGATAGGGACTTCATGAGAGATCTAGAATAGATGGTGTAGAGAACAATGTGCGAAATCGAGAACGATTATACATTAGGGAGCTATGCAAAGAGTCACGACATATATGTATACAGGGAAGGAGTTGGGGCGGGTCCGCATGTGGGAGAGATAGAAAGAGGAGAGTGGTGCACAATGAGACAAAGTGTGCTTGTTTGCAATGGGGGTGGTGTGTGAGGTGAGTGCGCGAGAACCACATGACTAGGGAGATAGACGTTTGGGGGCGATGTTTTGTGTGTATGGGAAATATACACTCTACATAGTGCGTGTGCTTGGGTAAGAGAGATAGCGGGAGACCTAGAGAGTGAGGGAAGAGATGTGTGCATGCCCGAGAGACAAAGTGATAGAGACCTATGTTGGGGTCCGGACTTTACAAGAGAGAGGGGTGTTAATGTGCTCGTGTGTTGGTTTTTGGGGGAGAGAACGACTTCTCTATGTGTGTGTGTGTGTGTGGTGGGTGGGGGGTTGACTTCAGATAAAGAGTGAGGTGTCTATATTTGAGGGACTTTAGCGTAACTGAGATATTGTGCACTCATAGTTGATCAATTTGTTTCACAGTTTGTACTATGAGATAACGATACTTTTGAACATGCGTGATATACCTTGATGCACCAGAATTACAAACCTAAGATTGGAATTTTGGAATTCGACTCCATCATTAGCTTTTGTAACTCATTTAAACGGAGGTACATTTTTTAAGCCGGGATTTCGTGATTTCAAATTCATATATCAAACCTAGAGATATACACATACGGGCATGTTCAAACTTTATAATCATCCACTTTATTCATACACATACACATTTTTGCTTTTGTCATCATATTTAGGATAAACACATTTGGAATTTCATTTGAATTGGACCGCATGATGGTATTTGCTCGTAGTAGCTCAATGATCCATATTTGAATTGAATGGACAATCTAAGTTTCGAGTTGGAGACATTGATTTTCAAAACTTGCACTTTTTTTGCGTGCAAAACAAACAAATTGTCGGCCATGATATCATAGTCGGCCGTACGAGAGCAGAATACTTATAATTTTAGGCGCCAAAAGCTTTCAAACTTCCCGCTCACATCGAAATATCACGCGCCCGAAAGTTTAGCCCTGCAACATTCCTGTTTTACCCCTGCCACATGAACGGAAAAGGGTTGCTTTGGTAACTCCATTGTTTTCCCCTCTTTGCCCCCAACATTCTTCCCCAGAGCCCCTCCCCTTCCCCTCCCCAACCCCCCAACCACGGCAAGCCGTCGAATCTAGTCCTCCGCCGCAGCGGTGGACCTCACACCCCGCTGGATCTACCTTCCGCACCTTGGAACCCCCAACTGCCAACTCACCACTTCACCGGAGCCGCTTCAGCGACTGGCTTGTCCACCGCTCCAGATCTCCTTGACCGCATCATGGTCCACCGCACCGGATCTGCTTAACCGGCGCCCTCGTCCACCACAGCGTAGGCCCTTCACTGACTCCCTCCTCCGCCCCTTCGCTGGCCCTTCATACAAGCCCTCGTCCGCCGCAACAGATCCGCCTCACCGAAAGCACTGTACAACGCGCCCGCCGAAGCTTTCGTCCACTGCACCGGACCTGCTCCACAGACGCCATATTCAACTCCACCGGCCCTGCTTTACCGACGCCGCAACCTCATCAGGTTATTTCAATTTGTACTCCTTCGGTTTTTCTCTTTATCGTGCAACTGTTCACTTACCACAGATGAGCTTTCTTGTATGTCGTCAGGCGCCGCAACCGTAGCACCGGAGCCGCTTCAGCGACGGCGACAGCCGGCCCAAACTCAACCGCAACACGAGCACCATCAACGATCCTTAGCTATCAAGTATGACAACGATACCCATACGCCGTCGAGAATCAGGTACTATTATCCAACGGCCGGCGCCTACGTTCACTTTCCTAGCATAAGCACCGCACCTTTGAATTTCTTCAGGGCATCATTCAGTTTTTCATGAGACGCGTTATTCTGCTTGCACCTGTAGGGCCATACTTCTGGCAGTGAACATGTTACATGTGATAAATTACATACCAGTGCACATATAGTTAATATGCTTTAGTTTTGTTCTGATGCCACCTGTTGGTTCCATCAGACTGCTTAATGTTCTCTATGCTTAATTACACATCAGCAAACTAGCATGTGGTTCCGCTGCTTTTTGTTTGTTTTACCCTACATTTTCTGATGCTAGCTATTACATCACTGCTCCGAGCCTCTGTTCATTACTTGTTTGTGTGTTCTTGATCTTCCAAAGTTGCATGACTAATTTGATGCTTCTATCAATTATGGAGCTGCCAACCCCATCAAGCAAAATATTTGTTCTTTTTGGGCTGGCACCTCGAACAAGCATAAAAATAGAGGGAAGCAGATATATTGTCGTGTATGCACACACCCTTCTTTCATTAGTTTAGATGAACCATTGATGATCAATTCGGACCAGTGCATGCGATTAAAATTAATTTTACCTAAATAGATGGTGCAGAATAAACTACAACAACTAGATTTGCAACCACGGGATGCTGACGATATCTTCAAAGAACATTGCAACAGCAGCTAGGCTTCACAGCAACATATGGTAAGCCAATGTGTTTTAGTACATGTGAAATGTAATGCGAGTGGATGCTTTCTTGGCTTGTGCCCTCAACGTGTAATCCTACCAAATTACAAATAGTTCAGTTGTCTGCTTTGCTGTATTGCTTGATTCGAATGCTTATTTGTTGTTACGCTATACCTGAGTTGGCCAATATGTCAGCAGTGCCTGCTATACTATTGTAAAGAAATGCATGCCTATTTCATTTGAGTCCTTAAATTTTCCTCTCAACTTCATCACAAGACTGTCTTTGTAGTTTATATGAGGCCACACTGTTAAGTGCTTTCTCAGATTATTTCAAATGCTTAGATGCCTTGGCAACTTAAATATAGCGGTTGTACACTCCCTTTCAACTAGGGATGTCAACTGGGTCCCGTTTAATCCCGATTAAAGTCCACTAGTGGTATGATAGTTCAAAAGAGTTTTTGTTTTTTGAGGAAAATGAACTAGGGAGGTAGCAAAAACTAACTAGATGGGACTGGCAGATGTCGTTTATTTGCCACTTACATCCCTAGTTTCATCTTACCATTTTAATTTCTTTTCGGCTGATGCTGCTTCGAACCATTTAAATATAGTTTGCCATGCTCGGCAATAATTCGTCCGTCGTTTACCATGTAAGCTTACTGCCTGGATCATACGATAACTATCTCTTACTGATGTCCAGCAGAAACCTTTCAGGATGCCGTTCACACTAGGACACAATGTACAACCCCAGAATCTATTTGTGGAAGCAGTGCACCATCCATGTTACCAGATGGTAGCAGTTCAAAGGCAACACCGCCGGAGAGCAGTCTGAGCACAGATATTATAGTGCTTGAGGCTCTACTAGAGGCAGAAAGAGATGGTGTGGCTGCCATGAATGAGGTAATCTTTATCTTGAGGCTGGAAATTACGGAATTAGCGGCACACATTATGCAAGCAACCCAAGAATTGGAGGAAGTAAGAATGTTGCATTTGAAGACGGAGGAGGTCCTGTTGTTTATGCTATCTGAAGCCCAAGGTAATCCCGGTTCTTCTTTAGATACTAGTTGAAATTGTCATTAGATTATTGTACTTGCATGTTGTGTCATGTCTCTGAATGGATTATGTTGCAAGACCCCCTATGTTGTCCATGTGTTGTAATGATCCGAATTTTTTAGGCGAGGTAATCCTCAGAACTTGTATGATTGACATAAGGTGAACTGTTTTTCGTGTGAGCATATTGTATTGGATGGAATAACTGTTTGACTCAGAGTGTATCCAACCTACTGAATTCGAAGATCACGACATTTCTAAATCATAATCATATATAAAGGTGGAATAAATCTTTGTTGTGGTTTTGAAGAAATAAATAACAAAACGTATAATTATCTGTGGATATTCGTAATCGAATACAAATTAGATTTGAATTTAGTTTGCCAGGTCCCAGGGCAAACGTGAATGCTAATTCTCCCAAGTTTTGAACGAAGCGGCTAAACACCCACTATAATTTGTGGGCTGCCCGAAGCAAGTGTTTGCGAGATGGAAATTACTGTCTACCCCTGACACTTGACATCCTTATCGACCGGATTTACACTGCTGTCGATAGGGGTAGACTAGTAACTTCAATCAGACGTGACACGACGGGCTCTAAGCCCATTCAGACACGGTGGGCGCCAAACGTGGGCGGCAAAACACATTTGATTCAAGCTCGTCCGAAAGACATGTGTCTCTTCCTCCATTTCCCCATTCATACAAGGTGGGCGGCAAAACAAACTCTCCTCGTCCGAAATCGATGTAGGCTAATATTTTAAATAGGGGCAGATGTGTAACTTTCATCAGACGTGACACAACCGCCCTACCTGTCAGGCCCGTTCATACACCGTGGGCGCCAACCGTGGGCGGCAAAACACCCTCTCCTCGCCCGAAATAGTTACTGGCAAATATTTGGGAGATGCGAGATTACCGTCCTATCCCCAACCGACGCGATGTCTGAAATTTTAAACGGGGGATAAGTTCATAACATCCCCCCATTTCAGAGAAGCGCGTCCCAAAGTTTGAGATCCCCCCTCCCCTCCATTTCCCCATTCATACACCGTCGGCGGCACGACAACCTCCGCACTGCGGCCAGCCTCCTCCGTCCGCCACCCCATCCTCCACCTTGCCGGAGCCGCTACCCCTACCCCGTCGTCCACTGCAAGAGATGGACATCTCTCATCCACGGCGCTGGACCAGGATCCTTTCATCGCCTCCTCTCGCTTCATCGGCGCCGTCGTCCACCTTGCCGTTGCCGCTCCTACGACCGCCTCGTCCACGGCAACAGGATATATCCCCCGACTCGGCCGTCTGCCGTCTAAAGTCTTCTTCCTCGCCGCCGACAGCCATCGCACCCGCAGCACCCTCAACGTATCAGCATAGGCCTACACGGCGTCGCAAGAGATGTGGTACTCTTCCATATGTGCTTAAGTTATTGATCTCACCCGGAAAATAGATCGTAATTTGTTTACTGTACTTTTCTTGTCCGTACCAAATCGTAGTGGCTAGTTGAAAGCAAACATTGGTTGCGAAGTAGCTTTGTCCGGTTTGCACCTTCAGATCCGCCATGGCACGGGCACTATACTCGTAAAGCTTATGGTTTCCCCCCTTTATATTCACTACCATCATCGTAGGTGCTTCGTGTCGTGCTAGCACTGCTCCTCAAGACCTCAACCCAAAGCTTACGTTTTAAAATACGAATCTGATATGATGCTCATATCACTAAAACAGAGAACGTTTAATTGGTCACCTAATGTTCCTATATTCGTTTCAAAAAGCATGTGCGCCACCCACTGGTCTAGCTAGTTCCACTTTCCTGATTTTTCTCTTGATGCTTAGGGTTTTCCCCTTTTATCTACTCTACTATGATCTGCGTAGGTGCTTTCTGTCGTACTAGCATTACTCCACCCTTCAAGCTAAACAACACAACGCTCAGAATTCGAAAGCTTAGTTGTTCAAATATGATTGTGATATGATACTGATATTAGTTAACCAACACATTTAATTGGTTAGCTAAAGGTCCCACTTGAGTTTCCAAATGCATGTCGCGACATATAGAGAGACAGCATAATTATATTTCTTTGTCACTTGTTGACCATACTTTCTTGTCCATACCAAATCTTAGTTGTTATTTCAAAGAAAACATCGGTTGCTAACTACCCTTTGCGCGGTTTGCAGCTTCAGATCTGCCATCCCACTGCCACGGTCAACACTGTACTCATCATGCTTATGTTTTCCCCATTTTATGATGACCACAATCAGCCTACGTGTTTCGTGTCGTAATAGCACTGCTCCACCCATCGAGCTAAACAAGCTTAGTTGTACAAATTCATATATGATATTATTGCTGATATTAGTAAAACTGAGAGATGTTTAATTGGTTAGCTAAATGTTCCTACTTTAGTTTCGAAATGCATGTGAGCCACATATGGAGAGACCGGAAAGAATAGTATTTCTCTGTGCGCTCTGGTTCATCATGGGTGGCCAACCGACATTGTATTGAAAGACTTGTAATATCTTCAATCTGCTTGCTCTTCTGCTCTTCTTTAAGATGATACTCTTCTCTTGCGGTCGACTGGTCAGGTCGAGTTGTTCTCCCTTAGTATATTTTGAATCTATCAGGTCAGGTCGACTTGTTCTTCTTTAATATATGTTGAAGCTATCATCTGCGAAGTGTCATCACTTCTGGAGCTCTCATATTTTGAGTAGTAGGCCACATTATATTAATGCACACAACAAATTACGTCATGCATGGCATCTTTTAAAAGAATTGCAGAGATAGCACAAAGGGGTTTACAGGGAGGCAGTATTGGATTAGAATCACTTCTGCATTACAAAGAAAATCTCACTTGTTTTTATGTTTTCATGCATGTCAGATATTGAACATTATCAAAATGAATATGAGAATGGGCGCACGAGAGGAATATTGTGGAACGATCCACTGACTAACAACTTGGCATGGTGGAGGATGGCCTATCTTATTCACCCATCTAGGTGCTTTCTCTAACTTTGCAAAGTTGTATTGGTCGCACATATTTTGCAACTGACCTCTTGCATTACTTCTACTTTGTTACACCATCTGCTTAGTTTAAGCATCATATATGAGTATATGCCATACCTATCCATTTTCTGTACCTATTCCATGTGTCGTCACACTATGTTTTTCCAGTCAAATGTTGTTCTTTCGTAATAGATGTCCAAAAGGAAGAGGGTGAGTGCAGATCCTCAAGGAGTACAAACTAGGTATTTGGAAAAGGTAGTGATACCAGTTAAATCAGATAGATCAGTAGCCACAGAAAACACAGGCCCAACTGTACCACACTTTACCCCTACTCCAGTGGCCAAACCCCTATTAAAACTGCTGGGAGCCCAGCGTCAGGTATTGTCTATGATATCAATTCAAAATTTGAACTCCTAAATTTCTGCATTTGACTTACCTTCTCTCTTGTATGAAAACTAATTTCAGATGAATCTCCTTGCTCAAAGGATCATAGGATCTCATGACAATACTAGGCTCTGCATTGCTCTTGTCAGTACCTCTCTCCCTTTTGCCTTGTAACGCTGTACTTAATTAATTGCTATTTGATTATGTATCATCAGTCTGCACCT
This sequence comes from Aegilops tauschii subsp. strangulata, assembly GCF_002575655.3. NCBI lineage: Eukaryota > Viridiplantae > Streptophyta > Magnoliopsida > Poales > Poaceae > Aegilops > Aegilops tauschii. The sequence continues at coordinate 81,675,804 of NC_053041.3, forward strand.
GAGCTTCATTATCCTGTGTTTCTTCCAATATTATTTGATCTATATTTACTCTTTGCAAAACGTAGAATAATGGCAACGCTTATAAAGAATTTTCTTTGGGGAATTTATTGAATTATCCTTCCATCAACATGGAGAAGGGCTTTGTCCAGCCCGTGTTAACATGTAATGTAAGTTCATCCTTCTCAAGCCTTCAAACTTTGTTCTAGTATAGATTTGGATAGGCATCATTTCCTCCACTGCTGTTTGCTTTGCTGTTTACATCTGATTGGATGTTTGCAACAACTACCAGTTTCAAATTGTAGTTGTAAAAACATGTTCCTTATGCAGAACAGATCCATTTATTTGCTTATATAATTGTGAAACCTGTTACGTGTCTCCTTGTTTCTCTTTCAGACTCGTATCTCCTACGCCAGGCAGAACTTTAGGGAAGATAGTGAGCCAAACCATCTTGAGGACAGCGAGATGACCCCAAGGTCCTGTCTTGATGAAGACAGTGAGTTGAAGCTACTCACCAGGAGGTGTGAGACAACCTCTGTGCAGTCGCTGCCTCAATCAGTTAGACTTCTTCAGTCTCAACTTAAAGCGGAAAGGCTTGCTTCAGCTCAGCTCCGACTTGAAGTCAAAGATGCAATGAAGATGTCAGAGGACTGCCGTGCGCACCATCATGCCTTAAATCTAGTGTTGATGCATCTATCGTTGACACAACTGAGGTCTACTCAGCTTCTTCAGCTGTTTGGGGGGCCCGACGTGGCCAGGCCTAGTGCCTTCTGAAGTGCTCTCAGTTTTGTATATTCATTTGTTGGCGCGTTTATTTGCACTGGTGGCGAACTTTGATGCCCTGTGGATGTAATATGTGTGATAGCCGTGATAGCCTAGCGTAAGTTGCTTGCTTATTTATTTCCTTGTTGTCTTGTTTATTTGTTTGCTTGTAGTCATTGCAGTTCTTTTCCGCGGTTTGCTAGTGGCTGCAATAACCTATTTTTTAAAACTAGGCCACAATAACCATGGGCTAATATTTACTGTAGTGACACTGGGCCTCCTACGGGCCGTAGAAACAGTGGGCCTTCTACGGGCCGTAGAAATAGTGGGCCTTCTACGGGCCGTAGAAACAATGGGCCTTCTACTGGCCGTAGAAACAATGGGCCTTCTACGGGCCGTATGATCGATTGGCCAAACATGGGCCAATAACAGGCCGCATTATGGCCGTAAATGGGCTAGAGTTGGAATCGTCCGTTCATGGGCCGACCATAACGGGCCATCATTAATAGGCCGTATTTGATGACGCTATGAAAACGGCCCAACGTATTAACGGACCACAAACGGGCCGACTGTAACCACAGGCTGAATTTGGCCCACAAGCAGAAAATGACAGTAACGGGCCGTAAGTAAACGAATGCTGGAAATGAGCCCAAGAATAAATGGGCTATGAGAAGGCCGAAAGATAACATGGTCTGGAAACGGCCCAACGGAATAACGGGCCATTAATGGGTATAAAGTGATACACTGTTCATTACGGGCTAGTTTCACCACGGGCCGTTAATGGGTGTAAAGTGATACACTGTTCATTACGGGCCAGTTTCACCATGGGCCGTTAATAGGCCAAGAGTTACATAGGGCCTCATATTGGCCGAAAGACATCATGGGCCATACATGGGCCAGAAGTGAAAACGGACTGGAATCATATTGGGTGGCCCAGATGACGCTACTGGGCCTAATTCGGATAGGGCGTAACGGGCCTTGGGTTAGCGGGCTGTAAATGGGCTATATGCGAACAAGCCGTTAACAGGCATTACATGGGCCGGCCCGCCACCTTTTGACCAAGTCAAACGAGCCGGCCTTTTCACAGGAATGAGCCTCTGTTGGGCCGTGCCACGTGTCGACGTATCATAGGCGCCTTCTGTCCAATGAGTGGATGACATCTGTCCCAACGATGAGCCGACACGTGTTTCCTCCAGCCAATGATGATTTTACACGTGGAAAATCCCCATTGGTCGGGGCTGTTAACGAGTTATAATATCCAAAACCCGACCCGGTAGCTTAACGGTATTCCGTTATGGTGGATGCCACGTGTTGGTCACCCTTGACGAAAGCACTTCTGTGACGCGGGATTTATCGTCATGGAAGTGGACACTTCCGTGATGATAATTTTGGTAATGTCATGGAACACTTCTACGACAGCACAGGTATTACTATCTTGATTCTGTCATAAAATCGTCATGGATGTACATGCATGATAGAAAATGCGACCTACTGTGACAAACACGTATCATCACGGAAGTGTATTTTTTTGTAGTGATATTCATTTGAATTTGGGCACACATGTAATGTTATATAGTTTATCAATATTGGTGATCCATAGATTCTTCGATTACAAACAATGCATGGTTTATATGCAATTAATGTCTAAACGGGATTACACTATATGTTGTGTGTGTGAAACACATTATACATGTTTGAGAAGTAAAAAAAAACCCCGCATGAAACACATATTAATTGGAGACAGTCAGCGCGGAATGCATACATTGGATTTCAACATAAAGTGGTTTCAAATATTTGAAAATCCAAATTGATGGATACAACCTTATGAATCTGAGATCATGCCATTTGTAAACCATATTTATGTATAAAAGGTGTTGTGCTTTTGAAAGTATATATAAAAAAATGATGTATATAGAATGTAATTCCAATTGAAAATGGATCCCGCCCAAAAAAAAGAATACAAACGGGATTCGAATTGAGTTGGCACGGTAAACGTGCACTCTGCAAAATTCGAACAAAGCAGGGAAAGTCGCAGTAACCGCCCGAAACCAAAATCTGCGAGATGGAAATCACTACTGCCTATCCCTGCCACGCAAAGCCTATCTGCTGGATTTCTATAGGTTTCGATAGGGGTAGGTTTGTAATTTCACCCAAACATGACGTAACCGCCTCTCACCCGGATTCATACACGGTGGGCGCCAAAACACAGTATGTCCACGGCCGAAATCGACTCCCTCCCCGATTCATATTCATACACGGTGGGCGCCAAAAACAAACTCTCATCGGCAAATATTCGGTGTATGTGAGATTACCGTCCTATCCCAAACCGACTAATGTTTCTGTGATGTAGTAGAAATTTGAAACGGGGCTAAGTTTGTAAATTTCCTCGCATTTGAGACAAGCGCGCCCTGAATACATGGTTCCCCCTTCCTCTCTACCTCCCATTTCCCCATTCGTACTCCGTGGGCGCCAAAACACCCTCTCCACCCCACCCTCCTCCGTCCGCCGCCGTCCGCCACCCCATCCACCGCCGTCCTCCTCCACCATGCCGGAGCTGATACCCCGACGCCGCCGTCCATTACAAGAGATCGACCTCTCTCATCCACGGCTTCGGACCGGGATCCTTGCACCCCGTCCTCTCACTTCATCCCCGCCGTCGTCCACCTTGCCGGCGCCGCTCCTACGACCATCTCGTCCACCGCGCCCCGCCGCCACCATCTACCCTCCTAGATCTGCTTCCACGCTGCCGACAGCCATCACTACCGCAGCACCATCAAATTCTCAGCAGATGTGTACACGGCGCCGCACCAGAGGCGGTACTCTTTCGTATCTGCTCAACTTATTTATCGCAGCAAGAAAATAGATCGCCACTGCTTTACTCTGATCTCTTGTCTTGGTTGCGAAGTTTCCTTTGTCCGGTTTTCACCTTCAGATCCGCCATGTGTCAGGACCGGGTTTTCGGGATATATTTTCCCAGAAAATGATCCTTGTGCTCACCTGCCCCAGGATTTCTGTTAGCTGATGAGGCACCAACTTGATACAGAAATTCCAAGCAAAGTACAAGATATGTAGTACAAGACCATTCTGGCCTATGAGTACAACAATTGGTTTCTAGTAGTTGATGGCGGAAGCGGTTTGTGGTTCATCTGCGTCTATGGGACTCCATTTCCCACAGGAACAGCTGACCAGGATAACTCCTATCTTCGCGAGGCTGCTATCACCTTTGCATGGGTTCCGGGGCTGTCATCGCAACGCTCTTCTCCATGCAAGAAATCTGGCCAAGACAATAGCCAGGGACAAGCCAGTGAGTACTTTTGAATGTACTCGCAAACATTATGAACACATGTATAACATAACAAATGGTAATCATGCTCTGAAATATTCTATGATCACAACGCCAGTCATAAAATAACAATCCGTGATGCACGCAAGCAGGGTTATTTATATATAACACGAATATGCAATATGGGAGTAGAAATAGATTGCACCGATCGGGTGTCTGGAGCGATGCCTCGAAAGGATTTTTATAGAAAACATGCCTCAGTCGGGCGTCTGAGCGACGTCACCTAAAGGGCTTATAAATAAAAGAAATGGCAAGCATGCCACAGTCGGGCGTCTTAGCGACCCCCCATAAAGGGCTTATAAATAAAAGGAATAACAAGCATGCTGCAGTCGGGCGTCTTAGCGACACCACATAAAGGGCTTATAAATAAAAGGAATAACAAACATGCCTCAGTCGGGCGTCTTAGCGACACCACCTAAAGGGCTTATAAATAAAAGGATCATAGTGAATATCCAGGAGGTAGAACCGTCCCAGGGATACTCGATAATTCAAATAATATAATGGGTTAGTCCATAATAACAATAATCATAATCATCACAAGTCACAAGTCATGATCCAAGTACTGGTTTAACAGTTTTCTCCTCCGAAGACCGACACTAAGACCGACACTTGACCCATCCCAGACTGTAGTCCTTACCCATGGACACGGCTATTCGAATAGATGTATAATCTCTGCAGAGGGTGTACTCTTTACCCACGGGTAACGGATTTCTTTAGTCCATCGGGACTAATTCCGTCTGCGGTCTTTTAATTGAAAACACACCTAACCGCACACACCAGCCTAACTTGTCGGTGTCTTGAATCACCCACGACACCCGTTAAGCGAAACTCTAAGTGGGGAGGCTACGACCTCGACTTAGCATGGGATCACAAAATTTATACCGCGCGCAAACTAGGGGAGCTACCCCTTCGGCTACAACCGAAACACCCATGCCCCCGGACCAGGTGGCATGCCTACCGGATGCCTCCGGTATCTTCCACCGTGGCCTCTCTGTACGGTGTGTGCTAGGTAAGGGGTTGACAACTTACTGAACCGTACCCTACCTATGGCAGGGACAAGTGGTAGTATGAAACAAGTATGGGGGTTACTGGAACAAGACTCGATCTACGGCCGACTCAGGAGGTTTAAGTATTCCCTGCATGATTAGCATAGCAAATGTGTTTCAACCAACAGACATAATCCCCACTCATCATACCTTACTATGCCATACCGGACACAACCGTCTCGACGGAGACTGGAGACAAGCTCGTGTCTACCCAAGACAAAGGCTTTCCCGGATTCCCTCCGATAGGTATGAAAGGCATACGAGGGTGATTACTATCACAAGTATATCAAATTCCAACAGTAAGGAATATTCATTATGCACTCATGAGTATGATCATATCATCACATAAAATAACGAATACTTAGTGTTGAGGTGGTGTTGTAACCGTATCAAACAACACACACCATATTAAGCCAGGGTTCAGAATGCTTGCCTTCAAGTTGTGGAGTGGCAGGGTGCATCCCAATTTTTTTTTGAAAGTTTTCTTCTCTCTCCAAAATCCTATTTTGAGGAAATTTAAATTAACACATAATTTCAAAACAGTACAAAAAAGGTGTTTGGAAAATTTTCAAATAAATATGAAAATAAACTAGACAGAATTTGAGAAACAACAAAAAAAGAATCAAGTCATTTGGACTTATATTTAAAAAGTTATGGCCAGTCAAAGTTTAGTCAAATTTCTGTTTTTGAAATAAAACAGAAAAAGAGGAAAAACATTTCGAATAGATACACGCAGGAGACGTACTTTGAGTTTTACGCCTCCACTTACGCCAGCGTGGACCGGCCCGTGGTCACTGACAGTGGGTCCAGGGGGCCCACTGGTAAGGTTTGACCAGTCGCCCCCCGCCTCCTTCCTCCTCTGGCCGAATAGAGGCGGGGCTCCGGCAATCGACGCCGGCGACCGACGGCTCCCCGCAGGGTTCTGAGGGTGGGGATGGATCCGCCAGTCTAGGGCGGTCCTCCCGGTGGTCGCTAGGTCGGCGGGGGTGGAGGGAATCGCCGGCGGCGATTTCTACGGCGGACGGCGACCTCGGGTGAACTGGGGCTTCGGGTTACGACGGTTCCCGAGCGAGTTTGAGGTGCTGGGCAGCTCCGCACGGTCAAGGGGAGTCGGGTGGTGGTGCTAGATGGACGGGAGGAGCTCTACTTGCGACGAACTGGACCGGAGGGCGGCGGTGGCCGAACTGGCCGGAGACGGGGAAGGGAAATGCTTCTGGCCTACTGGGGGGAAGGGGGGGCTCTAGAGAGATGGCCTGAGGCTGCCTGGGTGTTTGGATGAGCTCGGGGCCTCCATTTATAGCACAACTAGGTCGGTTCCGCGGCCGTGGATAAGAACGCCGGCGGGTGGCGACGGGCGCTAGCGGACGCGTTCTTGGATAAGCTCGGACTGCTCCAGAGGGCAGCTGGCGCACGCGTATGGCTCGGGCGGCGCCGTCCATGGCAGGGGCTGATGCGGCCGCCCGCTTGCTGCCATGGCCGACCTGACGGCGGCGCTGTAGGGCGCCAGGAGGGGGCCAGGGCGGCTCTGCGGCGAGGGAGGGGTCGGGCGCGCAGGCTGTGCGAGGGGAGTGGCCAGAACGAGCGCGGGGAGGTGGCAGTGGGACGCGGCGACTCGGTGTGCGCACGTGCAAAACGTGCGCTCTGGGCGTGCCCAGCGCACGCGCGCCAGGTGCTCGACGCAATGCCAACGCGTTCTAGGCCTCTCTGATGACCCTGTAACTAAACAGAACTAGGCTAATGATTATGTGAGAGCTAATAGACATGCTGGTAAGGCCGTTAGAGAAACTGCCTAATGCAAGTCTAAAAGCATGCCTAAACTAGCCATGCCCTTAACCTGCTTGATGAAATGCCAAGGACATCTAGGGATCTATTCTGCTGGCCAAAGTCTCCAAATCAAAGTCTCTTTAGATGTAGGTGAGGGTGGCAAGGTTAGTTTGTCATAAACAAAAACTCGTTAGTGCAAGTTTTTGAGAAAACCAATCCTGGACAGAAAGTAAAGGGCATAGTTTCATGGACCAAAAATACTCCAATGGGTCCATTCTCCTGGACTTAAGGGTTTTGCAGGGAGGACTATAAGCAGGAGAAAGAATCAAGGGTAAAAGGGCAACTTAAAATATGGTTGCAGTAGAAAATACCAAACTGAGCCAGAGAGCAAAAGAGGATGTTTTGCTCAAATTTTTCAAAGAACACCAGTGGGTTAATGCATATAGTTGAATTATATACTCCTACTAACATCTCCAAATTTTGGTGGAAATTCTAAAGAAATATTTAAATAGGTTGTAGTGCAATTCACAATCTGGACCAGATTTGAAAACCTGGGGTAAAGCTCAAAATTCACAATTGATTAAGAGAGGTTTTTGCATAAAAGTGATTTAGGAACACCAAATGTCATCCCCAAATTTTGGTGAAATTTTTAAATGAATCTATAAAAGGGTTGTAGTGCAAAGGAGACTCTAAAACTTATAAAAATCATTTCAAAAGAAATAAGGCTAAAAAAATTAATTATAGAAATGATTCCACTGATAAAAGAAATGTTTTCTTGAGAGGGTATACAAGTCCAATAATATTTTTGGAAAGTTCTCACTTGGGGGAAAAACTCCACAATATCCAAGAAAAGGGAGGTTCTGCAACCAAAAGATAAATCCCGAAAATAAAAATTAAATTTCCTGGCAAAATTTTAATTAATAAAACAAGGTCAAAATTTTGGGGTGTTACAACACTACCCCCCTTTAAGAAAAATCTCGTCCTCGAGATTTGCTAAAAGCTGTTTTGAACAAACATTGCTCTTACCAAAAAAAATCATCCTACTTATGCAATAAAATGTATCTACAGTGAGAGGGCAATAAGTGGTGTAAAACTACAGTGTGGTATATCGGCGCTGTGTGGGAAAAATCCATGGTTTGGGGAAAACGAGAGATTTCTACGTTGGATATAGTAAATTTAGAATAAATTCTAAATTTCTAAAAATACGCTGGTCGTACCCGAGAGCACAGTGCTCCCTCTGGCTGATAGGTGGACCCGGGGCCCACTGTCGGCCTCTTCTTCTACCTCTGGCTCTCTCCTCTTCCTCTCTCCCGCGTGCTTTCCCGCGCTTTCTCCACCGGCGACGTCTAGCGCGTAGGGCATCTAGGCCGTACTGCGGTAGTGCGCGGTGTGCTAGCTGCCGGTGCAGCGTGCACTCACCTCGCGGGCCAGTGCACTGTCGGCACTGCTCGCGGATTCACCTCCGAACACCGGCGATCGAGCGACGAGCGGCGCTGGTGGACCTCGCCCACCGTACACCGATCTCGAGCTATAAAATGATCGCGGTGCTCCTTTCTTCTTCCTCACACCTGGCCTCGCTTCTCCTTCTCCTTCCTTCTCCTCCATTTCTGTTTGCAGGAGCTCGAGACGAGGCTCTAATGGCGGAGGTGATGCCGGACTGGTACGTGGTCCTGATGTGCGGAGGGTTGGCGGCGTTGCTGGGGTTCTCCGTGCTCCTATGCGTGATGATCCTCGATGATCGTCGTCATGCTGTCGCTCGAGTGTTAGCCCTTCGCGGTGGCGGTGATCATGAGAATTAAGTGCGGTGTCGGGCGCTAAATGTTGTCAATGTGTTGGAGGCAGCTTGTACCCGAGTGATTACCCACTAACCTCTCCTTCAGAGGTGATCAGTTAGGTGTAACATGTGTATGTGCATTAGCAATTAGTGCACGAGGTCGAGTGGTTGCGGTTGTGAGTCTGTTGTGGTGCTGCGTGAATAAAAATCTACGTCGTGAAGAGATATATGCCGCAATGATTCCGGGAAAAATCTCACTTCAGAATTACCGAGAGTGAAAATGGTTAATAAAAATTAACAGCAGTAAGAAAAAAAAACCACTCACACTAATTGAAACTAAAAATTTAATTCATCGCACAATTTTAGGATACCACGCATGAGTTGCGACACAGAAATAAATGCTGAGACAATGAACATAGCAGTGACGTCTACAATGATAATGGTAAATGGATAGGGTCCTGAGAAAACGTCTCTGGTACTGGGGCACACTCCTCTTCTATCGGGGAAGCGGATTGACCAGCCGATGAATGCGTCTCTCCTGGTCGGGCCTCAGTGGTCTGCCAATAGCGATATGAGGATTTAAGTCAGCGAGGTTCTGGAGATAACCCATTACCCGCTGAGTCAAACGCTCTTGAGCGATAACATACTGGGCAAGGTTGGCCAGTACCGGGTCTCTCTCAATTCGTCCACCGGGAAAAGATGCTACTTCTCCGGGTGCCGCACGGCTCGGGAAATAATAATACCCCCATTCGCTGGCATAGGGCACCACGAATCGAAGGCGAGCAAGTGCTTCATATGCAGCAGCTTCTATGGCCATTTGCGGAGTCGACATAGATTTCCCCACAAAGGAGACTTCCGTTGGGTCTTGGTTTGGGTTTGTGGGAGGGATGTGCACCACTGCCCAATATTTCGAGGTGGAAGGGGTGATCCTCGATTTGAGCAACTCGTACTGGGGTGGATGGATGGCACTCATGGTACTGCAGGTAAAGTCCCATAATATTTTGACAAAACTACCTGGGGTGGCATCTGGGGTTCTCAGATAAAAACTAGGGCTCGGCATGGCAAGAAATGGCTGTGAAAGTTGTGCACCAGATGAGGGATACTTGGCAAGGTCACGAGGTGGCCTTTTATATAGCATCTAGGCGGGGTCATTTATCGCGGTGGAAGGTAACTAGTTTGTCGGTTCTGCTCTTATGGGGGTCGGGGGAGCTACAGATATACATATCTCACAAAGTGACGCATTACTGTGGGTGTCGTCGGGGTGGTTTTGGTAGCTGCGCCCGGAATTTAAAAATGCAACTGTACGATAACGTACTTATGCATGGCTACTATTCAAAAATAGGGGCGCACAAGCAGACAGCATTTAATTATGGTGATACAGGATCACACAATTACAAGGCTAGAAATACTAAGGCTCGATACTACTCGAGTGACTTAGTCTACTTTGTTAATATCTAAGCGGGCTTGCCTTGTGGACGTCGAGGCTTCTCCACGGGTTTCACCGTCGGGATTAGCTGGATGAGGTTGAGGGGCTGCAGGGTCGGGGTAGCGATGATGACCATCGCGGGGGTTGTTGGCCACAATCCCATTGGAGCGTGTTCCTAAAAGGCGACGAAGCACTTCTGGGGACACCAAAGCATTTTGGCCGATGGCTGGGGAAGTCCTGAAGGACTCAATCGCTTGTCCGAACAGCACGACTGGGTTGTTGGCGTTAGGCTCATCTTCTCTTCTTGCCGGGGCTCGGCGAACCAGTTCTCCACGAGCTGCGATCAGATCAAGGGTGATCTGATCGAACAGTTCCTCTAGTGCACTTACATAGCGCACCAGATGCAACAATGCAGGATCCGTCTCGTGATCTCCTTTGGCAACCTGGGGCGGCCTACCATACCCGTCACGGCTAGGGTAGCAGTAGAACGAGCGACAGTTAACTCTAGGCGACAAGTGCCGGAGTTGAACTATAGCCTCTCGAGCTGCTAGCTGGATGGCTTGTGGCTCAAAGGAAGTTGTCCTTCCAGTGAACCTGTAGGGGCGCTCTGACGATAGACCCCTACCATAGATGTGTACAGTGGCCCAGAATTGACGGCTCTCACCGCTCATGGGTCCTTGGTACACAACATATTATGGGGGCTCTTCTAATGCATAGGCACGGCGGGTGAGGTTTGCGAGCACGGTCACAAAACCTCCAAGGTTGGTGGCTGTGGTCTCATTGTGCACAATAGGGCCAGGCATTATGCCTCGAGTTGGGGGAAGAGGCTATGCTGTGTTGTGTTGAGGCTAGCGTGCCCTTTTTATAGAAAAGGGGGCGGAGTCTTCCTTCGCACGCTTGCGAATGAGACAAATTAGGTGTCGGTAACTGGTGCGTGATCGACAGGCTAGGCTGATAGGTTGGGCACCGACTGCGAAAAGCGTCGGGGTCACTGTGTGGCTATCTTACACGGGAAGCTTGGCCGGGTTTAGGTTAAGGTCTGGTGGGTCGGTTAATCTAGGTTTATTGACCTGGCTAAGATAGGATTAGCCAATGGTCAGCCTGGCTCTGATACCAAGTTTGTCAGGACCGGGTTTTCGGAATATATTTTCCCAGAAAATGATCCTTGTGCTCACTAGCCCCAGGATTTCTGTTAGCTGATGAGGCACCAACTTGATACAGAAATTCCAAGCAATGTACAAGATATGTAGTACAAGACCATTGTGGCCTATGAGTACAACAATTGGTTTCTAGTAGTTGATGGCGGAAGCGGTTTGTGGTTCATCTGCGTCTATGGGACTCCATTTCCCACAGGAACAACTGACCAGGATAACTCCTATCTTCGCGAGGCTGCTATCACCTTTGCATGGGTTCCGGGGCTGTCATCGCAACGCTCTTCTCCATGCAAGAAATCTGGCCAAGACAATAGCCAGGGACAAGCCAGTGAGTACTTTTGAATGTACTCGCAAACATTATGAACACATGTATAACATAACAAATGGTAATCATGCTCTGAAATATTCTATGATCACAACGTCAGTCATAAAATAACAATCCATGATGCACGCAAGCAGGGTTATTTATATATAACACAAATATGCAATATGGGAGTAGAAATAGATTGCACCGATCGGGTGTCTGGAGCGATGCCTCGAAAGGATTTTTATAGAAGACATGCCTCAGTCGGGCGTCTGAGCGACGCCACCTAAAGGGCTTATAAATAAAAGAAATGGCAAGCATGCCACAGTCGGGCGTCTTAGCGACACCACATAAAGGGCTTATAAATAAAAGGAATAACAAGCATGCCGCAGTCGGGCGTCTTAGCGACACCACATAATGGGCTTATAAATAAAAGGAATAACAAACATGCCGCAGTCGGGCGTCTTAGCGACACCACCTAAAGGGCTTATAAATAAAAGGATCATAGTGAATATCCAGGAGGTAGAACCGTCCCAGGGATACTCGATAATTCAAATAATATAATGGGTTAGTCCATAATAACAATAATCATAATCATCACAAGTCAGAAGTCATGATCCAGGTTCTGGTTTAACAGTTTTCTCCTCCGAAGACCGACACTTGACCCATCCCAGATTGTAGTCTTTACCCATGGACACGGCTATTCGAATAGATGTATAATCTCTGCAGAGGGTGTACTCTTTACCCACGGGTAACGGATTTCTTTAGTCCATCAGGACTAATTCCGTCTGCGGTCTTTTAATTGAAAACACACCTAACCGCACACACCAGCCTAACTTACCGGTGTCTGGAATCACCCACGACAGCCGTTAAGCGAAACTCTAAGTGGGGAGGCTACGACCTCGACTTAGCATGGGATCACAAAATTTATACCGCGCGCAAACTAGGGGAGCTACCCCTTCGGCTACAACCGAAACACCCATGCCCCCGGACCAGGTGGCATGCCTACCGGATGCCTCCGGTATCTTCCACCATGGCCTCTCTATACGGTGTGTGCTAGGTAAGGGGTTGACAACTTACTGAACCGTACCCTACCTATGCCAGGGACAAGTGGTAGTACGAAACAAGTATGGGGGTTACTGGAACAAGACTCGATCTACAGCCGACTCAGGAGGTTTAAGTATCCCCTGCATGATTAGCATAGCAAATGTGTTTCAACCAACAGACAGAATCCCCACTCATCATACCTTACTATGCCATACCGAACACAACCGTCTCGACGGAGACTGGAGACAAGCTCGTGTCTACCCAAGACAGAGGCTTTCCCGGATTCCCTCCGATAGGTATGGAAGGCATACGAGGGTGATTACTATCACAAGTATATCAAATTCCAACAGTAAGGAATATTCATTATGCACTCATGAGTATGATCATATCATCACATAAAATAACGAATACTTCGTGGTGAGGTGGTGTTGTAACCGTATCAAACAACACACACCATATTAAGCCAGGGTTCAGAATGCTTGCCTTCAAGTTGTGGAGTGGCAGGGTGCATCCCAAAAACTTTTTGAAAGCTTTCTTCTCTCTCCAAAATCCTATTTTGAGGAAATTTAAATTAACACATAATTTTAAAGCAGTACAAAAAGGTGTCTGGAAAATTTTCAAATAAATATGAAAATAAACTAGACAGAATTTGAGAAACAACAAAAAAAGAATCAAGTCATTTGGACTTATATTTAAAAAGTTATGGCCAGTCAAAGTTTAGTCAAATTTCTGTTTTTAAAATAAAACAGAAAAAGAGGAAAAACGTTTCGAATAGATACACGCAAGAGACGTACTTTGAGTTTTACGCCTCCACTTACGCCAGCGTGGACCGGCCCGTGGTCACTGACAGTGGGTCTAGGGGGCCCACTGGTCAGGTTTGACCAGTCGCCCCCCGCCTCCTTCCTCCTCTGGCCGAACAGAGGCGGGGCTCCGGCGATCGACGCCGGCGAACGACGGCTCCCCGCAGGGTTCTGAGGGCGGGGATGGATCCGCCAGTCTAGGGCGGTCCTCCCGGTGGTCGCTAGGTCGGCGGGGGTGGAGGGAATCGCCGGCGGCGAGTTCTGCGGCGGACGGTGACCTCGCGTGAATTGGGGCTTTGGGTTACGGCGGTTCCCGAGGGAGTTTGAGGTGCTGGGCAGCTCTGCACGGTCAAGGGGAGTCGGGTGGTGGTGCTAGATGGATGGGAGGAGCTCTACTTGCGACGACCTGGACCGGAGGGCGGCGGCGGCCGAACTGGCCGGAGACAGGGAAGGGAAGGGCTTCTGGCCTACTGGGGGGAAGGCGGGGCTCTAGAGAGATGGCCTGAGGCTGCCTGGGTGTTTGGATGAGCTCGGGGCCTCCATTTATAGCACAACTAGGTCAGTTCCGCGGCCGTGGATAAGAACGCTGGCGAACCGCCGTTCTGTTGCAGCAGGGGGGTGCGTGGTGGCGACGGGCACTAGCGGACGCGTTCTTGGATAAGCTCGGACTGCTCCAGAGGGCAGCTGGCGCAAGCGTATGGCTCGGGCGGCGCCGTCCATGGCAGGGGCTGCTGCGGCCGCTCGCTTGCTGCCATGGCCGACCTGACGGCGGCGTTGTAGGGCGCCAGGAGGGGGCCAAGGCGGCTCTGCAGCGAGGGAGGGGTCGGGCGTGCAGGCTGTGCGAGGGGAGTGGCCAGAACGAGCGCGGGGAGGCGGCAGTGGGACGCGGCGACTCGGTGCGCGCGCGTGCAAAACGTGCGCTCTGGGCGCGCCCAGCGCACGCACGCTAGGTGCCCGACGCAATGCCAACGCGTTCTAGGCCTCCCTGATGCCCCTGTAACTAAACAGAACTAGGCTAATGATTATGTGAGAGCTAATAGACATGCTGGTAAGGCCGTTAGAGCAACTGCCTAATGCAAGTCTAAAAGCATGCCTAAACTGGCCATGCCCTTAACCTGCTTGATGAAATGCCAAGGACATCTAGGCATCTCTTCTGCTGGCCAAAGTCTCCAGATCAAAGTCTCTTTAGATGTAGGTGAGGGTGGCAAGGTTAGTTTGTCAAAAACAAAAACTCGTTAGTGCAAGTTTTTGAGAAAACCAATTCTGGACAGAAAGTAAAGGGCATAGTTTCATGGACCAAAAATACTCCAATGGGTCCATTCTCCTGGACTTAAGGGTTTTGCAGGGAGTACAATAAGCAGGAGAAAGAATCAAGGGTAAAAGGGCAAGTTAAAATATGGTTGCAGTAGAAAATTCCAAACTGAGCCAGAGAGCAAAAGAGGATGTTTTGCTCAAATATTTCAAAGAACACCAGTGGGTTAATGCATATAGTTGAATTATATACTCCTACTAACATCTCCAAATTTTGGTGGAAATTCTAAAGAAATATTTAAATAGGTTGTAGTGCAATTCACAATCTGGACCAGATTTGAAAACCTGGGGTAAAGCTCAAAATTCACAATTGATTAAGAGAGGTTTTTGCATAAAAGTGATTTAGGAACACCAAATGTCATCCCCAAATTTGGTGAAATTTTTAAATGAATCTATAAATGGGTTGTAGTGCAAAGGAGCCTCTAAAACTTATAAAAATCATTTCAAAAGAAATAAGGCTCAAAAAAATTTATATAAATGATTCCACTGATAAAAGAAATGTTTTCTTGAGAGGGTATACAAGTCCAATAATATTTTTGGAAAGTTCTCACTTGGGGGAAAAACTCCACAATATCCAAGAAAAGGGAGGTTCTGCAACCAAAAGATAAATCCCGAAAATAAAAATTAAATTTCCTGGCAAAATTTTAATTAATAAAACAAGGTCAAAATTTTGGGGTGTTACACCATGGCACGCTCAACACTATACTCCCAATGCTTATGGTTTTCCCCTTTTATATTCCACACTAGTTAAATCACAGTAGACTAAATTTCAAAATTGGGTCAGTCAATTTTTCAGAGCTCGCCGGAGTTCGCCGGTGCGAACAAGGGGCTCGGGTGGTTGTGGGGCCTCGCCGAACGAAGAAAACTCGACGCGGGTGGGGGTTGGGGCGGGGGTGGGGGGTGGGGGTGGCGGAGGAACACAGGCGGCGGGGGCCGGTGGTCCGGCCGGCAGCCCGTGCGGTGTTCTGTATGGGAAGAATCAGAGACAAGGAAGAAGATGGGTTAGGAGACGTAGGATCTTCATCCAACCGCGTGAAATGGTCGAGAGACAGCTGGGAGTTGCATTCTTAAGGCGCTCTAGTTCATCATGTGTGGGCACTGCGCAACCAACATTTTATTATCCAAAATCTGCTTGCTCTTCTTTACCATGTTCCTCTTCCGTTCTTCTTTAATATGTACTCTCTCCGTTCCTAAATACAAGTCTTTGTATAGATTCCACCATGGACTACATATGGAGCAAAATGAGTGAATCTACACTCTAAAATGTATCTGTATACATCTGTATGTGATCCATAGTGGAAATCTCTACCAAGACTTATATTTTGGAATGGAGGGAGTATGATAGTGGTACAGTGTGTTCCTTGTACTGAAGATGAGCAGGGACTTTTGCAGTGTAGAGGTCTATACGGTCAGTTGTGATGGACACTTTGAGCCTCTTTGATTCGTAGGATCTTGTAAACATAGGAATAGGATTTGTAGTCACCTGCCCACTTGAATCCTATAAGAATATCAAGGAAATGCGGGGAGCTGTGTCGCCTTTGAGAGTAACACTAATATTAACTGTACCGCACCTTCACTTGAAGAGAGCTGGTATCCGAAGCCTTTCTAGCCGTACCGGCAATACTAGCACATATATTCCAGCAAGTTCCACTTTGCTGATTTTACTCTGATGCTTACGGTTTTCCCCGTTATATCTACACTATGATCTGTGTAGCTGCTTTGTGTCGCACTAGCAGCAGTCCACTCTTGAAGCTAAACACTGCAATGACTTACAAAATTGGCACCAAGGCATTGAGTACCATTCTGGATGCAATGAAACTCATATGCTCCCCACCTGTTGATTCTTGTTCAGAATATGATCCTAATGACTCTTGTTCAAAATTGCCACATATAGAGAGACAGCATGGAATTGCATTTCTTTGGGCGCTGTGATTCATCATGAGTGGGCAACCAACATTGTATGCAATGAAGCGGAACCTCAAGAATATGCTTCCTCTTCTGTTCTTTAACATGTTCCTCTTTGTTTATTCTGTATTTAGTACGTACAGTATGTTCCTTGTCAGGAAGGGGCACAGGGACATCTGCAGTCAACAGCTGATAGAGCTGGCCTGTACGTGATCGATTGGCTTTCAATTACTAGCGGCAATACAACACCGTATTTTCAAGCCAGTTCCACTTTCCCGATTTATATATCGTGGTTTTGGTCTACCCCTGTTATGTACACTATGATCTGCCTAGTTGTTGTGTGCTCTTGTTATCATGGTTTGGCAATAAACTCTCTATATAGTATATTATGAACCTATCATCTGCCAGCTATCCTTACTTCTGGAGCCTATTTTTTTGTGTACTTGTGCCAGATTATATAAATACACGCACCATATTACAGCACACATGAGCTCTCTCATCAGAATCCAGTGATAGCACACAAGTGTTTACAGGGGCGCCCCTATATTAGAATATCATCTGCATTACAAAGATAATCTCACAACTATTTATGTTTTCATGGTTCTCAGATATTATACGCAATTACAGTGAATATCAGAATCCGCGCATCAGAAAAATATTGTGGAACACTGCAATGACTTACAAAATTAGCACCAAGGCATTGAGTGCCATTCTGGAAGCAATGAAACTCATACACTCCCCACCTGTTGATTCTTGTTCAGAATATCATCCTAATGACTATTCTAACCTGAGTCAAAGGCAGATGGCCTGTCCTGTTCACCTATCAAGGTGCCTGTTCTAATTTGGCAAGGTTTTATTGATTGCGCGTATCTTGGATATGTTGTCTTTCATTTCTTCTACTTTGTTGCACCGCCATCTGCTTAGTTTACTCATCATATAACTCAAGATGCCATGCCCATCCATTATCAATACATATTCCATCTGTCATCATACCATGTTTTTCCACTCAAATGATGTTCTTGTGCATCAGACATCAAAAAGGAAGAGGGTGATTGCCGAACCTGAAGGAACACCAGCAAAGTCCTTGAAAAACGTGGTGGTGCCGGAGAAATCAGACAACGCCCCACTTATATTGGCTGTACAACCAGTGACACTAAACGTAGGACCGACTCCAGCAGACTGTACCCATACTTCACTGGCCACACCACTAGCCCCACCACACAGGACCTTCACTCCAGCAAAAGGTATACCAATTTCATTTGCCATAGCACCAGCTGTACCACAGAAAAATCCCACTCCAGCAAAAAGTACATCAAGTCCACCGGCCGAAGACCTATCCCAACTGCAGAGACGGCCAATCCTGCAGATTGGAACCCCATTCCATTTATTCCCAGTTTAAAAGACAATGCTTTCAATGTTGTTAGGGACTACTTGCATATATTCCCATCATGGGAAGATTATAGTGAAGACAAACACCATTTTCACATCTTCCTGTCCAACTTACGTGTAAGTGCTATTATTCATGGTTATTATTTTCCTGTTTTCTGCTGATCGAACACATCAATGATTTACATTACATTGTTGTAACTAGGTGAGGGTCAATCTGGATAGTCATGACGAGCAAAGCTTGCTTGTGCTTTTCAAGGAAGCATTGCAGCAGTATCGGTGTTACCTGAGGAAATCACACTTTGATGGCAAGTCTATAAACGAATTTCTGGTGAAGTCTCCTGTGCTAAATTTAGAAGACATTGAATGGAAAAACCTTGTTATGCACTGGTCTTGTTCCTAGGATGAGGTATTGTCTATGAAATCAAATGAGAATTTGAACTTCTACTTTTCCGCATGTGCCTTACGGATCTTTTTGGTAGGAAATCTGCTCGAAGAAGAATTCCGATTTGAAAAGAACGACAGGATATCGCAAATATGCTGCCCGCTGCTTTGCTCTTGTTAGTACCTGTTGTCCTGTATCACTGTACTTGCATACATACCTTGTTCATTATGTGACAGCAGTATGCATGATAGCTTGCTTATCAATTGTTTGCTCCAAATTATCTGATCTGTATGAATGGTTACATTAGTGTAGAATATATCCAATGCCAATGATTTTTTTAGCTCTGCATTGTTCTTGTAAGTACGTGCTGTCCTTTATCAGTGTACTTATATTGACAGGTAGTTGTTCATGTACCATCACTCTGCAGCATATTTTCCTTTGCCCTCCATTTTCTACACATCAGATCTATATTTACTCTTACCATAAGGTTGGTACTCAAGAAGTTTAGCTATGCATTGCTCTTGGTTGTGCCTTTTGCCTGTATCGTTGCACATACATTTATAGCTACTTGGTTATGTAGCATCACTCTTCATCTTATCTTAGATATTCTCCATTTTTTCGTATATTATCACATCTATATTTACTCTTAACAAAATGTAGAATAAAGGCAATGCTTATGAAGAAGATTCTGTGGTAAACTTCTTCAATTGCCCCCCCCCCCCATCAGCATGGACAAGGGCTTTATAGAGCCTGTCTTCACCAGTAATGTAAGTTTGTCCTTCTCAAGCCTTCAAACTTTGTTGTGTATATTTGGTTAGGCATGACTGCAACAACTATTTATTTTTGGTGTTTGCATCAAATTGCATGTTTAAAGTTTATTATGTAGTTCATAAACAAAAGTTTGTCCTTCTCAATTTAAGTTTTCAGTTGTACAACCAAGTTCCTTCTTCATACCATGTAAATTAAACTATACAGAGCAAGTGATCTTCTTTTGCACTGCATGTATGCTTCTGTTCTTCATCCGTAATCCAGTGGTGTGGTGAACCTACCCACTACAACACAATGTCATATTCTGCAATGTCTTAACTATGAACAATGTCATATCATTCTACTATTATTTAAACCGTCTCTTTATTTGCCAATCTGAAATGGGACAAATTGACTGCACACTAACCATTGATACTTATGAGTTCTTGATTTGTAATCCAGTGGTGTCGTGAAGCTGCCAACTCCTTCACAATGTCATTTCCTGCCATGTCTTGACTGAACAATGCCATATTGTGTTAATGCAATTTTAAACTGTGTCACTTTATTCATAAGTAAGAAATGTGATGAATTATCAGCACTGATACTTTTATGTGCAAAACCTGTCATCTGTCTGCTTGTTTATCTTTCAGAGTGAGGAAGATATAAGTGTTGAACAAGCGCAGTCTCATCATCTTGCTCAGGTTGTTGCGCTGCAGCTCGCCAGCAGGGCTAACCTTTCTTGAACTCTATTGAAGTGCTATCGGTTTTGTATATTATTTTGTCGGCGTGTTTATTTGCACTGGTGGCGATCTTTGATGCCCAGTGTATGTAATCTGCTGTCTGCTTGTGCTTTATTATCATAGTGGCGAACTTTGATGCCCAGTGGATGTAATATGCCGTAATTTCTTTATTGTATAGTCTAGGTTTTTTCTTATTCACGATGCTGCAGTTATTTTACTGTATATATATATCCTGTCTTCGCAGTAAACCGGCCAAACCGTAAAATTATGGTACACAATCGGGCCGTCATGCAATCATGATGTATGATCTGCATCATGGGCCTCGTCAAACTGGCCCACTAGTAGATTCGGGCCTTTAATAGGCCGAGTAACCCCCGGCCCACTTTTCGCAAGAAAACTCAATGGGCTTTTAGGAGGCTGAGAAGTAGGTTGGGCCTGAAACGTGCCGAACAGCTCACGGGCCGGCAACAGCCCGAAATGGACCCCGGCCCATGATTGTGCGAATCAAATCACGGGCTTTTAACAGGCCAAAATTGTCTCGGTCCTTGTTTGGCCCAATCAGATATCGGCTGCGAGCAGGCCGGATGCAAACCGGGACGTAGTTAGGCCCAACTATATGACGGGCTTTTAACAGGCCGAAATTAATATAGGGCCGAAATGTTAAACGGGCCCTTAACAGGCCGAAACTAATATCAGGCCGAATTAATAAATGGTCCTTTAGCAAGTGGGCCCAAAAGCATAGCGTCCAGTTAACGGGCCCAATCTGATATGGGCCATAATTGAGGCCAAAGCCTCTTAAAGGGCCAGACCTGATCTGGGCCGTGATTTGGCCCAGAACGTGGGAGGCTTTTAACGGGCCGGATCTCATATGGGCCATTATTAGGCCCGAAACGTGGCAGGCCATTTATGGACCGGATCAAATATGGCCCGGCATTTGGCCCAAAACATGGCAGCCAGTTAATGGGCCGGCCTACTAGGGTCCTCAAAATCTTGTGGGCCTACAGCTAGGACAGCCCATTAGTGTCGGGGAAATCTCGTGGGCCTTTAGCTGGGCCGGCCCATTATGATCCGCAAGAATTTTGTGGGCCTTTACCTGGGCCGGCCCATTATGGCACACAAATATCTTGTGGGCCTTTACCTGGGCCGGCCCATTATGGCCCACGAAATCTTGTGGGCCTTTAGCTGGGCCGGCCCATTATGGTCCGCAAAATCTTGTGGGACTTTAGCTGGGCCGGCCCATTTAAACTTGATGGGCCGTGCCACGTGTCGACGTATCATAGGCGCCTTCTGTCCAATGAGTGGATGACATCTGTCCCAACGATGAGCCGACACGTGTTTCCTCCAGCCAATGATGATTTTACACGTGGAAAATCCCCATTGGTCGCGGCTGTTAACGGGTTATCGGATCCAAAACCCGACCCGATAGCTTAACGGCGTTCCGTTATGATGGATGCCACGTGTCGGTCACCCTTGATGAAAGCACTTTTGTGACGCGCGATTTATCGTCATGGAAGTGGACACTTCCGTGATGATAATTTTGGTAATGTCATGGAACACTTCTACGACAGCACAGGTATGACTATCTTGATTCTGTCATAAATTTGTCATGGATGTACATGCATGACAAAAACGCGACCTACTGTGACAAACACGTATCATCACAGAAGTGTATTTTTTTTGTAGTGCAGTGAGTCCTTCTCATGCTCCTTTTTACCCCAGATCTTGTATTGGCCCTGGATGTCGACAAGATTCTGGCAGGCGATGCCCAAACTCTCGAGCGCCTTTACATCATTGGTGATGTCCACCGTAGCAAACATGCAGTGGGGGCTGTTGACAAATCTGGCGAAACACCGGCAAGGCCTTGTGGCCACATAGTAGTGGTAGACGAGGACGTGGTGGCGCACACACATCTGGGTGACGGCGACCTTGGGACAAGACCCGACACGAGCGCGGGTGTACTCGATGTCGAACCCGACCACCTTGTACTTCTCCTCAGCAAGCAACAGCTCCATGATGTGGATGGAGTGCTCCACCCAGATCGGGTCGTTGGTGTACACCACCGAGAGGTCTATGAACCTTCTGTGGGTGTCCACCACGACACTCATGGTGAACTGCTGCTCATCGTCGGCAGCCGCTCGGAGCGCCATTGGAGCCGCGCAGGATACCCTCTAAGAATTTCTCGTGGTGGGTGTACTTCTTGCAATGGTGGGGCATGATCGAAAGTTTGAAGAGACACAAGGGTAGGTTAAATGGCCGCTGTAATAAATGGGGGCCGGCCGGCCTGTAATCGTCACGTCTTGTCACGACGTTCATAGCGGAGGATACCAGAATCCAGTGCACGCTTGACAACACCGCACCGCATGCGTGGGCTCGAAGAGGCGCCAAATGTATCGTCGATGAGCCTGTTCCCGCGCTACCGCGCTGTTTACCTCGCAAGCTTCCCACCTGGCTAGTTTGGCCACGCGTTGGCTAGAAGAGGGCCAAATCGTGGGCGTTTATTGGCAAAAAGCTTTGTAAAAATGAAGTGTGTGGAATGACTTCGGTCATAAGTTTACCCTTGGGTGATGAGTTCAAACTTACACAGAAGGGTGATGATGGACACTCGAGTGCGATAATTAATTCTGCGCTCTACAGTGCACACGATGGAAGAAACCAACTTTGTGCAATAATGTCAAAGATTGCAGTCGAGTTAGCTATACAGATCGTGTGCTGTGAGATCGACAAGGTAAACTGATTCCATAATGGTTAATAAAATCTAAGACTATTGCATATTAAGGTCAAAATAGTGCTAGCAATATACGAGTCTCATAGGATGCCATTTCAATGATTGTACCACAAAAGCTCGAAATGTTACAAGGTTCAAATTCCAGAGTTATATGGCTCAAATTCGAAGATTACAAGGTTCAAACTGATATTAGAAATGAAATTCAGCTCATCAGCTGCAAAGGCTCGCGCTGATCCGCTGAACATCACTTAAAAAAAGACACATCCGTGACATTTTGGGCCGAACGAAATTTTTTTCAGTCATACTTATGACACTTCTATGACAATAACTCGGACAAAACCCGGTATCATCATAGATGTGGTGGGGTCCTACTTCTATGATAAAAAATTACGACACAAAATGGGCTTTTCGTCCTGGGCGGGCCGGAGACACAGCTGCATGACATTCTTTGGGCCGTCCATGACGGAAAAAACCATGGTAGAAGCGAGGGCGAGGAAAATATCGGGGAGTTCCCGGTTACAGTGGCTGGCCCGGGGGCGAGCGATGCGCGTTTATCTCGTGCGTACGCGCGTGTGTGCGAGGCATTGGGCTCTAACTGAACTCGAGCGATTGCACTGCAGGCTACGCGTTACTGAACCCGAGCGATCGATCGATGGCTGTTAACTGAACCCGATCGAGCGATTCCTTCGCTACTGCTGCTAACTGAAGCCGATCGATGCTTCCTCTGGATGAACAGTTCCCGGTGGGGGTTGGATGAACCGGAACCCGTGGTAGTAGAGGCCGTTGCCGTTGGATGAACAGTACCCTGATCGATCGAGCCGGTGGATGAACAGGACCCCGCGGAGGGCTCGATGAACAGGACCCCGTGGAGGGCTGGTTGAATAGTAGCCGGTGGAGGGCTGGTTGAACAGTAGCCGGTGGAGGGCTGGATGAACAATAGCCCGTGGAGGGGTAGTTGAATAGGATCCCGTGGAGAGGGCTGATTGAACAATAGCCGGTGGAGGAGCGCGCGGTGGAGGCTGGATGAACAGGAGCCCGTGGATGAACAGTCGCAGGTGGAGGCTGGAGGAGGTCGACGGTGGATGAACAGTAGCCCGTGGAGGCTGGAGGAGGTCGACGGTGGAGATGAACAGTATCCCGTGGAGTCCCGTTTTGCGGTACGCCACACCCCTCCCGATGAACAGGACCCCCGTTTCGACCGTAGTGCTCCAACACAAGTCCGTTTCCTCCGTTTTGCGGTACGCCACACCCCTCCCGATCAACAGGACCCTGTTTCGACCGTAGGAGGTCCGTTTCCTCTGTTTTGCGGTACGCAGGACCCCTTCCGATGAACAGGATCCCGTTTCCACCGTGGCCGGTCGAACACAAGGCCGTTTCCTCTGTTCTGCGATACGCCAGGCCTCGTTTCCATCGGCTATTCCGTCCAAGCCGGTTGGCTCCCGATGAACAACACACGTTCCGTTGCCTACTAATGAACACGACACATTCCGTTGCCTCCCAATGAACATGACGACGACACAGTTTCTCCGTTCGGACCCAGCCATGTACACGAGCCCTGGCCGTACATATGCGCGAGTAGGCGTTCGAGACCCCGCCCGTATGTATGTACGTGGACGTATTTTCTTTCTTGCACCCTGGCCGTTGTACGTATGTTTACATGATACGTGGGCGCCTCTACTACGACACGTGTGCGCCTCTACTATGACACGTGCACGCCTCTACTACGACACGTGCCCTTCCTTGCACGGCCATGGTTCATCGCTGCAGCTTGCAGACAGACCGATCGACCAGTATGTACGTACACGTTCGCGACCAGAATGACAACGCTACGTACGCTTCGACCAGGTGGGTCCCGACTGTCAGGCACTTCCTTGCGTGCGAAGATGTAGCTGGTGGGTCCCAGCAGTCAGGGGGGGACATTTTTTTCGTGAAATACGGTGGCCCGTCCGGTGGGTCCCTGCTGTCAGGTGGAGGAATAATTATTTTGCGCGTAATAAGGAGGCACTTCCTTGCTGCGGCCGTGGACCCAGCTGTCAGCCTCTCCATGTACAGTACTCTTCCGATGGAAGTCGTTCCTTGACCATGTTGACCACGCCGCGACGAGAGCACCACGGCGGTGGACGACGGCGAGGCCTAGGAAGGGGACGACGCGGAGCCGGGGAATACACGGCAGTGGAAGCCCACGCGGAGAGGAGTACGAGGGTTCACTGGTTCGGTTGCGGTGTGAGGCTGCCGTCGCCGCAGAATAACAGGGGGTCTGGGTGAGTAGAGTTGGATGGTCTGGCCAGCGATGGGAGTAGTAGGGGGCGGTGAGGCCTCCGCGGCATCACAGCCGGCCACGGGAGGCAGGTGCACGCGGCACGACCAGCACTGGTTTGGGCGGCTGGAGCAAGAAGACCAGAGGTTGAAGAAGCACTACGGCCGTTGGATGGACATCGTACGGTCACTGGAGCTAGAATCGTTCATATTGACTAAGTTGACAAAGCCCTCCGTCCCTGTCAACTTAGTAGGCCCACAAGTCAGCCTCCAATGCAGGGGGTATTCATTTTTTTGTGCATAATAAGGAGGCACTTCCTTGCGTGCGAAGATATAGCTAGTGGGTCCAAGCTGTCCGTGGGGGAACATTTTTTTCGCGAAATACAGAGGCCCTTTCGGTCGGTCCCATATGTCAGGTGGAGGAATCATTATTTTGCGCGTAATAAGGAGGCATTTCCTTGTGTGCGGCCATGGACCCAGCTGTCAGCCTCTCCACGTACAGTGCACTTCCGATGGATGTTGTTCGTTGATCACGTTGACCACGCCGCGCCGAGAGCACCAGCGCGGTGGACGACGGTGAGGCCTACGAAGGGAACGACACAGAGCTGGGGAAGACACGACAGTGGCTGCCCACGCGGTGGGGAGCATGAGGGTTGACTGGTTCGGCTGCCGTCGCCGGAAAATAACAGGAGGTGTGGGTGAGTAGAGGGATAGACAGGCCAGGGATGTGAGTATGGTGGGGCCGTGAGGCCTGCCCGACAGCATAGTCGGCCACGGGAGGCGGGAGCAGGCGGTTCCGCCGGCGCTGGTTTGGGCGGCTGGAGCGGGAAGATCAGAGACTGAAGAAGCACGATTGCCGTTAGATTGACATCTGACGGTCTGACGCTGGTAGAGTCGATTGTTGACTAAGTTTCTTTTTTGAGAAACCTTGTGTACGCATGAACTTAGTAGGCCCACAAGTCAGCCTCCAAATCTGTGGCAGACAACATAGAGCCCATTTGCTAAAAAATTTATAATTTGCAGCCCATATGCTAATTCTTAAGTAATTTATTACAGCCCATTTTCTGCCCAGGACCATGGTCAAAAAGTTCAACCTTATTTTGCATATTTCGGTGGAGTCCGAACTATTGTAATCCCGAAATGATAAACATTTTTTTAAGAACTTATTGATTTGCCAAAAAAATCGTTTTGTTTTTGTAAGCAAATAAGACGTGGGACAATTGAGTTGGTTTAAGGGAAAACCAGTTGTAAAAAAATCAGCGCCGGGAGGGAAAACAACAACAAAAATAAGGATGTAAATATGAAAAGGGAACTTTATGTATTTTCAATATAATGATACGTGTATATGAACTAGTAAAACTATAGGTAGAGATTAGAAAACGGATGTAGGACATGGCGTTTCAAGAGGAAAATAGAACTGGGCTGTGTGTTTGATTCACTAAAAAAACTGCCTGCGAATGTTGTAAGACAAAATATAACTATCGCTGGCGGGCCAGAGGCCAGTAGATACCTGCTGGATCTTTGTGCCCCGTCGTCGTTATGGGATGGGCCTGTTAAAAACAAAACCAAGCCTGGGAAGTCTACATCCCAGTTGAAACTTGCTCGACCTGAAAAAACAACATACCTGCTCAACAAATGAGAGAATTCTGCAAGTACAGATTGATAACTGGTTTGCAGCAGGTATATTGTTATTTCATCGTGATAATAAGTGCATACACTTGTTTCAAAAATTTGTAGAACTGGGAATTCGAACGGCAGGTGCTTATACTACCCATCAAATAAAAATCACGTGCCTGAAAATTCGTTTCGAAACAAATGGTTCAACTTTATATCCACTTCGACCCTCGGCATGATGGTTGGAAGCAAATGCCAAGTTCACACCGAAAGATCGTTAGCAAAAATACCAACTTGCGGACGACAAGGTAGTACAAGTACCAATACCAAACTAATTTATAATCTTTTTACTCCTGGCCCTAGTGTTCGTCTGGTAGAACATCTTGCAGAGGACCAGCTCCCGCTCCTTCTTTTGCTCCAGTTCCTCGAGGTGGTACCGGTGCATCACCCAGTTGGTCCTCTACTGGTGAAAGTTCTTGTTGGTGTGCAGCACCAGAACCTTTTTGCTGCCCGTCTGCCGGCCGTTGACCACAACCGGCAAGGTATTGTTGGTCTTGTGCCACATCGCGTGCATGCCGCACTCCGATTGTATCTTGCGACGCGTCCACGTGCCCCTTTTGAACGCCCTGGAATTGCGGTGGAAGAAATGCTTGCTTAGGCCACTCAGTGTGATACCTGCAGTATTGTCGAATACAGGTTTTAGTGTACATGGTTGGCATTTTCATAACATCTTTGGCATGTTGCAGTCACTTGTTTCACTTTTTATTAACTGTCAAATTGTAATTGCTTCACTAGGTCTGCGTCTAAAAAGAAAAATAGAGCTATAAACAAAGGAATATGTTTGTGCAAGTAGACGGCCAATTGGTGTCTTACCTGGAAGTTTCTCAGGATGGGTGTAGCATATGCCGTGCTCGCTGTCGATGGTTGGTATGAATAAATCGATGAGAGGGTGAGATCTCGCGTTGTCAGCACTCACTTTGGCCTCAAGGTGCTCGATCAACTCTTGATCCGTGGGATCGAACTTCACGCCAGCCGGCAGCACCGGCCAATCCTTCTTGGACTTGCATCGGTTAATTCCAATTATATGGTACTCAATGTATGATCAATCGACTATTTTAAGTGAACGATGAAAGATTTCGACAAATAAGTGGTACTCCAAATCTGGAGTCCACAATACCCGAACACGCCACCGGGATTCTTGTGTCACCTCACGCGCAGCGTGTTGTCACGTCAATTCAATGTGTGGACATGATGAATAATTTGACCGACGTATACTAGTACTGCTACTGTACTACTTACTAGTCGTATTTAGTGTCACATTTTAACCATAGGTTTAACTAACAAGTACGCACTTGAAGCCTAATTGATATATATATATGGCTTCTACACAGCATCTCCATCATCATTATCAGTACATCCTACGCAGGTGAGTTAGGATGCACTTGATCCCAGAAAGGTATCTATCCTTCAAACCAGAGGAGTGCTTCAAACTAACAACAGTAGATAATATCCAACAAAAGAGGGCCGTGGTACAGCAGCAGAATACATGGCTCAATCTAGATATCAGTACGAATCAAGTTGTGCATATTTGCTGTTGGTATGAACCACATCGCCGCATGTCGGGTTTGCAAAAGCCATCCATCACATGGAAGCTTGATGGCTTTCACACACTGAAGATTATCTGGCAACAAGCTGTGTCGATGAATCTCTGGATATGGTGATTCATGAAAGCCATGGTATGATGTGTAAATACAGTCCCCCCTGGCGAATGGAAGTTGCATAGCACGGTAATCATCGCCGGTGATATGATCGATGATTGGTTGGATGATCGGATAATTGAGCCCAAGGAACATGGAGTGGTTGCCGAGGCTGTAAACCCACCTCCAGTTGAATACGCCTGGCCCGACGGAGCTGGGATCTTTCTCAAACATGAAGCAGCCATAGCCATCAATGTCACGAACGCCCCAGGCATTGTACTGCATGTGGTTTGATGTAATGGTTTGGTCAATTTGGTACGTGCGAATGAGCATCAAATGACCGCCGTCAGCTGAACGAGCGATAAACCACCACCCATCGGCTGGTATGATTCCAGGTCCTGGAATCATGAAGGCCAGCGCATTTGCGTCTGCTGCAACCATTCAAATCGGAGAACAAAAGGACAAAAATAAACAATCATGTTCAGAGTATGTGTGGAATTAAGATTAGTATAACAGTGAGACATATCATAGACAGAGAATTGCAATGCCGTGGTCATAATCATACCCTAAGTAAGAAAAATAAGCCAATGGCTTTCATATTCTAGCAATATGTCATGGTTCAAACATCATGTGACAATGAGAGGAAAACAGCTATGACAGGGCCTACTCATATTCTACCATAGTACTTAGTACTGTTCTCATATCAACTCTAAGCAATAACATGCGTTGTTATAAAAATCTTGGAAATGAGAGTAACATATAGCAATCATGAGGTTATGCTCATAATATATATTCTAACAATCATTAGATGCCAATTGTTCCCATATCAACTCTAACAATAACATGTGTGGTCATAAAAATCTAGGAAATGAGAGGAACATATAGCAATGATGTGGTTATAGACATACTATGTATTCTAAATTTGTAACAATGAATAGGTATTCGTATTCATAAGGTAAAGATGAGATGAGATAGAACAATTAAACGACGATAGATTCCACCAATATAGGCAGCCAATCTGTGCGTCGACCGCGTAAATGATGCCATCGTGCACAATAGCATCAGACAGAAATGTTGCCTCAACAGGATTGACGATGAGCCATAACCATGTATGGCGACCAGATTCCAGATAGACTAATCCCATGTTGAAGAAGGCAATGAGCTGGTAATCCATGTATCTTCTGATGGTGTGGGCACTTCGCAGATTACAACTTTCAGCAAACAGAGGTCGAGCCAAAAGCTTGACGCATCTCGTGCGTAGTAGGCAGGAGTGTCCGGCGGGCCGCGAGGCTCGATGGCGGCGGTATCCAACGATGGAAGGGTGATCTCTCACTGGGTGTAGATATCCACAAGACATCACGGACTACCGGATTGGTGGATGAGGACGATCCAGTTGGCCTTCATGCCTGCCCAGTAGTGGCCGCGCATGAAGGACAGGTGGACGGGTAGTGGTAGCATGTCGAGGGGCACCACGGCAACCTCCGTAGGATCGTCAAGTCGGTGTCTGGGCCAACTGCGAGGATCATGCATCAGCAAGCAGGGTGTCTTGAAAAGAGCCGGCCGGTTGCAGACGAGTAGACGGTACAAAGACACCGAGCATGCGGCCAGACGGACGGTGCTGAGTAGGTCCATACGATTACAGATATGCTCCAAGAGAACATCGGGGAGGGAATTCCAATCGCGGCTCTGCGTGTCAGTCGGTTCTGCCATAGGTTTTTTCAGGGCGCTGAGTGATTGGGGTTTTCGGTGCCTGTGAGCCAGTGGGGAAGTGGATTCGGGCGGGCGAGGGAGGAAGATGGCATGTGTGGCCGAGTAGTGAGCGGGGGGATATGGTACGCGCGAGCTACCAAGGAAGATGGCGCGGGCGGGCGAGCAGTGAGTGGGGGGAAATGGTGTGCGACCGACGATGGGGAAGAGAGGAGGAAGAAGAGTGAAAGACGGGGAAGAAAGTGCATTAAATCTGAATTCTACTAGTACTACTACCAGGATATACCGTCCTTCAGAGTGTAAATAGTTACGCCGATGACATGTGGGTCTACCTCAAGAGGGCCCATATGTCAGTTAATGGAGGAGAGAGGTGCGTAGGCGTATTTGACGAAGCGTGCTCTGCTGGCAAACATGATGGCAGTACTGGGTAAGGCTGATTTAGTAACACCAACACGCGTGTGTCCCATCTGCTGCAGCGTGTATTGTCACTTCACTACGAAGACTAGTTGAATAGTTCTCTCTGACCGAGATGGGGAATAATGGATCGCGAAGACTTCCTATCTACAGTATCCCTATGCCTCTACGCTCACTTCACGCATTTTGCTCCGTACGTAGTCACTTGTTGAAATCTCTAGAAAGACAAATACTCCATATTTGGGAACAGAGGGAGGCTTTTACTCCGTATTTGGGAACAGAGGGAGTATCACCATATGGAGGGAACAGTGGAAGCTTGAAATATGAACATGTCAATGGGAGGGAGTAAAAGCCTCATGCATGCAACATGCGACACTCACACGTACACATGGACGCACGCAACACTCACGCACCCATGCAGCACACATCACACGACGCAACACACATGCTCATGCTCAAGTGCTCAACCTACTCCCTACGCCCGTGAAAGACTGTACATTTAGAGATTTACAGATTGACCAGGGCATGATTAACGCCCAAAAGTAGCAGACTTATGTGTGCATGCGACCATTGAGAGAAGAAGATTAAATGAAGGTTGTTGCATGCTGTAATTAAGGATAGACATGTAGCCTATACCTAGAGCACAAGTTGGTGCATTAGTCAATCAATATCGATTTAGATTAGGCTAGTCATAGTGGGGAGTAACTTAGACTAGTAACATGCATATGTTACTAGTCTATGTTACTACATTCATAGTGGGAAGTAACATATAGTTGGTATCATGCAAGCCAGCTTTTATTAAGATGTAGACTCATTTTGCCTTGGTATGTGTTATGCTACAGTAACATAGGAGTATTATGTTACTCCAACCATCTCTCCCCTCATTAACTACATGCCATGTAAGCAAATTTTTCTTGGGAAGTGTTATGTTACTTGCTAAGTTACTCCCACTATGACCAGCCTTAAAGGCTAAATGCATTAGAAGTGTAGATGTACACTCTTTGTTTTTTAGCCGATGTACACTCTTTGTTGGAAGACCGAGGGAGTACACGTGCATGCACTCACATACACAGCCAGGGTGGTTCGTGCGCAAGGGTTGGACTCCTGTCGCGCCTGCGTAAAGTTTTGTTTAACTGATTTCTTTGCTTTGCCAATTGACAGGTTGGACCCAGAAACCAGGTGACAATTTAACCAGTGAACAAAGTGCCACGTCGACTATGTGGCCGGTCAGTAGGGTGCAATACGGTGCTCTACGATGAGCTAGTGATCGTATAATCACTACAAAACTATATAGTGACCGTAAAGAGCGTATTGTTACATACGTTGACCGCCAGTGTATTTTTCTCGTTTCAAATTAAGCCATATTAACCGGAAAGGATGTAGTATGGACTAGTACTAGTAATGCTTTGATGTGTCCCGTCAGCTCGCCGAACGAGGAGAAGCTTGCTTACTACGCCTCTCCCTCGCCCACGCGCGCGGTGGCTCGCAGGACGAGGAGAGGGTTTTGAATACAGCGCCCTCTCCCTCTCCCTCGCCCTCACCCTCACCCTCACGGTGGACGTGCAGCAGTTCAATCGGTGTCAGATTGCCAGAAGCATATTGTACTGTAGTATCATCATTGTTGGACCTTCCGAAGAGGCGAAGAGCCAAGTGCAAGGTTCAAACGAGTACGAACTGTTGAACCTCCTGAAGAGGCAAAGAGCCAAGCGCAAGGTTTTATAGGAGTCGTCGTCCTAGTAGGAGTATACTACGTACAACTATAGCGAACGATTCTACTGTATGATGCCGCCACGTCACCTGTATCCAAAGCTGTGCCACCTTTTTTTCTCAAAGAGCGTGTTGGAGCCCGTGCAAAAACCACACAAGTTGCACGTATACATAACACATTTACTAGTAATAAATTCTAAAGGACAAATGCTAGTATGCCACCCAAGTTCATCTCCAATTCATGTGATAAATTTGTGCATGACTAGTCTACATATATTCACAGCGCTACCATTCACAATTTACCATACTCCACTTACACGTTATAGTTGGGCTACATGTCCTCCTCCAGGTTCCAGTCCCAGGTGTTCTTCATGGATGGCACGATCCATAGCGGTGGGAAACGGGAATCATTGTCGCAGCTTTCTAGTCCGGTTCCACACGATGGAGACTCATCCAAGCTGAAGCGGCATAAATCAGGGATAGCGTGTCCCAACACGTCGTTCATCCGGCGGTGCGCACTGAAGACACAACCATGCTTCATGAACGGTAGGCCTTCGGTGGCATCCGCTTCACAATGGGGTAGCTGTCCCCAATGAAAAGCGACTACTCTCCAAGAGTGTTCCTCGACACCCACGTAGCATTACGGGGGTCGAACTCGGTGCCGTTCATCTGGTACACGCGGCATCTCAGATCTGGACACATGGTGACGTACATAGTCAAGGTCCATGCATAATAATGCTGTGCTCAAATATGGCGGTCAGTAATACTGTGGAGCAAATAGTACTACTCCGGTATAGAGGAAGTAAAATAACCGGCTTATTATATATAGCCACTCTTGGCTACATGGATGAGATAGTAAGACATGGAAAAACAAAAATGGTGGAAGCTAGTGGGTTCATGTCTTCAAGGGCCTAGCTAGCTACTCCAAGGTAAAAAGTACTCCTACTAATACTAGTAAGTAGTACAACAATGAAATAGAAGGCGAGAGGGTTAAAACATATAATACTAAATGGAATACCTGGGTAGATGGTGACGGTCCGATCATGGTAGATTGTGTGACCATGTTGCACATCAGTGGTACCATGGGTAACGACTGCTAAAATTGTTGATCCCAATATGCCAAAGTCAGCTACAAGGTTCCAGGTTAGACCGAATCACGGATGCAAATGCACATCCAGGATCGGCGATCTTATTTTGATCGGGGATGACTGGTCCCTGCAAAATAATGGAGTACCGTTAGGGATGCAAATGATGGTTTGTGGCTTTGTGCATTCCGTTTGTAATCTCTCGTACCATAGGATGGCAACCAGATGAAACAAGTCCCCTAGCTTGTCATTGCGAAGATGCGGCCTAGATAGCGCATGGCGTCTTCGAACGTGTAGGGGTACAAATCTACCGCGGCCAACCTGCGCCAGCCTCTGCCGTTACTGCCTCTTGCATTGATGGCAATCCTTATGTCGAACACCGCGATGAGATAGTAATCGTCGTAGCTGCGTCGCTTAGTCGGCAGGTCCGCAATTGCTATCTTCTTCAATCTCATGTAGGCATCATCATATGTATTCAAGCCCAGCCAGTCCGGAAGGCCGATCCCAATGGTGGAGAAAGGGTCTACGGGAACGGCCGCACTGCTGTGGATGTTGTGCAAAATGATGGTGGTATCCGGCCGGAGGTATGCAAGCCAATCTTCGTTGGCACCGACCCAGACCTATATATAAGACGGTGGGCAGCGGAGAAATTACGGGATGGAAATGGAATAACTAAGTACTACATGATCAAACTCCATTACTGACCTGCTCATCGGACAAAAGCCGACTACCTCTCAACGTCGGCAACTCTAGCGGAGTCAACGTGCAACCATGGCCAGGGAGCGGTGCACTATTCGAAGGATTGTCCCATAGAAGAACCTTCTCCTCGAGGACGCATGGAAGACCAACAAGCATGGCCTTTTCCCAAGCATGTTTAAGCACCGTCTTGAAAAAGTTGGTGCAGGAAGCACCGAGTCTTGCGGCGGTGAGGACGTCGGAGCGGCGTGCGATTTCTCCTAGAGGATCGCCGTCCAAGGTCTCCCAGCCCCGACGAGGAGGAGAACCGCCTGGCGAATGATTTCTACTACACAACCTTCTTCTTGTAGACGTTGTTGGGCCTCCAAGTGCAGAGGTTTGTAGGACAGTAGCAAATTTCCCTCAAGTGGATGACCTAAGGTTTATCAATCCGTGGGAAGTGTAGGTTGAAGATGGTCTCTCTCAAACAACCCTGCAACCAAATAACAAAGAGTCTCTTGTGTCCCCAACACAACCAATACAATGGTAAATTGTATAGGTGCACTAGTTCGGCGAAGAGATGGTGATACAAGTGCAATATGGATGGTAGATATAGGTTTTTGTAATCTGAAAATATAAAACAGCAAGGTAGCAAGCGATAAAAGTGAGCGTAAATGGTATTGCAATGCGTTGAAACAAGGCCTAGGGTTCATACTTTCACTAGTGCAAGTTCTCTCAACAATACTAACATAATTGGATCATATAACTATCCCTCAACATGCAACAAAGAGTCACTCCAAAGTCACTAATAGCGGAGAACAAACGAAGAGATTATTGTAGGGTACGAAACCACCTCAAAGTTATCCTTTCTGATCGATCTATTCAAGAGTCCGTAGTAAAATAACACGAAGCTATGCTTTTCATTCGATCTGTCATAGAGTTCATACTAGAATAACACCTTAAGATACAAATTAACCAAAACCCTAATGTCACCTAGATACTCCAATGTCACCTCAAGTATCCGTGGGTATGATTATACGACATGCATCACACAATCTCAGATTCATCTATTCAACCAACACAAAGAACTTCAAAGAGTGCCCATAGTTTCTACCGGAGATTCAAGACAAAAACGTGTGCCAACCCCTATGCATAGGTTCATGAGCGGAACCTGCAAGTTGATCACCAAAACATACATCAAGAGGATCACGTGATATCCCATTGTCACCACAGATAAGCACGGCAAGACATACATCAAGTGTTCTCAAATCCTTAAAGACTCAAGCTGATAAGATAACTTCAAAGGGAAAACTCAATCCATTACAAGAGAGTAGAGGGGGAGAAACATCATAAGATCCAACTATAATAGCAAAGCTCGCGATACATCAAGATCGTATCACCTCAAGAACACGAGAGAGAGAGAGATCAAACACATAGCTACTGGTACATACCCTCAGCCCCGAGGGTGAACTAATCCCTCCTCGTCATGGAGATCGTCGGGATGATGAAGATGGCCACCGGTGAGGGATCCCCCCTCCAGCAGGGTGCCGGAACAGGGTCCCGATTGGTTTTTGGTGGCTATAGAGGCTTGCAGCGGCGGAACTCCCGATCTATTCTATTCCCCGATGGTTTTAGGGTATATGGATATATATATGCGAAAGAAGTCGGTCAGGGGAGCCACGAGGGGCCCACGAGGGTGGAGGGCGCGCCCAGGGGGTGGGCACGCCCCCTGCCTCGTGCTCTCCTCGTTGATCCCCTGACATGCACTCCAAGAGTCCTGGATTGCTTTCTTTCCAAAAATAACTTCTCCCGAAGGTTTCATTCCATTTGGACTCCGTTTGATATTCCTTTTCTTCGAAACACTGAAAGAAGGGAAAAAACAGGAACTGGCACTGGGCTCTGGGTTAATAAGTTAGTCCCAAAAATAATATAAAAGTGTATAATAAAGCCCATTAAACATCCAAAACAGATAATATAATAGCATGGAACAATAAAAAATTATAGATACGTTGGAGACGTATCAGCATCCCCAAGCTTAATTCCTGCTCGTCCTCGAGTAGGTAAATGATAAAAACAGAATTTTTGATGTGGAATGCTACCTAACATATTTATGCATGTAATTCTCTTTATTGTGGCAAGAATATTCAGATCCATAAGATTCAATACAAAAGTTTAATATTGACATAAAAATAATAATCGCATACTAACAAAGTAATCATGTCTTCTCAAAATAACATGGCCAAAGAAAGCTATCCCTACAAAATCATATAGTCTGGCTATGCTCTATCTTCATCACACAAAGTATTTAATCATGCACAACCCCGATGACAAGCCAAGCAATTGTTTCATATTTTTGATGTTCTTAAACTTTTTCAACTTTCACGCAATATATGAGCGTGAGCCATGGACATAGCACTATAGGTGGAATAGAATGGTGGTTGTGAGGAAGACAAAAAAGAGAAGATAGTCTCACATCAACTAGGCGTATCAACAGGCTATGGAGGTGTCCATCAATAGATATCAATGTGAGTGAGTAGAGATTGCCATGCAACAGATGCACTAGAGCTATAAGTGTATGAAAGCTCAAAAAGAAACTAAGTGGGTGTGCATCCAACTCGCTTGCTCACGAAGACCTAGGGCATTTTGAGGAAGCCCATCATTGGAATATGCAAGCCAAGTTCTATAATGTAAAATTCCCACTAGTATATGAAAGTGACAACATAGGAGATTCTCTATCATGAAGATCATGGTGCTAATTTGAAGCACAAGTGTGGTAAAAGGATAGTAGCATTGCCCCTTCTCTCTTTTTCTCTCATCATTTATTTTTATTTTTTTGGGCCTTTTCTCTTTTTTTATGGCCTCTTTTTTTCCTTTTTTTTCTTTTTGTCCGGAGTCTCATCCCGACTTGTGGGGGAATCATGGTCTCCATCATCCTTTCCTCACTGGGACAATGCTCTAATAATGATGATCATCACACTTTTATTTACTTACAACTCAAGAATTACAACTCAATACTTAGAACAAAATATGACTCTATATGAATGCCTCCGGTGGTGTACCGGGATGTGCAATGAATCAAGAGTGACATGTATGAATGATGAATGGTGGCCTTGCCACAAATACAATGTCAACTACATGATCATGCAAAGCAATATGAGAATGATGGAGCGTGTCATAGTAAACGAAACGGTGGTAAGTTGCATGGCAATATATCTCGGAACGGCTATGGAAATGCCATAATAGGTAGGTAAGGTGGCTGTTTTGCGGAAGGTATATGGTGGGTGTATGATACCGGCAAAAAGGTGCGCGGTATTAGAGAGGCTAGCAATGGTGGAAGGGTGAGAGTGCGTTTAATCCATGGACTCAACATTAGTCATAAATAACTCACATACTTATTGCAAAAATCTATTAGTTATCGAAACGAAGTACTATGCGCATGCTCATAGGGGGATAGATTGGTAGGAAAAGACCATCGCTCGTCCCCGACCGCCACTCATAAGGAAGACAATCAATAAATAAATCATGCTCCGACTTCATCACATAACGGTTCACCATACGTGCATGCTACGGGAATCACAAACTTTAACACAAGTATCTCTCAAATTCACAACTACTAAACTAGCATTACTCTAATATCACCATCTTTATATCTCAAAACAATAATCAAGTATCAAACTTCTCATAGTATTCAATGCACTTTATATGAAAGTTTTTATTATATCCCTCTTGGATGCCCATCATATTAGGACTAAATTCATAACCAAAGCAAATTACCATGCTGTTATAAAGACTCTCAAAATAATATAAGTGAAGCATGAGAGTTCATCTATTTCTTCAAAATAAAATTACCGTCGTGCTCTAAAAGATATAAGTGAAGCACTAGAGCAAATGACAAACTACTCCAAAAGATATAAGTGAAGATCAATGAGTAGTCGAATAATTATGTAACCATGTCAAGACTATCTAACATTTAACAATTTCAGATCTTGGTATTTTATTCATACAATAAGCAAAACAAAAGAAAATAAAATGACGCTCCAAGCAAAACACATATCATGTGGTGAATAAAAATATAGCTCCAAGTAAAGTTACCGATGAACGAAGACGAAAGAGGGGATGCCATCCGGGGCATCCCCAAGCTTAGGCTTTTGGTTGTCCTTGAATATTACCTTGGGGTGCCTTGGGAATCCCCAAGCTTAGGCTCTTGCCACTCCTTATTCCATAGTCCATCGAATGTTTACCCAAAACTTGAAAACTTCACAACACAAAACTTAACAGAAAATCTCGTGAGCTCCGTTAGCGAAAGAAAACAAAACACCACTTCAAGGTACTGTAATGAACTCATTCTTTATTTGTATTGGTGTTAAAGCTACTGTATTCCAACTTCTCTATGGTTTATAAACTATTTTACTAGCTATAGATTCATCAAAATAAGCAAACAACACACGAAAAACAGAATCTGTCAAAAACAGAACAGTCTGTAGTAATCTGTAACTAACGCTAACTTCTGGAACTCAAAAAATTCTAACAAAATAGGAAGACCTAGATAATTTGTTTATTGATCTACTTCAA
Organism: Aegilops tauschii subsp. strangulata; assembly: GCF_002575655.3. Classification (NCBI taxonomy): domain Eukaryota; kingdom Viridiplantae; phylum Streptophyta; class Magnoliopsida; order Poales; family Poaceae; genus Aegilops; species Aegilops tauschii. The sequence goes on from NC_053041.3 coordinate 81,714,147, forward strand.
TTGGAATCAGTATTTTATCACTTTCTGGTGATTTTTAACAATTGTTTTCATGAGCAGAAAGTTTCTGTCTTTTTCAGCAAGATCAAATAATTATCATCCAAGAAGATCCTATAGGTCTTACTTGGCACAAACACTAATTAAAACATAAAACCACATCTAAACAGAAGCTAGATGGATTATTTATTACTAAACAGAACCAAAAAGCAAGAAACTAAAATAAAATTGGGTTGCCTCCCAACAAGCGCTATCGTTTAACGCCCCAAGCTAGGCATGATGATTTCAATGATGCTCACATAAAAGATAAGAATTGAAACATAAAGAGAGCTCATGAAGAATATGACCACCACATTTAAGTCTAACCCACTTCCTATGCATAGAGATTTTTGAGCAAACAACTTATGGGAACAATAATCAACTAGCATAGGAAGGCAAAACAAGCATAACTTTAAAACTTTAAGCACATAGAGAGGAAACTTGATATTATTGCAATTCCTACAAGCATATATTCCTCCCTCATAATAATTTTCAGTAGCATCATGAATGAATTCAACAATATAACCAGCACCTAAAGCATTCTTTTCATGATCTACAAGCATAGAAATTTTATTACTCTCCACATAAGCAAAATTCTTCTCATTCGGAATAGTGGGAGTATCATAAGAGACTTGAATACTATAAATTGTTTCCACATTAAAAGAGTAATGTTCTGAAAAGGGGTAATCATAATCATGACAATTTTTGTAAATATAATCATCACTACTCTTTATAGCATAAGTGTCATCACAATAATCATCATAAATAGGAGGCATGCTATCATCATAATAAATTTGCTCATCAAAACTTGGGAGGCTAAAAATATAATGTTCATGAAACGTAGCATCCCCAAGCTTGGGACAAACATTAATTGCAGCAAATATATTCTCAAAAACATCATCTTCATCAAACATAGCATCCCCAAGCTTGGGCCTTTTCATATCATAAGCATAATCACTCTCATCATTAATAGTATGGATAGCACCAATAGTATATCAATTATCATCATCACGATGAGTAATAGGAGCAACATCATTTGGGAGGGATACCTTTCTACCTTTGCTTCTCCATCTTTTCTTTTTCTTCTTCACATCGTGTGTAGGTTCAATCCTCTTTTTGGAGCTCCTTATTGATGAGATTTGTTGAATAGAAGGCTCCTCCTCGTTACCTGATTCATCATAAGAAATAATAGGAGAATATTGGGAAGTCTCTTCCCTTTCGTTAGTATTCTCTTCATCTTCTATTTGTTTACTTTTCTTTATGTAATTGGCAATATAAGGATTTTCAATGCAATTCACCGCACAATACATATAAATTTCTTCTAGATCAAAGTCAAGAAATTTATCAAGATTAAATTTTGGAATACCCTCAGTTATATGTTTCATTTCTTCATACCCCAAAAGAAGACTAAGCTCTTTATGATGCTCAAGGGTAATCAAGTTGTCACAATTTTTGGACATGATTTGATCATGAAACAAATAGCATTGGTGCTTTAAATGACCATGTTCATTGCAAAGTTCATAAGGATGGGGAAAAATATTGAATCTTTCAGCACAATCATCTAGCCTTTCTTGCAACCATTTAGTTTCTAAGTGCTTGTGCCTCTTACAAAATCTATCTTCCCTTTTTGGTATGTATTTGCAAACTCTATGCACTCCACATAAATCGACATGCTTATAAGAGATATTTTCATCATGACTAGTGCAATGATCATTAGTACTATGGATATTAAAGGAGTTCATACTAACAACATTGCAATCATGCTCATCATTCAAAGATTTAGTGCCAAACATTTTAATGCATTCTTCTTCTAACACTTCGGCACAATTTTCCTTTCCATCATACTCACGAAAGATACTAAAAAGATGAAGCGTATGAGGCAAACTCAATTCCATCTTTTTTGTAGTTTTCTTTTATAGACTAAACTAGTGACAAAAAAAGAAACAAAAAGATTCGATTGCAAGATCTAAAGATATACCTTCAAGCACTCACCTCCCCGGCAACGGCGCCAAAAAAGAGCTTGATGTCTACTACACAACCTTCTTCTTGTAGACGTTGTTGGGCCGCCAAGTGCAGAGGTTTGTAGGACAGTAGCAAATTTCCCTCAAGTGGATGACCTATGGTTTATCAATCCGTGGGAGGCGTAGGTTGAAGATGGTCTCTCTCAAACAACCCTGCAACCAAATAACAAAGAGTCTCTTGTGTCCCCAACACACCCAATACAATGGTAAATTGTATAGGTGCACTAGTTCGGCGAAGAGATGGTGATACAAGTGCAATATGGATGGTAGATATAGGTTTTTGTAATCTGAAAATATAAAAACAACAAGGTAGCAAGCAATAAAAGTGAGCGTAAACGGTATTGCAATGCGTTGAAACAAGGCCTAGGGCTCATACTTTCACTAGTGCAAGTTCTCTCAACAATAATAACATAATTGGATCATATAACTCTCCCTCAACATGCAACAAAGAGTCACTCCAAAGTCACTAATAGCGGAGAACAAATGAAGAGATTATTGTAGGGTACGAAACCACCTCAAAGTTATCCTTTCTGATCGATCTATTCAAGAGTCCGTAGTAAAATAACATGAAGCTATTCTTTCCGTTCGATCTATCATAGAGTTCATACTAGAATAACACCTTAAGATACAAATCAACCAAAACCCTAATGTCACCTAGATACTCCAATGTCACCTCAAGTATCTGTGGGTATGATTATACGATATGCATCACACAATATCAAATTCATCTATTCAACCAACACAAAGAACTCCAAAGAGTGCCCCAAAGTTTCTACCGGAGAGTCAAGACGAAAACGTGTGCCAACCCCTATGCATAGGTTCATGGGCGGAACCCGCAAGTTGATCACCAAAACATACATCAAGAGGATCACGTGATATGCCATTGTCACCACAGATAAGCACGGCAAGACATACATCAAGTGTTCTCAAGTCCTTAAAGACTCAATCCGATAAGATAACTTCAAAGGGAAAACTCAATCCATTACAAGAGAGTAGAGGGGGAGAAACATCATAAGATCCAACTATAATAGCAAAGCTCGCAATAGATCAAGATCGTTTCACCTCAAGAACACGAGAGAGAGAGAGAGAGATCAAACACATAGCTACTGGTACATACCCTCAGCCCCGAGGGTGAACTACTCCCTCCTCGTCATGGAGATCGCCGGGATGATGAACATGGCCACCGGTGAGGGACCCCCCCCCTCCGGCAGGGTGCCAGAACATTGTCCCGATTGGTTTGGTGGCTACAGAGGCTTGCAGCGGTGGAACTCCCGATCTATTCTGTTCCCCGATGGTTTTAGGGTATATGGATATATATATATATATATATATATATATATATATATATATATATATATATATAGGCGAAAGAAGTCGGTCAGGGGAGCCACGAGGGGCCCACGAGGGTGGAGGGCGCGCCCAGGGGGTTGGGTGCGCCCCCCTGCCTCGTGCTCTCCTCGTTGATCCCCCGACGTGCACTCCTAGTCTCCTGGATTGCTTTCTTTCCAAAAATAACTTCTCCCGAAGGTTTCATTCCGTTTGGACTCCGTTTGATATTCCTTTTCTTCGAAACACTGAAAGAAGGAAAAAACAGGAACTGACACTAGGCTCTGGGTTAATAAGTTAGTCCCAAAAATAATATAAAAGTGTATAATAAAGCCCATTAAACATCCAAAACAGATAATATAATAGCTTGGAACAATCAAAAATTATAGATACGTTGGAGACGTATCAGCGAATCCATGGGAGCAGCGACGAACTTCCTTCTCTTCGGGGGGAGGGGAACTGGCGAGGAGGAGATAAGAGCGTAGTAACCGCAGGGCCTCATCCCTTCCAACTGTAGCGAAGGGGTGAGGCTATTATTTACTACGTACTCGTACTGTAGCAGTACTAGTACTACTTTCTCAACTAGTAGTGCGATGTACTGTACTTCTAGTATAGTGCACCAGTTTTGAACTCTTGAATCTCAGGGCCAAGGAGCTGCAGTTGGAAGTGGAGGGTACTACTATTCTCTAGAACCATCGCTGTACTATCAATGCAGGGAAAGTACACCTGTGTAGTGGGTACTCTCGGTGCTCTATTCGAGCACGTAGCTGGCCTACTCAGCCGCTCCTCTCACGCACATACTAGCAGCCTGTTTATCAGCGACGGTTACTGCGGGGGCAGAACATTTGAGTTATTTGATACAGCGAGACTAGGCTTTTCGCTTCCATTTGTGGAGGTGTAATGGATCTCGTCGAACTTTGTTAGTAGTTCCTTCTTTATGAATGAGATGAGGCAAAGCTTTTGCTTCCGTTAGAAAAAATACGTCAAGAGGAATTTTTTTACACAGCCGATAATGGAGTGAAGTCCATGCGTGCAACGCCACAAGCTACAGAGTAGTACAGTACTGGTAGCACTTTACATACAGAGCCATATTACACAGTTCCCAATGTCGCACCAGGCTTTTCCGGCTCCTCGGGCTTAATTGGGAGGCGCTAGTTTAAATATGCTACTAGCTGACGAGGAAGCTGCAAGCGAGGTTCGGTTATGGTGAGCACACGAGCCACGAGATGATGGGAAGGAAAACCCGTTCACGTGGCTAGGCTATCCAGTGCACCCAGATTGTGGTGCGGCACGTCCGTTCGACTTCAAAACTCAAACTACCCGTGTACAATATTGGCTCGCAGCGAAGTTACTATTTAAAAAAAAAGGCCATCGTGCGTTCGGCCGGGATCGAACCCACAAAATGAGGTATACACTCCCGCGACCACTAGTAGTACTCGTTGGAGTACAACGCAACCTAGAATCGCCTTTTGTCACTAGTAGTACATTGTTCCTTACAAGAAACCACTAATAATGCCAAGAAACTACTACCACTTGCATACGTGGCAGACTTAAGATAAGACTACCTTATCAACCATTGTACATGCCCTTACCAACCAGCCCTACCAAGAAACGACTACTCTAAAAGTGCCATTATAGGCATGTTTCAACCCATGTCGCCCCTTAAGTGAACGCCTTCTACTTGACCGGCAAGTTTGGCGTTATGACTTGTGGGACCTACATGTCAGTCTACACAAAAATCCCCGAGTGACCTCCTACCTCTGGCCCGTCCACCTAGTCATCGTCGGCCATGGGACGCAGCTACCGCCGCCGGCAGAAGGCGAGGTCAAAACCACCGGCGGTGCAGAGCCCATCTTGCGGCAGCCCGGATGCTAGCTCCGTCCGGCGGTCGTGGCCGCTAGCTAGCCAAGATAGCTCCGTCTAGCTGCTTGTCTGCAAGGTTTGCTAGCTAGATTGGCACGGCAGCGCGGCGGCTTGCTCGCGCGCACCGCGCTAAGGCCAGCACGGCGGCTTGCTCGCTCGTGAGTCATGCTCGGGCCAGCCTGCCAACCCGTGTGGAGGCCAGCGCGGCATTCGGCCCATCTTAAGGAGCGGCTCCTAACTCGCTCATCACCGGCGCCACCAACGAACACACATCAGTACTGTTTGAAGTAATGTTCATGAAAAATAATGATTTGAGGGGGAGTAACAGAATAGAAGATCAGCTGTGGGTCCCTCGTGTCAAGGTCAAATAAAATATGTTGGTTTAAGCTGCCTCGTCAGCACAGACGTGTGGGCCAACCCTGTCATAAACGGGTTTAAATGAGCCTAATCGGCACTAGGTAGTAGTTTTTGGCACAGATTAAGAAATTTTGGGTATGTTTTTGCTATTTTTTGTACAATGGTTTCGTCCTAGGGCTGGTTGAAAGTGGTAGTTTTTTGTTAAATACTCTACATATTGTAAGTAGGAGTGGAAGTTAAGCTTTGGAAGCCAATAAGCAAGGCTAGTTACATAGTGCATATGTGTACGTGATTGAAAGTAAATATCAACCATGAGTGACTAATATCTTGATGGAAAACTCGAAACTATGGAAATACTAGCATTTTTTGCAAGGTTGGAAATACTATCAATGTTCACGTGCATTGCAACGGATCATAATTAGAATAATAATTATTCACAAACTTGATACAAAACACTCTAATTTTGATATACATATATCACTAGAGATATATTATGTTTCAATCAGAATATATTCCTTGTGCTGTTTTGGTGAGGTGAGGGAGGGATGTGGTTGGTTTTAAGATACTAATTATGGGTTTTTCTGCAAATTGGTAGAGAAGTGGGATGTTGGTGAGAAAAGGCAACAACTTACCTCACAGTCGTTAGATGTAGATCTAATGGTCAGAAATGATAGATGGCAGACACACCATCATCACCAACTTAGTCTTCTCTAGGAGTACCAGCAAGATGTCCGTGCATTGCACGGAACATCAAGATGCATTTTTTTATAGAACACTTGCTGTGATTGACCCATGCGGGAGTAATCCCATGTGTAAAAACTAATGATATCTTGAAAAATAGGAGATAAGGTGAAGAGGAGTGGGGCGTGGTGGTGATTGGTGGTCGGACTGAGCGGAGGCATGGGGATGGACGACGCCGGCAGCGGCCACCAGGCCAGTTTGTTCCAAATGCTTCCTTTTTTAATTGCTCACAAATGAGGTTGTTGGAGATAAGGATGAACGAGGGAAGGCCTTGTCTGCAAGTGTGGAGAGAGGTGCGGGTATCTTTTAGTTTAATTTCCATCCGTCAGATATAGATCGGACGGTCTATATTGTAAGATGGCACGCGTACCATCATCACCAACTCGGTTTTTTATAAGAGAAGAAATATAAGTATGGAGATACAAACGTATTATCGATACTTGTTTCCATAAACTAGGATCTACATTCTATTCAAGGCCTCAGCATGTGGGGCCTTAGCACAATGACTTCTCGACTGTGTAAAACAAAGGTTTTCCCGTCGCCGATAAGGAGGGGCTGACGGTGGCACGTTTTCGGCTTGCTCTAGTCCTAGTAGTCATACTAGGTGGTCTACGCACGTGTAGATTTATTCTTTTTCACGTCTCGTGTTCGTCGTACTGCCACAACTGTTGATGAGTAGACGGTAAGTTATTCACGGGGAAACCCTTGTTGGGCGTGTTTGCGAGAGAGAGAGAGAGAGACAGTGTGCGTGTGTGATATTTCTAGAGACTGAGGCAACAATAAGAGATTCTTTGTGTCTATGTGTGTGGAGGATAGAGAGAGACATGTACATGGGGCTTTGTGTTGTGTAACGTGGAGACACATAGAAATAATCAGAGAGTGTGAGTGTGAGATACACATGCGGACATGGGGAGAGATGAGGATCCAGATAAATGGGTGTTTGTGCGTGTCTGTGTGTGTTTGTGTGCGCGTTTGTGTGTGAGAGGGAGTGTGTGTGTGTGTATGTGGAGTAGAGAGACCACTAATTAATGATGTAAACCTAGTATAAGGGAAGGGGGAATGGTGTGACATGTGTGTCAGAGAGAGACAAAGGCATGTGTAGTAGAGGGATAGCATGGGTGGGCGGGGAGCAAACTATTTGGAAGAGACATCGAGTGTGTGTGGGAGACGGGTGTGAGAGTGAGAGCGAGAGAGAGAGAGCGACGGAGAGAGAGAGAGAGGAAGAGAGGGGGGAGGGGTCGTTTGTGTCCATAAATGGCGTATAGATAGGGAGACAATGTTGATGTTGTTCGAAATTGGCCTATGTACGGAGACGCAAGGGAAGCGAGTCACCGTGTGTGTGATAGGGACTTCATGAGAGATCTAGAATAGACGGTGTAGAGAACAACGTGCGAGATTGAGAATGATGATACATTAGGGAGCTATAGAAAGAGTCACGACATATATGTATACAGGGAAGGAGCTGGGGCGGGTCCGCATGTGGGAGAGATAGAAAGAGGAGAGTGGTGCACAAGGAGACAAAGTGTGCTTGTTTGAAGTGGGGGTGGTGTGTGAGGTGAGTGTGCAAGAACCACATAATTAGGGAGATAGACGTTTGGGGCGACATTTTGTGTGTATGGGAAAGATACACTCTACATAGTGCGTGTTCTTGGGAAAGAGAGATGCCGGGAGACCTAGAGAGAGTGGGGGAAGAGATGTGTGCATGCTCGAGAGACAAAGTGGTAGAGACCTATATTGGGGTCCGGACTTTAGAAGAGAGGGCGTGTTAATGTGCTCGTGTGTTCGTGTCTCGGGGAGGGAACGACGTGTGTGTGTGGGGGGGGGGTGTGCGTGGGGGGGTGAGGGGTGGGGTTGTCTTCAGATAAAGAGTGAGGTGTCTATATTTGAGGGACTTTAGCGTAATTGAGACATATATGGTCAATAGTGTGTGCACTCATGGTTGATCAATTTGTTTCACAGTTTGGACTATGAGATAACGATACTTTTGAACATGCGTGATATACCTTGATGTACCAGAATTACAAACCTAAGATTGGAATTTTGCAATTCGACTCCATCATTAGCTTTTGTAATTTATTTAAATGGAGGTACATTTTTTAAGCTGGGATTTCGTGATTTCAAATTCATATATCAAACCTAGAGATATACACATACAGGCATGTTCAAACTTTATAATCATCCACTTTATTCATACACACACATTTTTGCTTTTGTCATCATATTTAGGATAAACACATTTGGAATTTCATTTGAATTGGACCGTATGATGGTATTTGCTTGTACTAGCTCACTGATCCATATTTGAATTGAGTGGACAATCTAAGTTTCGAGTTGGAGACATTGATTTTCAAAACTTGCACTTTTTTTTGCGTGCAAAACAAATAAATTCTCGGCCATGATATCATAGTGGGCCGTACAAGAGCAGAACACTTATAATTTCAGGCGCCAAAAACTTTCAAACTTCCCGCTCACATCGAAATATCTCGCACCTGAAAGTTTAGCCTTGCGATATTCCTATTTTACCCCTACCACATGAACGGAAAAGGGCTGCTTTGGTAACTCCATTTTCCCCCTCTTTGCCCCCAACATTCTTCCCAAGAGCCCCTCCCCTTCCCCTCCCCGACCCCCAACCACGGCAAGCCGCCGAATCTAGTCCTCCGCCACAGCGGTGGACCTCACACCCCGCCGGATCTACCTTCCGCACCTTGGAACCCCCAACTGCCAACTCACCACTTCACCAGAGCCGCTTCAGCGACTGGCTTGTCCACCGCTCCAGATCTCCTTGACCGCCATCATGGTCCACCACACCGGATCTACTTAACCGACGCCCTCGTTCACCACAGTGTAGGCCCTTCACTGACTCCCTCGTCCGCCCCATCCCTGGCCCTTCATACAAGCCCTCGTCCGCCGCAACAAATCCTCCTCACCGAAAGCACTGTACACCGTGCCCGCCGAAGCCTTCGTCCACTGCACCGGACCCGCTCCACGGACGCCATATTCAACTCCATCGGCCCTGCTTTACTGACGCTACAGCCTCATCAGGTTATTTCGATTTGTACTCCTTAGGTTTTTCTCTTCTTGATCGTGCAACTGTTCACTTACCACAGATGAGCTTTCTTGCATGTCGACAGGCGACGCAACCGAAGCACCGGAGCCGCTTGAGCAACGGCGACAGCCGGCCCAAACTCAACCGCAACACGAGCACCATCGACGATCCTTAGCTATCAAGTATGACAACGATACCCATACGCCGCCGAGAATCAGGTACTATTATCCAACGGCCGGCACCTACGTTCACTTTCTTAGCATAAGCACCGCACCTTTGAATTTCTTCAGGACATCATTCAATTTTTCATGAGACGCGTTATTCTGCTTGCACCTGTAGGGCCATACTTCTGGCAGTGAACATGTTACATGTGCTAAATTACATACCAGTGCACATATAGTTTATATGCTTTAGTTTTGTCCTAAGTATTACTGTACTTCCTAGATATCACTTCCTACTATTTTACTTCTTGCATGCTATATTTATGATAATGGTGTTGTTCTGATGCCACCTGTTGGTTCCATCAGACTGCTTCATGTTCTCTATGCTTAATTACACATCAGCAAACTAGCATGTGGTTCCGCTGCTTTTTGTTTGTTTTACCCTACATTTTCTGATGCTAGCTATTACATCACTGCTCCGAGCCTCTGTTCATTACTTTTTTGTGTGTTCTTGATCTTCCCAAGTTGCATGACTAATTTGATGCTTCTATTAATTATGGAGCTGCCAACCCCATGAAGCAAAATATTTGTTCTTTTGGGGCTGGCACCTCGAACAAGCATAAAAATAGAGGGAAGCAGATATATTGTCGTGTATGCACACACCCTTCTTTCATTAGTTTAGATGCATTGATGATCAATTCGAACCAGTGCATGCGATTAAAATTAATTTTACCTAAATAGAGGGGGCAGAATAAACTAAAACAACTAGATTTGCAACCACGGGATGCTGACGATATCTTCAAAGAACATTGCAACAGCAGCGAGGCTTCACAACAACATATGGTAAGCCAGTGTGTTTTAGTACATGTGAAATGTAATGCGTGTGGGCTGCTTTCTTGGCTTGTGCCCTCAACCTGTAATCCTACAGAATTACAAATAGTTCAGTTGTCTGCTTAGCTGTATTGCTTGATTCAAATGCTTGTTTGTTACTTGTTACGCTATACCTGAGTTGGCCAATATGTCAGCAGTGCCTGCTGTACTATCATAAATAAATGCATGCCTAGTTCATTTGAGTCCTTAACTTTTCCTCTGAACTTCATCACAATACTGTCTTCGTAGTTTATATGAGGCCACACTGTTAAGTGCTTTCTCAGATTATTTCAACTACTTAGATGCCTTGGCAACTTAAATATAGCGATGGTACACTCCCTTTCAACTAGGGATGTCAACTGGGTCCCGTTTAATCCCGATTAAAGTCCACTAGTGGTATGATAGTTCAAAAGAGTTTTTGTTTTTTGAGGAAAATGAACTAGGGAGCTAGCAAAAACTAACTAGATGGGACTGGCGGATGTCGTTTATTTGCCACTTACATCCCTAGCTTCATCTTACCATTTTAATTTCTTTTCGGCTGATGCTGCTTCGAACCATTTAAATATAGCTTGCCATGCTCGGCAATAATTCGTATGTCGTTTACCATGTAAGCTTACTGCCTGCACCATGCGATAATTATCTCTTACTTATGTCCAGCGGAAACCTTTCAGGATGCCGTTCACACTAGGACACAATGTACAACCCCAGAATCTTTTTGTGGAAGCAGTGCGCCATCCATGTTACCAGATGGTAGCAGTTTAGCGGCAGCACCGCCGGAGAGTAGTCTGAGCACATATATTATAGTTCTTGAGGCTCTACTAGAGGCAGAAAGAGATGGTGTGGCTGCCATGAATGAGGTAATCTCGATCTTGAAGCTATAAATTATGCAATTAGCTGCACTCATTATGCAAGCAACCCAAGAATTGGAGGAAGTAAGAATGTTGCATTTGAAGACGGAGGAGGTCCTGCTGCTTTTGCTATCTGAAGCCCAGGGTAATCCCAGTTCTTCTTTAGATACCAGTTAAAATTGTCATTAAATTATTGTACTTGCATGTTGTGTCATGTCTCTGAATGGATTATGTTGTAAGACCCCCTATGTTGTCCATGAGTTGTAATGATCCGAATTTTTTAGGCGAGGTTATCCTCAGTACTTGTATGATTGACATAAGGTAAACTGTTTTTCGTGTGAGCATATTGTATTGGATGTAATAACTGTTTGACTCAACGTGTATCCAACCTATTGAATTCGAAGATCACGACATTTCTAAATCATAATCATGTATAAAGGTGGAATAAATCTTTGTTGTGGTTTTGAAGAAATAAATAACAAAACATAGAATTATCTGTGGATATTTGTAATCGAATAAAAATTGGATTTGGATTTAGTTTCCAGGGCCCAGGGCAAACGTGAATGCTAATTCTCCCAAGTTTTGAACGAAGCAAGTGTTTACGAGATGGAAATTACTGTCTACCCCTGACATTTGACATCCTTATCGACCGGATTTACACTGCTGTCGATAGGGGTTGACTAGTAACTTCAATCAGACGTGACACGACGGCCTCTGAGCCCATTCAGACATGATGGGTGCCAAAGGTTGGCGGCAAAACACATTTGATTCAAGCTCATCTGAAAGACATGTGTCTCTCCCTCCATTTCCCCATTCATCCACGGTGGGCGGCAAAGCAAACTCTCCTCGTCCGAAATTGATGTAGGCTAATATTTTAAATAGGGGCAGATGTGTAACTTCCCTCAGACGTGACACAACCGGCCTACCTATCAACCCCGTTCATACACCGTGGGCGCCAACCGTGGGTGGCAAAACACCCTCTCCTCGCCCGAAATCGTTACCAGCAAATATTTGGGAGATGCGAGATTACCGTCCTATCCCCAACCGACGTGATGTCTGAAATTTTAAACGGGGGATAATTTCGTAACTTTCCCACATTTCAGACAAGCACGTCCCAAAGTTTGAGATCCCCCTCCCCCTCCATTTCCCCATTCATACACCGTCGGCGCCATGACAACCTCCCCACTGCGGCCAGCGTCTTTCGTTCGCCACCCCATCCTCCACCTTGCCGGAGCCACTACTCCTACCCCGTCGTCCACTACAAGAGATGGACGTCTCTCATCCACGGCGCCGGACCAGGATCCTTTCATTGCATCGTCTCGCTGCATCGGCGCCGTCGTCCACCTTGCCGTTGCCGCTCCTACGACCGCCTCGTCCATGGTAACAGGATTTATCCCCCGACCCGGCCGTCTGCCGTCTAAAGTCTTCTTCCCCGCCGACGACAGCCATCGCACCCGCAGCACCCTCAATGTATCAGCAGGGGCCTACACGACGTCGCAAGAGAGGTGGTACTCTTCCATATGTGCTTAAGTTATTGATCTCACGCGGAAAATAGATCGTAAATTGTTTACTATACTTCTCTTATTCGTACCAAATCGTAGTGGCTAGTTGAAAGCAAACATTGGTTGTGAAGTAGCTTTGTCCGGTTTGCACCTTCAGATCCGCCATGGCACGGTCACTATACTCGTAAAGCTTATGGTTTCCCCCCTTTATTTTCACTACCATAATCGTAGGTGATTCACTGCTTCGGGTCGTGCTAGCACTGCTCCTCAAGACCTCAACCCATCAAGCGAAACAACATGCCACTCACAATTCCAAAGCTTACGTGTTGAAATACGAATCTGATAAGATGCTCACATTACTAAAACAGAGAACGTTTAATTGCTCACCTAATGTTCCTATATTCATTTTGAAAAGCATGTGCGCCACCCACTGGTCCAACTAGTTCCACTTTTCTAATTTTATTCTTGATGCTTAGGGTTTTCCCCTTTTATCTACTCTACTATGATCTGCGTAGGTGCTTTCTGTCGTACTAGCATTACTCCACCCTTCAAGCTAAACAACACAACACTCAAAATTCCAAAGCTTAGTTGTTCAAATATGATTGTGATAATGATACTGATATTAGTTAACAGACACATTTAATTGGTTAGCTAAAGGTCCCACTTGAGTTTTCAAATGCATGTCGCGACATATAGAGCGATAGCAGAATTGCATTTCTTTGTCACTTGTTGACTGTACTTTCTTGTCCATACCAAATATTAGTTGTTATTTCAAAGCAAAGATCGGTTGCTAACTACCCTTTGCACGGTTTGCAGCTTCAGATCTGCCATCCCACTGCCACGGTCAACACTATACTCATCATGCTTATGGTTTCCCCATTTTATGATGACCACGATCAGCCTACGTGGTTCGTGTCGTAATAGCACTGCTCCACCCATCAAGCTAAACAATCTTAGTTGTACAAATTCAAATATGATATTATGCTGATATAGTAAAACTGAGAAATGTTTAATTGATCACACTACAAAAAACCAGTTAATCCATGACAGATTTCCGATGACAGATTTGAAAATCATCATGAATGTCCTGGTACAGCCCGGCAAGCATACTGAAGCCCGCCCTGAAGCCCGGCTAAAGCCCTAAATCTTTCCCCATATAAAAACTAACCCTAAGACCCTCCTGCCCAATCACAATCTCCATCCGCCGCCGCCATGCCTTACCTCTCCTCGGCCCTATCCTCCGCCTCCACCTCCTCGCCTCCAAGCGATGACGACGGCCCGAGATCCATGGTGACGGCGGCTGCAGTGGCCCGATGGAAGCGGCGGCCATCCCTAGCCGTTGCCGCGTGCTTCTGCTACTCACGTTGGCCATGGATCTGCAGCAGGGGCCTCTCTCCTCCGTTTCCCAGAGCCCGCAGCTGATTCGCCATCCGGAGATTCGGAGCAGCAAGCGCCGGACGAGGAGAGGACGAGGACCGTAACCTGCTGGAGGCCCGAGCGCGACCTCGTCAACGGCGACGACGCCCCGCACAAGGTTCGTCCCTGCTCCCCCCTCGTCTGCTCTCCTTTATTACTTTCTCTCCCATCCCCAATTAAAATTTCTTGCTTCGATTCAGATCAGTAGGAGCTCTCTGCCTCTCCAATTCCATGGACGGCGACGACCGGGACCCCACGCTCAAACCCGACGAGCTTGAACGGCGAGGTCATCCGAGCCGACCATCATGATTCCCCACAGAACAATAAGGTTGACTCTCTCATTCTGCCTTTTCTTTTCTTTCAATTGCCTGCTGCTCTTCTCTAGCATAGTTCTCCAGGGGCTCACCAATTTTCTTGGACTGAACCTGATGCAGAAAATGTGTTCACTTCGTTTCCTGATACTCGCAAGCTACAGCCAAGTTACAGCCACCGACAGACTAGCACTGCTAGATATTTCCTTTTTCTTCTCTTACCGTGCGAGCATTAGCAGTGTAGAATTTGTGTTAAATAACTACTAGTTAGACAAGCTGTGTGGTGGTTCACGTTTAGTTCCTAATTAGGCCATGCCAGTAATGAATAAAGCATATTAGTGTTCTTCTCCTTTCTATTGTTATTAGTCTGGTATATCTCTATATTTTTATATCGTCTTTACTCCCTGGCGTAGTTGCAAACTAATAATTAACGATGTGCAGAACTTGTCTAAGTTAGATGTACTCAGTGGCGGAGCTACAACAAATAAGTTGGGCGGGCCAATTTTTTTCTCTAAACCATACAGTTAAGTAGGCATGAGTTAGTGAAATTTCAGGTTGCCTGTATAGGGAAACTGGTAACAGGATGATGTTGTCAAGTAAAATTTGGACAAATAAATGAAATTTCTTGTGCGCTAGCTGCCTGCTGGTTCTATGGTCTTGTGCTCGTCGCCTGGGTAGTTCATCAGTGGCTAGCCGCTGGCAGCCGCCATATGGCCATGCCCGTCGTGGCAGAGGGATGGGTCACCGTAGGGGTTGCTACATGCGGCGCCCGTCTGCCTGGCTATTGGACCGCTCCATCTCTGAGTGGCCTGCTCAGTGCTGAATCGGGGCAGAGAGCTCATAGCTGGATGCGAGGGAGACATGTTATTGGATTAAGCTGTTACATGTACAAAAGAGTTTTATTTGTCTCTGGAGCTGGGTGGGCCATGGCCTTCTTTTGCCCTCACGAAGCTCCGCCAGTGGATGTACTCATCTTTGTTGCTGTTAGGATCAAATATCAATGCTAGTTGAGTCATACTACCTCCATCTTGAAATATAAGTCATTTTTATAGGCTAAACTAGCCTACAAAAATGTCTTATATTTTGAGACGGAGTTAGTACTTGTTAGTTCTGACCATGCCTAGCTTAAGGACTCATTGGTATTCTTGATAAGAAAATCTTGCATATGTTCGTACATGTTCCTATCTGTATTAATATTGGATGTTTCTTGGTGTGTGCATGTGACAGTCAAGGCACATTTTCACAATATATGTTGGTATATGGTGTTGTGAAACTTCTATGATTGAACATACCACGGCAAGATTTAGAAGTAACTTTCTTCCATCTACAAAAGTTGAGAGGCAGAGGGAGAGGCACACAGTTTTACCACTGAATAAGCTACTCCCTGAGCTAGAGGGAGGGGCACAAGATTTACCACTGAATAAGCTGTTCCATTCTACATGATTGAGGCTCTAAAATGAAATAATGAAATAGTGTAACAATCTGTAGCTTTAGATATTTAGAGGCACACATAGATAATGAAATAGTGTAACAATCTGCAGGTTTGAAAAGTTTAGTGTTCTTATTTGATCTTGGTTTGCAGCAAATAATAATATTGGTGTTGTCATTGCACTTTGGGCTCCAATGAAATTCTTGTATGTGTCAATTCTCTGTCAAAAGTTGTTTTAACAGTGTGCTAAGTTTTGTCGATGCGTTGCCTAGGTCTATCTCATGGACACCCAGATTTTGTATGCAATTTTCTCAACACCCAGATTGGAGCCTAAGGTTGGACATTTTGATGGGACTGTGGATCTTCGGATGTTGGTGCTGAGATTGATGTGGCCCTAGCTACATGTAAGCGAAGCTTATGATGTCGATCCTCCAGGCTGCACTGCCATCGTTTTACCTCAGAAACTGTTGGTCGTAATTTTGCATCACCACTTGTTAATTTATTTATTATCGTTCCTATCAAATGCTAATTCTTGTCAACTAGTAATTCTTCAGCTGTATGTTGATGATCTCTTATGGTTGCAAGTGAAATGCATCCTTGGGCAAAATGTCCACATTCTTAGATAGGTCTATTACTGTCTCCTTCATAGCCTTCTGGTTTTATTTTCACTATATATCTTTTTTGGTCTAAGTTTCAACTGTCAAGTGTCAACAATATGTGGATATTGTTCTTTAGGGTATATCCAATTTCGTAATGCTCTATATAATAGGGAAGGTTCTGGGGTTGGGTAACCTATTTTTTGCAAATTGGTGGTACCCAAAGGTGTTGTTCCGCCAAATATTGACAAGTCGATTCATGCCTACTTACAAGGATGGAAAAATAATATACTACTGGACACAACTGTAGAAGTATGTAGTTTTTTGTTTTCACAGCGCATAACTATCCCTTCTTCTATATTAATAACTTATAATCAAGGATATGACTGGACATATGATAATTGACTGAATCTTTTGCACTGCAGTATGTACTGTCCCCCTTTGACCAGTGTTTTTGTTTTTTCTTGTTCGGATGATATGCACAACTTGACATTTCATTTTTTTACCCATAACTTGGTTGTTTTAATTAATACAGATCTACATGAAACATGTATGTAGTAGATACTATGTTATTCTCACTTGTAGCAGTGCAAGATTTAAGAATTTTGGACAACATGAGTTATTCATTTTTTATATTTGTTTCAATTCTCTTATTTTTACAATCTATATATATCTACAAATATCTAATGGTGTTGTAAATATGCTAGGTATGATTGCGTACCGGGCTACTTGGTGCTGCCCATCACAATTTGCACTGACATGATAACTTCCATCAAGAGGGCCGACTGCAAGAACTTGAATAGCAACTTCAATAGTTTAAATGTTCTGTTTGTGTGAACTGGATTGTACAGTTTTTTAACTTTCCCAAGTGATATATGTTGTAAACTATCATTTCATGGAGGATTTTGTAAGCTGCTATGTTGTAGATACTTGTGGGTGACTGCATTTTGATTCATATGTGCATGTGAGACAGTTTCGAAATACATGTCTGCCAAAGTTGGCATTAAGATGTGTGTAATACATTATGCTTAAAAATATAGTAGGTGAAAAATGGGCTGAATGAAATAGGCTAATGGGACGAACTAATGGGCTACCCCATGTAGGATATCCATGACGATTTCTGTGACGAAATCTAGTGTCCACGTAGGCTACCATGTCATTCCAGTTGGTCAATTGAAAAGTCTACGTGGCATCTGTCCATGACGGTTTGCTCCGTCACAAAGGTTTGGGCCCTGGGCGGGCCAGTAGTAGATCCTTGACGGCCAAGGACCGTCATGGATAGCACCTTGTCAAATTATGACGCGATATACATGACGGATTTGAAATCCGTCAAGGATGGGCACCCATGACAAATTTTGCCTCGCCTGTGACGGATTAGAATCGTCATGTATTAATAGGTTTCTTGTAGTGTCAGCTAAATGTTCCTACTTTAGTTTCGAAATGCATGTGAGCCACATATGGAGAGACCGAAAGGAATAGTATTTCTCTGTGTGCTCTGGTTCATCATGGGTGGGCAACCGACATTGTATAGAAAGACTTGTAATATCTTCAATCTGCTTGCTCTTCTGCTCTTCTTTAAGACGATCCTCTTCTCTTCTTTAATAAGTATGTTCCTTGTTGGGAAGAGTAGCAGAGACATTTGCGGTCGACTGGTCAGGTCGAGTTGTTCTCCCTTAGTATATTTTGAATCTGTCAGGTCAGGTCAACTTGCTCTTCTTTACTATATGTTGAAGCTGTCATCTGCGAAGTATCATCACTTCTAGAGCTCTCATATTTTGAGTAGTAGGCCACATTATATTAATGCACAAACCAAATTACAGCATGCATGGCACCTCTTAGAAGAATTGTAGAGATAGCACAAAGGGGTTTACAGGGAGGAAATATTGGATTAGAATCACTTCTGCACTACAAAGATAATCTCACTTGTTTTTATGTTTTCATGCATGTCAGGTATTGAACATTATCAAAATTAATATGAGAATGGGCGCACGAGTGGAATATTGCGGAACAATCCACTGGCTAAAAAACTTGGCATGGTGGAGGATGGCCTATCTTATTCACCCATCAAGGTGCTTGCTCTAACTTGGCAAGGTTGTATTGGTCGCACATATTTTGCATCTGACCTCTTGCATTACTTCTACTTTGTTACACCATCTGCTTAGTTTAAGCATCATATATGAGTATATGCCATACCTATCCAATTTCTGTACCTATTCCATGTGTCGTCATACTATGTTTTTCCAGTCAAATGTTGTTCTTTCGTAATAGATGTCCAAAAGGAAGAGGGTGAGTGCAGATCCTCAAGGAGTACAAACTAGGTATTTGGAAAAGGTAGTGATACCTGTTAAATCAGATAGATCAGCAGCCACAGAAAACACAGGCCCAACTGTACCACACTTTACCCCTACTCCAGTGGCCAAACCCCTATTAGAACTGCTGAGAGCCCAGCGTCAGGTACTGTCTATGATATCAATTCAAAATTTGAACTCCTAAATTTCTGCATTTGACTTACCTTCTCTCTTGTATGAAAACTAATTTCAGATGAATCTCCTTGCTCAAAGGATCATAGGATCTCATGACAATACTAGGCTCTGCATTGCTCTTGTCAGTACCTCTTGCCCTATGTCTGCATACTTACACTCATTGCTATTTGATTATGTAGCATCACTGTAAATGTTCGCTTCTTTATCCTCCCTTTGCTTGAAATTATAAGATCTATATTTACTCTTAGATAAATGTAGAATTAACACAATGGTTATGAAGTTTTGGATTGCTCATGTAAGTACCTGTTGTCATGTACTCCCTCTGTATCGAATTAATTGTTGATCAATTGGATGTATTTAGAACTTAACAGTGCTAGATACATCCATTTGAGCGACAAGTAATAACGGACGGTGGTGGTATTACTGTACTTGCATCGCGAGATAGTTGATTGTCTAGCATTACTCTGCATCTTATCTGCCCTACCCTCCACTTTCGCCAAATTATCATATCTACATTTACTTTTACCTAAATGTTGAATAAAGCCAATGCCACTGCACACGTTGATGTCTGCATTCCTCTTGTCAGTACCTTTTGCCTTGTAATGATGTACTTAATTAATTGCTATTTGATTATGTATCATCAGTCTGCACCTGAGCTTCTATAGCCTCTATTTCTTCCAATAGTATTTGATCTATATTTACTCTTTTGAAAATGTAGAATAATGGCAACGCTTATAAAGAATTTTCTTTGAGGAATTTATTGAATTATCCTTCCATCAACATGGAGAAGGGCTTTGTCCAGCCCGTGTTAACATGTAATGTAAGTTCATCCTTCTCAAGCCTTCAAACTTTGTTCTAGTATAGATTTGGATAAGCATCATTTCCTCCACTGCTGTTTACTTTGCTGTTTACATCTGATTGGATGTTTGCAACAACTACCAGTTTTAAATTGTAGTTCTAAAAACATGTTCCTTATGCAGAACAGATCCATTTATTTGCTTATATAATTGTGAAACCTGTTACGTGTCTCCTTGTTTCTCTTTTAGAGTCGTATCTCTTATGTTAGGAAAAACTTTAGGGAAGATAGTGAGCCAAACCATCTTGAGGACAGCGAGATGACCCCAAGGACTTGTCTTGATGAAGACAGTGAGTTGAAGCTACTCACCAGCAGGTGTGAGACAACCTCTGTGCAGTCGCTGCCTCAATCAGTTTGACTTCTTCAGTCTCAACATAAAGCGAAAATGCTTGCTTCAGCTCAGCTCCGACTTGAAGTCAAAGATATAAGGAAGATGTGAGGGGACTGCCGTGCGCACTATGGTGCCATACAGCTAGGGGTGAAGCATCTATTGTTGATACAACTGAGGTCTCATCAGCTTGTTCGGCTGCTTGCGGGGCCTGACCTTGCCAGGTCTAGTGCCTTCTGAAGTGCTCTAAGTTTTGTATATTCTTTTGTCGGCGCGTTTATATGCACGGGTGGCGACCTTTGATGCCCAGTGTATGTAATCCGCGGTCATGTTGCGCTTTATTATCACCGGCAGCGAACTTTGATTCCCAGTGGATGTAATATGCCGTAATTTCTTTATTGTATAGTCTAGGTTTATACCGGTATGCTGTAATTTAGGCCGGAAGGTTCAGTGGATCTCAGTGTTGTCGGTCTTCAGGCCGGCCCGTTACTCATATGGGCCAAAACGTGCGCCTATAATCATCTTGGGCCATTAGCAGGTCTAAACCTATAGTAGTTTCCCGCAGGCCGAGTAAAGTTCTGGCCAGTTAGGCCAGAGAATACCATGGGCTTTTAACAGGCTAAAACCTAGATTGGGCTAGCATTGAGCCGAAAAATTCATGGTCCAATACATGCCGAAACTGTCTAAGGCCCATGTTGGGCCCAAATAGGATGAGCAGTTAACATGCCAAAATATATCTCGGGCCTGTTTGGCCCAATAAAACTATGGGCTTTAAGCAGGCCGGTATCCACGCGGGCCATATGCCCAAAAGTGTCACGGGCCATTGTCAGATGGGCTGTAAGCAGGCCGGATTCAACGCGGGCTGTAATTAGGCCCAACGTTTACACGGGCCATTAACAGGCCGATACGCCAGTTGGGCTGAAATTTATCCACGAAGACTACGGGCCATTAAGAGGCCTAAAGTTACTACGGACAAGAAATAGCCCAGTTTCTGTGTGGGCCGTTAAATGGCCTAAAGTTAAACCGGGCTGAGAACGTCCCAGATACTCCATGGGCCGCTAACAGGCCGAAACTATTATCGGGCTGAACTGGTAAACGGGCATTTAACAGGCTGAAATACAAACCTGTCTTAGAATGGGCCCAAAGGTAAAGTGGCCTGTTAACGGGCCTGATCCAATATGGGCCGTAATTTGGCCCAAAACAAGGCAGGCTGTGAACGGGCCTGATCTGCTATGGGCCTCAATTTGACCCAAAACATGGCACGCTGTTAACGGGCCAGCCCACTAGTGTCTGAAAAAACATGGTGGGCTTTTAGCTAGGCTGGCCTTTTCACTGGAATGGGCCTCTATTGGGGCATGCCATGTGTCGACGTATCATAGGCGCCTCCTGTCCAATGAGTGGATGACATCTGTCCCAACGCGAGGCTGACACGTGGTTCCGTCGGCCAATGAGAATTTTACACGTGGAAAATCCCCATTGGTCTGGGCTGTTAACGGGTTATCGGATCCAAAACTGGACCCGATAGCCTAACGGCGAGCCGTTACGGTCGATGCCACGTGTTGGTCACCCTTGGTGAAAGCACTTCTATGATGCGCGATTTATCGTCATGGAAGTGGACACTTCCGTGATGATAATTTTGGTAATGTCATGGAACACTTCTACGACAACACAGGTATGACTATCTTGATTCTGTCATAAAATTGTCATGGATGTACATGCATGAAAGAAAACATGACCTACTGTGACAAACACGTGTCATCACGGAAGTGTCTTTTTTTGTAGTGCATGGATATCAGAGAGGTTCAAACTAATATTACCACTTCTAAATCTGGTTTCGAAACCTCACAATTTTTGCAAAGGGGTCAGCCACTAAGAAGTCATGTATGGGGTTGACACGATGACTTCCGATTACTCTGTCATCTGAAGTTCTAAAATGAAATTCAGCATTTTTGGAGCCTATTCCATTCTGCCGCAAGCGCCGGCGCTAATCAACAAACCATTCATTTTTGCGAAATAAGTGTAGGCAAAACCTCATTTCCTTCAGCACCCTTTCTCTGAGAACAAAGAACCTGGCGAATATAATCTCCGGTAAGGTCCCTCGGTAGGAGTTCAAAGTAATTTCTGAGAGACATGATTGTTATATTGTATCACATTATCCCCCACTGGGCCTAATCTTATCTGCAAAAGAAGAAAACATGTTAGTGCCTACATGCAGTTTTGAACATTACGACAGGCCTATTTGGTTTGCAGGATTTGTAAAATGCACTAACATACCATCTTCGATCTGACATGATTAACATGGCATTTGATTACATTCTAGAAAAATGTAGCCTTCTTCACAAGAGGTTGGAGTGGATGAAAAGTTCCCTAAGAAAACTAGTACAGATGAATCCAAAGGAGAAAGGCTTATTGATTGTAACCATATGGATCAAGCAACCAATATGGGGGGGGGACATGTATGTACTGAAATTCTCCAAAAGAACCTTCAGAAATCGTAGTACATTGTCATTGTAAACTTGGAAAAAGGTGTCACAAATTGAACTCCCTTATGGTTAACATTTAACAGGAAAGGAACATCACCTCAATATATAGCTTCTCCAGGCACGGAAAGCATCTCAGGAAACTGACAACTTGCTCCAGGTCGGGGCCGATAGATTCAAGTGCCAGGACCTTCACTGTGCGCAGTTTCGGGGTCAAGCTTGTCGATATCATTTTCTCAATGACAGACGAACAAACATCTTCAAAATTAGAAATAATGTTAATTTGTAGAAGGAGAGGTAGAAGGCGGCTGTTGTACCTGAACGGGTGTGGATCCAATAACAAGTTCGGAGTATTTGTTAGACGAGTAGCCCACCACTGTCAATTTCGGTGCAGAAATGACATTGATTCTTGTTGGACCTTCTTGATCAACTACAAGTAATCTCTCAAGTGCAGGTGTGTCCTCAATGACCATACTGTGGTACACACCATGTGATGTCTTCCTCTCACACTAGCAACACACATAAATAGTCCGGAGAGTCATGGAGGTGATGTGGAAGGTACTCAACCGATTGATCGCCTGAAGATGAAGGTACTCAAGTGCAGTATAGCCACGGAGCAGGCGCTCCATATCACCCTTTGAGAGGCAGATGACGACGAGCTCGAGGTGCTTCAGTCGTGGTAGAATAAGAGCGAGTGTGTCATTAAGGGACGGGAAATGGCGGTTCCTGAACTTGGCGACGCGCAGCGTGGGTGCGAGGCGGAGTGCGAACGTTGACAGTGACCGCATATGCCCATCATCAAAAGTGAGCTCCTCGAGCTGATCTAGGGCAGGGGATTGGAACCACTCATCAACCTTGGCTCAGTCCTTGCCGTTGGAACGAAACTTGCCCATTCTAAGGCCTTTGGTTGGGCCAAGGTGACTGCAGAGGATCTTGGAGAACGCATCCAAGCTTATGCGATAGCCATGGCAGAGCTCATGGGTGTCGATGAGGTCGAGAGGGCTTGAGTTTCATAGGGGGCGCCACCGCTGGGAAAGCACGGTTGTCTGTGCCCCATATTTGATTGGGAGGAGGGAGATGATGACTCTCAACATATCATCGGGGAGGCTGCTGATGAAGTCTAGGCCTGCTGGAGTCGCTTGCGGTTCTAGCTCGCCTCGCCTCCGCTTGTTGGCATCCCCGTTCTCCACCTCTGGAGTCTCCTTGCCAGCGGCGCTTTCTGATAGAAATGGGAGTACAGGGAATATTTAGTTAAAACAGGGCAATAGAAAAGTGTATTGGTAACTAGAAGTTATTAGGTAGGGATATAGTAAGAAAAGGGAATAACAATTGGTTGCTTAAATACTACACAATTCATTTGACATTGCTGGGTAAGTCAACATATGCAGATAGTTGAAAATAAAACTTACTTCAAACAAAGTCTGGACGGATGAATTTGTCAGGGAAGTTAGCATATATCTCATGACCAGGCCCTTTTATGTGCAGTGCAATTTTAGTGCCAACTTTCAGTTCATAAAACTTTGCAATTCCTTTCCAAAAGCCAGTGCCAAAATAGGAGTCACCATGTTCATCAAGTCTTATAGTATCAACGATTGTAAATCCATGGTTTGTGCGCAGTATGACATCCGTGGAGCCTTGATCTATGTAAAGGGAAAATTTGTGCAGTACATAATCTGTTGCATAGGAAGGGATGTTCTGTAGAAAATGGTAAGATTGTTAAGGAAAATATGGTAACATGCAAATATGGCCCAAATTGAAAGAACTGTACAACAGTTGAAATCGAAGGACAAAAGTCTATAATTAAACAGATAGGGTAAACATGATGTCATGGAAATATGAGAGTAATCGAAAGAACAATAATACATCATTAATTTGCCTAATATAGAGAGAAGAGGGGAAAATCCCCTTTGACGTATATGGTGCATGTGGCACCTTTTACCCAAATGTAGAAATATTTAGAATATGTTCAGGAAAGTAGGCCATGCCAACCGATTTAGGGTGAGATTGAACATATCGCGCGCGTCCTCAAGTTATCTGGTACGGTGAGATGGAATCTCTGGCGGTGGTTGCAAAGTCCTGAAGTTTCGGTGCACTATACATTCTATGAATGACAGAAAACCCTCAAATCAGCTCGAATAAAAATGAATCCACGGAGATTTCCGCCAGGTGATTAAACGTGGCAGATGAAATGGGATAAGAGATGAGATAATATCTCATTAAATTAGTAACCTTGTCGTCCATGAGAAAGAACCCTCAGTACGGCAGATTCCCCAACCGAGCGGAGCTTGGTCGACCTCGAGCCGCGTCGAGAAAGTCGATGGCGATAGGCGGCGGCAAGCGGAAGTGGCGAAATGCGGTGGGCTTTGCCGGCAGCCTGGCGGCAGCGGCAGATGTCGAGCTAAGTGTTTGGCACCGCGATAGGCGGTGCCAGGGCATAGACACGGAGGAGCTTGTGCAGGTGTGAATGGGGAACGTACCGGAGGTGCCGAGGGGGTGGCGGGCGGGGTGAGGGTTTTTGTGACATGGGGATGGTGAGGGTTTTCTTTTTTGAATTGGGTTGTGAGGTTTTTCAGTCCCACAAAATTTTTTGGGGGCGACGGTTTGCTAGAGCGAACCGTGTGTGAGTGACGCAGCAGGCAAAATGAAAGTCATTACACACAGTTCAAATAGTGGGAACCGTGTGTGATTGACGTACTACCTCCGTCCTGGTTTATTGGTCCCCTTTTGTATTTTTTTACCAAATTTTGACAAATATTTAACATACTCAGACATAGATAATAAGCGTACACATACATAAGCAGTTCAACCATAAGTACATAGTTCAACCATCATTAGGTATACTCAAGCGTACATAGTTCGATCCATCCCACATCTCATCTCACATGCGGCCGGCACGATCCTGAAGCTTCTCCAAGTACTCGGCGTACGCGCCGTGCGCCACCTTGCGAGAATACTTCTGCTTGAAGGAGCCAACGTCCTATCCTCTTGCATGTGCCAGAACACTTAGATACGCGTCATGAAGCTTGTGGTTGCAAAATGGGCATCCATAGCCGTCGTTCCAGGTACTAATACGCCTGTTATGCATTCCCGCATAAAGCTCCCTCAGGATTCGCCTCTTGTACCTCCTCTGGGCATCTTCATCCTCGCTATCCACATCATCAGACAACACCTATACAAATAGTAAAACAAATTTGGCATCAAATCACTAATTACATGCCGTGAAGTAGGATTAGGAATTTATGGCTATTTATTTATACATATCCAGAGATTATGGTTCGATTTTTAAGCACAGTCATCTATGTACAGACCAATCTTGAAGAAAATAATGGCACAAACATATGTAGGTCATTCAAAATCAATTGTCAAGTCCTAGCTAGGAATTATTAGCACGAACACTAACCCTAGTCGGATTACTAGCAGAAATCATTTGCACAGAAGAAACAACTAGTCACTTATAACCTATACCATTCAAACAATCAATACACTACACGGATCTAACGAAACTTACTCAGATTTCATGGATTGGGAGAACATAACCACATGATTTCTATTCCAAAACGGGGGAGGCAGGAGTAACCATAGAAACCCTATGATCTATTTGACACATAAATGGGTATAGATGACTAACTAGCTGTCCGTCGTCGTCGGAGTCGTCACCGGAGTGGTTGTCGGAGTCGTCGCCAGAGTGGTCGTCGGAGTCAGTGTGGAACTCCGCCTCCGGCTGTGGAAGCTCGACGCCGTCGACGATGTCAGGGTGCAGCGATGACTCGCCGGCGGTGACGGCAACCTCTGTCTCCATCTCCACGCCGTGCTCCAGTGCTTTAGCAGCCCCAGCGTCGCCACCCTCTCCGATGGGGCGCTTTGGCGGCATCCTCATACACTGACGGCTTTGCGCGCGGCGTCGAGGATGCAAGCGGAGAGAGAGGATTGTGTGTGTGTGGCAAGGATGGGGGGTGCGGCCGCTCGGGCGCACCATTAATATGGAGTAGTGGGAGTTGTGGTAGAGAGGCGGGCGGCGGTTAAACCAATGGCTCGCCTCCCGGCGAGCCTGCGCACCGGACTGCTGGCATGCCTACCATTGTTTCATACAGCTACTCGCACGCCTCCTGATGACACTTCGCAGCGAGCACGCTTCCGTCAATTCACACACCTGCACGCACGCCTCCCCTTCTGCCTGCACGGCGGACTGCTCGCATGCGTCCCGTCAACTCACGCCTGCTCGCACGACACACGGGTCGCGCGGCGGCACGTATATTGTTTTTCTATTTGGATGATTAATGCTGCCGCTTTATTGCTTAACCGAAGCATGGCACGTATCCATTGTTGGTCTAACGCTCATGGTTCGAATAAATAATCCGTTTGGGATATTGGTTCCCAATTATTAATGATCTCCCGTGTGTAATTAGATAAAGATTACATCAAAACTGGTCTCAAATTTGACAAAAAAGTACAATGCCAGTTTGTATTGGTGTCCATATATAACACGATAAGTTTCATGAACTTCAAATAAGTTTTGGACGTACTAGAATAAAAAATCAAGATTCTCAATGTTTGAAATTTGTTGCACGGGGAGTAAACATGCACCCAGTGAGACACATGTGTTTTTGCAATCCATTTAGGTGCACTCTCACGTGTGCATGTAGCTCAAATTTTATTTTTGCACATTATACCCGTAGAAAATCAATCAATTAATATACTAAAACGTCTTAATGATCTCTGTGATTTTTTTGAAATTAAAACGTCCCTTCTTTGGTAACACCGCGGGATAATTAATTTGACATGCATCGTAGTTGCGGTGGATTCGCAGTGTGTGTGTGGGTGTGTGCGTCTGGGGGTGGCGGGTGGCTCGCAGTACACTACGAGTTGTGAGGCACCGTGTGGGTTGGCCGTTTTGTTAGGCAGGCCGGTGCCACATCAGAGTCGTGAAATCATTATTTAAAACATTACACAACCCTTTCATACATACATGTTTTGGCCACATGCAGTCGATGGTTGTACTACACGACACTCGATACTCGCGTATGACGCTTTCTGTGGGCCCGCGAGGTCGTCGTCCATCACTTTGACGAATAGCCGGTAGTGAGGTTAATTTGACCAACAAGGTAGAATCTTTTTTGTTTGTGTTATGGTGGTATATAGTACGCGTCGAAGAGGTGGGAGGGGACTAGCATATATACTACGTACGCATTCGTGAACAAGTACACCTCACTCAGTGTCGGGACTTTTTGGTTTCCGAGGCACGTGCCACATCAAAATTGTGAAATTGGCTATTCAAACATCACACAACACCTTTTTGGGCCACATGCATATCCTAGCTAGGACACTCACGTGTGATGCTTCCATCTGTGGGCCCACGAGGCCATCGTCGATGCATGCATGCATCACTTACCTACATCGGGAGAGGTTAATTAATTTCACCATCGATGAGGATTCTTTTGGGTTGTACATACGGCAGGAGCATGTAGTATGCAGTGAAGAGGGGGGAAGGGGACCATCATATGTAGTACGCTTGATGAACCTCGCTCTGTGTGGGTGCATGGTTTACGATTTTTGAGCCATGTGGCACATCAAAGTTGTGAATTTTGGGTATTCAACATATATATGTTTGGCCCACATGCAAAGCGGTGGTGGTTGTCCTCTCGCACCCACTTAAGCGGTTATCAGCGATATCGATGCTTTCCATATGTGGG
This sequence comes from Aegilops tauschii subsp. strangulata, assembly GCF_002575655.3. Lineage (NCBI taxonomy): Eukaryota > Viridiplantae > Streptophyta > Magnoliopsida > Poales > Poaceae > Aegilops > Aegilops tauschii. The sequence goes on from NC_053041.3 coordinate 81,742,504, forward strand.
CCCGCTTGGTCCATCACTACTTTTTGCCTGACAACAAGAGAGGTTAATTTGACTTAGGAGGGGATTATTATTTTTGCTTTGGGATGACAAGCATGATACAGTTTGAGCACACACACATGCATGTGTACGCATGAATCCCTCCCATCGAGTTGAAGTGGCTAGTACAACAACACATCATGAACCGATCTCGCTCTGTGTGGGGAGCTAGTGTATGATTTTTGACGCACGCGCCACATCAATGTTGTGTATTCAAACATGCATGCACGCATCACCTCCATACATATGCATGTAGTGGTTGCCTTCGAATGGTACACTCCCTCGCGTGGTTATCGGCGACAAGCCTATATATTCGTGGGTCCGCGTGGACATCCATGATCACCTTGACCAACAACAAAATAGGTTACCATGGTGGATTCTTCATTTGGTTCGTGTTATCGTAGTATAGGTCATGGTGAGATTCAGACCTTAAGTTTGAGCGTATATACTATGCACGCAAGCATGCATGAATCCTCGTCGTTGGCTTGAAGTGTGGTGTAACATACATATGCATCGTCAACCTAACCCTCACTCAGTGTGGGGATTTCTAGTTCAAAATCACGGTGCCACATCAAAGTTGTTCCATTGTTACTCAAAAACACACCTCTCCTACATATGTTTGGGCCACACACATGCAGTGGGAGTCTTCGGGGACTAGCTACTTGCGTGATTATTGGCGAGCTAGCCCATCTTTGGGGTCGCATGGACGACCATCACTTTGACCAACAACAAGACAGAGGTTGTACGGCCAAGGTGGATGATTCTTGGTCTGTTTTACAATCCATCTTGGTGAGATATTCCTCTCTGGCCCGCAGACTGAAAGTGTGTGTGTGTGTGGGGGGGGGGGGGGTTGCTACTTCGCACTTTGCTAGGTGAACCTCGGTTGGGGGGGCATGCATTCATAGCTTAGGATTCCCTTCGTGGCGACACGAGGGGAGGCTGCTAGCTACTTCGCACTTTGCTAGGTGAACATTGATAACCCACAAGTATAGGGGATCGCAACAGTTTTTGAGGGTAGAGTATTCAACCCAAATTTATTGATTCGACACAAGGGGAGCCAAAGAATATTCTCAAGTATTAGCAGTTGAGTTGTCAATTCAACCACACCTGTGTAACTTAATATCTGCAGCAAAGTATTTAGTAGCAAAGTAGTATGATACTATTGATAACGGTAGCAAACGTATTATTTTTGGGTTTTGTAGTGATTGTAACAGTAGCAGCGGAAAAGTAACTAAGCGGAGAACAATATGTGAAAAGCTCGTAGGCATTGGATCGGTGATGGAGAATTAGGCCGGATGCGATTATTCATGCAACAGTTATAACATAAGGTGACATAGAACTAGCTCCAATTCATCAATGTAATGTAGGCATGTATTCCGAATATAGTCGTACGTGCTTATGGAAAAGAACTTGCATGACATCTTTTGTCCTACCCTCCCGTGGCAGCGGGGTCCTAGTGGAAACTAAGGGATATTAAGGCCTCCTTTTAATAGAGTACCGGACCAAAGCATTAACACATAGTGAATACATGAACTCCTCAAACTATGGTCATCACCGGGAGTGGTCCCGATTATTGTCACTTCGGGGTTGCCGGATCATAACACATAGTAGTTGACTATAGACTTGCAAGATAGGATCAATAACTCACATATATTCATCAAAACATAATAGGTTCAGATCTGAAATCATGGCACTTGGGCCCTAGTGACAAGCATTAAGCATAGCAAAGTCATAGCAACATCATTCTCAGAACATAGTGGATACTAGGGATCAAACCCTAACAAAACTAACTCGATTACATGATAAATCTCATCCAACCCATCACCGTCCAGCAAGCCTACGATGGAATTACTCACGCACGGCAGTGAGCATCATGAAATTGGTGATGGAGGATGGTTGATGATGACGCGGTGATGGATTCCCCTCTCCGGAGCCCCGAACGGACTCCAGATCAGCCCTCCCAAGAGAGTTTAAGGCTTGGCGGCGGCTCCGTATCGTAAAACGCAATGAATCCTTCTCTCCGTTTTTTTTTCTCCCCGAACACGAATATATGGAGTTGGAGTTGAGGTCGGTGGAGCAACAGGGGGCCCACGAGGCATGGGGCGCGCCCAGGGGGCGGGCGCGCCTCCCACCCTCATGGACAGGGTGTGGGCCCCCTGGCCCTGATTCTTTCGCCAGTATTTTTTATTATTTCCAAAAATAATCTCCGTGAAGTTTCAGGTCATTCCGAGAACTTTTATTTCTGCATAAAAATAACACCATGGCAATTCTGCTGAAAACAGCGTCAGTCTGGGTTAGTTCGATTCAAATCATGCAAGTTAGAGTCCAAAACAAGGGCAAAAGTGTTTGGAAAAGTAGATAAGACGGAGACGTATCAAACCTCGGTTGGGGGGGAGGGGCATGCATTCATAGCTTAGGATTCCCTTCGTGCCGACATGAGGGGGGCTGCTAGCTACTTTGCACTTTGCTAGGTGAAACTCGGTTGCGGGGGGCATGCATTCATATCTTAGGATTCCCTTCATGCCATCACGAGGGGGGGGGGGGGCTGCTAGCTACTTCGCACTTTGCTAGGTGAACCTCGGTTGGGGGGCATGCATTCATAGCTTAGGATTCCCTTCACGCCGACACGAGGGAGGGGGGCTGCTAGCTACTTCGCACTTTGCTAGGGTGAACCTCGGTTGGGGGGCGGGGCATGCATTCATAGCTTAGGATTCCCTTCGTGCCGACACGAGGGAGGGGGATGCTAGCTACTTCGCACTTCGCTAGGGTGAACCTCGGTCGGGGGGGGGGGGCTTGCATTCATAGCTTAGGATTCCCTTCATGCCGACACGAGGGAGGGGGGCTGCTAGCTACTTCACACTTTTCTAGGTGAATGAACCTCGGTTGGGGGGGCATGCATTCGTAGCTTAGGATTCCCTTCGTGCCGAAACGAGAGGATGGGGGCTGCTAGCTACTTCGCACTTTGCTAGGTGAACCTCGGTTGGGGGTGAGGGGGCATGCATTCATAGCTTAGGATTCACTTCGTGCCGACACGAGGGGGGTGGGTGTGGGGGCAAGCAATACCGTGCGCTTTGCGAGAGAGGTGCCACATCAAAGTTGCATTTGGTACTTGAAAATCAAACCACCCTTTTGATACATAAATTTGGTCCACATGCAAGTGTGTCCGTGTTCTGACCCTCTCCCGCGCCATTTTTCGCCAAATTTATGAACATTAGACAAGTCAGATGACACAACAGACACGGTTCACTCAAACTAACCATGTGCCACGCTGGTGCCCCTGTCACGCACACATCCGCACAGTACATTGGGCTCCACGAGGATCCCCCTCTCAAAAAATATCTGCCCGCCTCGAGGGTTTTTCTATTTCATAACACACGGTTGTTATCTCCGGACCGTGTGTGATGTTTCTTGTTCCCAATCCCGCCTGCATCCCTAGAAAATATCTGCCGGCCTCGAGGGTTTTTCTGTTTTATAACACACGTTTGTTATCTCCGGACCGTGTGTGATGCACTATCATCAAAAATTTCAATAGCCCGGCATTTCACTCTCGCGTTGGACTCCTGCGTAGTAAATTTTTTGTTACCCACGTCATTTCCTCAAACACCCCGCGCCCCCTCCAGACACACACACACCGAAACCTCCTCGGGCATGCACGCACACACACACCCCCTCCCTCGCTCGAAACCCTAGCAAGCCCCCCCCGCTGCCGCCGCAAGGCCTCCATTGTCAACATCTGCTGGTTTGCCCGTGCAGCTTACCCACCGATCTCCATACCCAGGCCGCCCTGAGTTTCTTACATGACGCCTGCCAAACACCCCCTTTCCCACAGATCCCCATCCCCATCCCCATCCCCCACTCCAGAGCGTCGCAGCCTAAGCCCGGCTACACTTCCCATGGACTCGAGGAGCGACTGTCCCAAAAGAGGTGTATGGCTAGCGGTCTCTTCGCCCGACGTCGCCGAGGAAGCTGACGACCATTACTGGCGGCATGCACTCAAGCAGCGGGCTAGAGTATGCGGGCATGTCTCGGACGCCGGCTACGACATCGAGGTCATCGACAGCGACGGCTTGAGGCGGGCTATGTCACAGGTTAAGTGGCCCACCCCCAACCCCTCGGGTTCAACCGCCGTTGATCTCATCCATGGCCCCGCCGCTGATCTCCTCTGGTTTGCTGTCAACAATTTGCCATTCTACATCACCATCGAGCCCCCTTTGTCATTTCTGAAGGACACGTTCTGCGACGCTGGCTTGGGATCCACAGCTTGCAAGTCAGACCTCATCGACGACGACCATGAGTAGGGCACCCTCTCCGGATCTTCCAAGGGGAAAGAGCCCATCTGCTCTGCCAAGGGGAAAGCGCTCGTCTGTGACATCAGGGAGGGCACCCTATAGCTGTGCTCTTCCAAGGGGAAGGAGCCCATCTGCGACAACATGGAGCGCATCCAGGGTTTGTGCTCTTCCCACGGGAACGAGTCCATCTGTGACAAGTGAGGAAATCCATGATTTGTTTTGCCGTGCCTCTTCACAGGGGGAAACCCATGATTTGTTTTGTCGAGTCCCTTTTGTAGTGTAGTGAGAATATGTCCAGTTTTAATTGCTATATCTGGTTGTTTGCAGTATGCCTTGTTTATTTCAGTTGTTCACAATGTGATGCTCTATATGTGCAATTATTTACTGTTCAGTACATTTCATCAATCCAGTTTTAAACATACCGATGGGAATGCATATATTTGCTTGTTGTTAAGCCTGTTACAGCTAGCATATGCCTCTTTTAAAGTTATTTGATTGTTCGGTTGTTTGTAGTTAGCATATGTCCATTTTCAAATTCTATCTTTGGTTGTTCGTAGTATGCCTTGTTTATTCCAGTTATTCACAACGTGATGTTCTATATGTGCAAGTATGAACTGTGTAGTTCAATTTCATCAGTACCAGTTTCAACAATACCACTATGAATGACTACATTTGGTTGCTGCATCTTGTAGTTAACACGCCTTTCCATTTTTGTTTAACAATAACCAGTGTACTTAGACAGGCACAATACCAGTTTGAATGAATATATTTGCTTGTTGTTAAATGTTAGGCCTATTCCACTTGTTTTGCTTTACTAGCGTGCTTAAACCTGCACACTCAAGCTATCTTTTGGAGATTATTTTGTCTGCCATGTATAATTTTGGTTGATGTTTAGCCTGTTGTGCTTAACATGCTTCTCGATGTACCTACACAGGACAATTTTGGGAACGACTGCTATTTTCCATCGTGGTTAGTTTCATCCCATGGCTTATAGCTGCTCACTGTTCAGGATATCGGTAGCTGGTACCATATAGGCCGGCGGTTGATAAGGGACTAATCAGTGAATCGGACTTTTAACTGAATATATCTGCAACCCATTTTTCGTTAGGTTAACTAGGGCCATATGTAATATATATGAGGCTACATAGCAACATGCACTGTACTTAATGTCTAAATATGCAATCCTAGGCTACATAGCAACAAGGAAGAGTGTTACATTAATGTTCTAATGATGTCTAGATATACGTAGAAGAGCAGCAGCAGCAACAACAACAACAACAAAGCCCTGTTTGGATAATCAACTTAGCTAGAGGTTAGAGTTAGTTTCTAGCTCATGACTAACCCTGAACTAACTCCATCCAAAGAGTTGTTTGGATCGCAGGGTTAGATTGACAATAAATGCACTAGGAGAACTAGCTCCAATTAGCACCTCTTGGGTTGGATATTTTTTTTGGGTGAGTTATAGATGCAACTAGCTCAAACTAGCCCTCATGTTTAGATATACTTTAGGGCTATTTGAGCCCGAACTAGCTCAAACTAACTGTAACCCATGGATACAACAGCAGTTAATCATCCGATAATGTGTAAGAATGCACTAAACTCCTTCTGGCCCATAATATAAGATGTTAATTCATCTAATATGTGAGCTATTTGGCTGTTATAAGATACTCCCTCCGTTCCTAAATATTTTTCTTTTTAGAGATTTCAAATGGACTACCACATACGGATGTATATAGACATATTATAAAAGAGTGTTGTACTACATCATTGTGCAATTGTTGTTTAGCTTCTAATATTAACTTGGTGCTTTTAGGTACATATGTCATTGGTAAAGATCCGCGCTTCGACCCTTTCTGCGTATCAGGCAATGGGATATCCATGAACCAACATCAAGTGAGGAAGCTGATAAAGATTGTTAGTAAAATGGGTCCAAAGATGGCAATTAAACTATTTGTTTACACTTTATCCAAGACAACAGCGAACTGCAGGATGGTAAGTAAGAACTCTGCAGCCTTCTTTTTACTGCCCATAATGAGTTGTGTTTGTCGGCGTTCTGGGAACGGGGGTCCCTAGACTTGCCTGCCTGTGGCCCACAGCGTGACCAAGCCAGCAGACCGTACGACCCATCTTCATCAACAAGGCATTCAAGACCCTCGCGAGGGTCCAAGCCTCGCGAGGCGGACGACGCAAGACCTCCTTTGGAGTAGCCTAGCCAGACAGGCTGGCGAGGAGCGGAGATATCAAGGCGGGGCAAAACCTCACGAGGCTCTCGTGACGTGAGCCATGACGAACGGCACCAGGCGGGCGCCAGCGCGCGCAGCGTCCTTATTTTCTCTTTGGTGCTAAAGAGGCCAGCGCGGGCAAAGAGTACCGAGGCGTCAGGCAAAGGTTGCTATATTGGTGCAACGAGACCAAGACCAGGAGGACGGCAAGACGGAGGTCATCATGGAGCCCAAGGCAGCGTCACCACCAAAGCTTTTCGCAGGCGAAGACCGCTTTTGTCAGGATAGCTTGTACTAGCTGCCCCCCTTCAAATTTGCCCGCCGTTGTTGGCTCCCTTCCCGCTCGACATTTGGGAAGAGGACCAGGGCCTATATAAGTAGAGCTAGCCACCAAGGAGGGGGGATCAGCTGGTCTCACCTCATCTCATCTTAGATTGATCCAACCCAATCGAGAGCCTAGCCACAAGAAGACCTCAACCTCAGGAGGCTGTTCTTCCCTTGCACTGTTCATCATCAGCCCAAGAGGCAATCCACCACCACGACACTAGAGTAGGGTATTACACCACAATGGTGGCCCGAACCAGTATAAACCTCGTGTCTTTCTGTGTTGCGAGTTCGTCGAGTTCGTCCGCGAGATCTTAGCAAGCTAGAGCGTAGATCGGTAGGAGGGAAACACTTCGCGCGCACCCCAGTGTTTGAACCTTAAGGGTTTGCCGGAACCCCACATTCGACATTTGGCACGCCAGGTAGGGGTGCGCCGGAGCTTCTTCTCCACCAACCAGCTCGCCGATGCTCCACAGCCACGATGTCCGGCGACTAAAGGGCCGGCACCGATCGTTGGGCAGCCTGGCCAGCCCGGGCAGCGCCGCTTGCCCATGAAGATCTCGACCCCGCACTCCTGGTGGCGCGAGCACCGCCAAACTCCGCCGGGCACGGTCAGCGTGGCCAGGCGTCATCCACCCTCACCCCGCGGCAAGTACGAGTCGCGGCAAGAGCGGCGAGTCATGCCACAGCAACGGCGCCGCACTCATGGCGGGAGCAAGCAAACATGCGGGCGACACTCACGGTGGCAAGGGAGCTGCTGCGATGCAGGCTGATGGAGAGTGGCCGGGATACGCTGCTGGGGCTGTTGCCGAGCTGCTGGATGCAGCGGCGTCGGGAGCACCGCCCTTCTGCTATCGACTTCCTCCTTAGGCCACTGCAGGGCCGCGCGGTGAACCTCACCACATCCGTGTGCCATGAACTACGCCCGGGGGCTTCATCAACATCAGCACGGCCAGTGGCGTAGGGGGCTCCGACTCCCCCATGCCGCCCGCGACAAGCACGAGCGCACGCGTCGCCCTTCATGGTCCCAGCCGGATGCCACGCTACCATCCTCAGGACGCCACCCTGGGCCAAGCAACATGGAGCGTGGGTGACCATGGCGAGGTGTTCGGGGTGACGGCCCCGGAAGCCTACGTGCCCCGCATGATGGATCAAGGGTACGCCCCAGAGGACGTCCTCGGCTCATTCATTGGAGAAGATTGGGGAGAGGGGGCGCTAGGAGCCGAAGCCTTCCAAGAACCAACGGAGAACCACAACGATCGCGCCGGCAACGGCAACTACAGGGTACCGCTAATCTCTCAGGACCAGGCTTATGCTAACCACGGGCTGCAGATGAATCAGGTTGCAGCGTCGATCGACGACCCTGGCACGGCGGCACCCGTTCCAACAAGGGAGACACGCTGGGGGCCGGTGGGAGGGAGCCAGGAGCAAGGCCCCTCCCCGAGGCGCGCGACGCCTGGCGACACCCGGAGGTAGGCCCTCTGCCGGGGAGGCCTAGACAACCCTTCCCCCGGCAGAGGACCTGTGGTCTCCGGGGGCACCGCTGGCGTCCTCTTTCCCTCCTTCGAGTCTTCCCGGTGACCAGTCGGCACAAAGGAGGTCAAGGGTGGTGCAAGGCGGGGCCCTCGTCTGGCGATATGAAGCAAGGCCGGTACCTGTGAAGAAGGCCCAGTGCCTGTGAAGCTCGCCGCCCGTGACACTCTCACGTAATAATGAGTTGGGGCTGTACACGCCCCGGAGTCTCAGGGGTGCCGGCCTCAGGCCCTGGGGCTCCCTCCCCCGCCTAGTGGCAGCACTTAGCTCCGCGCTGGTGAGAAGACTTGAAGACCAGAAGACTAGACTAGGTGCCAGACGCGGCCTTTTGCTTTGGATCTCTCTTTCTGTAGCTTTGCTTTCTAGATCTGGATTTGAGTTGAAACCGAGTTTTTATCGATGCGCGCGGGGGGAGCCTTTTCTCGTTCGAGCAATTTCTTGCCTTCTGGATCTCGTTTTTTCCGGGACTCATGTCCGTCGCCTTCTCCTCACGAGCTCCACGCGAGCAGGACTGCACGAAGCACGCGCACACCAAGCGCGCGCTAGCACTACAACTGGTGCTCACCTCTAGTGGGCCCCTTATGACGGGGCGAGGAGCTCCGCAGGGTTCTCAGAAACTCGACGCGTCGCGACCCAGCTCAAAGCTGGCACTGATTAAGGTAAACCATGATAGAGAAGTCGCACCCGGATTCATGAGCTCACGAGGACACAAACTCACATTGCATAGGAAAGTACAAACTGCAGTTTGCTTACATGAGGGGCTCCCCCTCTCAAAATGCTCTTACAAGTTTTCCAAGGGCCACGCCCGAGTTTTTGCGCAGGGTGAAATGACAGGAGAACAAGGGATCAGCCAGAAATGTCGCTCACTGCGTCACCCGCGGATGCGTCACTCGCGTCGTTGTCGTCTTCATCGGCGCCGTCGCCGCCATCGGCGACGCCCCCGTCGCCGTCGTCAACCACGTCGCCTTCGTCTGCGACGACCACCACCACGTCATCCTCCGAAGTGAAGGCCTTGACCAACGCGTCCACATTGTCCTCAACCAAACGCGCTAGGTCGCCCCGGACAGCCATGGGTACGGGGGCAATGGCGGCGTCGAAATCAAAGTTGGGGTCGGCATTCAGTTGGTGGCTGAAGACGCGGGAGAAAGCGCGCTCGAGCAGGCCACGACCCCTTTCCTCCACGAGCTGGTGAGCTCTGGCAGATTGAGCCTCCAGGCGCGCCACCACCTCGGTGAAGAAGGTCAGGTGGCAGGCAAAATCATTCGATTGAGGGGCCGGCGCCTCCACGTCGCAAATATGGCCCAATGCGATATTGGCCCTGTTCCAGAGATCCTGAAGCATAGGGGCATCCTCGCGCTCCAGCGTTCGTCGCTGGAGCACTTCCTCCGTATTTTGCCTCACGACGGCCTCTGCGTCATCAACCCGCCTTCGGAGGGAACGCAGCTCGGCGCGGGCGGAGGCCAAGTCCGCCTGCGCCGTAACCAAGGCGGCCATGGCTTCCGTGCGCCTCTCAGCCTCATCCAACCTGGGCCTGATGGCAGCGGCCCTGCCCGCATCCTCCGTACCCGCGAGCTTCAGCTTCAGGTCGTACCTACCCTCCAGGTCTGCGCGAACCTCGGCCACCCAGCGATTGACCACCTCCTCGACTCTGGCCTCGCGAGGCCCGACGGCATCTTCTGCTTGAGCAACCTGACGCTCCCTCGTTTCCAGTAGCTCGAGCTCGAGGCTGCGCTCCACGGCTTCCGGGGCCAGCGCCTCGCCGCGCTTCCGGACCTCCTCATCCTTCGCGGGCATCCCCTCAGCGATGCAAGAGCGGCCCTGCGCGCCTCTACCTGTTGCTCAAAGGACGCGCTCCAGGCCTGGAGCTCCCACGCGCGCTTCTCCGCAGCCTCGCGACGACAGTCAGCCTCGCGAGCCTCTTCCAAGGCTCGCGAGCGGGCTTCATGGGCAACCTTGATGGATGCCTCGGCCTTCGCATTCTCCAGGTCGCGCTGATAGCGGCCGAGGTTGATGGCCACCTTCAGCTTGCGCTGCTCCTCCACCAGCCGGAGACCTTCAGCCTCAAGGCGCAAGTCAACACCAGCGAGCTCTTCACCCAGTCGACTCATCGCACCCAACGCCTCCTGGAAGAGCTCGTGACGAACTACGCTCCGCCCGCGCTCGAGCTCGAACGCTCGGCCCACCTCGTCCTCCACCCCCGGGGCAGCGGGCGGGGCGCCAAGTGGTGCGCCACCTCCCGGCAGGGGGCTGGGGGTTGACGCCACACCCGACGTCAGCCAGTCCTCGCGAGAAGCCCGAGCTGATCGGGGCACGCTGCATGAAGAGGAGCCGGAGATCGAAGCCAACCAGGTGCTGTCTATGAGTAAAGGAGGGGTCCTGGGCACGCCCACCAGGCTCCACGCCAGACCATGGGGGAGGAGTGACAAAGCCGCGGGCTCAGCGCGCCACGAAGGCGGAGATGCTCCGCCAACCGACCCTGCTCCAGGGGCGATAAGCAGACCAGGAACGCTCAAGGCCGATGGGGGAGTCAAGGAAGGAGGAGGCCATTTCTCAGGAGGCGCAGCCGCCTCGACGGAAGGAGCCCTGAAGAACTGACGTCAGGAGATGAAAAACAACACACAAGGAGCCACAGCGATACGATACTTACACGTCAACGGCGATGTACTTCCTCCGCTTCAGCGGTCCAAAGATGTTGCTGCCGCTAGTGGATCCTTTCCTCTTGCGGAGCTCCTTGAAGTCCACACAAAGACGACCAAAACGCTGGACGTGGCGGCCGGTGCGCAGCGGGGCCGAAGAAGAGCTCGGAAGGATATCTTCATGGGTGCCCGGTTGCAGCAAACTGCCGGGCACCGTTTCACCACGACCTCCCGAGGCTCCTGGAGCCTTGGCCTCGGGAGTCGCATGCTGCGTCTCCTCAGCAACCGCCGCCTCAGGAGGTGGGTGGCAGGCTCCTGAGGACGATGCCCCAGGATCCCCACTCGGCACGTGCTCCACAGCACTCGAGCCACCGGTCTCCGCCGGAGCTCGCCCACCTTCACCGTCGCTAGGGGCGAGCTCAACACCAGGGGTAAGGAAAGGAACCACGACGATGGGGTTCTCACGAGGCCCCTCCTGGCCGATCGGCCACGGCCCCCACTCATCAAAAGGAGGCATGTTCTCTACAAATTCATCCTTGTTCTTGCAGTGGTACAGTAAGCAATTCTTCCCAGGCAGTTCGGCCAGCAAAGGGACACCCGTCAGGACCTGGAGCACTGTCTGCCGCGTCCCGAGAAGGAGCCCAAACTCCTGAAACCTCATGTGGTCCTGGCTGTTGAGCAAGGTCCACATTGGGCGGGAATGGCGCTGAAGCGGAGCAACCCGGCGCTGGACGAATTCCTTCACCACCATCGGCGCGGTCACGCCGCGATCCTTCAGCAACCTCAACCTGAGCCAAACATGGGCAAGGCGTGGGCTCGTGAGCCGCTGATGGCTCTAGCCGGAGTTAGGAACAGTGGGCCTTGGCGATGCCTGAAGCAGAGGACTGAGCACGCCGGCATCGACGAACACCCATCGTGTCCGAAATTCGCCTGTGGATGGAGGAAGCTCGAAGTCGATCCCCTCGCCCGCCGTCGCGGCCACGGCCTGGAAGCTCACGCACCCTGATCTTTGATGAGGGTCGATCAGATGCAATGAGAAGAAATGGCGGAGGAGGGCCACAGAAGGGGCTATGCCAACCATGGCTTCACACACGAAGGCGAAGACGGCAAGGAGAGTCACAGAATGAGGGTCAAGATGCAGCATGTGGATCTGATAATGCTCAACCACCACGTTGAAGAAGGCGGAGAAGGGAGGAATCAGGCCAGCCCTGAGGGCATCTATTAAGATTGGGACTTCGGTGGCCGCCTGAGCCGTGCGAGTGCGAGACGCAGGCCAAGCCACCGTCTCCCCCCACTCGTTGAAGCTAGAAGCAAGCATCGGGCGCACCTTGTCCATGGCCTCGTCGTTGAGCACCCGAGACCGGCCGAGCGCTGGCGCAAAGGACGGAGGCGCAGCAGGCAGATATAGAGGTCTCTTCCCCTTTTTAGCTTGTTTCGGCGCCATGGCGATGGAGCAGGCGGAGCGCAAGTCAGATTGGAGAAGAGAAAGAGAGTCTCGAGGAAGCAGGGGGATTGGGGAAGCAAGGCGCGGACGACGGAGGAATAACTGTGTAGGCCTCGGGGACCGCATAGCTAGGCGGATTCAAAGGAAGCGTGGGGAAGCGGAGACGCCCACATCCAATCAACTGCCACGCGTCAACCGAGGCCGCAGGCTTTTGGGGCCCGCGGTGCTCCGAACTTGACCCTTGGCTTCGCCGTGAAACCAAGCCCGAGCGCACCTTGGGCCCGGGGGCTACTGTCGGCGTTCTGGCAACAGGGGTCCCCAGACATGCCTGCCTGCGGCCCACAACGTGACCAAGCCTGCAGGCCGTATGACCCATCTTCATCAACAAGGCATTCAAGACACTCGCGAGGGTCCAAGCCTCGCGAGGCGGACGACGCAAGACCTCCTCTGGAGTAGCCTAGCCAGGCAGGCTCGCGAGGAGCGAAGATATCAAGGCGGGGCAAAACCTCACGAGGCTCTCATGACGTGAGCCATGACGAACGGCACCAGGCGGGCGCCAACGCGCGCAGCGTCCTTATTTCCTCTTTGGTGCTAAAGAGGCCAGCGCGGGCAAAGAGTACCGAGGCATCAGGCAAAGGTTGCTATATTGGTGCAACGAGACCAAGACCAGGAGTACGGCAAGACGGAGGTCATCGTGGAGCCCAAGGCAGCGTCACCACCAAAGCTTTTCGCAGGTGAAGACCGCTTTTGTCAGGATAGCTTGTACTAGCTGTCCCCCTTCAAATTTGCCCGCCGTTGTTGGCTCCCTTCCCGCTCGACATTTGGGAAGAGGACCAGGGCCTATATAAGTAGAGCTAGCCACCAAGGAGGGGGGATCAGCTGGTCTCACCTCATCTCATCTTAGCTTGATCCAACCCGATCGAGAGCCTAGCCACAAGAACACCTCAACCTCAGGAGGCTGTTCTTCCCTTGTACTGTTCATCATCAGCCCAAGAGGCAATCCACCACCACCACACTGGAGTAGGGTATTACACCACAACGGTGGCCCGAACCAGTATAAACCTCGTGTCTTTCTTTGTTGCGAGTTCGCCGAGTTCGTCCGCGAGATCTTGGGAAGCTAGAGCGTAGATCTGTAGGAGCGAAAGACTTCGCACGCACCCCAGTGTTCAAACCTTAAGGGTTTTTCGGAACCCCACATCCGACAGTGTTAGATGACAATGTCTGAATCTTTTTCCTTTGCAGTGGTTGCCTAAGCAGTTTACTCAAGATTACCTCTCAAACTACATGATTAGTGGGCATGCAAAGGTTAAAGTATTTCTACCAGAACACGATAATTATCTAGATGTTTTCATGAAGATCGTGAAGGATGGGCGGTCGGCCATCACAAGGGGTTGGACTAGAGTCGTGCGTGCCTTCTGCATGGAGGAGGGCACAATATGGGCATTCCGCTTCACCTTCTTCAGCAACCAGAATATATTTCGCCTCTTTCTTTACCGTCTTTAATAGTACAAGTATACAACTGTGGTTCATCATTCTTTATTTGGTTCTTATGTAATTCTTGAACATATGTACCTATGAATCAAATAATGCATTGGTTGTTTGAACCTAATGGATATGAATAAAGCTGTAGCATACATTCAAATTCAAATTCAAATCCGGTACAATTTGAAAAAGCAGCAATTAATTTACGGTGAAATTACGCTCTCCAGGTTACGGCACACACGGTTGGTAAAACACAAACGTTTGTGATATGCACCATAATCCGAGACGGTTCACAGAGAGGAAACGTGTGCAAGCATGCACACAGTTGCTGTTTGCAAAGCGTGTGTGATGTCAGACAATATCACAAATGGTGCGGGCAAACTAAATGTTTGTGTTAGTTGCCTTATCGTACACGATTCGCAACCATGAACTGTTTCTGATAAAGTATGCATCATAAACATTGCACCACAGAATAGCGTGTGCGATAGTTGTCGTGTACGACGATGTTATGACGATCCGACGCTTCGTAATCCTGTCCGACACTTGTACAACGATTAGCTAATCTTCTTAACAGTGAACCGTTTGTGATGGGCCGTGCATCATACACGTTCTATAATAGTGAACCGTTTGTGATGGGCCGCGCATCGTAAACGTTGCACCACAGAATACCGACTGCGATGGCAATGCGAGAAGAAACAAGTAGGAGTACTGTAGGGGCCCTATCCCCGACGGTTTCTGGGTCGTGTGGGAAGGACCCCCCTATCGCCCACACTCACTTCGCGACGGTTCCAAATGTCGCCGCAGAAAGGGGTTAAAAACCATTTGTTTACGACCGACGCGTACCAGTGGAGGGAGAGGCGACACGGGGGAGAAAAACAATGGGTGGAGGCGTGCTTCGAAAATTGATGAAATATAAATTTATTATTTGAAATTTCCAGGCAAAAAGCGATGATCCAAGAATGTAATGGAAGATCGCCCAATTTTATTTTACGGGTGTATGTTTTACACATGGTTTTTCCTGGGGAACGACATTCCAACCGGGGCCTAAAGCCGAGACAGGAAAAGAAGAACTAGAATAAACCAGCTTAACTCTGATCGAAAATGGAGAAAACTAGACTACCTCTCGCCTGGTACGAGGAACTGAGGAAAAAGCCGGAAATGTGAGCCTCTACAAGGCCCACCAATTTTTGCCTAAATCTGGACGATTTTCCATGCATAGCCTGCTTTTCGGCCCGAGTCTCGACATGGCTAGCCCTTCAGGGGGCGATCTGAAGGGGGTCTGAGGCTGAAAAGGTGAGGCTGTTAGTGGGATGCAATCGACCGACGGGCTACTTTTTTTGGATTGTCAATTCTGGCTCCTTTTTTTCCTACTTCTATATAGTATATACTAGTACGATCGCACGGAATTTAAGTGCTTGGACTGAAAACAAAACTGATTAATTTCGGAGGTTTTTTCGGTCTTGTTTGTAATTGTACTTCTTGGTTGGTGCTACTTTGTGGAAAGACTAGAGTTCTGCTATTTGTTCAGTTTTGCCAGGTCGGTATGTACGTGGCTTGTATGATGACCCTTATGATATAAATGAGACACGTATTGCCATGAAAAACTACTTGACGATCAAGGAGAGAGGGGTTTGGTGGGTGTGGATCCGATGCATCCAACATGATAATTCGAAGACTGCACGTGGTCTTTTTTTCAATGAACTAGAGAGCTTTATTAATTAACTAGAATCAGGTTACAATCCGCCTGAAGACTACTGACAAGAAACTCAAGGCTTTGATCAAGCAAACTGTCTGTCCTGTCTACTTAACTAGCATGCTGAGCACATATATATGCGGGAACGTTCAAATCACTTCCGACATGAGTAACCAAAAAAGAAACAAAACTAGGGGCAATCCCCTCTAATTCTCTTAGATAGGTGCAACAATAGAATGAGTGTTGTTGCACGACTTCCATAGGTTGACCAATTCCATGTAGTCAACCTCCATGATCACATGTGAATATCATCGGAGTTGGGCGGAGATCACCCCCTCCCGGAAGGATAGGGGTTTTCTCCAAGCTCCTAGAAACAAGATGAGATCGGGCTAACCCACCCGCACCTCCCATCCGTAATTCAGAGTTGATAGACCCATCTGTGTTGATAGTGATCCTACCGGGCTCAAGTGGTCTCCAACACTGGTTCGCCAGTGATTTCGTCCGGCTCGGTGGCATCTCTAAAATAGACAAAGATTCATGCACCCATTTAATAGCCTGCACAGGATCATAGCCGCCTTGATCATGTGTCCACCTGTTACAAGAAGACCAAATAGTGTTCATAATGGTGATAAACTTGCATGTACCACTCTCAGAGAACATATGCTCCAACAAAACCGTGACAGTTGAAGACCAAGTCACAGCCTTGCTGCAACCCAAAAGCTTTCTGCATGCGTGAAAGTTATGAGTGCATGCAACAAATCCTCGTCCATGGCCTGACATACATCACATCGGGTCAAAGTTTTAATGTGTCTGTACCTTAGAGTGAATGAGTCTGGTAAGATACTGCGAAGCACTCTCCACCAGAAAACTCACACTTTAGGAACCACATTAAGTTTCCAGAGAGCATTCCACAGCTGTTTATTTGCCGATGAAGTTTCCATGACCGTCCCTTCCTCTAGAGCTCTATGCTCATTACGAGTCACCAGAGAACAACACACAGATGTCATAGTATAGATGCCTGACTTTTCCAACGCCCATGCAAGGGTGTCATTGCCTCCTGCCGGATTAAGGGGTATATTCAGTATTGCTTCAACATCCAGTTGTAGGAAGTTATGTCGAATAATTTGCACATACCAGTTACCAGTACATTCATCAATAAGCTCTGAAACTCTAGTGAAATGGGCAACGCCTAATCGTCCCATAGGCTTGAGTGTAGTCGTATTGGGGATCCCGCTGTCAGTCCATGTCTCAATCGTGGATTTGTCCCCTACACGATGAATTAGACCAACGTTAAGAGCCTCTCTCCTAGCCACAATAGCCCGCCAAGTAGCAGAAGCACGTGCGGGCACCATCGCATGGAGAAAATATGTAGCGGGAAAATAGTTCCCTTTTAGCACTCTCGAGCACAGGGATTCGGATGGGTCAACAAACACCATCCTTGTTTACAAAGCATAGCCAGATTAAAGAGTTTCAAGTCTCGAAATCCCATGCCACCTTTGATCTTTAGTGTAGCAAGTTTCTCCCAAGAGATCCAGTGAGGCGATCGCTTATCCAAAGAACTTCCCCACCAATACTTGGCCATGCAAGAAGTCAGACTCTTGCATACCTTTTTTGTCAGCAAAAAGCAACCCATGTTGTACGTTGGAATGGACTGAACAATAGATTACAAAAGCACTTCCCTTGCTGCGCATGCTAGAGTCCTCTCTGACCGAACCCTACATTTTGCTTATGCTTCTCTCATTAATATGCACAGAAGTACCACTTGTAATTCAGCCAATATCCGTCGGGAGACCCAAATAACATTCAGAGAACGCTTCCACTGAAATACCAAGAGTTTGCTTCAGGGACTCGCGACGGGGCAATGTAGTATTGCCACTAAAATAAATTGAGCTCTTTTCCCGCTTCACTGCTTGACCAGAACAATCATCATAGATCCGATGAATATCAGTGAGTCTCTCTGCACTTGGAGTTTTTGCAGTGAGAAAGATCAAACTGTCGTCAGCGAATGGGATATGATTAATCCTAGGTGCATGAATACTAACCTGAATTCCTCTATCAATGTGTAGACCACCATAATTATTTAGCAAAGAAGGAAGGCACTAGGCACATAAGAGGAGCAAATGTGGTGATATTGGATTCCCCTGTCGGAGAACTCTTTATGGAGTAAAGTACGGGAAAATCTCACTGTTAACCTTTATCGTGAACCTGACGGAGGTCACACAATTCATCACTATTCGGATGAAACGATCACTGAAGCCAAGTTTAGAGAGCATAGCTTCAAGATAATGCCATTCCACTCGATCGTAGGCCTTAAGCATGTCCAATTTAACTGCACAACATGAGTTCTTGCCTTTTTTCCGCATCTTGATCGCATGTATACTTTCGTAAGCGGCGAGAACATTGTCTGCAACTAAATGACCCGGGACGAAAACACTTTGCTCTTCCCCGATCATCTCATCCAGAATATTTTTGATAGGATTTGCAATAGCTTTCACCGCAATTTTATATAGAATAGGACAAAGATCAATCGGTCTAAACAGGGATATTTTCTGAGGATTACGAACCTTAGGGATTAGCGTGATTGTTGTATCATTCAACCCCATAGCTAGGTAGTTGATAACCCACGAGTATAGGGGATCGAAATAGTTTTCAAGGGTAGAGTATTCAACCCAGATTTATTGATTTGACAAAAGGGGAGCCAAAGAATATTTGCAAGTATTAGCAGCTGAGATGTCAATTCAACCACACCTAGAGATTAATTATCTACAGCAGAGTGATCAGTAGCAAAGTAGGATGATAGTTTTGATAGTAGTAGCAACAAAAATAGTGACAGTGATAGCAATGATTTTGTAACAAGTGTAACCGTAACAATAGCACAATAGCAGTAGTAACTTAGCAGGAACAATATGAGAGAAATTCATAGGCATTGGATTGGTGAATTCGTTGGATGATATTCATCATATAATAGTCATAACCTAGGGCGATATGGCACTAGTTCCAGTTCATAAATATAATGTAGGCATGTATTCCGTAAATAGTCATACGTGCTTATGGAAAGAACTTGCATGACATCTTTTGTCCTACCCTCCCGTGGCAGCGGGGTCCAATTAGAAACTAAGGGATATTAAGGCCTCCTTTTAATAGAGAACCGGAACAAAGCCTTACACATAGTGAATACATGAACTCCTCAAACTACGGTCATCATCGGGAAGTGTCCAGACTTCTGTGACTCCGGGGTTGCCGGATCATAACACGTAGTAGGTGACTATAACTTGCAAGATCGGATCTAGAACATAGATATAATGGTGATAACATAAACGGTTCAGATCTGAAATCATGGCACCCGGGCCCAAAGTGACAAGCATTAAGCATGGCAAAGTCTTAACAACATCAATCTCAGAACAGAATGGATACTAGGGATCAAGCCCTAACAAAACTAACTCGATTACATGATGAATCTCATCCAACTCCTCACCGACTAGTGAGCCTACAAAGGAATTACTCACTGCCAGTGGGGAGCATCATGGAATTTGCGATGGATAAGGGTTGGTGATGACAAAGATCGAAGATCCCCCTCTCCGGAGCCCCAAACGAACTCCATATCTGGCCTCCCGATGAAGAACAGGAGGTGGCGGCGGCTCCGTCTCGTGAAACGTGATAATTCTTTCTCCGTGATTTTTTTCTCTGAATATGTGATTTTATAGTATCAGGGTTGAAGTCTGTGGGGCCACTAGGTTGAGACAACCCACCTGGGTGCGCCTGGAGGGGGGGCTGTCGGTTCAATATCCGGCATATCTCGTAGTAGGGGTCCTAAGCTAGGCATCTGGGAGCGATGGTAACATGGACACAGGGTTTTACCCAGCTTCGGGCACTCTTGATGAGATAATACCCTACATGCTGCTTTTGATTGTATTCATATGGGTGTAGTGCAGAGTATATGTATCTGCCACGAGATTGTAGTAATGAATATGAGATTGTCTATTGACTAGCCTGGCCTCGGTTTATATATGCACCGTAGGCCTAGGGTTTAGAGGAGTCCTTGTCTTGGGCGCCAAGTCTTGTAGAATCCTCCTTGTATGCGGCATGGGCTGTCCGAACTGGCCCAATAGTGAACCGCCATGGGGGTCCTCGGCCCGATCTAGCTGGTCGGGAGACGACGTGGTGAGTACCCCCTAGTCCAGGACACCGTTAGTAGCCCCCTGAACCGGTCTTCAAGTTGGGGATGCTCCTCGATTCTTCTGAATTGTTCTTCATCTTCGATCGTCGGTCTTGAAAACTGGTTCAACAAATCTTCTCATCTTCGATCTCGAGGATCGCCGAAGTGCATCCGAAGAGTTTACACGTCAGGTATCCTAGGAGTCCCTTTAAGTTTCCGGCCTTTATCAATGCCCTGTTATTTTTACGCCACACCACGGGTTTGAAGTTGTTCCCGGGCGGCAGTGCCCTCTTGCATCCGAGCTCCAACGCCGGACTGCATTCAAGGTATCTTTTGCAGCCGAGCACCAACGCCGGATTGCTTCCGAGCTCCAAAGCCAGAATATATCCGAGCTCCAATGCCGGACTGTATCCGAAGAGTATTGTCATAGTCGAGCTCCAATGCCGAACTGCATCCGAGCTCCAGTGCCGGACTGTATCCGAGCTCCAACGCCGGACTATGTCCAAGCTCCAATGCCGGACTATGTCCGAGGTGTCATAGATCACCTTGGTTCAAAAAAGTGTTAGCTGAGCTTAATGCCGGAAATGCCCTCTAAGGAGCCAGCCACTTGCATCTGAGCTATATGCCGAACTGCTTCCAAGGTGGCTCAGCACCTCGGTCATGGGCTGATTGTTTGCAGATTTTATTTCCGATGCGTATAAATTTATTTGCTGACGAGATGTATTGCCAGTAGCCCTCAAGGTGTCTATCGGCCTAAAATTCGAGAAGCACCTGAAGGAAAACATAAAACTACTGATCCTGGTAGCCCCCAGAGGCCCAGGTCGTGAAATCGGCCTGAGTATCAACTCCTAGCTCAGCAGCATACATAGGAATAGAAACACAGTGTAATATATTAGAGGTAATAGTGATCGGCGGACGGGCCCCTGAGAGAGGGTCGTGAGAAGTCGCCGTGCTATATCAGCTTGATGCCGGATAAGTCCCATATGGTACTTATTATCGTCCGAAGACGCGCTTGTCCATAGTTCGGTTATGCCGAACACTGAGCACTTTGAATTTTCTGCATTAAATAGGCAATGCAGTAGCCCCTGAGACACTGGTCGGGTGGAAACACGAGATTAGGGGATCGATGTGCTCCTTTAATATTTGTAAATAATGAGCGCAAAGCCCAGTATCCCCCGAGCCTTAATGTGGGCACGGGTGGCCGAATTAAGGATCGATATCCGTTTGACAGAAAATTTTGTTGTGTTTAAAACAAACTTCTCGGAAAGAGAATAAAGGTCTCTTAAAAGAGTTTAGAGCTGGTCGAAATCCGAGCTCGCCAAGGTAGGCCCCAAGGGGTTTAAAAGATGGATTGCAGTAAATGGATTTTACTCGCAATTTTTATGTGTAATGATTCTATGTATCCAAGTACTTTTCATCATTAATGCTCAAATCCACATTGTACAAAACTTTGCTGACCGACCATCAGCTTCAACCTCCTCGGCCAGTAGCTGGGGAGTGTTTGTCCTACTTTATAAAGCCGTTATAAGGGCAAAGTTTTACGGCAAACAAGGCAATCCGGTCATACGGTTTTATAAACAAAGGTACATGGAGAGATATGTTATATTATGTTTTAACGTAAGAAACATCTTCCAAAGAAAATAGTCCCACTATCGGTTCCTTTCTTTGGGTCGTCATGCTTATCATGATAATGAAAACTCACCTCCGATCAATGTGGGAGGAAAATATTGAGGATTTAGTTCGGCGAAAGTTCCCGAACTCTATGGTACTAATGAACCAAAAATTTTACTTCCGTCATTGCCGACCGATGTGATCCTTTAAGATTGCTAGCTTTCGGCTTCACCCAGTCTGAGGTACTAACTCGGATGACCCGGTAGTAACAATCATAGAGGTGCTCCCTTTACCGCCTAGCCGAATAATCGGGAACGTAGGGGTAAGCACAGGAGCCACGCAACCCAGCTTGGCCAAAATCTTAAGTCAAATTGATGCATATGTATGGCTTTATAAGGATGATTACGGAAGGCAGCCTTTGTATATTAAATACAAACTCCGATGATATGTTTATTTTGACTCCGTTGCGACCGTTTATTAGTTGAAAGTGGCCCATCGTCGGCTTCCGCCCCATTGTAGATGCTACGCAGGGTGTTTTCGCAATAACAAAACAACGCTTAGCCGACGTCTCGGTGCCCGAAGGCGGTTGTGTTAGCGGAAATGAGGCCATCAGATATGCGGGCTTTATAACTTTCACTTAGTCATAGGAGCTTTAAACTGGGGAAGCTAGCTCCGAGCCCCCAGTTAGTGTTCGGCGACAGCCGAGGTCAAGCCGTAAACACTTCGGCCAATGTTATGAATGGCCCGTCATTTAACATAGTCATCAGATCGCTGACCAGTTTACGCTTATTGTGACAGTCAGTTTTCGGCTTTCTCCACTGAGGTGCTTAACCATGCGAGCTGGAAGCACAATCGCAATGGTTCTCCCTTTGCACACCTAGCTGAACAAAGCGGAACATAGGAGGCAAGCACAAGAGCCGGGCAACCCAACTATTGACCGAAGACACAATTCGAAACCGATGCATATATAGCAATATCCGAGAATGTTTTCGCCGAATCTCTAAAGGTGTCCGGCGTTCCACTGCGAGACTTATGCGGGAAACACACAAATAGTTTAAAAGTGCCATAGCCTTGGAAAACCCAACAATTTAGTAAAAACTTGACGTCCAAATTAGATCAAGTGTTTGGTGCCAATCTGAAAATTGGTCAAAAAAGGGGTGCTTCTGTCATGCATTAATATGACACATCCGATCTGAAGACCTCAAGCGGGTCAGCCCACGGCTGTAACCTCCTATCCCGAAGGCGGAGTACTGCTCGTTAGGCAAGTTTAGCGAACTAAACTCGAACGGCTTTGAGAGAGAGACTAGGCTCCCCGGCTATTGACCACACACTCGTGTCGAAAAAAGGAGTGATAGAAAAAGATTTTGCAATGACCAAGAAGAAAACATTTATTATAAAACGACTCATACTAATTTAAGAGCCCCGGAGTGACTTGGGCAAAATAATTTTATGTATAATGATTGTATGTACGGAAGTACTTATATCATATATATGTTCACCCGAACTTTAAATGCGTCTTAACCGACCGTCGGCTTCTCCCTCTTCGGTCAAGGACCGAAAAATGTTATGTACTCCACCTGTCGAGAATATCGACGGTGTTTCTGATAACCAGGCAATCAGGCCATAAGACTGTAACAGACAAAGCGCGCTCAGGGAACTTATGCTATATTACTGACGAAGTGTAAGAAGCATCTTCGAAGAAAATAGTACCTCCACCTATACGTTTCTTCGGTTGCTCACTTTTACTATGAGACTTATGCAATAGATTTTTTGTACTCATGAGTTCTGTTGTGTGCCGACCATAATTGAAAACAATAAGAGTGCTAGCTTTCGGCTTCACCCAGTCTGAGGTGCGAGCTCGGATGACCCAATCATGACAATCGCAGAGGTGCTCCCTTTACTCCCTAGCCGAACAATCGGGAACGTAGGGGTAAACACAGGAGCAAGGCAACCCAGCTTGCGGAACACTTAAGTCAACATAGTGCATATTGTGGCATAATACACGAACGAGGAATGAAGCCATACAAGTATAATCATATGCAAGAGCAAAGGCTTCATAAAGGAAGCCCCCAAGTAGACGGGGTATTCGAATTTGTGTGTCACAAACAAAGTTTTGACAAGGAAGTTTTGCACATACAACTTTTTGCCAAAAAAAGTATAATGCTTGGTCGAACCGAACAAAATTTAAAATTGAACATTCTGAGCATAAAAGCGACTTAGCTGATTAATGTGCTCGGTGTCAATGCACGGCCCGAGCATATGGTGGGACAAGGTCGCAGCCCCCAAGCCGGTGCCGAGGTGGCGGAGCGAAGAGCTCGGCACTCCAAAGTGGTGACATAGCACGGCCAATGCAGGCCCGCAGTGTGACGCCGAAGTCCCCGGCATGGGTTAATGTGATGACGAAGCCCTCGGTCCAGCCGAGGTGACGTGGTACGTCGGTACGCAGAGGTGACAGTGCTGCCCGATCCGGATCCTTTATCTGTGCACAGAAAATAGTGCAAGCCAGAGATAATAATAAATATAAAAAAATGTTGCATAATTAATAATTTATGCAAAGTGAGTAATAAAAGACATATGGCCTGTGTGCCGAACACTCAATGAGGTAGAGCTCTCTCAACGATGCCAAAGTCCCCGAGGCAACCGAACACGTCGGTATGGCAACATGACCAACAAGGTGATCACGCGATCCGATTTACGCCGATTGGGACGACGGCGTCGGCTTGCCGAAGAGACCATGTGAGGTAGTCGAAGTCCATTACCGAACCACCATGTGACCATCGTTAATCCGGCCACCATTTGATAGACCTACATACAGATGATGGAACAAACCAGAGTAATAATTCCTTAGGAATAATAAACCCAAACAAGCAAAATTGCTAGGATAAATAGCACCTGGTTTATTTGTTGTAGCAATCCGAAGAAAGGTGACTCCCAAAATTGGGACTCGATCCGCACACCCATTGCCTGATGGGCGATAAAGCGACGGCATGGCCATGCTGGCAAAGGTTGGCTTGCCGAGACAAAGCCCTCGGTCCAGCTAATGTGACGAAGCTGGTCGGTTGTTGACGCCGAAGTCACCGGAGTATGTTGATGAAGAAATAGCCAAGTCCCCGGTCCAGCCGAGGTGACAGAGCAGGTCGGTGAGGAGATGTTGCTGTTGCCATGTCAGCCGAGGTGTTGAAGCAGGTCAGCATGATGGACATCGGCTTGAAGAAACAACAGTGCGGCCATGCTGACGCAAGTCGTGACTTGTGACGCGGTCAATGCCAGCTTGATGAAGTGACCATGCGGCGATGCCGGTGTGCCCGCTCCGTGTAATCCGTGGGGCAGCGATGTTGGTGATGATTTATCCTTTGCGATGCCGAACTCTTGTTCGGCTTGCCGAGATGATGATCGAAGAAGTTGAGCTCGGCTCAACAAAGCGGCGACGTGTCTAGCGCAGGTCGGCAGCCGTGGAGCAATATTGCCGGACTGGTTTGACACCAGCATGATGGTGAAGATTACCTCGGAGGAGGCTTAAAATTTTATGGGTACGTGTTTAAAAACAACGCACAATACCCTAGAAAAATTCCTTCAAAAGGGTTGTCCAATATTCCATTCATGAAGAAACATGAACTTGGGCCGGATTCGTGTTATCGCAGAAAACAGATCCGAAAATTGGTCCACTCATCGGAAGGTTCCCGGAGTTTAAACCGTCGGATCGAGCTGAAATTTGGAGGGGTGGTAGATATGGGAATTCCGCAGAAGATGAACGGTTGGATGTTCCAAAGGACCTCCGATCTGGGCTCTGGAGACCAGGCCCTAAACTCGTCCAGATTCCCGTCCAGATTTGACAGGGCTCCGGTAATATTGTAGATTGTCAGAGATTCCTACATCGGAACTCGACGAAATTTGGCATGGTTGTTGTACACTTAATTCCGCACAATTCCACCAAAGGAATCGTCAAAGCGATGCTCGAGGAGGTGGTGGCCGCGGATACAAGTTTCCTGTTCGGAAAAAATAGCATGGTCGCCCGAGGGCAATGTTGACGTTGAGCCCCCGAGCACCATGGATGATTCTTCCATGATCATGATAGAGATCGGAGTTGATGTCGACGAAGGCCCTCGTCCGAACATGATGATTGGAGGTAGGGCACAGTCCTTGGTTAAGCCAAGGTGACCAGTCGAGCCGGCGAAAAAAGATGCCGACATCGACCATAAAGCTCGGCTCCGATGCGTAGATCGTGCCGGAGACGATCCGAATTCCCATCGCCCCGTGGCGACCGCCAGCAGGCTCTCAATAAAATCACCAATGTCGGTTCAATATTCGGTGTATCTCGTAGTAGGGGTCCTAAGCTAGGCGTCTGGGAGCGATGGTAACATTGACACGGGGTTTTACCCAGCTTCGGGCTCTCTTGATGAGATAATACCCTACATGCTGCTTTTGATTGTATTCATATGGGTGTATTATAGAGTATATGTATCTGCCACGAGATTGCAGTAATGAATATGAGATTGTCTATTGACTAGCCTGGCCTCGGTTTATATATGCACCGTAGGCCTAGGGTTTAGAGGAGTGCTTGTCTTGGGCGCCAAGTCTTGTAGAATCCTCCTTGTATGCGGCATGAGCTGTCCGAACTGGCCCAATAGTGAACCGCCATGGGGGTCCTCGGCCCGATCCAGCTGATCGGGAGATGACGTGGTGAGTACCCCCTAGTCCAGGACACCGTCAGGGGCGCCCTGGTGGGTTGTGCCCACCCAGGTGCCCCCTTCGGTGGTTCGTGGCTCCAGTATTTTTCATATCTACACCTACTATTAAAGGGAATATCTACACCTATTAGTCCTTTTCGTTTGGTTTGAGTGCACGCTAAATTTTCGCACTGTTGGCTTGTACACACGCTAAGCGATCTGGGCTAGGTACTTGTATGTTGATGGGCCTTTTATGGGCTTTCATAGAGACCGCGAAAAATAATTGTGTCAAAATAAATCATCATTGTGGGAATTGTACACAGGACCTCCTGTCTGGCTGCGCCAAAAATAATTGGGTCAAAATAAATCAACATTGTGGAATTATACACAGGACCTCCTGTCTGGCTCTTCGATGTAACAACCAACGACCTATGCACCTTTCACATTTACTAATCCCAACTCGCTCTAAATATAGGAGTGAAATCCTCATGTTTAGGGCGAGCTAATTAAGCGAATGATCTAATTGAAGGAAGGATTGTGGGATTAAATAGAATATTTAAACGGATGTGGCTAATTAAAGAAAGGATTATGGGTAAACCGGTGAAGTAATTAAAAGAAATATTGTGGTCTTAATAAATAGAATATTCAAATAGATGAGGCTAATTAAAGGAAGGATTTGAGGTAGAAAGGTAGGATAATTAAAAGGAAGGATCTATAGGCTTCAATGTGTTGGGGTTACTAAATTAGAAAATGAAGGATTTAATTCCCGACTAAAACGGGTGAGGACGTCATGGTAATTAAAGAAAGGATTGTACTTAAATGGAGTCAGTGGGAGATTATGCCCGACAAAGAAAATATGAACATGGCTAAATTGCATCACATATTTTTGTGTTCATTTTGTAGAAGGATGCTTCATTGCAGCATGTTCTTCATAGTGAATCCGGTAATGTGTGACATTATGCTTGCACAAAACATCAATTTTTCCCGTTGCAACGCACTGGCATATGTGATAGTATTATATAAAAAATCCTCGCAAAGTTTCGTTCCAATCTGAGAACTTTTATTTCTGCACAAAAACAAGACCATGGTAGTTCTGCTGAAAATAGCGTCAGTCCGGGTTAGTTTCATTAAAATCTTGCAAATTAGAGTCCAAAATAAGAGGACAAGAGTTAGGAAAAGTAGATACGACATAGACGTATCAGTAGTTCTCCACCACTCAAAAAAATCCAACACAGCCTTGGTGATATCCTCTCCTAGAATATCCCAATGCTATTGGTAGAATCCTGTTGTAAACCCGTCAACGCCCGGGGCCTTTGACGGTGCCAATCGAACAAAGTTTTTTTGACTTCCTTGGCTACATAATGTTTCTCAAGTAACTCATTCATGACATCAATAATATGACGCTCAACAAAATCAAGGAGTTCATGCATGGGTCTGATATAACATGTGGTAGAAACTACTGATTTCTGACTTTACTTCCACTGGCTCAACACAGACCTGCCCATTTGCCTTTTCCCAGTGAAATAATGCGAGTAATTCTTTTCCTATGGGCTGCCTGCGCTTGGAAATAACCCGTGTTTCGGTCGCCCTCCTGAAGCCACCACGAACATTGTTTAAGCCAAACTTCCTCCTTCCAGAGTGCCTCACATAACTGTGTCGCTAGTCGCTTGATACGTCTCCGTCGTATCTACTTTTCCAAACACCTTTGCCCTTGTTTTGGACTCTATATTGCATTATTTGAATGAAACTAACCCGGACTGACGCTGTTTTCAGCAGACTTTCTATGGTGTTATTTATGTGCAGAAACAAAAGTTCTCGAAATGACCTAAATCTCCACGGAACATATTTTTGGAAAATATTAAAAATATTGGAAGAAGAATCCACGTAAGGGGGCCCACACCCTGTCCACGAGGGTGGGGGGCGCGCCCCCCTGCCTCGTGGGCCCCCTGACGCTCCACCGACCTCAACTCCAACTCCATATATTCACTTTCGGGGAGAAAAAATTAGAGAGAAGGATTCATCGCGTTTTATGATACGGAGCCGCCGCCAAGCCCTAAAACCTCTCGGGAGGGCTGATCTGGAGTCCGTTCAGTGCTCCGGAGAGGGGAATCCGTCGTCGTCGTCATCATCAACCATCCTCCATCACCAATTTCATGATGCTCACCGCCGTCCGTGAGTAATTCCATCGTAGGCTTGCTGGACGGTGATGGGTTAGTTTTGTTAGGGTTTGATCCCTAGTATCCACTATGTTCTGAGATTGATGTTGCTATGACTTTGCTATGCTTAATGCTTGTCACTAGGGCCCGATTGCCATGATTTCAGACCTGAACCTATTATGTTTTCATGAATATATGTGAGTTCTCGATCCTATCTTGCAAGTCTATAGTCACCTACTATGTGTTATGATCCGGCAACCCAGAACTGACAATAATCGGGACCACTCCCGGTGATGACCATAGTTTGAGGAGTTCATGTATTCACTATGTGTTAATGCTTTGGTCTGGTACTCTATTAAAAGGAGGCCTTAATATCCCTTAGTTTCTGCTAGGACCCCGCTGCCACGGGAGGGTAGGACAAAAGATGTCATGCAAGTTCTTTTCCATAAGCACGTATGACTATATTCGGAATACATGCCTACATTATATTGGTGAATTCGAGCTAGTTCTGTGTCACCCTATGTTATGATTGTTACATGATGAACCGCATCCGGCATAATTCTCCATCACCGGTCCAATGCCTACGAGCTTTTCACATATTTTCTTCGCTTATTTACTTTTCCGTTGCTACTGTTACAACCACTACAAAACCCAAAAATATTACTTTTGCTACTATTACCGTTAGTTCCATATTACTTAGCTACTAAATACTTTGCTGCAGATACTAAGTTATCCAGGTGTGGTTGAATTGATAACTCAACTGCTAATACTTGAGAATATTCTTTGGCTCCCCTTGTGTCGAATCAATAAATTTGGGTTGAATACTCTACCCTCGAAAACTGTTGCGATGCCCTATACTTGTGGGTTATCAAGACTATTTTCTGGCACCGTTGCCGGGGAGCATAGCTCTATTCTTTGAGTCACTTGGGATTTATATCTGCTGGTCGCTATGAAGAACTTGAAAGACACGAAAACAAAAATGTATCCCTCAACTACGAGGGGAGGCAAGGAACTGCCATCTAGCTCTGCACTTGATTCACCTTCTGTTTTGAGTAAGCTTGCGACACCTAAACCTGCTTCTGCTATTAATTTTGATATGTCGCATATTGATGATGCCACTTCTGCTATGCATGATACTTATGATGAAACTACTTCTATGCATGATAGTACTCTGCCACTTGGTGAATTTCTTGATGAACAACTTGCTAGGCCTAGAGAGAATGAAATTATTGAAACTGATAATATTGAAGATAGTGATGATGAAGACTCTCCCCCTAATAAATATGAATTGCCTGTTGTGCCTGAGGGTTATGTTTTGGATGAAGAATCTGCTAGAGCCATTCTTGCTTGCAATGATGGAAGTGATCTTAAGAAATTATTAGCTAAATGGAAGCAGTGATCTCTTAATGCTAGAATGAAACATGACCCTGCTTTTGCTACTTCCCCTATCTGTGTTACAGATAAGGATTATGAATTCTCTGTTGATCCTGATATAATTACTTTGGTTGAATCTGTGTAACAAACCGGATGTAACTTTCCATATTTGTAACTCCAACTCTTGCCATTTTCGGCTATGTGTTATGATATTCCCCCCGTGGTTGGGTTTTGTTTTTCGTTTTGCATTTTGTTCATGTCATGCATCTCATATCATGTCATCATGTGCATCTCATTTGCATACGTGTTCGTCTCATGCATCCGAGCATTTTCCCCGTTGTCCGTTTTGCAATCCTACACTCCCACATTCACCGGCGCACCCCTCTTGTTTTTTTCGTGAGCGGGTGTTAAACATTCTCGGATTGGATCGAGTCTTGTCAAGTGGCCTTGGTATACCACCGGTAGACCACCTGTCAAGTTTCGTTCCATTTGGAGGTCGTTTGGTACTCCAACGGTTAACCGGGTAACCGCGAAAGCCTCTTTTGTGTTGCAGCCCAACACCCTCCAAAACAGCCCTCTAACCCAGCAATTTCACCTCCATGCCCTCGGTCGTTCGATCATGATCGTGTGGGCGAAAACCGCACTCCATTTGGAGCCTCCTAGCTCCCTCTACCTATAAATATGTGAGCCTCCCCGAAATTCCGGATCCCCGAAACCCTAGCCCGCTCCTCCGCGCCGCCGGACGTGTCCGCCCGGCGCCGGACAAAAGCCGCCGCCGCCCACAGCCACTCAGACGCCGCCACATGTTGCCCGTACACCGGCGCCCGCCGTCGGCCCGCGAAGCCAGCGGGAGGCCCTCCCGGCCCGTCGCCCGATGCCCCGTGCCTCCTTCCTCCTCCAACGCCCCGCCGCCCGTTCCCGCCGCCGCCCGCCGCCCGCCCGCCGCCACCATCACCGGCGCCGCCCGCGACCGCGCCTCCGCGCGGCCCCCGAGCCCGCGCCCCCTCTCCGGCGACGCGCCCCGCCGTCTCCTCCCTCTCCGGCCTCGTCGCCCTCCTCTTCCCCTCCGTCTCCGGCAGCTCCGGCGACGAGCCGTCGCCCGCCTCGACGTCTGCGCCCGATCCGATCTGGGAGGCTGACTTTCTCCCCTCTCCCGAAATATTCCAATTCTTGAGATATTTACAACATGTGCTCGTATTCACTGCCTCATAACTCTCTGCATATAGCTCCGTTTCGTGCGTGTGATATATCGAAATGTTCGCCTCGAGATGCTCTTTATTTTGCTCCATTGCGCAATGTTCATTTGAGACCATATTGATGCCCAAATCTCTGGTGCAAGAGTGCTATATGCTGTTAACTGCTGTTACTTATCAGAACTTGAGGATTTGTTATTTTTGTTGCATTTGATGTGTACATTTTATGGTCATGAGCTCTACATGTGTTTTGATTTATGCCATGCCTTCTTTACAGAGGTGTATGCCATGTATTTTAGTGATCTCTTTGGTGACTATCACGAGCATGCAAACTAGGCTTCGTGATGTTTCTGATTTCAGGGACTTAGTAATTTTACCAAGTCTGAGACTGCTGTTATTTTGTTGCTACGTATCCATGTGACTACAGAGAGATCCATGCTCCTTTTGCTGATGTTCACTAAGGATGTTTTGTAGATATAGTGGTGCTCTATCCATCCATGCCCCTGTTTGCAATTATGGAGTGCCATATCATGTCTTAATCTTGCTCTACTTTTGCTATAAAATGTTCCTGGCAGATTGTTTACGTGTTATTCAATTTTGCCAAGATTGTTGTAGTTGATCCATTCATTCTATGTATTTTCTCTTGTCATGGATAGCTTCATAAACATGTCATCTTGCTGTAGGTATGCTTGTTTTGTCATGCATTTCTTTGTGGTGAGTGAATCAAGCTCACCAAGATGCCTTCATATTACTGTTTCTGCCTTGCTCTGTTTTCTGCCAAGTCTGAAACCTGTTAACGAAACTTGCTATGTTTACATTGTTGCCATCATATCTTCTGTTCCTTTTTGGCTTATGGTCAGTAAGGGACTTTTTTCCTATGCATTTAGTAGATTAATTCCATGCCTTGTTGTTTTATGTTAAGTTCTTGTAGCATGTTGATTTCTTACTCTGAGCATTGCTACCTGATGCTGTTTCAGGCATGTCCAGTAATTTCACCAAGTCTGTGAACCTGTTATCTTTTGCACTTTTGCCATGCTTGTTTGAACCTGCTGTGCTGTGATATAGCCGTAGCTCAGTGCTCATCTTTTGTCAAGCATCTCCTTGAGATTACTGCCATATGCTTTGTTGCTATGTTGGAGTGCCGTAGCGTAGTTGCTTGTTGCATTCTAAGTGCTATCATGCTGTTAATCGCAGAATAGAGTCATTCTTGTTTTGCTTGCCATTTGCAAACCGTGCATCCGTTTCCGGTCATCTTTATATCGATTTCGACCGAAATCATCTCATCTTTCCAGTGGCATACTTGGTTTGCCAAGTTACTTCCTTGTTCATCATTTTTCTGCCGGAGCACGCATATGCATCGCGTATCACATCTCGCATAACATACATGTTTTGCATCATGTTGCTTGTGCATTTCCCGTGATTGATTGTGGTTCCGTGCTTGTGTTATTGTTTTGGGTAGAGACGGGAGACGAGTTCGTGAACGAGGAACCTGTTGAGTACGCTTACGAGGATCAAGCTTTCGACAACTCTGAGAACCTTGAAGGCAAGATGACCATACCCTCGAAATCACTTCTATCTTTGCTTGCTAGTTGTTCGCTCTATTGCTATGCCGCGCTACCTACCACTTGCTTATCAAGCATCCCAAATTGCCATGAACCTCTAACCTTTGTCACCATTCCTAGCAAACCGTTGTTTGGCTATGTTACCGCTTTTGCTCAGCCCCTCTTATAGCGTTGCTAGATGCAGGTGAAGATGAAGTTTGTTCCATGTTGGGACATGGATATGTTGGGATATCACAATATCTCTTATTTTAATTAATGCATCTATATACTTGGTAAAGGGTGGAAGGCTCGGCCTTATGGCTGGTGTTTTGTTCCACTCTTGCCGCCCTAGTTTCCGTCATACCGGTGTTATGTTCCTTGATTTTGCGTTCCTTACGCGGTTGGGTGATTTATGGGACCCCCTTGACAGTTTGCCTTGAATAAAACTCCTCCAGTAAGGCCCAACCTTGGTTTTACCATTTTCTACCACCTATCCCCTTTTCCCTTGGGTTCTGCAGACTCAAGGGTCATCTTTATTTTAGACCCCCCCGGGACCAGTGCTCCTTTGAGTGTTGGTCCGAACCGAGCAGCCTGCGGGGCCACCTCGGGGAAACTCGAGGTTTGGTTTTACTCGTAGCTTGACTTATCCGGTGTGCCCTGAGAACGAGATATGTGCAGCTCCTATCGGGATTTGTCGGCACATTGGGCGGCTTTGCTGGTCTTGTTTTACCATTGTCGAAATGTCTTGTAACCGGGATTCCGAGACTGATCGGGTCTTCCCGGGAGAAGGTTTATCCTTCGTTGACCGTGAGAGCTTATAATGGGCTAAGTTGGGACACCCCTGCAGGGTAGAAAATTTCGAGAGCCGTGCCCGCGGTTATGTGGCAGATGGGAATTTGTTAATGTCCGGTTGTAGAGAACTTGACACTTGACTTAATTAAAATACATCAACCGTGTGTGTAGCCATGATGGTCCCTTTTCGGCGGAGTCCGGGAAGAGAACACGGCTTTTGGGTTATGTTTGACGTAAGTAGGAGTTCAGGATCACTTCTTGATCATTACTAGTTGACGACCGTTCCGTTGCTCCTCCTCTTGCTCTTATTTGCGTATGTTAGCCACCATATATGCTTAGTCGCTGCTGCAACCTCACCACCTTACCCTTTCCTACCCTTAAGCTTAAATAGTCTTGATCTCGCGGGTGTGAGATTGCTGAGTCCTCGTGACTCACAGATACTTCCAAAACAGTTGCAGGTATCGATGATACCAGTGCAGGTGACGCAACCGAGCTCAAGTGGGGGCTCGATGAAGCACTTGGTCGTTACTATGTTTCATTCCCTGATGATCAGTAGTGGAGCCCAGTTGTGACGATCGGGGATCCAGCATTTGGGGTTGTCTTCTTTTCTTTTGGTTCCGTAGTCGGACCTATGTGTGTACTCTGATTGATGTATGATTTATTATGTATTGTGTGAAGTGGCGATTGTAAGCCAACTCTTTATCCCATTCTTGTTCATTACATGGGATTGTGTTAAGATGACCCTTCTTGCGACAAAACCACAATGCGGTTATGCCTCTAAGTCGTGCCTCGACACGTGGGAGATATAGCCGCATCGCGGGTATTACAAGTTGGTAATCAGAGCCATCCCCGACTTAGGAGCCCCCTGCTTGATCAAATCGCTGGCGTTGTTGAGTCTAGAACAAAAATGTTTTGAGTCTTAGGATTATATATATCGGAGAGTAGGATTCTTTTTACTCCTCAGTCCCTTCGTCGCTCTGGTGAGGCCTCCTGACGTAGAAGTTTTGACTCTTCTCTCCTCAAATTTCACTAAATTTTTTTTAGGATCACGCTGGTATCTTAGAATCGTTCCGATGGTTTTGTGACAAGAACATTGTTCTTGGTGCCTCCTGACATTTAGGGGTTGTGGCAGTGTCCCGGGGAGTTGAGCTCCGAGGTGTTGTCGTCACAATTTTATCGTTGCAGTTCTGGAATACCTGAGTTTCGCCGACATCGAAAATCCCTTTTATGCAGTTGTTGGTGAGATCACATCGATGCCACCCAGTACTGGGGCGGGAGTTCGGGAGTATTGCCATAACTCGTATAACGGATGCTTTTAGAAGGTTGAGGTACACAATTTTCGAAGGTTTCTTGGTTATGTGTTGACGGATGGATACAGCTGGATCTAGGGATTGTTAGTTTGGGTGATATATTTTGTGTCCCCTATATCCCCAACACCTGATTGCATAACCAGAATGTTTCGGGAGTTTATAAGTGGGAATTCAAGTAGCTCCTAGGATATCTTTCCGACAGATGCATGATATGAGATTGGGGTTCGACGTCTAGTGGTCCGCCTTTCCACGGTTGGTTTTACAGTGGTCTCGTAGTGTCTTAAAGAGTCCTTGGATATGCCGACTCAGGGACGCTTCGTATGTCATGTGCACTTCCTTGTACATGATGGTGTTGTACGATCGAGCCCGTGTGGGCCCCACCACAAAAACTTCGGACGAAATCTCTATTATATGTTTGTTCCGGCTTATTCTGCGAGCCAATCCTTTGCTTTGTTCTGTTTTGTTTTGTGGTATTCGAGTTGCTTCATTGTCAAGTGTTGATCCATACCTTCCCTAAACGGTGTTCTCATATTTCTATGGGAGTGCTAATCCTTCTTGACCATCGAGATTGCCATCTTAATTCTATTTCCAACCGGTGCGTTTCTCTTCAAGATGATCCCATCATTCTCCCCATCCACAAGATCAATTCTAAGCTTTTCTCAACGGTGTTCGTTTCATCCGACCCAAGTTGCCTTTGTTTTCCCGCCCTCCCACCCTTTTCTTCAAGGAATCAGATGTCTTAACCAAGTATCCATTTTATTCATGTGAAGTCCCTTCATTCTTTTCAATCAATGTTCTTACCCGGTGGTTCTCATGAAGATGTTCTTCAAGTTTATCATTCTTCATTCTCGTATTCTTTTCCGGTGGATTCAATTGAAGCTTTCGGTGTTGACCATATTCCCTTCCTTGTTTCAAGTGTTTTCGTTTGCCGGTGTACCTTAATCATTCCCCGCTTGCTATTCAATTGTTCCGGAGTGCTGAAGATATCTCTGAAGATTCGTGTTTCCACTCCACATCAATTCTAACTATTTCGAGGTTGTTACCTCATTCAAGCCATTTAATTCAACCGGTGCAATCGCCTTTTCAAGTAATCATTTCAACGGTGTTTCTTTTGAGGAGGCCCTAACCCACAGGTCTTTTCCCAGGATCTTACCTGACTCTTCTAATTTATCCGGAGCGATTCTCAAATTCTCTTCAAAGTTTGACGTAAGAATGAATTTTCATTAGTCAAATGTCTTTCTCCAAGATCTTTCAAATTCTTTTCATCGTTGGTTCAACATTTTCAATTTTCATTCCGGAGTGCCTCAACAATTCATGGTGGTGTTTCTCATCGTCATTCTCGGATTTTGAAGACCGAAGAAGAATTTCTCGTAAATCTTGGTCCGTTCTCTTGAAGATTCATAGTTCTAGCTTATGCCATCCACTCATAATTGTTTTCGATTGCGAGAATTCTTTTCTTACCCATCCGGAGCATTTCAGAGTTGTTTTCATTTCTTGATCATCCAAAGGCCATCTTTTCAAAAGATTTCTTCGTTCTAACTTTTCAGCCTCGTTCTCCAATTGTTCTAAATTGATGTCAATTTCGTTCATCTCCATATTCTTCCGGTGCATCGTTCAAAGTATTCTCTAATCAGCTCGTGATCTCTTCGTTCTCGTGTATCAAATTCCCACGAGTATTTTCGTGCGTTCTTTAATTCTACTGGTGTTTCGTCCTCCTTTCTTCAACTGTTTTCAATTCTCGCGGTGGTTCGTTCAAGATTTCTCTTCCTTCGTCATCATATCAATTTATTCGTTGTTTCAATCCTACCGGTGGTTCGATGAAGACCTTCCCAAGTTTGCGCAATATCTATCTTAATCCTTTCTACGAAAATAAGTAGTATGCATAATCCGTTGCTTGTCATCAATCTAAATTGGTGAAGGCTAAGCATAATGTAATTCTTATTCTTGTTTCATCCAAGTGATTTAATTCCTTATTTCGGAGATTCATAAAAATTCTTGATCTCATTTGTTCATTTTTCTTTCCGGAGCTCCAAGTTATTTCAATTATATCATTTCAAAGCTTCATCTAATCATTGCAAGGCTTCTCCCAGAGTTCTTTTCAACTTTCCCTTTCGTTTGATCATCCTTTTATTATAGGAGTTCTTCATGGAGGATCAACATGGTGGCTCATCAAGGATTCGTTTCATTCTTCAATTGTTCTTCAAGATTTTTCTCGGAGTTAAGATCCGCCAAGCTATACTCTAAAATAAACATGGTGTTCAACACATGTTTTGTTTTTGTGGAGTTCAAGCATTCTCCATCTTGCATTCCGAAGTGCAATTCTCTCTATCGTATCCTTTGGGATGGTGTTATGTCATTCTTGATAATTTCCCTTCGCGTTTCATGATTCACAAGTTTTCAAGAGTGACATATTTAAATCCATCATTTTCTGTTCGTTCAAGAGATCTTTTCAACCAATCAATCTTTTTGTTGGAGTTATATTGGGTTATATTTCACCTACAACCTTCACTAAGGAATGTAGCTATTTGTGGTGCTTATCAATGATCCAATTTTCTCCTTCTCATCTCGGTGAAGAAGTTTTCATCTCTTCGTTGCTCTCAAGCAAGCAATTGTTTTCGTTAGTGGCAGAAGTTCACCTCAAGTTTTGAGATGTCTCCATAAGCCCACGAAGATCATATCCTTTCTTTGTTGTTTTTTTCAACAACTCCGTCCTATCCTTCTTTTAAGGATGCTCTCTCAAATTCACTTAAGGTAGAACATGTTGTTTTCTTCTCCGTTCTTTTCATTGCATTCTTTCATTTCTACCGGAGGCATTGTGATATTGCTCTCTTATCTAACAGGGTGTTTGCAATTGCGTTCATCTCCATTGTATTCTTCTTTAAATTATTTAACCTCTCAAGGTTTGCGGTTTCACTCGTTTGTCAAAGAAGCAACTTTTGTTTTACCTCTTCCTCTTCTGTTTCTCTCCGGTGCCATCCTAGATCTCGGGACGAGATCCTCTCGTAGTGGTGGAGTGTTGTAACACCCCGGATGTAAATTTCCATATTTGTAACTCCAACTCTTGCCATTTTCGGCTATGTGTTATGATATTCCCTCCGTGATTGGGTTTTGTTTTTCGTTTTGCATTTTGTTCAGGTCATGCATCTCATATCATGTCATCATGTGCATCTCATTTGCATATGTGTTCGTGTCAAGCATCCGAGCATTTTCCCCGTTGTCCGTTTTGCAATCCGACACTCCCACATTCACCGGCGCACCCCTCTTGTTTCTTTTCGTGAGCGGTTGTTAAACATTCTCGGATTGGACCGAGTCTTGTCAAGTGGCCTTGGTATACCACCGGTAGACCACCTGTCAAGTTTCGTTCCATTTGAAGGTCGTTTGGTACTCCAACGGTTAACCAGGTAACCGCGAAAGCCTCTTTTGTGTTGCAGCCCAACACCCTCCAAAAAATCTCTCTAACCTAGCAAACTCACCTCCATGCTCTCGGTCGTTCGATCACGATCGTGTGGGCGAAAACCGCACTCCATTTGGAACCTCCTAGCTCCTTCTACCTATAAATATGTGAGCCTCCCCGAAATTCCGGATCCCCGAAACCCTAGCCCGCTCCTCCGCGCCGCCGAACGTGTCTGCCCGGCGCCGGACAAAAGCCGCCGCCGCCCACAGCCACTCAGACGCCGCCACGTGTCGCCCGTACACCGGCGCCCGCCGACGGCCCGCGAAGCCCGCGGGAGGCCCTCTCGACCCGTCGCCCGACGCCCCGCGCCTCCTTCCTCCTCCAGCGCCCCGCCGCTCGTCCCCGCCGGCGACCGCCGCCGCCCGCCGGCCGCCCGTCGCCACCATCGCCGGCGCCGCCCGCGACCGCGCCTCCGCGCAGCCCCCGAGCCCGCGCCCCCTCTCCGGCGACGCGCCCCGCCGTCTCCTCCCACTCCGGCCTCGTCGCCCTCCTCTTCCCCTCCGTCTCCGGCAGCTCCGGCGATGAGCCGTCGCCCGCCTCGACGTCCGCGCCCGATCCGATCTGGGAGGTTGACTTTCTCCCCTCTCCCGAAATATTCCAAGTCTTGAGATATTTAAAATCTGTGCTCCTATTCACTGCATCATAACGCTCTGCATATAGCTCCATTTCGTGCGTGTAATATATCAAAATGTTCGTCTCGAGATGCTCTTCATTTTGTTACATTGTGCCATGTTCATTTGAGACCATATTGATGCCCAAATCTCTGGTGCAAGATTGCTATATGCTGTTAACTGCAGTTACTTATCAGAACGTGAGGATTTGTTATTTTTGTTGCATTTGATGTGTGCATTTTATGGGCATGAGCTCTACATGTGTTTTGATGTATGCCATGCCTTCTTTACAGAGGTGTGTGCCATGTATTTTAGTGATCTCTGTGGTGACTATCACAAGCATGCAAACTAGGCTTCGTGATGTTTCTGATTTCAGGGACATTAATTTTACAAAGTCTGAGACTGCTGTTATTTTGTTGCTACGTATCCATGTGGCTACAGAGAGATGCATGCTCCTTTTGGTGATGTTAAGTAATGATGTTTTGTAGATACAGTGGTGCTCTATCCATCCACGCCCCTTTTTGCAATTATCGAGTGCCATATCATGTCTTAATCTTGCTCTACTTTTGCTATAAAATGTTCCTGGCAGATTGTTTACATGTTATCCAATTTTGCCAAGGTTGTTGTAGTTGATCCATTCATTCTATGTATTTTCTCTTGCCATGGATAACTTCATAAACATGCCATCTTGCTGTAGGTATGCTTGTTTTGTCATGCATTGCTTTGTGGTGAGTGAATCAAGCTCACCAAGATGCCTTCATATTACTGTTTCTGCCTTGCTCTGTTTTCTGCCAAGTCTGAAACCTGTTAACGAAACTTGCTATGTTTACATTGTTGCCATCATATCTTCTGTTCCTTTTTGGCTTATGGTCAGTAAGGGACTTTTGTCCTATGCATTTAGTAGATTAATTCCATGCCTTGTTTTTTTATGTTAAGTTCTTGTAGCATGTTTATTTCTTACTCTGAACATTGCTACCTGATGCTGTTTCAGGCATGTCCAGTAATTTCACCAAGTCTGTGAACCTGTTATCTTTTGCACTTTTGCCATGCTTGTTTGAACCTGCTGTGCTGTGATATAGCCGTAGCTCAGTGCTCATCTTTTGTCAAGCATCTCCTTGAGATTACTGCCATATGCTTTGTTGCTATGTTGGAGTGCCGTAGCGTAGTTGCTTGTTGCATTCTAAGTGCTATCATGCTGTTAATCGCAGAATAGAGTCATTCTTGTTTTGCTTGCCATTTGCAAACCGTGCATCCGTTTCCGGTCATCTTTATATCGATTTCGACCGAAATCATCTCATCTTTCCAGTGGCATACTTGGTTTGCCAAGTTACTTCCTTGTTCATCATTTTTCTTCCGGAGCACGCATATGCATCGCATATCATACATGTTTTGCATCATGTTGCTTGTGCATTTCCCGTGATTGATTGTGGTTCCGTGCTTGTGTTCTTGTTTTGGTTAAAGCCGGGAGACGAGTTCGTGAACGAGGAACCTGTTGAGTACGCTTACGAGGAACAAGCTTTCGACAACTCTGAGAACCTTGCAGGCAAGATGACCATACCCTCGAAATCACTTCTATCTTTGCTTGCTAGTTGTTCGCTCTATTGCTATGCCGCGCTACCTACCACTTGCTTATCAAGCCTCCCAAATTGCCATGAACCTCTAACCTTTGTCACCATTCCTAGCAAACCGTTGTTTGGCTATGTTACCGCTTTTGCTCAGCCCCTCTTATAGCGTTGCTAGATGCAGGTGAAGATGAAGTTTGTTCCATGTTGGGACATGGATATGTTGGGATATCACAATATCTCTTATTTTAATTAATGCATCTATATACTTGGTAAAGGGTGGAAGGCTCGGCCTTATGCCTGGTGTTTTGTTCCACTCTTGCCGCCCTAGTTTCCGTCATACCGGTGTTATGTTCCTTGATTTTGCGTTCCTTGCGCGGTTGGGTGATTTATGGGACCCCCTTGACAGTTCGCCTTGAATAAAACTCCTCCAGCAAGGCCCAACCTTGGTTTTACCATTTGCTACCACCTATCCCCTTTTCCCTTGGGTTCTGCAGACTCAAGGGTCATCTTTATTTTAGACCCCCCCGGACCAGTGCTCCTTTGAGTGTTGGTCCGAACCGAGAAGCCTGCGGGGCCACCTCGGGGAAACTCGAGGTCTGGTTTTACTCGTAGCTTAACTTATCCGGTGTGCCCTGAGAACGAGATATGTGCAGCTCCTATCGGGATTTGTCGGCACATCGGGCGGCTTTGCTGGTCTTGTTTTACCATTGTCGAAATGTCTTGTAACCGGGATTCCGAGACTGATCGGGTCTTCCCGGGAGAAGGTTTATCCTTCGTTGACCGTGAGAGCTTATAATGGGCTAAGTTGGGACACCCCTGCAGGGTATAAACTTTCGAGAGCCGTGCCTGCGGTTATGTGGCAGATGGGAATTTGTTAATGTCCGGTTGTAGAGAACTTGACACTTGACTTAATTAAAATACATCAACCGTGTGTGTAGCTCTATTGGTCCCTTTTCGGCGGAGTCCGGGAAGAGAACACGACTTTTGGGTTATGTTTGACGTAAGTAGGAGTTCAGGACCACTTCTTGATCATTACTAGTTGACGACCGTTCCATTGCTCCTCTTCTCGCTCTTATTTGCGTATGTTAGCCACCATATATGCTTAGTCGCTGCTGCAACCTCACCACCTTACCCTTTCCTACCCTTAAGCTTAAATAGTCTTGATCTCGTGGGTGTGAGATTGCTGAGTCCTCGTGACTCACAGATACTTCCAAAACAGTTGCAGGTGCCGATGATACCAGTGCAGGTGACACAACCGAGCTCAAGTGGGGGCTCGATGAAGCACTTGGTCGTTACTATGTTTCATTCCCTGATGATCAGTAGTGGAGCCTAGTTGGGACGATCGGGGATCTAGCATTTGGGGTTGTCTTCTTTTCTTTTGGTTCCGTAGTCGGACCTATGTGTGTACTCTGATTGATGTATGATTTATTATGTATTGTGTGAAGTGGCGATGGTAAGCCAACTCTTTATCCCATTCTTGTTCATTACATGGGATTGTGTGAAGATGACCCTTCTTGCGACATAACCACAATGCGTTTATGCCTCTAAGTCGTGCCTCGACACGTGGGAGATATAGCCGCATCGTGGGTGTTACAATCTGATCCTTTCTATGGCTATGAATCTGAAACTGTTGTGGCACATCTTACTAAACTAAATGATATAGCCACCCTGTTCACTAATGATGAGAGAACCCGCTACTTTTATATCCTTAAAATATTTCCGTTCTCATTAACGGGTGATGCTAAGATATGGTTTAATTCTCTTGATCCTGGTTGTGTGCGTAGTCCCCAGGATATGATTTATTACTTCTCTGCTAAATATTTCCCTGCTCATAAGAAACAAGCTGCTTTAAGGGATATATATAATTTTGTGCAAATTGAAGAAGAGAGTCTCCCACAAGCTTGGGGGAGGCTTCTCCAATTACTTAATGCTTTGCCTGATCATCCTCTTAAGAAAAATGAAATACTTGATATCTTTTATAATGGACTAACCGATGCTTCCAGAGATTACCTGGATAGTTGTGCTGGTTCTGTTTTCAGGGAAAGAACACCGGATGAAGCTGAAATTCTATTGAATAATATGTTGACCAATGAAAATAATTGGACACTTCCTGAGCCAACTCCTGAGCCTATTCCTAAACCAACTCCGAAGAAAAGAG
The DNA here is from genome assembly GCF_002575655.3 of Aegilops tauschii subsp. strangulata. Classification (NCBI taxonomy): domain Eukaryota; kingdom Viridiplantae; phylum Streptophyta; class Magnoliopsida; order Poales; family Poaceae; genus Aegilops; species Aegilops tauschii. The sequence goes on from NC_053041.3 coordinate 81,784,751, forward strand.
GTCTTCTATTTCTCAGTCCTGAAGATATGCAAGAGGCAAAGAAATCTATGAAAGAAAAAGGTATTAAAGCTGAAGATGTTAAGAATTTACCTCCTATTGAAGAAATACACGGTCTTAATTTACCGCCGGTTGAAGAAACATATGATCTTAATCCCGCACCTATTGAAGAAACACATGGTCTTGATAACCCGACACAGGTAGTAAAGGTAAATTCTCTCTATAGATTTGATGAAGGTGATATTCCTCACTATAAGTCTGCTAGACAATGCTTAGAAGAGTTTGATAATTTTATTGTCAAACAAGAAAACTTCAATGCTTATTTTGGTAGACAATTGAAATACAATTCCGATACGCTTGAACACTTGGGTGGTTATATGTCTAGAGTTAAAGGTGAACTTAAACTCATTAGTAAACATGCTTCTATGGTCACCACTCAAGTAGAATATGTACTTAAAGGTCAAAATGATTTTCTCAGTGAATTAAATAGTAAGAATAATGATTATGCTGTTAGAGTGGCTACTAGAACTGGTAAAATGACTCAGGAACCTTTGTATCCTGAAGGCCATTCTAAGAGAATTGAGCAAGATTTTCAGAGAAATAATATTGATGCACCTAGTCCTTATAAACGGAAGAAAAAGAAAAATGTTAGGACTTTGCATGCTTCTAGTGAACCTATTGCTGAACCACCTGAGAATCCAAATGATATTTCTATTTCTGATGCTGAAACACAATCTGGTAATGAACATGAACCAAGTGAAAATATTAATGAAGACGTTCATGATGATGCTCAACCTAGTAATGATAATGATGTGGAGATTGAACCTACTGTTGATCTTGATAACCCACAATCAAAGAATCAACGTTATGATAAGAGAGACTTTGTTGCTAGGAAGCACGGTAAAGAAAGAGAACCATGGGTTCAGAAACCATGCCTTTTCCTCCCAAACCGTGCAAGAAAAAGGATGATGAGGATTTTGAGCGCTTTGCTGAAATGATTAGACCTATCTTTTTGCGTATGCGATTAACTGATATGCTCAAAATGAATCCTTATGCTAAGTACATGAAAGAAATTGTTACTAATAAGAGAAAGATACCGGAAGCTGAAATTTCCACCATGCTTGCTAATTATACTTTTAAGGGTGGAATACCAAAGAAACTTGGAGATCCAGGAGTACCAACTATACCATGCTCCATTAAAAGAAATTATGTTATAACTGCTTTATGTGATCTTGGAGCCGGTGTTAGTGTTATGCCTCTCTCTTTATATCGTAGACTTGATTTGAATAAGTTGACACCTACTGAAATATATTTGCAAATGGCTGATAAATCAACTGCTATACCTGTCGGTATTTGTGAGGATGTGCCTGTTGTGGTTGCCAACGTTACTATTTTAATGGAATTTGTTATTCTTGATATTCCCAAGGACGATAGTATGTCTATTATTCTTGGAAGACCCTTTTTGAATACTGCAGGGGCTGTTATTGATTGCAACAAAGGCAATGCCACTTTTCATGTTAATGGTAATGAGCATACGGTACACTTTCCGAGGAAACAACCTCAAGTCCACAGTATCAATTCTATTGGAAAAATTCCATCGATTATTTTTGGAGGTTTTGAATTTCCTCTACCTACTGTCAAGAAGAAATATGATATTCTTATTATTGGGGATGTGCATATCCCCATTGAGGTAACATAGTGTTATTCGAAATTTCTCTGGTTCCATGTTAGTCGGAATGAGTTTGTTAACAAGACTTGATCAACCTTGTTAGTGGATTCCTTTTGATGAGCATGAGATGGATGAAACTAGAAGCACAACCTTCTGTACCCTCTCTCTACTTTCTGTTATTTAGTTGAAATAAAGTAAAAATAGTATTTTCCTGTCTGTTTTCTGAATTATCCGTGCAATATAAAAATACCCCGAAAATAAAAGTTCTCCAAATGCCCTGAAAATGGAATATGATTTTTTCTGGAATATTTGAGAATATCTGGCACTGAGAACACAGCAGGGGGAGCAAGCACCTGGCCATGAGGGTCCAGGGTGCGCCCCCCTGCCTCGTGGGCCCATGGTGGCTCCCCTCCACTTATTCCTGCACCCACACACTCCTTCCTCCCAAAAAAAGCACCATCCAGCTCAAGCACAAGTTCTAGCTCATTTTGCTGCGGTTTTCGATCTCCTTGCTCAAAGCACCTCTCACAAAACTGCTTGGGGAGATTGTTCCTTGGTATGTGACTCCTCCATTGGTCCAATTAGTTTTTGTCCTAGTGCTTTATTCATTGCAAATTTCTTCTGCCTAGGTGACAATGTTCTTGAGCTTGCATGTCAAATTTATATGGTTTCAAGTAGTTCTAATGCATGATATAGTCTCTGGGCACTTGTAGGAGTAGTTGCTATCAATTTTGTTGAGCTTAGTTCACTTTTATTTGAAGTTACTAAAAATTTCAGAATTTTTCAGAAAATAATGAAGAGATTTTTGAGGGGCTCATCGAGCCGAAGCTCGAAGGAAAAGCAAAGTGAAGAAGCACAGAAGCCCAAATATAATTTGCCTCGCACCGCGGAGGTCCGGCCGTGTGAATGGCCTTCCAATGATTTCTTGAGTGCAGCCGAGATTTATGATGATTTTTATGAATTGGCTGAGAATGCAGGCCTCACCGACTTCCTCCGCGACCAACGCGAACAGTACCTCTTACTCACCAATACTTTTGTGCAAAACTTCTACTATTATCCTAAGGAATCACATCCTTCAGTAGAGTTTAATTTATATGACGTGGTTAAGAAGATGCCACTAGATGAGTCTTGCAAGGTTTGCAAAATACCTTTTGAGGGTAGTTTAGAAGAACCACATCGTAAAGATGTGGACGGGTTTATTGACACTATTACTATGGGGGAAACCAGGAAGGTTTCCGATGCAAGAATCACTAGCATACATTTTCCTGTTTTACGCTACTTTGCCATATTTGCTAGTCGTTGCTTAATTGGTCGCGGAAACTGTGGAAACCTTAGTGTTCCTGATATTATCATTTTGTTCCATGGTTTATTCTGCGATAACACTGTTAGTATGGGCGGTATTATTGCCAAACGGTTAAGTCTGAACCGTACAAAGGGCCCCATCTTTGGAGGTATTTATGCTTCACGCCTTGCTGTACACTATAACATACCTATTAGGCACTATGAAAAAGAAGAAAAATTGCTACCCACTGCTTATTTAGATTATAAGAGTATGGTAGCGCATGACTTTATTGTTAAGAATAGGGAAGGGGCACTTAAATATAAATTGTTCTTTGATAAACATCACCCTGAGAATATTACCTTGCCTGCTCCCTCCTTGTTTAATTTGTCTGCAGGTCGGTATCTCGTTCCGTTGGCGGCCATTCACGCCTACCGGAACCCTACACCAGCCACGGAGCCGGAACCACAATTTGAACCTCCACGACAGTCTAATTACCAGTGGGATCTGGAGACGATTGCCAGCCAGTGGCAATCAGAGTCTTCTTCATCGCAGTACGACCCCAACTACAACTATGGATATCCGCCAGGCCATCCGTGGCAATAAACCAACTTAGGCCAAAAGCCTAAGCTTGGGGGAGTACGTATTTCTCACCGACATTACATTCATGTTCACACACTCATTGCTAGATGTCGGTGCTCATACTTTTTCACTGTAATATCCATGCTAGTTTATTCTCTTTTTCTTGCTTTCTTCTTGTGTGTTTAATAAACCTTAAGAAAACAAAAAAAATAGTTCTAGCTTTTAGCTAGTTTACTTTCTTGCTGTAGTAGTAATAATTAAAAAGAAAACCCAAAAATATTTCCCGTTCTTCTTTTGCTTGTTGGGAGCTTTCCCGTGTAAATAGTTTTATTTCTTTTCTTTTCTTTGGGGGTCGATAGGAGAAGACCATGATTAAATTGTTGAAGTGGTTCTTATATGCATTATTGTTGATTTAACTAAGAGCCCATATTGCCTTGTCTTCTCCTGTTTATTGAATGCTTGCAGATTCTAGCTTAGTCCAATGCACGTGCACTCTTATTATTTTCACATCGTTCGGTCGTGCAAGTGAAAGGCAATTATGACGATATATGATGGACTGACTAAGATGAGAGAAGCTGGTATGAACTCGACCTCTATTGTTTTTGTAAATATGATTAGTTCATCGTTCCTGATTTAGCCTATTATGAATAAACATGTTTGCAATGACAATTAGAGATCATAGTTGCTTATGCCATGCTTGATTAGCTATGAGTTATAATGGTTTACCTTGCGTGCCAACATGCTATTAAAATGGTTGTGATGTGGTATAGTGGGGTGGTATCCTCCTTTGAATGATTTAAGTGACTTGACTTGGCACATGTTCACGCATGTAGTTGAAACAAAATCAACATAGCCTTCACGATATTTATGTTCATGGTGGATTATATCCTACTCATGCTTGCACTCAATGTTTATTAATTTTAATGCATGTTCATGACTGTTGTCGCTCTCTAGTTGGTCGCTTCCCAGTCTTTTGCTAGCCTTCACTTGTACTAAGCGGGAATACTGCTTGTGCATCCAAACCCTTAAATCCCAAAGTTATGCCATATGAGTCCACTATACCTTCCTATATGCGGTATCTACCTACCGTTCCAAGTAAATTTGTATGTGCCAAACTCTAAACCTTCAAATGAAATTCTGTTTTGTATGCTCGAATAGCTCATGTATCAACTAGGGTTGTCCGTATCTTCCATGCTAGGCGGGTTATTCTCAAGAGGAGTGGGCTCCGCTCCTCACTCACGAGAAAATGGCTGGTCACCGGGATGCCCAGTCCCATGCTTTATGCAAATCAAATCAAAATAATTGCAAACAAAACTCCCCCGGGGCTGTTGCTAGTTGGAGGCACTCGTTGTTTCGAGCAAGCCATGGATTGATGCTTGCTGGTGGAGGGGGAGTATAAACTTTACCATTCTGTTTGAGAACCGCCTATAATGTGTGTAGCATGGAAGATATCGCCATCTCTTGGTTGTTATGTTGATAATGAAAGTATGCCGCTCAAAATATTATTTATCTCTATTTCAAAATCGAGCTCTGGCACCTCTACAAATCCCTTCTTCCCTCTGCGAAGGGCCTATCTAGTTACTTTTATGTTGAGTCATCACCCTTTTATTAAAAGCACTAGCTGGATATCGCAGCTGTCATTTGCATCCATTACTGTTAATTTATATTGGGTATGACTATGACTGGATCTCTTTTACCATGAATTACAATGTCTAGTCAGTCCTTGATCCCTAAAGGTCCTCTGCATTTATGTTTTGCGGTCTCAAAAAGGGCTAGCGAGATACCATCCTGTTATATCATATTATGATTGTTTTGAGAAAGTGTTGTCATATGAGATTTATTAGTATTGCTCGCTAGTTGATTATGCTATTGATATGAGTAAACATGAGACCTAAGAGTTATTGTGAATGTGGTTAGTCATAATCTTCGCTGAAAACTTGAATGCTGGCTTTACATATTTACAACAACAAGAGCAAACAAAGTTTGTAAAAGTTTTTCTTTATCACTTTCAGTTTATCAACTGAATTGCTTGAGGACAAGCAAAGGTTTAAGCTTGGGGGAGTTGATACGTCTCCGTCGTATCTACTTTTCCAAACACTTTTGCCCTTGTTTTGGACTCTAACTTGCATGATTTGAATGAAACTAACCCGGACTGACGCTATTTTCAGCAGACTTTCTATGGTGTTATTTATGTGCAGAAACAGAAGTTCTCGGAATGACCTGAAACTCCACGGAACATATTTTTGGAAAATATTAAAAATACTGGAAGAAGAATCCACGTCAGGGGGCCCACACCCTGTCCACGAGGGTGGGAGCGCGCCCCCTGCCTCGTGGGCCCCCTGACGCTCCACCAACCTCAACTCCAACTCCATATATTCACTTTCGGGGAGAAAAAAATCAGAGAGATGGATTCATCGCGTTTTACGATACGGAGCCCCGGCCAAGCCCTAAAACCTCTCGGGAGGGCTGATCTGGAGTCCGTTCGGGGCTTCGGAGAGGGGAATCCGTCGCCGTCGTCATCATCAACCATCCTCCATCACCAATTTCATGATGCTCACCGCCGTGCGTGAGTAATTCCATCGTAGGCTTGCTGGACGGTGATGGGTTGGATGAGATCTATCATGTAATCAGGTTAGTTTTGTTAGGGTTTGATCCCTAGTATCCACTATGTTCTGAGAATGATGTTGCTATGACTTTGCTATGCTTAATGCTTGTCACTAGGGCCCGAGTGCCATGATTTCAGATCTGAACCTATTATGTTTTCATGAATATATGTGAGTTCTTGATCCTATCTTGCAAGTCTATAATCACCTACTATGTGTTATGATCCGGCAACCCCGAAGTGACAATAATCGGGACCACTCCCGGTGATGACCATAGTTTGAGGAGTTCATGTATTCACTATGTGTTAATGCTTTGGTGTGGTACTCTATTAAAAGGAGGCCTTAATATCCCTTAGTTTCCGCTAGGACCCCGCTGCCATGGGAGGGTAGGACAAAAGATGTCATGCAAGTTCTTTTCCATAAGCATGCATGACTATATTTGGAATACATGCCTACATTATATTGATGAATTGGAGCTAGTTCTGTGTCACCCTATGTTATGATTGTTACATGGTGAACCGCATCCGGCATAATTCTCCATCACCGATCCAATGCCTACGAGCTTTTCACATATTGTTCTTCGCTTATTTATTTTTCCATTGCTACTGTTACAACCACTACAAAACCCAAAAATATTACTTTTGCTACTGTTACCGTTACTTCCATACTACTTTGCTACTAAATACTTTGCTGCAGATACTAAGTTATCCAGGTGTGGTTGAATGGACAACTCAACTGCTAATATTTGAGAATATTCTTTGGCTCCCCTTGTGTCGAATCAATAAATTTGGGTTGAATACTCTACCCTCAAAAACTCTTGCGATCCCCTATACTTGTGGGTTATCATCGCTACAGCCTTCTCTTCCTCTGGCAGTCCACGACCGATCAAGGCATCTCGCGGACGGTTAAGGCACTGCTGGAGTTTACGTACCTTTTTAGAAAGGTTACCAAATTCCCTGTCTCCCCACGACCCCAACTTGTCCTGAACTTCTTGAAAGTGCAACTAATCCCCTGGTGGTTTTGGTAATTCATAACAACATGTAGCTCATTAAACTAATATCCATTCAAGTTAAATATTTCAGAAAGTTCAATGATTGGCATGGCATGGACTAGAGTGTGGACCCCTCAAAATGCTAAGGACAAAAATTGGCAAAAACTCAAGACTCTTCATTTCCATTTTAGTGATTCAAGATCACATTTAGTCCATAGGAAAGCCAATACTGTTAAAAGGGGATGAGGTGTTGCTTAATGGTTTACTTGCTCAAAGTTCTTAGTGATATTGCTCCAAAACCCTCAGCCACTTTTGTTGGGGAACGTAGTATTTCAAAATTTTCCCTACGATCACACAAGATCTATCTAGGAGAAGCATAGCAACGAGCGGGGAGAGTGTGTCCACGTACCCGCTTAGACCGATAGCGGAAGCGTTATGACAATGCGGTTGATGTAGTCATACGTCTTCACGATCGACCGATCCTCAGTACCGAACGTATGACACCTCCGTGTTCTGCACACGTCTAGCTCGGAGACGTCCCGCGAACTCACAATACAGTAGAGCTTTGCCGGAGAGTTTCGTCATCACGACGGCGTGATGACGGTGATATGCTACCGATGCAGGGCTTCGCCTAAGCACCGCTACGGTATTACCGTGGTGGACTATGGTGGAGGGGGGCACCGCACACGGCTAAGAGATCAATGATCAATCGTTGTGTCTCCAAGGGGTGCCCCCCTCCCCGTATATAAAGGAGTGGAGGAGGGGGAGGGGGCCGGCCTCCTATGGCACGCCCCATGAGAAGTCCTACTCCCACCGGGAGTACGACTTCCCCCTTCCAAGTAGGAGTAGGAGAGGAGAAGGAAGGGAGACAAGGAAAGGGGGGCGCCGCCCCCCCTCCTTGTCCAATTCAGACTAGAGGGGGAGGGGGCGCGCAGCTGCCCTGGCCGCCTCTCTTCTTCTCCCACTAGGGCCCATTAGGCCCAATATACTCCCCGGGGTGGTTCCGGTAACCCCCCGGTACTCCGGTATATGTCCGAAACCTCCCAAAACACTTCTGGTGTCCGAACATAGTCGTCCAATATATCGATCTTTACGTCTCGACAATTTCGAGACTCTCCGTCATGTTTGTGATCATATCCGGGACTCCGAACTACCTTCGGTACATCAAAACACAAAAACTCATAATGCCGATCGTCACCGAACTTTAAGTGTGCGGACCCTACGGGTTCGAGAACTATGTAGACATGATCGAGACACGTCTCTGGTCAATAACCAATAGCGGAACCTGGATGCTCATATTGGCTCCCACATATTCTACGAAGATCTTTACCGGTCAAACCACATAACAACATACGTTGTTCCCTTTGTCATCATACGTTACTTGCCCGAGATTCGATCGTCGGTATCTCAATACCTAGTTCAATCTCGTTACCGGCAAGTCTCTTTACTCGTTCCGTAATACATCATCCCGCAATTAACTCATTACTTGCATTGCTTGCAAGGCTTATTATGATGTGCATTACCGAGAGGGCTCAGAGATACCTCTCTAACAATCGGAGTGACAAATCCTAATCTCGACCTATGCCAACTCAACAAGTACCTTCGGAGACACGTGTAGAGCACCTTTATAATCACCCAGTTACGTTGTGAAGTTTGGTAGCACACAAGGTGTTCCTCCGGTGTTCGGGAGTTGCATAATCTCATAGTCATAGGAACATGTATAAGTCATGAAGAAAGCAATAGCAACATACTAAATGATCAAGTGTTAAGCTAACGGGATGGGTCATGTCAATCACATCATTCTCTAATGATGTGATCCCATTTATCAAATGACAACTCATGTCTATGGTTAGGAAACATAACCATCTTTGATCAACGAGCAAGTCAAGTAGAGGCATACTAGTGACACTCTATTTGTCTATGTATTCACACATGTATTATGTTTCTGGTTAATACAATTCTAGCATGAATAATAAACATTTATCATGAAATAAGGAAATAAATAATAACTTTATTATTGTCTCTAGGGCATATTTCCTTCAGTCTCCCACTTGCACTAGAGTCAATAATCTAGATGACACAATAATGATTCTAACACCCATGGAGCCTTGGTGCTGATCATGTTTTGCTCGTGAGAGAGGCTTAGTCAATGGGTCTGCAACATTCAGATCCGTATGTATCTTGCAAATCTCTATGTCTCCCACCTGGACTTGATCGCAGATGGAATTGAAGCGTCTCTTGATGTGTTTGGTTCTCTTGTGAAATATGGATTCCTTTGCCAAGGCAATTGCACTAGTATTGTCACAAAAGATTTTCATTAGACCCGATGCACTAGGTATCAATTCATCCAGACTCCTTCATTTGCTGCTTTCGAAGCAGCTATGTACTCCACTTCACACGTAGATCCCGCCACGACGCTTTGTTTAGAACTGCTCCAACTAACAGCTCCACCATTCAATATAAACACGTATCCGGTTTGCGATTTAGAATCGTCCGGATCAGTGTCAAAGCTTGCATCGACGTAACCATTTACGACGAGCTCTTTGTCACCTCCATAAATGAGAAACATATCCTTAGTCCTTTTTAGGTACTTCAGGATGTTCTTGACCGATGTCTAGTGATCCACTCCTGGATTACTTTGGTACCTCCCTGCTAAACTAATAGCAAGGCACACATCAGGTCTGGTACACAGCATTGCATACATGATAGAGCCTATGGCTGAAGCATAGGGAACACTTTTCATTTTCTCTCTATCTTCTGCAGTGGTCGGGCATTGAGTCTTACTCAACTTCACACCTTGTAACACAGGTAAGAACCATTTCTTTGCCTGATCCATTTTGAACTTCTTCAAAACTTTGTCAAGGTATGTGCTTTGTGAAAGTCCTATTAAGCATCTTGATCTATCTCTATAGATCTTGATGCCCAATATGTAAGCAGCTTCACAGAGGTCTTTCATTGAAAAACTCTTATTCAAGTATCCTTTTATGCTATCCAGATGTTCTATATCATTTCCAATCAACAATATGTCATCCACATATAATATTAGAAATGCTACAGAGCTCCCACTCACTTTCTTGTAAATAAAGGCTTCTCCAAAAGTCTGTATAAAACCATATGCTTTGATCACACTATCAAAACATTTATTCCAACTCCGAGAGGCTTGCACCAGTCCATAAATGGATCGCTGGAGCTTGCACACTTTGTTAGTACCCTTTGGATTGATAAAACTTTCAGGTTGCATCATATACAACTATTCTTCCAGAAATCCATTCAGGAATGCAGTCTTCACATCCATTTGCCAAATTTCATAATCATAAAATGCGGCAATTGCTAACATGATTTGGATGGACTTCGGCATCGCTACGGGTGAGAAGGTCTCATCGTAGTCAACTCCTTGAACTTGTCGAAAACCTTTCGCAACAAGTCGAGCTTTGTAGACAGTAACGTTACCGTCTGCATCAGTCTTCTTCTTGAAGATCCATTTATTCTCAATGGCTTGCGGATCATCGGGCAAGTCAACCAAAGTCCACACTTTGTTCTCATACATGGATCCCATCTCAGATTTCATAGCCGAAAGCCAGTTTGCGGAATCTAGGCTCATCATCGCTTCCTCATAGTTCGTAGGTTCGTCATGGTCAAGTAACATGACCTCCAGAACATGATTACCGTACCACTCTGGTGTGGATCTTACTCTGGTTGACCTACGAGGTTCGGTAGTAACTTGATATGAAGTTTCATGATCATTATCATTATCTTCCTCACTAATTGGTGTAGGTGTCACAGGAACCGGTTTCCGTGACGAACTACTTTCCAATAAGGGAACAGGTACAGTTACCTCATCAAGTTCTACTTTCATCCCACTCACTTCTTTTGAGAGAAACTCCCTCTCTAGAAAGGATCCATTCTTAGCAACAAATGTCTTGCCTTCGGATCTGTGATAGAAGGTGTACCCAACAGTCTCCTTTGTGTATCCTATGAAGACACATTTATCCGATTTGGGTTCGAGCTTATCAGGTTGAAGCTTTTTCACATAAGCATCGCAGCCCCAAACTTTAAGAAACAACAACTTTGGTTTCTTGCCAAACCATAGTTCATAAGGCGTCGTCTCAACCGATTTAGATGGTGCCGTATTTAACGTGAATGCTGCTATCTCTAAAGCATAACCCCAAAATGATAGCAGTAAATCGGTAAGAGACATCATAGATCGCACCATATCCAGTAAAGTACGATTACGACGTTCGGACACACCATTACGTTGTGGTGTTCCGGGTGGCGTGAGTTGTGAAACTATTCCGCATTGTTTGAAATGAAGACCAAACTCGTAACTTAAATGTTCTCCTCCATGATCAGATCGTAGAAGCTTTATTTTCTTGTTATGATGATTTTCCACTTCACTCTGAAACTCTTTGAACTTTTCAAATGTTTCAGACTTATGTTTCATTAAGTAGGTATACACATATCTGCTCAAATCATCTGTGAAGGTGAGAATATAACGATACCCGCTGCGAGCCTCAATATTCATCAGACCACATACATCAGTATGTATGATTTCCAACAAATCCGTTGCTCGCTCCATTGCTCCGGAGAACGGCGTTTTAGTCATCTTGCCCATGAGGCATGGTTCCCAAGTACCAAGTGATTCATAATCAAGTGATTCCAAAAGTCCATTGATGACCCACAAGTATAGGGGATCTATCGTAGTCCTTTCGATAAGTAAGAGTGTTGAACCCAACGAGGAGCAGAAGGAAATGATAAGCGGTTTTCAGCAAGGTATTCTCTGCAAGCACTGAAATTATAGGTAACAGATAGTTTGTGATAGGATAATTGGTAACGAGCAACAAGTAATAAAAGTAAATAAAGTGCAGCAAGGTGGCCCAATCTTTTTTGTAGCAAAGGACAAGCCTGGACAAACTCTTATATAGAGAAAAGCGCACCCGAGGACACATGGGAATTATCATCAAGCTAGTTTTCGTCACGTTCATATGATTCGCGTTCGGTACTTTGATAATTTGATATGTGGGTGGACCGGTGCTTGGGTGCTGTCCTTACTTGGACAAGCATCCCACTTATGATTAACCTCTATTGCAAGCATCCGCAACTACAACAAAAGTATTAAGGTAAACCTAACCATAGCATGAAACATATGGATCCAAATCAGCCCCTTACGAAGCAACGCATAAACTAGGGTTTAAGCTTCTGTCACTCTAGCAACCCATCATCTACTTATTACTTCCCAATGCCTTCCTCTAGGCCCAAATAATGGTGAAGTGTCATGTAGTCCACGTTCACATAACACCACTAGAGGATAGACAACATACGTCTCATCAAAATATCGAACGAATACCAAATTCACATGACTACTAATAGCAAGACTTCTCCCATGTCCTCAGGAACAAACATAACTACTCACAAAGCATATTCATGTTCATAATCAGAGGAGTATTAATATGCATAAAGGATCTGAACATATGATCTTCCACCAAATAAACCAACTAGCATCAACTACAAGGAGTAATCAACACTACTAGCAACCTACAGGTACCAATCCCAGACTTAGAGACAAGAATTGGATACAAGAGATGAACTAGGGTTTGAGAGGAGATGGTGCTGGTGAAGATGTTGATGGAGATTGCCCTCTCCCAATGACAGGAGCGTTGGCGATGATGAAGACAATGATTTTCCCCTCCCGGAGGGAAGTGTCCCCGGCAGAACAGCTCTGCCGGAGCCCTAGATTGGTTCCGCCAAGGTTCCGCCTCATGGCAGCGTAGTCTCGTCCCGAAAGCTTGCTTATGATTTTTCTTCAGACGAAAGACTTCATATAGCAGAAGATGGGCACCGGAGGGCCAACAGGGGGCCCACGAGGCAGGGGCGAGCCCAGGGGGGTAGGGCGCGCCCCCACCCTCGTGGCCAGGGTGTGGGCCCCCTGTTGTATTTCTTTCGTTAAGTATTTTTTATTATTGCCAAAAATAACTTTCATGGAGTTTCAGGACTTTTGGAGTTGTGCAGGATAGGTCTCTAATATTTGCTCCTTTTCCAGCCCAGAATTCCAGGTGCCGGCATTCTCCCTCCTGATGTAAAACTTGTAAAATAAGAGATAATAGGCATAAGTATTGTGACATAATGTGTAATAACATCCCATAATGCAATAAATATTGATATAAAAGCATGATGCAAAATGGACGCATCAACTCCCCCAAGCTTAGACCTCGCTTGTCCTCAAGCGGAAGCCGATACGATAAATATGTCCACATGTTTAGAGGTAGAGGTGTCGATAAAATAAAATACGGACATGAGGGCATCATGATCTCTTATGCTCAAGTAATAATCTATTCACAATGCAAAGTGTGAATCAGAAACTTTATTGAGAACTAACAAACTATAATCTCAGTCATTGAAGCAATCGCAATTTATCATAACATCAGAAAGAGTCTATGTCAGAGCTTTCTAGCAAGTCCACATACTCAACTCTCATTTAATATTTCATAACTGCTAACACTCACGCAATACTTCTGGTTACGGAGTTTTAATCGGACACAGAGAAAGATAGGGGCTTATAGTTTCGCCTTCCAACCTTCTACCTCAAGGGTAATGTCAACAATAATAATTCATGCTAACCCACATCCAATTAGATATACTAGCCGTCAACCCGTACAACTGCACGGGCTAGTTATTTAGGCAATTGCTTAGTGGAATTTTACAAACATTGCTTATACGTAGAGAAATTTAATGAATAAAAATCCAAAGACTATGTGTTGAGCTCTTGAAAGTGTAATATTTAAAGGATGACAAATTTTTATGGTAATGATACATTCATGTGATATCTCCAAGAAGTTCCTCCATTTTTTTCCCTCCCAGGTACATTTAAAATTTAAGAACAATCCTGGGAACATCCAATATTCCAAAATAGAACCAACAAACAAAAATGCTTTGTACCTTCTTAAATTTGGTGCATAGGTTTTTCAATGTCAGAGAGATTGGTTTGGTTTATATAATCATGCCATTATGCCAAACAACTAAAAAACATGAATCCATTATACGTTGAAAATCATATGATTTCTTCCTGCATACTCATTCTATATTAACCAAGTGGAATTGTTGGAAGATAGCGTCTGGGTGTTTTCATCCAAATTAATTTACTCATGTACACTATTGCACCTTCGAAAGTTGTAACTGTGAAAAGAAAAAAAGGATGACAAAATAGATAAAATATTCCCCCAAACTAAATTCAATTATCGAAAGATTTATTTCAAAATAAAATGTACACAAACATTATAGACAGTTGTCCACATGCATCATCTCTTCTCTCAATCCACCGGCCAACTAAAATATTACTATAAACTCAGTGACCAAGTGGATTGCAAGAAAATATATTATTATTATTATTTGAAAACATCAATAATGCACTGAAAATGTAATAGTAATTTGAGAAGAATTTTTTTAGTTTTCAACATGCACACAGACTCATGTAACATTTTTTTATAAGAGGAAACAAAAATTCTGGTATGTACCCAATATGTTTGAGTTAGGATAAATGCCACCTTCCTTTGTAATTTCAAGATATATCAGTCTAAAGTAGACAAAAATAAAAGCATACGAAGCAACTCCCCTGGAAATAAAACTTGACAGAGCAATAACTTCTGTCTACTTGACGCTATTCTAGGTTTGTGCGATGTTGATGATTCCTGCCAACCTAGGTAATTAGTAGTTGTGGAGTAATTACCGAGAATGGAAAGGGTAATTAGTACTTAGTGGCTAGGTATATTGTATTTACATTTTGATTAAGGTGTACTAAGATAATTTTCTGGACAAAAGAGGTACAACACAATCATATTAGATGAGAGTCTAGAAACAGGAATGGCTAGAATGCTGGGAAGAATTAATGCTTATAAGATTAGAAGGCATGATACACACCTCGAAAAGGTTTCCTGGGGAAAAATATGCATATCTCTGTATCAAGAATTCTGATGTCACCATGGGACTTTGTAGAACAACCAAACACCATAGATAATACTATCAACTCGGCTGAAAAAAAAGCTAAGCTAAAGCATGCAGTCTTACTTCAAAAATAGACCACATGAGGCACGTATGTGCATGGTTTTCCTTGGGCCTTTAGTCAAACATAAATGTGGTAGTTGAGTACTGATGATGGAGAGCAAAAAAGCACAGTTTACAAAACATGGTCATACCAAGGTTAGAATTATTATCCTAGAAGATAGACTTTTCAAGTGGGAAACATAATATATTTTGAAGATCAATTTTCTTCATTTAAGATAGAATAGCATTGACTATATCTTATGTCTGACAGATGTATTATAGCCAGGATTATAGAGATCAGAAAACAAAAAACATTAACTGAATTACCAATCCGCCATACTGAACTCAATTACAAAGATGCTACATATCCCAAAATATATTTCGTAAATCTTCTTCACATTGTGCTAGACTCTGCAAGATTACGTCTTGAAGATTTGAATAGTTGCCTAAGTTACTACAGATAAAATAGACTGTCAACAATATGTGGCAGCGGCTGCTACAATCAAATCTGTAGTAACAGCTAGACAATATCAGCGTCACCTGAGATCATGTAGATTTCATGCCTTACTTTATTCATGAATGACCCAGATTGCATGGGGAGAAATTTGCCTAGCGCCCTAGAATAGCTTCCCACACACGTGTGCTTCTACAGATAAAATAGACTGGCAACAATATGTGGCGGCCGCAGCTACGTCGGGGTCGCTCCTGTCCAGGGGACCATGGTAACTACGCCTTCACAGAGTACTGTCTCTCCCACCATGTACATGCAGCCATGCATCATGCTGTCTGTGTTCACATCTGCCGTTCCTCTTCAGGGTACCATGGCAACAAATTGCGCCTCCACGGAATAATGCTTCTCCCACCATGTACGTGCATCCATACATCATTCTGTTTCTGTTCACATCTGCCACTATGTACGTGCAACTATACATCATCCTATCATCCTGTTTGTGTTCACATCTGTAGCCACGATCAGGCTAGCCCATCTCCTCGTCACTTGATGCAAAGTCTCGCATCACAGGTGTGCTCCGGGAGAGCAGCACGGTCCTGGGCTCCTGTCCATGCTACTTGGCACCTGGAATCCGTTGCCCTTGATCCTTTATGTCTGGAAGACCAAGATGAGGGTGCTGATGGATGAAGACAGTCCGGATGATAGGATTCTCATCCACAGCAGATTGAGAAGGAAGCCAAAAATGAGAGAGATGCATCGCCACCTTGCGGCGGAATAGCATGAACCAATGGCAGGCACGCCGGATGACAATGGCGCACTGCTGCCAAGTGCAGTTCTACATCACCACCCTGAGCGTCAGGAAGGAGTCCGCGGCAGCAGCGGCGATGGCGACGGCGGCCACGGCGTTGTGGGATGACAGCTGCGGTGTCATGTGATGGCAGCGACAACGCGCGGGCGTCGTGGTATGGCGGCGACGGCATGGGATGACGTTGGAATTGTGGGATGGTAGCGGCGATGGCGTATAGGTTTAGGAAGCCAACCGTGACTTCCTTTTTATCAATCAGCACCCTCATCTTCCTGTTTTTTTTAGAGAAAACGATCATTTATTTTCGTGGCAAAACAGGCTACTACACAAATATTCAACTGTTTTTAGGGAAGAATATTCTGTTTTTTGTTAAAGGAGAGAAGAGGTCGATGGGAGTCGTGCTGCACATGGCTTCTAAGGGTATGAGTACGCCCTACAGCTTCAGATGGGTTGAGGAAAAAAATTAAACGTATGGAAAGATCTTCACCGTAATAATTTGGTCCCACCAGATGAATGGCTCTTAATTACTAATTAACGTGGGATTTTCTAGAGAGTCGCTAATTATAGAAGTATATAGATAGATATATCAGGATGTTTCCAACATACTGTGCTTGCCAAAGGATAAAATGTAAAAAGGATAGGTGAAGATCACCATGACTATTGCATAAGGTAGAAGAAAATAAAAGATAGGCCCTTCGCAGAGGGAAGCAGAGGTTGCCATGCGCTTTTAGGGTTGGATGCACAAAATCTTAATGCGAAAGAAAACGTCACTTTATTTGCCACTTATGATATGAACCTTTATTATGCAGTCCGTCGTTTTTATTTTTTCCACATCACAAGATCGTATAAAGCTTATTTCCTCCACACCAATCAATCATACATATTTAGAGAGTAATTTTTATTGCTTGCACCGATGACAACTTACATGAAGAATCTTATTCAATCCATAGGTAGATATGGTGGACTCTTATGGCAAAACTGGGTTTAGGGGTATTTGGAAGCACAAGTAGTATCTCTACTTGGTGCAAAGAATTTGGCTAGCATGGGGGGAAAGGCAAGCTCAACTGTTGGATGATCCATGACAATATACTTTATCTCAGATATAAGAAAACATAACCCATTACGTTGTCTTCCTTGTCCAACATCAACTCTTTAGCATGTCATATTTTAATGAGTGCTCCCAATCATAAAAGATGTCCAAGATAGTATATTTATATGTGAAGCCTCTCTTTCTTTATTACTTCCTATTAATTGCAACGATGACCAAAGCTATGTTTGTCAATTCTCAACAATTTTTAATCATCATACTCTTTCTATGTGAAGTCATTACTCTTCATAAGATCAATATGATCTCTTTATTTATTTTTATTCTTTTTTTATTCACTCAAGATCATAGCAAGATAATCAAGCCCTTGACTCAACACTAATCTTTATTATATATAGCTCACGGACTCGATTACATAGAGGGATCATAAGCAAAACTCAAAAATAGATCACACCAAAACTTTATTCCACTAGATCAAGATACTACTAATAGGATCGAACTAAGAAAAACGGTAAAGAAAGGAGATGTGGTGGTGATACGATACCGGGGCATCTCCCCCAAGCTTGGCAGTTGCCAAGGGGAGTGCCCATACCCATGTGATTATGTCTCCTTCTTCGGGGATGCTGATGTAATATTCTTGGCGACAATGCCCCTCAGGATACGATTCTCTTCCTCGAGCTTATTGAGTTCCTGCTTGAGATCCATTATCTCCTTACGAAGCTTCCCTGTAATGGCTAAAGCTCCTTGCACCCAAGGGTGTTGCATAGCTGCGGGAGAACAAGTGACACTATTCTTCATATTTTCATAAGAAAGAAATCTAACATTGGAAGGGATAACCGAGTTTGGAATAGCTGAGCTCTGTAGTTCCCCCATCGTGAATCCAGCCCGGAAGTGAGAAGTGACTTCTTGATCCTCCTCCATGGCATCTATCCTCATCAAATCAGCCTCCATCTCTTCCTCCGTTGCTGGCCCAAAGTGGTCAGCATCGCTGTTTGTCCTTGGTCTCGATGCCGGATGAGACACCCGGCTCTCCCCGACTGACTCTTGAGAAGACATCTTGCTCTAATCTGCAGCAGCAACAACTCGAAACAAGAACAGAAGACAATTGCGTGATACGGGAGTCAAAACCTTCGGGAGATTATATAATGAATTTTACCGACCAAAATACGTAACGTGCAAGAAAACGGAGTCCGGAGAGCGCAAGTGGTGCCCATGAGGCAGGGGGCGCGCCTAGCAGGGTAGGGCGCGCCCTCCACCCTCGTGGGGGCCTCGTGTCCTTCCCGGACTGCTTCTTATTTTTCTATTTTTCTAAATATTCCAAAATGAAGGAAAATTGCCATTAGAACTGTTTTGGAGTCGGTTTACTTACCGTACCACATACCTATTCCTTTTCGGAGTCTGAACGTTCCGGAAAGTGTCCCTTATGTATTCCTCCGGGGTTACGGTTTCAATAACATTGGTTTCAACATTTATAGGATTACCTGAGATATAATGTTTGATTCTTTGACCGTTCACCACCTTCAAATTCGTGCCTTCGAAGTTGTTGATTTTTATGGCACCGGAACGATAGACCTCCTCAATAACGTAAGGACCTTCCCATTTAGAGAGAAGTTTTCCTGCAAAAAACCTTATGTGCAGTTCTGTCTCCAGCGTGGTGTCCTCCATAAGCCTCGGAATGACACTTGCGTAGGATCTGTTCCTGTTCATGCTCAGGTACGCAACGTCTAATAACACCATCTACTCCTTCTTTATAAAGATGTGGGTCATCCCAAAAGTAATGTCTCAAATCATAGAAAAACTTTTTCTTTTGCTGGTAAGTGAAACTAGGTGGTATAAATTTAGCAACAATATAATTAGCATAATCAGCATACCATGGAGTAGTACGAGAAGCATTTATGACATTTAATTGTTCATCAGGAAAGCTATCATCAATAGGTAGTGGGTCATCAAGAACATTTTCTAACCTAGACAAGTTGTCTGCAACGGGGTTCTCAGCTCCCTTTCTATCAATAATATGCAAATCAAATTCTTGTAGCAGGAGAACCCACCTAATAAGTCTAGGTTTATCATCTTTCTTTTCCATAAGATATTTAATAGCAGCATGATCCGTGTGAATAGTTACTTTAGAATCAATAATATAAGGTCTGAACTTATCATAAGCAAATACAACTGCTAAGAATTCTTTTTCAGTAGTAGCATAATTTCTCTGGGCATTATCTAGAGTTTTACTAGCATATTGAATAACATTTAATTTCTTATCAACTCTTTGCCCTAGAACAGCACCTATAGCATAATCACTAGCATCACACATGATTTTAAAGGGTAAATTCCAATCAGGTGGCTGAACAATAGGTGCAGAGATCAATGCTTTCTTAAGTATTTCAAATGCTTCTACACAATCATCATCAAAGACAAATGGTATATCTTTTTGTAATAAATTAGTCAGAGGCCGAGAAATTTTTGAGAAGTCCTTAATGAACCTCCTGTAAAAGCCGGCGTGACCAAGGAAACTTCTTATACCTTTGATGTCCTTGGGACATGGCATCTTCTCAATAGCATCAACCTTGGCTTTATCAACTTCAGTGCCTCTTTCAGAAACTTTATGCCCCAAGACAATACCTTCATTAACCATAAAGTGGCACTTCTGCCAATTCAAGACAAGGTTAGTTTCTGCACATCTCTGCAAAACTCGATCAAGGTTGCTCAAGGAATCATCAAAAGAGGATCCATAGACGGAGAAATCGTCCATGAAAACCTCACAAATCTTTTCACAAAAGTCAGAGAATATAGCCATCATGCATCTTTGAAAGGTAGCAGGTGCATTACATAAACCAAATGGCATACGTCTATAAGCAAAAGTACTGAAAGGGCAAGTAAAAGTGGTCTTTGATTGATCATCAACTGACACAGGTATTTGAGAGAAACCAGAATAACCATCTAGAAAGCAAAAAATATGTATGTTTGGATAATCTTTCTAGCATTTGATCGATAAAAGGTAAGGGGTAATAATCCTTTTTAGTAGCTTTATTTAATTTGCAAAAATCAATTACCATCCTATAACCTGTAATAATTCTTTGCGGGATCAATTCATCTTTATCATTAGGAACGACGGTAATACCTCCCTTCTTAGGGACACAATGGACAGGACTTACCCACTGACTATCAGCAACGGGATAAATTATACCTGCCTCAAGGAGCTTTAGTATTTCCTTTCTTACCACTTCTTTCACTTAGGGTTCAGCCGTCGTTGGTGATCACGAACTGGTTTGGCATCTTTCTCCAAATTTATTTTGTGTTGACATAGAGTGTGACTAATGCCCTTAAGATCATCAAGAGTATATCCAATAGCAGCATGGTGCTTCTTCAGAGTTTTCAATAATCTCTCTTCTTCATGCTCTGAAAGGTTAGCACTAATAATAACAGGATATATCTTCTTTTCATCAAGATAAGCATATTTAAGAGTATCAGGCAATGGTTTAAGCTCAAACACGGGATCACCCTTGGGTGGAGGAGGATCCCCTAGGATTTCAACAGGCAAATTGTGTTTCAGGATGGGTTCTTGTTTAAAGAATACTTCATCTATTTTCCTTCTTTCATTCATAAACATATCATTTTCGTGGTCTAGCAAATATTGTTCTAAAGGATCACTAGGAGGTACGGCAATAGAAGCAAGACCAATTATTTCATCCTTACTAGGCAATTCCTTTTCACGGTGTTGTCTACAAAATTTAGAGAAATTAAACTCATGAGACATATCACCCAAACCAATAGTAACAACATCCTTTTCGCAGTCTATCTTAGCATTAACAGTGTTCAAGAAGGGTCTACCAGAAATAATGGGACAAAAGCTATCTTGTGGGGAACCAAGAACAAGAAAATCAGCAGGACATTTAGTTTTCCCACACAAGACTTCAACATCTCTAACAATTCGCACGGGTGAAATAGTATCTCTATTGGCAAGTTTAATTGTGACATCAATTTCTTCTAACTCAGTAGGTGCAATATCATGCATAATTTCTTTGTATAAAGCAATAGGTATTGCACTAGCACTAGCACCCATGTCACATAAGCCATGATAACAATGATCTCCTATTTTGACAGATATAACATGCATGCCTACCACAGGTCTATGTTTATCTTTAGCACAAGGTTTGGCAATTCTAGCAGTTTCATCTCGGAAATGAATAACATGCCCATCAATATTATCATACAAGAGATCTTTAACAATAGCAATATTAGGTTCAACTTTAACTTGCTCAGGAGGTGTATAGGTTCTAATATTGCTTTTACGGACCACAGTTGAAGCTTTAGCATGATCCTTTATTCTAACAGGGAAAGGTGGTTTCTCAACATAAGTAGTCGGAACAATAGGATCATTATAAGTGATAGTCTTTTCTTCAACTTTAATAGGTGCAGCTACTTTTACTTCTATGGGAGGATGATATTTAAACCACTTCTCCTTGGGGAGATCAACGTGAGCAGCAAAAGATTCATAGAAAGAGGCTACTATCTCAGAGTGAAGTCCATATTTCACTACTGGAATCAGCTAATTTGCCAACTGCCAGCTCTTTGCCATCTGCTAGCCGACGGCAAAGAAGCTCTTTGCCATCAGCTACCAAAAAGCAGACGGCAAAGAAATGGCAGACGGCAAAGAAGCTCTTTGCCATCTGCCAGCTCTTTGCCGTCTGCTTGCAGACGGCAAAGAATCTTTGCTGTCCGTTGGCAGACGGCAAAGAGAGAGGTGGCCCCCACCTCCCGCCCGTTCGGAAAAAACTTAACGGCCCACCTCTTTGTCGTCTGCCAGCAGACGGCAAAGAGGCAAAAGGGCGGACGGCAAAGAGAGGCGGACGGCAAAGATGGCACTACCTAACGGCCCGTACCCCCCCCGCCCGTTACTCCTCGCCGTTCTCTCCTCGCCGCCACCTCTTCCCACCCCGCCGCCGCCGCCGCCCGCCGCGCGCCGCCGCCCCTACCACTCGCCGCCGCCCCATCGCCCGTCGCCCCCGCCGCCCCACCGCCCGTTGCCCGCCGTCGCCCCACCACCCGTCGCCCCCGCCGCCCCGTCGCCCCACCGCCCCGGCTCTCCCCCGCCCCGGGGCCCTGCCGCCCCACCGCCCCGTCGCCCCCCCACCCCGGCCCCCCGCCGCCCTGGCGCCCGGCCCCCCCGCGCCCCGGCCCCCCGCCGCCCTGCGCCCCACCGCCCCGGGCCCGGCCCCCCGCCGCCCCAGGCCGCCCCCGCGCCCCGGCCACCTCCTCCACCGCCCCACCCCCCTCCTCCACCGGCCTCCTCCTCCACCGGCCCTGCCCTAGGTGAGCCCCCCTCCTTTTTCTGTTTTTTTTTCTGTTTTTTTTTCTGTTTTTTTTCTTTTTAGTTTTAGTTTTAGTTTAGATTTAGTTTTAGTTGTAGTTTTAGGTTTAGTTTTAGGTTTAGTTTTAGTTTAGTTTTAGTTTAGGTTTAGTTTAGTTTGAGGAAAGAAGAAGAAGAAGAAAAAAGAGGAGAGGAGGAGAAGAAGAAGAGGAAAAAGGAAAGGAAGAAGAAGAAGAGGAGGAGGAGAAGAAAAAAGAAGAAGAGGAAGAAGAAGAAGAAAAAAGAGGAGAGGAGGAGAAGAAGAAGAGGAAAAAAGAAAGGAAGAAGAAGAAGAGGAGGAGGAGAAGAAAAAAGAAGAAGAGGAAGAAGAAGAAGAAGAAAAAAGAGGAGAGGAGGAGAAGAAGAAGAGGAAAAAGGAAAGGAAGAAGAAGAAGAGGAGGACGAGAAGAAAAAAGAAGAAGAGGAAGAAGAAGAAGACATCATACGGCGGACGGCAAAGACACTAGAAAGTTTGCCGTCCGCTGGCAGACGGCAAAGGAACTAGAAAGTTTGCCGTCCGCGGCGGACGGCAAAGGCCTGCCGTTAGCCACTTAACGGACTGAGAGCACAATTATTGCCGTCCGCTCTCTTTGCCGTCCGCTGCAGACGGCAAAGGGCCTTTGCCGTCAGCCGCCAGGAAGCAGACGGCAAAGTAGCTGTTTACCGTAGCCTACTTTGCCGGAGCCTTTTGCCGTCCGCGGCTGACGGCAAAGGCCTTTGCCGTCCGCCGTTCATGCCTTTGCCGTCCGCCATGGCAGACGGCAAAATAGCTAATTCCTGTAGTGTTTAGTGCTAAATTTACGGAAAATATCGGTATCCATGAAAGATTTAACACAATCATACTTAGGTGTCATACCTGACTCATTACCTTCATCGGGATCCCAATCTTCAGAGTTGCGTTTAATTCTTTCCAATAAATCCCATTTGAATTCAATAGTTTTCATCATAAAAGAGCCAGCACAAGAAGTATCGAGCATGGTGCGATTGAGAAAGCCGAGCATAAAACTTTGAATAATTATTTCTCTTGGGAGCTCATGATTGGGGCATGAATATAACAGTGATTTAAGCCTCCCCCAAGCTTGAGCGATGCTTTCTCCTTCGTGAGGCCAAAAATTATATATATAATTGTGATCACGATGAACAAGATGCATAGGATAAAAATTTCTGATGAAATTCCAATTTCAATCGTTTGTAGTTCCATGACCCCGTATCATCACATAGCCTATACCATGTCAATGCATCTCCCTTAAAAGATAAAGGGAAGACCTTCTTCTTAATAACATCATCGGGTATACCTGCAAGCTTAAATAATCCACAAACTTCATCCACATAGATTAGGTGCTCATCAGGATGCATTGTTCCATCTCCTGCAAAAGGATTAGCTAGCAGTTTTTCTAACATACCCGAAGGAATTTCAAAGTAGACATTTTCATCTTCAGTAGGTTCAGTAGGTTGAGGAGCAACTCTTTGCTCTACTGGTCGGGGTGAAGATACCCCGAACAAGCCCCTCAGAGGATTACTTTCCATAGTAACAAGTGACAATAAATTACAGCACACTATATAAATTTTTCCTTACCAAATTCCACCTACCAAAGGCGCTTCACTCCCCGGCAACGCCACCAGAAAAGAGTCTTGATGACCGACAAGTATAGGGGATCTATCATAGTCCTTTCAATAAGTAAGAGTGTCGAACCCAACGAGGAGCAGAAGGAAATGATAAGCGGTTTCCAGCAAGGTATTCTCTGCAAGCACTGAAATTATAGGTAACAGATAGTTTGTGATAGGATAATTGGTAACGAGCAACAAGTAACAAAAGTAAATAAAGTGCAGCAAGGTGGCCCAATCCTTTTTGTAGCAAAGGACAAGCCTGGACAAACTCTTATATAGAGAAAAGCGCTCCCGAGGACACATGGGAATTATCGTCAAGCTAGTTTTCATCACGTTCATATGATTCGCGTTCGGTACTTTGATAATTTGATATGTGGGTGGACCTTTGCTTGGGTGCTGTCCTTACTTGCACAAGCATCCCACTTATGATTAACCTCTGTTGCAAGCATCCGCAACTACAACAAAAGTATTAAGGTAAACCTAACCATAGCATGAAACATATGGATCCAAATCAGCCCCTTACGAAGCAACACATAAACTAGGGTTTAAGCTTCTGTCACTCTAGCAACCCATCATCTACTTATTACTTCCCACTGCCTTCCTCTAGGCCCAAATAATGGTGAAGTGTCATGTAGTCCACGTTCACATAACACCACTAGAGGATAGACAACATACGTCTCATCAAAATATCGAACGAATACCAAATTCACATGACTACTAATAGGAAGACTTCTCCCATGTCCTCAGGAACAAACGTAACTACTCACAAAGCGAATTCATGTTCATAATCAGAGGAGTATTAATATGCATAAAGGATCTAAACATATGATCTTCCACCAAATAAACCAACTAGCATCAACTACAAGGAGTAATCAACACTACTAGCAACCTACAGGTACCAATCCCAGACTTAGAGACAAGAATTGGATACAAGAGATGAACTAGGGTTTGAGAGGAGATGGTGCTGGTGAAGATGTTGATGGAGATTGCCCTCTTCCAATGAGAGGAGCATTGGTGATGATGATGGCGATGATTTCCCCCTCCCGGAGGGAAGTGTCCCCGGCAGAACAGCTCTTCCGGAGCCCTAGATTGGTTCCGCCAAGGTTCCGCCTCGTGGCGGCGTAGTCTAATCCCGAAAGCTTGCTTATGATTTTTCTTCGGACGAAAGACTTCATATAGCAGAAGATGGGCACCAGAGGGCCAACAGGGGGCCCACGAGGCAGGGGGCGCGCCCAGGGGGGTAGGGTGCGCCCCCCACCCTCGTGGCCAGGGTGTGGGCCCCCTGTTGTATTTCTTCCGCTCAGTATTTTTTATTATTTCCAAAAATAACTTTCATGGAGTTTCAGGACTTTTGGAGTTGTGTAGGATAGGTCTCTAATATTTGCTCCTTTTCCAGCCCAGAATTCCAGCTGCCGGCATTCTCCCTCCTTATGTAAACCTTGTAAAATAAGAGATAATAGGCATAAGTATTGTGACATAATGTGTAATAACAACCCATAATGCAATAAATATCGATATAAAAGCATGATGCAAAATGGACGTATCATCCATCAGTATGGAGTTTCTTCATGCTCTTTACACCAATATGACCCAAACGGCAGTGCCACAAATAAGTTGCACTATCATTATCAACTCTGCATCTTTTGGCTTCAACATTATGAATATGTGTATCACTACTATCGAGATTCAATAAAAATAGACCACTCTTCAAGGGTGCATGACCATAAAAGATATTACTCATATAAATAGAACAACCATTATTCTCTGATTTAAATGAATAACCGTCTCGCATCAAACAAGATCCAGATATAATGTTCATGCTCAACGTTGGCACCAAATAACAATTATTCAGGTCTAAAACTAATCCTGAACGTAGATGTAGAGGTAGCGTGCCGATGGCGATCACATCGAGTTTGGAACCATTTCCCACGCGCATCGTCACCTCGTCCTTAGCCAATCTTTGCTTAATCCATATTCCCTGTTTCGAGTTGCAATTATTAGCAACAGAACCAGTATCAAATACCCAGGTGCTACTGTGAGATTTAGTAAGGTACACATCAATAACATGTATATCACATATACCTTTGTTCACCTTGCCATCCTTCTTATCCGCCAAATACTTGGGGCAGTTCCGCTTCCAGTGACCAGTCTGTTTGCAGTAGAAGCACTCAGTCTCAGGCTTAGGTCCAGACTTGGGTTTCTTCTCTTGAGCAGCAACTTGTTTGCCGTTCTTCTTGAAGTTCCCCTTTTTCTTCCCTTTACCCTTTTTCTTGAAACTGGTGGTCTTGTTGACCATCAACACTTGATGCTCCTTTTTGATTTCTACCTCCGCGGCCTTTAGCATCGCGAAGAGCTCGGGAATTGTCTTATCCATCCCTTGCATATTATAGTTCATCACAAAGCTCTTGTAGCTTGGTGGCAGTGATTGAAGAATTCTGTCAATGGCATTATCATCCAGAAAATTAACTCCCAGTTTAATCAAGTGATTGTTATACCCAGACATTCTGAGTATATGTTCACTGACAGAACTATTCTCCTCCATCTTAAAGCTGTAGAACTTATTGGAGACTTCATATCTCTCAATCTGGGCATTTGCTTGAAATATTAACTTCAACTCCTGGAACATCTCATATGCTCCATGACGTTCAAAACGTCGTTGAAGTCCCAGTTCTAGTCCATAAAGCATGGCACACTGAACTATCGAGTAGTCATCAGCTTTGCTTTGCCAGACGTTCATAACATCTGGTTCAACTCCTGCAGCAGGTTTGGCACCTAGCGGTGCTTCCAGGACGTAATTCTTCTGTGCAGCAATGAGGATAATCCTCAAGTTACGGACCCAGTCCGTATAATTGCTACCATCATCTTTCAACTTTGCTTTCTCAAGGAACACATTAAAATTCAACGGAACAACAGCATGGGCCATCTATCTACAACAACATACACAAGCAAAATACTGTCAGGTACTAAGTTCATGATAAATTAAAGTACAATTAATCATATTTTAGAACTCCCACTTAGATAGACATCCCTCTAATCATCTAAGTGATCACGTGATCCAAATCAACTAAACCATGACCGATCATCACGTGAAATGGAGTAGTTTTCAATGGTGAACATCACTATGCTGATCATATCTACTATATGATTCACGCTCGACCTTTCGGTCTCAGTGTTCCGAGGCCATATCTGCATATGCTAGGCTCGTCAAGTTTAACCCGAGTATTTCTGCGTGTGCAAAACTGGCTTGCACCCGTTGTATGTGAACGTAGAGCTTATCACACCCGATCATCACGTGGTGTCTCGGCACGACGAACTTTGGCAACGGTGCATACTCAGGGAGAAAACTTGTACCTTGAAATTTAGTGAGAGATCATCTTATAATGCTACCGTCAAACAAGCAGAATAAGATGCACAAAGGATAAACATCACATGCAATCAATATAAGTGATATGATATGGCCATCATCATCTTGTTCCTATGATCTCCATCTCCAAAGCACCGTCATGATCACCATCGTCACCGGTGCGACACCTTGATCTCCATCGTAGCATCGTTGTCGGCTCGCCAACTATTGCTTCTACGACTATCGCTACCGCTTAGTGATAAAGTAAAGCAATTACAGGGCGATTGCATTGCAAACAATAAAGCGACAACCATATGGCTCCTGCCAGTTACCGATAACTCTGTTAAAAACATGATCATCTCATACAATAAAATTTAGCATCATGTCTTTACCATATCACATCACAACCTGCCATGCAAAAACAAGTTAGATTTCCTCTACTTTGTTGTTGCAAGTTTTACGTGGCTGCTACGGGCTGAGCAAGAACCGTTCTTACCTACATGTCAAAACCAAAACGATAGTTCGTCAAGTTAGTGCAGTTTTAACCTTCACAAGGACCGGGCGTAGCCACACTCAATTCAACTAAAGTTGGAGAAACTGACACCCGCCAGTCACCTGTGTGCGAAGCACGACGGTGAAACCAGTCTCGCGTAAGCGTACGTGTAATGTCGGTCCGGGCCGCTTCATCCAACAATACCGCCAAATCAAAGTGTGACATGCTGATAAGCAGTATGACTTGTATCACCCACAACTCACTTGTGTTCTACTCGTGCATATAACATCTATGCATAAACCTGGATCGGATGCCACTATTGGGGAACATAGTAATTTCAAAAAAATTCCTACGCACACGCAAGATCATAGTGATGCATAGCAACGAGAGGGGAGAGTGTGTCCACGTACCCTCGTAGACCGATAGCGGAAGCGTTAATGTGGTTGATGTAGTCGTACGTCTTCCCGATCGACCGATCCTCAGTACCGAACGTACGACACCTTCGTGTTCTCAACACGTTCAGCTCGGAGATGTCCCGCGAACTCACGATCCAGTAGAGCTTCGCCGGAGAGTTTCGTCAGCACGACGGCGTGATGCCGTGATGATGATTCTACCGACGCAGGGCTTCCCTAAGCACCGCTACGATATTACCGAGGTGGATTATGGTGGAGGGGGGCACGGCACACGGCTAAGAGATCAATGATCAATCATTGTGTCTCCAAGGGGTGCCCCCCTCCCCGTATATAAAGGAGTGGAGGAGGGGGAGGGGGCCGGCCTCCTATGGCGCGCCCCATGAGGAGTCCTACTCCCACCGAGAGTAGGACTTCCCCCTTCCAAGTAGGAGTAGGATAGGAGAAGGAAGGGAGAGAAGGAGAGAAGGAAAGGGGGGCGCCGCCCCCCTCCTTGTCCAATTCGGACTAGAGGGGGAGGGGGCACGCGGCTGCCCTGGCCGCCTATCCTCTTCTCCCTCTAGGGCCCATCAGGCCCAATATACTCCCCGGGGGGTTCCGGTAACCCCCCGGTACTCCGGTATATGTCCGAAACCTCCCGAAACACTTCCGGTGTCCGAACATAGTCGTCCAATATATCGATCTTTATGTCTCGACCATTTCGAGACTCCTCGTCATGTGCGTGATCATATCTGGGACTCCGAGCTACCTTCGGTACATCAAAACACAAAAACTCATAATACCGATCGTCACCAAACTTTAAGCGTGCGGACCCTACGGGTTCGAGAACTACGTAGACATGCTCGAGACACGTCTCCGGTCAATAACCAATAGCGGAACCTGGATGCTCATATTGGCTCCCACATATTCTACGAAGATCTTTATCGGTCAAACCACATAACAACATACGTTGTTCCCTTTGTCATCGGTACGTTACTTGCACGAGATTCGATCGTCGGTATCTCAATACCTAGTTCAATCTCGTTACCGGCAAGTCTCTTTACTCGTTCCGTAGTACATCATCCCGCAACGAACTCATTAGTTGCATTGCTTGCAAGGCTTATTATGATGTGCATTACCGAGAGGGCCCAGAGATACCTCTCCGACAATCGGAGTGACAAATCCTAATCTCGATGTATGCCAACTCAACAAGAACCTTCGGAGACACCTGTAGAGCACCTTTATAATCACCTAGTTACGTTGGGATATTTGGTAGCACACAAAGTGTTCCTCCGGTATTTGGGAGTTGCATAATCTCATAGTCATAGGAACATGTATAAGGCATGAAGAAAGCAATAGCAACATACTAAACGATCAAGTGCTAAGCTAACGGGATGGGTCATGTCAATCACATAATTCTCTAATGATGTGATCTCGTTTATCAAATGACAACTCATGCCTATGGTTAGGAAACATAACCATCTTTGATCAACGAGCTAGTCAAGTAGAGGCATACTACTGACACTCTATTTAACTATGTATTCACACATGTATTAATTTTCCGGTTAATACAATTCTATCATGAATAATAAACATTTATCATGAAATAAGGAAATAAATAATAACTTTATTATTGCCTCTAGGGCATATTTCCTTCACCTCCGCGATCTGCACACGTTCAGCTCGGTGACGTCCCTCGAACTCTTGACCAGTTAATGCCAAGGGAGAGTTTCGTCAGCGCAATGGCGTGGTGATAGTGATGATGAAGTTACCGGCGCAGGGCTTCGCCTAAGCACTACGACGTTATGACCAAGGTGTGTTTCTGTGGAGGGGGGCACCACACACGGCTAAAAGATCAACTTGTGTGTCTTTGGGGTGCCCTCCTCCCACGTATATAAAGGAGGGGCGAAGAGGAGGCCTGCCCAAGGGGGGCGCGCCAAAGGGGGGAGTCCCACTTGGACTCCCGGTCCAAGTAGGATTCGCCCCCCCTTTTCCAATTCCAACTAGGAGAAGGAAGGGAAGGAGGAAGAGGGGAGAAGGAACGAGGGGGGCGCCACCCCCTCCTAGTCCAATTCGGACTAGCCCATGGGGGGGCGCGTGGCCACCCCTTGAGGCCCTTCTCTCCTTTCCCGTATGGCCCATGAAGGCCCACTACTTCCCCCGGCGAATTCCCGTAATTCTCCGGTACTCCAAAAAATACCCGAATCACTCGGAACATTTCTGATGTCCGAATATAGCCTTCCGATATATCGATATTTACCTCTCGACCATTTTGAGACTCCTCGTCATGTCCGTGATCTCATCCGGAACTCCGAACAACCTTCGGTACATCAAATCACATAAACTCATAATACCAATCGTCATCGAACGTTAAGCGTGCGGACCCTACTGGTTCGAGAACTATCTAGACATGACCGAGACACCTCTTCGGTCAATAACCAATAGCAGAACCTGGATGCTCATATTGGCTCCTATATATTATACGAAGATCTTTATCGGTCAAACCGCATAACAACATACCACTACTAGAAATATGGCTATAGCTAATATGGACATTAATGGCGCACCATGTATGTGGTGCGGCACTGCTATATAGCAGTGGCGCACCAGATATAGGTACGCCATTATTGGCCACATTACTAATGGCGCACCTGGTGTGTGGTGCGCCATTACTAGTTTTGAAAAAAAATATAAAAAAAATGTTAGCAGTGGCGCACTATCCACTGGTGCGCCACTGCTAACAATTTTTTTGTCTTTTTTTTAAACTAGTAATGGCGCACCACACACCAGGTATGACATTAGTAACCCTGGTTACTAATGGCGCATTCTTAGGTGGTGCGCCATTGGTAACCTGGGAGCAGCTAGATATTTTTGACAGCCACCCACCACACTCACTTTCCCCACTTCATTCCCTCCACCTCTACCAAGCTTGGTCTCGGCTGCCTCCTCCTCCTCCTCGCCTCATTTGCACCATAGAGTCACCCAAATTAGGTGGTTAAATTTCCTTTTTTTGATAGGTAAGTAAGGGGAAAGCTTTCTTTATGTTCTAGATCTACTTTTTTCTCCCTCCAACAACGTACACACTTTTTATGGCCTAGATCTACGTATGTTTGTGGTGTTGCATATGTTTGTGTTTGCAGGTACCAGTATTTGAAATGCGATAGTTGCCAATATTTTGCCGGAATGTTGATTCATTTCCCGTTTCGGCGAGAATTTGGCACTGTGCATTCTTTTTGGTCCTATTTTTAGGCAAAGTCATGCCAAATTTTTTTGGTTCTAAAATATCGTTTTGCTCTACCCCGCAGGCGACCATGGTCCGCACGATGACCGAAGGCATCGTGAATGGGTTTTTGAGCTCCGCGAAGGCCGAGATGCTTCAAAAGAATGAGAGGGAGATAAGATGTCCGTGTCGAAGATGCAAGCTGAAGAGCCTTATGGACCCGGATTCCGGACAGGTGCGGGACCACTTGCTCTTTGCGTGGTTTCATGGATGGCTATCGGTGGAAAGGTGATAAAGATGATTATGAAGTCGTCCATGGGGGCCGGGCAAGAAATAAGGAAGGGCAGCAAGACATCCGCGGCGAGGGCGGGCGAGAAGACGAAGAATCTCCAGGACATGATCTCGAAGTAGATGCAGGACACAGTCATCATGTAGAAGATGCCGGACATGATGATGAGGAAGATCAAGATGAAGGGCATGATCATGAAGATGAAGATGCCGGAGCAGACGACGATGGACCATCGATGGGCTGGGTGCAGGACCCTCATATTCAAGAGCTGCTTCTCAAGCAGACGGGTAATGCAAGAGCTACCGCCCGAGAGAAAGCCAAGCTGGATCAACTGGAGATAGACACGGTTACTCCATTGTATGAAGGATGCAGGCCCGAGGATACCCGCCTGAAAGTAACGCTCATGGCTCTGGAGATGAAGGTAAAACACAAAATGACCGACACATGCTTCGACGAGAACATGTCATTCTGGCACGAACGTCTTCCCAAGGGGAACAAGTGCCCGACCAGTTTCGAGGAGGCGAAGAAAATCGTGTGTCCTCTGGATTTACCACACGTGAAATACCATGTGTGCATGAACAATTGCATCATTTATCGGGACAAGCACGGGGAGTCTACCATATGTCCGGTGTGCGGCGTCACTCGATACAAGAAGAGGAAGAAAGCTCCTCGAAAAGTGGTGTGGTACATTCCGATCACTCCTCGTCTGCAGCGGTATTTCGCGGACCCTAAGCTAGCAAAGCTCATGCGTTGGCTCGCGGATAGGGAGGAGAAGAAGCGAGAAGATGACGGAAATGATCCGGAGATAAATAAAAAAGACAAGATGCTGAGTCACCCTAAGGATGCAAGCCAGTGGCAAGCGTTGAACTTCGAACACCCAAAATTTGGGGACGATCCAAGGAACATCGTGTTGGGCGCGAGCACAGATGGAGTCAATCCGTTTGGCAGCCAGAGAAGCACTCATAGAACCTAGCCTGTGTTTGTGTGGATGTACAACCTTCCCCCCTGGTTGTGCATGAAGAGGAAGTAGATTCACATGAGTATGCTAATTGAAGGGCCGAAACAACCAGAGAACGACATCAATCTATATCTGGGACTGCTGAAAGAGGAGCTAGACACGCTGTGGAAAACGCCAGCCAATACGTGGGACACCGCAGAGAAAGAATATTTCCCTATGAGAGCCGCACTGCTCACGACGGTGCACGACTATCTCGGTTACGGATCTGTCGCGGGGCAGGTGGTCCATGGATTTTCTGCATGCGTTAGGCGCATGGATGACACAACGTATCGCCAGCTAGATAGAGATCCCGGGTCTTCGAAAACCGTGTTCATGGGACATCAAAGGTGGCTTCGCGATGATGACTCATGGAGAAAACGCAAGGATCTGTTCGATGGTGAAACCGTACCCCGAAGACGCCCGCGTACGAGGAGCGGCGAGGAAATAGACGAGTTGTTGAAAAATTTGAAAGAGTGCCCACCGCCGGGAAAGAAGCGAAAGGCGCCAGAGCCGCTGCTGAAGGTATGGAAAACGAGGTCTGTTTTCTGGGACTTTCCGTACTGGAAGATCCTCCGTGTGCCTCACAGCCTTGATGTCATGCATATCACGAAGAACGTGTGCGAGAGTCTGCTTGGTACCCTGCTCAACATGCCAGAGAGGACCAAAGATGGGCCGAAAGCAAGGGCAGACTTGAAATCAATGGGCATCAGGGAGAAGCTTGACGCTAATGATGATGATGATGATGATGATGAGGCAAAGGACACAGAAAGTTGTCGCAAAGGCAAAAAGGCCAAGAAGATCGGAAATGACTGCCCTCCCGTGGGCTTCACTCTAAGTCAGGAGGAGATCGAGAAGTTTTTCACTTGCCTTGTAGGAGTAAAACTTCCTTATAGTTACACGGGGAAGATAAGCAGATACCTAGACTCAGCGAAGCAGAAGTTCAGCGGGATGAAGTCTCACGACTGTCACGTGCTGATGACGCAGATACTTCCAGTTTCAATCCGTGGGATCATGGACGGGCATGTCCGTGAAATGCTATTTGGCCTATGCAACTTTTTCGACGTCATCTCTTGGAAGTCGGTTGGCGTGAGGCAACTCAGAAGGCTCTAGGAAGAGATCGTGGTGATACTATGCGAGCTTGAGATGTACTTCCCGCCTGCATTCTTCGACGTTATGGTGCATCTGCTGGTCCATATCGTGGAGGATATCATCCAACTCGGGCCGACGTTCCTGCACAGCATGATGCCATTCGAAAGGATGAATGTGTCATCAAAGGATACGTTCACAACATGTCACGTCCAGAGGGAAGCATAGCCAAGGGCTTTCTGACCGAAGAGTGCATCTCCTACTACATGAATTATCTAGGCATCGAGAACCCCGTTGGTCTGCCCGTCAACAGGCCCCTCGGCAGGCTCGCTGGATGGAGTCACCACGAGGGTCGCCGCGAAATGCATGTCGACTTCAAGGGTCAACTCGCCGACTTTGAAAGAGCAAACCTAGTCGCGCTACAACACATAGACGTGGTCGATCCTTGGGTGGTAGAGCACAAAACCTTTATTGAGAAGATGTACAATGACCCAGGCCAATAGAGGACGGACGGAGATATAATCAAAGAGCACAACTCATGTTTCACGCGTTGGTTCAAGGAGAAGCTTCTGTCGTACCCTTTACATGAGGATTCTTCCGCGGAAGAAAAACTCATATTCGCCTTGTCACAAGGCATCGAGCACGACCTGATGACCTATGAGGCGTACGATATCAACGGCTACACATTCTACACCGAGGAAAAGGGCATGAAGAGCGATGATTATCATAACTCCGGGGTAATGATGGAATCCTACACCGGTAACTGTGACACCCCAAAATTTTGGCCTTGTTTTATTTATTAGAATGTTGCCAGAAAATAAAACTTTTCCATTATTGTCAAGTTTTACCTTTTGTGACCCTGGATTTTTACTTCAAGTAGGAAAAACCTTCAAAGGTATTGTTGGATTTGTTTACTCTCTTTTATAAAACAATTCCTCATCAGTGGATCCAAATTTGCAAGGTTTATTTTACTCAAAGCTTTATTCCTTTAAAATGATTTCTTTTGCATTTGGAGCCTGTTTTGCACTGCAACCTTTTGACAAATGCATTCAAAATTTCCACCAAAATTTGGGGATGTCATGTGATGGTTCCACATCACTTTTATGCAAAAATACCTTCTGGCCATTGGAGATTTTGAGCTCTACACCAACTTTTCCAATCAGGTCCAGTAGGCACTTTTGCACTACAACCCATTTAAATGTTTCTTTAAAAATTCTTCCAAGTGTTTGAAGAAGTCAATGGATGCATACAATTCATCTTCAAGCAAAAACCCAATGATGTTCTTTGGAAAATTTGAGTGGATCAACCTCTTTTGCATTCTGGTCCAATTTGGTGATTTGTACTGCAACCATATTTTTCCTTGCTCTAGTGACCCTGAGCTTTTTCCTACCTATAGCCCTCCCTACCAAACTCTTAAGTCCAGGAGATTGGGCTCATTGGAGGTTTTGAAGTACATGCTTTAAACCCTTTTTCCTTCTGTCCAAAACTGGAGTTTTGCAAAACTTGCACTATCAACTTTCTGTTTTTGCCAAACTAATCTTACCACCATCTCCTGCACCTAAAGAGACACTGATCTGGAGATTTTGGCCACTCCAAGAGTTGCCTAAGTGCATCTGGCATTCTGTCGAACACCTGGTGTGCACAGTCATTTTTGGCAAGCCCTCTGGTTTGCATTGTGGACTTAAACCCCTGACCTATCAACCTTGTCCACTGAGCTC
The DNA here is from genome assembly GCF_002575655.3 of Aegilops tauschii subsp. strangulata. Lineage (NCBI taxonomy): Eukaryota > Viridiplantae > Streptophyta > Magnoliopsida > Poales > Poaceae > Aegilops > Aegilops tauschii. Next base: position 81,820,697 of record NC_053041.3, read on the forward strand.
CTAGCCACCCCTACCCTTGTTTGGTTCTTTGCCAGCTTCACTTTCGAGCTCTAGAGCGCGCTGGCATTTCGTCGAGCAGGTGCCATGCATGCTCTGGGCGCGCCCAGAGCGCACGTTTTGCACGCGCGCGCACTACGCTGACACGCCGCACTGCCGCCCTCGTCGCGTCCCATCTCTGACCCCTGCTCGCTTGCCGAACCACGCCACGCACTCGCCCTCTCTCCAGTACCCTCCAAGCTCGCCCTGGCACCCTGCAGCGCCGCCTTGGCAGCACGCCGGTGTCGGCAGTGGATTCCGCCGCGGACGGCGCCGCCCAAACCACCAGCGCGCGCCAGCTGCCCCAGAGCACAGGCCGTGCTTATCCTCCTGCTCGTCGGCACGCTTTCGTCGCCGCCACGATGCCCTGCAACTACAGGAAAGTGGTCGCCGGCGATCTTATCTTCTGCCGCCGCGGAGCCAGCCTCGTCACGCTATAAAAGGGAACCCCAAGCCCCTCCGAGCACGCAGGCGACATCAGACACTCCCCGTAGAGCTTCCCACGCAGTAGATCGACCCGTAGTGGCCGTCTTCCTCAGCTCCGGGCAGCTCGGCCGCCGCCAAGCTCCGGAGCGATTCGTCGCAACCAGCCGCTCTTTCGCCCAACCAACACCGCCAGTCGCTCCCTCTGGTCCTTGCGAAGCTGCCCAGCTACTCAACTTTGATCGGAGACCACCGGAGCATAAAAAGCACTTCACCACCGTAGCTTCTCTCCGCCGCGGAGCTCGCCGCCGGCGATTCCTTCCACCTCCGCCGACCCATCAACCACCCAAAGGACCGCCTCGGTCTAGCCGTTCCATCCCCGCCCTTGGATGCCCGTGAGGCGCTGCCGTTCGTCGACGGCGATCGCCGGAGCCCCGCTCCCGTCAGGCAGAAGAGAGGAGAAGGAGGGAAGAAACGGTCAAACCTGACCAGTGGGCCCTCTGGACCCACTGTCAGTGACCCGCGTGGCCGCTCCCTCTGTATAAGTGAAGGCGCAAACTCCCGAGTGTGTCTCCTCTGCTGCGAAAGCGTATTTTCTTCTGAATCCTTTTCTTTTCTAGTTTTATTTAAAAACAGAGATTTGACCAAACTTTGACTGGCTAGAACTTTTAAAATAAAACTCCAAATGAGCTGATTCTTTTTCCTACCTCTCTCAAATTTCATCTAGTTTATTTTAAGATTTATTTCAAAAATATTTGAGACAACTTTTGGTACTGTGTTTGAAATATTTGTTATTTGTGTATTTTGCAAAATAGGATTTTTGGAGGAAAAGGAAAGCTTCCAATAAGTGCATCCTTTGCATACTCTTGAAGGCAAGCATTTCTGAACCCTGGCATAATATCTTGTGTGGTGTTTTGATGCGGTTACAACACCTTTTGACTCGGAGTATGTGATAGTTTATGTACCGGTATAGTCTCGTGCATGAGTGCACTTTGGAGTTGTTGTGTGGTCAGCAAGGGATACACTAATGATTTGGATCATCCTCGTGAGCTTCTCTTGCATGCCGGTAGGAAGCCGGGAAAGTCGTGGTCTTGGGTAGACACGAGCTTGTCCCTAGTCCCTCGTCAAGACGAGTATGCCCGGTACGGCTTGGTGAGGCTCGAGGAGTGGTGATTTATTTCACTAGTGGTAATATGGTTGGAGGATACTTGGACCACCTGAGTCGGTTGTAGACCGAGGCTTTATCAATAGCTTCCTTTTTTGTTGGTACCACCACTTGTCCCTGCAGGGGACAGGGTATGGTTCAGTAGGTTGTCAACCCCTTTCCAAGCACACACCGTACAGAGAGGCCGTGATGAGGGTCCCATGGCCATGGATTAAAGCCAGTCATCCGGTCCGGGGGCATGGGTGTTTCGGTTGTAGCCGAAGGGGTAGCTCCCCAGTTTGCGCGCGGTATAAATTTTGTGATCCCATGCTACGTCGAGGTTGTAGCCTCCCCACTTAGAGTTTTGCTTGGCAGGTGTCGTGGGTGATTCCAGATACTGGTGAGTTAAGCTGGTGTGTGCAGGTCATGCGTGTTTTCAATTAAAAGACCGTAGACGGAATTAGTCCCGAGGGACAAAGTAAACCCGTTACTCGTGGAAAACGGTACTCCCTCTGCAGAGGATATATCTTGTAGGATAGTCTTGTCCTTGAGTAAAGACCACAGTATGAGTTGAATCTCAGTAACGGTATTCGGATGGAGAACGATTTAACTAGAACTCAGTAATGGTATTCGGATGGAGAGACGGTTAACTGGATTGTAGTAACGGTATTCGGATGGAGATACGGCTTGAGTAAATTATCGGTTTTCGGATGGAGAAACGACGGAACTAAATATTGTTTATGTTTATGGCACATATGTATTGTGATCTTTATTATTTTGGACTAACCATTTATATCATGTATTTTTATTGAGTATCCATGGGATGGTTCCACCTCCTGGATATTCACTATGATTATTCTCTTATAAGCCCTTTATGTGGTGTCGCCCCGACGCCCGACTGCGGCATTATTATTTCTGCATTTTTCGCTCGAGGAGTCATTCAGACACTCGTTTGGCACCAGTATTACTATTCTGCATTTTCCGCTCGAGGAGTCATTCAGACACTCATTTGGCACTAGTATTACTATTCTGCATTTTCCGCTCGAGGAGTCATTCAGACACTCGTTTGGCACCCAGTACTTTATTTTGGTATGTTTTTAACCATATGTGTACATCTTGGTCTTTCGTATATTTCGTGACAGATGTGTGATCATCTATTTAACCCGGAGCATGTTTGATATATTATACCTGTGTTCTTAATGTTTGCGAGTACATTCCAACGTACTCACTTGCTTGTCCCTGGCTATTATCTTGGCCAGATTCCTTGCTTGGAGATAAGCATCGCGGTGACAACCTCGGAACCTACGTGTTGACATTTGCAGCCTCGCGAAGATAGGAGTTATCCTGGTCAGCTGTTCCTGTGGGAAATGGAGTCCCATAGACGCAGATGTACCCAACCGCTTCCGCCCTCAACCATTAGAAACCAAATGTTGTACTCCTAGGCCTAAATGGTCTTGTACTACATATTTTTGTACTTGCTTGGATATTCTTGTATCAAGTTGGTGCCTCATCAGCTAACAGTAATCCTGGGGCTGGTGAGCACACATGCCGTTTTTCTGGGAATTTATATCCCAAAATCCGGTCGTGACAGACTTGGTATCAGAGCCAGGCTGACCATTGGCTAATCCTATCTTAGCCAGGTCAATAAACCTAGGTTAACCAAACCACCAGACCTTAGCCTAACCCCGGTCAAGCTTCCCGCGTAAGATAGCCCCACAGTGACCCGACGCCCTTTTCGGCAGACGGTGCCCAACCTATCAGCCTAGCCCGTCGATCACGCGCCAGTGACCGACACCCAACCCGTCTCTATCGCAAGCGTGCGGAGGAAGACTCCGTCCCCTTTCCCTATAAAAAGGGCACGCTAGCCACATCACAGCACAGCTCCTTCTCCCAACCCAACCACGATGCCTGGTCCCATTGTTCACAATGAGACCACAGCGACCAACATTGGAGGTTTTGTGACCGTGCTCGCAAACCTCACCCGCCATGCCTATGCGTTAGAAGAGCCTCCTGAGTATGTTGTGTCCCAGGGACCCATGTACGGTGAGAGCCGTCAGTACTGGGCCATTGTACACATCTACGGTAGGGGTCTGTCGCCAGAACGCCCCTACAGGTTCACTGGAAGGACAACTTCCTTTTAGCCACAAGCCATCCAACTGGCAGCCCGTGAAGCTATAGTTCAACTCCGGCACCTGTCGCCCAGAGTTAACTGTCGCTCGTTCTACTACTACCCCGGTCGTGACGGGTATGGTAGGCCGCCCCAGGTTGCCAACGGAGACCACGAGACAGATCCTGTGCTGTTGCATCTGGTACGCTATGTAAGCGCACTGGAGCAACTGTTCGATCAGGTCACGCTCGATCTGATCGCAGCTCGTGGCGAGCTGGTTCGCCGAGCCCCGGCGAGAAGAGAAGCGGAGCCTGACACCGACAACCCAGTCGTGCTGTTCGGACACCCGATCGATCCCTTGAGGTCTTCGCCAGCCCCCAACCAGAGCACTTTGGTGACCCCAGAAGCGCTTCCTCGCCTTTTGGGAACCCATTCCAACGGGATTGTGGCCAACAACCCCCGCGATGGTCATCACCACTTCCCCGACCCTGCAGCACCTCGGCCTCAGCCAGCAAATCCCGACGGTGAGAACCGTGGAGAAGCATCGGCGTCCACAAGGCCAGCCCACTTAGACATTAAAGAAGTAGACTAAGTCGCTCAAAGTTGTATCGAGCCTTAGTTTTCCTACGCTTTGTAATGTGTGGCCTTGTATCGCTTTTATTGCATGCTGTCTGTTTGAGTGCTCTTGTTTTTGGAGTAGTAGCTATGCATGTGTACGTTGGCGTACAGTTGCATTTTTTATATTTCGGGCGCAGCTACCTAGACCAACCCCGTCGGCACCCATAGTAATGCGTCACTTTTATGTGATATGTATATCTGTGGCGTCGACCCGAGAACAGGATCGGCATCCAGTCGCCTTTCCTCCAGTGTTTAATCCCAGCCCCGGTGCTATATAAAGGCCACTTCGTGACCTTGCCGAGCACCCCTCTCCTTTGTGCGCAACACCCACAGCCATTCCTTGCCATGTCGACCCCCAGTATTTATCTGAGAACCCCAGACGCAACCCCGGGTAGCTTTGTCAAATTATTGTGCGACTTTACCTGCAGTACTATGAGTGCCACCCGTCCACCCCAGTACGAGTTGCTCAAATCGAGGATCACTCCATCCACCTCGAAGTATTGGGCAGTGGTGCACATCCCTCCCGCATACCCAAACCAAGACCCAACGGATGTCTCCTTCGTGGGGAAATCCATGCCGACTCCGCATATGGCTATAGAAGCTGCTGCGTACGAGGCGCTCACTCGTCTTCGATTCGCAGTGCCCTATGCCAGCGAGCGAGGATACTATTATTTTCCGAGTCGTGCAGCACCCGGAGAAGTTGCATCTTTTCCCGGTGGGCGCATTGAGAGAGATCCAGTACTGGCCAACCTTGCCCAGTACGTCATCGCTCAGGAGCGTTTAACTCAGCGAGTAATGGGTTATCTCCAAAGCCTCGCTGATTTAAATCCTCAGATCGCTATTGGCAGACCACTGAGGCCTGACCAAGAAGGACGCATTCATCGACTGGTCAACCCGCTTCCCCCGATAGAAGAGGAGTGTGCCCCAGTGCCAGAGGCATTTTCTCAGGACCCTGTCTTTTTACCGTTTTCTTTGTAAACGCCTCCGATGTATTTATTGTCCAGTACTTGTATTTAAATGTTGCAGCATGTTCGTAAAATTTTTGGGCGACGGATCCGATTTTTCTTAGTTCCTGTTTTGTGAGCAGTTTTACTGCTGTTAGTTCGGTTTTAATTATTTCTTCTCTCGCAACATGTTTATGAGGAGATTTCTTCCCCCGAGATATTGCTGCGTATATATTTTCCACGACATAGATTTTTATTCGCGCATCGTCGTTACAGCAAGCTCTTAGCAGCCACCACTCGACCTCGAGCACTGTTACAAATCCTTGAGCACATTTCTGCGCCTATCTAACCACACTCGAGGACACCACAGTCTCAGTAAGAGAGATTTGTGAGTGCTCATTCGAGCACAAGCTGCCCCAGCACTCCGACAGCAGTCAGCCCCGATGCCGCGCCTAATCCACGTGATCGCCGCCACCGCGAAGAGCTAACACTCGTGCAGCAGCATCACGACGATCATCCAGGATCATCGCGCACAGGAGCACGGAGAACCCCAGCAGCACCGCCAAACCTCCACACACCAGGACCACGTACCAGTCCGGCATTGCCTCCGCCATTAGAGCCTCGGCTCGAGCTCCTGCCAACAGCTATGGAGGAGAAAGGAGGAGGAGTAGGAGCGAGGCCAGATGTGAAGAAGAAGAGAGGAGCACTGCGATAGTTTTATAGCCCGAGATCGGTGTACGGTGGGCGAGGTCCACCAGCGCCACTCGTCGCTCGACCGCCGGTGTTCGGAGGCGAGTCCGCGAGCAGTGCCGACAGCGCCCTGGCCCGCGAGGTGAGTGCATGCTGCACCGGCAGCTAGCACGCCGCGCACTACCACGGTACGACCTCGATGCCCTACGAGCTAGGCATCGCCGGTGGAGGAAGCGCGGGAGAGCGCGCGAGAGAGAAGAGAGAGCCAGAGGTAGGAGAAGAGGCCGACAGTGGGCCCTGGGCCCACCTGTCAGCCAGTGAGAGCACTGTGCTCTCGGGTGCGACCAGCGTATTTTAGTAATTTAGAATTTATTCTAAATTACTGTATCCGCGTAGAAATATCTCGTTTTCCCTAACCATGGATTTTTTCCACACTACGCCAGTGTACCACACTGTGGTTTTACACCACTTATTGCCCTCTCACTGTAGCCGTTTTGTTTTGTGCAGTTGAAGGATTTCTTTGATAAAAACAAATTTATTTAAAAATATTTTTTGTTCAAAACAGCTTTTAACAAATCTCGAGGACGAGATTTTTTCTTAAGGGGGGTAGTGTTGTGACACCCCAAAATTTTGGCCTTGTTTTATTTGTTAGAATGTTGCCAGAAAATAAAACTTTTCCATTATTGTCAAGTTTTACCTTTTGTGACCCTGGATTTTTAATTCAAGTAGGAAAAACCTTCAAAGGTATTGTTGGATCTGTTTACTCTCTTTTATAAAACAATTCCTCATCAGTGGATCCAAATTTGCAAGGTTTATTTTACTCAAAGCTTTATTCCTTTAAAATCATTTCTTTTGCATTTGGCGCCTGTTTTGCACTGCAACCTTTTGACAAATGCATTCACAATATCCACCAAAATTTGGGGATGTCATGTGATGGTTCCACATCACTTTTATGCAAAAATACCTTCTGGCCATTGGAGATTTTGAGCTCTACACCAACTTTTCCAATCAGGTCCAGTAGGCACTTTTGCACTACAACCCATTTAAATGTTTCTTTAAAAATTCTTCCAAGTGTTTGAAGATGTCAATGGATGCATACAATTCATCTTCAAGCAAAAACCCAATGATGTTCTTTGGAAAATTTGAGTGGATCAACCTCTTTTGCATTCTGGTCCAATTTGGTGATTTGTACTGCAACCATATTTTTCCTTGCTCTAGTGACCCTGAGCTTTTTCCTACCTATAGCCCTCCCTACCAAACTCTTAAGTCCAGGAGATTGGGCTCATTGGTGGTTTTGAAGTACATGCTTTAAACCCTTTTTCCTTCTGTCCAAAACTGGAGTTTTGCAAAACTTGCACTATCAACTTTCTGTTTTTGCCAAACTAATCTTACCACCAACTCCTGCACCTAAAGAGACACTGATCTGGAGATTTTGGCCACTCCAAGAGTTGCCTAAGTGCATCTGGCATTCTGTCGAACACCTGGTGTGCACAGTCATTTTTGGCAAGCCCTCTGGTTTGCATTGTGGACTTAAACCCCTGACCTATCAACCTTGTCCACTGAGCTCCTAGCCACCCCTACCCTTGTTCTGTTCTTTGCCAGCTTCACCCTCGAGCTCTAGAGCGCGCTGGCATTTCGTCGAGCAGGTGCCGTGCGTGCTCTGGGCGTGCCCAGAGCGCACGTTTTGCACGCGCGCGCACTACGCTGACACGCCGCACTGCCGCCCTCGTCGCGTCCCATCTCTGACCCCTGCTCGCCTGCTGAACCACGCCACGCACTCGCCCTCTCTCCAGTACCCTCCAAGCTCGCCCTGGCACCATGCAGCGCCGCCTTGGCAGCACGCCGGCGTCGGCAGCAGATTCCGCCGCGGACGGCGCCGCCCAAACCACCAGCGCGCGCCAGCTGCCCCAGAGCACAGGCCGTGCTTATCCTCCCGCTCGTCGGCACGCTTTCGTCGCCGCCACGATGCCCTGCAACTACAGGAAAGTGGTCGCCGGCGATCTTATCTTCTGCCGCCGCGGAGCCAGCCTCGTCACGCTATAAAAGGGAACCTCGAGCCCCTCCGAGCACGCAGACGACATCAGACACTCCCCGTAGAGCTTCCCACGCAGTAGATCGACCCGTAGTGGCCGTCTTCCTCAGCTCCGGCCAGCTCGGCCGCTGCCAAGCTCCGGAGCGATTCGTCGCAACCAGCCGCTCTTTCGCCCAACCAACACCGCCAGTCGCTCCCTCTGGTCCTTGCAAAGCTGCCCAGCTACTCAACTTTGATCGGAGACCACCGGAGCACAAAAAGCACTTCACCACCGTAGCTTCTCTCCGCCGCGGAGCTCGCCGCCGGCGATTCCTTCCACCTCCGCCGACCCATCAACCACCCAAAGGACCGCCTCGGTCTAGCCGTTCCATCCCCGCCCTTGGATGCCCGTGAGGCGCTGCCGTTCGTCGACGGTGATCGCCGGAGCCCCGCTCCCGTCGGGCAGAAGAGAGGAGAAGGAGGGAAGAAACGGTCAAACCTGACTAGTGGGCCCTCTGGACCCACTGTCAGTGACCCGCGTGGCCGCACCCTCTGTATAAGTGAAGGCGCAAACTCCCGAGTGCGTCTCCTCTGCTGCGAAAGCGTATTTTCTTCTGAATCGTTTTCTTTTCTGGTTTTATTTAAAAACAGAGATTTGACCAAACTTTGAATGGCTATAACTTTTAAAATAAAACTCCAAATGAGTTGATTCTTTTTCCTACCTCTCTCAAATTTCATCTAGTTTATTTTAAGATTTATTTCAAAAATAGACAACTTTTGGTACTGTGTTTGAAATATTTGTTATTTGTGTATTTTGCAAAATAGGATTTTTGGAGGAAAAGGAAAGCTTCCAATAAGTGCATCCTTTGCATACTCTTGAAGGCAAGAATTTCTGAACCCTGGCATAATATCTTGTGTGGTGTTTTGATGCGGTTACAACACCTTTTGACTTGGAGTATGTGATAGTTTATGTACCGGTATAGTCTCGTGCATGAGTGCACTTTGGAGTTGTTTTGTGGTCAGCAAGGGATACACTAATGATTTGGATCATCCTCGTGAGCTTCTCTTGCATGCCGGTAGGAAGCCGGGAAAGTCGTGGTCTTGGGTAGACACGAGCTTGTCCCTAGTCCCTCGTCGAGACGAGTATGCCCGGTACGGCTTGGTGAGGCTCGAGGAGTGGTGATTTATTTCACTAGTGGTAATATGGTTGGAGGATACTTGGACCACCTGAGTCGGTTGTAGACCGAGGCTTGATCAATAGCTTCCTTTTTTGTTGGTACCACCACTTGTCCCTGCAGGGGACAGGGTATGGTTCAGTAGGTTGTCAACCCCTTTCCAAGCACACACCGTACAGAGAGACCGTGATGAGGGTCCCATGGCCATGGATTAAAGCCAGTCATCCGGTCCGGGGGCATGGGTGTTTCGGTTGTAGCCGAAGGGGTAGCTCCCCAGTTTGCGCGCGGTATAAATTTTGTGATGCCATGCTACGTCGAGGTTGTAGCCTCCCCACTTAGAGTTTTGCTTGGCAGGTGTCGTGGGTGATTCCAGACACTGGTGAGTTAAGCTGGTGTGTGCAGGTCATGCGTGTTTTCAATTAAAAGACCGTAGAAGAAATTAGTCCCGAGGGACTAAGTAAACCCGTTACTCGTGGAAAATGGTACTCCCTCTGCAGAGGATATATCTTGTAGGATAGTCTTGTCCTTGAGTAAAGACCACAGTATGAGTTGAATCTCAGTAACGGTATTCGGATGGAGAACGATTTAACTAGAACTCAGTAACGGTATTCGGATGGAGACACGGTTAACTGGATCGTAGTAACGGTATTCGGATGGAGATACGGCTTGTGTAAATAATCGGTTTTCGGATGGAGAAACGAGGGAACTAAATATTGTTTATGTTTATGGCACATATGTATTGTGATCTTTATTATTTTGGACTAACCATTTATATCATGTATTTTTATTGAGTATCCCTAGGATGGTTCCACCTCCTGGATATTCACTGTGATTATTCTCTTATAAGCCCTTTATGTGGTGTCGCCCTGACGCCCGACTGCGGCATTATTATTTCTGCATTTTCCGCTCGAGGAGTCATTCAGACACTCGTTTGGCACCAGTATTACTATTCTGCATTTTCCGCTCGAGGAGTCATTCAGACACTCGTTTGGCACCAGTATTACTATTCTGCATTTTCCGCTCGAGGAGTCATTCAGACACTCGTTTGGCACCTAGTACTTTATTTTGGTATATTTTTAACCATATGTGTACATCTTGGTCTTTCGTATATTTCGTGATAGATGTGTGATCATCTATTTAACCCGGAGCATGTTTGATATATTATACCCGTGTTCTTAATGTTTGCGAGTACATTCCAACGTACTCACTGGCTTGTCCCTGGCTATTGTCTTGGCCAGATTCCTTGCTTGGAGATAAGCATCGCGGTGACAACCTCGGAACCTACGTGTTGACATTTGCAGCCTCGCGAAGATAGGAGTTATCCTGGTCAGCTGTTCTTGTGGGAAATGGAGTCCCATAGATGCAGATGTACCCAACCGCTTCCGCCCTCTGTGACACCCAAAATTTTTGGCCTTATTTTGTTTATTAAAATATTGCCAGGAAATAAAACTTTTCCAAATTGTCAAGTTTTACCTTTTGTGATTTTGGATTTTTGCCTCTAGTGGGAGAAACCTTCAAAGAGTATTTTTGGACTTGTGTGCCCTCTTTATAAAATCAATCCTTTATCAGTGGATTAATTTGCATAATTATTTTTCATGAGTTTTATTCTTTTAAAATGATCTTTCATAAATTTGGAGCCCTTTTTTTTTGCACTGCAACTATTTGATAAATGCTTTTAATAATTCCACCAAAATTTGGGGATGTCATGTGATGTTTCCACATCACTTTTATGGAAAGATACCTTCTGGCCATTGGAGACCTTGAGCTCTACACCAATTTTTCCAATCTGGTCCAGTAGGCACTTTTGCACTGCAACCCATTTAAATATTTCTTCAAAAATTCTTCCAAGTGTTTGGAGATGACAGTGGATGCATACAATTCATCTTCAAGCAAAAACCCAATGATGTTCTTTGGAAAATTTGAGTGGATCAACCTCTTTTGCTTTCTAGTCCAAATTGGTGATTTGTACTGCAACCATATTTTTCCTTGCTCTAGTGACCCTGAGCTTTTTCCTACTTGTAGCCCTCCCTACCAAACTCTTAAGTCCAGGAGATTGGGCTCATTGGGGATTTTGAAGTGCATGTTCTAAACCCCTTTTCTTTCTGCCCAAAACTGGAGTTTTGCAAAACTTGCACTATCAACTTTCTGTTTTTGCCAAACTAATCTCACCACCATCTCCTGTATCTAAAGAGACACTGATCTGGAGACTTTGGCCACTCCAAGAGTTGCCTAAGTGCACTTGACATTCTGTCGAACACCTGGGGTGCACAGCCACTTTTGGCAAGCTCTCTGGTTTGCACATTGGACTTGAACCCCTGGCCTATCAACCTTGTCCACAGAGTGCCTAGCCACCCCTACCCTCGATCTGTGCTTTGCCAGCTCCACCCTCGCGCTCTAGACCACGCTGGCATTCCGTCGAGCACCTGCCGTGCGTGCTCTGGGCGCGCCCAGAGCGCACGTTTTGCATGCGCGCGCACTACGCCGACACGCCGCACTGCCGCGCTCGACGTGACCCGACCCTGGCTCCCTCTGCATCGCTGAGCCACGCACTAGCCGCCCCCCTGCTCCACGATCCCTCTGGCGTCCTGCTGCACCGCTGGCCGCGCCCTTGGCGGCACGCCGGCGTCGGCAGCGGATTCCGCCGCGGACGGCGCCGCCCAAGCCACCAGCGGACGACAGCTGCCCCGGAGCACAGGCCGTGCTTATCCCCCGCTCGTCGGAACGCGTTCGTCGCCGCCACGATGCCCTGCAACTACAGGAAAGCGGTCGCCGGCGATCTTATCTGCTGCCACCGCGGAGCCAGCCTCGTCACGCTATATAAAGGGTCCCCGAGCCCCTCCGAGCACTCACGCGACATCAGACTTCCCCCGTAGAGCTCCCCGCGCAGTAGATCGGCCTGTAGTGGCCATCCTCCCCAACTCCGGCCAGCTCGGCCACCGCTAAGCCCCAGCGCGATTCGTTGCCGCCGGCCACCCTTTTGCCAATCCAGCGCCACCAGAAACTTCCCCGAAGTCTTGCAGAGCTGCCCAGCTACCCAACTGCGGTCGGAGACCACCGGAGCACCTAAGTCACTTCACCACCGTAGCCTCCCTCCGCCGCGAAGCTCGCCGCCGGCGATTCCTGCCACCTCCTCCGACCCAACAACCAGCCCGAGGGCTGCCTCGGTCTAGCCGTTCCATCCCCGCCGGCAGATGCCCTCGAGGAGCCGCCGTCCGTCGCCGGCGATCGCCGGAGCCCCGCTCCCGTCGGGCAGAAGAGAAGAGAAGGAGGGAAGGAACGGTCAAACCTGACCTGTGGGCCCTCTGGACCCACTGTCAGTGACCCGCGCAGCGCCCTCTCTCTGTTTAAGTGGAGGCGCAAACCCCCGCGTACGTCTCTCTGCTGCGAAAGCGTATTTCTGCTGAAGCGTTTTCCTTTTTTCTGGTTTTATTTAAAAACAGATTTGACCAAACTTTGACTGGCTATAACTTTTAAAATAAAACTCCAAATGAGTTGATTCTTTTTCCTAGCTCTCTCAAATTTCATCTAGTTTATTTTAAGATTTATTTCAAAAATATTTGAGACAGGTTTTGGTACTGTGTTTGAAATATTTGTATTTGTGTATTTTGCAAAATAGGATTTTTGGAGGAAAAGGAAAGCTTCCAATAAGTGCATCCTTTGCATACTCTTGAAGGCAAGCATTTCTGAACTCTGGCATAATATTTGTTGTGGTGTTTTGATGCGATCACAGCACCTTTTGTCTTGGAGTATAAGTGACAGTTTATGTATCGATGTAGTCTCGTGCATGAGTGCACTTTGGAGTTGTTTGTGGCCAGCAATGGATACCCTGAGGATTTGGATCGCCCTCGTGAGCTTCTCTTGCACACCGGTAGGAAGCGGGAAAGTCGTGGTCTTGGGTAGACACGAGCTTGTCCCTAATCCCTCGTTGTGACGAGTATGCCCGGCATAGTATGGTGAGGCTCGAGGAGTGGTGATTTATTTCACTAGTGGTAATATTGTTGGTGGATACTTGGATCACCTGAGTCGGTTGTAGACCGAGTCTTGTTCAGTAGCCTACTTTTGTCGGTACCACCACTTGTCCCTGCAGGGGACAGGGTATGGTTCAGTAGGTTGTCAACCCCTTTCCAAAGCACACACCGTACAGAGAGGCCGTGATGAAGGTCCCGTGGCCACGGATTAAAGCCTGTCATTCGGTCCGGGGGCATGGGTGTTTTCGGTTGTAGCCGAAGGGGATAGCTTCCCCAGTTTGCGTGCGGTATAAATTTTGTGATCCCATGCTACGTCGAGGTTGTAGCCTCCCCACTTAGAGTTTTGCTTGGCAGGTGTCGTGGGTGATTCCAGGCACTGGTGAGTTAAGCTGGTGTGTGCAGGTCAGGCGTGTTTTCAATCAAAAGACTGTAGACGGAATTAGTCCCGAGGGACTGAGTAATCCCGTTACTCGTGGAAAATGGTACTCCCTCTGCAGAGGATACATCCTGTTGGATAGTCATGTTCTTGAGTATAGGACCACAGTCTGGGTTAAATCTTGATAACGGTATTCGGATGGAGAACGATTTAACTAGAACTCTGTAACGGTATTCGGATGGAGAACGGTTTAACTAGAACTCAGTAACGGTATTCGGATGGAGATACGACGTTACTGAATTATCGGTTTTCGGATGGAGAAACGACTGTACTAAATATTGTTTATGATTATGGCACCTTTGGATTATGATCTTTATTGTTTTGGACTAACCATTTATTTTATGTATATTATTGAGTATCCCTGGGACGGTTCTACCTCCTGGATATTCACTGTGATTATTCTCTTATAAGACCTTTAGGTGGTGTCGCCCCGACGCCCGACTGCGGCATTATTATTTCTGCATTTTCCGCTCGAGGAGTCATTCAGACCCTCGTTTGGCACCAGCATTATTATTTCTGCATTTTCCGCTCGAGGAGTCATTCAGACACTCGTTTGGCACCAACATTATTATTTCTGCATTTTCCGCTCGAGGAGTCATTCAGACACTCGTTTGGCACCAGTATTATTATTTCTGCATTTTCCGCTCGAGGAGTCATTCAGACCCTCGTTTGGCATCAGCATTATTATTTCTGCATTTTCCGCTCGAGGAGTCATTCAGACACTCGTTTGGCACCATATTATTATTTCTGCATTTTCCGCTCGAGGAGTCATTCAGACACTCGTTTGGCACCAGTATTATTATTTCTGCATTTTCCGCTCGAGGAGTCATTCAGACACTCGTTTGGCACCAGTATTATTATTTCTGCATTGTCCGCTCGAGGAGTCATTCAGACACTCGTTTACTATTCTGCATTTTCCGCTCGAGGAGTCATTCAGACACTCGTTTGGCACCAGCATTACTATTCTGCATTTTTCGCTCGAGGAGTCATTCAGACACTCGTTTGGCACCCAGTATTTTATTTTGGTATATTTTTATCCATATGTGTGCATCATGGTTTCTCGTATATTTTCGTGACGGATGTATGATCGTCTATTAAATCTGGAGTATGTTGGGCATATTATACCCGTGTTCTTAATGTTTGCGAGTACATTCAAACGTACTCACTGGCTTGTCCCTGGCTATTGTCTTGGCCAGATTGCCTTGCGTGGAGGTATGCATCGCGGTGACAACCTCGGAGCCTGCGTGTTGACGTTTGCAGCCTCGCGAAGATAGGAGTTATCCTGGTCAGCTGTTATTGTGGGAAATGGAGTCCCATAGACGCAGATGTACCCAATCGCTTCCGCCCTCAACCATTAGAAACCAATTGTTGTACTCCTAGGCCTAAATGGTCTTGTACTACATATTTTTTTTCCTTGCTTGGAATTCTTGTATCAAGTTGGTACCTCATCAGCTAACAGTAATCCTGGGGCTGGTGAGCACACAGGCCGTTTTTCTGGGAATTTATATCCCAAAAATCCGGTCGTGACACCCTCAACCATTAGAAACCAAATGTTGTACTCCTAGGCCTAAATGGTCTTGTACTACATATTTTTGTACTTGCTTGGATATTCTTGTATCAAGTTGGTGCCTCATCAGCTAACAGTAATCCTGGGGCTGGTGAGCACACAGGCCGTTTTTCTGGGAATTTATATCCCAAAATCCGGTCGTGACAGTAACGACAAGGACAGATACTACGGAAGGATCGAGGAGATCTCGGAGCTGAGCTACGCTGGAGAGAAGGTCCCGATGTTCCGTGTTAGATGGGCCAAGAGCGTACTAAAAGAAGACCGGTATTTCACCACCATGGTTATACCCGAAGCCAAATCCAAGACCGCGGGCGCAAACGTCACCGCGAAAAATGAGCCATGGGTACTAGCTTCCCAAGTGGACCAATGCTTCTTCATTACCGACCCGTCAAAGCCCAGTGGTGTTGTCGTGAGGAGAGGCAAAAGGAAGATCATCGGAATGGGTGAAGTCGCCAATGAGCAAGACTTCGACAAGTACGGCGACCCGAAGATGGAACATGACGACGACGATGAAGTACCATACACCACAAGAAGAAGCAGGACCATCCTACCTAAAGGACGTCCGTTCAAGAGAAGAACTCCATTTGTGAAAAAGAAGGGCAAGATTGTGAAAAGATAGCTAAGATTGAATCACGACGTGTCGGCCACGTGTGTGTGTCAGTGGCAAGCTCAATTATTACATGTATCACTTGATTTCAACCATGTCATCGATCTAATTCTAAATCTTTACACAATGGTTTAAATTGTAGTCTTCATTTCTCGATTGTATTTCGACATATGGAAATGGCATTTCTTCTATTCTAGTCCTCTATCCAGTAACCTCTTTTGTTCAAAACAGTGGGGATTAATGTTTTCTTCTGGTATTTTAATTGTTTTTATTTATGTTTATTCTGGTAAAATAAAAAAAGTTAGTAATGGCGCACCAGCAGAAGGTGCGCCATTGCTATCACGGTGTTTATGGCGCACCCCTAGGTGGTGCGCCATTGATATATGTCACGACCAGTTTTTCAATAAAATAATTATGAGAGACCAATCCCATTCACGGACCAGCGAAGAAGAATTCCTTCTCACTGGTAGACAATAATCTTGGTCACAGAAGAAAAATACCAGGAGTACTAAATATAATACAAGGTGGAGCAGAGACTGCCCAACAATTTATTACAGGCACGCCGATAAAAAAATACGGCGGATAGGGTGGCAAACTTCTAACTCACGATAATAATTGTGGTGGAAATATCATCGCGAAGCGAGTGATATGATTCCAGAATACTACAACCCATCGAGCGTCGGAGTGAGGCTCGAGAAGACTTATTGCGGGTGGCGGAAGCGTAAACAACATAAGTGACCAATATCCGAGAACGCGCAGGACTGACTGGGACTCCTCTAGGCATTGGACGCGCTATCAAACTCTTCATCCAAGAGATCGCCTTCGTCAACATCTGGCCAAATCAACAAGCCAGGTGAGTACTGTGAAAGTACTCGCAAGACAGTTCGGACAAAAGATATAACAAATGCAAACATGAAACATATGAACAAGTTAACCAGTGCGATTAGACATAAATAAATACTGGGTGCCAAGCGAGGGTCTGAATGACGCCTCGAGCGGAAACTGCGGAGTGGTAATGCGGGTGCCGAACGAGTGTCTGAAAGACTCCTCGAGCGGAAAATGCAGAATAATAATGCCACAGTCGGGCGTCGGGGCGACACCACATAAAGGGCTTATAACAGAAAATAAAGACAGTGCATGCCGCAGTCGGACGTCTGAGCGACATCGCATAAAGGGCTCATAAGAGAAAATAAAGACAGTACATGCCGCAGTCGGACGTCTGAGCGACATCGCATAAAGGGCTTATAACAGAAAATAAAGACAGTGCATGCCGCAGTCGGACGTCTGAGCGACATCGCATAAAGGGCTTATAACAGAAAATAAAGACAGTGCATGCCGCAGTCGGACGTCTGAGCGACATCGCATAAAGGGCTTATATTTAAAGTGAGAAACGAGTACACGCCACAGTCGGACGTCTGTGCGACGTCTCATAAAGGGCTTATATTGTAACACAATAATACAATAGTTCGGGAACATAACTGATCACAAGCACGAGACAAATATAAAGTTAGTCCATCCACAGGAATAACAATAAAACTGAATTACCACTTGAGTTTGTTCACCGGGGACAAGTTTTTCACACGGATAGATATGGATATAAATTTTACAGTACTGATCATGGATACGATGATTTGGAAAGAATTGACTCTGCAGAGTTTGTACTTAACCACAGCCAACGGATTTCAGTAGTCACGGGGACTAGTTCCGTCTACGGTGTTTTGGAAGAAACACGTCTAACCAGTACACACCCAATTCAACCATCCGAAGCCAGGGATCACCCTCGGCGACGTTCAAGAAAAACCTTGAGTCGGGGAGGCTACAACCTCGCGTAGCATGGGATCAAATTTATATACGCGCGCTCTAAGGGGGTGCCCCCCCTCTCGGTCCCAACCGGAAACACCCATGCCCCCTGACCGAATGACTGGCTTTAATCCTGGGCCAAGGTACCATCATCCCGGCCTCTCTGTTTGGTGTGTACACGGAAAGAGGTTACCAACTTACTAAACCGCATCCTGGCAATGAGACATGTGGTAGCAAGGAGAAGGGAAGGGACGGTAACACGGCTCCAACCATGTTAACGTCGGAAAAGTCGGATGACACAAGGCTGGCATGCTACAACAGTACCACCTTGCTGCCCTTCATGTCACCACATGATTAGGCCATCTCTCATCCGAGATCATCGCAACTTCAGAACGTGAAGGTCGTTGCCTTACAAGCAACGAGACATCTTACCGACTCTCATATGTCACGCACAAACTCTCACGTGCACATGCAAAACACCTGTCATATCAAATGTTCAAAACATGCTTGCCTGGTTCGGAGAAGTCGGAGTCTAGCTCTGCGAAGTTCGCGGCTCCGTCACCTCTCCCGGGACCTACGGCAATCACGAAACGGGCACTAACGTGAAAACCAACACATACACAGAAACTCTTCCAAATATTTTTCAAATAAATCCCATAAAAAACTAGATAAAATTTGAAGATTGTCAGAAAAAGAATCACTCAAAAATACCTTTTTATTAAAAAGTTATAAAGGTTTCTGTCCAGGGACTTATCTGTAATGAAACAGAAAAGTTCCAGGGTTTTAACTGAGAAAACAGAAAACATTTCGGCTGGGAATGCGCAAGCGCAAAGGAGAAAGCGTATTTTCCCGAAGGCGCCAACAGAAAACGGTTCGCAGGAGAATAGAATAGAGGCTGACAGGCGGGGTCCACCTGTCAGGTTTAAAAAGCTCGCCGGCGCCCGAAGACTGCGGTGGACGCCGGCGTCGAACCACGGCGAGTTAGGAGAAACGGAGGGTACCAAGAGCTTTAGCGTCCTCTTTCGCGTCGGTGGGTGGTGGACTCGTCCAACGGGGAGCACTATGTCGACGGCGACACTTTCTCCGGCGGACGGCGGCTCGGGTGAGGATGGGGAACTCCGGTGGAGGGCTGCAAGCTTCAAATTGAAGTGCGGGTTAGAAAGAGGGATGCATGGTGAAGCTACTGGCAAGAGAATGGAGGCGGAGAAGCACACACGGGGGCGAATCGGGCTGGATCCCGTGGCGGGTCGCGGCGGCCGGAGCCGAGGAAGGAGACCTCCTCGGGGCTCTTCCAGTGGCTAGGCATGCTCTAGGGGGAGTGTAGGGCTGGTGGGTGCTCGAGTTGAAGCTCGGGACCCCTATTTATAGGCAGATCGACGGGATGGCCGTGAACGGTGAATCTCCGGCGAGCGATTACGGCGGAGCAGTGGGTTGGCAGAGGGTTTGAGCGGTTGGGCAGCATCAGTGGATGTTACTGGACTCAATTTGCAGCTAAACGGGGTTGGTCTTGGCGTAATGGCGTCGGTCCACGGTGAGGTGACCGCACGGGCTCAACGGCGGCAGAGAGCGCGCTCCGCGCCCTGCGGTTCACGACAAGAGCGGCAGCGCGTTTGGGGGAGTGGAAGGCCACGCGGCGAGCTCCGGTGGTTTGGGCGGCGCTGGGTGGCGTCGTCGGCGCCGTGTCTCTCGTTGGAGCCCGCAAAGCCGCCGCCGGCGTTGGTCACGGGGCGGCGCACCTTCTGCTGTTCGTCGCCGACGCCCGCAAGGTGCCAGGCACTCGTGCGGTGCAGGAACAAGAGGGCAAGGACGAGGAGCAAGGCGACGCGATGGCACTGGCGAGATCGATGCCCTTCTTTGAAGAAAACGACAGCAACCACTGCAGTGTTCTCTGAACTTTCTGAATTTGACATAGACAGTGCACTACAGGTGTTCGACAGTAGGTTTTGGTAAAGAGATGAATTTTTCTGGAGCTGTAACTTGGTGAGATGATCACTCAAAGCACCCAGGGGCTGCCTGAATTTATTTGGAATTTTTGGAGAAGGTTTTGAATGAATTTCACCAAATTTGCCAAATCTGGTCCAAACTTGCAGCAGGTGTAGTTTGAAATTTTTGAACTGAAGACCAGTGGATCTTCATGGTTCTAGGTTGAGGGTTCAAAGGACTAGGAGGAGAAAGAAGTTTGGTGGTAAAAGTCCAAACAGAAAATGGAGTTCCCTTGTAAATCTCCAAGTGGTAGAATAGAAGGCAGAAATTTATTTGAATGACATTTGAATGGGAAAATTCACATGGGGAGGTTCAACATGCTGGATTAGGTGTAAAACAAGATCCAAAGGTGAAGGAAGGATTTGGGGAGAGTATTTGCACTAATGCCATGGCAAGAAGGAATAGTTGAAAGTGGCAAAGGACTTTCCAAAAGCCATAGTGCAAATTTAAAAAGATTTTCAGAAGCTATTTTTCCCAAATGAAAAACATTTGGTCTTGAGTCCAAATGAAAAGCAAGAACCTCCAAGACCAAAGACAGATCTTGGGTGAATCCAAATAAAACTTTTGCCATAAGGAAAAAAATATATATGAGAGGGAGAGTTCTCTTAAAGAAAAGTTTAAATTGCTCCCCTCAAGCCAAATAAAAATCTTTTGAAAAATCCAAATAAAAACTTGGGTGTCACAATATACCAATTTTTATTTATGTTTATTCTGGTATTTTATTTTTCACAGTTCTTTTTCCTGCTTAAATTTGCAAATATTTCTCGAAAATGCAAACATTTTTCTAACTCACAAATATTATTGAATTTGTTAATATTCTTTGAACTCATGAATATTTTTAAATTTCATGGGCACTTTTTGAATTCATGAATATTTTTTCAAATTTGATGATATTTTTTCATATTCATAAATGTTTTACCAATTCAAAAATGTTTTGCAACTCAAGTATTTGAAAATTAGTAATAACTACTTATATCGTAACATTTTAAAATTTATGGTCATTTTCTAAAAAATTGTTACATGCAACAAAAAATCCAAAAAAAGTTAGTAATGTCGCACCAGGAGAAGGTGCGCCATTGCTATCACGGTGTTTATGGCGCACCCCTGAAAGGTGCGCCATTCGTATACGTATTTTTATGGTGCACCCCTAAAAGGTGCGCCATTGCTAACCCTCCCCTCACTCCACTTGCTCCCCTCTCCCTCTGGCCTCTCTCCCACCCTCGCCAGATCCACCTCGCCCCACACCTAACCCGACGACCCCCGAGGGAGCACGCCGCCGTCCGCCCGCGCCCGCTCCACCCCCGCCCTGCCTCCTCGGGCCCCCTCCCCACTTGCCCCCTCGCGCTTCCCCTCGCCCTCTCCGCCTTCTCCTTTCCCCCAGATCCGCGTCGGCAACCCGCGTGTGACGCGCCCGTCGCCGGCCACCTCGCACCGCCGTGGCAACCGTCGACCTCGTGCCACACGGACGTGCCCAAGCACTCCACCTCCCTTGACTATGTCTCCCCGGACAAGCCGCAGGACAGCGGACGCCCCCGCGATGCCTTCCCCGCCACCGGCTTCCTCCTCGCCAGACGCCTCCTCGCCGCCGCGAAGATACAGCTCCTCGTCGCCCCACTGTTCCCACCCCTCTCTCTCGTCCGCCAGCGCGCATGGGAGAGCAGGGGCTGTTCCCTGCCCCTCTCCCCCTTATCCTCCTCCCATCTTGCCTCCCCTAACTCCTTCATTATTAACTTGATTTTCGGGTATGGTGCGAACAGAGGAGGGGTCGCACTCCCGCGCGGATGAAGGAGCTAGGGTTCTCCGCCACTGCCACTGCAGCCGGCCCTCCGGCGAACCTCCAGCTCGCCCCGCCGCCTCCCGGAGCAGCGCTCCTCTGCCGGCCCAGGTACTCCCTCCCTCGATGATGCTGCTGAAGAATTGTGACTGTTCTGTGTGAATTTGGTGGTGGTTTAGATCCGTCTGTGGTCAGGTGTAGTGTAGATGATGCTTAGGAATCGAGTTATTCAGTTGTTTGTTGGTGCGAGGTTGCTAGTTGCTTTGCTGTACAGATACTGCATGGATCATTTTACTCTGTTGTAAAGGAGCTATTGTGCATGATGCTTTCCTCTTGATTGTTTCGTGGGCTGCAGAGTTGTTGTCTTAGATCTTGGATGGAGCATTAGGGCAGTTGCATCTCTTAGGTCAAGTGATTGTAAATTTTCTCAGTTGCTTGTGTTTATATTGGCTCGTTAAGTAGGTATAATCTATGTTGTTCATTACATTTGGCACCAAACCATTGAAGAACACAACACTTGTTTGAAGTTGGACATATACAGAATAATGCCCAGTCAACATACTCTAGCTAACGGCCATCGACCACTGCCCTCCAATGATTTAGAAAGTTTGATACATACCATTCACAAGTTTTGACTAATTAACAAAGGTGTTATGCAACCATATCTTAGCTAACGGCCACCAGACTTTGCCCTCTCACAACTGTCAAGAACAAAATGATTTTGCACCAACTAATTTAGTCTAATTAGTTCGGCACTACTAGTTAGGAGTGTTGAGTAGGAAGAAAGAGTCCAGTCTAGTATTACAACGTCATCACAAATGTTAATTACGGAAATTGGAACGAATATAGACCAGGCGAACGCAATTAGACAAGGAAAGTGGTAATGAGAATGGCACAACAAGTGTTAACTGTTAAGTACAGTTCAGAAAATAGTGTTAAGTAAGCACAAGCCGCAGCCGGGTTTCATCCATTACGGTGCAGTGTCCTTCAAATAAGGTTTTCACATACCTGGGTCTGCCGGCCCAGGTATTTCAGTGGCTGCTGCTGTATTACTTGTGATGATGATGCTGTTGTACTACTTGTGATGCTGCTGCTACTGTAGAGTTGATCATTATATTCACTAAATTTTGTCAACTTGTGATGCTGCTGCTACTGGAGATCTTCTGAACTTGTGATCTTCTGAAATGACCCCTTTCTCCTAAATTGTTGATTAATTTCTGTTTCCGTTGAGAATGGGGCACTCCTAGGTCAAGAAAATTAGCAAAGGTCATGCCCAATTTTCTTGACCTAGAAGGTGCCCGATTCTCAACCGAAACAAAAATTAATCAACATTTATAGTTTGACCTAGAAGATGCCCAATTTGTTAACTCTAGTAGTGTACTCCTGTTAATATTGCAAACATAACTGGAAGTTTTGAGACTAATGATGCATTACAGTAGAATCAGCCGATATTTTTGTATTTATTTTAGATCACATACACAAAATAACCTACCAGCAATACAAATCTAGTTTCAGAAACATGTGATACATACATCCACTTTCATAAGCTAAAACTAGTAAGAGCAGCAGGGCAAAAAATAAATCTATGTACGATATAGGGGTGCTACTGCTACTGCTTTGAATTGCTACCGCTATATCCTCCATCCCGTCCCACCGGAGCAAGCAAACCTACAAGCTGCTCGTCATTTTTTCCCCTCTACTAGTAGACTGGAACTTCCCAATGCTGGATGTTTTGCAAGTTGATCAAAATGAATACATACAGTATAGAGCTGAATGCGCTTCAGTCCATGTGGTGGTTCAGTTTGAGAATTGGGTCCAGTCAAAAACTTTGAGATGGTTGGCTTTCTTTTGGTTCTCACAAATAACAAGTCAATAATGCATTACAGTAGAAACAACCTATACTTTCTAATTATTTTAGATTACATGCCGAATAACCTAACAGCCATCGAAATCTAGTTTGAATCAGAAAAATGTCAGAAAATCCATCGATTGAGGCGGACAACTAGTTGTAGATGAGGAAGGGCATTTGAGGCCCCATCGAGTCTATGAAGATGTGATGGGTCCTGATATATTGACTTGTGGATTTATTTTTTCCTAGACTGCATTTAAGAAATAACTCTAGTAGCCTTTTTTTCCTATTTAGAGCGAACATGGCATACAACGATGAGGCCGGCGGTTCGGGCAAGGCATTCTGGGAGCTTTCCCAGGAGATGGAGGAAGAACCTCACCGCTATGAGGACACAGCGGAAGACACCGATCCCAACTACACAACCCCTAGTGGCGTCGGGGATGACACCACTGATGGTGCCACCGAGGATGCCACCACTGATGATGGCAGCGCACGCACAGATGGCAGCCAACCGAAGAGGCAACGGAAGGACCGACGCCCGAACGTGCTCGGCACCGTCAAGGAGGAATTTACTGAAGTGTCCTCCAGTGGGCATCCAATGGCGCCCAAAGAATTAGTCAGTGGGTACGCGGGACAACTCGGGTGCATTCTCCGGAGCACCGCCTCGATCAACACCGAGAACCTAAGGCATCGTGACCGAGGGAATTTGCGCAACCTCCTCTTCACGAAGCAGCACAAACGATACAAGTTCCCCGGTGAGTTCGCAAACACACGCCTCTCAGGGAATAAAGTGAACAGTGCCACCCACACGAAGATGAGCACGGCCCTGGCTACTTGGAGAGCCGCGGTGAAGAGAAGGATTCTAAGAGGTGATAGTTATGAGAAGATCAAGGAGACAAATCCTTAGATCAGTGAAGCTGACTACTTGGAGTTCAAGATGAAGTGCGAGAGCAATGCATCTGCGGAATCAAGTCAGTGGGGGAAAGATATGCGGGACTTGAACTTAGGGGTCCACAAACTCGGTCCTGGCGGTTACAGAGTGGCGAAACCTATATGGGACAAGGAGGACGCGGAGCGTGCCGAGCAAGGCCTACCGCCCCTCTTCGGTAAATACCATGACAAGCAGACTAGGAACTATGACAGGGCCCGGTACAAGGTGGACCCGGTAACGAAGGAGCTTACCACGGATCCGAAGACCAAGGCGCTTGAGCTTGTTCTGGTAAGGAATACACCCCCACGTAATTAGCTCCATATGGTTGCATTCTAATTAATAAAGCCAAATTTCTAATTGGTTCACGTTCCTTCCACAGGACACTGAAAGCAGTAGCGCGGGGTCATCTCAGAGGTCCTCTTGGGACACCACTTTAAATAGGGCATTGAACATAATGAAACACAAGGATAAGTTCAGTAAGCCGTCGTCAGCTAGTCGTGTGGCTGGCAAAGGCTTGTCCACGAAATGGTCGGAATACTATAACGCTGGGTGAAAGGAGAGAAAGACCAGCTCGGAAAGCCAGGAGCACGAGGTTCAAGAACTCAAGGCACAAGTGGCGCGGATTTCAGAGATAGTCGAAGAGCAAGTGCGAGACCAACTGGGAGCGACGATCACCGCCATTGTGCCTACCTTGATTGAGGGGCTGCGGGCATGGATTGCGGGCGGCCAACAGGGGGCGCCCCCGATTCCCAGCTTCACGGGCAGCAACTCGCACAACGCGCCGGCGCCATTGGTGTCTCCGGCGGAGGCGGCATTGGTGTCTCCGGCGTCGGCACCAGCATTGGAGCTTAATGCACCCGGGTATGGGAAGAATACGCCGGCCGGCACCTCGGCAGCAAGCGGCCCCTCCGTCACTTGCACGCCCGCCATTGGTGGTGCCTCGACATTAGCCGAGCTCGATGCCATCACGGTAACTAAGACTCTCGGCCGATGACTTCATCTCCTTGCCTTTGATTGGGCATCCCTGACGCCCTACATGTTTTCGCAGGGCGCCGCCGACGTTCCATGCACTCTCCTACACTTCATGGACGGCGAGTTGATCGATGTCACCAAGGCCAGAATCGTTCAACTAGGCAACCGCGTGTTCCACCGTAATCCGATGCCACCCACCGTGTATAGGGTTCAACTGGTTCGGGTGCTGCGGGGCTGCGACGACTTGTTACCTCCGTATCGACCCCCTGGGGCCGACGAAGATGATGTGATGACCCTCAGCGCCTACATAAGTTGGTCCATGCTTTGGCCGAAGAGCCAGATTCGTTTGGGGGCAGGGGACACCACCCCACAGACAACACCGCTAGTCGTGCTGGCGCCAAGCCATGGCAAGACCGCCGCAACGCTACCGCCGTCAGCTGATCCGGACATGCATATGGCACAGGATCCTTACGATGACGACGGTACATTTACCAACGTCGATAAGTACTTCAACGAACATGGGTACGGTGACGAATTCTTGGGGCCTCCTTCTCAAGAACCCAACCCTGCAAAAGACGATCGTGATCTAGCTGGTACCGCGGAGAAACCCAATTGCAACAGGAGTCGTCTAGCGTTCAGTTCTCAGGAAACGCCTCCAGCTGCCGCCTTCACCGAGCCTCAGATAGACGAGGTCCCATTACAGCAGAAGAACCATAAGGGACGGAAAAGAAAAAATAACAAGGGTGCTCAGGACGGGCCACCTTCACCTAAGGATATCTCGAGGAGGGTGCATGTGGCGGGTAGGCCGATACTACCGACTAATCTGTTCAATGCTACAACCGGTGCTATGCGGAGTCTGCATGACAGTGTTCTTTCTTTGGAGAAGCGGCGTCTCTCCGAGAATGATGTGGCATACCCGGTTTTCGTGGCCAAGGTGCCAGAGGGCAAGGGCTTTGTCGATAGCACCATCGGGGGTATGATCATCCTGCGGTTTGATGACATCTTCGCTATGTTTAACCTTCATCCGCTGCACTACACCTTCATTCGGCTATTTTCGCTCAGTATGGAGATGTGGATCATTAGAGACAAGACCCCGGACATCGTGATAGTCGACCCCTTCTACATGCGTGCCAAGATCTTGGGCAGCGCTGGGGACCGGCAAGTCGCGAGTCCATACCTCGAAGGCGTCATTTTGGCGAACCCAGATAAGGATAACTTCCTCGTGCCTTACTTTCCCGAGTAAGTCATCCCCTCACCGCCCCGTAACATATGATTTCTTAGATTTCGATCGTTCTTTTTTTCTAACATTCCGTGTTTTGTGCAGTGACACACATTGCACACTCATCCTCTTAAGCCCAAAATATTCCATGGCCACGTATTTCGACTCGGCCGTCAGTCGAAGAAAGACAACACAAATATCAAGAAAGTTCTTGATGATGCTCTCCCCGGCTACGCCAAATCTGGAGGCACCTTCAGGAGGCCAATTTGTAGCTACAACAAGCACGTGTTCACCCATGTAATGGCGTTCCCCTACGTCAAGCAGCCGCCTGGCGGTCAGAAGGATGCCTACTACGCCCTCCATCACATGCGGGCGATCGTACGGGACCATAATCATGTTCTGCTACCAACTAATTGTTGGGGAACGTAGTAATTTCAAAAAAATTCCTAGCACACGCAAGATCATGGTGATGCATAGCAACGAGAGGGGAGAGTGTTGTCCACGTACCCTCGTAGACCGACAGCAGAAGCGTTATCACAACGCGGTTGATGTAGTCTTACGTCTTCACGATCCGACCGATCAAGTACCGAACGTACGGCACCTCCGAGTTCTACACACGTTCAGCTCGATGACGTCCCTGAAACTCCGATCCAGCCGGGTGTTGAGGGAGAGTTTCGTCAGCACGACGGCGTGGTGACGATGATGATGTTCCACCGACGTAGGGCTTTGCCTAAGCTCCGCAACGGTATTATCGAGGTGTAATATGGTGGAGGGGGGCACCGCACACGGCTAAGAGATCTCAAGGATCAATAGTTCTGTCTCTGGGGTGCCCCCTGCCCCCGTATATAAAGGAGCAAGGGGCAGGCAGCCGGCCAAGGGGAGAGGCGCGCCAAAGTGGGGAGTCCTACTCCCACCGGGAGTAGGACTCCTCCTTTCCTTGTGGGAGTAGGAGAAGGGAAGGGGGAAGGAGAAAGAAGGAAGGGTGCGCCCCCCCTCCCTAGTCCAATTCGGACCAGACCATGGGGAGGGGTGCGGCCACCTTTTGAGGCCTTTCTCTCCTTTCCCGTATGGCCCATTAAGGCCCAATACGAATTCCCGTAACTCTCCGGTACTCCGAAAAATACCCGAATCACCCGGAACCTTTCCGAAGTCCGAATATAGTCGTCCAATATATCGATCTTTACGTCTCGACCATTTCGAGACTCCTCGTCATATCCCCGATCTCATCCGGGACTCCGAACTCCTTCGGTACATCAAAACTCAATAGAACTGTCATTGTAACGTTAAGCGTGCGGACCCTATGGGTTCGAGAACTATGTAGACATGACCGAGACACGTCTCCGGTCAATAACCAATAGCGGGACCTGGATGCCCATATTGGCTCCCACATATTCTACGAAGATCTTTATCGGTCAGACCGCATAACAACATACGTTGTTCCTTTTGTCACCGGTATGTTATTTGCCCGAGATTTGATCGTCGGTATCTCGATACCTAGTTCAATCTTGTTATCGGCAAGTCTCTTTACTCGTTCCGTAACACATCATCCCGCAACTAACTCATTAGTCACAATGCTTGCAAGGCTTATAGTGATGTGCATTACCGAGTGGGCCCAGAGATACCTCTCCGACAATTGGAGTGACAAATCCTAATCTCGAAATACGCCAACCCAACAAGTACCTTTGGAGACACCTGTAGAGAACCTTTACAATCACCCATTTACGTTGTGACATTTGGTAGCACACAAAGTGTTCCTCCGGTAAACGGGAGTTGCATAATCTCATAGTCATAGGAACATGTATAAGTCATGAAGAAAGCAATAGCAACATACTAAACGATCGAGTGCTAAGCTAACGGAATGGGTCAAGTCAATCACGTCATTCTTCTAATGAGGTGATCTCGTTAATCAAATGACAACTTATGTCTATGGCTAGGAAACATAACCATCTTTGATTAACGAGCTAGTCAAGTAGAGGCATACTAGTGACACTCTGTTTGTCTATATATTCACACATGTATTATGTTTCCGGTTTATACAATTCTAGCATGAATAATAAACATTTATCATGATATAAGGAAATATATAATACTTTATTATTGCCTCTAGGGCATATTTCCTTCAGTCTCCCACTTGCACTAGAGTCAATAATCTAGCTCACATCACCATGTGATTTAACATCAATAATTCACATCACCATGTGATTAACACCCATAGTTCACATCTCTATGTGACCAACACTCAAAGGGTTTACTAGAGTCAATAATCTAGTTCACATCGCTATGTGATTAACACCCAAAGAGTACTAAGGTGTGATCATGTTTTGATTGTGAGATAATTTTAGTCAACGGGTCTGTCACATTCAGATCCGTAAGTATTTTGCAAATTTCTGTGTTTACAATGCTCTGCACGGAGCTACTCTAGCTAATTGCTCCCACTTTCAATATGTATCTAGACCGAGACTTAGAGTCATCTAGATTTAGTGTCAAAACTTGCATCGATGTAACCCTTTACGACGAACCTTTTGTCACTTCCATAATCGAGAAATATATCCTTTTTCCACTAAGGATAACTTTGACCGCTGTCCAGTGATCTACTCCTAGATCACTATTGTACTCCCTTGCCTAAATCAGTGTAGGGTATACAATAGATCTGGTACACAGCATGGCATACTTTATAGAACCTATGGCCAAGGCATAGGGAATGACTTTCATTCTCTTTATATCTTTTGCCGAGGTCGGGATTTGAGTCTTTACTCAATTTCACACCTTGTAACACAGGCAAGAACTCTTTCTTTGACTGTTCTATTTTGAACTACTTCAAAATCTAGTTAAGGTATGTACTCATTGAAAAACTTATCAAGCGTCTTCATCTATCTCTATAGATCTTGAGGCTCAATATGTAAGCAGCTTCACCGAGGTCTTTCTTTGAAAAACTCCTTTCAAACACTCCTTTATGCTTTGCAGAATAATTCTACATTATTTCCGATCAACAATATGTCATTCACATATACTTATCAGAAATGCTGTAGTGCTCCCACTCACTTTCTTGTAAATACAGGCTTCACCGCAAGTCTGTATAAAACTATATCCTTCGATCAACTTATCAAAGTGTATATTCCAACTCCGAGGTGCTTGCACCAGTCCATAGATGGATCGCTGGAGCTTGCATATTTTGTTAGCACCTGCATCATATACAACTCTTCTTTAATAAATCCATTAAGGAATGCAGTTTTGTTTATCCATTTGCCATATTTCATAAAATGCGGAAATTGCTAATATGATTCAGACAGACTTAAGCATAGATACGAGTGAGAAACTCTCATCGTATTCAACATCTTGAACTTGTCAAAAACTTTTTGCGACAATTCTAGCTTTGTAGATAGTGATACTACTATCAGCGTCCGTCTTCCTCTTGACGATCCATTTATTCTCAATTGCTTGCCGATCATCGGGCAAGTCAACCAAAGTCCACACTTTGTTCTCATACATGGATCTCATCTCAGATTTCATGGCCTCAAGCCATTTTGCGAAATCTGGGCTCACCATCGCTTCTTCATAGTTCGTAGGTTTGTCATGGTCTAGTAACATAACCTCCAGAACAGGATTACCGTACCACTCTGGTGCGGATCTTACTCTGGTTGACCTACAAGGTTTAGTAACAACTTGATCTGAAGTTTCATGATCATCATCATTAACTTCCTCACTCATTGGTATAGACGTCACAGGAACTGTTTCTTGTGATGAACTACTTTCCAATAAGGGAGCAGGTACAGTTACCTCATCAAGTTCTACTTTCCTCCCACTCACATCTTTCGACAGAAACTCCTTCTCTAGAAAGGATCAATACTAAGCAACGAATGTCTTGCCTTCGGATCTGTGATAGAAGGTGTACCCAACTGTCTCCTTTGGGTATCCTATGAAGACACATTTCTCCGATTTGGGTTTGAGCTTGTCAGGATGAAACTTTTTCACATAAGCATCGCAACCCCAAACTTTAAGAAACGACAACTTTGGTTTCTTGCCAAACCACAGTTCATAAGGCGTCGTCTCAGCGGATTTTGATGGTGCCCTTTTTAACGTGAATGTAGTTGTCTCTAATGCATAACCCCAAAACGATAGTGGTAAATTGGTAAGAGACATCATAGATTGCACTATATCCAATAAAGTACGGTTATGACGTTCGGACACACCATTATGCTGTGGTGTTCCAGGTGGCGTGAGTAGTGAAACTATTTCACATTGTTTTAACTGAAGGCCAAACTCGTAACTCAAATATTCTTCTCTATGATCAGATCATAGAAACTTTATTTTCTTGTCACGATGATTTTCCACTTCACTCTGAAATTCTTTGAACTTTTCAAATGTTTCAGACTTATGTTTCATCAAGTAGATATACCCATATCTGCTCAAATCATCGGTGAAGCTCAGAAAATAATGATACCTGCTACGAGCCTCAATATTCATCGGACCACATACATCGGTATGTATGATTTCCAACAAATCTGTTGCTCTCTCCATAGTTCCGGAGAACGGCGTTTCACTCATCTTGCCCATGAGGCACGGTTCGCAAGCATCAAGTGATTCATAATCAGGTGATTCCAAAATCCCATCAGTATGGAGTTTCTTCATGCGCTTTACACCAATATGACCTAAACGGCAGTGCCACAAATAAGTTGCACTATCATTATTAACTTTGCATCTTTTGGCTTCAATATTATGAATATGTGTATCACTACGATCGAGATCCAACAAACCATTTTCGTTGGTGTGTGTGACCATAAAAGGTTTTTATTCATGTAAACAGAACAACAATTGTTCTCTAACTTAAATGAATAACCGTATTGCAATAAACATGATCAAATCATATTCATGCTCAACACAAACACCAAATAACACTTATTTAGTTTCGACACTAATCCCGAAAGTATAGGGAGTGTGCGATGATGATCATATCAATCTTGGAACTACTTCCAACACACATCGTCACCTCGCCTTTTACTACTCTCTGTTTATTCTGCTACTCCCGTTTTCGAGTTACTACTCTTTAGCAACTGAACCAGTATCAAATACTGAGGGGTTGCTATAAACACTAGTAAGTACACATCAATAACATGTATATCCAATATACCTTTGTTAACTTTGCCATCTTTCTTATCCACCAAATACTTGGGGTAGTTCCGCTTCCAGTGACCAGTCCCTTTGCAGTAGAAGCACTTAGTCTCAGGCTTAGGTACAGACTTGGGCTTCTTCACTTGAGTAGCTACTTGCTTGCCGTTCTTTTGAAGTTCCCCTTCTTCCCTTTGCCCTTTTCTTGAAACTAGTGGTCTTGTCAACCATCAACACTTGAAGTGGTCTCGTCAACCATCAACACTTGATGTTTTTCTTGATTTCTACCTTCGTCGATTTCAGCATCACGAAGAGCTCGGGAATTACTTTCGTCATCCCTTGCATACTATAGTTCATCACGAAGTTCTACTAACTTGGTGATGGTGACTAGAGAATTCTGTCAATCACTATTTTATTTGGAAGATTAACTCCCACTTGATTCAAGCGATTGTAGTACCCAGACAATCTGAGCACATGCTCACTAGTTGAGCGATTGTCCTTCATCTTTTAGCTATAGAACTTGTTGGAGACTTCATATCTCTCAACTCGGGTATTTGCTTGAAATATTAACTTCAACTCCTGGAACATCTTATATGGTCCATGACGTTCAAAACGTCTTTGAAGTCCCGATTCTAAGCCGTTAAGCATGGTGCACTAAACTATCAAGTAGTCATCATATTGAGCTAGCCAAACGTTCATAACGTCTGCATCTGCTCCTGCAATAGGTCTGTCACCTAGCGGTGCATCAAGGACATAATTTTTTCTGTGCAGCAATGAGTATAATCCTCAGATCACGGATCCAATCCGCATCTTTGCTACTAACATCTTTCAACATAATTTTTCTCTAGGAACATATCAAAAATAAACACAGGGAAGCAACAACGCGAGCTATTGATCTACAACATAATTTGCAAAATACTATCAGGACTAAGTTCATGATAAATTTAAGTTCAATTAATCATATTACTTAAGAACTCCCACTCAGATAGACATCCCTCTAATCATCTAAGTGATTACATGATCCAAAGCAACTAAACCATGTCCGATTAACACGTGAGATGGAGTAGTTTCAATGGTGAACATCACTATCTTGATCATATCTACTATATGATTCACGCTCGACCTTTCGGTCTCTGTGTTCCGAGGCCATATCTGTATATGCTAGGCTCGTCAAGTTTAACCTGAGTATTCCGCGTGTGCAACTGTTTTGCACCCGTTGTATTGGAACGTAGAGCCTATCACACCCGATTAACACGTGGTGTCTCAGCACGAAGAACTTTTGCAACGGTGCATACTCAGGGAGAACACTTTTATCTTGAAATTTTAGTGAGAGATCATCTTATAATGCTACCGTCAATCAAAGCATGATAAGATGCATAAAGGATTAACATCACATGCAATCAATATAAGTGATATGATATGGACATCATCATCTTGTGCTTGTGATCTCCATCTCCGAAGCACCGTCATGATCACCATCGTCACCGGCGCGACACCTTGATCTCCATCGTAGTATCGGTGTCGTCTCGCCAACTTATTGCTTTTACGACTATCGCTACCGCTTAGTGATAAAGTAAAACTATTACATGGCGATTGCATCTCATACAATAAAGCGACAACCATATGGCTCCTGCCAGTTGCCGATAACTCGGTTACAAAACATGATCATCTCATACAACACATTATATCACATCATGTCTTGACCATATCACATCACAACATGCCCTGCAAAAACAAGTTAGACGTCCTCTACTTTGTTGTTGCATGTTTTACGTGGCTGCTACGGGCTTAGCAAGAACCGTTCTTACCTACGCATCAAAACCACAACGATAGTTTGTCAAGTTGGTGTTGTTTTAACCTTCGCAAGGACCGGGCGTAGCCACACTCGGTTCAACTAAAGTGAAAGAGACAGACACCCGCCAGTCACCTTTAAGCAACGAGTGCTCCGAACGGTGAAAGCAGTCTCGCGTAAGCGTACGCGTAATGTCGGTCCGGGCCGCTTCATCTCACAATACCGCTGAACCAAAGTATGACATGCTGGTAAGCAGTATGACTTATATCGCCCACAACTCACTTGTGTTCTACTCGTGCATAGCATCAACGCATAAAACCAGGCTCGGATGCCACTGTTGGGGAACGTAGTAATTTCAAAAAAATTCCTACGCACACGCAAGATCATGGTGATGCATAGCAACGAGAGGGGAGAGTGTAGTCCACGTACCCTCGTAGACCGACAGCAGAAGCGTTATCACAACGCGGTTGATGTAGTCGTACGTCTTCACGATCCGACCGATCAAGTACCGAACGTACGGCACCTCCGAGCTCTGCACACGTTCAGCTCGATGACGTCCCTCAAACTCCAATCCAGCCGAGTGTTGAGGGAGAGTTTCGTCAGCACGACGGCGTGGTGACGATGATGATGTTCCACCGACGTAGGGCTTCGCCTAAGCTCCGCAACGGTATTATCGAGGTGTAATATGGTGGAGGGGGGCACCACACACGGCTAAGAGATCTCAAGGATCAATTGTCCTGTCTCTGGGGTGCCCCCTGCCCCCGTATATAAAGGAGCAAGGGGGAGGCAGCCGGCCAAGGGGAGAGGCGCGCCAAAGGGGCGAGTCCTACTCCCACCGGGAGTAGAACTCCTCCTTTCCTTGTGGGAGTAGGAGAAGGGAAGGGGGAAGGAGAAAGAAGGAAGGGTGCGCCCCCCTTCCCTAGTCCAATTCGGACCAGACCATGGGGAGGGGTGCGGCCACCTTTTGAGGCCTTTCTCTCCTTTCCCGTATGACCCATTAAGGCCCAATACGAATTCCCATAACTCTCCGGTACTCCGAAAAATACCCGAATCACTCGGAACCTTTCCGAAGTCCGAATATAGCCGTCCAATATATCGATCTTTACGTCTCGACCATTTCGAGACTCCTCATCATATCCCCGATCTCATCCGGGACTCCGAACTCCTTCGGTACATCAAAACTCAATAAAACTGTCATCGTAACGTTAAGCGTGCGGACCCTACGGGTTCGAGAACTATGTAGACATGACCGAGACACGTCTCCGGTCAATAATCAATAGCGGGACCTGGATGCCCATATTGGCTCCCACATATTCTACGAAGATCTTTATCGGTCAGACCGCATAACAACATACGTTGTTCCCTTTGTCACCGGTATGTTACTTGCCCGAGATTTGATCGTCGGTATCTCGATACCTAGTTCACTCTCGTTACCGGCAAGTCTCTTTACTCGTTCCGTAACACATCATCCCGCAACTAACTCATTAGTCACAATGCTTGCAAGGCTTATAGTGATGTGCATTACCGAGTGGGCCCAGAGATACCTCTCCGACAATTGGAGTGACAAATCCTAATCTCGAAATACGCCAACCCAACAAGTACCTTTGGAGACACCTGTAGAGCGCCTTTATAATCACCCATTTACGTTGTGACGTTTGGTAGCACACAAAGTGTTCCTCCGGTAAACGGGAATTGCATAATCTCATAGTCATAGGAACATGTATAAGTCATGAAGAAAGCAATAGCAACATACTAAACGATCGAGTGCTAAGCTAACGGAATGGGTCAAGTCAATCACGTCATTCTCCTAATGAGGTGATCTCGTTAATCAAATGACAACTTATGTCTATGGCTAGGAAACATAACCATCTTTGATTAACGAGCTAGTCAAGTAGAGGCATACTAGTGACACTCTGTTTGTCTATATATTCACACATGTATATGTTTCCGGTTAATACAATTCTATCATGAATAATAAACATTTATCATGATATAAGGAAATATATAATACTTTATTATTGCCTCTAGGGCATATTTCCTTCACTAATCTCAAAGATTGGGTCGCACGCTTGTCGGCAATCCAGGACGCGGACATCAGACAAGAATTCTTTCGCATCCAGTCGGAGTTTGCGGAAATCATCCATCAAGATGTCCTTCGTACCTCGGGGCAGTTCTACCTCAAATATCAACCGTCCAACAGTGAAATAGAAACAACGCTACAAATGCAGGCTGACAACGATTGCGATTTCATGACCATCATGAAAGACGGCGGCTTCATCCACGCTCTGGTCCCTGAGTTGAGTCGAAAGTAATGATGCTATGTAGTTTTGAAATATCGATTAGCTCATGTTGTAATTAAACTTTAATGAACTTGTATGTTTCATTAGTTTGGACAGTCGTTCAACTTATATGTAATCGATGCTATTTATTAGTAGGACCGTGAATCGTGCTGTTAATGTGTTGCTTTTCTCTTCCGATCCTTTTGTTGCATACTTATATATTGCTTATACATTTTCTGTTAATTGCTACTAACGTTTCGTTTGTCTAGTGCATAGAGATGCCGTCGTATGTCATGTACAAGGGTAAGGTTCCCGGAGTCTACGACGACTGGGAGGAGTGTCGGAGACAGGTTCACCGTTTCAGCGGTAACAGTTACAAAGGGTACACCACTAGGGCAGAATCAGAAGCTACATACGCGCGCTATCTAGCGGGAGAGAGGAGGGAGCGGAGGAGGAACCGGATGAAGACCAGTTTCATCGCGATGATGCTCATCGTGACCGCAGCTCTCTTCTATGTGATGGTAGTTTAGATGATCGATATCGACTTTGTAATGTGACGACAAACTCGGCTAATATATATGATGAACTTTGCTAATGTCTCGAGACCTAAACTTGGCTATAATGTTTGAACTTTGTTCGCTATTTCGAATTTGGGGACTAATATCGTGAATTCTATTGTGTGATGTTTATATTCTGTGCTGTGTAACGTGTATTTTGTAACCTGTGCAAATACCAGATATTTTGTAACCTCTGCAAATACCAGAAAAGCAAAAAAAAATCCTAATATTCATAGTAGTGGCGCACCATATTGAGCATTAGTGGCGCACCAGGGCTAAATACCAGTGGCGCATTATGGGGCATAGCAATGGCGCACTTGGGGGCATACGTGAAGTTAAATATGGCCCCCTAGGAGGCATAGTAATGACGCACTGTTGGACATAGTAATGGCGCACGTCCAGGTGCACCAATATTATCTGGGATACTAATGCTGCACCAGAGGTGCGCCATTACTACTTGTTACTAGTGGCGTGTTAATAGTGGCGCACCTATAGTGTGCCATTAATAGCAAAAATAGGTGCGCCACTAGCAGCCTTTTTCTAGTAGTGTACGTTGTTCCCTTTGTCATCGGTATGTTACTTGCCCGAGATTCGATCGTCGGTATCACCATATGTAGTTCAATCTCGTTAACGGCAAGTCTCTTTAGTCGTTCCGTAATGCATCATCCCGCAATTAACTCATTAGTGACATTGCTTGCCAGGCTTATTGTGATGTGCATTACCGACAGGGCCCAGAGATATCTCTCGGACAATTGGAGTGACAAATCCTAATCTCGATCTATGCCAACTCAACAAACACCATCTGAGACACCTGTAGAGCATCTTTATAATCACCCAGTTATGTTGTGACGTTTGATAGCACACTAAGTGTTCCTCCGGTATTCGGGAGTTGCATAATCTCATAGTCAGAGGAACATGTATAAGTCATGAAGAAAGCAATAGCAATAAACTAAATGATCATAGTGCTAAGCTAACGGATGGGATTTGTCCATCACATCATTCTCTAATGATGTGATCCCGTTCATCAAATGACAACACATGTCTATGGCTAGGAAACATAACCATCTTTGATAAACAAGCTAGTCAAGTAGAGGCATACTAGGGACACTCTGTTTGTCTATGTATTCACACATGTACTAAGTTTCCGATTAATACAATTCTAGCATGAATAATAAACATTTATTATGATATAAGGAAATATAAATAACAACCTTATTATTGCCTCTAGGGCATATTTCCTTCAGTCTCCCACTTGCACTAGAGTCAATAATCTAGTTCACATTGCCATGTGATGTAACACCAATAGTTCACATCACCATGTGATTAGTTCACATCGTCATGTGACAAATACCCAAAGGGTTTTACTAGAGTCAATAATCTAGTTCACATCGCTATGTGATTAAAACCCAAAGAGTACTAAGGTGTGATCATGTTTTGATTGTGAGAGAAGCTTAGTCAATGGGTCTGTCACATTTAGAGCCGTATGTATTTTGCAAATTTTCTATGTCTACAATGCTCTGCATGGAGCTACTCTAGCTGATTGCTCCCACTTTCAATATGTGTCCAGATTGAGACTCAGAGTCATCTGGATCGGTGTGAAAGCTTGCATCGGCATAACTCTTTACGACGAACTCTTTATCACCTCCATAACCGAGAAATATCTCCTTAGTCTTGTAAGGATAATTTTGACCGTTGTCAAGTGATCCACTCCTGGATCAATATCGTACCCCGTTGCCAAACTCATGGCAAGGTACACAATAGGTTTGGTACACAGCATAGCATACTTTATAGAACCTATGGCTGAGGCATAGGGAATGACTTTCATTCTCTTTCTATTTTCTGTCATGGTCGTGTTTTGGGTCTTACTCAACTTTACACCTTGCAATAGAGCAAGAACTCCTTCTTTGACTATTCCATTTTGAACTACTTCAAAAATCTTGTCAAGGTATGTACTCATTGAAAAATCTTATCAAGCATCTTGATCTATCTCTATAGATCTTGATGCCCAATATGTAAGCAGCTTCATCGAGGTCTTTCTTTGAAAAACTCCTTTCAAACACTCCTTTATGCTTTCCAAAAAATTCTACATCATTTCCGATCAACAATATGTCATTCACATATACTTATTGGAAAGGCTGTAGTGCTCCCACTCACTTTCTTGTAAATGCAGGCTTCATCGCAAGTCTGTATAAACTATATGCTTTGATCAACTTATCAATGTGTATATTCCAACTCCAATATGCTTGCACCAATCCATAGATGGATCGCTGGAGCTTGCACATTTTGTTAGCATCATTAGGATTGACAAAACCTTCTGGTTGCATCATATACAACTCTTCTTTAAGAAATCCATTAAGGAATGCAGGTTTGACATCGATTTGTCAAATTTCATAAAATGCGGCAATTGCTCACATGATTCGGACAGACTTTTAAGCATCGATACAAATGAGAAAATCTCATTGTAGTCACCACCTTGAACTTGTCGAAAACATTTTTGCGACAATTCGAGCTTTGTAGATAGTAACACTACTATCAGCGCCCGTCTTCCTTTTGAAGATCCATTCATTCTCTATGGCCTGCTGATCATCGGGCAAGTCAACCAAAGTCCATACTTTGTTCTCATACATGGATCCTATCTCAGATTTCATGGCCTCAAGCCATTTTGCGGAATCTGGGCTCATCATCGCTTCCTCGTAGTTCGTAGGTTCATCATGGTCTAGTAACATGACTTCCAGAACAGGATTTCCGTACTATTCTGGTTCGGAACGTACTCTTGTTGACCTATGAGGTTCGGCAGTAACTTGATCTGAAGTTTCATGATCATCATCATTGACTTCCTCACTAAAAGGTGTAGGCATCACTAGAACTGATTTATGTGATGAACTACATTCCAATTCGGGAGAAGGTACAATTACCTCATCAAGTTCTACTTTCCTCCCACTCACTTCTTTCGATAGAAACTTCTTCTCTAGAAAGGATCCACTCTTAGCAACAAAGATTTTGCCTTCGGATCTGTGATAGAAGGTGTACCCAACAGTTTTTTTGGGTATCCTATGAAGACGCACTTCTCCGATTTGGGTTTGAGCTTATCAGGCTGAAACTTTTTCACATAAGCATCGCAACCCCAAATTTTAAGAAATGACAACTTGGGTTTCTTGCCAAACCACAGTTCATATGGTGTCGTCTCAACGGATTTAGATGGTGCCCTATTTAACGTGAATGCAAGTGTGTCTAATACATAACCCCAAAATGATAGTGATAAATCGGTAAGAGACATTATAGATTGCACCATATCTAATAAACTATGGTTATGATGTTCGGACACACCATTACGCTGTGGTGTTCCAGGTGGCATGAGTTGCGAAACTATTCCACATTGTTTCAAATGAAGACCAAAATCATAACTCAAATATTCGTCTCCGAGATCAGATCGTAGAAACTTTATTTTCTTGTTACGATGATTTTCCACTTACTCTGAAATTCTTTGATCTTTTCAAATGTTTCAGGTTTATGTTTCATCAAGTAGATATACCCATATCTTCTCAAATCATCTGTGAAGGTCAGAAAAATAACGATACCTGCCGCGAGCCTCAACACTCATCGGATCACATACATCCGTATGTATTATTTCCAATAAGTCAGTTGCTCGCTCCATTGTTCCGGAGAACGGAGTTTTAGTCATCTTGCCCATGAGGCATTGTTCACAAGCATCAAGTGATTCACAATCAAGTGATTCCAAAAGCCCATCAACATGGAGTTTCTTCATGCGCTTTACACCAATATGACCTAAACGGCAGTGCCACAAATATGTTGCACTACCATTATCAACTTTGCATCTTTTGGCATCAATATTATGAATATGTGTATTACTACGATCGAGATCAAAAAACCATTCACCTTGGGTGTATGACCACAGCAGGTTTTATTCATGTAAACAGAATAACAATTATTCTTTGACTTAAATGAATAACCGTATTGCAATAAACATGATCCAATCATATTATGCTCAACGCAAACACCAAATAACATTTATTTTAGGTTCAACACTAATCCCGAACGTAAAGGGAGTGTGCGATGGTGATCTTATCAACCTTGGAATTATTTCCAACACACATCGTCACCTTGCCCTCAACTAGTTGTTCATTTTCTAACTCCTGTTTCGAGTTACTAATCATAGCAACTAAACCAGTATCAAATACCCAGGGGCTACTATGAACACTAGTAAAGTACACATCAATAACATGTATATCATATATACTTTTGTTCACTTTGCCATCCTTCTTATCGCCAAGTTTTTGGGGCAGTTCTGCTACCAGTGACCATTTCCTTCCGAGTAGAAGCACTCAATTTTAGGCTTGGGTCTAGCTTTGGGCTTCTTCATGGGAGTGGCAACTTGCTTGACATTCTTCTTCAAGTTCCCTTTCTTTCCCTGGCCCTTTTACTTGAAACTAGTGGTCTTGTCAACCATCAACATTTGATGCTTTTCTTGATTTCTACCTTCGTCGATTTCAGCATCATGAAGAGCTCGAGAATCGTTTTCGTCATCCCTTGCATATTATAGTTCATCACAAAGTTCCAGTAACTTGGTGATGGTGACTAGAGAACTCTGCCAATCACTGTTTTATCTGGAAGATTTACTCCCACTTGATTCAAGCGATTGTAGTTCTCAGACAATCTGAGCACATGCTCACTGGTTGAGCTATTCTCCTCCATCTTGTAGGCAAAGTACTTGTCAGAGGTCTCGTACCTCTTTACTCGGGCATGAGTCTGAAATACCAATTTCAGCTCTTGGAACATCTTATATGCTCCGTGGCATTCAAATTTTTTTTGAAGTCCCGGTTCTAAGCCATAAAGCATGGCACACTAAACTATCAAGTAGTTATCATACCGAGCTTGCCAAACGTTCATAACGTCTGCATCTGCTCCTGCAATAGGTCCTTCACCTAGCGGTGCATCAAGGACATAATTCTTCTGTGCAGCAATGAGGATAATCCACAGATCACAGACCTAGTCCGCATCATTGCTACTATCATCTTTCAACATAGTTTTTCTCTAGGAACATATCAAAAATAAATGGGCAGCTACATCGCGAGCTATTGATCTACAACATAGTTATGCAAATACTACCAGGACTAAGTTCATGATAAATTAAAGTTCAATTAATCATATTACTTAAGAACTCCCACTTAGGTAGACATCCCTCTAATCATCTAAGTGATCACGTGATCCATATCAACTAAACCATGTCCGATCATCACGTGAGATGGAGTAGTTTTCAATGGTGAACATCACTATGTTGATCATATCTACTATATGATTCCCGCTCGACCTTTCGGTCTTAGTGTTCCGAGGCCATATCTGCATATGCTAGGCTCGTCAACTTTAACCCCGAGTATTCTGCGTGTGCAAAATTAGCTTGCACCTGTTGTATGTGAATGTAGAGCTTATCACACCCGATCATCACGTGGTGTCTCGGCACGATGAACTATAGCAACGGTGCATACTTAGGGAGAACACTTATACCTTGAAATTTAGTGATAGAGCATCTTATAATGCTACTGCCGTACTAAGCAAAATATGATGCATCAAAGATAAACATCACATGCAATCAAATAAGTGATATGATATGGCCATCATCATCTTGTGCCTTTGATCTCCATCTCCAAAGCACCGTCATGATCACCATCTTCACCAGCTTGACACTTTGATCTCCATCGAAGCATCGTTGTCGTCTCACCAACTATTGCTTCTATGACTATCGCTACCGCTGAGTGATAAAGTAAAGCAATTACATGGCGATTGCATTTCATACAATAAAGCGACCACCATATGGCTCCTGCAAGTTGCCGATAACTATTACAAAACATGATCATCTCATACAACAATTTATATATCATCACGTCTTGACCATATCACGTCACAGCAAGCCCTGCAAAAACAAGTTAGACGTCCTCTACTTTGTTGTTGCAAGTTTTACGTGGCTGCTGCGGGCTTCTAGCAAGAACCGTTCTTACCTACACATCAAAACCACAATGATTTTTCATCAAGTGTGTTGTTTTAACCTTCAACAAGGACCGGGCGTAGTCACAATCGATTCAACTAAAGTTGGAGAAACATACACCCACTAGCCACCTCTGTGCGAAGCACGGCGGTAGAACAAGTCTCATGAACGCGGTCATGTAATGTCGGTCTGGGCCGCTTCATCCAACAATACCGCCGAATCAAAGTATGATATGCTGGCAAGTAGTATGACCATTATCACCCACAACTCTTTGTGTTCTACTCGTGCATATAACATCTACGCATACACCTGGCTCGGATGCCACTGTTGGGGAACGTAGTATTTCAAAATTTTCCCTACGATCACACAAGATCTATCTAGGAGAAGCATAGCAACGAGCGGGGAGAGTGTGTCCATGTACCCTCATAGACCGAAAGTGGAAGCTTTTATAACGCGGTTGATGTAGTCGAATGTCTTCGCGATCCAACCGATCCAAGTACCGAACGCACGGCACCTCCGCGATCTGCACACGTTCAGCTCGGTGACGTCCCTCGAACTCTTGATCCAGTTGAGGCCGAGGGAGAGTTTCGTCAGCACGACGGCGTGGTGACAGTGACGATGAAGTTACCGGCACAGGGCTTCGCCTAAGCACTACGACGATATGACCGATGTGTGTTTCTGTGGAGGGGGCAACGCACACGGCTAAAAGATCAACTTGTGTGTCTTTGGGGTGCCCCCTCCCATGTATATAAAGGAGGGGGGAAGAGGAGGCCTGCCCACGGGGGGCGCGCCAAAGGGGGGAGTCCTACTTGGACTCCCGGTCCAAGTAGGATTCGGCCCCCCTTTTCCTATTCCAACTAGGAGAAGGAAGGGAAGGAGGAAGAGGGGAGAAGGAAGGAGGGGGGCGCTGCCCCCTCCTAGTCCAATTCGGACCAGCCCATTGGGGGGCGCGGCCAACCCTTGAGGCCCTTCTCTCCTTTCCCGTATGGCTCATTAAGGCCCACTAGTTCCCCCGGCGAATTCCCGTAACTCTCCGGTACTCCGAAAAATACCCGAATCACTCGGAACCTTTCTGATGTCCGAATATAGCCTTCCAATATATCAATCTTTACCTCTCGACCATTTTGAGACTCCTCGTCATGTCCGTGATCTCATCCGGGACTCCGAACAACCTTTGGTACATCAAATCACATAAACTCATAATACCAATCGTCATCGAACATTAAGCGTGCGGACCCTACGGGTTCGAGAACTATGTAGACATGACCGAGACACCTATCTGGTCAATAACCAATAGCGGAACCTGGATGCTCATATTGGCTCGTACATATTCTACGAAGATCATTATTGGTCAAACCGCATAACAACATACATTGTTCCCTTTGTCATCGGTATGTTACATGCCCGAGATACGATTGTCGGTATCACCATACCAAGTTCAATCTCGTTACTGGCAAGTCTCTTTACTCGTTCCGTAATGCATCATCCCGCAACTAACTCGTTAGTCACATTTCTTGCAAGGCTTATTGTGATGTGCTTACCGAGAGGGCCCAGAGATACCTCTCCGACAATCATAGTGACAAATCCTAATCTCGATCTATGCCAACTCAACAAACACCATCGAAGACACCTGTAGAGCATCTTTATAATCACCCAATTACGTTGTGAAGTTTGATGGCACACTAAGTGTTCCTCCGGTATTCGGGAGTTGCATATTCTCATATTCAGAGGAACATGTATAAGTCATGAAGAAAGCAATAGCAATAAACTAAACGATCATAGTGCTAAGCTAACGGATGGGTCTTGTCCATCACATCATTCTCTAATGATGTGATCCCGTTCATCAAATGACAACACATGTCTATGGCTAGGAAACATAACCATCTTTGATAAACAAGCTAGTCAAGTAGAGGCATACTAGGGACACTCTGTTTGTCTATGTATTCGCACATGTACTAAGTTTCCGGTTAATACAATTCTAGCATGAATAATAAACATTTATCATGATATAAGGAAATATAAATAACAACTTTATTATTGCCTCTAGGGCATATTTCCTTCAACTTTCTCATTTCCAAATATATCGAAAACCCAAAGTCAAACTCGCCCCCACCGATTTGATCTATCCGGCACCACCGAGTTCAGTTGACCAACCACTACCAGAAACCCTAGAAAATTCGGTCTCACCGATACAGATCTCGATCTCGGCATTGCAAACTCTCTGTTTCCCTTCGTAACATTTCGGACTCACCGAAATGAGCGATTGGCCCCACCGAGTTTCCCTTACCAGCTCTCTGTTGCCTTTTTGCTTCACTTTGGTCTAACCGAGTTGATGCAATTGGTGCCACCGAGATGAGGTTTTGCCCTAATCCCTAGCACATCAGTCCCACCGAGTTGATCATGTCGGTCCACCCGAGATTCCTAATGTTCACATTTTGAACTAAACCGGTCTCACCGAGTTCTTCCATTCGGTCTGACCGAGTTGGGTCAAATGCGTGTAACAGTTGGATTTTTTATGGAGGCTATATATACCCCTCCACTCCCTTCTCCATTTTTGAGAGAGCCATCAGAACGTGCCTACACCTCCACTACTCATTTTCTGAGAGAGAACCACCTACTCATGTGTTGAGACTAAGACATTCCTATCCAGCCACAAGAATCTTGATCTCTAGCCCTTCCCAAGTTGCTTTCCACTCAAAT
Source organism: Aegilops tauschii subsp. strangulata (assembly GCF_002575655.3). Taxonomy (NCBI): domain Eukaryota; kingdom Viridiplantae; phylum Streptophyta; class Magnoliopsida; order Poales; family Poaceae; genus Aegilops; species Aegilops tauschii. The sequence goes on from NC_053041.3 coordinate 81,865,386, forward strand.
CATCTTCCCACCATAGCCAAATCTGTGTGAGAGAGAGTTGAGTGTTGGGGAGACTATCACTTGAAGCACAAGAGCAATGAGTTCATCATCATAACACCATCTATTACCTTTTGGAGAGTGGTGTCTGCTAGATTGGTTAGGTGTCACTTGGGAGCCTCCGACAAGATTTTGGAGTTGAACCAAGGAGTTTGTAAGGGCAAGGAGATCACCTACTTCGTGAAGATCTACCCAAGTGAGGCAAGTCCTTCGTGGGTGATGGCCATGCTGGGATAGGCAAGGTTGCTTCTTCATGGACCCTTCGTGGGTGGAGCCCTCCATGGAATCGTGCAACCGTTACCCTTCGTGGGTTGAAGTCTCCATCAACGTGGATGTATGATAGCACCACCTATCGGAACCATGCCAAAAATCTCCGTGTCTACATTGTGTTTGCCTTCTCCAAACTCTTCCATTTACCTTCATATGCAATGTTTTATTTTCCGCTGCTACACTCTTAGAATTGCATGTGTAGGTTGATTGCTTGACTTGTGCTAAGTTGCTAAAATCTGACAAGACTTAAAATTGGGAAAATGATAGATTTTTATTTGGTCAAGTAGTCTAATCACCCCCCTCTAGACCTACTTTCGATCCTACAAGTGGTATTAGATCTTTGATCTCCATTTGCCTTGATTTCCATAGCTTTGGTGATCATAGCCTTGGTTTCACAACCTAGGAGAGTATGGCGTCTAGCGAGGGAAATTACCACCATAGAAGTCCTTACTTTGATGGTACTAATTTTGCTAGTTGGAAGCATAAGATGAAAATGCATATTCTTGGTCATAACCCCGCCATTTAGGCTATTGTGCTTATTGGCTTGCAAGGTGAATACTTCGAGGATGGAAGAGAACCAGATCGTGAAGCGTCCGCGGAAGAATTGAAGATGTTGCAATACAATGCTCAAGCTTGCGATATTCTCTTCAACGGATTATGCCCCGAAGAATTCAACAAAATCAGCCGCCTTGAGAATGCAAAGAAAATTTGGGATACTTTGGTTGATATGCACGAAGGTACCGAGTCTGTCAAGGAATTCTAAATTGGAAGTGCTTCAAAGTCAACTTGACAAGTTCAAAATGAAGGATGGTGAAGGAGTCGCTGCAATGTACTCTAGGCTTGCTCTCATCACAAATGAGATTACCAGCTTAGGACGCGAAGAGATGACCAACAGATTCATCATCAAGAAGATCTTAAGAGCCTTGGATGGAAAATATGATACCGTGTGCACTTTGATCAAAGTGATGCCCAACTACAATGATATCACGCAAATGGAAGTCATTAGTAGATTGTTGCTCATGAGATGTCACTCAAGGATAACGAAGAGCTTCACAATAAGTCTAGTGGTGCTTACAAAGCTTCATGTGATGCTCCTACAACATCAAGTGAGAAACAAGTCTTCAATGAAGAATTGAGCTTAATGGTGAAGAACTTCAACAAGTTCTACAAGAGTAGAAGCAAAGAGAGAAGTTCCAAGTCAAGGTCCTACAATGATAGAAGATCTTCTAGTCATGATCGCAATTGCTACAATTGGGGAAGACCCAGGACACTACTCCAATGAGTGTACGGCTCCCTACAAGAGAAGAGAAGATTCACCTAAAAGGAGAAGTAAAAGAGATGGATCACCACCAAGAGAGAGAAGGAGTAGAGATGATCATTATGAACGAAGACCCTCTCGTAGAAGCAAGCATTCGGAAAGGAAGGACAAGTCATCAAAGAGCTACACAAGACGAAGACATCAAGCTCACGTTGGTGAATGGGTATCCGGTTCCGACTACGACAACTACTCCGAGAGAAGTTATCACTTTGACTTTGAATATACTCAAGATGAAGGTGTTGTCGATCTTGCACTTGTGTCATCCAACTCCTATGACATATTGACTCGCCAAATGAAGGAATTGGAAGATGCTTCATGGCTAAAGGCCCTAAGGTATCACACCCCTAGTGATGAAAATGATTTCAATAGTGATGAAGATGATTTGCTATGTGATGATGATTTACTTGTTGACAACACTAGTGATGAAAACTATGATGAAATTGTTATTAATCATGATAATCAGGATGAAACGAATGACAATGATAAGAAGGAGATTGAGCGTTTAACTAAAGAACTAAACACTCTTAAGTTAGCTCATGAAACTACTTTAGAGGCATCGAGAGCTTTTAAAGACTCATGAGAAGCTACGCTCTGAGAAGCTCAATTTAGAGCAAGAGCATGGGTTCTTAAAAGCAATCAATGATGATCTTCTAAAGAAAAGTTCTTCTTACATTGCCAGGCATTTACTCTTGTCTACTTATATGCCACAAGTAAAATCTAGCAACAAGAGAAAGAAAGATTCTTCTTATAGTAGTAACAATAATCATGCTAAATAAAATATTATTGCTTCTAGTAGTTCTCTTGATTCCACTAATGATTCTTGATGTCGGCTAGGACTACGTCGGTATTTCCCCAAAGAGGAAGGGATGATGCAGCACAGCGACGGTAGGTATTTCCCTTAGTGATGAGACCAAGGTTATCGAGCCAGTAGGAGAACCAAGCAACACCACGTAAACAACACCTACACACAAATAACAAATACTCACAACCCGACGTGTAAAAGGGGTTGTCAATCCCTTTCGGGTAACTGTGCCAGAAATTGGCAAACGGACGTGAGAGAGTTGTAAATATTGATAGATCGAACACCAAATAAAATAAAGTGCAGCAAGGTATTTTGTATTTTTGTTTTAATAGATCTGAAAGTAAAAGTAAAGGAAAATAGATCGCAAAGGCAAATATATTAAAGAAGAGACCCGAGGGCCGTAGATTTCACTAGTGGCTTCTCTCGAGAAAAATAGCAAATGGTGGATGAACAAATTACTGTTGGGAAATTGATAGAACTTCAAATACTCATGACGATATCCAGGCAATGATCATTATATAGGCATCACGTCCAAGATTAGTAGACCGACTCGTGCCTGCATCTACTACTATTACTCCACACATCGACCGCTATCCAGCATGCATCAAGTGTATTAAGTTCATGGAGAAACGGAGTAATGCAATAAGAAGGATGACATGATGTAGACAAGATCTATTTATGCAGAAATTGACCCCATCTTGCTATCCTTAATGGGAACGATACATACGTGACGGTTCCCCTTCTGTCACTGGGACTGGGATCAAGCACCGTAAGATCGAACCATCACAAAGCACCTCTTCCCATTGCAAGATAAATGGATCAAGTTGGCCAAAGAAAACCCAAATATCGGAGAAGAAATACAAGGCTATAAGCAATCATGCATATAAGAGATCAAAGAAGACTCAAATAACTTTCATGGATAAAAAGATAGATCTGATCATAAACTCAAAGTTCATCATATCCCAACAAACACACCGCAAAAAGAGTTACATCATATGGATCTCCAAGAGACCATTGTATTGAGAATCAAATGAGAGAAAGGAAGCCATCTAGCTACAAACTACGGACCCGTAGGTCTACAAAGAACTACTCACGCATCATCGGAGAGGCACCAATGGAAGTGGTGAACCCCTCCGTGATGGTGTCTAGATTGGATCTGGTGGTTCTCGACTCTGCGGCGGATGGAATTGATTTTCATTGAATACCCTAGGGTTTCTAGAATATTGGGGTATTTATAGAGCAAAGAGGCGGTTCAGGGAGCACCCGAGGTGGGCACAACCCACCAGGGCGCGCCTGGGCCTCCAGGCGTGCCCTGGTGGGTTGTGCTCCCCTCGGAGCACCCCCAGGCGCTTCTCCGGCCCACTGGATGTCTTCTGGTCTAAAAAAATGCACGAAAAGTTTCACTGCATTTAGACTCCGTTTGATATTGATTTCCTATGATGTAAAAAACATGCAGAAAACAGCGACTGGCACTTGGCACTATGTCAATAGATTAGTACCAAAAAATGATATAAAATGACTATAAAATGATTATAAAACATCCAAGAATGATAATATAACAGCTTGGAACAATAAAAAATTATAGATACGTTGGAGACAAATCAGCATCCCCAAGCTTAATTCTTGCTCGTCCTCGAATAGGTAAATGATAAAAATAGAATTTTTGATGTGAAATGCTGCCTAACATGTCATATCATATTCTTTTCTTTATAGCATGGACATTTGGACTTTTATATGGTTCAAACCAATAGTCTAGTTTTGACATGATAATTTAGATACTCAAGCATACCAACAAGCAACCATGTCTTTCAAAATATCAACGCTAAAATAAGTTATCCCTGGCCCATCATGCTCAATCATTGATCCATTCATGAAACACACTTGTTGGCGTTCTGGGAACGGGGGTCCCTAGACTTGCCTGCCTGCGGCCCACGGCATGGCTGAGCTAGCAGGCCTGTACGGCCCATCTTCATCAACAAGGCACTCAAGACCCTCGCGAGGGGCCAAGCCTCGCGAGGCGGACGACGCAAGACCTCCTCAGGAGCGGCCTCGCCAGGCAAGCTCACGAGGGGCGGAGAGATCAAGGCAAGGCAAACGTCGCGAGGTCCTCGTGATGTGAGCCATGACGATTGAGACCAGGCGGGTGCCAGCGCGCAGTGTCCTCGTTTCCTCTTTGGTGCTAAAGGAGGAAGTGCAGGCGCGGAGTACCGAGGCATCAGGCAAAGGTTTCCATATCGGTGCAACAAGATCAAGACCAGCAGGACGGCAAGACGGAGGTCACCATGGAGCCCAAGACGACGTCACCACCAGAGCCTTTTGCAGGCGAAGACCGATTTTGTCAGGATAAGCTGTACTAGCTGTCCCCTTTCAAATTGGCCGTTGTTGGCTCCCTTCCCACTCAATATTTGGGGAGCGGACCAGGGCCTATATAAGTAGAACTAGCCACCATAGTAGGGGGCATCGAGTCCTCACCCCACACCAGTTCGCCAAGCACAAGAACACCTCAACCTCAGGAGGCTGTTCTTCCCCTTGTACTGTTCATCATCAGCCCAAGAGGCAATCCACCACCACCACACTGGTGTAGGGTATTACAGCACAACGGTGGCCCGAACCAGTATAAATCTTGTGTCTTTTATGTTGTGAGTTCGTCGAGTTCGTCCGTGAGATCTTAGCGAGCTAGGGCGTGGATCGGTAGGGAGGAAACCTTCGCGTGCACCCCAGTGTTCGAACCTTGAGGGTTTTGCCAGAACCCATGATCCGACATTTGGCGTGCCAGGTAGGGGTGCACCGGAGCCTCTTCCCCGCCAATCGACCCGCCGACGCTACGCAGCCCCGATGTCCAGCGACCCGACGGCCGACTCCGGCCGCTGTGCAGCTTGGCCAGCCCGAGTGGCGCCACCTGCCAATGAAGACCTCAACCCCGCGCTCCAGGCGGCACGAGCGCCGCCTAACGCTGCGGGGCGCGGGCGGCGCGGCCAGGCGCCGTCCACCCTCACTCCACGACAAGCGCGAGCCGCTGCAAGGGTCGCAAGCCACGCCACAGCAACGGCGCCACACACCCGGCGGGAGCAAGCGAACATGCGGACCGCGCTCACGGTGGCGCGAGAGTTGCTGTGGTGCTGACTGATGGAGAGCGGCCGGGACGCACTGCTGGAACGTGTCGCTGAGCTGCTGGACGTGGCGGCGTCAGGAGCATCGCCTTTCTGCTATCTGCTCCCTTCCCGGGTCGCTACTGGATCTCACGGCGGGCCTCGCCGCAACCACGCGCCCTCGGGTGCGCCTGGGGGTTTCATCGACACCGGGACGACCGGCAGCGCCGGGGGCCCCGTTGCCCCCACGCCGCCTCCGATGAGCATGGGCACGAGCGTTGCCCCCCATGGCCCCAGCGAGGCATCACGCTGTCATCCTCAGGACGTCGCGCTGGGCCGGGCGATGTGGAGTGTGGGGCACTACGGCGAGGTGTTTGGGGTAACAGCCCCGGAAGCCTATGTGCCCCGCATGATGGACCAGGAGTACACGCCGGAGGACGACCCTGGCTTGTCCCTCGGGCCAGGTTGGGAGGAGGAGGCCTTAGGAGCTAAAGCCTTCCAGGAGCCGCCGGAGAACCCCGCCAACCGCGCCATCGACAACAGATACAGGGTAACACTAATCCCTCAGGAGCAAGCTTACGCTAACCATGGGTTGTAGGAGAATCAGGTCACCACAGCGGCTGGCGGCCCCAGCTCGGCGACCTCCCTCCCACTAGGGGGATCGCGCTGGGGGCCCCAGGAGGGAAGTCGGGAGCCAGATCCCTCCCCGCGTCGCATGGAGCAAGGTCCCCCACGGAGGTAGGCCCTCTGCTGGGGAGGTGCTGAAAAGCCTACCCCTAGCAGAGGACCCGTGGTCGCCGAGGGCGCCGCTGGCGTCCCCTTTCCCCTCTTTGTGTCATCCTGGTTGCAGGTCGGCTCAAAGGTGGTCGAGGGTGGCGAAAGGCGGGGCCCTCGCCTGGCGATATGACGCAAGGCCGGTACCTGTGAAGAAGGCCCAGTGCTTGTGAACATCACCGCCCGTGACACTCTCACGTAATAATGAGTGGGGTTGTACACGCCCCGGAGTCTCCGGAGAGCCGCCCTCGGGCCTCGGGGGCTCCCTCCCATGCCTAGTGGCAGCACTTAGCTCCGCGCTGGTGAGAAGACTTGAAGACTAGACGACTAGACTATGTGCCGGACGCGACCATTTGCTTTGGATCTCTTTTCTATAACCTTGCCTTCTGGATTTGGATTTAAGTTGAAATCGAGTTTTTATCGATGCGCGTGGGGGGTGCTTTTCTCGTTCAAGCGATTTCTTGCCATCTGGTTCTTGCCTTGTTCTGAAGCACGCGCTCACTGCCTCCCCCTCGCGGGCCGCTCGCGAGTGGGGCCAGGCATGGCGCGCGCACCGCGCGCGCCGGCTGGCACCGGATCCTCGCGAGGCCCTCTGGGGCGGGTCAGCAGACCCTTCGGGAGCTCCGCGGCAACTCACGATCTTACAATCCAATTCGGGGCCCGCTCCAGCTAAGGTAAGCCGCAACAACAAAACTTGCCTCCAGGCTCATGGATCCACGAAGGCGCACACTTGGCTTGGCATAAAGGAGTAAAAATTGTGATTTGTTTACATGAGGGGCTCCCCCTCCCAAAATGCTTTCACAATCTTTAAGGGCCACGCCCAAGTTTTTGCATACAGGGTAGAATAGTAAAGGGACAAGGGATCAGCCGGATATGTCACTCGCCGCGTCCTCCACGTCGTCTTCGGACGCACCGTTGGCGTCGTTGTCACCGTCATTGGCGTCGCCATCACCTTCACCAACGCCGGCATCACCATCGTCAACCACGTCGCCTTCGTCTGCGGCGACCACCACCGCGTCGTCTTCAGAAGCGATGGCTCTGACCAGTGTGTCCACGTTGTCCTCCACCCACTACGCCAGATCGCCACGAATGGCCTGCGGTACGGGGGCAATGGCGGCGTCAAAGTCAAAGTCGGGGAAGGTGTTCCGAAGATGGCTGAAGACACGGGAGAACGCGCGCCCGAGCAGGCCTCGGCTTCTCTCTTCCACGAGCTGGCGAGCTCTATCAGACCGAGCTTCCAGGCGCGTCAGCACGTCACCAAAGAAGCGCAGATGACTGGCATAGTCATTCGAGTGTGGATATGGAGCATTCTCGTCGCAGACATGGACTAACGCCGTGTTGGCCGTGACCCTGAGGTCCTGGAGCATGGGGGCGTGCTCCCGCTCCAGTGTCCACCGATGAAGCACTTCCTCCTTGTTTTGCCGCGCAACCGCCTCGGCGTCATCAACCCGCTTCTGAAGAGAGAGCAGCCCGGCGCGGGCGGAGGCCAATTCCGCCTGCGCTGTGACTAGGGCGGCCGCCATAGCCTCCTCGCGCCTCTCCACTTCAGCCAGCTTGGGCCTAAGGGCGGCGGCCACCCGCATCCTCCGTCCCCGCTAGCTTCAACCTTAAGTCATACCTATCCTCAAGATCCGCGAGCCTCGGCTACCCGGCGATCAACCGCCTCCTGAGCCCTGGCCTCGCGCGCATTAACGGCGTCTTCCGCTTGAACAACTTGGTGCTCCCTCGTCTCCAGCTGCTCAAGCTCGAGGCTACGCTCCACGGCCTCCAGAGCAAGCGCCTCCTCGCGCTTCCGGATCTCTTCCTCCTCGATGGGCGTCCCCCTCACCAACACAAGGGCGGCCTTGCGCGCCTCCACCTGCTAGTCCAGGGACGCACTCCAGGCTTGGAGCTCCCACGCGCGCTTCTCCACAGCGTCGCGACGGCGGTCAGCCTCGCGAGCCTTCTCCAGGGCTCGGGAGCAAGCTTCGTGGGAAACCTTGAGGGACGCCTCGGCCTTCGCGTTATCAAGATCACGCTGGTGGCGGCCGAGGTTGATGGCCACCTTCAGCTTACGTCGTTCCTCCACCAGCCGAAGACCCTCATCCTAGAGGTGTGCGTCGACGTCCGTAAGTTCACCGCCGAGTCGGCTCATCGCGCTCACCGCCTCCTGAAAGAGCTCGTGGCAAACGATGCTCCGTTCACGCTCAAGCTCGAGCACGCGGCCCGCCTCACCCTCTGCCTCGGGGGCTGCAGGTCGAGCGTGAGGTCGCGCGTCCCTTCTCAGCTGGGGGCTAGGGGCTGGTGCCGCCCCAAGCGCCAGCCCGGCCTCATGAGGGGCCCCGACCAGTCGGGGGCCGCTGCTTGAAGAAGAACAGAAGACCGAAGCCAACCAGCTACGGTCCATGACCAGAGGAGGGGTCCTGGGTACGCCCGCCAGGCTCCACACCAGACCTTGGAGGAAAGACGGCGAGATTGCAGATTCAACGCACCATGGAGGCAAGCGCGCCTCTCCAACCAACCCTGCTCCAGGGACGGCAGGCAGTCTCAGGGCGCTGAACGCTAGCGGGGGAGTCGAGGAAGGAGGAGTCTGCCCCTCGGGAGATGCGATGGCCTTAGCGGAAGGGACACTGAAGGACCACCGTCAGGCAGGAAAGTAGCAATCAAGGAATCGCAAGATGAGGTACTTACTCATCGACGGCGATGTAATTTCGTCGCTTCAATGGCCCCAAGATAACGATGCCACTCGGAGATCCTTTCCTCTTGCGGAGCTCCTCGAAGTCCACGCAAAGCCGACCGAAGCGCTGGACGTGGCAGCCGGCGCGGGGTGCAGTCGGAGAAGTGCTCGAGAGGACAACTTCAGCGGTGCCTGGCTGCGGAGAACAGTCGGGCGCCATCTCACCGCGACCTCCCGAGGCCTCCGGAGCTTCAGCCTCGGGAGCCGCGTGCCGCACCGTCTCAGCGACCGACGTCCCAGAGGAAGAATCATGAGTTCCTGGGGACGACGCCCCAGGAGCCCCAGGCGGCATCCGCACATCAGCACTCGTGCCGCCAGCCTTCGGCGGCGCTCGCCCCCCTGCATCCACATTCGGGACGAGCTCGGCGCCAGCGACGAAGAAGGGAACAACGTTGACAGGGTTCTCGCGGGACCCCACCAGGCCGTCCGGGCGCAGCCCCCACTCATCAAAGGAAGGCATGCTCTCTGCAAATTCAGCCTTGTTCGTGCATCGGTACAGCAGACAGCTCTTCCCAAGCATGTCGTCCAGCGAAGGGACACCTGTCAGGACCGCGAGCACCGTTTGCCGCGTCTCAAGAGGGAGCCCGGACTCCTGGAACCTCATATGGTCCTGACTGCTGAGCAAGGTCCACATCGAGCGAGAATGGCGCTGAAGCGGAGACGCCCACGTCCAATCAACCGCCACACGTCAACCGAGGCCGCAGGCTTTTGGGGCCCGCGGCGCTCCGCGCTTGACCTTTGGCTTCGCCTCGAAGCCAAGCCCAAGCATGCATTGGGCCTGGGGACTACTGTTGGCGTTTTGGGAACGGGGGTCCCCAGACTTGCCTACCTGCGGCCCACGGCGTGGCTGAGCTAGCAGGCATGTACGGCCCATCTTCATCAACAAGGCACTCAAGACCCTCGCGAGGGGCCAAGCCTCGCGAGGTGGACGACGCAAGACCTCCTCAGGAGCGGCCTCACCAGGCAAGCTCACGAGGGGCGGAGAGATCAAGGTAAGGCAAACCTCGCGAGGTCCTTGTGACGTGAGCCATGACGATCGAGACCAGGCGGGTGCCAGCGCACGCAGCATCCTCGTTTCCTCTTTGGTGCTAAAGGGGGAAGCGCAGGCGCAGAGTACCAAGGCATCAGGCAAAGGTTTCCATATCGGTGCGACGAGACCAAGACCAGCAGGACGACAAGACGGAGGTCACCATGGAGCCCAAGACAGCGTCACCACCAGAGCCTTTTGCAGGCGAAGACCGCTTTTGTCAGGATAAGCTGTACTAGCCGTCCCCTTTCAAATTGGCCGTTGTTGGCTCCCTTCCCGCTCAATATTTGGGGAGAGGACCAGGGCCTATATAAGTAGAACTAGACACCATAGTAGGGGGCATCGAGTCCTCACCCCACACTAGTTCACCAAGCACAAGAACACCTCAACATCAGGAGGCTGTTCTTCCCCTTGTACTGTTCATCATCAGCCCAAGAGGCAATCCACCACCACCACACTGGAGTAGGGTATTACACCACAACGGTGGCCCGAACCAGTATAAATCTTGCGTCTTTTGTATTGTGAGTTCGTCGAGTTCGTCCGCGAGATCTTAGCGAGCTAGGGCGTGGATCGGTAGGGAGGAAACCTTTGCGCGCACCCCAGTGTTCAAACCTTGAGGGTTTTTCCAGAACCCATGATCCGACAATACTCGCATATTAGCTGCACCCAATGATCAAGTATGATCATAGTGCTCCCTAGTTGGTGCTTTATAAGAGAAGATGGAGACTCGAATTGAAAATAAAAATTGCATAAAGTAAAAGAGAGGCCCTTCGCAGAGGGAAGTAGGGATTTGTAGAGGTGCCAGAGCTCAAAGCAAAAATTGAGAGATAGAAAAACATTTTGAGAGGCATACTTTTCCAAACAACGAAAACGACTTAGAGATCCCAACACTTTCCATGCTAGATATATCATAGGAGGTTCCATAACAGAAAATAAAGTGTATTCCTTTTCAACCATACTTTCACTTTCCATGGCTAGCCGTATCCATGGTTGCCCTTCATACCAACACTTTCCAAGGAATTTACTATTTGACAACATAAAGTAAATTCATTATTCATTTCGGCACTGGGCATCCCTAATACCTTTGCCTTACTCTCGTGCAATGACAAGTGAATAAACACTCATTGTGAGAATAACACATCTATCATGGAAAATATTAGCCACCCCTCACCGCCTCGTGAGCGGTACGAGCACACAAAAGAGAAATTTACTTTGAAAATTAGAGATGGCATATACAAATTTGCTTAGAACGGCAAAAGAATACCGCATATAGGTAGGTATAGTGGATTCATGTGGCAAAATTGATTTAAAGGATTTTGGATGCACAAGTAGTGATCATACTTAGTGCAAAATGAAGGCTAGCAAAAGATTGAGAAGCGACCAACCAAGAAACGAATAATCTCATAAGTGAGCATTAAGCATAATTAACACCGAATAATGCACCACAAGTAGGATGTAATTTCATCGCATGACTATTGACTTTCGTGCTTGCATAGGGAATCACAAATCTTAACACCAATATTTTTACTAAAGCATAATTACTCATCAACATGACTCACGTATCACATCATCATATCTCAAAACTATTACAAGGAATCAAATTTATTTTGTCCAATGATCTTCATGAAAGTTGAGCATTTCTTCAAAAATACTAAAGCACACCGTGCTCAAAAAGATGTAAGTGAAGCCTTAGAGCAAGTCCATTGCTCATAAAAATTTAAGTGAAGCATAGAGAGCAATTCTAACAAGTCATGGCATAATTTTGGCTTTCTCAAATAGATGTGTCCAGCAAGGATTCAAGACTTAAAACAAAAAGCAAAACAAGCAAAGAATCATATCATACAAGGCGCTCCAAGCAAAACTCATAGTATGTGACGAATAAAAATATAGCTTTGAGTAAAATACCGATGGGCGTTAGAAGAAAGAAGGGATGCCACTCGGGGCATCCCCAAGCTTAGTTGCTTTCTTCTCTTTGGATAATAGCTTGGGATGTCATGGGCATCGCCAAGCTTAGGCTCTTCTTACTCCTTATTCCTTGATCCATCGTAACATAACCCAAAACTTCAAAACTTCAATCACACAAAACTCAACAAAACCTTCGTGAGATCCGTTAGTATAAGAAAACAAATCACTAATATAAGTACTGTTGCAAACCAATTCATATTTTATTCTTGCATTATATCTACTGTATTCCAACTTTTCTATGGAAAAAACTCATGAAAGAAAACCATAGAATCATGAAAACAAGCACACAACGCAAAGAAAACAGAATCTGTCAAAAACAGAACAATCTGTAGCAATCTGGATATTAATAATACTTCTGGAACTCCAAAAATCTTGAGAAATTAGGAAAACCTGAAAATTTTGTATATTAATCTTCTGCAAGAAGAATTGGTATTTGATAACGCTCTGGTTAAAAATGAGAATTGTTTTCGTGAGCGCGAAAGTTTCTATTTTTTTAGCAAGATCAAACAACTATCACCCAAGAAGACCCTAAAGGCTTTACTTGGCACAAACACTAATTAAAACACAAAAAACACAATCATAACAGTAGCACGATTGTGCAAACAGTCAAGAACAGAAGAAAAAAGCAAAACTAAATTTTATTCATTGGGTTACCTCCCAACAAGCGCTATCATTTTACGCCCTTAGCTAGGCATAAAGCAAGGATCTAAGTGTTGTCATCTTTGTTTCTAGATCCATAGGATGCCCTCATAATTGATTCATATGGTGGCCTAATTCTTGTTCTAGGGAAGTGTTCCATTCCCTTCCTTAGTGGAAATTGAAATTTAATATTGCCTTCTTTCATATCAATCACGACACCGATAGTGCGTAAAAACAGTCTACCAAGAATAATTGGACAAGACGGATTGCAAGCAATATCAAGAACAATAAAATCTGTGGGCACATAATTCCTACTTGCAAGAATTATAACATCATTAATTCTTCCCATAGGCTTTTAAATAGTAGAATCTGCCAAGTGCAAATTTAAAGAATACTCTTCAATATCGGTAAGACCAAGCACATCACATAGAGATTTCGGAATTGTAGAAACACTAGCACCCAACTCAAATAAAGCAAAACACACATAATTTTTAATCTTGACTTTGATAGTAGGTTCCCATTAATCATGTCATTTTCTTGGAATCGAAACTTCTAATTCCAACTTTTCTTCCAAAGCTTTCATCAAGGCATCAACAATATGTTTAGTTAAAGCTTTATTTTGTTCATAAGCATGGGGTGAATTTTCAAGGAAATATGCCCTAGAGGAAATAATAAATTTTTTATTTATATTTCCTTATATCATGATAAATGTTTATTATTCATGCTAGAATTTTATTAAACGGAAACTTGGTACATGTGTGAATACATAGACAAACAGAGTGTCCCTAGTATGCCTCTACTTGACTAGCTCGTTAATCGAAGATGGTTAAGTTTCCTAACCATAGACATGTGTTTTCATTTGATGAACGGGATCACATCATTAGAGAATGATGTGATGGACAAGACCCATCCGTTAGCTTAGCATAATTATCGTCTAGTTTTATTGCTATTGCTTTCTTCATGACTTATACATATTCCTCTGACTATGAGATTATGCAACTCCCGAATACCGTAGGAACAGTTTTTGTGTTATCAAATGTCACAACGTAACTAGGTGATTAGAAAGATGCTCTACAAGTGTCTCCGAAGGTGTTTGTTGAGTTGGGATAGATCGAGATTAGGATTTGTCACTCTGTGTATCGGAGAGGTATCCCTGGGCCCTCTCGGTAATGCACATCACTATAAGCCTTGCAAGCAATGTGACTAATGACTTAGTTACGGGATGATGCATTACGGAACGAGTAAAGAGACTTGCCGGTAACAAGATTGAACTAGGTATGAGAATACCGATGATCGAATCTCGGGCAAGTAACATACCGATGACAAAGGGAATGATGTATGTTGTTATGCGGTTTGACCGATAAAGATCTTTGTAGAATATGTAGGAGCCAATACAAGCATCCAGGTTCCGCTATTGGTTATTGACCGGAGACGTGTCTCGGTCATGTCTACATAGTTCTCGAACCCGTAGGGTCCGCACTCTTAACGTTCGATGACGATTCGTATTATGAGTTATGTGATTTGATGACCGAAGTCTGTTCATAGTCCCTGATGAGATCACGGACATGGCGAGGAGTCTCTAAATGGTCGAGAGCTAAAGATTCATATATTGGAAGGTTATATTCGGACATCGGAATGGTTCCGAGTGATCCGGGTATTTTTCCGGAGTACCGAGGGGTTACCGGAACACCCCAGTGAAGTCTTGGGCCAACATGGGCCTAAGGGTGAGAGAGGGAAGCCCACGGGAGGTGGCCGCACGCCCCCCTCCTTGGGAGTCCGAATAGGAAAAGGAGGAGGGTGCGGCGCCCCCTTCCCTTTCCCTCTCCCTCTCCTTGATATTCCCTCCGGTGGAAGAAAGGAAAGGGGGGGCGAATCCTACTTGGACTAGGAGTCCTAGTAGGACTCCCCCCATGGCGTGCCCCTCCTGGCCGCTGGCCTCTCTCCCCCTCCTTTATATACGTGGCCAGGGGGCACCCCAAAGCACAACATACAATCTCTTAGCCGTGTGCGGTACCCCCCCTCCACAGTTTAACACCTCGGTCCTATCGTCATAGTGCTTAGGCGAAGCCCTCCGCCGGTAACTTCATCATCACCGTCGCCACGCCGTCGTGCTGACGGAACTCTCCCTCGACCCTCTATTGGATCAACAGCTCGAGGGACGTCATCGTGCTGAACGAGTGCTGAACACGGAGGTGCCATACATTCGGTACTTGGATCGGTTGGATCGTGAAGACGTTCGACTACATCAACCTTGTCACTAAACGATTCCGCTTTCGGTCTATGAGGGTACATGGACACACTCTCCCGTTCTCGTTGCTATGCATCTCCTAGATAGATCTTCATGATCATAGGAATTTTTTTGAATTACTACGTTCCCCAATAGTGGCATCCGAGCCAGGTTTATGCGTAGATGTTATATGCACGAGTAGAACACAATGAGTTGTGGGAGATAATAGTCATACTGCTTACCACCAACGTCTTACTTTGATTCGGCGGTATTGTTGGATGAAGCGGCCCGGACCGACATTACATGAACGCGTTTATGAGACTGGTTCTACCGACGTGCTTCGCACACAGGTGGCTGGCGGGTGTCTGTTTCTCCAACTTTAGTTGAATCGAGTTTGACTACGGCCGGTCCTTGTTGAAGGCTAAAATAGCACTCTTGACGAAATATCATTGTGGTTTTTTGATGCATAGGTAAGAACGGTTCTTGCTAGAAGCCCGTAGCAGCCACGTAAAATTTGCAACAACAAAGTAGAGGACGTCTAACTTATTTTTGCAGGGCATGTTGTGATGTGATATGGTCAAGACATGATGAGATATAAATTGTTGTATGAGATAATCATGTTTAGTAAAAGTTATCGACAACTGGCAGGTGCCTTATGGTTGTCGCTTTATTGTATGAAATGCAATCGCCATGTAATTGCTTTACTTTATCACTAAGAGGTGGTGATAGTCGTAGAAGAAATAGTTGCCGAGATGACAACGATGCTACGATGGAGATCAAGGTGTCAAGCCGGGGACAATGGAGATCATGACGGTGCTTTGGAGATGGAGATCAAAGGCACAAGATGATGATGGCCATATCATGTCACATATTTTGATTGCATGTGATGTTTATCCTTTATGCATCTTATTTTGCTTAGTACGGCGGTAGCATTATAAGATGATCCCTCACTAAATTTCAAGGCATAAGTGTTCTCCCTGAGTATGCACCGTTGCTATAGTTCATCGTGCCGAGACACCACTGAAGGAAATATGCCCTAGAGGCAATAATAAAGTTATTCTTTATTTCCTTATATCATGATAAATGTTTATTATTCATGCTAGAATTATATTAACCGGAAACTTGATACATGTGTGAATACATAGACAAACAGAGTGTCACTAGTATGCCTCTACTTGACTAGCTCGTTGATCAAAGATGGTTATGTTTCCTAGCCATAGACATGAGTTGTCATTTGATTAATGGGATCACATCATTAGGAGAATGATGTGATTTACTTGACCCATTCCGTTAGCTTAGCACTCAATCGTTTAGTATGTTGCTATTGCTTTCTTCATGACTTATACATGTTCCTATGACTATGAGATTATGCAACTCCCGTTTACCCGAGGAACACTTTGTGTGCTACCAAACGTCACAACGTAACTGGGTGATTATAAAGGTGCTCTACAGGTGCTTCCAAAGGTACTTGTTGGGTCGGCGTATTTCGAGATTAGGATTTGTCACTCCGGTTGTCGGAGAGGTATCTCTGGGCCCACTCAGTAATGCACATCACTATAAGCCTTGCAAGCATTGTAACTAATGAGTTAGTTGCGGGATGATGTATTACGGAACGAGTAAAGAGACTTGCCGGTAACGAGATTGAACTAGGTATCGAGATACCGACGATCGAATCTCGGGCAAGTAACATACCGATGACAAAGGGAACAACGTATGTTGTTATGCGGTCTGACCGATAAAGATCTTCGTAGAATATGTGGGAACCAATATGAGCATCCAGGTTCCGCTATTGGTTATTGACCGGAGAGGTGTCCCGGTCATGTCTACATAGTTCTCGAACCCGTAGGGTCCGCACGCTTAACGTTACGATGACAGTTATATTATGAGTTATATTATGAGTTTATATGTTTTTGATGTGCCGAAGGTTGTTCGGAGTCCCGGATGTGATCACGGACATGACGAGGAGTCTCAAAATGGTCGAGACATAAAGATTGGTATATTGGAAGCCTATGTTTGGACATCGGAAGTGTTCCGGGTGAAATCGGGATTTTTCCGGAGTACCGGGAGGTTACCGGAACCCCCCGGTAACTTAATGGGCCTTAGTGGGCCTAGGTGGAAGAGAAGAGAGGAGGCCAGGGCAGGGCCGCACGCCCCTTCCCCCCCAGTCCAAATAGGACAAGGAGAGGGGGGCGGCGCCCCCCCCCCTTCCTTCCTCCCCTCCACCTCTTCCCCCTTCCTCTCCTAGTCCAACATGGAAAGGGGGGGAGTCCTACTCCCGGTAGGAGTAGGACTCCTCCTGGCGCGCCTCTCCTCCCTTGGCCGGCGGCCTCCCCCTTGCACCTTTATATACGGGGGCAGGGGGCACCTCTCTACACACAATTGATCAACAATCTTTTAGCCGTGTGCGGTGCCCCCCTCCACTATATTACACCTCGATAATATCGTAGCGGTGCTTAGGCGAAGCCCTGCGTCGGTAGAACATCATCATCGTCACCACGCCGTCGTGCTGACGAAACTCTCCCTCAACACTCGGCTGGATCGGAGTTCGAGGGACGTCATCGAGCTGAACGTGTGCTGAACTCGGAGGTGTCGTGCGTTCGGTACTTGATCGGTCGGATCGTGAAGACGTACGACTACATCAACCGTGTTATGTTAACGCTTCCGCTTTCGGTCTACGAGGGTACGTGGACAACAGTCTCCCCTCTCGTTGCTATGCATCACCATGATCTTGCGTGTGCGTAGGATTTTTTTTGAAATTACTACGTTCCCCAACAACCACGTGATGATTGGGTGTGATAAGCTCTACATTCACATACAACGGGTGCAAGCCAGTTTTGCACGTGCAGAATACTCGGGTTAAACTTGACGAGCCTAGCATATGCAAATATGGCCTCGGAACACTGAGACCGAAAGGTCGAACATGAATCATATAGCAGATATGATCAACATAGTGATGTTCACCATTGAAAACTACTCCATCTCACGTGATGATCGTACATGGTTTAGTTGATATGGATCACGTGATCATTTAGATGACTAGAGGGATGTCTATCTAAGTGGGAGTTCTTAAGTAATAAGATTAATTGAACTTTAATTTATCATGAACTTAGTACCTGATAGTTTTTGCATGTCTATGTTGTTGTAGATCAATGGCCCGTGCTACCGTTCCCTTGAATTTTAATGCGTTCCTAGAGAAATCTAAGTTGAAAGATGATGGTAGCAACTACACGGACTGGGTCCATAACTTGAGGATTATCTTCATTGCTGCACAGAAGAATTACGTCCTGGAAGCACCTCTAGGTGCAAGACCAACTGCAGGAGCAACTTCGGACGTTATGAACGTCTGGCAGAGCAAAGCTGATGACTACTCAATAGTTCAGTGTGCCATGCTTTACGACTTAGAATCGGGACTTCAAAGACGTTTTGAACGTCATGGAGCATATGAGATGTTCCAGGAGTTGAAGTTAATATTTCAAGCAAATGCCCTAATGGAGAGATATGAAGTCTCCAATAAGTTCTATAGCTGCACAATGGAGGAGAATAGTTCTGTCAGTGAACATATACTTAGAATGTCTGGGTACCACAACCACCACTACAAAAAAATGACACATCCGTGACATTTTGGGCCGAACGAAAAAAATCCTGTCATAGATATGACACTTCTATGACGATAATTGCAACAAAACCCGGTATCATCATAGATGTGGTGGGCTCCTACTTCTATGACAAAAAATCATGACAGAAAATGGGCTTTTCGTCCTGGGCGGGCCGGAGACGCAGTTGCATGACATTCTTTGGGCCTTCCATGACGGAGAAAACCGTGGTAGAAGCGAGGGCGAGGAAAATTTCGGGGAGTTCCCGGTTATGGGGGAGGTCGGGGGCCGAGCGATGCGCGTTTCTCTCGTACACGTACGCGCGTGTGTGCGAGGCATTGGCTCTAACTGAACCCGAGCGAGGCGTTGGGCTCTAACTGAACCCGAGCGATTGCACTGCAGGCTACGCGTTAATGAACCCGAGCGATCGATCGATGGCTGTTAACTGAACCCGATCGAGCGATTCCTTCGCTACTGCTGCTAACTGAAGCCGATCGATGCTGCCTCTGGGATGAACAGTGAGCGTTGCGGGGGGTGGATGAACAGTGAGCGGTGGCGTTGCCTCTGGATGAAGAGGACCCCGTGGTGTGGTGGAGGGCTGGATGAACAGTAGACGGTGGAGGGGTGCCCGTGGAGGGGTGGTTGAACAGGACCCCGTGGTGTGGAGGGCTGGATGAATAGTACACGGTGGAGGGGTGCCCGTGGAGGGGTGGTTGAACAGGACCCCGTGGTGTGGAGGGCTGGATGAACAGTAGATGGTGGAGGGGTGGTTGAACAGTAGCCGGTGGAGTAGCGCGCGGTGGAGGCTGGATGAACCGGAGCCCATGGAGGCTGGAGGAGGTCGACGGTGGAGATGAACAGTATCCCGTGGAGTCCCGTTTTGCGGTACACCACACCCCTCCCGATGAACAGGACCCCCGTTTCGACCGTAGGAGGTCCGTTTCGTCCGTTTTGCGGTACGCCACACCCCTCCGGATCAACAGGACCCCCGTTTCGACCGTAGGAGGTCTGTTTCGTCCGTTTTGCGGTACGCCACACCCCTCCCGATCAACAGGACCCCCGTTTCGACCGTAGGAGGTCCGTTTCCTCTATTTGGCGGTACGCCAGACCCCTCCCGATGAATAGGATCCCGTTTCAAACGTGGCCGGTCGAACACAAGGCCGTTTCCTCCGTTCTGCGGTACGCCGGGCCTCGTTCCCATCGGCTGTTCCGTCCAAGCCCCCCGATGAACACGACGACGCATTCCGTTCCGACCCAGCCGGTTGGCTCCCCATGAACACGACGACGACGCTGTTTCTCCGTTTCGACCCAGCCATGTATACGAGCCCTAGCCGTACGTATGCGCGAGTAGACATTCGAGACCCTGCCCGTATGTACGTACGTGGCCGTATTTTCTTTCTTGCACACTGGCCGCTGTACGTACGTGTACATGCTACGTGCGCGCTTCTACTACGACACGTGCGCGCCTCTACATCGACCAGTATGTACGTACACGTTCGCGACCAGAATGACAATGCTACGTACGCTTCGAACAGGTGGGTCCCGACTGTCAGGCACTTCCTTGCCTGCGAAGATGTAGCTGGTGGGTCCCAGCAGTCAGGGGGGCGAATCGGTTTTTTTTGCCCGGACGCACTTCCTTGCGTGCGAAGATGTAGCTGGTGGGTCCCCGCAGTCAGGGGGAAACATTTTTTCGCGAAATAGGGTGGCCCGTCCGGTGGGTCCCCGGTGTCAGGTGGAGGAATAATTATTTCCCGCGTAATAAGGAGGCACTTCCTTGCTGCGGCTGTGGACCCAGCTGTCAGCCTCTCCATATACAGTCCACGTCCGATGGAAGCCGTTCCTTGACCACGTTGACCACGCAGCGCCGAGAGCACCAGGGCGGTGGACGACGGCAAGGCCTAGGAAGGGGATGACGCGGAGCCGGGGAAGACGCGATAGTGGAACCCGCGCGGAGAGGAGTACGAGGGTTCACTGGTTCGGCTGCGGTGTGAGGCTGCCGTCGCCGCTGGGCCTGGCCAGCGGTGGGAATAGTAGGGGGCGGTGAGTTCTTCGCGGCAGCACAGCCGGCCACGGGAGGCAGGAGCATGCGGCACGACCGGCGCTCCGTTGGGTGGCTGGAGCAACAAGACCAGAGGTTGAAGAAGCACTACGGCCGTTGGATGGACATCATACGGTCACTGGAGCTAGAATCGTGCATATTGACTAAGTTGACAAAGCCCTCTGTCCCCGTCGACTTAGTAGGCCCACAAGTCAGCCTGCCACTATACTGGGTCCCAGCTAGCAGGGGGAGTATTCTTTTTTTGTGCGTAATAAGGACGCACTTCCTTGCGTGCGAAGATATAGCTGGTGGGTCCGAGCTGTCAGTGGCGGTAATGCTTTTTTCGCGAAATACAGAGGCTCTTTCGGTGGGTCCCAGATGTCACGTGGAGGAATTAGTATTTTGCGCGTAATAAGGAGGCATTTCCTTGCGAGCGGCCGTGGACCCAGTTGTCAGCCTCTCCACGTACAGTCCACTTCAGATGCATGTCGGTCGTTGACCACGTTGACCAGGCCGCGCCGGGAGCACCAGGGCGGTGGACGACGGCGAGGCCTAGGAAGGGAACGACATGGAGGCAGGGAAGACTCGGCAGTTGTTTCCCACGCGGAGGGGAGTACGACTATACGAGGGTTTACTCGTTCGTCTGCTGTCGCCGGAGAATAACAACAGGTGTGGGTGAGTAGAGGGATGGCTAGGCCAGCGATGGGAGTATGGTGGGGCGATGAAGCCTGCGCGGCAGCACAGCCGGCCGCGGGGAGGAGGGAGCAGGCAGTCCCGCCGGCGGTTGTTTGAGCGGCTGGAGCAGGAAGAGCACAGATTGAAGAAGCACGACGGCCGTTGGATGGACATCCAACAGTCACTGCTTGTGCGTCAACCTTTTTTTAGGAAAGCCTCAAATCTGTGGAAAACAGCATACAACCCATCTGCCATTATTTCTAATAATTTACAGCCCATTTTCTAATTCTGAAGGTTTTTTTTGGAGCCCATATTCTTTTTGTTAGCATTACAGCCCATATTGTGGCCACGGTTAAAAAATTATACGAAATGTTGCATATTTCGGTGCGGTCCGAACTATTTTTAATCCCGAAATTTCGAGTCACATTCAAACTGATTTTAAAAATAAATGTATATCAATATAAGATCCAACAAATTGTCCACGCATAAAAATTAATTTAATTTAAAATATTGAACTGAAAAAAAGAAATTTGAAAGTAATTGCCGGTTTGATGTGTTTTAAAAATGTACAGCCCATTTCTCATTACTGATAGGCCAGTTTCTCGTCCAGCCGAATGAAGCTCTCCTCGTCTTGAAAGATTTGCAGCCCAATACGCCTGACAAAGCGACTTACTTGGCAAATCACAAAAAAACTGGGCTAGCCATTTTCAGAAAGAAAAAAAAACTACTGGGCTGGTCTGTGGTAAACATAAAAGAGAAGGCTGTCTAGACATGCCAGAGTCCCCCGCACAGCCCAGTTGACACCCTGCTTCCGTCTCAAAAACAAATTAGATAAATGCCACAACAAATATGGTGATTCATAAAAATACCACTGCAATTTCCAAACTTTGAAAAATGCCACTTCAATTTTTGCAAACTTTGGAAAACACCGCTGCAATTTGCAAACTTTGAAAAACGCCACTCTAGACTTCGAAAAATGACACTGGGGATGGCATGAAAAGGCATTTTTCAAAGTTTGGAAATTGCAATGGCATTTCTTAGAAGCACCAGATTTGGAGTGGCATTTATCAAATTAACCCAAAACAAAAATAACTGGGCGAGCTGCTGGGTCCCTAATGTCAGCCACTTGTTGTGCAACTCTCTTGTTTATTGACTACGTTGACAATGGCATGGGACCCAGATGTCAGAAATCCATTACGAGGAGTCATTTTTTTATTGGACCGAAATAAGGAGGCACTTTGCTTGCGTACTGCCATGACCTTGGCGGGTCCCTGCTGTCATCCTCTCCACATACCATCATCTCCTGGTTGTTTACGCGTCAACTTGGTAGGCCCACAAGTCAGCCTCTAAACCCGTGGAGGACAAATACAACCCATTTAAAAAATAACAGCCCATTCCATATGTTCAAATGGAAACTTCAACATTCAGAGCAAAGTAACAGGTCTGATGCACATATAAAGTACTAAACTTCCACGTTGACAACCATCATAGCCAAGTTAACTATCTACTTCCACTAATACTCTAGTAGCGTACACGTACTAACTTACTCTTAGCTAACTAGATGATGCCGGCCGCCATCTGCGGTACACGCTAAACGCCGGCACCGGCATCCTCCGCCTCGCCTCGGACTTGCCAGAGGTGCGATAGGGCGCGTTGCTCGCGCGCGTTGGCCCTTTCCATGCCGGCGTGGTCCACCAAAGCTTCGGCTTCTAAGCCGGAAACCCACTTGACGAGCTGGTAGTAAAAATCGGCGTCGCGAACGCGTGCGTGCCCGACAGCCTCCAGGGCTATTTGCCGGGCACCGGCCTCCACGTAGTCGGCCCACGTGTGGGCGCTCTACTCGTGACTCAGAGCGTTGGTGCGCTGCTGCTCCATGTCCCGCTGGTGGCGCAACTCGGCGATACGCTGCTCATCCGCCAAGCGGTCGCGCTGCAACAACTCCTGCTCCTCCGCCAGGTGCTCGCGCTCCAACAAGTCCTCGATCTCCACATTGCCATCTAAATCCGATAGAATGCCTCCTCCCTCCGTCTACCTTCCGGTGAAAAACCGAACACTAGTTCCGGCGGTGACCGCCTCCGGCCACGCCTATCGCGGATGGGCGGGGGGCATGGCGGACGTGGCGAGAGCGAGGATAAGTGGCGAGCAACGTCGGGCCGGTGGGGGCTTATGAGGATAGGGCGAGTTGGGTCACGGTGCCACCATAGAAGGCCGAGAAACAGTCCTTATAAGCAGAAGGTAGCGCAACGGTCATCGGAATTCAATGCATAATGAAGCAGGCATGGCTTAACACGCCAGCTTGCCGTGGAAAACTAGAGAAACTGAAATTTTGACTGTGTCGTCCCATCCCGTCCGTGCTGGGTCGCACGCTGGCCTTATGGTCAAACGAGTGCACTCGAATCATCTCCCTCCTTGTCAATAATGATTCCACGGATTTAAAAGGCCCGCAACAATTAAAGCGCATCTTCTTTCGCATCAGTTAGCTGCCTTAATTACGGCTGGCTGCATGCGGGCACTCAAAATCGCTCGTAGCCAGTACGCGGAGCAGCATGCAACGAGTCGCAGCCGAGGGCATTAATTGATGAACTTTAGCTGGGAGATAAGGCATTTGCGAACGTTTTTGCTAGCAGTTTCTTCAGATTCGCATGGCATTTTCTTCAGAGCAGCTTGTCAGTTTCTTCAGAGGTAGGCATTTCTATTCAAAAAACTGCCACTTTGGATCTTGCGTCGCAACTAAAACAGCCAGGAGCGCATTAGTAGGCTAGCTAGTGATCGATCGGTAACTTGTAAACACTGAGCGAACAGATATAAGTAACTGTTAATGCATCTCAATGATTCACAGATCATATACAAATATGTAGCTCCAAAAGCAAAGATCAGCCACAACTAAAACCAACTAGTACGATTCCCATAAATAAGATCAACATGTTAATGCATCTCAATGATTCACAGATCATATACAAATATGTAGCTCCAAAAGCAAAGGTCTAGAAAAACATATGTTCTTCCTACTAACATGGATGCTTCTCTTGGCCAACATTCAGTACAGACTGAATGAAAAAAAAATTGTGAAGTCTACAATTCCTCTTGCAAATGTAAGTGGTTCCACCAACAACTGGAACCATGGGAATGAACCACACATGATGGAGGAACATCCACTGCTATATGATTTGGTCTTCTCTTGATCACATGGCGAGACTATTTTCGGAATACAAACTTTAACTTAGGCAAAATGATGCCCACTGTATAATCAGACCAAAGCAATGAAGCACCTAGTGTTGGCCAATAAATAGTACAGTACTACTTTTCTGCAGTCCATGAAGTGACTATCCAATCTTTCTGTGTCTATTTTCAAATGGCACTGCATGCAGTGACTATACTATTCTCTTGTGCCGTTCAACCAAAACTGTGGTCACTTTGTGTGTTTGCTAAATAGCAACGGGCAGACATCTCTGTCTGCACAAATATCAAGCAGCTAGTAAACATATACCCCACCTTGTATTTTCGGTTTAAACATGTCTCTTCCGCTTAGATCTGTCATGTTTTGCACTGGACAATTTGATACAGTCATGTTTTTCCCTCGACAATTTCATGCTGAATTGATTTGCTTGTTCAGAGCAGAAATATAGCGCCTATTCTTCATCAGACCAAGGATATCCATGTTCGCAGTGATGGAAGAGGTGAAATCGATACAACCGAAATTGAGCATCCAGTCATTGAATCATGTCCTCCACCTCCAATGTAGGTCCACCCTGCCAATAAATTCACATGCAAACCACTAGCATTACTATCTAATGACAGTACAAAAAGAGTAGCAAGATAGTAGCAAACCATGTACCTTCTTAATGAACAGCTCATAGTGCCACCAATTGGATATAAAGATTTGGGAGAAAACATGCTCCTAATGTTGAACCAGTTGGACTTTTTGTGCAGTTCCACTAAACTCGAGCATCCCTGTTTGCATAGATATTGAAAGTGTGATTACTATAAAAGTGGCACTACTTGAAGCATAGACTCACAAATATAAGCATTCCAATTTCTTAATGGGAAAATGTAGCAAGACTGTTTCTAACCACCTTTTTGAAGGAATAAATAAGGCAACAGAGGCTGATGTCAAAAAGGCATATATAGTTCTTTCTGAAAGAATGATCGATTCCTGACCTTTCCTCTTCTTTTAAGCATATTTTGTGCAGTTCAACTAAAATAAAATGCCATCACCGCCTTGACAATTCAGTGACACTGTACAAAAGGAAATGACTTAACATTACATCATGATGTCAGGTATGTAGTCGACAGGCATTAGAGACAAACTTACAGACCTCCTCCGATAACATAATGAACATTAATTTTAACAAAGGTGTGACTAGCTTTACCGGGATAATTTGAGTGAACTCTACACCCTCTGTTCCTTAATATAAGAGGTTTTTGCGGTTCAGTTTAAAGTACCCAAACGTCTACTAGTATTTAGAAAAACAGGTAGTAGTTTTCTTGACCACATATCTGGGAAAGCTTGCCACCCTTTATTTATGTCCATACGCTAATGCAACACCATTCGAAATTTCGAATACTACAAATATACACTAATCCAGTGGCTAGTGCAACAGTAGAGTAGTTATTTTATTACAGGGTACCGTACAATGGTTTTACTGAACAGATTTCAATAAACTCTGGCACTGGAAGATTTCTATAAGAATTAACAATACAAAATGTAAAGGTAACACATTTTAGCATTGGTATACTAGCTGTGTATGAGCATTAAACCAAATACAAAAGTCTGAAGGTAACTAGCATTATTAACTAATGACAGTATAAAAAATTGCAAACCATGTACCTCCAAGGTAAATATCATTTCGAACTCGGGGGGGGGGGGGGGGGGGACCTTAAAAATTGCTATCCCAATCTTGATAATCGATCAAACATAAAAACTTGATCGAATGAATCAAGAGAACAGCCGGAGGAGGAGGTGCCCACTCTTAACCTTTCCTCTTGTCTTCATTATTTTTTGTGCAGTTTAACCAAAATAAAATGACATCAGCGCCTTGGCATTTTGGTGACACTGTACAAAAAAATTAACTTATCTCATGAAAGTGAGGTATGTAATCTATAAGCATTAACTGTGCAAAAATCTGAAGGTAGTAACAAGTTTCATCGTTGGTATACTGGCTGTGCAACATCATTAGAATGCCTTAGTTGAAAAATCTTTAATACATCCACAATCAACAGCTAACCCTGAAATAATCTAGTCAATTTTATCGATGGCATTAGACTGAGTGCGGCATTAGTTAAATGTGGCATCACTTTAGCAGTAGCATTGCTTGACTTGACTACTGGCATTATACTAACAGCAAAAAAGTTAGACTAAGAGCATGCGAGGCCCATTCGGACAGTGGGCGCACCAGTACGATGTACCTCCACGGACACATAGAGTGGTGAGGGAGGTATGGTTGCCCAGAGCAACAAATATCCAGGCAGCATATGTGGATTACGTCCCATTTTTGTTATGTTTAGCCACCTTTTTCCTATGTGAGGACAACAAACCTATCGACCTGGTCATTCTCTATTGCGTTGTCATGCCTTTCTACCCTTCTTCAACCAAGAGACACGAGACTCGTTCCTCAGCTACTGATTTTCCCCTTCTCAACCTAGATGTGGGTTCGATGCCTACTCTCTTGGACAGTACATTCTCCCTTCCTTTCCTTATTCAACCCAGACATGGATTATTCTGCATGAAGTAGGGTTTCCTTTCATAGTGCAAATTAAGGTTTTCTTCTGCGAGACCAGCAAAGCAGAGGATAGCAAATTGGGAAGATGGTGGAGTGGAAAAAGATCCACATGCAGCGACATGGCAGATGGGGCAATAGAACAAGGGTATGGTTCGAAAAGAGGTAGCATACCTGAGGGTCGGCAGGAAGTGGCTTCGCTCGTGGTCATCGTCCTCCACACGCACTACGACAGTGAGCTTGGGGACGGAGGCCATCCCGCGCGGGCGCTAGGTCTGAGAGGACGGCCTTGTCGTCAGTGCATGACCTCGCTCGCCGACGATGAGTGCGTCAACACTGCACGTCCTTTTCTTCCCCGGCGGATCTGTGACCACAGGTGAGGAGGGAGAGAGAGGCCGTCTTTTTTAGATCTGGAGAGAGGGTGATAGTGTGAGAAGCAAGTGGGCAGCCCTTAGCAAGAAAGCTCTAAAGCTCCAGCCTATATATCTTTTTTATACTACTAGTACTAGAGGTGGAGTAGTGGTAGAGTAGTTTATATTTTCTCTGCAAGCAGTACCAGTTAGTCGTGCTTCAAAACTGAACGGCACGCCATTAAAAAAATAAAGTCGAGAAATAATGCGGCACCTCGGGCCAACGCGGCCAGATCGCATATTGCACGAGAAATTACACACGATGTTTTGTTGACATGTGGTCCCGTTCCAACATGTCAGTGAGACGACGGCGAGTTTTTTGTACAATTTCCGAAAGGACGTGTAGGCCGGGGTGCCTCTTCGTGTACCGTGGCAAACTGGCAACCGCCCACCGATTCTTCGCCTTTCCCTCTCGATTTGGAACTGCTGTCGCACGCTCTTCCTCCCTCCTCCATTTGCCTTCACCCTTCCTTCTGCCATTGTTCGATCGTCTTCTCCATGGAGGGAACAAGCCGGAAACGACCCCGTTATTCTTGCCCCGATCTGAAAGATGACGTGGTGGAGGAACTCATTAATCGGTGCGACGTCATCACCTCGGCTAGCATGGCAGGTTCGTTCAAGCCCATTCTCGACTCAACTAATAACATCATTACAAGGAACCCAACAGTCCAGGAGCGGTTTGATCTCCCTTATCTTCTTTGTTATAAGCCTGTTCGCATGGGCGCGGACGATGGAGGCCTCGCCTTGTGCAAGTTGATGCCGCTTGATAATGATACGTGTGATGTCAAGATGCCATCGCTTAAGGGTAAGTCCTGGGCTGGCACAAATGGAGATTGGGTTGTTTATATTGGGTACAATTGCGAGTGGGAACTTGTGAATGCGTACACTCGTCAGCGGATTCCACTTCCAAAAATCTCCGAGTGCCCTTAGGTTGAGCACACAGATGATCTACGTACGTTCAAATACGATCATGGTGACTGTCGTCTACTGAAGATAGCAATTTGTCGAGTTCCCAACTGCTCCTGGAATTACAAGAACTATCAAGTTGTTGCTATCTTCGACAAGCTTGTTGCCGTCCTTCGTGGTTCGACTGGATGGATATTGCTCAAAAATCAGTTTCTATACACGGATGTGTACTGTGATGGAATTGAATACGAGGATCTTGTGTTTGCTGCCACCACTCGTGGCACTGTTTTTGCATGGGATCCTCATAGTTTCGGTACGTTTGTCTTCCACCGTAATTATAATTGTTTCATCCACATGCATGCGGGTTAGCAAGTTTCCCTTTACCAATTAACCTTCTTCTTGTGTTTCCAAGGTCCTGTGAACATTCCACCACCTATACTTGAAAAAAATTATTAGCAAGGGGGAGATGACGATGGTGATGATCACGAGCATGAGGAGGAGCAGAACTTATATACTCAGTGGCGCCTGGCAACTAATTCTGATGGATCACCTCTTCTTGTGTGTATACATTGCACTCAGACAGTTACTACTGAGGAAGCAGGTGTTGTCTCCCATGGTCGCCCTGTCCTGACCTATTCCAACACCCCTTGCATGGTATTCAGGACGGATACTAGTGTGCTAGCGCAAACACCTTCTCCCTGGTTCAGTATTGATAGTCTTGGAACAAACTCGCTCTTCCTTGGACCAAACTATCCAATGATGGTGAAAGGCGATCCAGCTGCCGTTGACACAACGTTACTACCATTTATGTGAAGCAACTGTATCTATACCTCGGACATTTCGGTGGTTCCCTACCCTGGTCCTGATATATGCCGCTTCAGCTTAGATGATCAGTCCTTCATTGCTCTCGATATTGACAATAGCTGGCCCTTCCCAGAGCACCTATGGTTCAAAGCAAGCGTTTCCAACGCCGAGGATTGGTTGAGTTGAAGTTCATTTCATTGCTTGTTATTTGTTGTGTGATGAAAACTAAAGTATTTGCTAGAATGTTTTGTTGGAAATAATCTATAATCCAACATGTATCATCGTTGTCGTTGTGTGTTGATGACTTGTTGTATTTAATCAATGGTACATTTCAGTTGCGAATGCATGTCATAGACTCAATTTATGAATGGTTTTCGAGTCACTTCTTGGAGTGTGAGTACCGTAGTAGTATAGCCAGCATCCGGTTAGTATATGAAGTTGCCACATCACATAGAGCCAACCTAATATTGGAGTATGCTAGCCCTCCACCGGCGCACCGCTTCTAATGGCGGAGGAAGTGAGAGGTCGCGTCACCTTGTGTCCAGATCTGAGATGCCACGTGTACCAGATGAATGACTCCAAGTTCGACCACCGTGATGTTAGGTGCGAGCCCAGGAACACTGTTGGAGAGACCCCCCTCATAATTTTCCTACATTGGTCGTTTGATTCATAGGATAGAATGCTATAGGATTTTTTTCCCTATTTAATCATCTTTTAATTAGCAATCTAGCATCCACTACAACTTTTGTTGCACTTCCTTTGTTCCTACGAAGAGAGTACTTGCTCTAAATGATGTGCCGCTGCAAGAGCCGCCTATATTTATTAACCATGCTCTAAAAAGGTGGACCAGCTTTGGCTATAGTAGTACTGTACTAGGTTAGTAGGTGACCTTGCGCTTGGCTCTTCTCCTATTCCGGAAGTCGAACAATAATGATGGTACTACAGTAGTACTTCTGGCAATCTGACACCAAATGAACTGCTGCATGTCCACCGCTTGTAAGCAAAAGTTTCTCCTCGTGCTGCGAGCCACCGCGCACGTGTTGGCGAGGGAGAAGGCGTAGTGAGCAAGCTTCTCGTCGTTCTGCGAGTTGACGGGACACATCAAAGTTATTTATTAGTACTCTTGGAGTAAACTCGCTCTTCCTTGGACAAAACTATCCAATGATGGTGAAAGCCGATCCAGCTGTTGTTGACACAACGTTACTACCATTTATGAGAAGCAACTGTATCTATACGTCGGAAATTTCGGTGGTTACCTACCCAGGTCGTGATATAGTAGGCCGCTTCAGCCTAGATGATTAGTCCTGCGTTGGCCTCGAGATTTACAATAGCTGGCCCTTCCCAGAGAATCACTTGTGGTTCAAAGCAAGCGTTTCCAACACCGAGGATTGGTTGAGTTGAAGTTCATTTCATTGCTTGTTATTTGTTGTGTGATGAAAACTTTAGTATTTATAATCTATCCTCGTTGTTGTTGTGGGTTGATGACCTGTTCTATGTAATAAAATGACATGCCTGTGATAAACTTACTAAATTTATGAATGGCTATCGAGTCGCTTCTCTGAGTGGGTGCTGCAACGAGGCAAAAAAATATTTTCCGAATACATAATTGTACGTGCATTGCAACAGGTTATCGGATGAGGCCAATCAACAATAGTACACTATTTGTACTAGCTTCACATGCTGCACTATCTCTACGTCTACGTACGTAATACAACAATTTTTAAACTTGAGACCAGCCACCCATCCTCACAAAGAACACTTTTTAACCTAGCACAGACTCGAGGAAATTTGGCCACAGTGTGAGGTGGGCCATATGTTACTATGTTCGCTGTACGTAACTAGCACCTCGAATCCTCGATACTACTACTATAAGTAGTACTAGGAGTAGTAGGGTGGCATGGGCCAGAACAAGCATTCACGTCCAGGAGTACGGCACACACCACCAGCACGACTTCCATCTGACACCATATTTCTTGGAGTCCGTGCTACAGCAATCTCTTCAACCTAGTCGTTTCTCTAACTCAGCCATCGCGCGGCGGGCGAGGTGGGGGTTTGCCGATAGTCGGTTTCCTCAATTGTGGTCCCACTTGTAAGGCCAACTCCAACGCACGACCCCAAACGGACCTCTGTTCTGCCTGGATTCTGTCTGTTTGGGTAGGGCAATGGGGTCGTGTCCGGGCCATTTCTCGGATGCGGTGGTCGTGCGCCGAACGCGCGACCGCATCCCGGCCGCGTACATTTTTCTTTGCAAACACATATCTTTTTTTCATCATTGATTTTTTGGTACATGGAAATACATCACCAAAATTTTGACTAGAAAAGCAAGACCAAAGAAAACAAGAACCACAAGAATACATTTTAGAAGATATCCAACTTCCATAACTGCTCCTGTAAGTTGGATTAGTGCCTTCTCGATGCATTCATTGTTGATCTGCGGAGGCTCGATCTTGCGTGCTTCTTTCTTCTTTGAGTGTAAAGAAGTAGACTTGTCTAGCCTCTATTCTATCAACAAGTGCACTAGTCTCATCTCTAGCCTCTATGCTAGCTAAAAGTGCTAGAAAATCTACTAAATTGTGCTCTATCAATATATCATTGTACTCTTCTTCCCAATACCAAAACTTGCATCCATTCTACACAATAAAATTTTAAGTTAGCACAACTAGTCTAATCCGAGAGCACAACCGAAGATTTGGTCGAGTTCTTCCTCCTTTTGCCGACACGTGGGACATCCAGCATCCAGGTCGTGTCATGCAAGAAAATAGAGTGGTAGGTGAAGCCACGTGATGTGCATCTTGGGTTAAACTGTAAATAGAATCTTACTACTCTTGAGTAACTCCAAAAGCGGCCACCGAAGATCTTTATTGGATTTGTTTTTCATCACCAGCACGTCGAGGTGAAAGATGTGCAGCTTCAGTGGGTCCTCTTGCATTTTCACCGACATGTGGGACTGCATATGAGCAAACAGACGATGGGCTCCGCGCGTCTGCTGGCTGGCTGAGAAGAGAGATAGAGGAGGGCCGAGCACGGACTCTAGGAAATTTGTTCTACGTACTCGATATAGTGGAGTAACCAGCACCTCGATATAGTGGGGTGGCATGGGCCATAACTAGCATTCATGTCTAGCAGTATGGCACACGCCACCCACACGAGTCCCATCCGACACCAATTTTCTTAGAGTCCGTGCTACCTACAGCCATCTCTTCTCCCTCCTATTTTCTCAGCCATCGCGCGGTGGGCAGGGTGGGGGTTTGCCGATAGTCGGTTTGCTCAACTGCGGTCCCACTTGTAAGTGAAAATGCAACACATCACGCATTCCCCCTTGAGCGGCGTGCTGGACAAACCGTGTGGGGGTGCGACGTGAACACGGCAGGCTTTTCCTTTTGAACTTGTAACTTGTAAAATTTGGTTCTGCTCCATGGGGCGATCGATAGATAGAAATAACGATTTTCCCTAGAGTAATGAGAAGTTTGGTTCTGGCACGGTTCATGCATGGAGTACGTAGGAAAATTATGAAGTTGATGCGAAAGGTAAGATAATTACTAGTAGTACCATATACTACTACATGGATTTGACAGAAAGATAAAGATACATACGGATCCATCAACGACATCCTCACGCCCTAGTGCACCGGGTCACCAACCGACGTGTGAGGAGCAGCGGCGTTGGAGGCAAGCTCAACGTGCTTCTAAACAATGTCGTCCGAGGTTGCCCTGCGGTCCAAGAAGGCCAGCGTCCTATCGTCCTCCTCTTGCATGCAGTAGTCCTTGTGGACGATTTGCGCGTAGAGGTGGGTGACTATGTCGATGGTGTCTTGCTGCGCCAGGCGCTGCGCAGCGAGCGCGACCTCGAGGTGGACATTCTCCGGCGCGACGGCGGGCAGTCGCAGGGCCACCAGTGCGTCGAAGAGGTTGTCACCATAGAGGCTGTTGAGGGTGGCAGGCATCGCAGAGCCTGGGCGCGTGGGCTGGAGGCGTACGTGAAGGTCGTCCGCGAGCTTCTTGACGACGGTAAACTTGTCGAGGAAGCCGACGAGGACCTCGTCGAACAAGGAGACGAAGCTGTCGTCCAAGCGGAGGAAGTGAGAGGTCGCGTCACCTTGTGTCCAGATCTGAGATGCCACGTGTACCAGATGAATGACTCCAAGTTCGACCACCGTGATGCTAGGTGCGAGCCAAGGAACACTGTTGGAGAGACCCCCTCATAAGTTTCCTACATTGTCGACGACGAGGTGCCTATGGTGACTTCGTAAATTTCAAGATGATAGTGTCGTGCATGTGTACGTTCGTAGGGGTGAGTGTATGCGCGTGTATATGAGCGCTTGCGTCTGTACTGTGTTAAAAAACGTAAACGCGTGTCAAAAAGAGACTAGTCAGTATACTCAATATTGTGCACCTCGGAGAGGAAAATGATAGAACTAGTACGTATTTATTTACGGTGCAGATTCACTCATTTTGCTCCATATGTACTCCTTCTCGGTGTAGTCTAGTCACTTGTTGAAATCTCTAGAAGGGCAAATACTCCTTTCTAGTTTACAGGGCTATACTAGAAAGTAGTTGTACGTACTAGTACAATAGTGGGCTCACATAGCAATTTTGTCTCATGCAAGAGCCTGGCTATATGCGTGCTCCAATGTTCACAACTGCAACGTTCGGTTTGCGCTTGCCTCTTCGCCTCTTCGAGAAGACGAACAATGATGTTACTACTGCTGCTTCTACAGTGTCGAATCCACTGCTGCATGTCCGTCCACCGCGAGCGGGACGGATAGCTTGTTGTAGAAGTACTACTAAGCAAAAGCCTGTCCTCGTTTGCGAGCAACCGCGCGCATGGGTGAGGGAGAAGGCGTGTAGTAAAATCAAGCTTCTCCTCATTGTACGAGTTGACGCGACACATCATAGCACTGGCCCCACATGCTTGCCTCTAAACTTGGCTGAAAGACCCGCAGTGTACAATGTATTTGCTGCAACCTCTAACATTTACCCACCACAAATTAAAATATATGTGGCCGTATGCATCCTTCTGATGCAGAGGCCGGGGAGTCCCCCCTTTTTGAAAAAAAACAAATTAAAATATATATTCCTGTCTTGACTAGATGAGCGTGCAAACTACAATCACCAGGGTGTCAGGTAGGGCCAGAAGACTATTTTTTTTTAAACTTCGAGACGGCCACATAGCATGGAGCCGACCCCAACGATTTTAAGCTTACAGGCACGGTACACGCTATCTGTTGGGGAACGTAGTAATTTCAAAAAAATTCTACGCACACGCAAGATCATGGTGATGCATAGCAACGAGAGGGGAGAGTGTTGTCTACGTAACCTCGTAGACCGAAAGCGGAAGCGTTAACACAACGCGGTTGATGTAGTCATACGTCTTCACGATCCGACCGATCAAGTACCGAACGCACGGCACCTCCGAGTTCAGCACACGTTCAGCTCGATGACGTCCCTTGAACTCCGATCCAGCCGAGTGTTGAGGGAGAGTTTCGTCAGCACGACGGCGTGGTGACGATGATGATGTTCTACCGACGCAGGGCTTCGCCTAAGAACCGCTACGATATTATCGAGGTGTAATATGGTGCAGGGGGGCACCGCACATGGCTAAAAGATCGCTGATCAATTGTGTGTCTAGAGGTGCCCCCCTGCCCCCGTATATAAAGGTGCAAGGGGGAGTCCGCCGGCCAAGGAGGAGAGGCGCGCCTAGGAGGAGTCCTACTCCTACCGGGAGTAGGACTCCCCCCCTTTTCCATGTTGGACTAGGAGAGAGAGGGAAGAGGTGGAGGGGAGGAAGGAAGGGGGGTGCCGCCCCCCTCTCCTTGTCCTATTCGGACTGGGGGGAAGGGGCGCGCGGCCCTGCCCTGGCCTCCTCTCCTCTCTTCCACCTAGGCCCAATAAGGCCCATTAAGTTACCGGGGGGTTCCGGTAACCTCCCGGTACTCGGGAAAAATCCCGATTTCACCCGGAACACTTCCGATGTCCAAACATAGGCTTCCAATATATCAATCTTTATGTCTCGACCATTTCGAGACTCCTCGTCATGTCCGTGATCACATCCGGGACTCTGAACAACCTTCGGTACATCAAAACATATAAACTCATAATATAATTGTCATCATAACGTTAAGTGTGCGGACCCTACGGGTTCGAGAACTATGTAGACATGACCAAGACACCTCTCCGGTCAATAACCAATAGCGGAACCTGGATGCTCATATTGGTTCCCACATATTCTACGAAGATCTTTATCGGTCAGGCCGCATAACAACATACGTTGTTCCCTTTGTCACCGGTATGTTAATTGCCCGAGATTCGATCGTCGGTATCTCTATACCTAGTTCAATCTCGTTACCGGCAAGTCTCTTTACTCGTTCCGTAATACATCATCCCACAACTAACTCATTAGTCACAATGCTTGCAAGGCTTATAGTGATGTGTATTACTGAGTGGGCCCAGAGATTCCTCTCCGACAATCGGAGTGACAAATCCTAATCTCGAAATACGCCAACCCAACAAGTACCTTTGGAGACACCTGTAGAGCACCTTTATAATCACCCAGTTACGTTGTGACGTTTGGTAGCACACAAAGTGTTCCTCCGGTAAACGGGAGTTGCATAATATCATAGTCATAGGAACATGTATAAGTCATGAAGAAAGCAATAGCAACATACTAAACGATCGAGTGCTAAGCTAATGGAATGGATAAAGTCAATCACATCATTCTCCTAATGATGTGATCCCATTAATCAAATGACAACTCATGTCTATGGCTAGGAAACATAACCATCTTTGATCAATGAGCTAGTCAAGTAGAGGCATACTAGTGACACTCTGTTTGTCTATGTATTCACACATGTATTATGTTTCCGGTTAATACAATTCTAGCATGAATAATATACATTTATCATGATATAAGGAAATAAATAATAACTTTATTATTGCCTCTAGGGCATATTTCCTTCACTATCCTAGACTACTCTACACATGAAACTGCCACACGAGCGTCCGGGCTGCGCTTGGCTCTTCGCCTCTTCAGGAAGTCGAACAATGATGAAGTACTACTGCGCTGGAGGAGTACTACAGTACGCTTCTGGCCATCTGACACCGATTGAACTGCTGCATGTCCACCGCGTGCGGGAGGGAGAGCGTGTAGCGAAAGCTTCTCCTAGTCTTGCCAGCCACCACGCTCATGGGCGAGGGAGGGACGCTCCTGCCTTTGCGTGTATGACAGGTGGGCCAGACAGGTGTGTGGCCAACCTATCATACAGCCAAAGGCAGGTGCAGTTAAGTCCGCGAGGGAGAGGATAATCAAACTTCTCGTTGATGTACGAGTTGACGCGACACATCAAAGCACTGCACTCGATATATTTCAATAATTTGCGTTTACCGATGCATTAATTACAACACATGCATGCATGCCGTGACTCTCCTTTTGATACTTGCATGTGTTGATTTAATGCACCTTGAAGTAGTATAAAATATGTGACGGTAAAGCTTTGTAAGACCCCGGCCCAAGTCGAGAGATGGTTGTGCACGAGGTGGGCGAGATCATGCAGACCGAACAGGACCCGACGATAGAGCTCTCTAAGGTCTCGATGGACCTCACCGTGCTCCACTGCCCCTTGTGCCTCCGCCACTTGAATTGTGATTTCTCAACGAGTTGTGCTGAACTTCTTGTGAATTGTGGTGGTTTTCAATAATGAAAATCGGAAGGGGCAAGCCCTTCTTTGATCAAAAAAATAATTAATTGTCCTTATATATTCATCAGTCTTGCTATAAGTCGCAGTAGATGCTATATAGGTCCGTCGGATCTTACATCAAGATCCGTGCTTTCAGATTTTCTTTTTTCTCTCTTAAATCTCAGTCAAGTGAGACATAGCCACGCCATTAAACAGAGGCTCGGGCGCCATTAATGGAGACCTTGGGAGAGAGGTGGACAGCAGATGGAGGTCAAAGGGCTCTCCACCCGATAAGCACGCGCAGGGGTCTGATCGCACGCCTCTCGTACTCGAATAGCTACCCTGCACGGCGCCTAGCTAATAAAAAATGGGGACGCGTGGTGGCACGTAAATGGTACTAGTAAGTAGAACGCCCACGCTTTCAATAATACTTGTGTTTCCGATTGTAACGTGACAACACTTGTTCAAAAATGACTTTGTTGATTGTTAATGTGTGCGCCTTCGCAAATCGGACTGCAAATTTACCACAGCATGTTGGTGCCATGTCATGGCACCAAGCCAAGTTTCATTATTTTCATGCGTGTTTTGGATTTATAGGAATTAAAAAACTAAGTTTCTCAATGTTTCCAACCCAGCCACGACGCCCAGAATTTTGAATTTCGTTCCCATTTCTTGCATGGAACCTAGAAATTTACCCGAGGGCACACATGTGATTTTTCAACCAACTTCGGTGCACTGGAACATGTGCTTGTATTTCAAATTTGAATTATGCACACAAAGGTGACACGTTCCCTCCCAGAACCACGAGCCTTCTTGAGAGAAGCTCCGATTTGCAAGAAGCTTATACCAAAATTTGTTCCTATTCGGCCAATTTTTTTACCATGGCATGGTACTACCATGACATGACACCATGCCAAGTTTCATGATTTTAAAACCAAGTTTCTCAATGTTCTCGACCGAGCCACGATGCCCAGATTTTTGAATTTTATTCTCATTTTTTGCATGGGACCTACTCCCTCCTTCCATTTATATAGGGCCTAATGTGTTTTTCAAGACAGCCTTTGACTATTGACAAGATTAATAGCACATGAGATGTATACTATGAAAATTATATTATTGGAAGCTCCTTTGACATACAAATTTGAAGGTATGCTTTGTGTAAGTTGCATGTCATATATTATTGCTCTAACGTTTGGTCAAAGTTAGCCTCGAAAAACGCATTAGTACCTATATAGATGGAAGGAGGGAGTAGAAATTCACCCAAGGACACAAATGTGAATTTTCAACCAACTTTGGTGCACGGGAGCATGTGCTTGTAGTTCAAATTCGAATTATGCACATTAAATGACCAAAAACTCAATTAATGTGTAAATAAGGCCAAACGAAGCCGGAATAATTCCAAAATTTAATAGGGCACTCATGTAGTTCTATGTTGCCTTTGTAAATAAACTCAAGGGGGACAACGTATATCGTTTCGCACTCAAAGGTGGCACGTTCCCTCTCAGAACCACGAGCCTTCTTGAGAGAAGCTTCGGTTTGCAAGAAGCTTATACCAAAATCTGTTCCTATAAGGCCAATTTTTTTACCACAACATGGTAGTACCATGACATGACATCCATGCCAAGTTTCATGCTTTTCAAACGTTTTTTGGATTTACAAGAATTTTAAAATCAAGTTTCTCAATGTTCTCGGCCGAGCCACGATGCCCAGATGTTTTAATTTTATTCTCATTTCTTGCATGGTGCACGAGAGCATGTGCTTGTAGTTCAAATTTGACTTATGCACATTAAATGACCAGAAATTCAATTAATGTATAAAAAACAACAAACGAACCCGGTATAATTCCAAAATTTAACAGGGCACTAATGTAGTTCTATGTTGCCTTTGTTAAGAAACTCAAGGGGGGGCAGCGTATATCGTTTCACACTCAAAGGTGGCACGTTCCCTCTTAGAACCACGAGCTTCCAACTCGGCAAATTTTTTTACCACAACATGTTAGTGCCATGACATGACACCATGCCAAGTTTCATGATTTCCAGGCGAGTTTTGGATTTACATGAATTTAAAATCAAGGTTTCTCGGTGCTCTCGGCCGAGTCATGACGCCCAGATGTTTGAATTTCATTCGCATTTCTTCCATGGGACCTAGAAATTCAACCAAGGACACACATGTGATTTTTCAACCCACTTCGGTGCACCGGAGCATGTGCATGCAATTCATATTTAGATTATGCACATTAAAAGTCCAGAAACTCAATTAATGTATAAAAAGGCCAAATGAACCCAAAATAATTCCAAAATTTAACAGGGCACTCATATAGTTCTATGTTGCTTCTATAAATAAAATCAGGGGAGGCAGCGTATATCGTTTCGCACACAAAGGTGACACGTTCCCTCTCGGAACCACGAGGCTTGTTGAGAGAATCTCTGGTTTTGCAAGAGGCTTATACCAAAACTTGTCCCAATTCAGCCAAAAATTATAAGTATGAAAACAGGGTTTAGATTATCCCAAACATCTCGCTACCTAGACCAATAATGTACTATGATTTGAATTCAACATAAAATGGATACAAATATTTGAATTGGAGAGCGTATGGTACATGTAGTTCATAGTGAAATATGATTACTGCTATATGTATGTTTTTTGTTATCAAGATAATATTTAAATTATTTTATAACTTGACAACAATCATATTCAAATAAGGAAAATTGATTCAAATTTAGTCCATATGGTAGACGACAATATATATGTTCACATGGTGGAGTAAAATGTTCATATATGATGGAAGATCAAAGTGTACGACTACATCAATTATAAACCGCAAGGTCACCTAATGATATATTTGAATTCAACATAACGTGGATTCAAAAATTGAAATTCGAGATCATGGCATATGTAATCATATAAAAAGGGACATTACTCTTTCTTTGGTGGGAATTCATTTGTTTTTTGTTGTTGTTGAGGGAAGTGCGAATCGATTTGGTACTGTGCAGGGTAATCTTGTTCTCCCGATTTTTTTACATTTTTCTTGTAGTTTTTTCAATGGCATCTATAGCAATATAGTAAAAGGGGACATGACTCTCTTGTGTCTTGTGTGAATTGTTTTTTTACACGTTAAGTTTGTTCTGCCGAACAAGGAATCCGCACCTTGTTATCGCAAAATTTTCAAGCTCGTGTATCTTTTGTCTCACCTGCTTTGAAACTCCCGCTTATTCAACCCGCGCCGCGCCTTGTTATCCCGAAATTTGGACGCGCGCGAGAACTCCCTCATCCGAAATCGCTCCCGCAGCCCAGACACGCGAAATCCCCCTTCCACCCCTCAGCCGAAAATGAAGCTCCACGTCACGGTGTCAAAACCGGTGGGGGTACGCTGGTAACTTACCCTACATTTCGGACAAGCGCGTCCCTAAGCTTGGCTCCCCCTCCCCCTTCGCCCCCCCTCCCATTCGTACACCGAGGCCGCCAAAACCAGCGAAACCCCACGCTCCTCCGTCGGCCTCCCGACCGCCGCCCAGCCGGAGACTCTTCCCTGACTACGTCGTCCACCGCAACAGCTCGCCGTCCCTCATCCACCGCACCGGATGAGGATCCGTTGTCGATCTCGTCATCCCGCCGGATGAGCCGCCCCGTCCTCCACCTCCAAGGAGCTGCCCCGACGTTCGCCTCGTCTATCGCGCCACCTCAATCCCCACAGCGCCGTCTTGACCTGCCCCACCGGAACCGCAGCACACTCACCAATTCCTCACATGAAGCCGAGGCCAACT
Organism: Aegilops tauschii subsp. strangulata; assembly: GCF_002575655.3. NCBI lineage: Eukaryota > Viridiplantae > Streptophyta > Magnoliopsida > Poales > Poaceae > Aegilops > Aegilops tauschii. The sequence goes on from NC_053041.3 coordinate 81,905,828, forward strand.
CGGCGCCACCAAGGAGGTTCTACACTCACCGCTGCATTTTATCTTTTATTCGATCTCAGGGGGCTGCCGGTGCTCGATACCGAGCAGACATGGCGTGTCTCCATCGACGGCGCCGTCGCCAGCCACATCATCCACGGCGTCTCTCCCCCATGTCATTGCTTCCTCGGCGGCGACTTCCACAACGGCACTAGCTGCAGCTGCTCCGGCTCTCGCTTGTGCTGCGGCTCTGTTCTTGCTGTCGGTCGCGCTGCTGCACTGCTCCTGCTTTCGTTCGTGCTGCTGCTCTGCTCTTGCTCTCGCTTGCACTGCTGCTGCTGCTGCACGACCTTCGGCAGCTACAGGAGTTGCTACTTTAGCACTCGCTCGCGGTGCTACTGCACGACTTGCTCTCTGCTAGTGCGTTCCCTGCTCGAGCGTCTGCTGATTTAGATCACTGCTTATCTGCTACTAGTGCTCGAACGCCCTAAACATCTATTGCAATGCTCTGTTACTAGTTCAATTAGTTTTGACAGTAACATTCAGTTTCGACTGTGAAGTTCATTTTCTTCAGTTAAGTTCAGAGTGAACAGTACTTACAGCATCTGTCGGAGCGGCCGTGGTGCGGCTAATGCGTTTTACATCTAGCACTTTTTGGTGATGTATTTTACATCATCTATTGCAGATGATATTAGGGTCCCACTTGAGATTAACATTGTCTGTCTTGTCATGCTTCAGCTCATCGCCGTACACCTTAGCGGAGCTGCTCCAACGATGGAACCGTCCATCACAGCGGAGCAGTACCCTCGGCGCCGTTTCCAGAGGCCTCGGATCTTCTTCCCCGCCTCTAACAGTCACACCAGCATCATCACCATCCTCCACGTCCAACCCAATGATGCTGAGGTCCACAAGGCTATGCCAAAGAGGTTGTACACTCGTCGCATCACTTTGTTTCTCCATTCCTCTGTTCTTCCAATTCATGTGAGCCAAACACCCAGGTTGACTGAAATCCTATGTTTCCAAATGCTCTGTTTTGCACGTGCATTCCTATCCTATTCATGTGTTTTTCCTGTCCCTGCGTTTATAGAATCCTCCAATTCTAAGGAGCCCTTACAGATTTACTTCATTTTTAGATAGGCGTCAAAGAAAACTCTGTGTGTTATGTCCTGCTCCTGCTGTGCCGTCATCCACCCCACCTGAGGTGCACCATCGACAGAAGCGTTCGCTGTAGCAGAGATCCCCCCTACAGACTTCCTTTCGCCGCCTCAAATCATCTTCCCCATTGCCGGCAGCCACGCCAACTGCATTACCATCATCGACTGAGCACATGAACCTGAGGACTACACAGTTCCAGAAGAGAGGTCGTAGTCTTTTGTGTTTGCTTACATTATACATCGGTTATTATTACCTGCTACTTTATCGTTCAATCTTGAGTTTTGAATTTCCCATGGGTCTCATATCGAGCCAGCAACGAATAGTATCTGTCTACTATCTGGTTCATCTGGGGTCTTCTATGTGGTTCATGTTGGGTGGGCAACAAACAATAGATGATCCATTGTCTATCTTTTTAAACTGAAGCTATAATCTACCTGCTATCATAACTTTTGGATCCATCCACTCGTTTGCTACCATCAGTCTTGATTTTTGCATGCACCCCTTAGGCCTTACAAAATCTAAATTTTTTTATTATGCATGTCAGATATTGTACACAATCGTACTGAACATGTAGAGAAAAAGAGAAGACCGTTGCATGCGAATATAATGTCATGCAGACGCCGCTCCATGGTGGGCGAAGTGCCCCCCCTCCTGCATTTCCAGATTGTATTCCAGAGGAAGATAACTGTTCAGATGGAGATTCAGGAGCCGACCACGCCTGTTTACCACCTGAGGTGTTTGCTCTAACCTGGCATGCTGATGTTGGTCATATCATGCATATGGCGCCTTGCATTGCTTACATTATACATCTTATATGTCATCAGCTTAGTTTAGATTTGCTTTGTGTGAATGCCACCTGTTTGGTTTCTATATCATACTCCCACCATTCCTAAATATTTGTCTTTTTAGAGATTTCAACAAGTGACTACATACGGAACAAAATGAGTGAATCTACACTCTAAAATATGTCTATATACATCCGTATGTGGTAGTCCATTTGAAATCTCTAAAAAGACAAATATTTAGGAACGGAGGGAGTATATGGGAATTATGCAATGCCATCTTCTTTAGCCAGGCATCATATACGTGAATCATGCAATGACATCCTGTTTAGCCAGTCATCGTATATGTGAATTGTATTGTGCCATATTTTTTTCCATAATGTATTCCATTTGTCAACAATGTTTATACATTCATCTACTCTTCCTGTGCATCAGCCATTTGAGTCGGTCATGGGAAAATCTGGAGTGAAAACAAGGTCTTCTGAGCAGTCAGTGCTACCTGTCGATGCAGATTTCTTGCTGGTTACAGATAGCTCCTCAGAGGAGGATTCAGAGAGAGATGACCAGTCGTATTCCCCCCCCCTCGAGGTGCATGCTCTAACTTGGCTGGGTTATATTGCTCATATCATTCATATGGTGTCTTGCATTGCCATGCCATCTGCTTAGATTAGACATGCTTTGTGTGAATGCCTCCTTTTTGCTTTCTATATCTGATATGTGAATTATGCAATGCCATGTTTTTCAGCTAGTTATCATATATGTGAATTATGCACCGCCATGGAGCCAGGCATCATATATGTGAATTATCTCATGCCATCTTTTTTTTCATTACGTATTCCATTTGTCGACAATCTGTGTATATTGAACTACTCTTCATGTGTATCAGCCATTTGAGCCGGTTATGGAAAAATCTGGAGTGAAAACAAGGTCTTCAGACCAGGCAATGGTACCTGTTGAAGCATATATCTCGATGGTTACAGGGAGGTCCTCGGAGGAGGATTCAGAGACAGATGACCAGTCCTATATCCCACCTGAGGTGTATGCTCTAAGTTGCAATGTTTATATTTCTCATATGATGCATATGGTGTTTTGCATTGCTTAGTTTAGACATCATATGCACAATATTGAATTCTATCTGCTTAGTTTAGAGATCATACATGCGAGTGCCAGCTGCTTAGTATATGAATCAATTATGTCAATTATATCATGCCATCCTGTATACTTAGACAACATGTATGTGAATTATTTCATCCCAATCTATTTTAGAAAGCCATCATATAGTTTTGTCATGTCATCCTGTTTAGGTACTCATCATATGTTGAATTATGCCATTATATCCTATTAAATTATCCATCATATATCTGAAACTGTGTCATGCTATCCTATTTAGTTAGGCATCATATATGTGAAATTGTGTCATGCTGTCCTGTTTGGTTAGACAACATATATGTGAATTACCACATCTGTCTATCATACAATGTCTATACGTTCAATTTCTTTTCTTGTTTATCAGCCATTTGAATTGGAGGGGGTGATGGCAGTATCTAAGGGATCAAAAACCCGTTCTTCACAAAAGACAGTGCTACCCGTCGATGCAGATAGAACCATGGTTGTACTGGCCCACAAACTAGCCCCACCACACATAATCGAGACTCTTCCAGATTGCACACTTACACCGTTGGGCAGAGAACCAACTACAACCCATCTAACCGCAACCCCAGCGGATAGTAACCCACTTATAGTTGACAAACCACCATGTCCACCACAGAGTACCCCCACACGAGCAGTTTGTAAAGCTACTGCAGTGCCCAATGCACGAAGACCACCACAGCTAACCCAAACTCCACGTTTAAAGCAGAAGAGCAACTGTTCTCAGGTCAGATTCCGTAGCTATGGTCCATACTCCTTTGTTGTTGCATCACTGTATTTACTCATACCAACTACTTTCGAATTTGAAGGATCCAATTGAAACTCCAATGGCGCAACAGGTATGTTTTAAACCTATTTCTTTAACTGGATTGCTGTTCTAACTTGTTGCTCTATGTTGATTTTAGTTTAAGTTGTATAAACAGTTATGTTCTCATGTGATGCACATTACAAGTGCTACCAATGCTGTGTAGTTTCTCACACTTATACTCTGTCTATGTTGTTGTGTCTTAAAAATATATGAGTTGAACTGTGTCTCTATCTTGATTAGGGAACATAAACTAGAATGATATGGACAATACAGTGACCATAGTACATAGATATATGTTTGTTTCATGTTGTTATCCTGTCCACCATACTACTGAACCGGTTTACCAAAATGAGTTTCGTATACTACAAGCTAAACCTGTGATGTGTCTGCTTGTTTCTCTTGTAGTATGCAAACAGAATATTGGAGAAGAGCACCCCACTATGCAATGGTAGAGAAAGTAATGCAGATAAGGTTCAAGATAGTGAGACAACCCTGTTGGTCTCCAAGAAAGGTGATAAAAACGATCTTGTAGACAGTGAGAAAACCCCACAGTCCTGCGTTGATGTAGTGTTTGAGTTACTGGCCAGTACCGCTGGCACAAGCTCTTCAAACTCGCTGCCTGAATCACTTCGGCTTCTTCAGTCTCAGCTACAAGCTGAAAGGCATCAGTCAGCTATGCTGCAGCAAGAAGCCGAAGGACTGAGGAAGTCCCTGCAGAATTCAGATGCGTACTTTCTTGTGCAATAGCAAGCGCTGGAGGATTTAAGCGCCAAACAAGAGAAAGTTAATAAGCTTGCTAAGCATCTTGCCAGCATTATGGGTACCCAGGATATTGTTTCTTGAACTCTTCTGAAGTGGTTTCAGTTCTGGACTTGTTTTTCTACGGCGTTTATATGCTGCTTTGTTCCCTATATTTGCACTGGTGGCGAACTTTGATGCCCAGTGGATGTAATATGTATAATAGCCGTGATAGCCTAGCATAAGTTGCTTGCTTATTTATTTCCTTGTTGTCTTGTTTATTTGTTTGCTTGTAGTCAGTGCAGTTCTTTTTCCGCGGTTTGCTAGTGGCTGCAATAACCTATTTTTTAAAACTAGGCCACAATAACCATGGGCTTATATTTACTGTAGTGACACTAGGCCTCCTACGGGCCGTAGAAACAGTGGGCCTTCTACGGGCCGTAGAAACAGTAGGCCTTCTACGGATCGTAGAAACAATGGGCCTTCTACGGGCCATATCATCAATGGGCCTTATACGGGCCGTATGATCGGTTGGCCAAACATGGGCCAATAACAGGCCGCATTATGGCCGTACACGGGCTAGAGTTGGAATCGTCCGTTCATGGGCCGACCATAACGGGCCATCGTTAATAGGCCGTATTTGATGACGCTATGAAAACGGCCCAACGTATTAACGGACCACAAACGGGCCGACTGTAACCACGGGCTGAATTTGGCCCACAAGAAGAAAATGACAGTAACGGGCCATAAGTGAACGAATGCTGGAAATGAGCCCAAGAATAAATGGGCTCTAAGAAGGCCGGAAGATAACATGGGCTGGAAACGGCCCAACGGACTAACGGGCCGTTAATGGGTATGAAGTGATACACTGTTCATTACGGTCCAGTTTCACCACGGGCCGTTAATGGGTGTAAAGTGATACATTGTTCATTACGGGCCAGTTTCACCACAGGCCGTTAATAGGCCAAGAGTTACATAGGGCCTCATATGGGCCGAAAGACGTCATGGGCCATACATGGGCCAAAAGTGAAAACGGGCTGGAATCATATTGGACGGCCCAGATGACGCTACTGGGCCTAATTCGGATAGGGCGTAACGGGCCTTGGGTTAGCGGGCTGTAAATGGGCTATATGCAAACAGGTCGTTAACAGGCTTTCCATGGGCCGGCCCGCCATCTTTTGACCAAGTCAAACGGGCCGGCCTTTTCACAGGAATGGGCCTCTATTGGGCTGTGCCACGTGTCGACGTATCATAGGCGCCTTCTGTCCAATGAGTGGATGACATCTGTCCCAACGATGAGCCGACACGTGTTTCCTCCAGCCAATGATGATTTTACACGTGGAAAATCTCCATTGGTCGGGGCTGTTAATGGGTTATCGGATCCAAAACCTGACCCGATAGCTTAACGGCGTTCCGTTACGGTGGATGCCACATGTCGGTCACCCTTGACGAAAGCACTTCTGTGACGCGCGATTTATCGTCATGGAAGTGGACACTTCCGCGATGATAATTTTGGTAATTTCATGGAACACTTCTACGACAGCACAGGTATGACTATCTTGATTCTGTCATAAATTTGTCATGGATGTACATGCATGAAAAAACGCGACCTACTGTGACAAACACGTATCATCATTGAAGTGTATTTTTTTGTAGTGCACTTGACTCAACTGGGAGTTAATCTTCTTGATGATAGTGTCATTGACAGAGTTCTTCAATCACTGCCACCAAGCTATAAAAGCTTCGTGATGAACTATAATATGCAAGGGACGGATAAGACAATTCCCGAGCTCTTCGCGATGCTAAAGGCTGCGGAGGTAGAAATCAAGAAGGAGCATCAAGTGTTGATGGTTAACAAGACCACTAGTTACAAAAAGCTAGGGTTTCTGCCTCCCGTCGGTGCCGCTGCAGGTCCCTCCTCTCCGGTGGCCCTAGGGCCATGGGGGTGTGGCGGATCTCGGCAAGGGCCGGTGGGAGGGTTCCGTTTTTAGTCGTTTCTTTCAGTTTTGCTAGGGTTTGTGTCCTACTCAGGATGACGAGACGGCGGCGGCTCCCTGAAGATGGAATAAAGGTCTTCCCGCCTAGGCCCCGTTCCGGCGGTGCGTCTAGCATCGTTGGTGGGCAAGTGGACGTGTGTCTCCGGCGGATCTATCTTTGGTGGAATTGCTCGGATCTCGTCGTTCTTCATCTCTGTTCGTGTGTCTACGGATTGGATCCTTCCGATCAACGTTATTCTTCATCTGCGGCGGTTGCTGTTCTGGTGCACTACTAAGGAAAACCCTAGTAGTAGCGCGGGTTTTGAGGCTATCAGCAGCGCGGGTAGCCGCGCTACTAGTAAGGCACTACAGCTAACTGTTAGTAGTAGCGCGGTCTGTACCCGCGCTACTACTATTAACTATATCAGCAGCGGTTTTCCAGAACACGCTACTATTAGTTAGCTGTAGCGCTTTCCTAGCCCCGCGCTACTGCTATGTGTTTCATCATTTCCCCCCGCTTCCTACCCAGTTTCAGTTTCAATAAACTGCAATTTCCAGATACTAGGTACTACTAGATATCAATTTCATCAAGCATTATAGGTATTAGGTAGTACTACCTCCATTCCAAATTACTCGTCGTGGTTTTAGTTCAAATTTAAACTAAAACCACGACGAGTAATTTGGAACGGAGGGAGTACTAGATAACAGTTTCATGTATAGTCAACATGCATCCTCAAGCAGTACAAGGTGATATCGACGACGATCATCATATGTAGTTCTACATGATATCGACGACGATCATCATATGTAGTTCTAGATGATATAGCCATACACACATATGTTGTTCTAGATGATATCGATGACGATCATCATCCTGAAGCCTGGGCGGTGGGTGTTCTTGATAGTAATTAGGATGGCCTGTCCAACACGAAGATTCTTGCCAACGAGGATTCTCTTCCACCCAACCGAGTTTAAGTGTGTGCGACCGTTTGTGTCCATGCGGTAAGTCCAGGTGGTGATGGAGCCCCTTGCGGTAAGGCGTAGTCCAGCTGAGCCTTCTTCATCAGGCTCGGTACCACAACTCACAGATAGGTTTTTTCGCAATTTCTGAATAAGAAAAACATATCAATTTATAAATAGCCTCGCACATACTCTTGCAAATATATTTCTATTAAGTATAGATTTCTACACTATCAAAAGACATAGTACTACGCATTTGTACTAATTAAGCATGAATTCTACTAATAAGTATATATGGATTATCTACACTATTAATAGTTCCTTGGATTCTACACTAATAAGCATGTGATCAGACTCTACACTAAAGCATATCATCGACTAGATTCCACAAAGCATATCATTGGACTCTACACTAAGCATATCATTGGATTCACTAAGCATATCATCGGATAATTTGCATTTGTAAGTATAACAATAAAGCATATATATATATATATCATCAAATAACTACAGTCAGTATAACATACCATTTCATGCCGATCGACCATGGTACCTGTCAGGCGGGTCACGAATGGCACCCCCACAAAGTCATCATGTGGCGGAATTATGTCCCATAGGTTGCACACCTCCTCCTCGCTCAGCCTCATTCTTTGAGCTATGATGGCTTCATGAAGTGGGTTCTCATCATCTTCATCGAGTGGGTCCTCATTATCTTCATCATCTTCGTCATCTTCATCATCTTCGTCATCTTCATCATCTTCCACCAGGTTGATATAAATGACAGCCAACTTGGGTCTTTCTGCTCTGAAGGAGAAGCTGATCAACTCACCACCAGTAAGACGCATGCGGGCGAGGAAACAGGCCCATCCATCTCCTCCAATCTGCGACATATTGCGTCCTTTCTCAACCTCCATAGTGTACGGCCCCCAGGAGCCTCCAATGTCACAGTGTCTCCTGTCGGCTTGTTGAATTTCAACCTCACATTGCATGGGAGGATCTATGTAAAAAAAGCAAAATGACACAATGTAGTAATGCCAACACTAAAAATAAAATAGTTTTTACATTTCATCTAATTTCTTAGCGCCGCATGACGGAAACTCGGCTGGAAGTAGATGCCGAACAGCTTGCCAGTTGCAAGGCTGCTGGCGCACCTTGACTTGCACAGTCGACATGGTGGTGGTGGTGGTGGTGGCACCATTTTCCTAAAGCAAAATGATCAAAGGATTAACGATCCCCTTCACAGGAAAGAAAAACAGTAGCATGTGATATTTTTGGTTCTTCCGCGAGAAGCAATTTGATGGACAATTATAATCCTAAGATCTAGTAACATATTAGATGACAAGGTACCACCTACCAAAGCATTTCGGTGGCACCTATTGCCGAAAAAACTTCTCACAAATATCTACCAAATCAGGGTACCACCTACCAAGACATTTCATCTAATTTGGCCCCTATTGCCTAAGATAATTGATTAAAAAAACAAGTGGTAAATTTCACTAAATTGGCACCTACATTTTGCCAAAAAATAACTTATTACAGAAAACAAAAGCATCTAGCTATCCATGTACAGAAAAAATAACAATAAAATGGTGCATACTAAATCAACTAGCCTACTAAATCAACTAAATCAACTAGCCTACTAAATCAACTAGCATACTAAATCAACTAGCATACTAAATCAACTAAATCAAAATGTTCTAAATCAACTAAATCAACTAACCTACTAAATCAACTAAATCATATCAACTAAATCAAAATGTTGCATATGAACTAGCCTACTAAATCAAAATGTAGCAGGGAGGAGGGGTTGTGGATGGAGGGGGGAGGAGGGAGAAGGAGGGGCGACTCGAGGAGGGAGAAGAGAGTAGGACGGAGGAGGAAGGCGGAGTGAGGAGGAGTGGAGGGAGGACGGAGGAGGAAGGCGGAGCGAGGAGGGGCCGGCCAGCGGCGAGTGGAGGAAGGACGGAGGAAGAGGCCGGTACCGAGTCTAGCGAGGAGGAGGAGGTGAGGGCGGCACAGAGGAGGACGGGCGACGGGGGAGGACCGGCGCAGGGGGTTGAGGAGGAGATAGGGTGAGTGTGAGTGTGAGTGGATCGTATAGAGGAGAGTGGGGGTGGGAGATGGAATGGCTTAGCAGTAGCGCGCTATAGAGAAATGCGCTACTGCTAACCGACCTAGCAGTAGCGCCCTTCACAAAGAACACGCTACTGCTATGTGTCAGCATGTAAAGATAGACATCAAAAATACATTGATCATCAATGATCTTTTTGTGTACAATCTGATTTGTCAATATGAGTCCTCACCGGTTTAGGAACCGGTGAAGACTCATATTGCGGCCACAAATTCTACACATAGAGTTCAATGAAGACCAAGTGCTTGTGAAAGTTTGAGAAGTAACATATTTAAGGTGGTAGAAACTCTCTTCACGTTGCGAGGTGGGACTAAATTTTTGTAGTAAACTTAGCAGTAGCGGTCATTGTGGAAATGCGCTACTGCTATGATCCGTAGCAGTAGCGCTCTTCGTATTAACGTGCTGCTGCTAGAACTAGCCTCGCGGCGGCGTCGTGGCAATTATAGCAGTAGCGCGTCTTAGAGCGGGAGCGCTACTGCTACATTAATTTCAGCAGCGAGTTTTGTGTGCGCGCACTACTGCTATGTAGCAGCAGCGCCTTATTTTAAAGCGCGCTGCTGGTAAGATTTTGTGTATAGGCTTTTCCCTAGTAGTGGTGTGCTGGTCCTATGGGGCCTTAGCACAACGACTTCCCGACTGTCTACTACAACAAGTTGTGCCCGATTCCGGCGATGGAGGGGCGATGACGGCGGCGCGCCTTCAGCTCGCTTCAGTGTTTGTAGTCGTCGCTAGGTGGTCTAATGATCTGGTTGTAATTTCTATTATTTCTGGTATTCGTTGTACTGCCATGTTTGAAGATGAATAGATCGAAATTTTTCTCGCAAAAAAAAACAAGACCACTGGTTTCAAGAAAAAGGGCAAAGGGAAGAAGGGGAACTTCAAGAAGAACGGCAAGCAAGTTGCTGCTCAAGTGAAGAAGCCCAAGTCCGGACCTCACCCTGAGACTGAGTGCTTCTACTGCAAAGGGACTAGTCACTAGAAGCGGAACTGCCCCAAGTATTTGGCGGATAAGAAGGATGGCAAAGTGAAAGGTATATTTGATATACATGTTATTGATGTCTACCTTACTATAGCTCATAGTAGAGCCTGGGTATTTGATACTGGTCCTGTTGCTCATATTTGCAACACAAAACAGGGGCTACCGATTAAACGAAGATTGGCTAAGGACGAGGTAACGATGTGCGTGGGAAATGGTTCCAAAGTCGATGTGATCGCCGTCGGCACACTACCTCCACATCTACCATCGGGATTAGTTTTAGACCTAAATAATTGTTATTTGGTGCCAGCGTTGAGCATGAACATTATATCTGGATCTTGTTCAACGCGAGACGGTTATTCATTTAAATCAGAGAATAATGGTTGTTCTATTTATATGAGTAATATCTTTTATGGTCATCCACCCTTGATGAGTGGTCTATTTCTATTAAATCTCGATTGTAGTGATACACATATTCATAATATTGAAGCCAAAAGATGCAAGGTTAATAATGATAGTGCAACTTATTTGTGGCATTGTCGTTTAGGTCATATTGGTGTAAAGCGCATGAAGAAACTGCATGCTGATGGGCTTTTGGAATCAGTTGATGCTTGCGAACCATGCCTCATGGGCAAGATGACTAAAACTCCGTTCTCCGGAACAATGGAGCGAGCAACTGACTTGTTGGAAATAATACATACTGATGGATGCGGTCCGATGAGTGTTGAGGCTCATGGCGGGTATCGTTATTTTCTGACCTTCACAAATGATTTGAGCAGATATGGGTATATCTACTTGATGAAACATAAGTCTGAAACATTTGAAAAGTTCAAAGAATTTCAGAGTGAAGTGGAAAATCATCGAAAGAAGAAAATAAAGTTTCTACGATCTGATCGTGGAGGTGAATATTTGATTTATGAGTTTGTTCTTCATTTGAAACAATGTGGAATAGTTTCACAACTCACGCCACCTGGAACACCACAGCGTAATGGTGTGTCCGAACGTCGTAACCGTACTTTATTAGATATGGTGCGATCTATGTTGTCTCTTACTGATTTACCGCTATTGTTTTGGGGTTATGCTTTAGAGACGGCTGCATTCACGTTAAATATGGCACCATCTAAATCCATTGAGACGACACCATATGAACTGTGGTTTTGGCAAGAAACCTAGGTTGTCGTTTCTTAAAGTTTGGGGCTGCGATGCTTATGTGAAAAAGTTTCAACCTGATAAACTCGAACCCAAATCGGAGAAATGTGTCTTCATAGGATACCCAAAGGAGATTGTTGGGTACACCTTCTATCACAGATCCGAAGGCAAGATATTCATTGCTAAGAATGGATCCTTTCTAGAGAAGAAGTTTCCCTCGAAAGAAGTGTGTGGGAGGAAAGTAGAACTTGATGAGGTAATTGTACCTTCTCCCGAATTGGAAAGTAATTCATCACAGAAATCAGTACCAGCGATTCCCACACCAATTAGTGAGGAAGCTAATGATGATGAACATGAAACTTCAGATCAAGTTACTACCGAACCTCGTAGGTCAACCAGAGCAAGATCCGCACTAGAGTGGTACGGTAATCCTGTTCTGGAAGTCATGTTACTTGACCATGATGAACCTACAAACTATGAGGAAGCGATGATGAGCCCAGATTCCTCGAAATGGCTTGAGGCCATGAAATCTGAGATGGGATCCATGTATGAGAACAAAGTATGGACTTTGGTTGACTTGCCCGATGATAGGCAAGCAATAGAGAATAAATGGATCTTCAAGAAGAAGACTGACGCTGACGGTAATGTTACTGTCTACAAAGCTCGACTTGTTGAGAAAGGTTTTCAACAAGTTCAAGGAGTTGACTACGATGAGACCTTCTCACCCGTACTGATGCTTAAGTCTGTCCGAATCATGTTAGCAATTGCCGCATTTTATGATTATGAAATTTGGCAAATGGATGTCAAAACTGCATTCCTTAATGGATATCTTAAAGAAGAGTTGTATATGATGCAACCAGAAGGTTTTGTCGATCCTAAAGGTGCTAAAAAAGTGTGCAAGCTCTAGCGATCCATTTATGGACTTGTGCAAGCCTCTCGGAGTTGGAATATACGCTTTGATAGTGTGATCAAAGCATATGGTTTTATACAGACTTTTGGAGAAGCCTGTATTTACAAGAAAGTGAGTGGGAGCTCTGTAGCATTTCTAATATTATATGTGGATGACATATTGTTGATTGGAAATCATACAGAATTTCTGGATAGCATAAAAGGATACTTGAATAAGAATTTTTCAATGAAAGACCTCGGTGAAGCTGCTTATATATTGGGCATCAAGATCTATAGGGATAGATCAAGACACTTAATTGGACTTTCACAAAGTAGATACCTTGATAAAGTTTTGAAGAAGTTCAAAATGGATCAGTCAAAGAAAGGGTTCTTGCCTGTGTTACAAGGTGTGAAGTTGAGTCAGACTCAATGCCCGACCACTACAGAAGATAGAGAGAAAATGAAAGTCATTCCTTATGCCTCAGCCATAGGTTCTATCATGTATGCAGTGCTGTGTACCAGACCTGATGTGTGCCTTGCTATTAGTTTAGTTGGGAGGTACCAAAGTAATCTAGGAGTGGATCACTGGACAGCGGTCAAGAACATCCTGAAATACCTGAAAAGCACTAAGGATATGTTTCTCGTTTATGGAGGTGACAAACAGCTCGTCGTAAATGGTTACGTCGATGCAAGCGTTGACACTGATCCGGATGACTCTAAGTCACAAACCGGATACATATTTATATTAAATGGTTGATGTCGCTTGAAGCTATGTCGGTATTTCCCCAAAGAGGAAGGGATGATGCAGCACAGCGGCGATAGGTATTTCCCTCAGATATGAAACCAAGGTTATCGAACCAGTAGGAGAACCAAGAAACACAACGTAAGCAGCCCCTGCACACAAATAACAACACCTCGCAACCTGACGTGTTAAAGGGGTGGTCAATCCCTTTCAGGTAATGGCGCCAGAAATTGCGTGTTGACGGGAGAAAGTTGCAACAGATTGATAGATCGAACGCCAAATAAAATAAATAGAAATAAAATGCAGCGAGGTATTTTTGTATTTTTGGTTTAATAGATCTGAATAAAAAGTGCAAATAAAATAGATCGCAAAGCAAATATATGAGAAAGAAGACCCGGGGCCGTAGATTTCACTAGTGGCTTCTCTCGAGAAAGATAGCAAATGGCGGGTAAACAAATTACTATTGGGCAATTGATAGAACCTCAAATAATTATGATGATATCCATGCAATGATCATTACATAGGCATCACGTCCAAGATTATTAGACTGACTCCTGCCTCCATCTACTACTATTACTCCACACATCGACCTCTATCTAGCATGCATCTAGTGTATTAAGTTCATGGAAAAACGGAGTAATGCAATAAGAACGATAACATGATGTAGACAAGATCTATCTATGTAGAGATAGACCCCCATCGTTTTATCCTTAGTAGCAATGATATATACATGTCGTTTCCCTTTCTGTCACTGTGATCAGGCACTGTAAGATCGAACCCACTACCGGGCACCTCTTCCCATTGCAAGATAAATAGATCAAGTTGGCCAAACAAAACCCAAATATCGGAGAAGAAATACGACGCTATAAGAGATCATGCGTATAAGAGATCAAAGAAACTCAAATAACTTTCATGGATATAAAAAGATATGACTGGTCATAAAGTCAATGTTCATTAGATCCCAACAAACACACCGCAAAAAGAGTTACATCATATGGATCTCAAAGAGACCATTGTATTGAGAATTCAGCGAGAGAGAGAAAGCCATCTAGCTACTAACTACGGACCCAAAGGTCTACAAAGAACTACTCACGCATCATCGGAGAAGCACCAACGGAGGTGGTGAACCCCATCCGAGATGGTGTCTAGATTGGATCTGGTGGTTCTATACTTTGCGGCGGCTGGATGAATATTTCGTAGAGTCCCCTAGGGTTTCTAGAATATTGGGATATTTATAGAGCAAAGAGGCGGTCCGGGGGGCACCCGAGGTGGGCACAACCCACCAGGGCGCGCCTGGGCCTCCTGGCGCGCCCTGGTGGGTTGTCCCCTCCTCGGGACTCCCCCCCAGGTGCAACCAGGGCCCATTAGCTTCCTTCTGGTCCATAAAAAATCTCCATGGAGTTTCGTGGCATTTGGACTCCGTTTGATATTGATTTCCTGCGATGTAAAAAACATGGAAAAAAACAGCAACTGGCACTTGGCACTATGTCAATAGGTTAGTACCAAAAAATGATATAAAATGGCTATAAAATGATTATAAAACATCCAAGATTGATAATAAAACAGCGTGGAACAATCAAAAATTATAGATACATTAGAGACCTATCAGCATCCCCAAGCTTAACTCCTGCTCGTCCTCGAGTAGGTAAGTGATAAAAACAGAATTTTTGATGTGGAGTGCTATTTATCATGTCATATCATATTCTTTTCTTTGTGGCATGGACATTTGGACTTTTATGTGATTCAAAGCAATAGTCTAGTTTTGACATAATAATTTAGATACTCAAGCATATCAACAAGCAACCATGTCTTTCAAAATATCAATGCTAAAATAAGTTACCCCTAGCCCATCATGCTCAAACATTGATCCATTCGTGAAACACACTCGAATATGAGCTACACCCAATACTTAAGTATGATCATATTGCCTCCTAGTTGGTGCTTTTTATGAGAGAAGATGGAGACTCAAATTCAAAAATAAAAATTGCATAAAGTTAAAGAAAGGCCCTTCGCAGAGGGAAGTTGGGATTTGTAGAGGTGCCAGAGCTCAAAGCAAAAAAATTAGAGATAAAAACATTTTGGGAGGTGTATCCATCCCACCAACGAAAACGACTCAAAGTTCCGAACACTTTCCATGCTAGATATGCCATAGGAGGTTTCCAAACAGAAAATAAAGTTTATTCCTTTCTCCACCATTCTTTCACTTTCCATGGCTAGCCGTATCCACGGGTGCCCTCCATACCAACACTTTCCAAGGAATTTATTATTTGACAACATAAAGTAAATTCACTTTTGCATTTCGGGACTGGGCATCCCTAAAACCTTTGCCTTACTCTCGTGCAATGACAAGTGAATAAACACTCATCATGAGAATAGCACATCCAGCATGGAAAATATTAGCCACCCGTTACCGTTCCGCGAGCGAAACGAACACACAAAAGAGAAGTTTATTTTGAAAATTAGAGATGGCACATGCAAATTTTCTTAGAACGGCAAAAGAATACCGCATATAGGTAGATATAGTGGACTCATGTGGCAAAACTGGTTTAAAGGATTTTGGATGCACAATTAGATATCATAATTGGTGCAAAATGAAGGCTAGCGAAAGATTAAGAAGCGACCAACAAAGAAACGAATAATCTCATAAGCAAGCATTAAGCGTAATTAACACCGAATAATGCACCACAAGTAGGATATAATTTCATTGCATGACTATTGACTTTCGTGCATGCATAGGGAATCACAAACCATAACACCAACATTCTTACCAAAGCATAATTAATCATCAACATAACTCACATATCACATCATCATATATCAAAACTATTACTTAGAATCAACTTTATTTTGTCCAATGATCTTTAGGAATTTTTTTTACTTATCCTTCTTGTATATCTATCACTTTGGGACTAATTTTCATGTGTTGCTTTTCATAAGCTCAAACAAATATGAGTGAAGATCATGAGCATGAATTTTTTGATTTCTCTCAAAATAATTAAGTGAAGTAAGAGAGAATTTCTTCAAAAATATTAAGCACACGGTGCTCAAAAAGATATAAGTGAAGCACTAGAGCAAGTCCTAGCTCATAAAAGATTTAAGTGAACGTAGAGAGCAATTCTAACAAGTCATGACATAATTTTGGCTCTCTCAAATAGGTGTGTCCAGCAAGGATTGATGACTTAAAACACAAAATAAAACAAGCAAAGACTCATATCATACAAGATGCTCCAAGCAAAACACATATCATGTGACGAATAAAAATATAGCTTTGAGTAAAATACCAATAGTTGTTGGAAGAAAGCGGGGATGCCACTCGGGGGCATCCCAAAGCTTAGTTGGTTGCTCATTTTTGTATAATAGCTTGGGATGTCGGGGCATCCCCAAGCTTAGGCTCTTCTATCCTTCCTTCATCCATCGTAAGATAACCCAAAACTTGAAAACTTCAATCACACAAAACTCAACAAAACCTTCGTGAGATCCGTTAGTGTAAGAAAAATAAATCACTACTATAACTACTGTATCAAACCAATTAATATTTTGTTTTTGTATTATATCTACTGTATTCCAACTTTTCTATGGAAAAAAATCATCAAAGAAAACCATAGAGCCATCAAAATAAGCACACAACACAAAGAAAACAGAATCTGTCAAAACAGAATAGTCTGTAGCAATCTGATTTGTTCGAATACTTCTGGAACTCCAAAACTTCTACCAAATTAGGAAGACCTGGGTAATTTGTATATTAATCTTCTGCAAAACGAATCAGGGCAAAATCACTTTTCTGTGATTTATGAAAATTATTTCGTGAGCGCAAAGTTTCTGTCTATTTCAGCAAGATCGAACAACTATCACCCAAGAAGATCCTAAAGGCTTTACTTGGCACAAACACTAATTAAAACACAAAAAACACAATCATAACAGTAGCATAATTTTTCTAACACTCAAGAAGAGAAAGCAAAAAGAAAAAAGAAAATTTATTCATTGGGTTGCCTCCCAACAAGCGCTATAGTTTTACGCCCTTAGCTAGGCATAATATTTCAACGATGCTCACACAACAGATAATAATTGAAACACAAAGAGAGCATCATGAAACATGTGACAAACACATTTAAGTCTAACGTACTTCCTAAGCATAGTAATTTTATAGGAAAACAAATTATCAAGACAAGAAACATCTAGCATATGCAAAGGAGAGGAATAAAACATTGACAATCTCAACACAATGAGAGGAAATTTAATAACATGAAAATTTCTACAACCATATTTTCCTCTCTCATAATAATTATATGTAGGATCATAATCAAATTCAATAATATAACGATCATATAAATTTTTCTCTTTATGATCCACATGCATGCAAAGTTTGCAATCTTCCAAAATAGTGGGATTACCATCAAATAAAGTCATGACCTCTCCAAACCCACTTTCATCAAAAATTTCATAAGATTGAACACTCTCCAAATATGTGGGGTTATTTTTAGCTAAAGTTGACACTCTTCCGAACCCACTTTCAATATTAGCACAAACATATTCATCATGAGGCTTAAATAAATTTTCAAGATCATAAGAAACATTATCACCCCAATCATGATCATTGCAATAAGTAGCGGACATGACAAAACAAGCATCCCCAATCTTGGGGTTTTGCATATTATTAGCATAATTGACATTAATAGAATTTATAGTAAAATTATTGCAATCATGCTTTTCATTCAAGGAGCTATCATGAATCACTTCATAAATTTCTTCATCACAATTTTCAGATTCACGATTCTCAAGCAAAACTTCATAAAGATAATCTAGTGAACTCAATTCACTAGCAATGGGTTCATCATAATTGGATCTTTTGAAAAGATTAGCAAGCGGATGAGGATCCATATCAATAGATCTTTAGCAAGCGAAGATGCAAGAAAATAGAAGACACATGGAAACACAAGAAAACATAGCAAACAAGAGATCTGACGAGAAAAAGGTGAACGAGAAAAGAGGGCGAATAAAACGGCAATTCTTTGTGAAGTGGGGGAGAGGAAAACGAAGGGCAAATGGCAAATAATGTAAACTGCAAGTAGATGAGATTTGTGATTAGGAACCTGGTATATGTTGAATATGCTCCCTGGCAACGGCGCCAGAAATTCCTTTTGATGTTGCTTGAAGCTACATCGGTATTCCCCCAAAGAGGAAGGGATGATGGAGCACAGATGCGGTAGGTATTTCCTTCAGATATGAAACCAAGGTTATCGAACCAATAGGAGAACCAAGCAACACAACATCACAAACAACAACACCTCGCAACCCGACGTGTTAAAGGGGTTGTCAATCCCTTTCGGGTAACGGCGCCAGAAATTGCGTGTTGACGGGAGAAAGTTGCAATAGATTGATAGATCGAATGCCAAATAAAATAAATAGAAATAAAATGCAGCAAGGTATTTTTGTATTTTTGGTTTAATAGATCTGAATAAAAAGTGGAAATAAAATAGATCGCAAAGCAAATATATGAGAAAGAAGACCCGGGGGCCGTAGATTTCACTAGTGGCTTCTCTGGAGAAAGATAGCAAACGGCGGGTAAACAAATTACTGTTGGGCAATTGATAGACCCTCAAATAATTACGACGATATCCAGCAATGATCATTACATAGGAATCACATCCAAGATTAGTAGACCGACTCCTGTCTGCATCTACTACTATTACTCCACACATCGACCGCTATCCAGCATGCATCTAGTGTATTAAGTTCATGGAAAATGGAGTAATGCAGTAAGAACGATGACATGATGTAGACAAGATCTATCTACATAGAGATAGGCCCCATCGTTTTATCCTTAGTAGCAACGATACATACGTGTCGTTTGCCTTTCTATCACTGGGATCAAGCACCGTAAGATCGAACCCACTACCGGGTCCCTCTTCCATTTGCAAGATAAATAGATCAAGTCGGCCAAACAAAACCCAAATATCGGAGAAGAAATATGAGGCTATAAGAGATCATGCATATAAGAGATCAAACAAAATCAAATAACTTTCATGGATATAAAAAGATATGACTGATCAAAAACTCAAAGTTCATCAGATCCCAACAAACACACCGCAAAAAGAGTTACATCATATGGACCTCCAATAGACCATTGTATGGAGAATTGAACGAGAGAGAGAAAGCCATCTAGCTACTAACTACGGACCCAAAGGTCTACAAAGAACTACTCACGCATCATCGGAGAGGCACCGATGGAGGTGGTGAACCCCATCCGAGATGGTGTCTAGATTGGATCTGGTGGTTCTGGACTCTGCGGCGGTGGATGAATATTTCGTCGACTCCCCTAGGGTTTCTGGAATATTTGGGTATTTATAGAGCAAAGAGGCGGTCCGGGGGCACCCGAGGTGGGCACACCCCACCAGGGCGCGCCTGGGCCTCTTGGCGCGCCCTGCTGGGTTGTCCCGTCCTCGGGACTCCCCCCAGGTGCAACCAGGGCCCAATAGCTTCCTTCTGGTCCATAAAAAATCTCAGTGGAGTTTCGTGGCATTTGGACTTCTTTTGATATTGATTTCCTGCGATGTAAAAAACATGAAAAAATAGCAACTGGCACTTGGCACTATGTCAATAGGTTAGTACCAAGAATGCTATAAATGATTATAAAACATCCAAGATTGATAATAAAACATCATGGGACAATAAAAAATTATAGATACGTTGGAGACGTATCAATGGTGGAGCTGTCAGCTGGTGCTGTTCCAAGCAGAGCGTCATGGCGGGATCTACGTGCGAAGCGGAGTACATAGCTGCTTCGGAAGCAGCAAATGAAGGAGTCTGGATGAAGGAGTTCATATCCGATCTAGGTGTAATACCTAGTGCATCGGGTCCAATGAAATCTTTTGTGACAATATAGGAGCACTAGCCTTGGCGAAGGAATCCAGATTTCACAAGAGAACCAAACACATCAAGAGACGCTTCAATTCCATCCGCGATCAAGTCAAGGAGGGAGACATAGAGATTTGCAAAATACATACAGATCTGAATGTTGTAGACCCGTTGACTAAGCCTCTTCCACGTGCAAAACATGATCAGCACCAAGAATCCATGGGCGTTAGAATCATTACTATGTAATCTAGATTATTAACTCTAGTGCAAGTGGGAGACTGAAGGAAATATGCCCTAGAGGCAATAATAAAGTTGTTATTTATATTTCCTTATATCATGATAAATGTTTATTATTCGTGCTAGAATTGTATTAACCAGAAACTTAGTACATGTGTGAATACATAGACAAACAGAGTGTCACTAGTATGCCTCTACTTGACTAGCTCGTTAATCAAAGATGGTTAAATTTCCTAACCATAGACATGTGTTGTCATTTGATGAACGGGATCACATCATTAGAGAATGATGTGATGGACAAGACCCATCCATTAGCTTAGCATAATGATCATTTAGTTTTATTGCCATTGCTTTCTTCATGACTTATACATATTCCTCTGACAGTGAGATTATGCAACTCCTGAATATAGGAGGAACACTTTGTGTGCTATCAAACGTCACAACGTAACTGGGTGATTATAAAGATGCTCTACAGGTGTCTCCGAAGGTGTTTGTTGAGTTGTCATAGATCGAGATTAGGATTTGTCACTCCACGTATCGGACAGGTATCTCTGGGCCCTCTCGGTAATGCACATCACTATAAGCCTTCCAAGCAATGTGACTAATGAGTTAGTTACGGGATGATGCATTACGGAACGATTAAAGAGACTTGCCAGTAACGAGATTGAACTAGGTATGAGGATACCGACGATCGAATCTCGGGCAACTAACATACCGATGACAAAGGGAATGACGTATGTTGTATGCGGTTTGACCGATAAAAATCTTTGTAGAATATGTAGGAGCCAATATGAGCATCCAGGTTCCGCTATTGGTTCTTGACCGAAGATGTGTCTCGGTCATGTCTACATAGTTCTCGAACCCGAAGGGTCCGCACGCTTAACGTTCGATGACGATTTGTATTATTAGTTATGTGATTTGATGACCAAAGTTTGTTCGGAGTCCCGGATAAGATCACGGACATGACAAGGAGTCTTGAAATGGTCGAGAGGTAAAGATTCATATATTGGAAGGTTATATTCGGATATTGGAATGGTTCCGAGTGATCTGGATATTTTTCCGGAGTACCGAGGGGTTACCGGAACCCCCTAGTGAAGTGTTGGGCCAACATGGGCCTAAGGGAGATAGAGGAAAGCCCACGGGAGGTGTCCGCGCGCTCCCCTCCTTGGGAGTTCGAATAGGACAAGGAGGACGGGGCGGCGCCCCCCTTCCCTTTCCCTCTCCCTCTCCTTCCTATTCCCTTCGGTGGAAGAAATGAAAGGGGGGCGAATTCTACTTGGACTAGGAGTCCAAGTAGGACTCCCCCATGGCACGCCCATCCTGGCCGCTGGCCTCTCTCCTCCCCTCCTTTATATACGTGGCCAGGGGGCACCCCAAAGCACAACAGACAATGTCTTAGCCGTGTGCGGTGCCCCTCTCGACAGTTTAACACCTCGGCCATTAACACCTCGGCCATATTGTCGTAGTGCTTAGGCGAAGCCCCGCGCCGGTAACTTCATCATCACCGTCGCCACGCCATTGTGCTGACGAAACTCTCCCTCGACCCTCTACTGGGTCAAGAGCTTGAGGGACGTCATCGTGTTGAACATGTGCTGAACACGGAGGTGCCGTACGTTCAGTACTTGGATCGGTTGGATTGTGAAGACGTTCGACTACATCAACCGCGTTACTAAACGCTTCCGCTTTCGGTGTACGACGGTACGTGGACACACTCTCCCGTCTCGTTGCTATGCTTCTCGTAGATAGATCTTGCGTGATCGTAGGAATTTTTTTGAATTGCTAGGTTCCCCAACAAATTTATCATGGATTTCAACAAAGAAATACAATCAATCAAAGAGCAACTATCATAATTAAAGTCTTTGTAATCCAAAAGAGTGGGCACATCACTAGTTAAAGTTTTGACCTCTTCAAACCCACTTTTATCAATTTTCTCAACAAGATTTTCACCCTCCGAATTATCGGGACGCCTTCTTGCTAAAGTTGACTCTTCTCCAGTCCCTGTTTCATCAATCTTAATTTTACTAAACAAGGATTCAATAGAAGAAACACTAATCATTTTATGATCTTTATCACTTTTATGAAAGCAATCACTAGAAAACGCTTTTATTAAAAATTCTCTTTTAGCTCTAAGCATAGCGGTTCTTTTCTTACTTTCATCCATAGAAACATAAAGAGCTTTAATTGATTCCTCAACCTTGGGCAAAAAATATTCATCTTGAGACTTTCTACATCATGAGAAATTCTATCAACACTTCTAGACAAATCATCAATCTTACTCAACTTTTCTTCCATTCTAGCATTGAAAACTTTTTGTGTGTTGATAAATTCTTTAATACTATTCGCAAGATCAGAGGTGTTCCTATTATTATTATAAGGAGGATTGCCATAGGAATTACCATAATTATTAGAGGAATTACTAGGAAAAGGCCTAGGATTGAAATTACCTCTATAAGCATTCTAATTGAAATTATTTCGCGAGATAAATTTCACATCTATGGCATCACTATTTTGCTCAATGAAAGCAGACAAAGGCATATCATTGAAATCAATAGGAGCACTTTTACTAGCAACCAATTTCATAACAGCATTAACTTTTTCACTCAAAGAAGAAATTTCTTCAACAGAATGAACTTTTTTACCAGTAGGAGCTATTTCGGTATGCCATTGTGAATAATTTGCCATAATATTATCAAGAAATTTGGTGGCTTCACCCAAAGAAATTTCCATAAAATTACCACCCGCGGCGGAATCTAAAAGATTACGAGAAACAAAATTCATCCCCGCATAAAATTTTTGTATGATCATCCAAAGATTTAACCCGTGAGTTGGGCAAATCCTTAGCATCATTTTCATCCTTCCACATGATTGTGCAACATGCTCATGTTCAAGTTGCTTGAAATTCATGATCTGGGTTCTAAGGGAAATAATTTTTGCGGGCGGAAAATACTAAGTTATAAAAGCATTTTTGCACTTATTCCAAGAATCGACACTATTGCGAGGCAAAGAAGAAAACCAATTTTTTGCAGAATCACGCAAAGAAAATGGAAATAATTTCATCTTCACAACATCATTGTCCACATATTTTTTTTTCTTTTGCATATCGCATATTTCCATGAAGGTATTAAGATGGGATGCGACATCCTCATTAGGAGTACCAGAAAATTGATCTTTCATAACAAGATTCAGCAAAGCAATATTAATATTAATATCACAAGATTCTGCACTAGTGGCGGGAGGAGCAATAGGAGTGCCAATAAAATCATTGTTGTTGGTATTTGAGAAATCACACAACTTGGTGTTCTCTTGAGTCATTGTGATTAAGCAACAAGATTGCACTCAAAAACAGATCCGGTAAGAAAACGGCGAACGAAAAAGAGGGCGAATAAAATGGCAAATTTTTGTGAAGTGGGGGAGAGGAAAACGACAGAAAATGGAAAATAATGCAAATTGCGAGGAGATGAGATTTGTGATTAGGAACCTGGAAGATGTTGAAGATACACCCCGGCAACGGCACCAGAAATTCCTTTTGATGTCGGCTAGGACTACGTCGGTATTTCCCCAAAGAGGAAGGGATGATGCAGCACAACGACGGTAGGTATTTCCCTCAGTGATGAGACCAAGGTTATCGAACCAGTAGGAGAACCAAGCAATACCATGTAAACAACACCTGCACACGAATAACAAATACTCGCAACCCGACGTGTAAAAGGGGTTGTCAATCCCTTCCGGGTAACTACGCCAGAAATTGGCAAATGGACGTGAGAGAGTTGTAAATATTGATAGATCGAACGCCAAATAAAATAAAGTGCGGCAAGGTATTTTTGTATTTTTTGGTCTAGTAGATCTGAAAATAAAAGTAAAGGAAAATAAATCGCAAAGGCAAATATATTAAAGAAGAGACCCGAGGGCCGTAGATTTCACTAGTGGCTTCTCTCGAGAAAAATAGCAAACGGTGGGTGAACAAATTACTGTTGGGCAATTGATAGAACTTCAAATAATCATGACGATATCCAGGCAATGATCATTATATAGGCATCACATCCAAGATTAGTAGACCGACTCCTGCCTGCATCTACTACTATTACTCCACACATCGACCGCTATCCAGCATGCATCTAGTGTATTAAGTTCATGGAGAAACGGAGTAATGCAATAAGAACGATGACATGATGCAGACAAGATCTATTTATGTAGAAATACACCCCATCTTGTTATCCTTAATGGCAACAATACATACGTGTCGGTTCCCCTTCTGTCACTGGGACTGGGATCAAGCACCGTAAGATCGAACCCATCACAAAGCACCTCTTCCCATTGCAAGATAAATAGATCAAGTTGGCCAAAGAAAACCCAAATACCGGAGAAGAAATACAAGGCTATAAGCAATCATGCATATAAGAGATCAAAGAAGACTCAAGTAACTTTCATGGATAAAAAGATAGATCTGATCATAAACTCAAAGTTCATCAGATCCCAACAAACACACCGCAAAAAGAGTTACATCATATGGATCTTGTAACGCCCCCGATTCACTCGTACACTAATCATACACGCAAACGTGTACGATCAAGATCAGGGACTCACGGGAAGATATCACAACACAACTCTAAAACATAAATAAGTCATACAAGCATCATAATACAAGCCAGGGGCCTCAAGGGCTCGAATACAAGTGCTCGATCATAGACGAGTCAGCGGAAGAAACAATATCTGAGTACAGACATAAGTAAACAAGTTGGCCTTAAGAAGGCTAGCACAAACTGGGATACAGATCGAAAGAGGCGCAGGCCTCCTGCCTGGGATCCTCCTAAACTACTCATGGTCATCGTCAGCGGCCTGAACATAGTAGTAGGCACCCCCAGTGTAGTAGGAATTGTCGTCGACGGTGGCGTCTGGCACCTGGGCTCCAGCATCTGGTTACGACAACCAGGTAGAAGGGAAAGGGGGGAAAGAGGGAGAAAAGCAACCGTGAGTACTCATCCAAAGTACTCGCAAGCAAGGATCTACACTACATATGCATGGGTATATGTGTAAAGAGGCAATATCGGTGGACTGAACTGCAGAATGCCAGAATAAGAGGGGGATAGCTAGTCCTATCGAAGACTAAGCTTCTGGCAGCCTCCATCTTGCAGCATGTAGAAGAGAGTAGATTGAAGTTCTCCAAGTAGCATCGCATAGCATAATCCTACCCGACGATCCTCTCCTCGTCAACCTGCGAGAGAGCGATCACCGGGTTGTATCTGGCACTTGGAAGAGTGTGTTTTATTAAGTATCCGATTCTAGTTGTCATAAGGTCAAGGTACAACTCCGGGTCGTCCTTTTACCGAGGGACACGGCTATTCGGATAGATAAACTTCCCTGGAGGGGTGCACCACATAACTCAACACGCTCGATCCCATTTGGCCGGACACACTTTCTGGGTCATGCCCGGCCGCGGAAGGTCAACACGTCGCAGCCGTACCTAGGCACAACAGAGAGGTCAGCACGCCGATCTAAATCCTATGGCGCAGGGGTCTGGGCCCATCACCCATTGCACACCTGCACATTGCGTGGGCGGCCGAAAGCAAAACTAGCCCCCTTAATACAAGAGCAGGCTTACGTTCCAATCCGGCGCGCGCTGCTTAGTCGCTGACGTCACAAAGGCTTCGGCTGATACCACGACGTCGAGTGCCCATAACTGTTCCCGCGTAGCTGGTTAGTGCGTATAGGCCAGTGGCTAGACTCAGATCAAATACCAAGGTCTCGTTAAGCATGTTATTTTGAAGTAACCGCGAACGCCGATCAGGGCCAGGCCCACCTCTCTCCTAGGTGGTCTCAACCTGCCCTGTCGCTCCGCCACAAAGATCCACTCGCGGGTACTCCTACGAGCCGACCCGACTTTAGTCACCACGGGTATCATATATTATGTATATAAGTATATACCCGTGATCACCTCCCGAGTGATCATGGCCCGATAGTATAGCAAAGCAGACGAACAAGAATGTAGGGCCACAGATGGAATACTAGCATCCTAAACTAAGCATGTAGGTTTGCAGGTAAAGGTAACAACAGTAGTAGCAAGGACAGGCTATGCATCAGGATACGATTAACGGAAAACAGTAACATGCTACACTACTCTAATGCAAGCAGTAGAGAATAGAATAGGCGATATCTGGTGATCAAGGGGGGGCTTGCCTGGAAGCTCAGCCGAGAAGGAGGGGTCGTCAACACCTTAGTCGTATGGGTAGCAGCGGCGTCGGTCTCGGAGTCTAGCGAGAGAAGACGGGGAAGAAACAATAAATATAATGCAAACAAATGCATGATGATGCATGACATGGCAATGAGCGTTGCTAGGGGTACCCTATCGAGGTAGTAGGTGATACTGGCGAAGGGGGGAAACATCCGGGAAAGTATTCCCGGTGTTTCGCGTTTTCGGACAGATGAACCGGAGGGGAAAGTTGCGAGTTCGATATGTTAGGGATGTGTGGCAGACGAACCACCTGCGTATCCGGATTTGTCTCGTTGTTCTGAGCAACTTTCATGTAGAAAGTATTTTCATCCGAATTACGGATTATTTTATATGATTTTCTAAAGATTTAACCATTTCTAATTTTAATTATTTATTTAAATCCAACATTATCCAGAACAGTGAATGATGACTCAAGCATGACATCAGAGTGATGTCACCAGGTCAACTGGTCGGTTGACCAGTCAAACCAGACAGGTGGGCCAAGTGGGACCCACATGTCATTGTCAGGGGCACTAACAGGGGGGTTTAGACTAACTAAATGGTTTAATTAGTGGGTGGGGTCTAGCAGTCAGGGACTATTTAGTTAACTAAACTAATTAATGAAATAATTAGCATTTTAGTTATTTACAAAAAATGTTTTAAACGACGCGGGCCCGCATGTCAGTGGCAGTAGCTGCCACATCAGCGCAGTTGACTTCGGTCAACGTGGCCAGTTGGGGCCCCTAGGCCCACAGGCTGTGACCCAGGGGTGGGCCCCGATGTGCCAGCTCAGCGGAGCCGCCGGAGTAGCTCCGGTGAGCTCGCGCGCAGCGGCCGAACGCCGGCGAGTGTCGGGATTCACCTACGGGGCACCAAATCGAGCGCCTTCTCTTGCGTTCGAAAGAGGAGAGTGCCCCGCGTCTATCTACGGTGTCGGAATGCGCGGGGGTGGCCGGAAATGACGGCGGCGAGCACATCGGCGGATGGCCGGAGTCGGGCGTGAGAGGAAACGGCGAGGCAGCACCCTAGCGAGCAAACTGAGAGGCCAGGCGAGACGTACGTGAGGCGGCGAATGCAACAGGCATTGGCCCGTGACCATTTGGTCATCGGAGGCACACCGGCGACGAGCGCAGGCGGCAACAATGTTCGGGTGTGCATGGAAACAACGACTCCGGGCACGGAGAGCAGCGGCAAGTGGCGCGTTCGAATCCTACGGCTACGGCGAGCACGACTGCGAGCTCACTCGAGCTCGACAGCGTCTGTGGCGATAGCAGCAGCAACGACGGCGGAGCTCCGTTTGGGAAAACATGGTGCGCCGGCTACGGGCGGCGACAGGCAGTGCAGAGAGGACGGGAAGGAGGGCGTGGAGCTCACCAAGCGGTCAGGAAAGACCCTTGGTGGTTTAGGAGCAGCAGAGTTGACGGTGCTCGTCGAAGACGCGCCGGAGATCCGAGGAACAAGACGAGGCTGAGGCAGCGTTCGCAGGCGCCCGGCGTCCTGTGGCTCGTCAGGGAGGCGTAGTCGAAGGAGGTGGAGCGAGCGGACACGTCGGAGAGGTGCGGAGGTCGCGGTGGCCACGAGTTCTACGGCGGTGAGGCCATGGCGGCGCTCGGATGCGGTGGGGAACGAGGGGGAGAGCGAGGTGGATCTGAGGGGAGAGGGAGAGGCGGAGATATGGGAGGAGAGCGGGGTGAGTGGGAGAGGGGCCCGAGGAGGCGGGGGCGCTGGCGATCTTATCCCCTCCTCGACGCCAACAAGGGGGTTCGGTGGCGACCGCGCCCTGTAGCGGCACGCAACCGAGGAACAGGAAGAGGGCGCGGTCGGGGAGCTGGGCCGGTTGGGCTGGTTGGTTGGCTGCTGGCTAGCTGGGCCTTTCGGCCCAGGGGGAGAGGGGTTTCTTCTTTTTTTTTAGTTTTGATTTCTGTTTTTATATTTTATTTCTTTTATTTATTTTATTTCCTGTTTTAAATCACTTTAAAATATTTAGGCAATTTCTAAAAATGAGTTTTCTCCACAATAATTACCTAGGCATTTAACTGCGCACTCCGAACATTTTTATTTTAATGTTTGAAAACTTTTGTTTCCTGCCATATTTTGAATTGATTTTTGAATCGGTTTTGAACTAACGAAAGATTAGCAACAGTAACGGAGGTGACGTGGCATCATTAGGAGAGTTTTACTATAGCTTAATTATCCGGGCGTTACAAATCTCCTCCACAACAAGAAATCTCGTCCCGAGATTTTACGGGGTAGAAGGAAACAGTGCGGGGTATTCATCACGTAGGTGATCCTCGCGTTCCCAAGTGGCTTCATCTTCAGAATGGTGCGACCTCTGGACTTTGAGGAACTTGATCGCCTTCCGATGTGTGCAGCATTCAGCTTGGTCGAGAATGCGGACTGGATGCTCTTTATAGGAGAGGTCCTGCTGCAATTCGAGCACTTCATGATCTACTGCTCGGATTGGGTCCTTGAAGCAATAGCGGAGCTGTGACACGTGGAACACATCATGAACCTGAGATAGGTTCGGCGGAAGCTCCAGTTGATATGCCACTTTTCCACGCCTTTCTAGAATAGTGAATGGGCCAATATAGCGACGAGCTAGCTTGCCCTTGATCCCGAAGCAGTGAGCACCCTTCATTGGTGTATATCGAAGATAGGCCTTTTCGCCAGGTTGATAGACCATGTCTTTATGTTTACGGTCATACTGACTCTTCTGACGCGACTGAGCAGTCTTGAGATTCTTGCGAATAATGCGGACTTGTTCTTCGGCATGTTGGATAATATCCGGACAAAGAGTGGACATTCCCCAGTTTCTGACCAGTTCAGAGGGGTTCGGCACTTTCGTCCATATAACACTTTGAACGGGGCCATCTTCAGACTAACTTGATAGCTATTATTATAAGAGAACTCAGCACACGGGAGAGATTCCTCCCATTTCTTGCCGAAGGAAATAACACAAGCTCGAAGCATGTCTTCGAGAACTTGGTTGACACGTTCAACTTGCCCTTGCGACCGAGGATGAAACGCAGTATTGAATGACAGATGAGTTCCCATAGCTTCTTGGAAACTTGCCCAGAATCTTGAAGTGAATAAGCTGCCATAGTCTGAACTGATTACCAGTGGAATACCGTGAAGTGAAACAATTCTGGACATGTAGAGAGTTGCAAGCTGACTAGCAGTGATTGTTTCTTTGAAACTTTAGAAAGCCGGTCAATGACGACAAGAATAGCATCATTACCTTTTTGCGACTTGGGAAATCCAGTGACGAAGTCCATATCAACATGGTCCCATTTCCATTCAGGGATAGAGATAGGTTGCAGAGTTCCAGCAGGCCTTTGATGTTCTGCTTTGATACGATGGCAAACATCACACTCAGCAACATAACGAGCAATGTCTTGCTTCATATTAGACCACCAGAATCTTTGACGAATGTCTTGGTACATCTTTGTACTACCAGGATGAATAGACAAAGGCGTATCATGAGCTTCTTTCATAACCTCCTGTGTCATATCCAGGTTTTTCTCTGCACATGGCACCACTAGGCGGCCCTTGAAGTACAAAGTGCCATCATCAGCAATAGTGAAGAATGAGGGCTTTCCTTCTGCGAGGTAGCACTTAATCTTGTGGGCTTCAGAGTCATGTCCATGTATTCTCTTGATGGAGTCCAAGAGATCTGGTTCGACAACCAGGGTATTGAGGGAACCCTGGGAAACAACACGGAGGTTCATCTTGCGAAACTCCTTAGGAGGGGGAGCGAGTGCACCCGGAGGAACAATATGGAGGTTCAGCTTTCTGAATTCTTCAACAAGCGAGGGCCGAACTTTGTGAACCTGGAGGTGGTTGCAGTAAGACTTGCGGCTCAAGGCATCAGCCATTACATTAGCCTTGCCTGGCGTATAGGAAATACCCAAGTCAAAGTCTGCAACAATCTCCATCCATCTGTGCTGACGGAGGTTCAGGTCTGGCTGAGTAAACAGATACTTCAGACTTTGGAGGTCGGTGAAGATCTCGCAACGATTACCGAGAAGCTAATGTCGCCACTGCTTCAGTGCATGAATGACAGCAGCAAGTTCGAGGTCGTGAACTGGGTAGTTCTCTTCGTGAGGGCGCAATTGCCGACAGGCATAAGCAATCACTTTGCGGTCTTGCAGTAGGACATAGCCTAATCCTTGTTGGGAAGCGTCGCAGTAAATGACGAAGTCCTTCTTAGTATCAGGTGGAGCAAGCACTGGGGCAGAAGTCAACTTGTCTTTGAGTGCCTGGAAACTTTCCTGACATTTGTCTGTCCATTGGAACTTGACGCCCTTATGCAACAGGTTAGTCAGAGGCCTGGCGATCTTGGTGAAGTTCTCGACGAATCGACGGCAATAGCTGGCGAGACCGAGAAAACTTCTGACTTGCTGAACGTTCTTGGGAGGAGTCCAATCAAGAATAGCCTGGACTCGTTCAGGGTTGACGGCAATACCATCCTTAGAGATGACATGCCCAAGATAGGTTACTTCGGGTAGCCAGAATTCACACTTGGAGAACTTGGCATATAGCTGATGCTCTCGTAGCTTTTCCAGCACAAGACGAAGATGTTCAACATGTTCTTCTTCATTCTTGGAAAATAACAGGATATCATCCTGATAAACTACGACGAACTTGTCGAGGTAATCCAAGAATATATAGTTCATCAAACGAGAGAAGGTAGCTGGAGCATTGGTTAAGCCAAAAGACATGACGGTGTACTCGTATGAACCATATCGAGTCACGAAGGCGGTCTTTGGGATATCCTCTTCACGAACACGGATCTGGTGGTAACCCAACCTCAACTCGAGTTTAGAGAACACTGATGAACCAGCCAGTTGATCATACAGATCATTGATCCGAGGAAGAGGATATTTATTCTGAATGGTAGCTTGGTTTATAGGACGGTAGTCTTGAACTAATCGATTTGTCCCATCTTTCTTCTTGACAAAGAGAGAAGGTGCTCCCAAGGAGAGCAACTTGGGCGAATGAAACCTTTGCGAAGAGATTTGTATATTTCCTCCTTAAGCTCAAGGAGTTCATGCGGCGGCATCTTGTAGGGTCGCTTGGCTATAGGAGTGGTGCGTGGTTTCAAGTCGATGATGAATTCGATACCTCTAGCAGGGGGAATCCCTGGAAGTTCTTCAGGAAAGACGTCAAGGAATTCACGCACGACGGGAATGTTTTCAATGCCCTCGAGTGGTGCAGCCTTCAATGCATTCAATGCATAGAGCCTTGCCTCGACATTCTGAACCGGACGAGCATTGTAGCTTATTATTTCATCAGAAGGGTGTAGCAAATGGACGGTCTTGGTGGCGCAAACGATAGAAGAAATATGCGCTTTTAACCAATTCATTCCCAGAATGAGATCAATGCTACAGGACTTCAGTACGATGGGAGAGACAAGAAATTACAGTCCTTCGATTTCAACGGGGACGTCGTTGCAAATCATGGAGGTTCGACATTGGCCCACGGGCGTGCGCACTAATAGCGAAGCGTTCATGTCCTCACATTTAATGTCGTGCAAGCATGCAAAATCTTCTGACATGAATGAATGTGATGCACCTATATCAAATAAAACGGATGCTGGTACTGAATTTACGAGGAGTGTACCCATCACAGTAGCAGGCTGGTCTTGAGCTTCGTTCAGATCAACGTGGTTGGCATGAACACGACCATAAGACTTAGCATTGTTGTTGCGGGGCTGGTTGCTTCCACGGCCAGCTGCAGGAAGGGCCAGTTGATTCTGGTTCTGATTGCAGTCCCTGGCACGATGACCTGGTTGACCACACTTGTAACGCAGACCATTATTGGGAGTGGGAACTGGAGCTTGGGGTGGTGGAGCTGGAAGCCTTGGCTGCCTAGATGGTGGAGGAGGCAGACGAGGTGCAGCATAGGTCTGCCTTGGGGCAGGTGCATTTGGACGGTACATGCTGTTCGGGATCCATATCTTACGCTTCTGCAAGGGCGGGCCTGAAGATGAGCCCGTGTCACAGTTGCGCCTGTGAGAGCTCTGGTATTCCTGTAGACCAGTTTCGACATTGATGGCCTTGTTCACCAAGGTGGCGAAATCAATAAAGTCATGCACTAGAAGTGCGAGCTTGATGTCATCTTGAAGGTCGTCACGGAACTTCTCCTATCTGCGTGCATCAGTTGCAATGTCCTCTTCAGCACAGCGAGACAAGTCCAGAAACTCCCGCTGATAAGCTTCAACAGTTTTGTTGCCTTGGGTGAGGTTGCAGAACTCACGCTTCTTCCGGTCCATGACTCCCTGAGGAATGAAGCGGGCACGAAAAGCAGCTTGGAAGTCTGGCTAGGTGATGATTGTTCCAGCTGGCAGAGTACGCCTGTGGCTGTCCCACCATTGAGCTGCGGGTCCCTTCAGGAAGAAGGAAGCAAAGGTGACATAGCTGGCAGGGGCTACATTAGCAGACTCCATCTCATAGGTCATGTCACAGAGCCAGTCATCAGCATCCAGAGGCTGAGTTGAGTTGCGGTACACAGTTGGGTTGAGGCGCATGAAATCCTGCAGAGTTACTGGGGTTGGCTGCTGGTTCATATTGGGGCGAGGAAACTGAGCCATAATATTTTCCATGAATTGGCGGTTCAGTTCGAACTGTTGGATCATACCAACCATGTACTCAGGCGGTGGTGGGGCGTTGCCACCACTACCACGACCACCTGGTCTAACCATCCTACTAATATATAACAGGGGTAGTTCAACATTGAGAAATTTGCAAAGACAAGAATCATTCACGATGAAACATGCATAATGAAAGGAGCACGATAGCTACTACATAGTAGTCGGCATATCTTACAAAAGGATCATGCATAGAGTTCGGTACACAGAGTTTAGTACATAGACTAAAGACATCATAGGCGGCACGCAGGCTCGCGACGAATGCATCTATCACTACTAAGCAAGACTACATCAGTCCCAAGAGGTACTATGGAGGTAGGTGTAGCCTGAAAGCTGGTAGTGTCGCATCGGGAACTCCACGTCGGCAACCTGGGGTCCGCGGATACTCTGGTGCAGAACCCGGCGCTCAAGTGGTAGAAGAGGACCAAGTGCGGGAGAGTAGCCTCCCACATCTGGCCAGCCGACACCCTGGGGCATCACGGTCCTGGTTGGGTAGATCGCAGAATGCGGCAGACCATCAGATCGGACAAGGGGGTGCAACAGCGTCAGAGCACGGTAAAGGTGCTGACGGGTGGTGTACAACTCATGGCGAAGAGCTCGGTTAGCTCGATCCAGCCCATCAGCATGCAGAACCAAGTTCTGATGGTAGAAGGGCTCTCGGGTGACAGTGGAGTAGGCAGCAGTGTAGTATCCCTCCGCACCAACATCGGATGCGATAGCAATGTGCCTGAAAGGGGAGGTGTCCAACTCCCGATACTCTCCACGAAGACGTGTCAGAGCAGCATAAGCGGCATCGTGAACTGCCATATTGATGGTCACTCCAACACCATGAGCAGTGTGCAGCACAGTAGTGGAGTCATACTCCCGAGAGTAGAGGTGGACGATGGCACGATACTGCTCCTGGTTAAAGTCCTAGTACTCCTCGTAGACGGTGTACTCAGGGTGCCAGCGATAACCCAGATAGGTCATCATCTCAGCTAGCACAGCAGGTGATCCCGAGACACCAATGGCCATCGTGTGGCGCACGACCTGCCTCGTGGGTTCCATCTGAAAGCAAAGATGTTTCAAAGGAGTCAAATGACAGTGTGGGAATTGTTCAAAATACTATTCTAAGGAATAACTATGGCTTATCCAACTTTGGGGTGAATGTGGTGACGGGAACCTAGTGTTAGAGTTAGTAAATTCGTTTAACCCGAGTAGAAGAGAGTTCAGAGTCCCAGAGTAAAGGTCGAGGAGTAAAAGATCCTAGTACCACCCAATGGCGACGTGGGCCCGTAAGACACACACCCATGTTAGTAAAAGTTTTGCAATGTATAGACTCGACTTCGGCTAAGGAGTGTGGAAGGGGGATTCCTACAGGCAGTCGGCTCTGATACCAACTTGTGACGCCCCTGATTCAATTGTACACTAATCATACACGCAAACGTGTACGATCAAGATCAGGGACTCACGGGAAGATATCACAACACAACACTAAAACATAAATAAGTCATACAAGCATCATAATACAAGCCAGGGGCCTCGAGGGCTCGAATACAAGTGCTCGATCATAGACGAGTCAGCGGAAGCAACAATATCTGAGTACAGACATAAGTAAACAAGTTTGCCTTAAGAAGGCTAGCACAAACTGGGATACAGATCGAAAGAGGCGCAGGCCTCCTACCTCGGATCCTCCTAAACTACTCCTGGTCGTCGTCAGCGGCCTGAACGTAGTAGTAGGCACCCCCGGTGTAGTAGGAGTCGTCATCGACGGTGGCGTCTGGCTCCTGGGCTCCAGCATCTGGTTGCGACAACCAGGTAGATGGGAAAGGGGGAAAAGAGGGAGAAAAGCAACCGTGAGTACTCATCCAAAGTACTCGCAAGCAAGGATCTACACTACATATGCATGGGTATATGTGTAAAGAGGCAATATCGGTGGACTGAACTACAGAATGCCAGAATAAGAGGGGGATAGCTAGTCCTATCGAAGACTAAGCTTCTGGTAGCCTCCATCTTGCAGCATGTAGAAGAGAGTAGATTGAAGTTCTCCAAGTAGCATCGCATAGCATAATCCTACCCGACAATCCTCTCCTCATCGACTTGTGAGAGAACGATCACCGGGTTGTATCTGGCACTTGGAAGGGTGTGTTTTATTAAGTATCCGGTTCTAGTTGTCATAAGGTCAAGGTACAACTCTGGGTCGTCCTTTTACCGAGGGACACGGCTATTTGAATAGATAAACTTCCCTGCAGGGGTGCACCACATAACCCAACACGCTCGATCCCATTTGGCCGGACACACTTCTCTGGGTCATGCCCGGCCCCGGAAGATCAACACGTCGCAGCCCTACCTAGGTACAACAGAGATGTCAGCACGCCGGTCTAAATCCTATGGCGCAGGGGTCTGGGCCCATCGCCCATTGCACACCTGCACGTTGCATGGGCGGCCGGAAGCAGAACTAGCCCCCTTAATACAAGAGCAGGCTTATGTTCCAATCTGGCGCGCGCCGCTCAGTCGCTGACGTCACGAAGGCTTCGGCTGATACCACGACGTCGAGTGCCCATAACTGTTCCCGCGTAGCTGGTTAGTGCGTATAGGCCAGTGGCTAGACTCAGATCAAATACCAAGATCTCGTTAAGCGTGTTATTTTGAAGTAACCGCGAACGCCGACAAGGGCTAGGCCCACCTCTCTCCTAGGTGGTCTCAACCTGCCCTGTCGCTCCGCCACAAAGATCCACTCGCGGGTACTCCCATGAGCCGACCCGACTTTAGTCACCACAGGTATCATATATTATTTATATAAGTATATACCCGTGATCACCTCCCGAGTGATCACGGCCCGATAGTATAGCAAGGCAGACAGACAAGAATGTAGGGCCACAGATGGAATACTAGCATCCTAAACTAAGCATGTAGGATTGCAGGTAAAGGTAACAACAGTAGTAGCAAGGACAGGCTATGCATCAGGATAGGATTAACGGAAAAGAGTAACATGCTACACTACTCTAATGCAAGCAGAAGAGAGTAGAATAGGCTATATCTGGTGATCAAGGGGGGCTTGCCTGGAAGCTCAGCCGAGAAGGAGGGATCGTCAACACCGTAGTCGTACTAGGTAGCAGCGGCGTCGGTCTCGGAGTCTAGCGAGACAAGAGGGGGAAGAAACAATAAATATAATGCAAACATATGCATGACTATGCATGACATGGCAATGAGCGTTGCTAGGGGTCCGCAATCGCGGTAGTAGGTGATACTGGCGAAGGGGGGAAACATCCGGGAAAGTATTCCCGATGTTTCGCGTTTTCGGACAGATGAACCGGAGGGGAAAGTTGCGAGTTCGATATGTTAGGGATGGGTGACGAACGGGCTGCGTATCCGGATTCGTCTCGTCGTTCTGAGCAACTTTCATGTAGAAAGTATTTTCATCCGAGTTACGGATTATTTTATATGATTTTCTAAATATTTAATCATTTTCTGATTTTAATTATTTATCTAAATCCAACATTATCCAGAACAGTGAATGATGATGCAAGCATGACATCAGAGTGATGTCACCAGGTCAACTGGTCGGTTGACCAGTCAAACCAGACATGTTGGTCCAGTGGGACCCACATGTCATTGTCAGGGGTACTAACAGGGGGGTTTAGACTAACTAAATGGGTTAATTAGTGGGTGGGGCCCAGCAGTTAGTGACTATTTAGTTAACTAAATTAATTAATGAAATAATTAGCATTTTATTTATTTACAAAAATGTTTTAAACGACGCGGGCCCGCATGTCAGTGGCAGTAGCTGCCACATCAGCGCAGTTGACTTCGGTCAACGTGGCTAGTTGGGGCCCCTAGGCCCACAGGCAGTCACCCAGGGGTGGGCCCCGGTGTGCCAGCTCAGCGGAGCCGCCGGAGTAGCTCCGGCGAGCTCGCGCGCAGCGGCCGAACGCCGGCGAGTGTCGGGATTCGCCTACGGGGCACCAAATCGAGCGCCTTCTCTTGCGTTCGAAAGAGGAGAGTGCCCCGCGTCTATCTATGGCGTCCGAACTCGCGGGGGTGGCCGGAAATGATGGCGGCGTGCACATCGATGGACGGCCGGAGTCGGGCGTGAGAGGAAACAGTGACGCAGCACGCTAGCAAGCGAACTGAGAGGCCAGGCGAGACGTACGTGAGGCGGCGAATGCAACGGGCGCTGGCCCATGACCATTTGGTCATCGGAGGCACGCCGGCGACGAGCGCATGCGGCAACGACGTTCAGGTGTGCATGGAAACAACGACTCCGGGCACGGAGAGCAGCAACAAGTGGCGCGTTCAAATCCTACGGCTACGGCGAGCACGACTGCGAGCTCAGTCGAGCTCAACAGCGTCTGTGGCGATAGCAGCAGCAATGACGGTGGAGCTCCGTTTGGGCAAACATGGCGCGGCGGCTACGGGCGGCGACAGGCAGCGCAAAGAGGACGGGAAGGAATGCGTGGAGCTCACCGAGCGGTCACGAAAGACCCTTGGTGGTTTAGGAGCAGCATAGTTGACGGCGCTCGTCGGAGACGCGCTGGGGATCCGAGGAAGAAGACGAGGCCGAGGCAGCGTTCGCAGGCGCCCGGCGTCCTGCGGCTCGTCAGGGAGGCGTAGTCGAAGGAGGTGGAGCGAGCGGACACGTCGGAGAGGTGCGGAGGTCGTGGTGGTCACGAGTTCTACGGCGGCGAGGCCATGGCGGCGCTCAGATGCGGAGGGGAACGAGGGGGAGAGCGAGGTGGATCTGAGGGGAGAGGGAGAGGCGGAGCTCTGGGAGGAGAGCGGGGTGAGTGGGAGAGGGGCCCGAGGAGGCGGGGGCGCTGGCGATCTTATCCCCTCCTCGACGCCGGCGAGGGGGTTCGATGGCGACCGCGCCCTGTAGTGGCACGCAACCGAGGAACAGGAAGAGGGCGCGGTCGGGGAGCTGGGCCGGCTGGGCCGGTTAGGCTGGCTGCTGGCTAGCTGGGCCTTTCGGCCCAGGGGGAGAGGGGTTTCTTTTTTTTTTTCTTTTTAGTTTTGTTTTCTGTTTTTGTATTTTCTTTCTTTTATTTATTTTCTTTTCTGTTTTAAATCAGTTTAAAAT
Organism: Aegilops tauschii subsp. strangulata; assembly: GCF_002575655.3. NCBI lineage: Eukaryota > Viridiplantae > Streptophyta > Magnoliopsida > Poales > Poaceae > Aegilops > Aegilops tauschii. The sequence goes on from NC_053041.3 coordinate 81,944,266, forward strand.
ATTTAGGCAATTTCTAAAAATGAGTTTCTCCACAATAATTACCTAGGCTTTTAACTGCACACTCCGAACATTTTTATTTTAATGTTTGAAAACTTTTGTTGCTTGCCATATTTTGAATTGATTTTTGAATCGGTTTTGAACTAACGAAAGATTAGCAACAGTAACGGAGGTGATGTGGCATCATTAGGAGAGTTTTACTGTAGCTTAATTATCTAGGCGTTACAGATCTCCAAGATACCATTGTATTGAGAATCAAACGAGAGAGAGAGAGAGGAAGCCATCTAGCTACTAACTACGGACCCGTAGGTCTACAAAGAACTACTCACGCATCATCGGAGAGGCACAAACGGAGGTGGTGAACCCCATCGGAGATGGTGTCTACATTGGATCTGGTGGTTCTTTACTCTACGGCGGTGGATGAATATTTCGTCGACTCCCCTAGGGTTTCTGGAATATTGGGGTATTTATAGAGCAAAGAGGCGGTTCATGGGGCAGGCGAGGTGGGCACAACCCACCAGGGCGCGCCTGGGCCTCCAGGCGCGCCCTGGTGGGTTGTGCTCCCCTCGGAGCACTCCCGAGGCGCTCTCCCGCCCACTGGATGTCTTTTGGTCCAAAAAAATCCACAAAAAGTTTCACTGCATTTGGTCTCCATTTGATATTGATTTCCTGCGATGTAAAAAACATGCAGAAAACATCAACTAGCACTTGGCACTATGTCAATAGGTTAGTACCAAAAATGATATAAAATGATTATAAAACATCCAAGAATGATAATATAATAGCATGGAACAATCAAAAATTATAGATACGTTGGAGACGTATCAATTCTCTTAGCCAAGTTACACTTGAGCAAGAAAGTAGCCTATTGAAGGGAATTATAGAGAAACATGTTTCCAAGAGCCTTGCCGGAGGTAAGCAATTTGAGGAAATTGTACGCAAGCAAGGAAGGCACCGAAAGAATCAAGGTGTTGGTTTTGAACAAAAGTGCAATGCCAATGGAGTTGAGTGGGAAGAAGATCAATACCCCAATATGAAGTTTGTTCCTCAACAAGAGAAGTATGACCCCACTTCTTCCAAGGGAACACAAGCTCAAGATGATCTTCCACCACAAGATCACAAGCTAAAAGGCAAGGACAAGCTTCAAGAAGAGATTGACACATTTGAAGAAGCTCCTAAGGCCTTGGTCAAGTGGATTCCCAAGACTACATCAAGTTCTACCTCATCAAGTACGACTACAACTCCAAGGATTCCCATCAAGTTGATGTTGGTCCCAAAGAAGAAGAACTAGAGAGTTCTTGAGGGTGACTCCGCCAACATACTTCACTCATATTCATTTTGGCGAGGACAAGTGCAATCAACTTCCATATCTTGCACTAGTTCAAGGAGTCACAAACCCTCTTGTTGGTAAGACAAGGGACAAGGTAATCTAACGCCTTCATGGACATCATCATATGTGTGTTTGACTCTATGTCTATGGATATCCTTCTGTGTTCCTTTTGGGACTAACCCATGTAGGTATTGAAAGTGCAACTCACTCCAATGGATTGCTCCAAATGATCTACATCAACATTGAGCATCCACATCTTCAACACCTACATGAAGTCATCATCAACAAAACCCAAGGTTAATTCATCCCTCTAAGGGGGGATATCACGTCTAGGGGAGCTTTGCTCAAAGAATTGAGCTAAAGGAACTCTAATGGTGTGAACACAACAATGCTTTATGTAAAAGTGGTAACCCCACTTGTGCTTAAACGACGAGTATGACCTACGATCAAATGTTCTCATTTGACTCCTCAGTCAATATACTCATATATAGATGACCTAGTCATTGCTAATTGCTTGATAGATGCTAGAGTGTTTGTGCATGCCTTGCGACATGTTTTATTTGCTATCTTATTGTGTGAGCACGTTGTTTGCATAATTTTCTCCATTCGAGGACATCCATTTGTTTCTTTGATTGTTTGTTTTTTCTTCTTGCCAAATGGATGGACAAGAATGCCTAAGTACTCCCTCTAGCTATCTATGATTTTCTCGTCTCAAACTCTATTCATGTTAGATCACAAAGTTTGAATAAGTTGAATTCGGACCCTCCGGGTGAGGAGCACTTGGAGCCACCGGTTTGTCGAGGGCTTAACTTCCAAAACCACTTAATGCATTTGGTCAGACCAACTCACTCCCACTCGGTCTTGCCGAAATCTTTAAGTTGATCTTGGTTTTCATCTCGGTGCAACCGATTTGAACAATTCGGTCACATCGAGTTGCAACAACGGCTAGCAGTTTTGCATCTCGGTGCCACCGAGTCGTTCCACTCGGTCACACCGACAGTGACTGGGTATATATACTGCGGGATGAAATTTGGAAATTTCTCCAAACACTCGACCGCGCCTTCCCAGCTCTTCTGCCCCCTTGGTCTCCAGATTGTCGCCGTCGTTGCTAGTGCCTCTTGCCGCTGGTCTCCATCGCCGTCAATGGGATTCTCACCGCCGTTGTCATGGTAGCAAATTCGTCGCCAAGTTAGGTTACAGACTAGACCTCTTTATGCGCTCCATTATTATGATTCTTGCAGAAAGACCTTGCCATTGTTCTTCCCACGAATGACATCAATCTATCCACCGAAAGAATCTATTAGAATAGATTTGATGCAACAACTTAGGGTTAGGTTTCCGCCGAACTCATCTCGGACCGGCCGATCTGAGGATCTCGGTCTCACCGATTTGGCTCTGGCCATTACACAAGTACAACTCGGTCTGACCGAATTGTACTGATCGGTGTGACCGAAATCACTCACTCTGTGAAACCCTAGCATCTCGAAGTCACCGAACTGCATTTCGATCTGACAGAAACTGCATGTTTAGATTCTGTTAGTGCTTCGGTGTCACCGAGTTTGTCAAATCGGTAGCTCCGAAATGGTTTCTGCAAAAAAACTAAATTAAGTTTTTGTCTCAATATTTTTGCAAAATAGCTTCAGTTTGTGATGCTCATCCACTCTATCTATATCCATCTATTCACAAGGTCAGTTTCAGCTATGTCAGAGGGCAGTGACAGCTAGAACAGGTTTGAAGAGCAAGTAAATTTCAGTGAGGGCACTAGTCCCTCAGGCAGTTATGATGAAGGTAGCAGAAGCACACCAAACAACTTGCCTAAGGCTGCAACTAGGCAAAGGATGATGGGAACTTCAGAATCTGAGGATGAGGATTTTGTCAGTGAGGAGGAGGTAGCCTCCAAGAAAATGGTGCTCAAGAAGGAGTATGCTGCTGCTGCCACCAAGCCTCGAATGCCCAAGAAGGCTCCTGCTAAGAGGAATCCTATGTCTAAAGCCAGAGCCTCCACTCAAGAAACTATGGAGTTCACTCTTGAACCAAGAGAAGAAGAGGCTGCTGGAGGAAAGAAGAGGAAGTAGAGAGTCAGAAAGACCATTGCCAGAGTCATTAGCAAACCTTCTATGATTAGAGAATCAGATGAAGAGGAGGAGGAGGAGGAAGAGCCAGCTGCACCTCCACCAAAGAATCAAAAGCTCACGGGGGATGCCATAAGGACTGGGGCTGCTCCATCTAAGCCCAAGTCAGTTCCCAAGCCTCCAACTCAAGCTCAAGCCTCCAAGTCTACTGCACCAGAGAGGTCAACAAGGAACATATCTGCTGCTGAGAAGAACAAGGCCCTAGTGCCTAAGGTCCAAGAAGAAGATGATGAGCCACTAGTGCTTAGAAAACTGAAGCCAAAGATTCCAGATCATAGTGATGATCATCCAGTGGCAGAAAACATGAAGGAAAGAAAGGATGCAGGTTTGAGATTGTGGAGACAGACTAATCCCTATGATGGAGGACGACTGATGTATACTATCGTTTCCACACAAGGAACAACAGGACTTCTATGAGACAGTCTTGTTGGACAAGAAGCCCATTGTCTGTGATATGAAGTGGGTTGACTGGAAGTTCATTGATGACAATGAGGACTACTTTCCAGGAGTGCATGAGAGCTTCAAGATGAATGAAGTGGACAAGTTTGTTGGTCAGAAGTTGACCAAGTGGAATGATGAGATGATCATGCAATTCTATTCCACTGCTCACTTCTACCCAGATGGAAAGATTGTCTGGATGACTGAAGGTACAAGATATCAATCTACAATCTCTGAATGGGCCAAGTTGATCAATGCCCAAAAAGAAGATGAGAATGACATTGATGTATATGCCAAGCCGAGGAAGGATCACAACTCCATGGCAAACATGTACAAGACTATTCCTCACGCTGCCTTGGAGACACATAAGCTTGGGTCAATATAATATCTGCTATCTGGCTTGACCACCATCAACGCCATCTTGAGGCACACTCTTTTGCCCAAGTCAGGAGATCATAGGATCATCCGTGGTCACTCAATCAACTTGCTCCACGTGTTTGATGCACCCCAGAAGTTCAAGATGATGAGCCTGATTGTGGAAGCAGTGAAGAGAACTGCAACTGATCAGAAGAGATCATGTGGATATGCCCCTCACATACAGATGTTGATCAACTCCAAGATGGGAACAGGGAGATATCTTCTTGACAAAGAGCATCTTCCCCTGAGGCCAGATTTTGAGGACAATAAAGTTGTCATGGATGCATCTTATCCAACTTGTGCAGAAGCTCAGGAGAAGAGAGAGAGAGAGAGAGAGAGAGATAGAGAGAGAGAGAGAGAGAGAGAGAGAGCAAAGGCTGCAAAAGCAGCAAAGACAGCAAGTGCACCAGATGCTTCAACAGTTGTGCTCAAGACCAAGCAGGATCAACTCAGTTATCTGCTTAAGGCTACTATGAGAATTGAGAAGGGCTTGGCCACCCTGACTCAAAATCAAGAGAGTCTTGAGAGGATCATTGAGACAAAATTTCATGATCTAGATGTGAAGGTCACAGAGATCCAGACCACTGTGGAGAAACTCCAGGAAGAAGTTGAGGACAGGAATGACAGACCTACCACAAATACTTTTCAGAGAGTGCCAAGGGCAAAAAGGCCTTCAACAGTGCCGGTTGTCAGTGACACCGGGACTACTCTTTCAGCACCTGCAGCAACTGCCTCTACTGCGCCTCCAGTTTCAACTCCTCTAGCTCCACAGACCTCAGCCGAAGCTTTTGCATATGGACTCCTCTCCACGCCATCTACGCATACCAGAGCAACCAGCCAGAAGACCCCTTCAGGAGCTCCCAGAGATCGTGCCTAAAGTGCCGAATAGCACTATGCATTTTCAAGCTTTTTGGTAATTTGTTGCCAAAGGGGGAGAAAGTGTATAGATCATTAGACTTCAAGAGAGAGAGAGAGAGAGAGAGAGAGAGAGAGAGAGAGAGAGTGTGTGTGTGTGTGTGTGTGTGTGTCTTGCTTTTGTTGCCTCTCTTGCTACTTGATCATTTGCTTGTTTAAATTCCTATGCTACTATTTGTGGTTTGCTCCTGAGATACTCTTGTGATCATGTGTTTGATCATACTATACCTTAATGTGTGCTTGCATGATGATTTCTATGATATTGTGTATGATCAATCATGTTTGTCCTTGGGGATGCGTGCATGTTCTTTAACTCTTATCTTTTTGAGCGCTCCACCAAGATGTACGTGATATGGAAGAGTGGCCCATGATCCTAATTGATTGTGCATTTGTATTCAAAAGAAAATTTTAAATAATGCACAAATTTAGGGGGAGCTCTTGCTTATCACATACTTCTCAAAGCGACGATGTATTTCATTCATATTATCATTTGTCGAAGCTTTGATCTATATGTTGTCATCAATTACCAAAAAGGGCGAGATTCAAAGTGCAACATATAGCTCATTGAACTAATATCCATTCAAGTTCAATATTTCACAAAGCTCAATGATTGGCATGCCATGGACTAGAGTGTGGACCCCTCAAAATGCTAAGGAAAAAGATTGGCAAAAGCTCAAGACTCTTCATTTTCATTTTAGTGATCCAAGATCACATTGAGTCCATAGGAAAGCCAATACTATTAAAAGGGGATGAGGTGATGCTTAATGGTCTACTTGCTCAAAGTGCTTAGTGATATTGCTCCAAAACCCTCAACCACTTTCTCGTTTCCACATATGTCAAAAACTCAAAGTCAAACTCGGCCCCACCGATTTGATCTATCCGGCGCCATCGAGTTCATTTGACAGAGCCACTGTCAGAAACCCTAGACAATTCAATCACACCGATACGGATCTCGGTCTCACCGAGATGGCCTTGCAAACTCTCTATTGCCTATTGTAACTATTTCGGTCTCACCGAAATGTGCAATCAGTCCCACCGAGTCTGCCTGACCAACTCTCTGTTGCCTTATTGCTTCACTTCGGTCTAACCGAGTTGATACAATCGGTGCCATCAAGATGAGGTTTTTCCCTAAGCCCTAGCACATCGGTCCCAACGAGTTGATCATGTCGGTCCCACCGAGATTCCTAATGTTCACATTTTGAACTAAATCGGTCTCACTGAGTTCTTCTATTCTGTCTGAACGAGTTGGGCCAAATGTGTGTAACAGTTGGATTTTGTGTGGAGGCTATATATATACCCCTCCACCCCCTTCTCCATTTGTGAGAGAGCCATCAGAACGTGCCTAGACTTCCACTACTCATTTTCTGAGAGAGAACCGCCTACTCATTTGTTGAGACCAAGACATTCCAATCCAACCACAAGAATCTTGATCTCTAGCCTTTCCCAAGTTCCTTTCCACTCAAATCATCTTTCCACCATAGCCAAATCTGTGAGAGAGAGTTGAGTGTTGGGGAGACTATCACTTGAAGCACAAGAGCAAGGAGTTCATCATCATCACACCATCTATTACCTTTTGGAGAGTGGTGTCTACTAGATTGGTTAGGTGTCACTTGGGAGCCTTCGACAATATTGTGGAGTTGAACCAAGGAGTTTGTAAGGGCAAGGAGATCGCCTACTTCATGAAGATCTACCCAAGTGAGGCAAGTCCTTCGCGGGAGATGGCCATGGTGGGATAGACAAGGTTGCTTCTTCGTGGACCCTTCGTGGTTGGAGCCCTCCGTGGACTCGCGCAACCATTACCCTTTGTGGGTTGAAGTCTCCATCAACGTGGATGTACGATAGCACAACCTATCGGAACCACACCAAAAATCTCCGTGTCTACATTGCATTTGCCTTCTCCAAACCCTTCCCTTTACCATCATATGCAATGTTTTACTTTCCGCTGCTACACTCTTAGAATTGCATGTGTAGGTTGATTGCTTGACTTGTGCTAAGTTGCTAAAATCTGCCAAGCCTTAAAATTGGGAAAATGATAGATTTTTATTTGGTCAAGTAGTCTAATCACCCCCCTCTAGACCTACTTTCGATCCTACACTTCTCCAAGAACATTGATAATCGCACACCCATATTTTCTGAGATGCGTGTTAGCTATGGCCCACCTAAATGTATAGCAGTTGTACAGTTGTTTTATTTTTTTCTGCGTCAAATTAGTGTCAGTTTAATGGTGTTGGGGAACGTAGTAATTTCAAAAAAAATCCTACGCACACGCAAGATCATGGTGATGCATAGCAACGACAGGGGAGAGTGTTGTCTACGTACCCTCGTAGACCGTAAGCGGAAGCGTTAGCACAACACGGTTGATGTAGTCGTGCGTCTTCACGATCCGACCGATCAAGTACCGAACGCACGGCACCTCCGAGTTCAACACACGTTCAGCCCGATGACGTCCCTCGAACTCCGATCTAGCCGAGTGTTGAGGGAGAGTTTCGTCAGCACGATGGCATGGTGACGATGATGATGTTCTACTGATGCAGGGCTTCGCCTAAGCACCGCTACGATATTATCAAGGTGGACTATGGTGGAGGGGGGCACCGCACACGGCTAAAAGATCAATGATCAATTGTTGGGTCTCTAGGGGGTGCCTCCCTCCCCGTATATAAAGGAGTGGAGGAGGGGGAGGGGGCCAGCCACCCTTGGCGCGCCCCATGAGGAGTCCCACTCCCACCGGTAGTAGGACTCCCCCCTTCCATGTTGGAGTAGGAGAGGAGAGGGAAGGAGAGAGAGGGGGAAAGGAAAGGGGGGCGCCGCCCCCACCCCCCTCCTTGTCCAATTCAGACTTGGGGGGGAGGGGCGCGCGGCTGCCCCTTGGCCGCCTCTCCTCTTCCACCACTTGGGCCCATGAGGCCCAATAACCTCCGGGGGGTTCCGGTAACCCCCCGGTACTCCGGTATTTATCCGATAACCCCCGGAACCATTCCGGTGTCCGAATATAGTCGTCCAATATATCAATCTTCATGTCTCGACCATTTCAAGACTCCTCATCATGTCTGTGATCACATCCGGGACTCCGAACTACCTTCGGTACATCAAAACACATAAACTCATAATATAACCGTCATCGAACTTTAAGCGTGCGGACCCTACGGGTTCGAGAACTATGTAGACATGACCGAGACACGTCTCCGGTCAATAAACAATAGCGGAACCTGGATGCTCATATTGGCTCCCACATATTCTACGAAGATCTTTATCGGTCAAACCACATAACTACATACGTTGTTCCCTTTGTCATCGGTATGTTACTTGCCCGAGATTCGATCGTCGGTATCTCAATACCTAGCTTAATCTCGTTACCGGTAAGTCTGTTTACTCGTTCCGTAATACATCAACCCGCAACTAACTCATTAGTTGCAATGCTTGCAAGGCTTAAGTGATGTGCATTACCGAGTGGGCCCGGAGATACCTCTCCGACAATCGGAGTGACAAATCCTAATCTCAAAATACGCCAACCCAACAAGTACCTTCGGAGACACCTGTAGAGCACCTTTATAATCACCCATTTACGTTGTGACGTTTGGTAGCACACAAAGTGTTCCTCCGGTAAACGGGAGTTGCATAATCTCATAGTCATAGGAACATGTATAAGTCATGAAGAAAGCAATAGCAACATACTAAACGATCAAGTTCTAAACTAACGGAATGGGTCAAGTCAATCACATCATTCTCCTAATGATGTGACCCCGTTAATCAAATGACAACTCTTTGTCTATGGCTAGGAAACATAACCATCTTTGATCAACGAGCTAGTCAAGTAGAGGCATACTAGTGACACTCTGATTGTGTATGTATTCACACATGTATCATGTTTCCGGTTAATACAATTCTAGCATGAATAATAAACATTTATCACGATATAAGGAAATAAATAATAACTTTACTATTGCCTCTAGGGTATATTTCCTTCAGTCTCTCACTTGCACTAGAGTCAATAATCTAGATTACACAGTAATGATTCTAACACCCATGGATCCTTGGTGCTGATCATGTTTTGCTCATGGAAGAGGCTTAGTCAACGGGTCTGCAACATTTAGATCCGTATGTATCTTGCAAATCTCTATGTCTCCCACCTGGACTTGATCCCGGATGGAGTTGAAACGTCTCTTGATGTGCTTGGTTCTCTTGTGAAATATAGATCCCTTTGCCAGAGCAATTGCACCAGTATTGTCACAAAAGATTTTCATTGGACCCGATGCACTAGGTATGACACCTAGATCGGATATGAACTCCTTCATACAGACTCCTTCATTTGCTGCTTCCGAAGCAGCTATGTACTCTGCTTCACATGTAGATCCCGCTATGACGCTTTGTTTAGAACTGCACCAACTGACAGCTCCACCGTTCAATATAAACATGTGTCCGGTTCGTGATTTAGAATCGTCCGGATCAGTGTCAAAGCTTGCATCGACGTAACCATTTACGACGAGCTCTTTGTCACCTCCATAATCGAGAAACATATCCTTAGTCCTTCTCAAGTATTTCAGGATGTTCTTGACCACTGTCTAGTGATCCATTCCTGGATTACTTTGGTACCTCCCTGCTAAACTAATAGCAAGGCACACATCAGGTCTGGTACACAGCATTGCATACATGATAGAGCCTATGGCTGAAGCATAGGGAACATCTTTCATTTTCTCTCTATCTTCTGCAGTGGTCGGGCATTGAGTCTTACTCAACTTCACACCTTGTAACACAGGCAAGAACCCTTTCTTTGCTTGATCCATTTTGAACTGCTTCAAAACTTTGTCAAGGTATGTGCTTTGTGAAAGTCCAATTAAGCGTCTTGATCTATCTCTATAGATCTTGATGCCCAATATATAAGCAGCTTCACCGAGGTCCTTCATTGAAAAACTCTAATTCAAATATCCCTTTATGCTATCCAGAAATTCTATATCATTTCCGATCAACAATATGTCATCCACATATAATATCAGAAATGCTACAGAGCTCCCACTCACTTTCTTGTAAATACAGGCTTCTCCAAAAGTCTGTATAAAACGTTTATTCCAACTCCGAGAGGCTTGCACCAGTCCATAAATGGATCGCTAGAGCTTGCACACTTTGTTAGCTCCCTTTGGATCGACAAAACCTTCCGGTTGCATCATATACAACTCTTCTTCCAGAAATCCATTCAGGAATGCAGTTTTTACATCCATTTGCCAAATTTCATAATCATAAAATGCGGCAATTGCTAACATGATTCGGACAGACTTAAGCATCGCTACGGGTAAGAAGGTCTCATCGTAGTCAATCCCTTGAACTTGTCGAAAACCTTTTGCAACAAGTCGAGCTTTATAGACAGTAACATTACCGTCAGCGTCAGTCTTCTTCTTGAAGATCCATTTATTCTCGATGGCTTGCCGAGCATTGGGCAAGTCAACCAAAGTCCATACTTTGTTCTCATACATGGATCCCATCTCAGATTTCATGGCCTTAAGACATTTTGCGGAATCTGGGCTCACCATCGCTTCTTCATAGTTTGTAGGTTCGTCATGGTCTAGTAACATAACCTCCAGAACAGGATTACCGTACCACTCTGGTGCGGATCTTACTCTGGTTGACCTACGAGGTTCAGTAACCACTTGATCTGAAGTTTCATGATCATCATCATTAACTTCCTCACTAATTGGTGTAGGTGTCACAGAAACCGGTTTCTGTGATGAACTACTTTCCAATAAGGGAGCAGGTACTGTTACCTCATCAAGTTCTACTTTCCTCCCACTCACTTCTTTCGAGAGAAACTCCTTCTCTAGAACGGATCCATTCTTAGCAACGAATGTCTTGCCTTCGGTTCTGTGATAGAAGGTGTACCCAACAGTTTCCTTTGGGCATCCTATGAAGACACATTTCTCTTATTTGGGTTCGAGCTTATCAGGTTGAAGCTTTTTCACATAAGCATCGCAGCCTCAAACTTTAAGAAACGACAACTTTTGTTTCTTGCCAAACCATGGTTCATAAGGCGTCGTCTCAACGGATTTTGATGGTGCCCTATTTAATGTGAATGCGGCCGTCTCTAAAGCATAACCCCAAAACGGTAGCGGTAAATCAGTAAGAGACATTATAGATCGCACCATATCTAGTAAAGTACGATTACGACGTTTGGACACACCATTACGTTGTGGTGTTCCGGGTGGCGTGAGTTTGCGAAACTATTCTGCATTGTTTCAAATGTAGACCAAACTCGTAACTCAAATATTCTCCTCCACGATCAGATCGTAGAAACTTTATTTTCTTGTTACGATGATTTTCAACTTCACTCTAAAATTCTTTGAACTTTTCAAAAGTTTCAGACTTATGTTTCATTAAGTAGATATACCCATATCTGCTTAAATCATCTGTGAAGGTGAGAAAATAGCGATACCCGCCGCGAGCTTCAACATTCATTGGACCACATACATCAGTATGTATGATCTCCAATAAATCAGTTGCTCGCTCCATAGTTCCGGAGAACGGCGTTTTAGTCATCTTGCCCATGAGGCATGGTTCGCAAGTACCAAGTGATTCATAATCAAGTGATTCCAAAAGTCCATCAGTATGGAGTTTCTTCATGCGCTTTACACCAATATGACCCAAACGGCAGTGCCACAAATAAGTTGCACTATCATTATCAACTCTGCATCTTTTGGCTTCAACATTATGAATATGTGTATCACTACTATTGAGATTCATCAAAAATAGACCACTCTTCAAGGGTGCATGACCATAAAAGATATTACTCATATAAATAGAACAACCATTATTCTCTGATTTAAATGAATAACCGTCTCGCATCAAACAAGATCCAGATATAATGTTCATGCTCAACGCTGGCACCAAATAACAATTATTTAGGTCTAATACTAATCCCGAAGGTAGATGTAGAGGTAGCGTGCCGACGGCGATCACATCGACTTTGGAACCGTTTCCCACGCGCATTGTCACCTCGTCCTTAGCCAGTGTCCGCTTAATCCGTAGTCCCTGTTTCGAGTTGCAAATTTTAGCAACAGAACCAGTATCAAATACCCAGGTGCTACTGCGAGCTCTGGTAAGGTACACATCAATAACATGTATATCACATATACCTTTGTTCACCTTGCTATCCTTCTTGTCTGCCAAATACTTGGGGCAGTTCCGCTTCCAGTGACCAGTCTGCTTGCAGTAGAAGCACTCAGTCTCAGGCTTAGGTCCAAACTTGGGTTTCTTCTCTTGAACAGCAACTTGTTTGATGTTCTTCTTGAAGTTCCCCTTCTTCTTCCCTTTGCCCTTTTTCTTGAAACTGGTGGTCTTATTGACCATCAACACTTGATGCTCCTTCTTGATTTCTACCTCCGCAGCCTTTAGCATTGTGAAGAGCTCGGGAATCGTCTTATCCATCCCTTGCATGTTATAGTTCATCACGAAGCTCTTGTAGCTTGGTGGCAGTGATTGAAGAATTCTGTCAATGACGCTATCATCCGGAAGATTAACTCCCAGTTGGATCAAGTGATTGTTATACCCAGACATTCTGAGTATATGCTCACTGACAGAACTATTCTCCTCCATCTTGCAGCTGTATAACTTATTGGAGACTTCATATCTCTCAATCCGGGCATTTGCTTGAAATATTAACTTCAACTCCTGGAACATCTCATATGCTCCATGACGTTCAAAACATCGTTGAAGTCCCGGTTCTAAGTCGTAAAGCATGGCACACTGAACTATCGACTAGTCATCAGCTTTGCTCTGCCAGACGTTCATAACATCTGGTGTTGCTCCTGCAGCAGGTTTGGCACCTAGCGGTGCTTCCAGGACGTAATTCTTCTGTGCAGCAATGAGGATAATCCTCAAGTTACGGACCTAGTCCATGTAATTGCTACCATCATCTTTCAACTTTGCTTTCTCAAGGAACGTATTAAAATTCAACGGAACAACAACACGAGCCATCTATCTACAACAAACATAGACATGCAAAATACTATCAGGTACTAAGTTCATGATAAATTTAAGTTCAATTAATCATATTACTTAAGAACTCCCACTTAGATAGACATCCCTCTAATCATCTAAGTGATCACGTGATCCAAATCAACTAAACCATAACCGATCATCACGTGAAATGGAGTAGTTTTCAATGGTGAACATCACTATGTTGATCATATCTACTATATGATTCACGCTCGACCTTTCGGTCTCAGTGTTCTGAGGCCATATCTGCATATGCTAGGCTCATCAAGTGTAACCTGAGTATTCTGCGTGTGCAAAACTGGCTTGCACCCGTTGTAGATGGACGTAGAGCTTATCACACCCGATCATCACGTGGTGTCTGGGCACGACGAACTTTGGCAACGGTGCATACTCAGGGAGAACACTATTATCTTGAAATTTAGTGAGAGATCATCTTATAATGCTACCGTCAATCAAAGCAAGATAAGATGCATAAAAGATAAACATCACATGCAATCAATATAAGTGATATGATATGGCCATCATCATCTTGTGCTTGTGATCTCCATCTCCGAAGCACCGTCATGATCACCATCGTCACCGGCGCGACACCTTGATCTCCATCGTAGCATCGTTGTCGTCTCGCCAATCTAATGCTTCTACGACTATCGCTACCGCTTAGTGATAAAGTAAAGCATTACAGGGCGATTGCATTGCATACGATAAAGTGACAACCATATGGCTCCTGCCAGTTGCCGATAACTCGGTTACAAAACATGTTCATCTCATACAATAAAATATAGCATCATGCCTTGACCATATCACATCACAACATGCCCTGCAAAAACAAGTTAGACGTCCTCTACTTTGCTGTTGCAAATTTTACGTGGCTGCTACGGGCTGAGCAAGAACCGTTCTTACCTACGCATCAAAACCACAACGATAGTTTGTCAAGTTGGTGCTGTTTTAACCTTCGCAAGGACCGGGTGTAGCCACACTCGGTTCAACTAAAGTTGGAGAAACTGACACCCGCCAGCCACCTGTGTGCAAAGCACGTCGGTAGAACCAGTCTCGCATAAGCGTACGCGTAATGTCGGTCCAGGCCGCTTCATCCAACAATACCGCCGAACCAAAGTGTGACATGCTGGTAAGTAGTATGACTTGTATCGCCACAATTCACTTGTGTTCTACTCGTGCATATAACATCAACGCATAAAACCTGGCTCGTATGCCACTGTTGGGGAACGTAGTAATTTCAAAAAAAATCCTACGCACATGCAAGATCATGGTGATGCACAGCAACGAGAGGGGAGAGTGTTGTCTACGTACCCTCGTAGACCGTAAGCGGAAGCGTTAGCACAACGCGGTTGATGTAGTCGTACGTCTTCACGATCCGACCGATCAAGTACCGAACGCACGGCACCTCCGAGTTCAGCACACGTTCAGCCCGATGACGTCCCTCGAACTCCGATCCAACCGACTGTTGAGGGAAAGTTTCTTCACCACGATGGCGTGGTGACGATGATGATGTTCTACCGACGCAGGGCTTCGCCTAAGCACCGCTAATATTATCGAGGTGGACTATGGTGTAGGGGGGCACCGCACACGGCTAAAAGATCAATGATCAATTGTTGTGTCTCTAGGGGGTGCCTTCCTCCCCGTATATAAAGGAGTGGAGGAGGGGGAGGGGGCCGGCCACCCTTGGCGCGCCCCATGAGGAGTCCTACTCCCACCGGGAGTAGGACTCCCCCCCCCCCTTCCATGTTGGAGTAGGAGAGGAGAGGGAAGGAGAGAGAGGGGGAAAGGAAAGGGGGGGCGCCGCCCCCCCCCCCCCCTCCTTGTCCAATTCGAACTTGGGGGGAGGGGCGCGCGGCTGCCCCTTGGCCGCCTCTCCTCTTCCACCACTTGGGCCCATGAGGCCCAATAACCTCCGGGGGGTTCCGGTAACCCCCCGGTACTCCGGTATTTATCCGATAACCCCCGAAACCATTCCGGTGTCCGAATATAGTCGTCCAATATATCAATCTTCATGTCTCGACCATTTCGAGACTCCTCGTCATGTCCGTGATCACATCCGGGACTCCGGACTACCTTCAGTACATCAAAACACCTAAACTCATAATATAACTATCATCGAACTTTAAGCGTGCGGACCCTACGGGTTCGAGAACTATGTAGACATGACCGAGACACGTCTCCGGTCAATAACCAATAGCGGAACCTAGATGATCATATTGGCTCCCACATATTCTACGAAGATCTTTATCGGTCAAACCACATAACTACATACGTTGTTCCCTTTGTCATCGGTATGTTACTTGCCCGAGATTCGATCGTCGGTATCTCAATACCTAGCTCAATCTCGTTACCGTTAAGTCTCTTTACTCGTTCCGTAATACATCATCCCGCAACTAACTCATTAGTTGCAATGCTTGCGGGGCTTAAGTGATGTGCATTACCGAGTGGGCCCAGAGATACCTCTCCGACAATCGGAGTGACAAATCCTAATCTCGAAATACGCCAACCCAACAAGTACCTTCGGAGACACCTGTAGAGCACCTTTATAATCACCCAGTTACGTTGTGACGTTTGGTAGCACACAAAGTGTTCCTCCGGTAAACGGGAGTTGCATAATCTCATAGTCATAGGAACATGTATAAGTCATGAAGAAAGTAATAGCAACATACTAAACGATCAAGTGCTAAGCTAACGGAATGGGTCAAGTCAATCACATCATTCTCCTAATGATGTGACGCCGTTAATCAAATGACAACTCTTTGTCTATGGCTAGGAAACATAACCATCTTTGATCAACGAGCTAGTCAAGTAGAGTCATACTAGTGACACTCTGTTTGTCTATGTATTCACACATGTATCATGTTTCCGGTTAATACAATTCTAGCATGAATAATAAACATTTATCACGATATAAGGAAATAAATAATAACTTTATTATTGCCTTTAGGGCATATTTCCTTCAGATGGTCCCAAAGAACTTACTTTTGCCAGGATGTGCATGTAGCTTTCTTCTCTCTCCATCCCAAACAA
Source organism: Aegilops tauschii subsp. strangulata (assembly GCF_002575655.3). Lineage (NCBI taxonomy): Eukaryota > Viridiplantae > Streptophyta > Magnoliopsida > Poales > Poaceae > Aegilops > Aegilops tauschii. The sequence goes on from NC_053041.3 coordinate 81,960,502, forward strand.
ATCCATTGACTTTATTTCATCTTAGACAATTTAAATCACTCGTATCTTTTAAACTATAAACTCGTTTTTGAAACTTTTTATGTATTTGGATTCTTGGGTCAAGCCCTTTAGAACTAGACCAATTTTGGATACATTTCGAACATGTTTGAATTTTGACGTTTCACATTTCATACGTGAAAAAAACATATTTCACCGTAAAAATATGAAACAAACCAATTTCACTAGAAATATGTGAAAACAGTCTGTTTCACCGAAACATACTTAACCCAAATATGAAAATGAAATGTCAAGTTGTGAAACTGATTATTTGCAAGTGTGTAACAGTTTACTTCAAAAGAGTGAAATATGTTTTTTTCACGTATTTGTGAAACAAGACAGTGAATGTGGAATGTACCTTCTGAAAGTGGAAAGAAATGTTAAACTGAAATGTCAACTTGTGAAATTTAAATGTTTAAAATGTGTAACAGTTTATTCAAAAGGAGTGAAATGTGTTACTTCAATAATGTGAAATTAAAATAGTTGTGATTTTGTGTGAAACAAGCCAGTGAAAAGTGAAATGTAGATTCTGAAAGTGAAAAACAATATGAACTGAAATGTCAACTTGTGAAACCGATCATTCCCAAATGTGAAACGGTTTATTTTAAAATAGTGAAATATGTTCTTTCAAAATTGTGCAGTTGAAGTAGATATGATTTATCTGAAACAAACCAGTGAAAAGTGAAATGTAAGTTGTGAATGTGAAAAACAACATAAAACTGAAATAAGAACTTGCGAAACTAATTGAAATCATTTTATTTTATTCATAAAATTTCAAGCGGGTGAAATATGTGAAATGTGTCTCATGAATTATAAACTCACTTAAAATGTATCCAAAATCGGTCTTGTTTTAAAGGTCTTTGCGACATGAGTCCAAATATATAAAAAGTTTTGAAATCGGAAGTTTGGTTTAAGAGATATGAATGATTTTAAGTTAGCAAAGGTGAAATAAATGGATGAATTAGTTTGGGAGAGAGAAGAAAAAGAATGAACATCACATGCATACAAGACACTGTGTCGTCTGACCAAAAGCTGACATTGACGGAACCCATGTACCATGTTTCCAAGCTGTATAGCTATGTATTTCTAACACAAAATGCTTCGCTTTTTATAGTACTGCACTCATCTTTAGACTGCGAGGAGCAGCTCTAGATCTACCGGTACACGCGGAAACCGCTCAATTTTCCAACTCGCTTGTAGACCTTCTTGGCCGACCCCAACATGCCACAAATCGCCAACTAGAGCATCATAGGAGGTGAGACTGCACGTGGTCTCTCTCTGTTGACGTGGGTGCACAAGAGGTGCACGTGCGTACGTCACGTGCGCAACATATACTATACCCGGCCGGACTCCTCTAGCCCATGTCGGACGCCGAATCTCTCGCGGCACAGGAGCGGAGCTTCAGTACATATACCCCGGGCCGGCGAGGAAGCAAAATCATCCATCCATCAATATTCGGGGCAGTAGTAGAGGGAGGGACAGATGGCGTGGAAGCGCTACCACGACTCCTCGATGCATCCTCCTGCAATCCCCGCTCGCCGTCGTCCCAAGCCCGGCGCCCTCCCTCCTCCTTGGGTCCTACTCAACGACCGCGCATACCTCGCCGGCGAATCTAACCACACCACGGCCGTCTCCCGCACAAGGCACGGCGACGAGATCCAGGCCACCTTGTTCCTTGCCGACCCGCCGCTCGTCTCCCACTTCTTCATCTCGTGCGCCGCCGAGTTTGGCTGCGAGCCCAGGATCCTCTACACGGAGGCCAACCTCGTCCTCCTCACCTTGGTGCTCGGCGACCCCTACAACGCCATCGACCCCCGGAAGAACGACTTCTACGTCTACGAGGTGGGTGTTAGAGTAGTCATTATGGTATACGACTTCTAGTCCAAGTTTTGTACCCCTACCCCAAGTCGGTTTGTATCCTCTTATATACTCTTGTATGCCGCACCAAATCATCAATAAGCAACAGTTTTATTAGTTTTCATGGTATCAGATACCGGTCCCAGGGTTTAGGGTATGGCTCTGCCAACGCCGCCGCCGCCCGGCTACTTCGAGCGCCGGGCCGCACTCATCGCCAAGGCTACCAACGCCGCGGCCGCTTCTCTCTCGGCACTCACCATAGCTTCACAAAACTACCCTGCACCCATCCTCGCCGCACCAATATCTCTTGCTGACACAATCCCCGACGTCAGCCCCTACATCCCCATAGTTCTTGATCTCGCCGCCCACAACTACTACCATTGGAGACATCTCTTCGATCTCCACCTCGGCCGCTGCAACCTGCGCTCGCATGTCGCCGCCAACTGTCTTCCCCGCCCCGACGATCCGCAATGGTTGAAAGACGATCTCGCGATCGTCCAGTGGTTCTACACCCGCATCACCACCGAGATCTTCAACATGCTCGATCACGACGGCGCCACCGCTGCCAACATCTGGCACTCCCTCCGTCAGCTCTTCCAAAGCAACACCGACGCTCGGAAAAACGCTCTCCACACCGAGCTTCGCAATATGGTGCAAGAAGACGCCCCGGTGAACCTGTTCTGCCAGCGCGTTAAGACCATTGGTGATGAGCTCCGCGAACTCGGCGATACAGTTAGCGACTCACAGCTAATCAATATCGTCGTCGTCGGCCTCAGCGAAGACTTTGACAAGCAAGCCTCGTTCATACCGATGATACGGCCCCCTCCTACCTTCGCTGAAGTTCGTTCCTTGCTACAACTCGCGGCGGAAACACAAGCTCGCAAGGACTCTCGCCCCAAGGTCTTTCATGCTGCGGCTCGTCCTCCTCTGTCGTCTACACCAGCGCCGCCTTCCAGGCCGGCTCCTGCCGCCGGGCCGTCCGCATCGTCATCTGTTCAACCGCCCCCAGGCTGGCGTCCTAGTCCGAACTACCGCGGCAAAAACCCTATCTACAGGCCGCCATCGACTCATTTGGTTCCGCCTACGACATCACCAGCACCGAGTCCTGCACCACCCACCAGTGCTCCATCTGCGGTTGCATGGCGGCCTCCTCATGATCCTTGGACGGGGCTTGTTCAAGCATGGCCCATGCCCTGGTCCGCTCCATCCACCCTCGGTGCTCCGCCGGCATACTCAGGTGCCTGGCAACCCGGCCTTCGGCCGCCTACTGGTGCTCCCGGGGTTCTCAACCCCCGACAGCCGGCCAATGCCTATCACGCCGCCCCGACGTATGCTCCTTATGGTCATTACACCAGCGACGGCGGCGCCTACTACACACCTCAGCCGGCCCTGCTCCCGACGCCACCCCCACCACAACCGGCCAATGCCTACTACACTCCCCAGCCGGCCCTACTGCCTTCACCATCGTATCCGCCGGCACTGCTTCCGACGCCACCCTCACCTGCGACGCCGAGCTGGGATCAAGCTGCCTTTCTCCAGGCCATGAATAACTTTGCTGCACAAGGAAACTCAGGTACGGATTGGATCTTTGATTCAGGGGCCTCTAATCATATGTCTGCATCTAGTAATTGGTTATCTTCTTGCACTAAATCTCCTTTCCCTTCCATTATCCTTGGAGATGGATCATCTATTCCTATATATTGTGTTGGTCAGGCTCAACTTCCCTCTTCCACCAAAACTCTTTTACTTCGCGATGTTCTAGTTGCACCCGCCCTCATTAAAAATCTTATCTCTGTTCGTCAATTTACTTGCGACAATCTAGTTTCGGCTGAATTTGACCCTTTTAGTTTATCTGTGAAGGATTACCTGACCAAGGCCGAGATCGCTCGCTTCAATAGCTCCGGTGATCTTTATTCTCTTAATGGAGTTCCTGTCGCCACCCCTCCAACATCCATGCTGGCCTCCGTCGATCTCTGGCATCGTCGCTTGGGCCATCCCAACCCCGCCGTCTTAGCTTCTATGCTTAGTGAATTTACCATACCATGTAATAGGGACTCTCATAATTCTGTGTTTTACGAGTCTTGTCAATTAGGTAAACATGTGCGTCTTCCCTTTAGTTCCTCTAGTTCTTGTAGCACTTATCCCTTTGAATTAATACATTGTGATTTATGGACCTCTCTCATTGCAAGTGTTTCGGGTTTTAAATACTACCTTGTTATCCTAGATGATTTCACCCACTTTGTCTGGACTTTTCCTCTACGCCACAAATCCGAGGTCCATTCTCTTTTCCTTAATTTTCAACGCTATGTGTCTGTTCACTTCTTCCTCCCAATTCGCTTTATCCAATGTGACAATGGTCGCGAGTTTGATAACATTAAAAATCATACTTTCTTCTTACAACATGGCATCCTGCTTAGGTTCTCATGTCCCTACACATCCCCTCAAAATGGTAAAGCAGAACGCTCTCTTCGCACCCTCAATGATATAGTTCGCACTCTCCTCATTCAATCATCTATGCCTCCCAAGTTTTGGGCTGAAGCCCTACACATGGGCACCTTCCTTCTAAATATTCGACCTTCTAAAACTAAACCCAACACTACTCCCTATTATTCCCTCTTTCTTTCCCACCCCGACTACTCCGCGGTTCGTGTTTTCGGCTGTCTTTGTTTTCCCAATGCCTACGCCACTTCTGCAAATAAATTGTCACCACGCTCTATCCCATGTGCTTTTCTCGGCTTCTCTGACGAGCACAAAGGCTATCGCTGTCTCGACCTTCACACCGGACACGTTCATGTCTCTCGTCATGTCACGTTTGCTGAGCACATTTTTCCTTTCTCACAACGCACTACTACACCATCCAACACCCCTAGCTCCGCAAACACCCCCTGTCCCCGTCCTTTCCAACTATATACTCCCCTACCTGCCGAACACAACTTATCACCACCACCATTAACACCCACCATAGCCAATCCCAACCATACACTCACCCCACCCGAGACGTCCCCAACACCCCCGGCCCCTGCTCCCTCCCCAACACCCCCGGCCCTACTCCCACTCCACCACCCAGCCCTGCTCCCACTCCACCGCCAAGCCCTACTTCTTTGTCCGACTCTTCCGCTGCGCCGGACTCACCAGTACCCACCTTACCCCCTCGTGCTATTCCTACAGCAGCCCCGATTAATGATCATCGCATGCGTACTAGGGCCAAATCAGGATTTCATCAACCCCAAGACCGCCTAAACCTTCATACCTCCGTATCTCTTACTTCTCTTCCAAAGAATTACAAAACTGCTCTACTTGATCCCAATTGGGCCGCTGCCATGCAAGAAGAATATAATGCTTTACTTCAAAACAACACCTGGCAACTTGTTCCTCGTCCTCCCAATACAAATATTGTTTCTGGCAAATGGATTTTTCGCCAAAAGTTCCACTCCGATGGGAGCCTCTCACGATATAAAGCCAGGTGGGTTTGTCGTGGCTTTTCTCAGCAACAAGGAATTGATTACGAAGAAACCTTCTCTCCTGTTGTTAAACCTAGCACCATTCGCACCGTTCTTAGTGTTGTTGTCTCCTCTTCATGGCCCATTCACCAACTTGATGTTAAAAATGCTTTCCTCCATGGTTCCCTTCAAGAAACTGTCTACTGCCAGCAACCTCTGGGTTTTGAAAATCCATCCTTTCCAACTCATGTATGTCTTCTTCAGAAATCTCTCTACGGTCTTAAACAGGCCCCACGAGCTTGGTTTCAACGCTTCTCCTCCTTCATTCAAACAATAGGCTTCACTCCATCTCTCTCCGACACCTCTCTTTTTGTGTATCATCGAACTTCTGACACTGCCTATTTACTTCTCTATGTAGATGATATCATTCTTACCGCCCCCTCTCAAAAGTTCTTAGATCATATTGTCTCTCTTCTTAGATCTGAATTTTCTATGACTGACCTAGGACTCCTTCATCATTTCTTAGGCATTGCTGTTGTTCGCGATTCCTCCAGCCTTTTTCTTTCCCAACGCCAGTATATTCTTGATCTTCTTAATCGTGCTGGTATGCTTGACTGTCAATCATCTCGCACTCCTGTCGATACTAGTTTTAAACTTTCGGCTACCGGTGAACCCTTTTCCGATCCTACTCTCTATCGTAGCCTAACAGGTGCTCTCCAATATCTCACCATTACTCGTCCTGAAATCTCTTTTACTGTTCAACAAGCATGTCTCTATATGCATGATCCCCGGGTTCCTCACTATAATCATGTTAAACGCATTCTTCGGTATTTAAAAGGAACTCTCAATCATGGTCTCCACCTCAATAATTCTTCTCCAAACTCGCTTACCGCATACTCTGATGCAGACTGGGCTGGTTGTCCTAACACTCGAAGGTCCACTTCCGGTTTTTGTGTTTTTCTTGGTAACAATTTGATTTCTTGGTCTTCGAAAAGACAGGTTACAGTCTCACGTTCGTCGGCCGAGGCTGAGTATCGCGTTGTGGCACATGCCGTTGCAGATACAATCTGGATTCGGCAGTTACTCTCCGAGCTACACAGGCCTATTGAGCAGGCCACTATTGTCTACTGTGACAACATATCAGCAGTCTACATGACCAGCAATCCAGTTCAACACCGACGCACAAAGCATATTGAGATTGATATTCATTTTGTTCATGAAAAGGTTGCTCTTGGTCAGGTTCGGGTGCTTCATGTTCCCTCTACGGCTCAGTTTGCTGACATTTTCACCAAGGCACTGCCTACTAAGCCGTTTCAAGATATCTGTTTCAATCTCAACGTCGTCGAGCCTGCCGTTGATACTGCGGGGGGATGTTAGAGTAGTCATTATGGTATACGACTTCTAGTCCAAGTCAGTTTTGTACCCCTACCCCAAGTCAGTTTGTACCCTCTTATATACTCTTGTATGCCGCACCAAATCATCAATAAGCAACAGTTTTATTCAGCTTTCAGTGGGCAGATGCTTCCGCACCCCCCGCCCGACTTGTTCCCCTTCCCGCGGGGCAGATGCTACTACTTCCATGACCGCCAGGTAGGGCTCCTGCGCTACCGCAGAAACTCCGACGACGGCGGAGCCTCTGACGCCTACATCGTCGCCGCGCTCTGTACACTGCTAACGTTCCCGGCGGAGTTAGCCCTTTACACCTACGTCTCCGACACCAAAGCGTGGAGCAGCAAATCAGCCTCATTCCCAGACGGCGGCAAACTGCCCCGAGCCGCCATGCGCTGCGACAAGGTTATCACCATCGGAGGAGAAGCAGGCACCATGGGCTGGGTCGATCTCATGCGGTGTATCATCCTCTGCGATGTGCTCCCACTTGACCACCACCACGCCAAGACGCTTCGCTACATCCCTCTGCCGGAGCCCATCCGGCCAGGCGACACCATCGACGAGTCTGGAGGCATGTACCGGGACGTCGCTGTTGTCGGCGGCCGCATCAGGTATGCCAAGGTGCAGATGCACGTCAGGCCGGGCTCGGCCGGCCCAAAAGGCTCCTTCACCATCGACGGCTGGACAGCGGTCGTATGGAGCAGGCCGGCCAATTCCGGCAAGGAGTCGGCCCCCTGGCGCAAGGACCACGAGGTCCGTTCTCACGAGGTTTCTTATTACGACGATGACGGCGAAAATAACACGGTGGTGCCAGGCTTTGAGTTGCTCCCGGCCGTGGTGGATCACCAAGGCAACCCGCAGCCGACATTGGTGGGGATTCACGTCGGCCATCCCAAGCTCAGCTTGTGCGTCGGTGACGACACCCTTTACTTGATGGCCAAGGTCAACCGCTGGTACCGCAAGGCGTGGGTGATTGCCGTTGACATGAAGAACAGGAGGCTGCGAGGAGTGGCCGATTTTGGTGGCGCACCAAGGTGCGCGGCATTTCTCCATGCCTATCGGCAGAGCAGGATCTCGGAGCATCTCAATTTGTTTGATTAATGTATTCTACCATCAGTTGCGTGCGTGCGTGGGTGCGTGCATGCGTTGTTCCCTGATATAAGGCATCAGAAGTTTCTTGTGATGCTGCTGTATGACGACAAAAGGAAGAAGATAAATATTCATCAAAGTATGTCAGTAAAAGGAGGCGATATGAAAGATGACTCATTTCTGTTTATATACAAGTTGGGTGCGTCAGGTTGAATTATACCGTAATCACTCTCGAAATAGTCTTTCGCCCCCCTTTAAAAATAAAGGCACAAACGGCCGAACCAATACGTAGTGGTGAGAAAACCATTATACAAACAGGTCAGAACGAAAAATAAGCACCGGGCGAGTGGCACAGGTGCCACTAACTCAACGCCAAACATGAAAAGCAGAAGAGGCCATCCCTAACAAACTACAACCAAGACAACTGAAGAGAATCGGAGCCGTGCCGCTAAGAGAAACCATCGTGCCACGAGGACCCGAACACGCCGAGCCATCTCCGGAGAGGGCTGACTCAACGTCGAGACAACCCCCTCGCTCAGGGCCGTGGAGCGCCGCTCCTGCCAAGAGACGGGAAGGACCGAGAACGAAGACCACAAGGACACATCTACAGGATAGGTGATCATCGGAACCACCCCTCACCAGAGACAAGGATGCACTACACCCGAGAAGGCAAACCCGACGCCATAAGCCATATGAACCGAGAGGAACTGAGGGTCCACAACGTCGCCCTCAAGAGGGTGATGACACCATGCGCCACCGTCGTTAAGTCCAAGAGATGGACTAGGATTTTCAACAAGTGAGCAAGTGAATTTCAACAAAGGAGATCGTCCTCGTGAACAGCTTGATCCAAATTATAAGGAAAACAATAGTGGAGTGGGGAATTGTAGGCGCAAAGTTCCTTCGGCACCCGTTTGGTGACCCTGGCTGAGTTTTTCTGCTTTTGAGGAGCTAGCTCTTTTTTCCTTCCCCCATCTCTTTAAACCTTGCCACCTGGTGGCGCTTGTAATTATCTCTACCGTCTAATACAAATGGCCAGTAATTGCTGGAACTTCCAAAAAAAAACAAGGGCGACGCGTACCATGTTTTTCGGACAAACTACTGATGATGATGAATGGGCAAGGACGGGAGACAATATGGACTTGGAATAACTAAACTTATGGTAGGTATCATCTAGCTCTTGTGCTGCAGGATGGTGCCCAGTGGCTAGAGTTATTTATCTGTCTCCTTTTGTTATGTAGTTCCTCAGCTAGTAGTTGCTAGTCAAATGAATGAAAATATTGCAAACTTTGCTCCGTTGCCTTTAATCTGTTCAGTTCTGTTTGTGTTGTGGCCGGTATGCCCATCAGCATCCCTTGCACTTTTTGGTTTCTAGGTAACAGCCTGGAGGTATGTGTTGTTGGTGGATGCTTCTTCCTGGTAACTCGTTGGTCCATATATATGATAATTGTAGTACTACTTGATGTCTTACCATGAATGTGTACTAAGGTAAACGTGTACAGCGTCGCCCGGACGCCACGCGTCATGGTGGACCATGCACAACGTACCCATTCTTTCCTCCCGAGCCACCGTTTCTTATCCTTATCTCCTCTCTTCTACTTCCATCGTCTCCTACCTCTCTCCTTCTCTCACCTCTCCGTTCAGCTCCTCCGACCACCCACGACGCAAGGCTGCGCCCAGCTCCTCCTACCTCTTTCCTTTCTCTCACCTCTCCGTGACAGCTCCTCCGACCACCGGCGTCGCGCACTGCTGCTGCAACCGCGTTTGCAGCGCTCACCATGCTGCACGCACCCGCGTTTGCAGCCGTTCATGGAGGAGCTCTTCAATCCCTTCACAGCAGTAGTAGCTGATGACTCGGCGTCGTGCAGCTCGCCACCGGCCTTGCAGCGTCTGCATTTTTGCTCGTCGTCGTGCGCTGCATTGCAGGCGCTGAAATGGAGCGCCGCCAAGGAGTCGTTTATGCTCCGCCGTGGCTGGAATCCAGCAAGCCTGGGGTTGCAATGGAGCGCTGCCGGGGTCGTTGGAGCTTCGCCTGGCCACAATAGAGCACGCCCGGGGCTGCAATGAAGGCCGCCAGAGTCATTGGACTTCCGTCCCGGCTGCAATGGAGCTTCGCTGGGCTGCAATGAAGCTTCGCGGGGTCATCGACGGTGCTGCATCTGATAACCCACGAGTATAGGGAATCGCAATAATTTTCAAGAATAGAGTATTCAACCTAAATTTATTGATTCGACATAAGGGGAGCCAAAGAATATTCTCAAGTATTAGCAGTTGAGTTGTCAATTCAACCACGCCTGGATAACTTAGTATCTGCAGCAAGGTATTTAGTAGCAAAGTAATATGGAAGTAATGGTAACAATAGCAAAAGTAATATTTTTGGGTTTTGTAGTGATTGTAACAATAGCAACGGAAAAGTAAATAAGCGAAGAGCAATAAGTGAAAAGCTCGTAGGCATTGGATCGGTGATGGAGAATTATGCCAGATGCGGTTCATCATGTAACAATCATAACATAGGGTGACACAGAACTAACTCAATTCATCAATATAATGTAGGCATGTATTCCGAATATAGTCATGCGTGCTTATGGAAAAAATCTTGCATGACATCTTTTGTCCTACCCTCCCGTGGCAGCGGGGTCCTAGCGGAAATTAAGGGATATTAAGACCTCCTTTTAATAGAGTACCGGACCAAAGCATTAACACATAGTGAATACATGAACTCCTCAAACTATGGTCATCACCGGGAGTGGTCCCGATTATTGTCACTTTGGGGTTGCCGGATCATAACACATAGTAGTTGACTATAGACTTGCAAAATAGGATCAAGAACTCACATATATTCATGAAAACATAATAGGTTCAGATCTGAAATCATGGCACTCGGGCGTAGTGACAAGCATTAAGCATAGCAAAGTCATAGCAACATCAATCTCAGAACATAATGGATACTATGGATCAAACCCTAACAAAACTAACTCGATTACATGATAAATCTCACCCAACCCATCACCGTCCAGCAAGCCTACGATGGAATTACTCACGCACGGCGGTGAGCATCATGAAATTGGTGATGGAGGATGGTTGATGATGACGACGGCGACGGATTCCCCTCTTTGTAGCCCCGGACGGACTCCAGATCAGCCCTCCCGAGAGGTTTTAGGGCTTGGCGGTGGCTCCGTATCGTAAAACGCGATGAATCCTTCTCTCTGGTTTTTTTTCTTCCCGAGCACGAATATATGGAGTTGGAGTTGAGGTCGGTGGAGCGTCAGGGGGCCCACGAGGCAGGGGGTGCGCCCAGGGGGCAGGCGCGCCCTCCACCCTCGTGGACAGGTGGAGGCCCCCCTGACGTGGATTCTTCTTCCAGTATTTTTTATATTTTCCAAAAATAAATTCCGTAGAGTTTCAGGTCATTCCGAGAACGTTTGTTTCTGCACATAAATAACACCATGGAAAGTCTGCTGAAAATAGCGTCAGTCCGAGTTAGTTCCATTCAAATCATGCAAGTTAGAGTCCAAAACAAGGGTAAAAGTGTTTGGAAAAGTAGATACGACGGAGACGTATCAACTCCCCCAAGCTTAAACTTTTGCTTGTCCTCATGCAATTCAGTTGATAAACTGAAAGTGATAAAGAAAAACTTTTACAAACTCTGTTTGCTCTTGTTGTTGTAAATATGTAGAGCCAGCATTCAAGTTTTCAGCAAAGATTATGACTAACCACATTCACAATAACTCTTAGGTCTCATGTTTACTCATATCAATGGCATAATCAACTAGCGAGCAATAATAATAAATCTCGGATGACAACACTTTCTCAAAACAATCATAATATGATATAACAGGATGGTATCTCGCTAGCCCTTTCTGAGACCGCAAAACATAAATGCAGAGCACCTTTAAAGACCAAGGACTGACTAAACATTGTAATTCGTGGTAACAGAGATCCAGTTATAGTCATACCCAATATAAATTAATAGTAATGGATGCAAATGACGGCGATGCTCTCCAGCTAGTGCTTTTTAATAAGAGGGTCATGACTCAGCATAAAAGTAAATAGATAGGCCTTTCGCAGAGGGAAGCAGGGATTTGTAGAGGTGCCAGAGCTTGATTTTAAAGCAGAGATAAATAATATTTTGAGCGGCATACTTTCATTGTCAACATAACAACCAAGAGATGGCGATATCTTCCATGCTACACACATTATAGGCGGTTCCCAAATAGAATGGTAAAGTTTATACTCCCCCTCAACCAACAAGCATCAATCCATGGCTTGCTCGAAACAACGAGTGCCTCCAACTAGCAACAGTCCCAGGGGGAGTTTTGTTTGCAGTTATTTTGATTTGATTTGCATAAAGCATGGGACTGGGCATCCTAGTGACCAGACATTTTCTCGTGAGTGAGGAGCGGAGTCCACTCCTCTTGAGAATAACTCGCCTAGCATGGAAGATACGGACAACCCTAGTTGATACATGAGCTATTCGAGCATACAAAACAGAATTTCATTTGAAGGTTTAGAGTTTGGCACATACAAATTTACTTGGAACGGCAGGTAGATACCGCATATAGGAAGGTATAGTGGACTCATATGGAATAACTTTGGGGTTTAAGAAATTGGATGCACAAGCAGTATTCCCGCTTAGTATAAGTGAAGGCTAGCAAAAGACTAGGAAGCGACCAACTAGAGAGCGACAACAGTCATGAACATGCATTAAAATTAATAAACATTGAGTGCAAGCATGAGTAGGATATAATCCACCATGAACATAAATATCGTGAAGGCTATGTTGATTTGTTTCAACTACATGCGTGAGCATGTGCCAAGTCAAGCCACTGGAATCATTCAAAGGAGGATACCACCCTACCATACCACATCACAACCATTTTAATAGCATGTTGGCATGCAACGTAAACCATTATAAACTCTTAGCTAATCAAGCATGGAACGAGCAACTATGATCTCTAATTGTCATTGCAAACATGTTCATCCATAATAGGCTGAATCAGGAACAATGAACTAATCATATTTACAAAAACAAGAGAGGTCGAGTTCATACCAGCTTCTCTCATCTCAATCAGTCCATCATATATCGTCACCACTTGCACGACCGAACGATGTGAAAATAATAAGAGTGCACGTGCATTGGACTAAGCTGGAATCTGCGAGCATTCAATAAGCAGGAGAAGACAAGGCAATATGGGCTCTTGGTTAAATCAACAATAATGCATAATAAAGTCACTTCAACAATTTTATCATGGTCTTCTCCTATCGACCCCCAAAGAAAAGAATAAATCTATTTACACGGGAAAGCTCCCAACAAGCAAAAGAGAAACAGGAAATATTTTTGGGTTTTCTTTTTAATTATTACTACAGCAAGAAAAGTGAACTAACTAAAAGCTACAACTAATTTTTTTTGGTTTTTCTTAAGGTTTATTAAACACACAAGAAAAAGCGTAAAAAGAAAATAAACTAGCATGGATATTACAGTGAAAAAGTATGAGCACCGACATCTAGCAATGAGTGTGTGAACATGAATGTAATGTCGGTGAGAAATACGTACTCCCCAAGCTTAGGCTTTTGGCCTAAGTTGGTTTATTGCCACGGATGGCCTGGCGGATATCCAAAGTTGTAGTTGGGGTCGTACTGGGATGCAGCGGCCATTGCATCGTGTGTTGCAGCTTGGAGGCGAGCTATCTCAGCCCTCCTCTTATACTCCTCCGCCTCCTCTCTGGTTATGTAATGTCTCCTTTTTTCCTGAAAGTCAAAGAAAGCGGGAGCAGGGAGGACAATATTGACAGCGTGACGCCTGTCAAAGATTAGTCGGTACTGGAGAGGCGGTTCATTCCTCTCAACAAACTGATGGTGAACCATAGCATTAAAGTCTAGATAAGTAGGAGGCAATTTAATATCATCATCACGTATGGTTACACCAAGAAAATCAGCTAAGCGGGTTGCATAACTTCCACCAAAGAAATCTCCATTAAATCTATTATGATGCAACCTACGTGCAACAATAGCTCCCAAATTATAAGATTTATCTTCTAACACAGCACTCCTGAGAACACTGAGGTCAGGGACACACATATGACATGCTTCATCTTTACCATTTATACACCTACCTATGAAGAGAGCAAAATAATGTATAGCAGGAAAATGAATGCTCCCTATGGTAGCTTGGGCTATATCTCTAGATTCCCCCACAGTTATACTAGCAAGAAAATCTCTAAATTCAGATTTGCGAGGTTCACTAGCACTACCCCATTGTGGAAGTTTGCAAGCAGTGGTAAAATCCTCTAAGTCCATAGTATAAGATTTTTCATAAAGATCAAACAGGACAGTTTGAGAATTGCGTGAAGATGAAAATTCAAACCTCCTCACAAAGGAACTAGTGAGATAGTGGTACTGGCGGCACTTTTCTGCCTCGAGGCTCACAAGATCGGCGTTACGCAAATACGCGTTAAATTCTTCCTTGATTCCCGCTCGATCCATAAAGTCTTCTGAAGGCCATTCACAAGGCCGCACTGGAGCATTCCTTGGTGGCTCATCATCGGCATCGCGCATTGCGAGCCTGGGTCCTTGCTTCCTTGAAGGGCCACCTTGGTACATTTTCCTAAACATATTTCTTCCTCTGAAAAATTTCTGAAATTTTTAGTAACTTCAAATAAAAGTGAACCAAGCTCAACAAAATTGATAGCAACTACTCCTACAAGTGCCTAGAGACTATATCAAGCATTAGAACTACTTGGAACCATATAAATTTGACATGCAAGCTCAAGAACATGGTCACTTAGGCAGCACAAATTTGCAATGAATAAAGCACTAGAACAAAAACTAATTGGACCAATGGAGGAGTCACATACCTAGGAACAATCCCCCCAAGCAGTTTTGTGAGAGGTGCTTTGAGCAAGGAGATCGAAAATCGCAGCAAAATGAGCTAGAACTCGTGCTTGAGCTGGATGGTGTTTTTTTGGGAGGAAGAAGAAGTGTGTGGGTGCAGGAATAAGTGGAGGGGAGACACCGTGGGCCCATGAGGCAGGGGGCGCGCCCTGTAGGGGTGGGCGCACCCTGGACCCTCGTGGCCAGGTGCTTGCTCCCCCTGCTGTGTTCTCAGTGCCAGATATTCTCAAATATTCCAGAAAAAATCATATTCCAATTTCAGGGCATTTGGAGAACTTTTATTTTCGGGGTATTTTTATATTGCACGGATAATTCACAAAACTGACAGGAAAATACTATTTTTGCTTTATTTCAACTAAATAATAGAAAGTAGAGAGAAGGTACAGAAGGTTGTGCTTTCTAACTTCATCCATCTCATGCTCATCAAAAGGAATCCACTAACAAGGTTGATCAAGTCTTGTTAACAAACTCATTCCGACTAACATGGAACCGGAGAAATTTCGAATAACACTATGTTACCTCAACGGGGATATGCACATCCCCAATAATAAGAATATCATATTTCTTCTTGACAGTAGGTAGAGGAAATTCAAAACCTCCAAAAATAATTGATGGAATTTTTCCAATAGAATTTATACTATGAACTTGAGGTTGTTTCCTCGGAAAGTGTATCGTATGCTCATTACCATTAACCTGAAAAGTAACATTGCCTTTGTTGCAATCAATAACAGCCCCTGCAGTATTCAAAAAAGGTCTTTCAAGAATAATAGACAAATATCGTCCTCGGGAATATCAAGAATAACAAAGTCCGTTAAAATAGTAATGTTTGCAACCACAACAGGCACATCCTCACAAATACCGACAGGTATAGCAGTTGATTTATCAGCCATTTGCAAAGATATTTCAGTAGGTGTCAACTTATTCAAATCCAGTCTACGATATAAGGAGAGAGGCATAATACTAACACCGGCTCCAAGATCACACAAAGCAGTTTTAACATAGTTTCTTTTAATGGAGCATGGTATAGTTGGTACTCCTGGATCTCCAAGTTGCTTTCGTATTCCACCCTTAAAAGTGTAATTAGCAAGCATGGTGAAAATTTCAGCTTCCGGTATCTTTCTTTTATTAGTAACAATTTCTTTCATATACTTAGCATAAGGATTCATTTTGAGCATATCAGTTAATCGCATACGCAAGAAGATAGGTCTAATCATTTCAGCAAAGCGCTCAAAATCCTCATCATCCTTTTTCTTGGATGGTTTGGGAGGAAAAGGCATGGTTTTCTGAACCCAAGGTTCTCTTTCTTTACCATGCTTCCTAGCAACAAAGTCTCTCTTATCATAACGTTGATTCTTTGATTGTGGGTTATCAAGATCAACATCAGGTTCAATTTCTACATCATTATCATTGCTAGGTTGAGCATCATCATGAACATTATCATTAACATTATGACTAGGTTCATCTTCATTACCACATTGTGTTTCAGCATCAGAAATAGAAATATCATTTGGATTATCAGGTGTTTCAGCAACAGGTTCACTACAAGCATGCAAAGTCCTATCATTTTTCTTTTTCTTCTTTTTAGAAGGACTAGGTGCATCTAAATTAATTCTTTGAGAATCTTTCTCAATTCTCTTAGGATGGCCTTCAGGATACAAAGGTTCCTGAGTCATTTTACCAGTTCTAGTAGCCACTCTAACAGCATAATCATTATTCTTACTATTTAATTCATTGAGCAAATCATTTTGAGCTTTAAGTACTTGTTCGACTTGAGTGGTAACCATAGAAGCATGTTTACTAATGAGTTTAAGTTCACCTTTAACTCTAGACATATAATCACCCAAGTGTTCAATCATATAAGCATTTTGTTTTAATTGTCTACCAAAATAAGCATTAAAATCTTCTTGCTTAACCATAAAGTTATCAAACTCATCCAAACATTGGCTAGCAAACTTTGTAGGAGGGATTTCAGCTTTATCATATCTATAGAGAGAATTTACATGTACTACCTGTGTCGGGTAATCAAGACCATGAGTTTCTTCAATAGGTGAAGGATTAAGATCATATGTTTCTTCAACATGCGGTAAGTTAAGACCATGTATTTCTTCAATAGGAGGTAAATTCTTGACATCTTCAGCTTTAATACCCTTTTCTTTCATAGATTTCTTTGCCTCTTGCATATCTTCAGGACTGAGAAATAGAACACCCCTCTTCTTCGGAGTTTGTTTAGGAATAGGCTCAGGAATTGGCTCAGGAAGTGTCCAATTATTTTCATTTGTCAACATATTATTCAATAAAATTTCAGCTTCATCCGGTGTTCTTTCCCTGAAAACAGAACCAGCACAACTATCCAGGTAATCTCTGGAAGCATCGGTTAGTCCATTATAAAATATATCAAGTATTTCATTTTTATTAAGAGGATGATCGGGCAAAGCATTAAGTAATTGGAGAAGCCTCCCCCAAGCTTGTGGGAGACTCTCTTCTTCAATTTGCACAAAATTATATATTTCCCTTAAAGCAGCTTGTTTCTTATGAGCAGGGAAATATTTAGGAGAGAAGTGAGAATTAAACCATATCTTAGCATCACCCTTTAATGAGAACGAAAATATTTTAAGGACATAAAAGTAGCAAGTTCTCTCATCATTAGTGAATAGGGTGGCTATATCATTTAATTTAGTAAGATGTGCCACAACAGTTTCAGATTCATAGCCATAAAAAGGATCAGATTCAACCAAAGTAATTATATCAGGATCAACAGAGAATTCATAATCCTTATTAGTAACACAGATAGGTGAAGTAGCAAAAGCAGGGTCAGGTTTCATTCTAGCATTAAGAGATTGCTGCTTCCATTTAGCTAATAACTTCTTAAGATCATATCTATCATTGCAAGCTAAAATAGCTCTAGCAGCTTCTTCATCCATAACATAACCCTCAGGAACAACAGGTAATTCATATTTATTAGGGGGAGAGTCTTCATCATCACTATCATCAATATTATCAGTTTCAATAATTTCATTCTCTCTAGCCCTAGCAAGTTGTTCATCAAGAAATTCACCAAGTGGCACAGTAGTATCAAGCATAGAAGTAGTTTCATCATAAATATCATGCATAGCAGAAGTGGCATCATCAATAACATGCGACATATCAGAATTAATAGCAGAAGCAGGTTTAGGTGTCGCAAGCTTACTCAAAACAGAAGGTGAATCAAGTGCAGAGCTAGATGGCAGTTCCTTACCTCCCCTCCTAGTTGAGGGATAAATTTTTGTTTTCGCGTCTTTCAAGTTCTTCATAGTGACCAGCAGATATAAATCTCAAGTGACTCAAAGAATAGAGCTATGCTCCCCGGCAACGGCGCCAGAAAATAGTCTTGATAACCCACAAATATAGGGGATCACAACAGTTTTCGAGGGTAGAGTATTCAACCAAAATTTATTGATTCGACACAAGGGGAGCCAAAGAATATTCTCAAGTATTAGCAGTTGAGTTGTCAATTCAACCACACCTGGATAACTTAGTATCTGCAGCAAGGTATTTAGTAGCAAAGTAATATGGAAGTAATGGTAACGATAGCAAAAGTAATATTTTTGGGTTTTGTAGTGATTGTAACAATAGCAACGGAAAAGTAAATAAGCGAAGAGCAATAAGTGAAAAGCTCGTAGGCATTGGATCGGTGATGGAGAATTATGCTGGATGCAGTTCAACATGTAACAATCATAACATAGGGTGACACAGAACTAGCTCCAATTCATCAATATAATGTAGGCATGTATTCCGAATATAGTCATACGTGCTTATGGAAAAGAACTTGCATGACATCTTTTGTCCTACCCTCCCGTGGCAGCGGGGTCCTAGCGGAAACTAAGGGATATTAAGGCCTCCTTTTAATAGAGTACCGGACCAAAGCATTAACACATAGTGAATACATGAACTCCTCAAACTATGGTCATCACCGGGAGTGGTCCCGATTATTGTCACTTCGGGGTTGCCGGATCATAACACATAGTAGGTGACTATAGACTTGCAAGATAGGATCAAGAACTCACATATATTCATGAAAACATAATAGGTTCAGATCTGAAATCATGGCACTCGGGCCCTAGTGACAAGCATTAAGCATAGCAAAGTCATAGCAACATCAATCTCAGAACCTAGTGGATACTAGGGATCAAACCCTAACAAAACTAACTCGATTACATGATAAATCTCATCCAACCCATCACCATCCAGCAAGCCTACGATGGAATTACTCATGCACGGCGGTGAGCATCATGAAATTGGTGATGGAGGATGGTTGATGATGACGACGGCGACGGATTCCCCTCTTTGTAGCCCCGGACGGACTCCAGATCAGCCCTCCCGAGAGGTTTTAGGGCTTGGCGGTGGCTCCGTATCGTAAAACGTGATGAATCCTTCTCTCTGGTTTTTTGCTCCCCGAGCACGAATATATGGAGTTGGAGTTGAGGTCGGTGGAGCGTCAGGGGGCCCACGAGGCAGGGGGCGCGCCCCCCACCCTCGTGGACAGGTGGAGGCCCCCCTGACATGGATTCTTCTTCCAGTATTTTTTATATTTTCCAAAAATAAGTTTCGTAGAGTTTCAGGTCATTCCGAGAATGTTTGTTTCTGCACATAAATAACACCATGGAAAGTCTGCTGAAAACAGCATCAGTCCGGGTTAGTTCCATTCAAATCATGCAAGTTAGAGTCCAAAACAAAGGCAAAAGTGTTTGGAAAAGTAGATACGACGGAGACGTATCAGCATCGAAGATTTTTTTCGCGCCGCAAAGCAGCAGCCGTCGGTTTGCAACCGACCACATGTCGTAGCATCACCGTCGGGGGCGTTGAGCTCTGTCGGTGCTGCATCGAGCCACCGAAGCTCAGTCGGTGCCGCATGGGGACTCCACTGGTGTTGCAAGGGTGCGGTGTTGAAGGCTCGCGGACGGGCTGCAGCAGCCGATGAAGCAGAGGGAGCTCGCCGGAGTTGCGATGAAACATCGGCGGGGCCGTCTGAGTTTGCAGTGAAGCACACGTGGTATCGAACAAATAAGGTGTTTTCCTGGAGGATAGTGCTCTTATCGAAGTATTAGGTAGTTGTTATATTTTGCTTTTAGTTACTGTTAGTTTTTTCAGACTCGGAGCATTACAAACTCTTAACTGAACTATGTAGGTTTGTTTATGAAGAATCATTCTAACTGGAAGTAATACAAGGCAAGTGTTTATCAGATACATGCACTATTATTGTCTGACAAAACTCAATACTAACATCTTTTTGTTGAGTGAAACTTGGCATTTCTTCCGAATAGGCATCCTGTGTGCAGACTACTTATTTGTAGCTAGATTCTTTTTCTCCTGGAAGATGAACCAGTAGTTGCGAGTGCGGTAGTTGCAATAGATTGAACTAAGGGTTAAAATTGTAGATGGCTCCAAATGGCCGACCCATCCCCCATGAGGCTGTAGATGCTAGACAGGAGTTGCCTACCCCACCGGCTACCGATACTGATTAGGACTGGTGTACGCCAACGTGCTGAGGACTGCCGCAAGTACATCAAGATTCATAAGTCCATGTGTTCCTACTCCTCAGGGCTGGGCAAGTTCAGTCGCAAAGTGCTCGTTGTCGGCATCCCACCACTCACAAGCTCCATCGCGAGGGGGTAGGTATTTCTCTTGCACTTGATCCACCCTTTTTGTTGGGTTAAGTTTTTTGTGCTGATTTTTGGATTTAGTGATGAGGAACACTAGATGAGAAGAAAGAAAACACATGCCAGATCTGTTTGGCTACTTCTAAATGCTTCCACTCTAGTGTACTATTTCTTTCCTTTTCTTTTCTATCCTACCTACTGTTTTCTAGAGTCTTCTAGTTGTGAGTAGCTATGAGTAGAATGGTGAAACTTACATAATGTTTTCTAGAGTATTCCAGCTATAAGTAGAAGTATGTGAAGGCTTCCCAAAGCCCTATAAATAGAGGTCCTCCCTATAAATAGACGTCCTCGCCTCTACTTTGGAGGCAGACTATGTACCCCTACCTATAATAGAACTTGTTGTTCTTATCTAAGATCTTGGAGTAGATCTTGTGCCCTAGGAGTTCTGGATTGGACTCTTGCTGCCCTATCAACCTACATTCGCCTCTAGAGCGATATCTAGCGCAGCACGTTGAAGCTGTTCCTTCAACACTTGTGTTGTACACATTGTAGCAGCAAGGTGGAGTTGCTCCTCCACAAACTTCGTGCTGCTTCAGGTGGTATCAGAGCCTCGTTGACCCATACTAGTTCTTGCTGTCCTCTTCGAGAGTAAGTTGCAGCAAGCAATGGAGCAATTGGAGAAGAGGATGGATGCTGCTGAACAACAAATCAAAGAGCTGCGTGAAGATCTTAATAGGAGATTTGACCAGCTGGTTGAGATGATAAGAAAGGGTGTCCCCCCTGCTACCAATGAAGGAGATTCATCTAAAGAAGAGGAAGATGTTCATCAAGGAAGAAGGAGAGGTAATCTTGGAGCAAGACCGCCACGACAACATGTTGTTCAACGTGCTTCAAGAAGGCCAATTTATGTTGAAGCTTCTGAAGGTGAAGAATATGATGATGCCCTTGAAGAAGCAGATCTCTACGCATATCGGAGAGTACCCAACCCTACATATGCAAGAGATACATACAAGGTGAAAGCTGAGATCCCAACTTTTAATGGAAATGTTGACATTGAAGGGTGCCTAGATTGGTTATATGAAGTGGAGACTTTCTTTGAGGTCATGGAGGTTCCGGAAGATCATAGAGTTCCTTTGGTCGCATACAAGCTGAAAGGAGGAGCTGGTGCATGGTGGCATCGCGTTCAAGAGGAGCGCATGCTGAGAGGAGAACCTCGTGTTAGAACTTGGCGACAAATGAAAGGCCTCTTGGAAGGGAGATTTTTGCCCGCTGATTATGACCAGATCCTATTTATCCAATTTCAAAATTGTGCTCAAGGAAATAGGACTGTTTCAGATTACACGGAGGAGTTTCTAAGGCTACAAGTGAGGTGCAACCTTGCTGAAACTGAAGAGCAACAAGTTGCAAGGTACATCAATGGTCTCAATGATGCTATTCAAGATCGATTGATGATGCAACAAATCTGGTCCGTTGATCAAGCACAAGCTCTAGCCTTGAAGGCCGAGAGGTTTGTGAGGATGAGAAAGACAACTAAGGCTCCATATCCTCCATATCCACATACCGAAGGCTCATCTAGGAGCCAACCTAATAGAGTGGAAGAAAATACCACTCCACCAAAGACAAAACAGCCCATCCCAAAGCAAACTAGAGGCAAGGGTAAGGCAAATGAAGGCCCAAAGTGCTATAAATGTGGTAAAGAGGGACACATATCCAGCGGCTGCCCACTAAGGAAATTTGTTAACACGACTATCCATGATGGTGAAAGCGATGAGGAAGAATACGAGTCTGAAGATGTAGACGAACAAGAGGTTTGTCAAGAAGAAGGTGAAGAGGTGGTATGTGTGATCCAGCGTGTCCTATGTTCCACACCACAACTCGATGACACACAACAGAAGAAAATATTTGAGAGCAAATGCACGGTGAATGGCAAGGTATGCAAACTAGTGATTGATAGTTGCAGCTGCGAGAATCTTATCTCCCAGAAGTTGGTGGACCATTTAAAGCTTGAAACCCATGATCAGCCAAATCCCTACACTATTGGATGGATCAAGAAAGGAGTGAATATGAGGATCACCAAACAATGCAACATGCCACTTTCTTTGGGTAAGCATTATCACTCAAATGTGTTGTGTGATGTGGTTGACATGGATGCCAGCCATGTTCTTCTTGGGAGGCCTTGGCAATTTGATGTGGATACTACACACAAGGGCAAGGAAAATTCTTACTCTTTCATTTGGAACAAGAGAAGGATCATTATCTTACCAAACAAACCCGAAGGTAATACCTCTAAGGAGGAGGGGAAAACTATGTTAACTATCTCCCATACCTCTCATGAGTTTATGGAAGACTTGAAGGAGGCAGATTTGTGTGCTGCACTTGTTGTAAAGGGAGAAGAGCACCTGACTGTTGAAATTCCAGCAAAGGTACGTGGTTTATTGGCAGAATTTCAGAACATACTTGGGGAGCCACATGGCTTGCCACCGATGAGAGGAATTCAACATAGAATTGACTTAATTCCGGGAGCAAGTCTTCCTAATCTTCCACACTATCGAATGAGCCCAAAGGAGCATGATATATTGGAGGAGAAAGTGGAGGAATTGTTGCAAAAGGGGCACATTCGAGAAAGTATTAGCCCATGTGTTGTACCAGCCCTACTCGCGCCAAAGAAAGATGGATCTTGGCGCATGTGTACGGACAGTAGAGCCGTTAACAAGATCACCGTAAGGTATAGGTTCCCTATTCCCCGTCTGGATGATATGTTGGATCAGCTTAGTGGAGCAAGAGTGTTCACAAAGCTAGATTTAAGAAGTGGATATCATCAAATCCGTATAAGACCCGGGGATGAATGGAAGACCGCCTTCAAGACAAAGGAAGGGTTGTTTGAATGGCTAGTCATGCCATTTGGACTCTCAAATGCACCAAGTACCTTTATGCACTTAATGAATCAAGTCCTTAGACCCTTCTTATCCCACTTTGTTGTGGTCTATTTCGATGACATCTTGATCTATAGCAAGGATGAGGATGAACACTTTGATCACATTCGGAAGGTGCTAGAAGTACTAAGGGAAAATGAGCTCTACGTCAACTTGAAGAAATGTGTTTTCCTGCAAACACAACTTCTTTTCCTAGGATTCGTCATAACATGTGATGCCATTCGTGTTGATGATTCTAAGGTTGAAGCAATCCGAGAATGGCCAACTCCTAAGACCATTTCTGAGGTAAGAAGCTTTCATGGCCTTGCAACTTTCTATAGGCGATTTGTTAAGAATTTCAGCACTATCATGGCACCAATTACCGAGTGTTTGAAGAAAGGAAAGTTCCAATGGGCAGAAGCAGCTGAAGCTAGCTTCAATGAGATTAAACAAAAGCTATCACAAGCTCCTGTCTTGGTACTACCTGATTTCGACAAGACTTTTGAGTTGGAGTGTGATGCAAGTGGAGTAGGCATTGGAGCTGTCCTATCTCAAGAAAGGAAGCCCATTGCTTTCTTTAGTGAGAAGTTAAGTGAAGCTAGACAGAAATGGAGTACCTATCAGCAAGAATTATACGCCGTTTTCAGAGCGTTGAAAACTTGGGAAGTCTATTTGCTGCCTAAAGAGTTCATTGTTTATAGCGACCATCAATCCTTGAAGCATTTTAGAAATCAAAAGCATGTTGACCGCATGCTAGCAAGATGGGCAGCATATCTTGAGAGGTTTAACTATCTCATCGTGCATAAATCTGGAATAACTAACAGAGTGGCCGATGCTTTGAGTCGTCGTGCATGCCTCTTGACTTCTTTTGAAGCTGAACTTCCGGGCATGGGTCAAATAAAGGAGTTGTATGAGGGTGACAAAGACTTTGGCCATGTTTGGGTAAAGCACGCAAGGGGCCAACCATTAGGTGATGACTATTTGATGCAAGATGGATATCTCTTCAAAAATGATCATTTGTGCATTCCAAGAAGTTCTCTACGTGACAAGCTGGTTAGAGAGCTCCATTCAAGTGATCATAGTGGCCATGTTGGACGGGACAAGACTATCGCTAACCTGGAAGCTCGCTACTTTTGGCCACAACTAAAGAGATATGCTGGAAAGTTCGTTCAACGGTGCCCCGTATGTCAGACCTGCAAAGGCCAAGTCCAGAACACAGGGTTATACATGCCTTTGCCTGTTCCTGTTGCTCCATGGGAGGACATTTCTATGGACTTCGTCTTGGGCTTGCCAAGAACAAGACGAGGAAGTGATGTTGTATTTGTGGTCGTGGATAGATTCTCTAAGATGGCTCATTTCATCCCATGCCGCAAGACAACGGATGCTCATCATGTGGCAAACCTATTCTTTCGAGAAGTGGTCAGACTTCATGGAGTTCCAAGGTCCATTGTCTCAGACCGTGATAGCAAGTTTCTTGCTGCATTTTGGCTCACTTTGTGGAAGCAATTCAACACTGAATTGAAATTTTCTAGCACTGCTCATCCACAAACAGATGGACAAGCGGAAGTGGTGAACAAGTTTTTGGGTAATCTGATCCGTTGCATTTGTGGAGAAAGAAAGGGGCAATGGGATTTGGCTTTATCTGTTGCAGAGTTCTCCTACAATAACTCCAAGCATAGATCCACAGGAAGGAGCCCTTTTTCCATTGTCTACACTAAAGTTCCAACACATGTGGTGGACCTGGTGAAGCTGCCATCAAGGGGAAACTCAAGATCAGCATTGTCCTTTGCTGATAATTACACCGAGTTATTTGAAGAGATTCGCGGCGCTTTGGAAGCACAAAATCAGAAATATAAACAACTTGCTTATTGCAAAAAGAGGCCAAAATCATTCCAAGTCGGTGATAAGGTGATGGTCTACCTCCGAAAAGAGAGGCTGCCTTTAGGTGTTAAAGGGAAACTTACGCAGCGAAGAAGAAGCGCTCTATGAAGATAACTCGAGGGCGAGTTCCAAACAACCAGGGGAGAATGATGAGGAACACTAGATGAGAAGAAAGAAAACACATGCTAGATCTGTTTGGCTACTTCTAGATGCTTCCACTCTAGTGTACTATTTCTTTCCTTTTCTTTTCTATCCTACCTACTGTTTTCTAGAGTCTTCTAGTTGTGAGTAGCTATGAGTAGAATGGTGAAACTTACATAATGTTTTCTAGAGTATTCCAGCTATAAGTAGAAGTATGTGAAGGCTTCCCAAAGCCCTATAAATAGAGGTCCTCGCCTCTACTTTGGAGGCAGACTATGTACCCCTACCTATAATAGAACTTGTTGTTCTTATCTAAGATCTTGGAGTAGATCTTGTGCCCTAGGAGTTCTGGATTGAACTCTTGCTGCCCTATCAACCTACGTTCGCCTCTAGAGCGATATCTAGCGCAGCACGTTGAAGTTGTTCCTTCAACACTTGTGCTGTACACATTGTAGCAGCAAGGTGGAGTTGCTCCTCCACAAACTTTGTGCTGCTTCATTTAGCAAATGGTTCAAATAAGAGATGTGATTGATCATTCCATAGATGACGAGGAGCTTGATCGAGGAGCTTAATTACTCACACGAGATGTGATTGAGCATCTAATTTTCAATAATATGTCCGGCCGCCATCTTCAGGCAAGATCGTGGTCGCCTCCCCCTCCAAGCACACTGTGTCGCCTCTGCAATCTAGCATGCGGCCGCCGCCGTCGCCGACTATGTAGCTGAAAGCAGGTGGCGTCGGCGGCAGCGATGGTGGGGCGGAGGACGGCAGCGTGTTGCGGCTGGTGTTGTTCATGTTCCTGTTGCCAGCATGCTACTCTGCTCGTCTACCTCGCCATTCTAGCATGCGGCCGGACACCACCAAATTCATGCATAGGTCGCCATCTCGACTGCTGCACCATAATGGTGAACCTGGTCGCGGGTACTATGGAGGGTGTAGGGCTAAGAGATGAGGACAGAGCATATGTCATAGTTGGCAAGTACTGCAGGTCACCTCCGTGTACACCATGGAGGCTCGTTGTTAGCATCTGCATGCATCAACAATTCAACGTCTTCTAATGTGAATATTCAACTGCAGTTCCCTCCACTAACTCGTCTTAAATCTTCTAGCTTGCTTGCTGCATCATGTTCTGTTCACTTGGTCATTTTTAATTTGTAATAGGGTGTGTATTCCTTCAATCTAACAGGATTAAGACCAAGGATAATTATGGAATGTACCTGCACACAAAGGGCCATCGCATCAGGGAAGCGAGAAAAGGACATGGAATGGTACAGCCCCTTAGTACAGCCTCTTGGAGCGCTGGATTGGATAGCTAGCCTAGCGTGTCCTGTCGTGCAGCTGCGGGGCAGCCCATTGGACCAGCGATTGCTCGGATCGTGGTTTGGGATCTGCAGCGGTTCAGACAGCAACATGACGACTCCGAAGCTATATACATTGCTCTTCAGTGAGTAATTAGCCAGACAAGGCTACCCCAGCTGCCCTATATCCTGAGTTTTCTTCTGATTCCTGAAGTTGATGCTATATAATTAATGTTTACAGAAATGTTTGGCCCTAAATTTTGGTCAATTTAGGACCATGTGTTCCCTTTGTAGACAGTTTGAAGGATCATGTGATAGTCAGGCAACTATTTATCTTGCTTCATACTCCCTCCTTAAACAAACGGGTGTGTCTAGGGCACATCTAGATGTGCCATAGTTATTGCACATCTGAGTAACTTAATCAAGCATAAAAAGAAAAAGAAAAAGAGGAAAGAAAATACCCACACGAATCTTCGGGTAAGATCAATGATACAGGACTTAGATGTGCAATACTTATGGCACATCTAGATGTGCTTTAGCAAAACTGTAAACAAATATAAGAGCATTTAGATTACTAAAGTAGTGATCTAAATGCTCTTATATTTCTTTACAGAGGGAATACTCAATTTTCCCACATGTTTCTTTATATCCGTGTAAATACTATTTCGTTACCGCGCGTAACTTTCCAGTCTAAATACTATTGTAATGTTTTTTCTGTTCCGATTGATTTCCCAATTGCTCGTGTAGCATGCTTGCTTAATTTGTTGCCTCTATTAATTTAGTGATAACCATGATATTGTTTCTCCCAATTATAAAATATGTACCAAGTATGGTGTTTAGAGTGCCTCTCGATAAACCCTGTAAATAGCATTTTTGTTTGTACTTCTAACAAATTGGTGCATATATGATATTAGGTGCTCTTTTCAGAAAATTACCAAAAGTATGTATAAGGTCATCATCCTCTTCATCAATTCTTGCACAATATTCTGTTTTCTTGTATTTTTAAGAACATGTATTCGTTCTTTGATTGAAAAGTACAGCGCAACATGTGTATCAAAGTTCAAAGACTTGGAATAACGTGTATTTCATTTATTGGAAATATTAATGTGTTCCTTGAGCTGTAACAATGAGGATGCATAAAACTGATACAGAACCTGCGAGTCATGATAAATGTCTTAAACCTTTAATTTTATTGAAAATAACAACGGATATGTGTTTCAAATTTCAAAGACCAGGAATACTGTGTATTTAACCTATTACGAGTATTTACCTCCATAATGCTTTTGTGTGCTATATCATCAATTTAGAAGAAAATGTACCTACTAATGTTTTTACTAATGCTTCTGTGTGCTATATCATCAAATTTTAGAAGAAAATGTACCTACTAATGTTTTTACTAAAACATTTTGCTACATTTGTTTTAATGTTAGAGAAAGAACTATGTTGCAGCTTCCAATATGGAGAGCAGAAGAGTGTATCAAGTCTCTTGGTTGTATTTGGACAAATGTGCAAGCGTTATGTATTGTCCCTATTAAGATGAGAAGCGTTGTGGTAGTGAAACTAAGTACAACCACGCGAGGAAGAGCTGGACCACAGGGAAGATGGCAACAGTGAAGAGCTGAAGAGGATAGGCATCTTTGTTCGTCATGGCATTGTGGAAAATTACATGTGCGCTTAGAGCATCTCCAACAGCCGCGCCAAAAGACGCGCGCACGGTAAACCGAGTTTTTAGCGCGCGCGGGACGTTTCGGCGCGCTCCAGCGGTGGCGGGAAAGTCACGCGCGCGGGAAAAGGCGGCAGGTCGCGCGCTATTTTTGGCGCACCGCTTTCGGCGCGCCTATAAAATGCGGCGCTCACCTCTCTTCCTCTTCCACTGCCACACGCGCCTCCACCGCTTCCTTGGTTGCTTCCGCTGCCACGCGCGCCACCGCTCCAGCGCCCCGCCACCGACGTGCCACCATGCCGCCGCGCCGCCGAGGAGTGTCGGGCTACCGCGGCGTCCGCCAGCGCCCCAACGGCGGGTTCTACTCCGAGATACGGTCCGACCAACTCCGGCTCGGCCTCGGCACCTTCGAGACGGCGCACGAGGCCGCCCGGGCGTACGACGCGGCGGCGTGGCGCCTAGGCAGGCCGCGCCCGCAGATGAACTTCGACGACGTCCACACACTCCAGCAGGCGCTGGACGTCGCCCCGCCGCCTCGTCTTCGCACAGCACAAGACTGTGCGGAGCATGCTGAGCGGCAGCGCCGCCTCCTCGTCGCCCATGAGGACGAGCGGACCATGGCGGAGTGGCGCCGGCGCCACCCGGAGGACGTCACCTACGAGCAAGCCTACTGGGCAAGGCGCCGCGAGGAGGACACGCGAAGGCGCCGCGAGGAGCGGTTGGATAGGCGTCGGCGAAAGGCTCTGGCGATATCGCAGTGCGACATCATTCAAAATGGTGGGCAGTCGATCTTTTCGGCTGATGATGACCATTGGTTGGACATGTGGATCGATACCTCGGACCAGACCAGCGAGGATGGCAACGATGACGATGACGACGACGACTGGGAGTAGGCTATAGTTGCGTATGTAGTTGCACTATCTAGTAGTTTTTTTTTATGTCGTTGCACTATCTAGTAGT
The DNA here is from genome assembly GCF_002575655.3 of Aegilops tauschii subsp. strangulata. Taxonomy (NCBI): domain Eukaryota; kingdom Viridiplantae; phylum Streptophyta; class Magnoliopsida; order Poales; family Poaceae; genus Aegilops; species Aegilops tauschii. The sequence continues at coordinate 81,989,692 of NC_053041.3, forward strand.
AGTTTTTTTATCTATCTATGCTATGGAACTATGTAAAATATCTATGTATCTTTTTTTATCTATCTATGCTATGGAACTATGTAAAATAGGCTATAGTTTTTTTAGCGCGCGCTGCATTTTTACGCATTTGCTTTTTAGCGCGGCTGCTGGAGCCAGCGCTGCGCGCCGCGCCAAACCAGACGATGGGCGCGCGGCGCGTTCGGCGCCTATTGGAGATGCTCTTATGCACATGGACTATGATGTTATGCTTGAATGTCATGTTCTCCAATGGATTTTTTTCTCATAAGAGATAGTGTTAGATACAACAATGAAGGACAAGGTATGTAAGCTAAAGGGTAAATATCTAGGTCATATTCAGTCATGTCGTACACTTATTCCTCCAAGAACATATGCCCTCAAATGGCTATATATGCCTGTTTTGTTCTCGATGAAACTGTGTGTGGAGATATAATTTTAGTATGCAAATTTACTTGATGTTTAATCCATGTGGTAATTCATGCAAATGTTATGATATGATATAATGTATTACACACGCCATACACTATAGTGCCAGCAATTGGTTAGTTTCTGAATTTTGTTGCTGCTGCCTACTTTGTTGAAGCATTTGTTGGGGATGACTCATGTACTTATTTTTGTTGCTTACTAAAATAGAGAAGACAACATCAAAGAATAGTATTTGTTTCCTTTCAGTCGTCAAATACTTTTCATTGTGATCTGTAATTCATTTTTTTTATTGAGTGCATGTTGAGGTAGCATTATATTTTTATATAAAAAAATTGCTATAGGCATGTGGTGAATAACATTTGAAGGCCGTTTCTGCTCTTGTCCCTTGTTGCTGCCCTGCCACGGCCACGTCGATCACTGGCTCACTTAGAACATGAGTTAGTGGATTTTGTGATAAGAGTGGGGGTTGAGAGTGAGTGGGATGGGGGTTGGGGCTCCTTACTGTCTAAGCAGAATAATTTTTCTTACTTTAGAAAATGTGGCAAATTGCATTTCATTTGAGAAGGCTTTGTAGCAAATTGCATGAGCAAGTAGATATTTTTTATCAAGTTGTACAATTATTTGGTTAGGATAGAAGGTTAAATGTATTGGTTCGTTCCTTCAACAGTTAATAATCGAGTGTGGCATATCAGTTGCTTGCCCAAGAAAGGAGATCATAATTTTATTTCATGGTAATGCACAACATTCAACTATATGTTACAACGTGGCAATGGCTCAACCGACATTGGATCTGCCTTCTTGGCATAGGTGCATCACGGGCGGCACATGCCTTCGGTGGAGGAGTGACACAAGCACCGCAGGGGGGGATCAGGGCGGGGAGTGGGGGCGTTGGCAGAGGACTCTTCCTTAGCGATCCGTGGGGAAGTACGGTGTGAAGAAGAGAGGGCGCCATGGCGAAGGTGAGGTGGATGTCATTCGGTTTTAAAGAAGAAGGATCCAGCGAGAAATATCCCGCTACGACGGTAAACGGAGTGGGGAGGGGAGGGTCTGGCAGGAAAAGGGAAGGGTGCGTCGTGGGATGTGGTTTTTGTGTTGGGACTGCGTATTGAAGATAACATGTCAGATAGTCTAGACAACCACATTTTCCCCTCATATATGGGATGGATTTGGGGGAGTCCGGACTATCTAGACAGTTGAATTTTGGGCAGCCCGTTGGGTGCCCGTTTGATATCAAAACATGCAGGTACGTATGAAGGAGAAATGAGTTTCGACCTTGAAGACGACCTTAATCCTCTGTTTGATTCATATGTATTATAGCCCGTAGCAACGCACGGGCGTTTTACTAGTGGAGGCTAAAAGTTCAGAGTGTCCTACTCATTATCCCGATAAACTAACTGAATATACTGTAGACGCATCCGAAAAAGACAGTACCTATCATCCTGTGTTGCATTAAACGACAGTTAAAAGCATCCGCTGGCAAAGATAAGACATTGCAACCAAGTACAGCAGGAAGTGAATCAGACAATTTTCTAGAACAAATCAACAAAAGTTTAGTTTCAGGCTTAGATCCAACACTAGAACTGAATATGACACGGAGGGAATCAAGCAATTTTATTGATGGAATCAACAAAAATTTACTTCTGATGCTTTAAACTTCAGAAAACATCTAAAAGAAAAGAATAACTTTGATTCACTAGTGCTGATCATTTCAGCATTGACAGGAGCAAAGGATTTTTCAAAAAAAAAGGAGCAAAGGAACATAAACCCCCATGCCCCATTGTTCACCAGTATGTCAATGGTAAGAAAAGATCTTACCACACTGACAAGAGGAGTAGAACATGTATTCCCACCCATGTTTTACTACACGTAAGATTACATAGTTTGAATGCACAAAAAGTGTCAACATATAGAACACAGATAGTACAATCATTGTAAAAGAAGGCATGCGCCAACAGCCCAACACAATAATCTGGAAATCACAAACATCATGATACAAATTAATGACAGCCCCCACAAAGTTAAACAGTAAATGCTGTTGCAGCAGTTGCTGCTGGCAACCTGTACACATAGCAAGTGTTACCAAATTAACTGGAACAGATAACCTCATAAAGTGCAAAAATGAGGTTAAAGAGTACACTCGGCAATAGAAGAGAAGCAACGCAACATCAGAAAGATTTAACCAAATATCTGCTGATGTTACTTGGGACCTATGATTCACCATTATCTAAAAGGTCAAGAATAGAACAGTGATATGCAAGCCAGACTATCAGTGCCAATCTGCCAATGCCTCTGAGTACAAGGGAACATAAGGAAGATAAGGCTCCAGGGAATCATGTCCAAGATCGTGGATGAACTGCACTTTCCCACTATCCATTTCATAAGACATCAGTACTTTGTCATGACCATAAACCAAGAAAATCGTGTTTTGTTGTGGGTGGAGGGCGACAATATGGTACTCGTGTCCCAGCTGGACATTCTTCACTCCAAATAGATTCAAATACTTGACACCGTGCTCCAAGACCCACACTTCACTGGTGTAGTCCTCGAGAACCCAGATCGACAGTTTATAAGGATCATGCTGATCACTATTTGCCAAATACAAACGCCCTCGAGACAAATCAATGAACCCGTAATCAACATCTATTATGAGAGCATCCTCATCGTCTGGCATAGGAATAACCCTCCAAGTAGTTCCCTCCACATCCACTGCCAGCACCGCAGACTCGACAGCGAGCAAATGCAGAAAACCATTGACAAAGGCACTTTTAGAATCGCTCACTATCCTAGCAAAGCCCCAACCGTTGTCCTTGTGACTCCAGACCCCGGTTTTGGATGAGTAGATCTCAACCCCTTTGACGTGGCCATCACTATCATCGTCGTCGTCGTCCTCTGTATCTGCATTTGCATCTGCAGCCCCGTCCTCCATGAACTGGAACACATGGAAGTGCGAGGAGACGGCCGAGTCGAACCCCAAGCGAGCTGTCTGCATCTTGCTGAAGAAGCCGGGCAAGGCGACCCATTTCTCCGTGGCAGGATTGCACACCACGTAATCAAATGCCCCCGAACCAAAGGTCTCGAAGCGGCGGCAGAGGAGTAGGCCGTTGCAGCTGTCCAGAAGGTTGAATAGCTCGCAGTCAGGCAGGAAGGGGAGTGAAGGGCGGATACGAGGGCGGCCTCCCGCCGAGACATGGGCGAAATTGCGAAGTAATGAAAAATGGCCAACGCTGCGGTCGCGGCTCGAGTAAAGGAATCCGGCGAGGTCATGGAGATGGAACTGCGGCAGCGCCTTGCGGTGGTCGGGGTGGGAGATGATGCCGCGCCACTGCTTGGAGACGCACTTGAACCGGCACAGCGACTTGTACGGCACGCGCGACAGGATCTCGATGAGGAGGTCTTCCGTGAGCTTGTCCGCTGGATTAAGCCGCCTGCTGATGTCCCTGGAGCCGACCGCCATCGCCGTGGGGAGAGGAGGCGGTCAACCTGCGAACGCGGGCGGAGGAGGAGAGATTGGAGATCCATCGACATCGGTGAGGGGAGCAGGAAGGAAGGAAGAGAGGATCTATGGAGAATGTGGCGTACGTACCGGAGGAGAAGCGAGTGACGGCGAGAGAGCCTATCTGAGGTGCTCCCGTCCCCGCCGGCGAGGCTTTGGGTGCGCGGCGGCGGCGAGGCGAGGTGTGATGTGTGGCGTGGAACTGGAAGATAGGCGAAGTGAATGAGGAGTTTTGATGTATTGGGCTTTGTGTTGCTGTGTTGGGCTTTTGTCTAGTTTTCAGCCTGCACTTCAGCCGTGTTGCTGTGTTGGGCTGAATTTGCGGGATTTATTCGGGCCGGTAAAACGGCCTCCGTCCCGCGAACAGACGGTTTTTGCCGGATGGCACGGTTTGCGGTATCTGTTAGAGATGCTCTAAGCCTGCACTTTAGTTGTTCTAAAGCAAATTCATCAAAATTCTTTTTTTGCGGGGGGAAATTCGTCAAAATTCAACCTAGACGGTGCAGTAGCAACCAATGGTCATCGGTGAGGCTGTCCGCTGGCTTCCGCCGCTTACCAATGTCCTTGGCGCCGTCCGCCATCGCCGTGGGGAGAGGAGGCGGTAAATCTGCGAACAGGGGTGGAGGAGGAGAGATTGCATCGCCATCGGCAAGGGAAGCAGCTGGGAGGAAGAGATGAATCTACAGCGAACGTGGCGTACGTACCAGCAGAGAAGCGAGTAACTGCGAGGGAGTCCGTCCCCACCGGCGAGGTTTCTGGGTGCACGACGGCGGGGCGAGGTTTTGGGTGCCATGGCGGGGCGCGATGTGTTGGCTTTTATCTGGGCTGTAAGAGCATCTCCAACGGGAGCACGGGACTCGAAGACGGCGGGGCGAGGTGCTGAGCAATAATACTAAACATACAAAGGCTTACACGCAATTACACACTAACTAGGATTTTTTTCTTTCTAACTAACCACTCCCCCCTGATTTTCACGGGGGTGGGCCCCTCCTTCCCCTTATTCTCCAATCAAAACTCATCTGTTTGTAAAACCCGTGTAAACCTATGTATGTGTAGCATTACTCGGTGCTGAGTATGGGGTGGCGTGGAACTCAAAGACGGACGGGGGGAGGAGCAATCCGGCGATGTGTTTGTCTCCAACCGTCCAACGGGAGAGTACGGGACTCCCAAATGGGCCTCAAACACCGTTCCAATGGGCCTCAAACACCGTCACTATTCCTTTTTTTAGGATCAAGAGTAAACCTAATTACTCTAGGGGAAGGTTACATTCAGATTTGAAAAGGGAACATAGTTTGGCGTAGACACTCTAGGACGTCTGCAATCATGTATGAGTCCCCATTCTTCCCAGATGACACAGCCATTCATATGCTACTGCGTTGCATTTCCTCCTTGAGTTTTATGTGGGATGCAAATCCTTTTAAGGCCGTTTTAATGTCACTTATCAGGCCAACCAAATAGGGGAGATCTTCCTTGGGCATCAAGTTGTAACTCCCGGCCAATCGTGAGGCAGTCCAATTCATGTATTTTTGAATGTTGGTAGTGGACTGGTGGTCTACCAAATTCATTGATCGGGAGGGAAAAACAAAGTATAGGGGAGTCCCGGGAAAGGCTCAAAGAGGAAAGAAAGGAAAAAAAACCTAACATACATACAGAAACTCAGCCCGGGTCGAAAGGGATCCCAGCACCCGCCAAGTTCCAGAGTTTGACCTCGTCCCTTGTGAGTTGAATGATGAAGGGGTTAGAGCCCAAGGATTCCTTTTTTTAGAACCGGGCTTTACCCCTTTCCATTGCATAGAACGGAAATACAACAAGTTCCAACAGGAAAAGTCAGGGGGGAAAGAGGTAGAGCGAGTTCCAGCACTATCAGGAAACCCACCACACTCGCTCACCATCGAAACGAGTGTTATGGGGCGAAAGCCTGAGTAGCACGACATAAAGTCTAGCCTATTACATTCTCAAAAGATCAAACTAGAACAGACACAGTAACATGCCAGCCAGATAGAATCATCTTTCCCCGGGTAGAAGCAACAAAAGGTAGACGTCTCAAAGCATCAGGCACCTTGGATCGGTTGCTTGGCAGCATCACACATCTTCATCAGCTGCATTGTGCTAGCCCTGTGAGGGAGTCCTGGATTAAGGGGTCCTCGGACAGCCGGACTATGTACTTTTGCCGGACTGTTGGACTATGAAGATACAAGATTCAAGACTTCATCCCGTGTCCGGGTAGGACTCTCCTTTGCGTGGAAGGCAAGCTTGGCAATACGGATATGTAGATCTCCTCCCTTGTAACCGACTCTGTGTAACCCTAGCCCCCTCCGGTGTCTATATAAACCGGAGGGTTTAGTCCGTAGAACGACAATCAGAATCATAGGCTAGCTTCTAGGGTTTAGCCTCTACGATCTCGTGGTAGATCAACTCTTGTAATACTCATATCATCAAGATCAATCAAGCAGGAAGTAGGGTATTACCTCCATCGAGAGGGCCCGAACCTGGGTAAACATTGTGTCCCCCGCCTCCTGTTACCATCCGCCTTAGACGCACAGTTCGGGACCCCCTACGAGAGATCCGCCGGTTTTGACACCGACATTGGTGCTTTCATTGAGAGTTCCACTGTGCCGTCGCGATAAAGGCTTGATGGCTCCTTCGATCATCGACAACGATGCGATCCAGGGCGAGGCTTTCCTCCCCGGACAGATCTTCGTATTCGGCGGCTTTGTAGTGCGGGCCAACTCGCTTGGCCATCTGGAGCAGATCGAGAGCTACGCCCCTGGTCATCAGGTCAGGTTTGGAAACTTGAACTATACTGCCGACATCCGCGGGGACTTGATCTTCGACGGATTCGAGCCCATGTCAGGTGTGCCGCACAGTCACGACGAGCATGACTTAGCTCTGCCGTCGGACAGTGTCCGGGAGATCACACCTGCAGCTACTCCGGCCCTCAATCCGGAGCAGATCGTGCCGTCCGAGGATGGGTGGATAGACCCCGCCACGGAGGCCGCGCACTCAGCGGCGATAGAGCTGAACGTTGACTTCACCTCCTATGAGACCTGTGTTGTCGGACACTTGGATTCGTCCCCAGCCACGGGTTCTGAACCGCCTGCGTCCGTGCCTATCGAATCTGATTGGGCACCGATCATGGAGTTTTCCTCCGCGGATATCTTTCAGCACTCGCCCCTGGGCGACGTGCTAAATTCATTGAGGTCTCTCTCCTTGTCAGGAGACCCTTGGCCGAATTATGTCCGGCTTGAGTGGGAAGCGGACGACGAAGAAATTCGTTCCCCACCCACCACCCACTTAACAGCCACTGTCGACGACTTAACCGACATGCTCGATTTCGGCTCCGAAGACATCGACGGTATGGACGACGATGCAGGAGACGAACAGGAACCACCGCCCACAGGGCGCTGGACTGCCACCTCATCATATGATATATACATGGTGGACACCCCCAAAGAAGGCGATGGCGATAAGGCAATGGAGGATAATCCCTCCGAAGAGCAACCCAAGCACCGGCGTCAGCGGCGCCGCTCTAAGCCCCGCCATAGCAAAAGAAAGGATGCCGGCACAAGAGACAATAACGCTGCAGATAATGCCGAAGACGAAAACAATCCCCTCCAGCCAGGCTTCGAGCAGGAGGACGGGCAAGCTAGCCCTAAGGAACAGGCCGCTGGCGGAGAATCTGAGGACGACAATTACATGCCCCTCTCCGAAGACGAGGTGAGCCTCGGCGACGAAGAATTTATCATGCCCGAGGATCCCGTCGAACAGAACCGCTTTAAGCGTCGGCTTATAGCCACAGCAAAAAGCCTGAAGAAAAAAGCAGCAGCAGCTTCAAGCTGACCAAGATCTGCTAGCAGATAGATGGACCGAGGTCCTGGCGGCCGAGGAATACGAACTCGAACGCCCAACCAAGAGTTACCCAAAGCGCAGGTTACTACCCCAACTCAAGGAGGAAGCAGTAAAACCTACACTACCAGCGTACGATGCGGCTGATCGGCCACCTCGTGGCCGAGACAGAGCGACATATCAGCCCGAAGACCAGCCCGCACCCCGTCGCCTGTCAAACAAAAACACCAAGGCCCGGGGCAACACGCAGGACCTGCGAGACGTATTGGAAAATAAAGCAGGACATAAAAGATCGATCTACGGATCATGAGGGCGCCCCCCAACGCGTGACGACGACCGTCGCGCCGGATATAATAACAAATCCGGCCGGGCCGAATACAGCAGACAAGACTCATATGAACTGCGTCATGATATAGCCCGGCACAGAGGCGCCGCACACCCCCTATGCTTCACCGATGAAGTAATGGATCATGAATTCCCAGAAGGGTTTAAACCCATGAACATTGAATCATATGATGGTACTACAGACCCCGCGGTATGGATAGAGGACTTCTTCCTCCACATTCACATGGCCCGCGGGGATGATCTACACGCCATCAAGTATCTCCCGCTAAAACTCAAAGGGCCGGCTCGGCATTGGCTGAATAGCTTGCCGGCAAACTCCATCGGAAGTTGGGAGAACCTGGCAGACGCATTCCTGGACAACTTCCAGGGCACTTATGTGCGACCACCGGATGCTGACGATTTAAGTCACATAACACAACAGCCCAGATAGTCAGCCAGGAAATTCTGGACTCGGTTCCTAACTAAAAAGAACCAAATTGTCGACTGTCCGGATGCCGAAGCCCTAGCGGCCTTTAAACATAACATCCGTGACAAGTGGCTCGCCCGACATCTCGGCCAAGAGAAGCCAAAATCCATGGCAGCCCTCACGACACTTATGACCCGCTTCTGCGTGGGCGAAGATAGTTGGTTGGCCCGTAGCAACAACACAGCAAGCAAACCTGGCACATCAGAGGCCAAAGATAGCAACGGCACACCCCGACGCAACAAACACAAGCGCCGCAAATATGGTGAAAACGCCGAAGATACGGCAGTTAATGCCTGGCTCTAAGTCCGGTCAGCGGAAAGGGCCACCCTAAAATAACAATTCGGGTCCATCCAGTATGGACCGCATACTCGACCGCCAATGCCAAATTCATGGCACCCCAGGAATGCCAGCCACCCATACCAATAGAGAATGTTGGGTCTTCAAACAAGCCGGCAGGGCAGGCGCCAAAAACAGAGATGGGGGGTCTCAAAGCGATGATGGCGACGAAGAGCCCAGACCACCAAGCACAGGAGGGCAAAAGAAATTTCCCCCGCAAATCCAAACGGTGAACGTGGTAAACAACACCCACATTCCCAACCCGGACCGGATGCGCACCCTTAGGGATGCCGACTTAACGGAACTAGTCGTCCCACAATATAAACTACGGCCGGTCACCTTCAACTGCACGGATCGTCCGGCTAACGCCAAACAGGGCAATCCAGCCGCACTAGTCCTCGACCCAATAATTGACGGGTTCCACCTCACACGAGTCCTTATGGACGGAGGCAGCAGTCTAAACCTGCTTTACCAGGACACAGTGCGCAAGATGGGCATCGATCATTCGGTGATCAAACCCACTAAAGCCACTTTCAGAGGCATTATACCAGGTGTGGAAGCTAGCTGTACAGGCTCCATCGCCCTTGAGGTAGTCTTCGGATAACCAGACAATTACCGTACCGAAGAGTTAATCTTCGAAATCGTCCCTTTCCGCAGTGATTATCAGCCACTGCTCGGACGAACTGCATTCGCTCGATTCAACGCGGTGCCACATTATGCCTACCGTAAGCTCAAGATGCCCGGTCCACGCGGCGTCATCACGGTTAATGGCAAGGCCGAACTTTCCTTCGGCACCAACGAGTAAACCGCTGCCTTAACAGCAGAAGCAACGAGCAGCACCTTGCAGCCGAACCTCGAGTCGACAGCCAAGCTCCCGGACACCGTCAAAGGACTCCGAACTACTTCGCGGCAGGATAGCCCGGCTCGTCCAGAGCTCAATTAACACTCCGGCGAAGGACAGGACAGGCCGCACACAGCGGCTCAACCGCTCTCCGGCACACAAACATTTCTTACATTTCCTTTGCAGGTTCACCTTTGCGCCGACCAGGACGGGCGATATGGAGGCAGCTCGAACGCGCAAGGGAATCCATATATATTCCCCGCGATGACCATCCGACTATACTCCGGATCCGCACGCAGCTTCTTCCCCCCTGGTCTCAGCAGGTTCCACTGTCATATTACTTTTTTATCACATTACCTGTACTCATACGCATCGACGTACTATTCAAATACAACATGTGGATTCATATGACGCTTATTTGCTGTTATTTATTATTAAAATTCTTTTGTCAAGTGGCATCCGTACACCGTGATATGCCTTCAAATATACCAGGGGCTTCGTTTTACCCATAATACGGCAATAAAGTCTGAACACCTTCACGGAAGTTCGGCACCCCGAACCTATAGCATTATATGCATCAGCTCTGAATCATGTCTTGGGTCAATAGTTGGGTTTGCCCGGCTCCCATGTTTTGGTACCTTACATTCCACTATATCGGCTAAGGTAGCACTGGGAGAACTACTGCGATTGTGTCCCGGTTCTTCCGGACGAGCACCTCAGTAGAGAAAGCCGAAAACTGACTGTCATGATACGGCGAGAGCTGGTCAGCTATTCGAGAGGTTGTAAAATCTTTAAGGATGCATAATGCCATAACCAATGCAGCATGCGATGAATCGGTTTTTCTTCCGATCAGGTGCTTATAGAGCCCCTCGTGCGGTCTTCCGAACACCAGGGGCTGCGCCTACCTTCCTAAAGCTCCTATGGCTAAGTGAGAGTGATAAAGCCCTATAGTCCGATTGCCTGGTTCGTTGTGCTGAACACCTCCTTTGAAGGACCCAAAACTGGGATAAAGAGTGATCAGGTTTATCCTGAACACCCCCGTACTTCCTACGTGGGGGCAGAAGCCGACGACTGGCCAACTCTCAGGATTAATATATAAAACGGCAGCGCAGGAGGATAAACTTTTATATAACGGGCAATAAATAATATAAATGACCTTGTTCAAACATTACAAAGGACAACATGATTTGCATTCACGGAAATATAATGTCCTTGGTGCATAGCTCCGTTGCAAGGTAGGATCCTTTCAGGACATTTTCATAATATAATTCAGGCTTGCGGTGCTCCTTCCCCTCTGGCGGTCCCTCGGTCATTAGCTTTTCAGCATCCATCTTCCCCCAGTGCACCTTTGCGCGGGCGAAGGCCATTCGCACACCCTCTATGCAGACCGACCTCTTGATGACGTCAAGTCGAGGGCAAGCACTTACAAGCCGCTTCACGAGCCCGAAGTAGCTGCTTGGAATCGACTCAGCGGGCCATAGCTGGATAATCAAATCCTTCATGGCTAGTTCCGCCGCCTTATGCAGTTCGATCAGCTGTTTCAGTTGATCGGCAAACGGCACCAGATAATTCGGTGCCAGATACTGCGACTAGAAGAGCTTATCCGCAGTGTTCCTTTCTTCGGCTCGGTAGAATTGGGCGGCATCCGATATACTGCGGGGCAGCTCCGCAAATACCCCTGGAGAAATCCGAATTCAAAATTAGAAACATAATTTTCTCCTCAAATACTTGCTTTACATGGAAAAAAGCCTTACCCGCCGCGATCTTCCTCGCCTCTTGGATCCCCTGCAGGGCACTTTGGGTTTCCCCCCGGGCATCGCTCGTGGCCTGATGAGCCTTGGTGAGTTCGGATTCTTTCTCCGTTAAACTCTGCTCCAAGGTCTCACATTTCCTCACTGCCTCTTGAAGCTCCTGCTCAGCTTCAATAACCCTAGCCTCGTTCTTCTCACGAAGAGCCTGCTCTACGGCTGCCTTTTTCTCGGCCTCGGCCACAGCTTTCTTAAGAGCCCCGACTTCGGTCATCATCCCTAGCCTAAATCATGAAACATATTTTATCATACTGAAAAATTTATTCGCAATAAACGCGAACAAGACTTGTGCATACCTTGTTTATCTCCCAACTGCATTTTCAACTGGCCAAGTTCTTCTTTGGCCCGCTCCAGACTTTGATTCAGTCCGGAGACCTCCGCAGTATGAGAGGCAGCAGCCGCTACAGACGCCTGCTTATAAAAGAAGTGAGATAGATGTCATCAAATGAGTCTTCCTGCGAACATAAATTTGATCCTCTGTCTGGTTCTTTCTTTCATCGAACAGTGTATCAGGGGCTACTATCCATACCATGACACTCTTCGAAACCCCATAAAACATACCTCAAAACCTTTTATAAGGCTGATACAGGCTTCATTCAGTCTACTCCCAGCAGACTGAATCTTCTCAATCACCGCACCCATAAGGGCATGGTGTTCATCGACGATGGAGGCGCTCTTCAGCGCCACCAACAAAGCATCCGACACCTCTGGTTGGACAGAGGTTGCCGGTGGAACAGGCACACCCCCCCCCCCCAGCTGAGGGAGGCTGCCTGCTTGATCTGGAGCCGTATTGATCTCCGGAATTGCATCCGGCTGGGAGCCGAATTCAAGATGGCCCCCGCCGTCAGCTCCCATGGGAATCTTCTCCCCCATGTGTCTGGCCCCTGAAGTTTGACCTTCAGGCACCGCCTTCACGGTCTTTTCGTCTCCTCCTTGGCCGGGGTCCTTCTGGGACGAAGCCTCGGTGTTATTCACCTGTTTGGGGGAAGGGGCCTTCGGGGGCGTCCCGCTCTCCATAGCATTCGAGCTCAGCGAATCCTCTGATGAGGATTGTTTGGTACGGGACCTCGCCGGACTACAAAAATATGGCTTAGGTTAAAATATTATGCCATGATGAGTCTGGACGCATAAACGTACTCGGACTTTATATACTCACAAGTTCACCAGGGGTTTGGCCCTGGGATCCCACGTCGGGCCGCTGTCGGCGGCGGCAGTGGACTCCTCCGGAAGAGGAGCTTTTCCTCTTTTAGGCGACTCGGCCTCCAAGTGTGCGGAGGCCGTCCTCTTCTTTCTTCCCCCCGCGGGGGATTCATCTTCTTCCTCCTCCTCGTCCTCTTTGGAGGTGGAACGGGCATTGGAGCCTTCGGATATTGTGTCTGAAGTGCCGCGGCGACGAAGGCCGCCCCCGGTCTTTTTGGCCTCCTTCTCGGCTGTCTTCTTCGGCACCTTGTAAGGCGCCGGGACCAGCATCTTCGTCAGAAGTGGGACGGCCGGTTCTTCGGGCAGCGGGGCCGGACAATGGATCAGCTCCGCCTTCTTCGTCCAGCCCTAGGAGAGTTGTGGAAAACACATTAAGTGTTTCCTTTGGGTTATGCGGATAAAAAGTATGATGACTTACCGAGCTTGCAGGGCGGGACAGTTGGTACCCGCGGTCCTTGGCTGAGTCCGGCCATGATTTGCGGACTTGAAAAGCACCTTCCAGATGTCTTTGTGCAAGGAGCCAAAGAGCTCTCGTAGGGTTTGGTGCTTGGCCAGATCGAATTCTCATAGATTGCAAGTCCGGTGTTGACAAGGCAGGATCCGGCGAACTAACATCACCTGGACTACATTGACAAGTTCGATGTTCTTGTCTTCCATATCTTTAACGCACGTCTGGAGCACCGACAGTTCATCGGACAAAGACCAGTTCAGGCCCTTCTTGACCCAGGATGTAAGCCGCAGAGGGGCTCCGGATCAAAACTCGGGAGTAGCGGCCCATTCCGTGTCGCGCGGCTCGGTGATGTAAAACCACTGCTGTTGCCACTCCTTGATGGAATCATTAAAGGTGCCTGTTGGCCATGTGACGTTGGGCATTTTGCTCACCATAGCACCCCCGCACTCGGCATGCTCGCCGCCCACTACCTTGGGCTTCACATTAAAAATCTTCAGCCATAAGCCGAAATGTGGCGAGATGCGAAGAAAAGCCTCGCACACGACGATGAATGTTGAGATGTTGAGGAAGGAATTGGGGGACAGATCGTGAAGATCGATCCCGTAATAATACATGATGCCGCGAACAAACGGGTGGAGGGGAAACCCTAGCCACGGACAAAGTGAGGGGGAATACAACCCTCTCGTGGGGTTCCGGAGTAGGGACGATCTGTCCCGCCGTCGGGAGATGGTGGCTGATTTTCTTGGCCAGATACCCGGCCTCCCGAAGCTTTTTGATATCCTTCTCCCGGACGGTAGAGGCCATCCACTTGCCTCCTGCTCCGGATCCGGACATTTTTGGAAGGCCTTTGTGGGCGGAGAAGATGAACACTTGGGCGCTGGAGCTCGAGCGAAGGGGAATGGATCGGGAAGAAGAAAGCGTGGGTGCGTAAGGGAGTCCTTATCCCCTTATAAAGGCAGCAGGGATTCTGCGCCTCCCCACTTGCCTAGTAAACTTGCTTATTCCCCAAGCGCCGTGATTGATGGCACGGTTGGGTTACCCACACCCGTATTGATGAGAATCCCGTGATAAGGGGACACGATCTCTGCTTCGACAAGACGTGCCAAGAAAACCGCCTCGCAATATGTGCAGTAGCTGGTTGAGAAAAAGGTTCGAATAATGACCGGGCCGTGGCGTGATGTCATGCTATGAAACTTGTCAGCAGATTAGATTTGTGGAATATTATACTCTCTACGGTGGTATGTGGAATTTGTTTTGCAGAGCCGGACACGATCCTTGTGTTCAAAATCTTCCAGGGAGTATTCGGAGGAAGAACCCGCCTTGCAATGTCGAAGACAATCTGCGCGCCGGACTCATCGTCATTGAAGCCTCGTTCAGGGGCTACTGAGGGAGTCCTGGATTAAGGGGTCCTCGGACAGCCGGACTATGTACTTCTACCGGACTGTTGGACTATGAAGATACAAGATTCAAGACTTCATCCCGTGTCCGGGTGGGACTCTCCTTTGCGTGGAAGGCAAGCTTGGCAATACGGATATGTAGATCTCCTCCCTTGTAACCGACTCTGTGTAACCCTAGCCCCCTCCGGTGTCTATATAAACCGGAGGGTTTAGTCCGTAGAACGACAATCAGAATCATAGGCTAGCTTCTAGGGTTTAGCCTCTACGATCTCGTGGTAGATCAACTATTGTAATACTCATATCATCAAGATCAATCAAGTAGGAAGTAGGGTATTACCTCCATCGAGAGGGCCCGAACCTGGGTAAACATTGTGTCCCCCGCCTCCTGTTACCATCCGCCTTAGACGCACAGTTCGGGACCCCCTACCCGAGATCCGCCGGTTTTGACACCGACACCCTGATCATCTCTGCTCCTGTGCTTAGCTCCCTGGCATCGTCCCCTTGCTGTAGACCTGTCCAATAGAGCAGAAAAGAGCATAGAGAAAACACAATCTCAAAAGGAGTCTTGATTTGTTTCTTTTCAAAAGTAGCTTGATTATGCGCCAACCATATGGCCCAACAAGTGGCCACTAAGCCCACCGTGTAGAAAGTTTCTTCCCAGGGAGAAACTTGTGACACCACACGAAGTATTGCCAGTAATTCTTCCGATAATTGTCGTGCCTAAAACCACCCCAATGGATCGCCAAACTACACTGGCCACTGGGCAGGTAAAAAAGAGGTGTTGAGCTGTTTCCACCCCTTTGCAAAAAGATCAGCAAGGGTTTCCTGGCCATTTCCTTTTTTTCATCACTTGTCTAGTAAGCCCCGCGTCCTGCGATAACTGCCATAGGAACATTTTTATCTTCAGAGGGATTTTAGCTTTCCAAATCCACTTGTAATGGCATCCACTAAGGGGTTTTCCAGCATCTTATAAACTGATTTAGTGGTGAACTTGCCATTCTGATTTAGACCCCAAAAGATTCGATCATTCTTCTCGTTCAGAGGGATATTTTTAACTACAACACGTAGGTCTTCCCACTGTTTAAACAGTTCAGGGGTAAGCCTATGTCTGAATATAAAGGTGTTATCAAGCTCATCTCTCCTGTCCAGGGTGCTTTCCGGATGATTACAAATCTCAAACAGTCGTGGATATTGATCCTGAAACGGTAGCAGCCCATTCATTGAATCTTTCCACAATCTGATTAAGTTTCTAGCCCCAATCTCAATTTTCCTGCCCATCATATAGATGTCTTTTACCTTGAGCAAGGCTTTCCAGCATGGTGAATCAGAGAACTTAGGAGTAACTTCTGCAACATATTTGTTGCGAAGGTATCTGGCCCGGACGATGTCTTGCCATCGACCACTTTAAGTCTCTAGTTTCCACCACCATTTAACCATGAGGCTAATATTTTGCTTCCGAAGGTCTTTTATGCCTAACCCCCCTTAGTCTCTGGACCTACAGATTCTGCTCCACTTGACAAGATAGTATCTCTTTTTTTTGTAGCACCCTTGCCAGAAAAACCTGCGTTTGTGCTTATCTAGTTTCACAATGAAGGTTTTGTTCATGAGCCACATCGACATGTGGTATAAAGAGATATGTGTAACCACAGAGTCAAGGAAGGTGTGTCTACCCCCATCAGGCAGCATTGCCAATCCAGGCTTCGAACCTTTTTAAGTATTTGCTAACAATGAACTCCCAATCAGAAGTTTTCAGATTAGTATATCTGACAGGCATGCCCGGGTATTTGACTCAGAAACTGCCAACCTCACAGTCGAAAATCTCTGCATATTTATTGACAACAGTTTCATCCCCACCTACAGTAAGGATCTCACTCTTCTAAAAATTAACTTTCAGGCCAGACATCATTTCAAACATGTACAACAACAACTTCAGGTTGACTGCTTTGTCTATGTCATCTTCTATGCAAATGATAGTATCATCTGCGTATTGCAGGACGACCGCCACCCCATCAGGAATAATATCAGAAGCTAGACCCACAATCAGTTTATTTTTCTGGGCATTTTTGATCATTTTGGTAAGACACTCAACCGCCAGATTAAACAGGAAAGGGGAGTGGGGATCCCCTTGGCGAACCCCTTTTCTGCTTTGAAAATATGGGCCAACACTGTTGTTGAGTTTAATACTAACAGTCCCATTGTAAAGGATTTGTTTAATCTATCTGCACCAAGTATCAGTAAAGCCCCGCATCTTGTGGCATTCTAGAAGAAAGTCCCAATTAACCTTGTCATAGGCTTTTTCAAAATCTAGCTTAAGGACAATCCCCACTTTTTTCTTAACATAGAGATAGTTAAGAATTTATGGAGGGATAGGACACCATCCATAATGTTTCTGCCCTTCACAAAGGCATTCTGGGCAGAGCTAATGAGTTTGTCTGCGTAGATAGCTACTCTGCAGTCGAGAATTTTAGTAATCAGCTTATATGGGCATCTCAGGAGGCATATAGGCCTATATTGCTGGATTTTCTCAGCCCCAAAAATTTTCGGGAGCAGGGTGATGACTCCGTAATTAAGTCGTTGGACATCCAGTGTCCCTTGATGAAAATGCTTAAACAGGGCCATGATATCTTCTTTGACAATATCCCAGCACACCTGATAAAACTCAGCAGGGATATTATCGGGTCCAGGAGCTCTATTAGAAGCCATATCAAACAAAGCCTCCTTGACCTCCTGTTCCGTGAATTCACGTCAAAGGTCTAAGTTATCCTTCTCATTTAGTTTCTCCTCATCCGACCAGGTGTTTGGATCAAGGTGGATCTGGTTACCAGGTGCTGGGCCAAACAACTCTTTATACAAGTCAGTGGCGTGGGCAATTAAATTTTCTGTGCCCTCAATCACTGTCTCCCCCACCCTAAGCGATTGGATTGTGTTTTTGCGTTTTCGCCTATTAGCAATTTTATGGTAATAATCAGTGTTTAAATCCCCTTTGAGGAGCTAGCGCTCGTGGGATTGTGGAGCCAAAAGATCTCCGCATTCACCAGTTGCTCATAGAGCTCGGCACTGACATCAACTTTTCTACTGTAGAGGTTAGGAGGTAACATATCTTCCTCTTACAATTCCTCCAACATAGAAAGTTCTGTGCCTAATTCCTCTTTTCTTTCTTTATCGTGGCCATACCTATCCGAGCACCACCCCTTGAAGTAAGTCTTAAATATTTTCAGTTTGATATTCAGGACATCTATGGGGTCTGACGATGCAACTTTCCTAGCCCAAATTCTCCTAACTGTGGGCAAGAAGTTGTCATCTTTGATCCAGGATAAATAAAAGTGAAATTCACGAGGTTTCGGTGCTTCATGCCCTTCTTCCCCAGAAGAGAGTAGCAAGGGGTTATGGGCAGAAATTCCCCGGACTAATTTCCTCACAGAGACAAATGGGAAAGCATCTTCCCAACTTTCAGACATAAGGATGCGATCCAGCTTCTCTAGTGTTGGGTGGGCCTAATTGTTGGTCCAAGTGTATTTACCCCTGCTAATGTGGATTTCCGCAAGGGCTACGGTATTGATAATGGAGTTGAACAGATCAGTAGCTTTGTTGTTCACCATTTTCTTATTCTTCTCTCCAGGGTGCCTCGAGATGTTAAAATCTCCCCCCACTATGTAGGGTACACTCATGCCACTACAGGTAGCCAGCTCAATCAGAAATTCATCTTTGAATTCATCACGTGCCAATCCATATACCACTAGTAACCCCCATTGCATATATTTTTTGTCATGGAGCACCATTTAAAGCACATATTTGCCCTTAGAACAGGAAACTACATCTAGGGTATCTCTCCTCGCACCACACAGTATGCCCCTGGATTTGCCCATAGAAGGCACCCAATTCCACTGAAACATTTAGGAGTGAATTCTTTTTTCATAGTTTCTTGCAGACCCAGGAACTCCAGGGAATGGTCACTAATCATGTCTGAGAGGCAGGTGCCCATTCCTTTTTTTCCTACCCCCCGACAGTTCCAAATGAGACCTCTCATTTGGAATGCTTTTTATGGAATTTGGACCGAGTAACCCTACTAGGAGCCGGGGTAGGGTTACCTAACAGATCTTTTCTGAAGTATTTTTCTTCTGACTCCTAGTCACTGTTGGGGACGTAGTAATTTCAAAAAAATCCTACACACACGCAGGATCATGGTGATGCATAGCAACGAGAGGGGAGAGTGTCGTCCACGTACCCTCGTAGACCATAAGCGGAAGTGTTATGACAACGCGGGTGATGTAGTCGTATGTCTTCACGATCGACCGATCCTCAGTACCGAATGTTCGACACCTCCGCGTTCAGCACACGTTCAGCTCGGTGACGTCCCGCGAACTCACAATCCAGTAGAGCTTCGGGGAAGAGCTTCATCAGCACGACGGCGTGGTGACGTTGTTGATGAAGTTACCGACGCAGGGCTTCGCCTAAGCACCTCTACGATATGACCGAGGTGGATTATGGTGGAGGGGGGCACCGCACACGGCTAAGAGATCAATGATCAATTGTTGTGTCTTGGGGTGCCCCCTGCCCCCGTACAAAAAGGAGCTAGGGGGGAGGCGGCCAGCCAAGGAGGAGGGCGCGCCAAGGGGGAAGTCCTACTCCCACCGGGAGTAGGACTCCTTCTTTCTTAGTAGGAGTAAGAGAAGGGGGAAGGCAAGGAGAGAGGAGGAAGGAAAGGGGGGCGCCGCCCCTCCCTCCTTGTCCAATTCGGACTAGAGGGGGAGGGGGCGTGCGGCCTGCCCTGGCAGCCCCTCCTATTCTCCACTAAGGCCCAATAGGCCCATTACACTCCCCGGGGGGTTCCGGTAACCCCCCGGTACTCCGGTATATGTCCGAAACCTCCCGAAACACTTCCGGTGTCCAAACATAGTCATCCAATATATCGATCTTCACGTCTCAACCATTTCGAGACTCCTCGTCATGTCCGTGATCATATCCGGGACTCTGAACTACCTTTGGTACATCAAAACACAAAAACTCATAATACCGATCGTCACAGAACTTTAAGCGTGCGGACCCTATGGGTTCGAGAACTATGTAGACATGACCGAGACATGTCTCCGGTTAATAACCAATAGCAGAACCTGGATTCTCATATTGGTTCCTACATATTCTACGAAGATCTTTATCGGTCAAACCGCATAACAACATACGTTGTTCCCTTTGTCATCGGTATGTTACTTGCTCGAGATTCGATCGTCGGTATCTCAATACCTAGCTCAATATCGTTACCGGCAAGTTTGTTTACTCGTTTCGTAATGCATCATCCCACAACTAACTCATTAGTCACTTTGCTTGCAAGGCTTATAGTGATGTGCATTACCGAGAGGGCCCAGAGATACCTCTCCGACAGTCAGAGTGACAAATCCTAATCTCGATCTATGCCAACTCTACAAACACCATCGGAGACACCTGTAGAGCACCTTTATAATCACCCAGTTACGTTGTGACGTTTGGTAGCACACAAAGTGTTCCTCCGGTATTCGAGAGTTGCATAATCTCATAGTCATAGGAACATCTATAAGTCATGGAGAAAGCAATAGCAGTAAACTAAACGATCAAGTGCTAAGCTAACGAAATGGGTCAAGTCAATCACATCATTCTCCTAATGATGTGATCCCGTTAATCAAATGACAACTCATGTCTATGGCTAGGAAACTCAACCATCTTTGATCAACGAGCTAGTCAAGTAGAGGCATACTAGTGACACCATGTTTGTCTATGTATTCACACATGTATTATGTTTTTGGTTAATACAATTCTAGCATGAATAATAAACATTTATCATGATATGAGGAAATAAATAATAACTTTAATATTGCCTCTAGGGCATATTTCCTTCAGTCTCCCACTTGCACTAGAGTCAATAATCTAGATTACACCGTAATGATTTTAACACCCATGGAGTCTTGGTGCTGATCATGTTTTGCTCGTGGAAGAGGCTTAGTCAACGGGTCTGCAACATTCAGATCCGTATGTTCCAAATCTCTGTCTCCCACCTGGACTTGATCCCGGATGGAATTGAAGCGTCTCTTGATGCGCTTGGTTCTCTTGTGAAATCTGGATTCCTTTGCCAAGGCAATTGCACCAGTATTGTCACAAAAGTTTTTCATTGGACCCGATGCACTAGGTATGACACCTAGATCAGATATGAACTCCTTCATCCAGACTCCTTCATTTGCTGCTTCCGAAGCAGCTATGTACTCCGCTTCACATGTAGATCCCGCCACGACACTTTGTTTAGAACTGCACCAACTGACAGCTCCACCATTTAATATAAACACGTATCCGGTTTGCGATTTAGAATCGTCTGGATCAGTGTCAAAGCATGCATCGACGTAACCACTTACGACGAGCTCTTTGTCACCTCCATAAATGAGAAACATATCCTTAGTCCTTTTCAGGTATTTCAGGATGTTCTTGACCGCTGTCCAGTGATCCACTCCTGGATTACTTTGGTACCTCCCTGCTAAACTAATAGCAAGGCACACATCAGGTCTGGTACACAGCATTGCATAGATGATAGAGCCTATGGCTGAAGCATAGGGAACACTTTTCATTTTCTCTCTATCTTCTGCAGTGGTTGGTCATTGAGTCTGACTCAACTTCACACCTTGTAACACAGGCAAGAACCCTTTCTTTGCTTGATCCATTTTTAACTTTTTCAAAACTTTATCAAGGTATGTGCTTTGTGAAAGTCCAATTAAGCGTCTTGATCTATCTCTGTAGATCTTGATGCCCAATATATAAGCAGCTTCACCGAGGTCTTTCATTGAAAACCTCTTATTCAAGTATCCTTTTATGCTATCCAGAAATTCTATATCATTTCCAATCAACAATATGTCATCCACATATAATATTAGAAATGCTACAGAGCTCCCACTCACTTTCTTGTAAATACAGGCTTCTCCAAAAGTCTGTATAAAACCATATGCTTTGATCACACTATCAAAACGTTTATTCCAACTCCGAGAGGCTTGCACCAGTCCATAAATGGATCGTTGGAGCTTGCACACTTTGTTAGCACCCTTTGGATCGACAAAACCTTCTGGTTGCATCATATACAACTCTTCTTCCAGAAATCCATTCAGGAATGCAGTTTTGACATCCATTTGCCAAATTTCATAATCATAAAATGCGGCAATTGCTACATGATTCGGACAGACTTAAGCATCGCTACGGGTGAGAAAGTCTCATCGTAGTCAACCCCTTGAACTTGTCGAAAACCTTTCGCAACAAGTCGAGCTTTGTAGACAGTAATATTACCGTCAGCTTCAGTCTTCTTCTTGAAGATCCATTTAATCTCAATGGCTCGCCGATCATTGGGAAAGTCAATCAAAGTCCATACTTTGTTCTCATACATGGATCCCATCTCAGATTTCATGGCCTCAAGCCATTTTGCGGAATCTGGGCTCATCATCACTTCCTCATAGTTCGTAGGTTCGTCATGGTCAAGTAACATGACCTCCAGAACAGGATTACCGTACCACTCTGGTGTGGATCTCATTCTGGTTGACCTACGAGGTTCGTAGTAGATCTGAAGTTTCGTAATCAATATCATTAGCTTCCTCACTAATTGGTGTAGGTGTCACAGGAACCAGTTTCTGTGATGAACTACTTTCCAATAAGGGAGCAGGTACAGTTACCTCATCAAGTTCTACTTTCCTCCCACTCACTTCTTTCGAGAGAAACTCCTTCTCTAGAAAGGATCCATTCTTAGCAACGAATGTTTTGCCTTCGGATCTGTGATAGAAGGTGTACCCAACAGTTTCCTTTGGGTATCCTATGAAGACACATTTCTCCGATTTGGGTTCGAGCTTATCAGGTTGAAGCTTTTTAACATAAGCATCGCAGCCCCAAACTTTAAGAAACGACAACTTTGGTTTCTTGCCAAACCACAGTTCATAAGGCGTCGTCTCAACGGATTTCGATGGTGCCCTATTTAACGTGAATGCAGCCGTCTCTAAAGCATAACCCCAAAATGATAGCGGTAAATCAGTAAGAGACATCATAGATCACACCATATCTAGTAAAGTACGATTACGATGTTCGGACACAACATTACGCTGTGGTGTTCCGGGTGGCGTGAGTTGCGAAACTATTCCGCATTGTTTCAAATGAAGACCAAACTCGTAACTCAAATATTCTCCTCCACGATCAGATCGTAGAAACTTTATTTTCTTGTTACGATGATTTTCCACTTCACTCTAAAATTCTTTGAACTTTTCAAATGTTTCAGACTTATGTTTCATTAAGTAGATATACCCATATCTGCTCAAATCATCTGTGAAGGTGAGAAAATAACGATACCTGCCGCGAGCCTCAATATTCATCGGACCACATACATCAGTATGTATGATTTCCAACAAATCTGTTGCTCGCTACATTGTTCCGGAGAACGGCGTTTTAGTCATCTTGCCCATGAGGCATGGTTCGCAAGTACCAAGTGATTCATAATCAAGTGATTCCAAAAGTCCATCAGTATGGAGTTTCTTCATGCGCTTTACACCAATATGACCCAAACGGTAGTGCCACAAATAAGTTGCACTATCATTATCAACTCTGCATCTTTTGGCTTCAACATTATGAATATGTGTATCACTACTATCGAGATTCAACAAAAATAGACCACTCTTCAAGGGTGCATGACCATAAAAGATATTACTCATATAAGTAGAACAACCACTATTCTCAGATTTAAATGAATAACCGTTTCGCATGAAACAAGATCCAGATATAATGTTCATGCTCAACGCTAGCACCAAATAACAATTATTCAGGTCTAAAACTAATCCCGAAGGTAGATGTAGATGTAGCATGCCGACGGCGATCACATCGACTTTGGAACCATTTCCCACGCGCATCGTCACCTCGTCCTTAGCCAATCTTCGCTCAATCCGTAGTCCCTGTTTTGATTTGCAAATATTAGCAATAGAACCAGTATCAAATACCCAGGTGCTACTACGAGCTTTAGTAAGGTACACATCAATAACATGTATATCACATATACCTTTGTTCACCTGGCCATCCTTCTTATCCACTAAATACTTGGGGCAGTTCCGCTTCCAGTGACCAGTCTGTTTGCAGTAGAAGCACTCAGTCTCAGGCTTAGGTCCAGATTTAGGTTTCTTCTCATGAGCAGCAACTTGTCTGCTGTTCTTCTTGAAGTTCCCCTTCTTCTTCCCTTTACCCTTTTTCTTGAAACTGGTGGTCTTGTTGACCATCAACACTTGATGCTCCTTCTTGATTTCTACCTCCGCAGCCTTTAGCATTGCGAAGAGCTCTGGAATTGCCTTATCCATCCCTTGCATATTATAGTTCATCACGAAGCTCTTGTAGCTTGGTGGCAGTGATTGAAGAATTCGGTCAATGACACTATCATCTGGAAGATTAACTCCCAGTTGAATCAAGTGGTTATTATACCCAGACATTTTGAGTATATGTTCACTGACAGAACTAATCTCCTCCACCTTGCAGCTGTAGAACTTATTGGAGACTTCATATCTCTCAATCCGGGCATTTGCTTGAAATATTAACTTCAACTCCTGGAACATCTCATGTGCTCCATGACGTTCAAAACGTCGTTGAAGTCCCGGTTCTAAGCCGTAAAGCATGGCACACTGAATTATAGAGTAGTCATCAGCTTTGCTCTCCCAGACGTTCTTAACGTCGTCAGTTGCATCTGCAGCAGGCATGGCACCCAGCGGTGCTTCCAGGATGTAATTCTTCTATGCAGCAATTAGGATAATCCTCAAGTTACGGACTCAGTCCATGTAATTGCTACCATCATCTTTCAACTTTGCTTTCTCAAGGAACGCATTAAAATTCAATGGAACAACAGCACGGGCCATCTATCTACAACAACATAGACAAGCAAAATATTATCAGGTACTAAGTTCATGATAAATTTAAGTTCAATTAATCATATTACTTAAGAACTCCCACTTAGATAGACATCTCTATTATCATCTAAGTGATCACGTGATCCAAATCAACTAAACCATAACCGATCATCACGTGAAATGGAGTAGTTTTCAATGGTGAACATCACTATGTTGATCATATCTACTATATGATTCACGTTCGACCTTTCGGTCTCAGTGTTCCGAGGCCATATCTGCATATGCTAGGCTCGTCAACTTTAACCCGAGTATTTTCTGCGTGTGCAAAACTGGCTTGCACCCGTTGTATGTGAACATAGAGCTTATCACACCCGATCATCACGTGGTGTCTCGGCACGATGAACTTTGGCAACGGTGCATACTCAGGGAGAACCCTTGTACCTTGAAATTTAGTGAGAGATCATCTTATAATGCTACCGTCAATCAAAGCAGAATAAGATGCATAAAGGATAAACATCACATGCAATCAATATAAGTGATATGATATGGCCATCATCATCTTGTGCCTTTGATCTCCATCTCCAAAGCACCGTCATGATCACCATCATCACCGGCGCGACACCTTGATCTCCATCGTAGCATCGTTGTCGTCTCGCCAACTATTGCTTCTATGACTATCGCTACCGCTTAGTGATAAAGTAAAGCAATTACAGGGCGATTGCATTGCATACAATAAAGCGACAACCATATGGCTCCTGCTAGTTGCCGATAACTTTGTTACAAAACATGATCATCTCATACAATAAAATATAGCATCATGTCTTGACCATATCACATCACAACATGCCCTGCAAAAACAAGTTAGACGTCCTCTACTTTGTTGTTGCAAGTTTTACATGGCTGCTACGGGCTGAGCAAGAACCGTTCTTACCTACGCATCAAAACCACAACGATAGTTCGTCAAGTTAGTGTTGTTTTAACCTTCTCAAGGACCGGGCGTAGTCACACTCGGTTCAACTAAAGTTGGAGAAACTGACACCCGCCAGCCACCTGTGTGCAAAGCACGTCGGTAGAACCAGTCTCGCGTAAGCGTACGCGTAATGTCGGTCTGGGCCGCTTCATCCAACAATACCGCCGAACCAAAGTATGACATGCTGGTAAGCAGTATGACTTGTATCGCCCACAACTCACTTGTGTTCTACTCGTGCATATAACATCTACGCATAAACCTGGCTCGGATGCCACTGTTGGGGAACGTAGTAATTTCAAAAAAAATCCTACGCACACACAAGATGATGGTGATGCATAGCAACGAGAGGGGAGAGTGTCGTCCACGTACCCTCGTAGACCATAAGCGAAAGCGTAATGACAACGCGGTTGATGTAGTCGTACGTCTTCACGATCGACCGATCCTCAGTACCGAACGTACGGCACCTTCGCGTTCAGCACACGTTCAGCTCGGTGACGTCCCGCGAACTCACGATCCAGTAGAGCTTCAGGGAAGAGCTTCATCAGCACGACGGCATGGTGACGGTGTTGATGAAGTTACCGACGCAGGGCTTCGCCTAAGCACCGCTACGATATGACCGAGGTGGATTATGGTGGAGGGGGGCACCGCACATGGCTAAGAGATCAATGATCAATTGTTGTGTCTTGGGGTGCCCCCCTGCCCCCGTATATAAAGGAGCTAGGGGGGAGGTGGCCGGCCAAGGAGGAGGGCGCGCCAAGTGGGGAGTCCTACTCCCACCCGGAGTAGGACTCCTTCTTTCCTAGTAGGAGTAGGAGAAGGGGGAAGGGAAGGAGAGAGGAGGAAGGAAAGGGGGGCGCCGCCCTTCCCTCCTAGTCCAATTCGGACTAGAGGGGGAGGGGGCGCGCGGCCTGCCCTGGCCGCCCCTCCTCTTCTCCACTATGGCCCAATAGGCCCATTACACTCCCCGTGGGGTTCCGGTAACCCTCCGGTACTCCGGTATATGTCCGAAACCTCCCGAAACACTTCTGGTGTCCGAACATAGTCATCAAATATATCGATCTTTACGTCTCGACCATTTCGAGACTCCTCGTCATGTCTGTGATCATATCTAGGACTCTGAAATACCTTCGCTACGTCAAAACACAAAAACTCATAATACCGATCATCACAGAACTTTAAGCGTGCGGACCCTACGGGTTCGAGAACTATGTAGACATGACCGAGACATGTCTCCGGTCAATAACCAATAGCGGAACCTGGATGCTCATATTGGTTCCTACATATTCTACGAAGATCTTTATTGGTCAAACCGCATAACAACATACGTTGTTCCCTTTGTCATCGGTATGTTACTTGCCCGAGATTCGATCGTCGGTATCTCAATACCTAGCTCAATCTCGTTACTGGCAAGTCTCTTTACTCGTTCCGTAATGCATCATCCCGCAACTAACTCATTAGTCACTTTGCTTGCAAGGCTTATAGTGATGTGCGTTACTGAGAGGGCCCAGAGATACCTCTCCGACAACCGGAGTGACAAATCCTAATCTCGATCTATGCCAACTCTACAAACACCATCGGAGACACCTGTAGAGCACCTTTATAATCACCCAGTTACGTTGTGACGTTTGGTAGCACAAAAAGTGTTCCTCCAGTATTCGGGAGTTGCATAATCTCATAGTCATAGGAACATGTATAAGTCATGGAGAAAGCAGTAGCAGTAAACTAAATGATCAAGTGCTAAGCTAACGAAATGGTTCAAGTCAATCACATCATTGATCCCGTTAATCAAATGACAACTCATGTCTATGGCTAGGAAACTCAACCATCTTTGATCAATGAGCTAGTCAAGTAGAGGCATACTAGTGACACTATGTTTGTCTATGTATTCACACATGTATTATGTTTCCGGTTAATACAATTCTAGCATGAATAATAAACATTGATCATGACATGAGGAAATAAATAATAACTTTATTATTGCCTCTAGGGCATATTTCCTTCAGTCACAGGCCTAGGAACCTTGACAGCTGATTTATATTGCTTTTTCTTTTTAGTTTTAACAGAAGAGATATGTTCATATATATGTTCTTCTTGGTCTAACCATTCTAAATTCACAGGGGTGTTCCTACCCAAACCATCAACCACAACTAGGTCATCATGTTCCCGACTTGTAGTAGCATTCTTCTGTTTATCTTCTAATTCCCTTCGGACACATTCTAGCTCTCTAATAATGTCAACAGCAGTAAAGTCATCATCAGGTATATCTACCCCCCCCCCATCCTATTAGCCCTACTAATCAACTCATTGTTAGATAGGACATCAAAGGAGTTTTTGTGAGCAGGTGTTTCGTTACCTTCCAGATTTTTCTTGCTAGCAAGCTTTTTGGCCTTGTCCTCCACCTTGTCCTGCATTCCAGAAGCGTTACGCTTGCTGAATCTTAGTGGAGCCTTAGGTGCTAGTGGAGGAGTAAGGATGATCTCCTCAACGCTTTCAGGAGGTGGAAGTTGTACCATGTAACTGCTTGAAGTCTTTAGCCCAGGGTCCACCTCACCAGTTACCTCCACAATCTGAGATGAGTTAGTAGCAGTTTGGCAAGGCACAATTTTTTATATTATGGGCAACATTTTCACCTGAATATCTTGGACAGCAGTCTCAATAGTATCAGGGGTCCCGGAAACAATCCAGTTTGAGGAGTCCACAGCCTTTTCTTGAATTTTTTCATCAATTCTCTCTGCATTGTTTCGATAAGTAGGGAATTGTCTGCATCACTTTCAGAGGAGATAGATCCATCTTTTTCATCGCATAGCAGGCGACAGGCCTTGCCACTACGATAAGAACTCCCAAGGATGCCACGTCCAGCGGACTCAGAGTGTGTCTCTGCTTTATCTTGTTCAGCACACTTCCTTTTAGGGGTTTGGTCTGGTTTGGTTCTTTCATCAGGAATGGGGCCCACAATCTCTTCCTCAATAGGATTTCTAACCAAAACCTCCTAGATCTCATAAGTGAACCTGTAAAAGCGTCCTGCTAGCACTCCTTCAGCAGTGGCAGGAAGTTGGGCTACCCATCGACATCCAATTTTAGCTCTAACTGAAGAAGGACGATTTATAGTTGACATGTCTACTTCCAGGGTAATCCCAACCAAACCTCCCACATAAGCTACAGTCCTATCACATCTCTTGTTAAGTGGAATTTTTCCAATCCTAACCCAGGCAATCTCCAACAGTCCCTCGGAGTCGATGTCCTCGGACCAGGGGGAAAATTTGACACTGACACCACATTTTTCAGCTTAATATTTTCAACAAAAAGAGCTCTGTGTACCTCCCTAGGATTCAGCATTCTCATCACGAACTTTTGTGGAGCAAAGAATCTGGCAGAACAGCGCCATCCTTGTCCAACGTACACACTTAACTCGTGCTCAATATCTTTGGTTTGAGCAGAGCCATCAGTTATGGTAACCACAATGTTGTATACGTTTTCCCTAGTTTGCCTATCCACACTGAAATCAGGAATGTAAAAGAACCCCTGTCCCTTAGAGTGAAATGCACACATCGCAGGTGTGTGATCCCAAGGAAAGAATTCATTGCACACAATGGACAGGTGGCCTCTCTTCTTACATCTCTCACAAAAAGCTTGTGGGCATCTGACAGTAAAGTGACCAGGCAAGTGGCGGATCTGGCAAACATCACAGGGAGGAGCGATAGTACCAGAGGAGGAGTACTCGCGGTTCCTTGGAGAGGTGTTCTTCTTGTCGAAGACGCGAGGGACCTTGCCATTGTCGTTGTCCCCTCCACGTCTCTCTTGACGGTGAGGAGGAGCTGCCTGCTGCCCCTCGATCGCCGCCGGCTCGTGCGACTCCTGCAGATCACCATCGTCCCCATCCCATCGGGTTTGCCGAGTTCGAGTTGCCTGCAGACCACCGGCCACCTCCTCCCACTTGTCATTGGTCGTGGAGGAGCTCCCCATCTCCGTCTTGCCCTTCCACACATGGGAATCGAAACCGCGGCCGCGGCCACGATCGAATCGCCCAGCACCGCGACCCTGACGGCCCGCACCAAAGCCATCCCCTCTCATCTCAACAGGCGTGCTTTCTTTGGATCTATCAGGAGGATTTGTGGGGGAATGAGAAGCAACTACTTGAGCAAAAGAGTGGAGATCTCCATGGATTTTGCCTTCCCACCAGGAGAAGTTTGGATGAACCCTAGATCTGGCGAGAGGCGGAGCGCTCTAGAAGTGGGCAAAGCTCTCGTCGAGATCCAAAATGGAGGAAGGGGTAGCAACCGCACGTTTAATACCCGCGGCGCCCCAGAAACCCTAGGTCCATCCCTCTCATGGCGGTAGAATCCCCCCTCACCCACGTGGCACGCATCTGACCCATGGCGGACCGGTCCACGCCCTAACACCCCGGGGCCATCTGTCATATGTGGCGGTCGACGGTGCGCGCCCAGATCCATGCGCCCGCACCCGTGTACCGTGTAAGACCTCGGTGGGCCATACAGCGGCGCACCCTCGCCGGAAACCACATCGCTCGTCGGAAGTCGGTCACAAACCCTAGCAAAGTGGCAGGGGAACGAAACAATATCCCCGATGTCGACCGACTCACCAGATTTGAGGTAGCATGCATCCACCATGTGCCCTGTTGAGTCGATGAGCACGATCCGGAGCGCCTCCCTGCGCAGCCACAGTTCGTCGTCGTCGAGCGTGACGTGCCGCGCGGCCGCCAAGTCCGCCACGAACCGGACTCTCCAACTGACGTCACTCTCCATCGGGTCCTCTAGCCCAAGGATTCCTGTTGAAAGAGCTGTCTATTCCACTTGCGCGAAATCTCCCGAGTGACCAGGTGAATTAGCGATAACATTCCCTTCTTCCTTTCCTTCGTAGTGTGCGTGTAGCAAGTAGCAACCTTCCATCCAGCTCGCGATGCTTCTCATACGCGTCCATGATTGGGGCTACATCGCCGGCATTTTGGCCAGGGAAGCGATCGAGTCCCAAACGGTATGCGAAAATGACACTCGATGATGAGATGGGCGGTGTTTCCGGATTTCTCTCAGAGTGGGCAGAAATAGTTGTTCTCCCATCCTTGTCACGTCAGAGCATCCGCCGTTAGGATCTTCCCAATTATCGTCGTCCAGATAAAGAAGCGGCATTTGCCCGACGACCATGCTGACCAAATTAGCTTGTACCCCTGCATGGGAATCGTTCCTTCAAATTGCAGTAGGTAGGTTGATTTGGCGTTGTATTCACGATCCGCCGTGAAGCACCACAGGATGGTGTTGGGCTATCCGTCTTGCAGTACCACCTCATCCAGGAGCGCTGCAAGTTTAGAGAGTTTAGTGAGGATGTCATCTGAAAGCCCTGTCGCCAGGTCGGACAGCCAAGTCTCATTTAGCATCGCGTCGCGAACACAACGATTTTTGTGAGTGGAGATCTTGAACAGCATGGGGGTAACCACCTTGGGGAAATGGCTGTGCAGCCAACGGTCGCTCCAGAAATTAGCCAAGTGACAATCCCCAAGTGTGACCTCTGTTGCCATGGAGAACAACAAACGGCCAGCCTTGTCGCAAGGGAGTGTCGGCCGCGCCCATGGCCGCGTCGAAGAGCTGCACCAAATTTGGCAAGGTCGAGCACGCCTAGTCCACTTTTCAAACGTGCTTTGGCCGGCAAATGAGGCTCTAGGCCACTCTGCACTTTCCGGTGTTACAATCTAAAAAAGAACTCCATAGCCAAGCCCGACAGATTTGCACCAAGCGCTTAATCACCCAAGCCGACATCTTACGGACTGTGAGGTTAGTCCCAATTTTAATAGCACGAGGCGGCCAGATTTCGCCATCAGCCCTCCTTTCCGTCCAGCCGCCCTGTGTTTCAAACCTGGTCAGCAAAGGGTCAAGGTCGATCTTTGTGAGGTTTCTTAATGAAAGAGGCATTTCAAGATCCGCCCAGTGGAGCCAGAATGCGATGGTGGTCTAAAGCGTCATAACTCTGATTGTAAGTTCCCTTTGTGTAAAGAATCGGATAACAAGTTCTAAAATTCTACGGAACAAGACCTTGTATTCAAAAATCCACTTACAGCCTATGAGCTTCCGGTTGTCCGTAGTTGATATTAATAACCTTAAGCCCTTGTATATGACTTCAATTTTTCTAACACATATAATTCATTCTATAGTTACACCTGAACTCACAATCTGCAAAGTCTGTTATTTAATACACAATTGGACCAGTGGCACCAGCACATACATGGTCAGGGAGCACGGGGGCTGAAAGTCTGAGAGTTCTAATGTTATTATCCCAATAAATTAGCTGAATAAACTGTAGGTGACTCACCAAAAAAGATGGTACCAAACCTTGCGCGTTAATTAATCTACAGTTCGAACTTCAAAGCATCCACGGGCGAAGATCAGACATTGGCCCTAAATACAGCAGGAAGTGAATCGGGCAATTTTCTAGTAAAAACAACAAAAGGTTAATTAGTTTCAGACTTAGGATCCGACACTCCAACTGAATATGACACAGAGTGAGTCAAACAATTTTAATGATGGAATGGATAAAAAAAAATTAGAATCAGACTTATGATGCTTTAGACCCCTTATTACAACATCTGTTAGAGTTGTGTCGAATATTGTGTACAAGGTAGATTACAGTTGGACTCTGAGTAGTATTGTGTTTAGATAGGATATGGAGTCGTGTCATAATAGGACACTTATATCCTAGGCCTCTCATATATAGTGGGAGTAGACACACGATGTAACCTATGCCAACATAATAGCACATGCGCGCAGGGGGAGCCGGTGGCATGTGCCGGCGCCCGGGTGGCCGGTGTGCGGTATTGTGACGGTGTCACGGGGAGGAGCGCTCGTAGTCATGCCCCGATGATGTAGCCATATCGGTGGACCTCGTCAACAAATCTCGGTGTCGTGCTCGTGTGATTGCTTGGTCCTCAGATGATCGATGGTATGCCTCGGATTTATTCTAACAAGTGATATCATGAGCTAGGTTATTCGAAGGCTGTGGATTATTGATCTAAAGGTTGAAGCGAAACGTCAAGTTGGATCGTGGTTGCCAAGGCTTCCCACCCGAGCCATGAAGCTGAGACACGGCGACTTTGACGACGTGAAAAGCAGGGACCGGGAGATCGGAAGCGGCGACGTGATTCATGTCAGTGACGTAATAGCAACATACGGGCAAGAGGCAACATATCCGATTGAATCGGACGCGTACAGGCGGCTGCAGGACCAGATCAATCGTTTCGATCGGTGGCAATCTCGGCGATCTGTGTGGATGGCGAAGGCGGATTTGGCCGCGCGAGGCCGAACACAGAAGGTTGCGGTGCGCAGGCTGGGCGAGGGGTAGTGTGGCGCGCTGGCCCAGGCCGGGCAAGGAGGCTGGCCGAAACTAGGTCGTGGTCGTTGTGCTTGTGCATGCTGGCCGAGTAGTGCACATTGCAGGGTACGTGCGAGATTTGTTTGGACAAAAAGAATCGGCACAAGGACCAAAGGTCTGATTGTGAAGCCTGTCAAGAAAGAAAGAAAAAAGGAAAGTCCAGAAGCTACATACGTGTGGTTATTAGGACTATGCTGATCTCCTTTGGAGTATTCACACACGGGAAAAGCATGAAGGTTTTCTTTGGTTTTTTCTTTGGTGGTACATATTTGTGTATGGATGGCGATGGTCACAGAGACGACTTGAAGAGTCTGGAGTG
Organism: Aegilops tauschii subsp. strangulata; assembly: GCF_002575655.3. NCBI lineage: Eukaryota > Viridiplantae > Streptophyta > Magnoliopsida > Poales > Poaceae > Aegilops > Aegilops tauschii. The sequence goes on from NC_053041.3 coordinate 82,022,851, forward strand.
TGTCGTGCAGCCAAAAAAGTTCAGCTGGGTTAGACTAGATAGTCTGACGGATCGACGTGAGTCGGTTGGAACAGAAGACAGTGATGGGATCGGCGATGACGAGATAGAAGCGTGATGCTGATGGTAACCGACTTCTGGGGCGTGGAAACACGTGGCGCAGGCCCGAGGGCTTGTGTAGCTTTGACAAGACTATGGCGCGAGGTTGATTCAAGACGGTGCACACGGAGCTTGAAGTTGACGGGGCACGGGGGTGGACTGATCATCTATCATGGAGTCATGTTGAAGGTGGAGCTGGATTGAGGGGCTACGGTGTAAGGATCTAGGGAATCGAAGCCTATTCAACAAGGGGGAAAAGCGAGTACACGTAGTTTGGACTGGAGCCCAGTGGTCTGATGGAAGCGTGAACCTCGTCATCGGTCGGTGATGATCGATGGTACTCTGCAGTGGGGGTTGAGTGGTGTGGGTTCGCAACCCTTGAGACTTGACCGAGACAGCAGAGGCTCGACGCGGTAATAGCGGCGAGGTGTGCGGTACGCACGGGACATGAAGACGGGCTAGGGCTTTGGTGGTCATACATGTGGTGAGACAACTGCGAATTTGACTCGGGATGACTACAAGCAACGGTGTAATTCTTTCAAGTTTCAGACAGACGGTCAAGAAAGGAGCGGTGATGTTGAGTTCAAGTAACTCTTATGTGTGACACCCAATATGTGAGTTGTTCATTTTTCACGCAGGTCAGTGATCAGTGTGATTGCGTTGCACGGATACTTTGGAAGTTGGGAGCACAAACTAGAGTAACAAGGAACTTAATTTTGCTCGAGTGTTGACTGTGGTCAAGAAAAGAAGGGACTATAATTAAGTTGCAGGTGGAGTCATATGGAGTCTTTGGAGTAGCAGCGGTGCTCATGCGATAAACTCAAGTCCAATGTACATGAAAGTTTGACGCATTGACGAATTCATGGCGGTGGAGAATATTCGCCAAGGTGGGGTTTGTTAGAGTTGTGTCGAATATTGTGTAAAAGGTAGGTTACAGTTGGACTCTGAGTAGTATTGTGTTTAGATAGAATATGGAGTCGTGTCCTAATAGGACACTTGTATCCTAGACCTCTCATATATAGTGGGGGTAGACACACGATATAACCGATGTCAACATAATAGCTCAGACGTGCAGGGGGAGCCGGTGGCGTGTGCCGGCGCCCGGGTGGCCGGTGTGCGGTATTATGACGGTGTCACGGGGAGGAGCACCCGTAGTCATGCCCCGAGGATGTAGCCATATCGGTGAACCTTGTTAACAAATCTCGGTGTCGTGCTCATGTGATTGCTTAGTCTTCGGATGATCGACGGTATGCCTCGGATTTATTCCAACAACATCTAATAGAAAATAGCTTTGCTTTTCTAACACATCTTATTCATTCTATAGTTACACCTGAACTCACAATCTGCAATGTCTATTATTTAATATCAAATTGGACCGGAGGCACCAGCAGGCACAAGGTCAGGGCACATGCAGGCTTAAAGTCAGAGAGTTCTAATGTAATTATCCCGATAAATTAGCTGAATATACTGTAGACGCCTCCGAAGAAGATGGTACCTACCCTTCTGTGTTAAATTAACCTCAAAGCAACCACAGGCGAAGATCAGACATTGCAAATAAATAAAGCAGGAAGTGAATCGGGCAATTTTCTAGATAAGATCAACAAAATGCTAGTTTCAGACTTTAGATCTGACACTCAAACTGAATATGACACACAGTGAATCAAGCAATTTTAATAATGAAATCGACAAAAAAAATTAGAATCAGACTTATGATGCTCCAGACTCCTGAGAGCATCTTATAGAAAATAATAACTTTGCTTTACCAGTGCTGATCATTTCAACATTTACAGGAGCAAAAAGGAACATAAACTCTCCCGCGCTCTCTTGTTCACTAGTATATCAAAGGTAGAAAAAGATGTCACTGCATTGACAAGAGGAAATGAACATATATTCCCTCCCATGTTTCATGGTATATATGATTACATAGTAGTTTGAATGCACGATAAAGTTCAACATAGAACACAGATACAATAATTGTAAGAGGGCATACGCCAACATCCCAGCACAACAATCTTGACAATCACAGACATCAATCATGGTATAAATAAACTATAGCTCCATAAAGTTAATAGTAAAGGCTGTTACCAACCATAAACACATATATGTTTACATAAGACAAGCAGCTAGCATTACCAAGTTAACTGGAACAGGTAGCCCCGTAAAGTGAGGTTACAGTGTACACTCGAGACCAAAGGAGAAGTAACACAACATGAGAAAGATCTAACCAAATAGCTGACGATATTACTTCAGACCTATGATTCAACATTATCTGAAAGGTCAACAACGGAGCAGTGATATGGGAGCCAGATTAACAATGCCAATCCGCCAATTCCTCTGAGTACAAGGGAACATAAGGAAGGTAGGGCAGCACGGAATCATGTCCAAGATCGTCGATAGACCACACTTTCCCACTATCCATGTCATAAGATATGAGTTCTTTGCGACGCCCATAAATGAAGAAAATCATGTTTCGTTGCGGGTGGAGAGCGACGATATCATACTTGCTTCCATGATGGGCATACTTCACTTGAAATAGATGCATATATCTCACACTGTGCTTCAAGACCCAGATTTGACTGTCATAGTCCTCAAGAACCCAGATCGATAGTTTATACTTATCATATTGATCAGTATGCGCCAAATACAAAAGCCCTTGAGACAGATCAATGAACTTGCCGCCAAGATCTTTTGGGGCATCCGGATTGTATGGGATAGGAATAACCTTCCAAGTAGTTCCCTCCACATCCACTGCCACCACCGCATCCCGGAAGGTAAGCAAGTGCAGAAAACCATTAAAAAGGTGCTTTTAGAATGATTCACTATCTTAGTTGGGAAGCCCCAACCGCTGTCCTTGTGACTCCAGGCCCCGGTTTCGGACGAGTAGATCTCAACCCCTTTGACGTGTCCATCACTCTCGTAATCATCACCGTCAGGATACCCAGCTATTTCGTGCTCCAGGAAGTGAAACACATGAAAGTGCGAGGAGACAACCGGGTCGAACCCCAAGCGAGCTGTGTGCCACATGCTGAAGAAGCCGGGCAAGACGACCCACTTCTCCGTGGCAGGATTGCACACGACGTAATCAAATTCCCACGACTCAGGGGTCTCGAAGCGGCGGCAGAGGAGCAGGCCGTTGCAGCTGTCCATGAGGTGGAAGTGATCACAGCCAGGCAGGAAGGGGAGGGAAGGGCGGATACGAGGGCGGCCTCCCGCCGAGACACGGGCGAAATTGCGAGCTAGGTAATGGCGCTCGTAGAGGAAGCCGGCGAGTTCATGGAGATGGTACTGCGGCAGCACCTTGCGGTTGTCGGGGTGGGAGATGATGCCGCGCCACCGCCTGGAGACGCACTTGGAACGGCACAGCGATCTGTACGGCACGCGCGACAGGATCTCGATGAGGAGGTCTTCGGTGAGGCTTTCTGCTGGTTTCTGCCGCTTATAGATGTCTTTGCGGCGGTCCGCCATCGCCGTGCGGACAGGAGGCGGCCAACCTGCGAACGGGGCCGGAGGAGGAGAGATTGCATCGCCATCGGTGAGGGAAGCAGCAAGGAGGAAGAGATGAATCTACAGCGAGCGTAGCGTATGTACCAGCAGAGAAGCGAGTAATTGCGAGGGAGTCCGCCACCGCCGAGGTTTTGGGTGCGCGACGGCGGGGCGAGGGGCGATGTGATGGCTTTTATCTGGGCTGCAAGAGCGTCTCCAACGGGAGTACGGGACTCCCAAATCGGTCTCAAACACTGTTCCTACGGCCCTTCTTAAACCGCAACTATTCCTTTCTTACCGCAGTTCGGATAAACTCAAATTTGTTCTAAATATGAGGAGGACATAGGGCTGTCCGAACATATCTGCCATGTTGACCCTGACAGGCCTCGCCACCGGGTTCGTGCACATGCTGCATGACGCTGAGCAAAAGTTGTCCAACCCGTGCCTCCCGAGTCCCGACCACGCCCTGGCGCTGGTTCCCCTTCCCGGGCTTCATCGGCATGCTTGCTGCCCTGGGGACGTTCATCATGGAGTTCGTCGGCACCTGCTTCTACAAGCGCAGGCACGGCGAGGAGGCTGCTGCCGCGGCCAAAGCCGGGCATGACGACACTGTTAGAAGGGAGAGAAAGGGAATTGGTGGAATATGATGGATGTATTATTGAGCCTCGAGGGCGAGTATATATTGAGTACAAGACTTGGAGGGCAAGACGCCTCTCCTGAAGATAAGGTAGGAGACAGATTACAAATTCTAGACTACCAAATACAAGTATCTCAAATATATCCCTAACAGACACGACGGCGCTGCTCGAGGACAGCTCTCTCGCAGGAGCCACTGCCGCCGCGATGAGCGGCGACGACGAAAAGCACACACGCGCCATGCACATAGTAGGGATGCGCGCATGCGGCGGCGCACCAGCATAGCCATGCACATGGCCATGACGCGTGTGATGGAGAAGCCGTGTATGACGCCCACGCGCACGCCCATGGGAGCGAGGAGAGGCCGTGCCAAGCTCGTTATGTGGTTGTCTCGCAGGCACGGACAATTTGTACATGGTAAAAAAAACGCATGCATGTCACATCTTGTATGCAAATCAAAATTTCAGAATCCAATAATATTGTAAAGTCAACCTCCCAAAGAAATTCAGTTATCCCAAAGAATTCGCATAATCGTTGTATTATTGTAATGGAGCAATTTGCATGTTGATGTTGAATCAGACATCCTTGAAGCAGTGAAGATGATTCATATTGGAGATATGAATAGATCAAAATATGCTTTTCCAATAGAGGAGATCAAAGCTAGTTTGATCGAGCATAATTCTTGTATTACTCATATTGTGCGCAGCAAAAATAATGCTAGTCACTTTTTGGCAAAATTTGGACGATCACAATGCCGAACTATTGTGTGGCTTGGATCAGGTCCTGATGAACTCCTCGACATTGCCGGTCATGATTGTAACCCTGGATAGTTTTGAGTAATACAAGTATTACCTGCAAAAAAGAAATTCTACCTTCCTATGGAGGTTATATATATAGCAGTGTATAGTGTATAAACACACAGTACACATGCTTAGTCTCTTATGTTTGAATTCTGGTCAGTGCAATTTCCTTTGCTTTATCTGAAATGCGCTATCTTGATAGATGATTTGAGTTTGGAAATCTGCAACGTATATGCTAAATAGTGATTTCCTATATTGTTAGCAAGATTCTAGAAATGGGGATTGTATCACATTCGGTGATCATTGGGCTCTCTTTGGGCGTTTCACAGAGCCCATGTACCATTAAACCTCTTGTTCTTCATGTCAATGTATGATTTTTGGGTCCGGTTTCCCTTATTAACCGGGCCAACTCACTTCTTCTTAATGCAATGCGGGAGCTCCCCGCTCTCTGACGAGGTTCCGTCAAAAAAAAAATTAAACCTCTTGTTGCTGCTCTCTCCTTCCACCAGTTCTTCGAGGGTTTTGCCTTGGGTGGCTGCATTTCTGAGTTAATTGTCCGCTTCATTTCTGCTTTATGGTGAGCAGTTCCTCACTTGAAGTTGGCACTCATGAACCCTTCATCTCAATTGCATCAATTCATTACATTTTGCATAAACAAATGCAGGCTCAGTTCAAGAATTTCACTGCACTCCTGATGGCTTTCTTCTTTGCTATCACAACACCTGTTGGGATCGCCGTGGGGGCGGGGATCGCTTCGTTCTACAACGCCAACAGCCCCAGGGCATTGGTCGTGGAGGGCATTCTTGATTCAATGTCGTCTGGAATACTGATATATATGGCTTTAGTGGATCTCATTGATGTTGATTTCCTTAGCCGGAGGATGAGCTGCACCCCGAGGTTGCAAGTGTGCTCATATGTTGCCTTGTTTTTTGGGGCTATTGCCATGTCAGCACTTGCTATCTGGGCTTAGTGAGTACTCTTGAAGAGGTGGCTTGGGACAAGCTAATTGACGTTCAATGCACTAGGATTTTTCCCTAGCTGCAAGTAATTCTGTAATTGAGTACAGGAATATACACGAGGCCTTTTATTTCTCTGTCCATTCTTCTGTTTGTTCTTCTCATGGTGGTGGACCGTGTGAGTTCTCATTGTGGTGGTAGAGAATTGAGGCGTGTCTATTAATACAAGGAGTTTTTGAGTCTGACCAGTCTTTGCAGATGTACATTTGATCCTCAGTGTTAGATAAGAGGACTGGTCTATCCCCAGGTATAATCTTGCATATATATATCAATGTGGATCTCCCGAACGCTGCTTCAACTGTTTGACTCCAATGGCAGGTGCTGTTTGAAACGAGGATGGTTGATATTGTAATGCCTTATGTTTAACATGTTTCGCGTATTAACTTTGTCAGAGAGGAGTAGCCAACCGAAGACCTATATTCTGAGAATGCTTTTGGATTTCCAGAGCCATTTGTATGCCTCATGCACTACGGTAATAACCCACTATGCCGACGGCTTTTTCTACACGACGGCTTTTTGTCGGGGCCGTTGGCATAGTTGGAGCTATGCCGACGGCCTAGGAAAAACCATAGGCACAGAAAAGCCGCCGGCATACCTACATCTATGCCGAAAGCAGGCATAGAAAGGCCGTCGGCATACCTCCATCTATGCCGAAGGCTGCAGTCGGTATAGAAAGACCGTCGGCATATCAGCGGCCCTCGTGACCTGGCCTCCAACGGCCTGCTCACGGTGTCAACTCTATGCCGACGGCCCTGGCGGTGCACGTCGGCATAGATTATATCTTTATTTTTAATTTAAATCGTTTTCTTTTTTAAGTTAAAATTTGATTAATTTAAATCTGACGAAAAACAACAACTGGCTAAGGCAAATAAAGCAACAACTGGCGAAAAACAGGACAAGATGACTAAACACCTATCATATTATTGGACCCCCATCCAAACCGGTTGTAGATAGCCCGTGCTACCGTCTCCCATCGGTTGCACCCAGTAACCAAAAGCTTCCAATAATCTGCATGAGTGAGTAACGATCACGTACGGATCCAAGCTATAGCTCTGTAAATAACCCGCAAGACGTATGTAAGATTTTTTTTCTATTAAAGATCATATCATTTCTGCAGTTCCATATACTCTCCCATGCTTTCTTGTTCATATGCTTTGCTTTACTAGTGTTGATCATTTCAACATTTACAGGAGCACAGGAACATAAACTCTCCCATGCTCTATTGTTCACTAGTATGTCAAAGGTAAAAACATAATGTCACTATACATTGACAAGAGGAAAAGAACATACATTCCCTCCCATGATTTACGGTATATATGATTACATAGTTTGAATGCACGATAAAGTTCAACCTAGAACACAGATACAATAATTGTAAGAGGTCATACACCAACAGCCCAACTCAACAATCTAGACAATCACAGAGAGCAATCATGGTATAAATAAACTGTAGCTCCATAAAATTAATAATAGTAAAGGCTGTTGCAGCTATGCTGCTACCAACCATAAATTGATAAATACATATATGTTTATACATATGACAAGCAGCTAGCATTACTAAGTTATTTGGAACAGGTAGCCCCATAAAGTGAGGTTACAAGGAGAAGTAATGCAACATGAGAAAGATCTAACCAAATAGCTGCCAGTATTACTTGGGACCTTATATGATTCAACATTATCTGAAAGGTCAACAATGGAGCAGTGATATGCGGAGCCAGATTATCAGTGCCAATCTGCCAATTCCTCTGAGTACACGGGAACATAAGGAAGGTAGGGTTGCACGGAATCATGTCCAAGATCTTGGCTGAACTGCACTTTCCCACTATCGATGTCATAAGACATGAATTTTTTGTCATGCCCATAAACTAAGAAAATCATGTTTCGTTGCGGGTGGAGGGCAACAATATGATACTTGCTTCCATGATGGGCATACTTCTCTCCAAATAGATGCATATACGTGACACTGTGCTTCAAGACCCACACTTGATTGTCATAGTCCTCAAGAACCCAGATCGATAGTTTATACTTATCATATTGATCAGTATGCGCCAAATACAAACGCCCTTGAGACAGATCAGTGAACTCGCCGCCAAGATCTATTGGGGCATCCGGATTGTATGGGATAGGGATAACCCTCCAAGTAGTTCCCTCCACATCCACTGCCACCACAGCATCCTCAAAGGTAAGCAAATGCAGAAAACCATTGAAAAAGACACTTTTAGAATGATTCACTATCCTAGTTGGGAAGCCCCAACCGCTGTCCTTGTGACTCCAGGCCCGGTTTCGGACGAGTAGATCTCGACCCCTTTGACGTGTCCATCACTCTCGTAATCATCACCGTCAGGATACCCATCTATTTCGTGCTCCAGGAAGTGAAACACGTGGAAGTGCGAGCAGACAGCCGGGTCGAACACCAAGTGAGCAGTCTGCCAGTTGCCGAAGAAGCCGGGCAAGACGACCCACTTCTCCGTGGCAGGATTGCACACGACGTAATCAAATTCCCACGAATCAGCGGTCTCGAAGCGGCGGCAGAGGAGTAGGCCGTTGCAGCTGTCCAGAAGGTGGAACTGATGACAGTCAGGCAGGAAGGGGAGGGAAGGGCGGATACGAGGGCGGCCTCCCGCCGAGACATGGGCGAAGCGGCGACCTAAGAAACAGCCCGTGACGGGGTGCTGGCGCTTGTAGGGGAAGCCGGCGAGTTCTTTGAGATGGTACTGCGGCAGCACCTTGCGGTTGTGGGGGTGGGAGATGGTGCCGCACCACCGCTTGGAGACGCACTTGAAGCGGCACAGCGATCTGTACGGCACGCGGGACAGGATCTCGATGAGGAGGTCTTCAGTGAGCTTGTCCGCTGTATTCCGCCACCTGCTGGTGTCCTTGGAGCCGTCCGCCATCGCCGTGGGGAGAGGAGGCGGTCAACCTGTGAACGAGGGCGGAGGAGGAGAGATTGCATCGCCAACGGTGAGGGAAACAGGGAGGAAGAGATGAATCTACTGCGAACGTGGCGTACGTACCAGCAGCGAAGCGTGTAATTGCGAGGGAGTCCGTCCCCACCGGCGAGGTTTCCGGTGCAAGACGGCGGGGCGAGGTGCTGAGTTAGGGGTGGCGTGGAACTCGAAGACGGACGGGGTGAGGGGCGATGTGTTGCGCTTTTATCTCGGAGCGTCTCCAACGTGAGTACGGGACTCCCAAATCGGCCTGAAACACCGTTCCAACGGCCCCCCCATTCCTTTTTTTAGGAGGATTAGGATACAAATTGGGTAATAAAAGGCCTTTTCCCTCAAAAAAAAGGAGGATCAAGAGTAAAACATACTAGTATTACTCTAGGGTAGGGATACATTCAGATTTGAAAGGGGAACGTAGACACTCTGGGACGTCTGCAGTCAGTAGACACTCTGGAACGCCTGCAATCATGTACTCCCTACATCCAAAAATAAATGTCTCGACTTTATACTGTATGGATCCCCATTCTTCCCGGCCGACGCAGCCATTCCATGTGCCAGTGCATTGCATTTTCTCCCCACTTTTGAGATTTTGTGCGATGCAAATCCTTTTAAGGCCGGTTTAATGTCATGTAAGGCATCTCCAACGGCAACCCACGAATTTCCTCCCGCATTCGTCCGCGGGCAGGTGGGACCAATCCGCGGACACGGATGCGGGAGACCACCATCCAACATTGCCCGCATATATTGCAAACATTTTTTTTCAACAAACCGAATGAAATTCATGCAAACATGGGCAACTTTCATACAAACTCGACGACATTCATGCAAACGCAGCGGATTTTCATTAGATTTCGAACATTTACAACAAACAAGAAACCGACTCGACCCTAAATCTAACCTACGGCGGCCGGCGTCCAAGCCGTGTTGTCCTTCATCCACCGTCTCCATGAGCACTGGCGATAAGACCGATGAAATGAAGCCGCAGTCTCTCGTGAGGAAGAGTAGAACACGGCAGACTGACTGGCCCACATGGGTCACAAGGCCCTGCTGCCTCCCATGCCCTACTCATCCTCAGAGAAGTTTGTGTCTTGTCTGTCGCCGGTGGACGTGAGATTCACGATGAAAATGGTGCCACCCGCATTGTCGTCGTCCCATCGAGCAATCGGATAGTTCATCGGTGGCGCGTATGAGGTGCAGCTGGCTTGGAGCTGCGCCTCGGTTGTCGCCGCTTCCTGTCGAGCGACAGCTTGAGCGCGGACGACATCACAGATGGCATGCTACGTCACGATGAAGTTGGGGTTCACCGTGGCCATGGCCTCCTCGCTCGCCGTAGATCTGGCCCTTCGCCAGCCGGTGCTGCTCCAGGGAGGAACAAGTTGTACCGCTATTCCTCATGTGCCTGTTGGAACGTTGACAAAGGCGTCGGCGCAGGCTGCACCTCCTCCATGGCGGTGTTGTAGTGCGCCTACGCCTGCTCCATGGTAAAGTCGGCGTGCACAGGCGCGGGAGCGGGGGCGATGTCGTCGGATCCCATCTCCATTGTGGGGTCGTCCTCGTCGTCGGAGACCTCGGGCACGGCATCTCTGCCAGGCGGAAACAAGGGTGGCCACCTCGTGCTTCATTTCCGTGGAAAGGCTCTCCCACAGAGCTTCGCCGCCCATAGTCATGGCGGATGCAGTGCAAGGGAGGAGGATGGGGATCGCCTTGTGTTGTGGCGTGGAGTTAGCCGAGTGAGGCCGCCTTTAAATAGCGGATTCCGGTGAGGCCAGGCATCTGGGTGCATCAATGCGCGGCGCCTAAGTGGGTTTCTCGGCCGACGAGCCTGCTTAATGGCGGCATACGAACGGACGTGGCATTCAATGGGCATGGTAGACATCTGTCTCGTCCCATCCAGTAAAGCGTCTCCGGCATTGAACAGGCGCGGACACCGGAGACGCGTCGCGGGCGGCGCCCTTGGCCGGCGCGCCGCTTCAGTGGCGGAGGCAGTGAGAGGTCACGTCCACCCTGAGCTGTCTTCAATGTGGAGTGGCGCGCCCTATAGTGGCATGAATGCGGGCAGCTGGCGCCAGGCAGGAATGAGCACGGGCGAGGGAGTGGGGGTTGGGCCCGGGTGGTCAGAAGCGGGCGTGGTTGATGTTCGAACGCCCGCAAAGCCCCCCATATTTTTCTCCGGTTTGCAGGAAAAAGTACGCCTGGACCGCCCCGCGGATCGATACAGGCCCGCGTTGGATGGCTTCCGCGATCCGGACAACACGGTCCAGACGTATGCGGGCGGTTTGAGGGTCAGCGTTGGAGATGCCCTTATCATGCCAAATAGGGGGGTTCTTGCTGGTGCATCAGGTTGTAACTCCTGGCGGCAGTCCAATTCAAGTATTTTTGAATGTTGGTAGTGGTCTACCAAATTCATTGATCGGGAGGGGAAAACAAAGTAGTACAGGGGAGACCCACAGAGTAGGTCGGCGCCAAACCAAGGAAAAGGCTCAAAGCGGAAAGGAAGGAAAAAACCTAACATACATACAGAAACGCAGCCCGGGTTGAAAGGGATCCCAACACTCGCCAAGTTCCAGAGTTTGACCTCATCCCTTAGGCTTTGTTTGGTAGAAGTGGATTGAGGAGGTTTGGGGATGTGGGGATTTCAAGGGATTTGGTGAATCCCTTCTGAAAGGATCGATATAGTTGACTAGAGGGGGGTGAATAGGCAACTAACAATTTTTAGCTTTTCTTTACCAATTTAAACTTTGCATCAAAGTAGGTTGTCTAGATATGCAACTAGGTGAGCAACATATATGATGCAACAACAACAAGCACACAAGCAAGCAAGGGATTTAACACAAGTAAGCTTGCACAAGTAAAGGGATGAGATAACCAAGAGTGGAGCCGGTGAAGACGAGGATGTGTTACCGAAGTTCCTTCCTTTTGAGGGGAAGTACGTCTCCGTTGGAGCGGTGTGGAGGCACAATGCTCCCCAAGAAGCCACCAGGGCCACCGTATTCTCCTCACGCCCTCAGACAATGCGAGATGTCGTGATTCAACTATTGGTGCCCTTGAAGGCGGCGACCGGACCTTTACAACAAGGTTGGGGCAATCTCCACAACTTAATTGGAGGCTCCCAACGACACCACGAAGCTTCACCACAATGGACTATGGCTCCGCGGTGACCTCAACCGTCTAGGGTGCTCAAACACCCAAGAGTAACAAGATCCGCTAGGGATTAGTGGGGGGAATCAAATTTCTCTTGGTGGAAGTGTAGATCGGGGCCTTCTCAACCAATCCCGAGCAAATCAACAAGTTTGATTGGCTAGGGAGAGAGATCGGGCGAAAATGGAGCTTGGAGCAACAATGGAGCTTTTGGGGGAAGAGGTAAGTCAACTTTGGAGAAGAAGACCCCTTTTTTATAGAGGGGGGAACAATCCAACCGTTACCCCCCTAAACAGCCCCGCAGAGGGCGGTACTACCGCAGGGGGCAGTGGTACTACCGCTGGGACCAGCGGCACTACCGCTCCCCATCGCGGTACTGCCGTGCAGTCTGGAAGGGCTAGCGAGAGAGCAGGAGTCGGGCCCAGTGCGGTACTGCCGCGGTGGTAGGGCGGTACTACCGCTCACGGGCAACACTACCGCTTCTACTGCCGCTGCTTAGTGCCGCACAATCCGACACGAGAAGCGACCCCCTCGAGTGGACGCGGTAGGAGCCCGGTACCGCAGCGGTACTACGGCTGAGGACCCATCGGCGGTACTACCGCTGCCGAGCGGTATTGCCGCCTGTGACTCTTAAGCGGTACTACCGCTGGGCACCGCGGTACTACCGCTAGGACCAAAATGAACTCACAAAGAAAGGGAGTGAAACCTCCATCGAGGCGGGAAGGCTAAGAGGGTGTGAAAAAGGATGTGTACGTGTTGATTCCATCCTAGCCTAACCAAAGCGGACCCCCTCTTGATAGTACGGTGACTCCTACGACACAAGTCCACCAAAATTGAACCGAAAGGGCTACACCGTCTTTGCTTCAAACTTCGAGGGGAGGGAATCGTCTCGTGCCAAAGGATGAATCTCTGAAATACTAAACGCACAAGATTAGTCCGCAAAAGCATTGTCATCAATCAGCAAAACACTTTAGGGATAAATATGCCCTTACAATCTCCCCCTTTTTGATGGATTGATGACAATACGGGATTCGCACAAATGGGAAAAAATAGGACATAAGCAAACCCCACATCTCTAAAATATAGACGGGCTCCCCCTAGATGTGTGCTATTTAGATTGGTGCTTTGGACTGCACGGCACGCATACTAGGATCAACACTCCCCCTATATTTTATAGATCATGCATATCATGCAAAAATAAGGCTAACACTAAGCAATAGTAAATAAGAGACAAAGTAAATAGCACATGATACCATAAGCTCAATACGATGCGATAGAGTGCATGTGTCTTACTCCATAAGATAGATCAGTCTCACGAGCACAAACCAACCCAAAGCAAGCAAGGAACAACATTGTAAAAGAGTTTGCGAGAAAGACAGGCAAGGCAAACACAAACACGCCACACAAACACACGCTCGCAACTTGACAACGACAAATCCCTAAACTCTCTCCCGCTTTGGCATCGAGACACAAAAAAGGCAAAGATCGAAGCTACGGCTCTAGGTGATAGCAAACTGAGGATCTCGAACATCATCTCCCAGCGGGATCGTCTGCACCGCCGTCATCGGTCGGAAACTGCTCGGTGTCTGAGTCAGTCCACGAACAGTGCTGTTGAATCCACTCCTCCTCCTCAGTGATCTGGCCCTCAGAACCGCTGGCAACGGTCGCACCCAATTGATGCATGAGCTCCTTGTGATGCCCCTTGGCCTGCTTCTCAGCCACATGAGTCATGTACTGACCATGAGACTCCATGCAGAAGAGCTTCTTCATCTTGCGCTTGAGCTTCTTTGCCCAAGAGGGCTATGCTCCAGAAGGCCCATAGTCCTCCTCATCATCATCGGCCTCAGCCTCGCCCTCGGTCTCCACGTCAGCGGCAGTAAATGGACCCCCAGATTTAGGAGCCGGGGTGCCCCAGTTGTCCTTCTTCCTCAGACGCTTGATCTCATGAGAAACCAATTCTCCAGTTTCCAGCATAACCTTGGGATAAACATGTGCCCAGGCCTTCTCAATGAGCAACATGATGAACGGACCATAGATCGGGCACTTGCGCTCAGAAACGGCAGATAGAAGTTCAGACCACATAACATGAGAAATGTCCAGGGACTTGCCAGTGTTTGCTTCCTTCTCATGCTGGCAGAAGAGAAGCATGTCCACGAGATAGGAGTGGACCATATCCAGATTCCCGATATGAGGGAAGAGAGTCTCTCGGAAGACGCGATGAAGGATGTCCAGAAAGGCAGACAGCTCATAGGTTTCCTTCTTAGTTACAGGGTTAACCTTCACAATACAATAGGGCCAGAGGGCTTGCTTGTGAGTGGAGTTTGCATTGCGGTGTGGGCGGAAGCCGACAGGAGTCTCAAGCCCGTGATCTTCCACCTCAAGTAATTCCATGAAGGCCTTCCACTTGACAGAAGCAACTTGCCATTTATCATCCAAGTCAGAGTCCTTTCTTCATCAGTTCCAAGATGGACAGTAGTATAGAATTGAGCCACCAAATCTGCATCAAAGTCCTTGTTGAACTGCATGATTCTGAGAATGTTCAGCTGAGAACACATCTGAAGAGCTTCGCCAAAGTACTCAGGGTCCTTTTCCATGGCATCTGTGTCGATGGAGCGTACATCAACATAGAGATTCTTCTTAGCCTTGATCACATCAAAGTAGATGGCAAACTGAAAGCGGTTCTAGAACGGGCGGTTGACCAAAGAGGGTTCTTGGTCTTCCGCATAGGGATTGTGGCGACGCCTTTCCCAGAACTCCTTGGCAGTCAACTCAGTCATAGTCTTGCCCCTTGGCTTCGGCCTGTTGGCGGACTTCTTCTTAAGTTGAGGTGGAGGTGGAGCACTTGAGGAAGCACCCGCTGACTCAGATGTGCGGTAGCGCTTTGATGTTGCACGCCCGGGGTTGACACGGCGGACTTGCTGCTCAGGATGTTCATCACCTGGAACCAAACACACGAGCAGAAGAAACAACACGAAAGAAAGAGCATAAGCCTCCAAACAAAACAACAAGGATCAAAGAGTGGTAAGAAAATGATGAAATTGGGCATTCAGCGGTAGTACCACGACCCAACCGCGGCAGTACCGTGCGAGCGGTAGTACCGCGCGACGTGAGCGGTAGTACCGCTCTAGACGGGGAACGGCGGTTCCCTACTGCCGTGGACAGATCCGGCACTACCGGGGATGCCAAATTAAAAAATAAACCTACCAAACATCAATCCAAACAGCCTAGAAGCCCTCTCCATCCTACTCAAGCCTCGACTTAGCCAAAAATCAAGAAAAACAATGCCGATTGCCCCTAACAACTAGATGTGAGATCTAGGCAAAGAGAGAACGGGAACGGGGGCAATACCGGCATCCATGGCAAGAGGACACGGCGGGGATCGACTCCACCGGAGGAACTGGAGAGGGACGGCACGAAGACGGCGGCCGGCCGAAGCCCTCCTGCGGCGAGACGTCGCTGGAGCGACGAAGAAGACGGGCGAGTGGAGCGAATGGGTATGGGGAAGAAAAACAACTCCCCCTGCCCCGACATAACCCCCCATCGCCCGCCCCATAGCGGTAGTACCGCTGGGGTGGGCGGTAGTGCCGCTTGATGATCATAAGCGGCAGTACCGCGCACCCAGCGGTAGTACCGCTCAACCACAAAAAGACTGGCCAGCACGGCTAACACACAAGAGAGGAAACCGAATAGAAAACGAGAGCAAACACACACACAAAGCCAAAGCAAAGAGGACGAGAAACACACACATCTCCAAGAGAGGGTGGTGGCCGAGGCCTCCTATGTTTGAGTCCGGAGGTATGGCGCCACGAAGATTTTAACCTTGGGCCCAAGACCAAAACTCATCTTTGAAGCACAAGTACCATAAAAAATGGCTAATGTGAAAGAGTTTGATTAGTTTATGCATAATGGGGGGAGGGAAAGTTCATTGAGAGAACAACACTCCCCCTATGTCCATGCCTACATCTAAACTAGACATCAAGTTGAGTATGGTGGGGTGTGCAATGGTTCAAGCAACATTACTTGAATCAATGATATTTAGCTCATGCCTTAACTCGCGAAATCTTGCTTCATCCAAGGGCTTCGTGAAAATATCTGCAAGGTTATCATGAGTGTTGACGTAGTTGAGCTCGATCTCCCCTCGCCTAAAGTGATCCCGGATAAAGTGATACCAAATCTCAATATGCTTCGTCTTGAAGTGTTGCACCGGGTTGAGAAAAATCTTGATGGCACTTTCATTGTCACACCAAAGAGGCACTTTGTCACAAATGACACTGTAATCCTTTAGAGTTTGCCTCATCCAAAGAAGTTGTGCACAACAACTACCGGCCGCCACATACTCCGCTTCGGTGGACGAGAGAGACACACAACTTTGCTTCTTGGAAGACCAACTCACCAAAGAGCAACCAAGAAATTGGCACCCTCCGGAAGTGGACTTCCTATCCACTTTGTCTCCCGCCCAATCCGAGTCCGAATATCCTACAATCTTGAAGTTTGCTCCTCTTGGGTACCATAAGCCAAAGTTTGGGGTATGAGCCAAATATCGAAAGATTCGCTTGACCGCCACAAAGTGGCTTTCCTTAGGTGTGGCTTGAAACCGTGCACAAATTCCCACACTCAACATGATATCCGCTCTAGATGCACAAAGGTAAAGCAAGGAGCCAATCATGGAGCGATATACCTTTTGATCCACCGCTTTACCATTGGGATCAATGTCAAGTTGGCACTTGGTGGGCATTGGAGTGGAAGCCGGCTTGACATCACTTAGCTTAAATCTCTTGAGCATGTGTTGAGTGTATTTGGCTTGGTTGATGAAGGTTCCTTCTCTTCTTTGCTTCACTTCAAACTCGAGAAAGAACTTCAACTCTCCCATGGAAGACATCTTGAACTTTGAGGTCATGAGTGCGGCAAATTCCTCATTGAAAGCTTTGTTAGGGGAACCAAAGATAATATCATCAACATATAGTTGGCACACAAACAACTCCCCTTTGACCTTCTTAGTAAAAAGAGTGGGGTCGATTAGCCCAACTTCAAATCCACGATCTTGTAACAACTCGGTAAGGTGATCATACCACACACGTGGGGCTTGTTTAAGGCCATAGAGTGCCTTATCGAGTTGATACACATGATCGGGAAAGTAGGGATCCTCGAACCCGGGGGGTTGCTTGACATACACCAACTCATTAATAGGACCATTAAGAAAAGCACTCTTCACATCCATTTGTTGCAACTTAAAGTTGTGATGAGAAGCATAAGAAATCAACAAACGAATGGATTCAAGGCGAGCAACGGGAGCAAAGGTTTCACCGTAGTCGATACCCTCGATTTGGGAGTAGCCTTGTGCCACCAATCTTGCCTTGTTGCGAACGATGGTCCTGTGAGCATCTTGCTTGTTCTTGAAAATCCACTTGGTTCCAATGACACTGTGGTTCCTCGTTGGCCTTGGCACCAATCTCCACTCCTTGTTGTACTTAAAGTTGTTGAGTTCTTCATGCATGGCATTAAGCCAATCCGGATCTTCGAGCGCCTCATATACCTTTTGGGGTTCAACACAAGAGACAAACATGTGATGTTCACAATAGTTTGCCAATTGTCTACGAGTGCTTACCCCCTTTTGAATGCTTCCAAGCACATTCTTCATGAGATGACCCTTGGTGGAGAGCTTGGAAGCAATCTTGGCGGCACGACGCTCCAATTCCTCCTCGGGGGAGAGTTGAGGAGCGGTCACTTGATCATCTTGAGCGCCGTCTTGAGCTTGTTTTTGATCTCGAGGAAGCTCTTGATCTTGAACTTGCTCGGAGGATAGAACTTGACCTTGGGCATCACTTGTTGTTACAACACCATCTTGAGATTGATCTTGCCCTTGGTCCTGTTCTTGAGGTTGAGGGCCTTCACTTTGTTCTTCGGAAGCGTGTGGGCCTTGGGTTGGTGATGGCTCCAATTGAGTGGAGCGTTGTCCTTCCCCTTCGGCCAAAAGGCGTTCCTGAATGGGTAGGATAAAACCAACACCCATTCTTCTTATGGCTTGAGGAGGAATTTCATCACCTACATCACAAGTGCCACTTTGCTCCACTTGCGAGCCGTTATTCTCATCAAACTCCACGTTACACGTCTCCTCAATAAGTCCACGTGAGGACACGGTAAGCATGAGAGTTTGTAGCATAACCAACAAATATGCCCTCATAAGCTCTAGACTCAAATTTAGACAAACAAACACCCTTTTTGAGAATGAAACACTTACACCCGAACACCCGGAAGTACTTGAGGTTGGGCTTGTTACCAGTGAGTATCTCATACGGAGTCTTGTTCAAGCCTTTGCGGAGATAGAGACGATTTGAAGCATGACACGCGGTGTTGATGGCTTCGGCCCAAAAGTTGTATGGAGACTTGAACTCCGCCATCATGGTCCTTGCCGCATCCATCAACGTCCGGTTCTTCCTCTCCGCTACACCATTTTGTTGAGGGGTGTAAGGTGCGGAATATTGATGCTTGATCCCCTCATCACTAAGAAACTCATCCAAGGTGTAGTTCTTGAACTCGGTGCCATTGTCACTTCTTATTGTCAAGATCTTTGCATTGTGTTGACGTTGGGCTTCATTTGCAAAGTCAATGACGGTTTGTTGGGTCTCGCTCTTCCTCTTGAAGAAATATACCCAAGTGTATCTTGAATAGTCATCCACAATCACCAAGCAATACTTCCTACCCCCAAGACTATCAAAGGATGGAGGCCCAAAGAGATCCAAATGAAGGAGCTACAAAGGCCTCTTCGAGTAAATGATAGTCGTGGGAGGGTAAGCCTTCTCATGTAGCTTTCCTTCGATACAAGCACTGCAAGCACGGTCTTTAGCAAAACTAACATTCGTTAGTCCACGGACATGGTCCCCCTTGAGAAGACTTTGCAAAGATCTCATATTGACATGGGCTAAACGGTGATGCCAAAGCCATCCCACGTCAACTTTAGCCATTAGGCATGTCGCGGTCTTAGTGGGTCGCTCCGAAAAGTTAATCACATAGAGACCGTTCTCGACATGCCCAACAAAGGCTACTTTAAGAGTCTTGCTCCACAAGAGGGCCACGACATCAATATCAAAGAAAGTGGCAAAACCCATGAGTGCAAGTTGACGAACGGAAAGTAAATTGTATGCAAGGGACTCAACAAGCATGACCTTCTCGATCATGAGATCATGAGAAATGACAACCTTGCCAAGTCCCAATACCTTAGAGGACGAGGCATCACCCCACTCAACATTGGTGGGCATAGATGGAATCTTGTGAACATCCACCACCAAGTCCTTGCTCCCGGTCATATGATTAGTTGCTCCACTATCGAGCAACCATGATCCTCCACCGGAAGCAAACACCTACAAGAAATCAATGCTTGGTTTTAGATACCCATTTTGTAATGGGTCCTTTGATGTTAGTAACAAGGGTCTTAGGAACCCAAATAGACCATTCAATGTACTCATAAGGAGAACCAACAAATTTGGCATAAACATGCCCATCACTAGCACGGCACAGCACATAAGAAGGGTTAAAGTCGCCGGCTTTGTTGGAAGGGGTGGCATTGCCTTTCTTGACATCACCACCCTTCACATTGTTCTTCTTCTCCTTGGAAACACCCTCTCCCTCCTTCACAAAGGTTTGCTTGAGAGGGGGAGGTCATTTGGTCTTGTCATTCTTCTTCTTGTTCTTGGGCATGGGTGCGAACCCAATCCCTTCCTTGGCCACAACTTCCTTTTGATTGCTCAAAAGGTCGTTGAGGTTCTTCTCACCTTGAATGCACGACACAAGGCCTTTCTCAAGTTGCTCCTTCAACTTAGCATTCTCCTCAACAAGATGCACATGCTCACAACAGGGGTTAGTGGCATTTGCATTATCAATTAACACCATATGAGGAAAGGTGGCTTTCTCCTTGGTTAGCTTCACTTGGAGTTGATCATGAGACTCCTTGAGGCTAGCATGAACACCTTTCAAGGCCTTGTGAGCCTTGTCAAGTATATCAAACTCCTCCTTGAGTCTAGCAAGATCAACCCCAAGTTTGGCCTTCTCAGAACTTAGCACACGAGATACAACAAGAGCATGATCACGATCTTTCTTTAATTTAGCATGATCATCGTTGTGTGACTCCTCAAGAGCCAAACGAAGACCACGCTCTTCCTCAAGAGCATTGGAAAGATCCGAAATCTCATCGGCATAGTCACGACTATGCCCCTCCATCTTAGAGATGGTATCTTCGTGAGCCTTGATCATGTCATTGGCTTCACCAAGTTGTTCCAAGAGAGCAACGAAGTGCTTCTTGGGTTTACCCTTGAGTTTGTTCATAAAAGACACAAACTCATTCTCCTCCACATTAGACCCCTCATGTTCATCAATGCAATCCGTCAACGAGGGATTATTAATGATGGTAGATTTGATGTTGGGGGTTACCTTGTTGGTGGCTTTAGCCATGAGGCACTTGGCGGTGATGTTCTCATTAGGTGAGTCGAAGAGAGAAGCCCGTGAAGTTGTTGCAATGGCAACGGAGGCCATGGCAACCGACTCACCATCTTCATCATCATCCTCATCCTCATTGTACTCTTCTTGTACCACCAACGCCTTGGGAGGAGTCTTCTTGGTGAAGTTGCTCTTGTTAGAGAAAGACTTGGCCTTGTCCTTCCGGATGAGCTTGCCACCATTGTCTTCCCTTTTCTCATATGGGCATTCCGCAACAAAATGGCTCACATTGCCACAATTATAGCAAGTCCTCACACATTGCTTGACCTTCGTGCCACTTGAGTTGCTCTTGTTGAAGTTGGGCCTTGTGTTCTTATTGCTCCAAAATTGCCTTGAAGCAAGAGCCATGTGTTCATGATAAGCATACTTTGTATCTTCGGGGTTGCTTTCCTCTTCTTCCTATTCTTCTTCTTCTTATTCAACGCAAACCTTGGCCTTCAATGCAAGGTTGGGCTTCTTTGCCCTTTGAGAGCGTAGCACCGCATTGTCGGCGGTCTTGTCCAAGATGCTCATAGCCACAAACTCATCCAACACTTCACTTGAGGACAAAGTGTGGAAGTCCGGCCTTTGACGAATGACGGAGGACATGGCCTTGTGGTAAGGCATCATTGCCTTGAGGAATTTGCGCTTGATCCAATTGTCATCCGTGTCCTTGCTTCCATGATCTCGGAGTGAAACCGCGAGTTTGGTTACTCTTCGATAAAGCTCACGAGGTTCTTCATCCTCTTTCATTGCAAACTCGTCGGCTTCATCTTGCACCACTTCATAGTTGGAGCGTTGAATGCTTGCGCTTCCACGGTAGAGGGAAACAACTTGGTGCCATGCATCTTTAGCCATGGCGTAGGGACGGAGGTGAGGAAGATCTTCGGGTGGAATTGCATCTTGGATGATGAAGAGAGCATTCTCATTGAATTGATTATCCGCGGCTTCTCTAGGAGTGAAGTTGCTTCAGTCATGCAGATAGAAACCTTCTTCAATGATTCTCCAAAGATTAGTATTCACATGATTTAAATGACGCTTAAACCGATAGACCCAAGAATCAAAGTCCTCATTTTTCACAATCTTAGGGGGAGGACCAGCATGATTCAAATGAGTAGAAGGAATCGGTCCACCATAGACAAGTGGAGGTTCCACATGGGCAAAGATGCCGGTGCCATTCTTCCCACTAGAAGAAGGAGCCTTTTCACTAGTAGCTTCCCCCTTGTCGGAGTTAGCATCCGTCACCTTGTTAGTGGGATCACCCACTTTCAACGGTGCGGTAGATAGTTTGAGCCCTTCAATGAATTTATTAAACATGCTTTCAACCTCGGTCGTCATGGAGGTTTTCAATGTGTCCAAAGCCACATTGAATTCCTCACGAGAGACCAAGGTTCCCCCATCACCCGTAGACGAGACCGGATTCGCACCAGAGTGCTCCTCCACTCCGTCTACGACGTCAACCATACTCTTCGGACGGCAAAGTCCTTAATAAAGAGACGAAGCTCTGATACCAATTGAAAGGATCGATATAGTTGACTAGAGGGGGGGTGAATAGGAAACTAACAATTTTTAGCTTTTCTTTACCAATTTAAACTTTGCATCAAAGTAGGTTGTCTAGATATGCAACTAGGTGAGCAACCTATATGATGCAACAACAACAAGCACACAAGCAAGAAAGGGATTTAACAGAAGTAAGCTTGCACAAGTAAAGGGATGAGATAACCAAGAGTGGATCCGGTGAAGACGAGGATGTGTTACCGAAGTTCCTTCCTTTTGAGGGGAAGTACGTCTCCGTTGGAGCGGTGTGGAGGCACAATGCTCCCCAAGAAGCCACTAGGGCCACCACATTCTCCTCACGCCCTCACACAATGCGAGATGCCATGATTCCACTATTGGTGCCCTTGAAGGCGGGGACTGGACCTTTACAAACAAGGTTGGGGCAATCTCCACAACTTAATTGGAGGCTCCCAACGACACCACGAAGCTTCACCACAATGGACTATGGCTCTGCGGTGACCTCAACCGTCTAGAGTCCTCAAACACCCAAGAGTAACAAGATCCGCTAGGGATTAGTGGGGGGAATCAAATTTCTCTTGGTGGAAGTGTAGATCGGGGCCTTCTCAACCAATCCCGAGCAAATCAACAAGTTTGATTGGCTAGGGAGAGAGATCGGGCGAAAATGGAGCTTGGAGCAACAATGGAGCTTTTGGGGGAAGAGGTAAGTCAACTTTGGAGAAGAAGACCCCTTTTTATAGAGGGGGAACAATCCAACCGTTACCCCCTAAACAGCCCCGCAGAGGGCGGTACTACCGCAGGGGGCAGCGGTACTACCGCTGGGACCAGCGGCACTACCGCTCCCCATCGCGGTACTGCCGTGCAGTCGGGGAGGGCTAGCGAGAGAGTAGGAGTCGGACCCAGTGCGGTACTGCCGCGGTGGTAGGGCGGTACTACCGCTCACGAGTGGCACTACCGCTTTTACTACCGCTGCTTAGTGCCGCACAATCCGACACGAGAAGCGACCCCCTCGAGTCGACGCGGTAGGAGCCCGGTACCGCAGCGGTACTACGGCTGAGGACCCACCGGCGGTACTACTGCTGCCGAGCGGTACTGCCGCCTGTGACTCTTAAGCGGTACTACCGTTGGGCACCGCGGTACTACCGCTGGGACCAAAACGAACTCACAAAAAAGGGAATGAAACCTCCATCGAGGCGGGAAGGCTCAGAGGGTGTGAAAAGGACGTGTACGTGTTGATTCCATCCTAGCCTAACCAAAGCGGACCCCCTCTTGATAGTACGGCGACTCCTACGACACAAGTCCACCAAAACTGAACCGAAAGGGCTACACCGTCTTTGCTTCAAACTCCGAGGGGAGGGAATCGTCTCGTGCCAAAGGATGAATCTCTGAAATACTAAACGCACAAGATTAGTCCGCAAAAGCATTGTCATCAATCACCAAAACACTTTAGGGATAAATATGCCCTTACACCTTCCTTCCACCCAATCCTCTCAATTCCCCTCGCATCTCCAAGTTCTCAATCCTCTTCCATCAAAACTTGTTTGATAGACAGGGTTTGCTATAACAAACTGAGATGGTAAAAATCCAATCTTTGCAACTTTTACAACTCATATAAAAAATCTTAGAGGCAGTTGATTCCATATTATACATAGTAAGACAAACTTGGTAAGTTGAACATTCTGTTAGGTAGACATTTTGCTACAGAACTTGTTTGGTAGGCATCTTGCTACCAAATTAAACTAGAGTAGAATATGAGTATTATGTAATTACCAGGAATTCAAACATAGGGTAATTATTTTCGATAACACATCATGACAAGAACAATGGGTCATGAACACATCCATAATAGCCATAACCGCCACAACACAACGCCATAACGAGTACTTTTGCAGTAGCTCAATGATCATCCAGCTTTTGAGTGGTCAACGTTTATCCATCCAGCTTGTTTAGTCTTGCTTCTTTGGGTGCCTAAGAACCTGATGAAACAAAAAGAGATGAACATGCTTGTTTATAGTTGAAACAATAACCAGGAAAGCATGTACATGAAGATACATTTTTCCTCACAATTTATCCCACCGATTTGGGCTCACAAGCATGTCCATCTAAAGCTAGATGTGAAAAAAATTCTAGTACTACATGGATACTAGTAAATTTTGCACATGGAAGCTGAAACGGATAACAATACTACTTTATTTATTAGCATGGAGCTGGGGAGGAGCTATTTATCTTACTACTAGTAAGTACCATGATGCTGACTGCATGGTACTTTTGCACATAAAAAATCATCATTGTTTCTAAAATGTCCGTGCATATCTTGCTATCCATACTAAAAAGAGATCATGGAATGTGATATTTTAGCACAATTATCATAAAAAAACATGTTCAATTTCTTTTGCCACGGTTAACCGGAGTGCTAGTACTTCTGAAGTGATCATGGCTTAGGTACACAGATTCAGTTTGGTACTGCTATCACAAAACTACACATAATACTGCTGTGGCAATTCGCAAAAGTTTCAACATGTGACAATATTAGATATGGTACAGATGGTGAGAATTGTACAAGAGAACCCCTTGAGTCCTGAGCAGCAATATCACACTAGAGAAGTGCTGAAAACCAAGTGTGTCTTGAGCTATATTGTAGTGCAAAATTGCTGATAATCATGTCTGCCTAGCCCTGTACTACAGTCACTTGCGATGATAAAAACACTTGCCTAAATAGCAGATGGATAGACACTTCTGCTGCAACAACAGTAAAATGATACTGCAAACGTAGCCAAGGCCTGATTGGAGCGGTGACATTTTCCCCCTCCTAATTCATGTGGACTATTAAACTGTTTCATTTTGGATTTTCTGAACATGAATGTGTCACCGCAGTAGCTATAGTGGTATGCATATTTACTTAAGAATCACTTGTTATATACAGACATAAATCATGAGATTTACAAAAATAAGCAGAGATAATCAACAAAAATAAGCAGGGATGATCATGGTAAGAATTGAGCATGATATATGTAGGCATGAAACAGATCAAGCAACCATTACTATTTCCTCCATACCAACCATAGCTACAAGGAGCACTCCATGGACGAGAGCTCCTAGACTCGATGCGCGAATGGGGACGTGAGGGGGCGACACGGAGGGGAACGGGGAGCGCGGCGCGGAGGGGAACGGGGAGCGCGGCGCAGAGGGGAACAGGAAGCGCGGCGCAGAGGTACCTACCGGGGTTAAATCTAGCTTTCCAGCCGGAGGGAAAATTTGCTG
Organism: Aegilops tauschii subsp. strangulata; assembly: GCF_002575655.3. Lineage (NCBI taxonomy): Eukaryota > Viridiplantae > Streptophyta > Magnoliopsida > Poales > Poaceae > Aegilops > Aegilops tauschii. Next base: position 82,048,210 of record NC_053041.3, read on the forward strand.
CTGTCCTACAAAACTCTGCACTTGAAGGCCTAACATAGTCTACAAGAAAAAAAGTTATGTAATAGACATCAATGTCCAAAGACTAAAACACCACCTTCCAAAGACTAAAACACCACCCCGTGGACACAAGTGTTTAGGACCCCGTGCACATGGGGTACCCAAAGGGTTGCGTGGTATCCCGTGTGCACGGGGTGACGAACAACTTTTGGGCACACACCCCTTAGACACACACAGAGAACATGAAGTGCAATGCATGCAAGGTACTTTATCGGTGGTAGGCATAGTAAGGCTAGTATATGAGTTTTAGGTGTTCCCACACCATCTTTCTACCACCTTGCTTCCTCTTGATAGTGTGGTTGTCATATGTCTCAAAGAAAACCGAAATAAAACCTTCGAGTCACCGTAAAACCAAGCCTTTGATCTTTTTGAGGGGGAGAGGGGGGGGGGGGGGTGCAACCATCTCCACAATAATTATCCAAGGAACCAACAACCTGATATAAATCTTAGCAATCGTCATTATTTTCACTAACCATATCATCATCACGCCAAAATTCCATTTAGAAAAAAATACACTTTCACTCGCCGAGGTATGGAGCTACGCTGCTCCGGAGCAATGCCACCAACATGATGAGGAATTGTGCAGCGATCAAGGAGGGCACCGACGCCAAACAAGGGAGTTGTTCCTGCTGCGTGTGGTTCTACTTGAAGGCTCTTGTTGTGCTGGACGTTCGATGTTGTTTTTTGGCTATGCTATAGTCTGAACACCGTGAGGTTTATCTTATCTCCACTAGGTTAGTTTTTGTTGTGCAATCAGGTTTTCATCCCATGTTGTGTGTGTCGATTGCGAGCACGTATAGCGGGTTTACTTATAGTAATTTGAACTAGCTTATCCCCTTTCTCGCTTTCAGTAATATCTTGCTCGATCTGGACAAATTGTATTTCCATTATGCCTTGTAACGGAAAGGGGTTTATGCCCGGTTGAAGAAGTAAAAACTCGACCCTTTCCCCCCAACCCCCCCATACTAGCCGACCGCTTTTGTCCCCTCCTCTGGTGATATCTTGGCTCACCCGCGCTGGCTCGAGCTTGGGGCCGCACCACTCTCTCCCTCCCTCCAAATCGACTGAAATATATATTTTTGTTTCCAGTTAACCGAGGAATAGCAAATGCGAAGAAATATTTCCACTGAATTTGAATCCAGCAAAACTCCTCCAATTATTTTAGCATTATTTTTGATCCGGACAAAAGAAGGCCTTTGACCTCGTTAGAGAAGCCAAGGAGAGCTGACCCTCCTTCTCCCATCACATGCAGACGCAGCTCCACCGATTTGAGCTTAGCTTAACCACCAATCACGCGGTCGCGATCCCAACCCCATGTGCTCCCGTCCCGTCTCGCCGACACGTCCCCGCTCGCCGGCCGCCCTCACCGACAGGCGGCCCCGCCGTCCACCCGGCCCCACCCGCCAGCCTCATCCGCGCCCGCCCGTGACCGCCGCGGCCGCAGCGGCGTGCGCTCGTCATTGCCGTTTGAACACTCGAGCTCGCTCGCCAGTCGCCATTAGCAGCACCACTAGTAATAGCGCGCCGCGGCCCCTTCCATTTCCCACACGCATTCGATCTCCCCTCCTCGTGGCGGCGTCGTGCGCGCGGGATTCCCTCGTCTCCTAGATCTCGGAGGAGGACGCGATGAGGGCGACGCGGCTCCTCGCGGCGGCGGCGCTCCTCGCCGCGCTGCTCGCGGTGTCCGCGGCGGCGGCGAAGCTCGATCTGGACGAGGTGGACGACTCGGAGGTGCTGGAGGCGCTGCTGGCGGTGGACGACGAGGAGGAGGCGGCGCCGCCTGGGGCGGGCGCGGGCGGGGGCGGGGGCGCGGAGGCAGTGCGGCGGACGCAGTCCATGGTGCTGGTGCTCGACAACGACAACGCGGCGCGCGCCGTGCGGGACCACCCGGAGCTGCTGCTCCTCGGCTACGCGCCCTGGTGCGAGCGCAGCGCCAAGCTCATGCCGCGCTTCGCCGAGGCCGCCGCGGCGCTGCGCGCCATGGGGAGCGCCGTCGCCTTCGCCAAGCTCGACGGGGAGCGGTTCCCCAAGGCCGCCTCCGCCGTCGGGGTCAACGGCTTCCCCTCCGTGCTCCTCTTCGTCAACGGCACCGAGCACGCCTACACTGGCCTCCACACCAAGTGAGCAAGCTCGCTGCTCAGCTGCCTTTGATATGCTCGACGAATTGACTAATTGGCTTTTGTATCTTGTTGATAGGGACGCGATAGTTACTTGGGTTAGAAAGAAGACTGGCACACCAGTAATTAGGCTTGAGTCGAAGGATTCAGCTGAGGAATTTCTTAAGAAGGGCCAGACATTTGCTCTCGGCTTATTCAAGAATTACGAGGTATGCGAAATGCCTGATGCAGATGTTTAATTTGCTTTGCTCTCTGGATAAAAACTTGAGAATGACGTTATACATTTGCTCAATTTTGTTGACTTTGTTTATTCATATCCGTTTTTGACAGGGAGCTGGCCACGAAGAGTTTGTGAAGGCAGCGACTGCTGAAAATGAGGTTCAATTTGTAGAAACAAATGATAGGAATGTGGCCAAGATTCTTTTTCCAGGGATTGCATCTGAAGAACAATTCCTGGGCCTTGTGAAAAGCGAACCAGAGAAGTTTGAAAAGTTCGGTAAGTATCTTTTATGCAGATGTTCCATTTTTAACTTATTTACATTCTAGCCTTGCATGCCATGATTTGATGAGTAACTTATTAATTGGAATCCTTTCTCATTATTGAAAATGCTATCAAAAAGAAAGATAATGCTGGGTTAACCTTCAATGGCAGTTGCTCATGCTTATCCATTTGGTGTACAATATAGTTATTGTAAGTGTAACAGTCATAAATATATGATTTGTCCAGTAACTCATGTAATGCCATTTTACAGATGGAGCGTTCGAAGAAAAGGAGATATTGCAGTTTGTGGAGCTTAACAAGTTCCCACTAATTACTGCATTCACTGATTTAAACTCGGCTAAAGTCTATTCAAGCCCAATTAAGTTGCAGGTTAGTACTCCCAGCCTTTCTAAATATTAACTAGTGCACCTTGGATATACATCACATTCTTCCCTAGTGGATTGAACTATGTAATAAGCCTTATAACTGTATAAAGTGATTGTAGGAAATTATAAATGTACGCTTGGTCTTTTACATGGTTAATTTGATTTAGTTTCTGCAAATTTGTTCTAGGTCTTCACCTTCGCAGAGGCTTATGATTTTGAAGATCTTGAATCTATTGTCCAAGAGGTGGCCAGAGGATTTAAGACAAAGGTGTGCAGTTTTGATATAAATAGATAGCTCCCCTCTGCTCTGTCCATTGTCGCCATATCATGCAAATGACTAAAACAGTTTTCTCTCTGGCACTGCAGATAATGTTTATATATGTGGACACTGCTGAAGAAAACCTTGCAAAACCATTCCTGACTCTCTATGGCCTTGAAGGAGATAAACCTACTGTACGTTCATAGTATTATGAATCTCATTCTGGAGTGATGTTTCCATATTATATATCTTTTTCCAGTAGATGCTGGTGTGCACATGTGTGCATTATGGTGGGAGTTGTTTCCGTATTGTTTAACGATATATCCTGTTGCTAAAATTATAAAATTTACCAGGTTACAGCATTTGATACGAGCAAAGGTACTAAATATCTGTTGGAGGCAGATATTAACGAGAAGAACCTAAAGGTAATGCGTTGTTTATTTGATTTTATGGTATGTTACTTGAGGCAAATTGATTAATTAGACCATGCACTGAATAACAGGAGTTCTCCTTAAGCCTTTTGGATGGTACACTCCCTCCATACTTCCGCTCAGAACCAGTACCACAAGAAGTAAGCTTTAATTTTGTCAAGTGTTGAATCTTGCAAGTTAATGTGTCAGGATTCAAAGTCCCTAAGCAGTCTAACTGAAATACAACTCATGTTAAGATGTGAGCAACATATGAACTTGTTACTCCTGACATGCATACTTAGTCTTTGCTCTTAATAACATCTGTTAACAATGCTGTGAAGATTTTGTAATTAGTATTCCTGGCATGTGTACTTAGCCTTTGACCCCCCCACTCACCATTTTGCAGAAAGGACTTGTTGAAAAGGTTGTTGGACGTACATTTGATTCTTCTGTCCTGCAAAGCCCTCACAATGTCCTCCTCGAGGTATTTGATCTCACTCAAAGTTATTTATCTGTAATTTTGTATACTCCAATACTGATGATTTGTCATTTTTCAAACTATTTTTATTTCTATCCAAGATCTCACACCTTTTTTTTACATTGAAACCATAGGCTCATGCACCTTGGTGTGTTGACTGTGAAGCCATCAGTAAAAACATTGAGAAGTTGGCCAAGCATTTCAGTGGTTTGGACAATCTTAAATTTGCACGTATTGATGCTTCGGTGAATGAACATCCAAAATTGCAGGTAATTCGACCTTTTGCTGTGCCATCACATATGCCCACAACATAGAGATCAAATACTTTCAACCTTGTACCAGTCATGCCATCCATTAAATTATACTACCTATGTAGCAAAATATAAGACGTTTTTGTAGGCTAAACTAGTGTACAAAAAAGTCTTATATTTTGATACAGAGGGAGTAATTTTTATTGAAGTATTGGGATTATGTGCTATTATTTACTATCTAAGTGCCTTCAGAAAAGAAAATCATATGAAAGACATTACTTTCGACACATTCACGTTATCTGTTGGATTGCTGATTTAATTAACTATTGTTGGAATTATGTCCATTGAATTACCACACTAAGTGTTTTTTAGACAATTTGTGAAACTTTAAATTAGATTGCTCTAAAAAGTAATAACTGTTTTTTATGAATTTATAAGCTTTGGACCGTGCATAGTTACATCCATGAAATTTATAACTAAGCCCATAACAATGTGTGCATAACACATGAATATTGACATACACGAGGGTGAGTTTGTTTGTTGTTTACTGCGAATATAAAATATTGATGTGGAGTTTATTTGTTGTTTCCGGCAAGAAAAAAAAGAGTTTGTTGTTCACTGCAAATGTTGCCATGCATGGACTTTCAAAGATAGCTCTGTGAATAAAGAATAATCAGAAAAATGACTTCCTATATGTTGAAGATGAGGTTCTGGTGGAATTGCTGCCACTTACGACTGTACATATAGGCTAACCACTATAAGGAAGAAAAGCTTAATAACTGGCATAAATGAATGGGTGATACCTAGGATGTTCATTAAAGTTAAATTTGTGAAAAGAGATCTGAAGGTTTCTAGTTCCTTTGCATTTGAGTGCTGGAACCTGGAAGCATAGTTTTTTGCCATTCTGAATGAATTGATCTAATAAACCTGCAGTGACCCATCAAAGGTATAACTTTAGCTTACAGTTTCCCCATGGTTTCTTACAGGTAAACAATTACCCCACACTTTTGCTTTATCCTGCTGAGGACAAGACCAACCCGGTAAGTCTACTGAAACAAATGCAAACACGCCACAAGTTACCCTTCGCCACGTTTGTGATATATTTGTTGCTCTCCTTTTGGAAATGCAGATCAAACTTTCAAAGAAATTAAGCCTGAAAGACATGGCGAGATTCATCAAGGAGAAGCTGCAGATTTCGGACGTCGAAATCAAGGAGAAGCTCCAAACTCCTGAGATCGAAACAGTAGCTGCCGCTGACAATGTCAAGGATGAGCTATAGTAGATTTGCTCGTTCAAGCACGCTGGGCGCGTTGAAGGAAAATGAGGCATATTTGCGTTGGAGCACGGCCTTATAGAGAAGGAAATAGAGTAGGGGTTAATCACGGTTACACAGTAGACATCTAAAATCAAATATATATGATGATGTACCACATGTTCTAACACGTCGGTTGGCAATGTATGATGTACCACATGTTCTGAATTAGCTTGTTCATGTATTAAATATGAAATAAAGTCAGGTACTCTAATATCAGATGTTGCATGAATGTCGAAGCTCAAGCAGATTTTCTAAAATGTTGGATACTACTTCCCCGTCCAGGTTTATAGGGCATTCGCGTAGTTCTAGGTCATTGATTTGAGAAACTAAATATGTGTTATATGTCATGAAAAGTATCGATTTGAGAAACTAAATATGTGTTATATATCATGAAAAGTATATCAGTAGATTTTCTAAGGAATGTAGTATGTTAGAATGATCGCAGTTTATGGAGTACTATTATTGGTTCAAAAATTCGTGTAAATTTGGCTTCAAAGTTCCTTATAAAGGTCCAACTGAACTATGTGGACTGCATTAGTTTATTTGGATGCAAAATTTTTTTGTTTCGTTATTTTCGTAAAATAGTTTGCTGCAAATGTTTTGAAGGTAGTACAAAGAAAGAGCTCACAGTTATAGGAGCGAAGTTGCTTGGCAGGTCTCACTGAAGGAAAATAGAACGACCAAAAGCATGGCAAACTTTGAATTAGTTTTGTAGGGCTTTCCCCTCTCCGAAGAGAGGGAGCCCTTCCAGAAATTCTCAGTGGCCCATAAGGGCCAAAGAGGGGGTTTGGAAATAGTTTTCAACCAGCAATTGACGCGCCTCGGTATAACCTCACTAGCTGCGTCATTGCCCCAAGCGCAAAGATGCCTTCTCCCGTCCGCCCACGCCTCCCTCTTATACCCATCTCGCCCCCTCCCACCCCCTCCGCGAGCGAGGTGGGACTAATCCCACCACGACCAGCAAGCCAACCGACGCACCTCGCTCACGGACCAGCAAGCCAGGAGCGGGAGCGAGCGTGGGCCGCCTCCCCACCTCTCGTGGCCTTGGGCCCCGATTCCAGTGGGCCTGGATAAGGATCACTGGATCAGGCAGCCGAATGACTCACCGAGCGACGCTCCACTCCAAGAAAAAAGCCGCCTTCTCTAAAAAAAAATGCTGCTTGTGCTCCCACCGGTCAGTGTGGTGGGCATCCGTGCGGTGCGGCCCCGTCATCGTAACACCCGCAGGCCTCGTGCTCTCTGCTTGTCCTGTCGACCCACCCACCGCTCATTTCCGGCGAGCCACCGCGCGGGGGCCGCCGATCTCCGGCGAATCGCGCCGATGCCGCCGGCCCCGATGGCGGCCGAGAAGAGGAGGGCCGCGTACGCGGCCTTCCTCCCGCTGCTCCTCCTCCTCGCGCTCCGCCGCCTCCTCCCCTCCTCCGACCCCCCGGCCCGGGGCGGGGAGGAAACCCTAGCCAGCAGGTACGTCGTGCGGTTCCTCGAGTACCGCTCCGCCGACGACCACCGGGAGTACCTGGAGGGCGGCCTCCCCCGCGAGGCCGGGCCGTGGCGGTGGGTGGAGCGGCGGAACCCCGCGGCCGCGCACCCGACCGACTTCGCCGTGCTCGAGATCCGCGACGCGCACCGGGACGCCTTCTTCGAGGCCGTCCGCGCGCTCGCCCGCGTCCGGGACGTGCACCCCGACGCCAGCCACTCGCGGGCCGCCCTGTCGGCGGATCGGGCGCGGGGCAAGCGCTTCACCGCCATGTCGTTCGAGGAGGAGGGGCGCGGCGACGACGACGACGCGGTTCCCAGCAATAATGCTAGTTCCTCTTCTGGTGGTCCGAGGCGGAAGCTTCAAATGCGGGTACATTTCTCTTGGCACAGTGCTGCTCATGGTGGAAACATCTACGCATGATCATTTGTTTGATAATTATTAGTAGTAGCTTGCAACGGGACCGGGGTACATAAAGATCGCCAGCACGGAAAAGGATTAGACCAGTCACATTCAGTGGAATTGAAGGCCATTCTCAACATCATTTATGTTCTTAATGTCAACTTCTTGTGGAAACCATTGGTATAGAACTAAATTTTTGATTTGTACTTCTATAGTTGCTAAGATTGGTCCAGAATGTTAACCTTATTGTTTTCTTCTTTTGTAAAAGGACTCCAGAACATTAGCCTTTTATATATAAACTGGAACTGAAAATGAATGAGCTATGCAGTTTATGCTCTGCATAATGCTTAAAGCTAGATCGGCTCCCAACTAGCATGATGCTATGGCACTAAGTTGCAACGCCAAAGCGACGTTCTAAGCAGTGGGTTGTATCATCTAGACACCTCGGATTTTGTGAATTTTCATGCAGCCTGCTTGTTGTCATGTTTTTTAGTACCGTAACACGTGTCCTTTGACAGAGACCACATGTGACATCTCTATTTGGAGCTGCACAACTATGGGAAAGAGGCTTCACTGGTAGGAAAGTCAAAATGGCCATTTTTGACACTGGTATTCGGGCAGATCACCCACATTTTCGCAATATTAAGGTATGATATTGAGTAAATTTTGTCACCGGTGATTTTGGTCCAGTATATGTGCACAAGAGGTAGAAAAACATGAATCTGGAGGAAGTTAGGCAAACAATTTTTCTTGTGGAAGTTGGTCTCTGCTCTTGAAAACACGCACAATATCTTAACATGCACTTATTAGCTATGAAGCACCGACACGGCGACATGGATACGGCGGTACGGATATGGTGACACGGGATACGGCAATCTCTAGAAACTGCCATACGGCGATACAGCGGCTATATCGATCGTTCAGAAAATGTCATGTAATAAAGACACAAAATAATTGAATGCATGAGATGAAATCAAAATACTGTCCCATGTGTTGCCTCTGTGCCTCTTTTCACTCCCTAGCAGCAACATCAGCAGGTCAGCAGCATGCAAGCAACATCATCAGCCCAGCAGCCCAGCGCCGGAGCACCCAACGGCCAGCACCCAGCAGCTGCCCAGCAAGCACACGGGGACTAGGGAGGACCTTACCGGTGACGGGTGGCGGCGGCAAAGAAGATTTGAGGTGGCGACATGGGCGACTCCAGGCGTTAGCGAGGTGAATCCACATGGTGGCGATGCGATTCCAGGCGGCAGCGTGCGTGTGCGGTCGCAAAGATCCAATCATCTGCCTTGGTCCTCCTGTGGTTGTGGGAATAGAGAGGGAGAGAGCTGCTTTTAGGGTTTGCACCGGGCTTCTATTGGGCTCGGGCTGCGCTCCCATCATCCCACGTCCCACGTCCGCATAGTTTTTTTCTTTCCTTTTTTAATCGAAAGAAGCGACATTCTGGGAATACGCGTATCGCATCCGTATCCGGCGTATCTGTCGCGTCTTGGACGTGGGTACGCCGGACCCGGCCGTATGGTGCTTCGTAGCTTATTATTGTTATTACCTAACACTGTTGTCCTGACTAAAGTACTTCTGAGATGTTGCAACATTAATTCATGTCTGCCTGTCACAAAACTATGATGGCAATGCCTTGGGGAAACTGCTATGTATGCTTGTATTATCTCTCATGGAAAATGAAATTAGAGCTTGCTATCCTGATTAACTGTGCAGAACAAATTAAAGTTACACCATTTTCTTGCATATGAGATAAAACTCCCCCCAAAAAGTGAAGTCTTTCTAAGATAGCATAACTGTGCAGGAGCGCACAAATTGGACAAATGAAGACACATTAAATGACAACCTTGGACATGGAACATTTGTAGCTGGAGTGATTGCTGGTCAAGATCCAGAATGTCCTGGATTTGCACCAAACACTGAGATATATGCATTTCGAGTGTTCACAGATGCTCAGGTACTGGACTTGGTTGCTATATATGAAGCGCATCCACCATCTTTTTGCACCATCATAATTACTTTCCATCTTCTTTGTATTTGCAGTTGCAAATGCCCTCAAAACTAAGGAAACCGAACTGTAACTTTTTGGAAAGACAAACCATGAGTTTTACAGTGTTTTAATGCTCTCAACATGTCTTCATTTTATAAATGTAAATACAATTTAGAATGGCCATACCTTGAGATGCTTATGTTACTAGTATCTGTGAAAATTCTGCGAGCAATTTTTACTATTTATTTGAAGCAAATACAACTAATTATGCCAAAATTTGTGCTGGTAAGATTTTGAGAATTACCTTTTGCTTGCAGTGCAGATATCCTACACATCATGGTTCTTGGATGCATTTAATTATGCGATGGCAACTGGTATGGATGTATTGAATTTGAGTATTGGCGGACCTGATTACCTGGATCTCCCCTTTGTGGAAAAGGTAGAACTTGGTTATGATCACTAAACTCCAATTTCTTTCGTTTGCCTTCTCACTTATTAGTATTACATGACTTTTGTTTTTTTACTGCATGTCGTTGAAATGTGACACCTCTTGCAGCTACTAAGTAATGATAGTAACTCATAGCTCCCTAGTGGGCTACTAGTAACTGGCAGTATCCTTGATAACTACAGAAGTCCTGTCTTTCTTTGTAAATTAATTATCATATTTTTTTAGGTTGTAGATAAATAGGTGAGCTTATTGACCTGCCAATAATGGGAAGAAGGCCCACTTATCGACCAAATTAAGGACTTGCTCTGAACGAAGGATTTTGTAGTAATTTCGTAGCATTGGAATTCACTAGGAACACATGTACTTCCGTAGCTATCGAGTTTTAACCAACTATGGGTTTATATTCGTTGGCAAATCTCCTCTATGAATGTTCGCGGTCATTGACTTGAGCAACACCAACTGTTGCTGTCTTCTCTTATTTTTGGTTTCAATGCATTTCCCCTTAATTGTGTAGTTTTGTGTACTTCTCTGCTTACTGAAATAAAAAAAGAACCAGTCCAAGTTACCAGTGCTAACAAATGTTTTCTGCTGCTAATGAGTAAACTTTGGGGATCTTAAATAATTTTTTATCGGGGTCTTGAAATCTTTCTAAATTTGTTCTGTAGGTCTGGGAGCTCACAGCAAACAACATTATTATGGTATCAGCTATTGGAAATGATGGTCCTCTCTATGGCACATTAAATAACCCAGCAGACCAAAGCGATGTCATCGGCGTTGGTGGTATTGATTACAATAACCACATAGCTTCATTTTCCTCTAGAGGCATGACTACCTGGGAACTTCCCCATGGGTACATTTTTTAACTTGATAGTGTACTGTCTTCTTGATATGTCACTAATTTTCTAATATCTCCGAAGGCAATTTTGCTGGGCTTTGTCGGTCTCCTGAAAAAGCCAATATTGGTTAGGAATGCATTAGAACAGCGTGCGAAGCCTATAGAAGCTGTAGCATAGTTGTGATCTTGCTATATCTGTACTATCCTGAAATTATATTGAAGGTGTAGGTTATGGGTATCTCATATTTTCCTCTCTGTTATGGAATTAAAGGTCTTTGCTAGATTTTTGCTTACTAAACTTGGCCAAAGTGCACACGAAAGATGGGAGTTTCTCTTAAAACATAATATCGTCTTTGGGGTCAAGGGAAATTAATTCATGTCAAGTTCTAATCTGATGACTGTATTTATGCTGTTATAATTACACCTCTTTTGGTTTTAGTGTGAAAATTTTCAATTTTTGTACTTTCTGTGTGAATTTCTTGCTTGGGATGTTAGTGCGACATATCTGTGTTTTCTGTACCTCTAACTGCTATACATTATTAGTCATAGCTAGCTTGTAATTGATACTGAAAAAAAACTGAAGCAAATAATTCGATGTTGGAAAGGTGATGCATGTTCATTGTTTTGTGGTGATGGATTTTTTGACAGCGCTAAGCAACTTTACTCTTACACTCGTTTCATTTCTCACATTTTAGAAATAGCATCCTCAGAATTTGTGTCTTCAATTCTGCAGATATGGCCGTGTAAAACCTGATGTTGTCGCATACAGTCGTGATATAATGGGTTCGAAGACCAGCACAGGCTGCAAGACTCTTTCAGGTACAAGTGTTGCAAGCCCGGTGGTTGCTGGAGCAGTATGCTTGCTTGTTAGTGTTATACCAGAAGACAAGCGAAAATCCATCCTTAATCCTGCTAGTATGAAACAGGCCCTTGTTGAGGGTGCTTCTAAGCTTGTGGGGCCAAATATATATGAGCAGGGTGCAGGCAAGCCTGATCTGTAAGTTTCTTGCTTTTGTTCTACATATCTCTTCATAGGTGTATCATGTATGGTGTGTTGGACATATCAGATGCATTCCAGTTGTAAGGTGCAACGGTTCAGAAACCAGGGAATGTATCCTGTCATCCTTGCCTGCTCTTTTGTTTCATTGTTTGCTCAAGTCACGCTCATTTATTCTACTATCCATTTCCAGATGGCAATCATATGAAATATTGAAAAATTACCAACCACGAGCAAGTGTATTTCCTAACATGCTTGACTTCACCGACTGTCCCTACTTCTGGCCTTTTTGTCGGCAACCTTTGTATGCTGGAGCCATGCCAGTAGTATTCAATGCTACAATTCTTAACGGGATGGGGGTGATTGGTTATGTTAAGGATCCACCTGTATGGCAGCCATCTGAAGATGTGGGCAATCTTCTCACTGTTCACTTCACCTACTCGGACACCATCTGGCCTTGGACAGGGTACCTTGCCCTGCACATGCAAGTTAAAGACGAAGGTTCTCAGTTTTCAGGCATAATTAGTGGCAATGTTACCCTGTCGATTTACAGCCCAGCTGCTGAGGGGGAAAGCAGCCCACGGAGTAGTACGTGTGTTCTTTACCTGAAGGTCAGGGTGGTTCAAACACCTGTTAGGTCAAGGAGAATACTGTGGGACCAATTTCATAACATCAAGTACCCATCTGGATATGTTCCGAGGGATTCACTTAATGTGAATAATGATATCCTTGATTGGCATGGTGACCACTTGCACACGAATTTTCACATACTGTTCAACATGCTGAGAGATGCAGGATACTATATTGAGACCCTTGGGTCACCACTTACCTGCTTTGACGCTAGCAATTATGGTACACTGCTCATGGTTGATCTTGAGGACGAGTACTTCAGTGAAGAGATTCAGAAACTCAGGGATGATGTTGTACACAAGGGGCTCGGCCTTGCTGTTTTTGCTGAATGGTATCATGTTGATACCATGGTGAAGATGACATTCTTTGATGAAAATACCCGCAGTTGGTGGAGTCCGCTTACTGGTGGTGCAAATATTCCTGCGCTTAATGAACTTCTGGCCCCATTTGGCATTGCTTTTGGGGACAAAATATTGAGTGGTGATTTCTCAATCAATGGTGAGCAGTCCCACTATGCTTCTGGGACTGATATAGTGCAATTCCCAGCAGGAGGTTTTTTGCATGGCTTCGAACTCCAGGAAGACCCCAAAACTGCACAGAATAGCTCAACTCCAGATACACAGAACTCCCAGTCCCAGGAGAAGAGCAAGGTTAGCATCCATTGCCTGTTTAGTTGGACCCCTTCTTTATACCATACCATTTCTCCGACAAGTATTTCCGGATGGAGTGTCGCCCTTTGAACTTCCATAAAGCAGTTTGTTGGCCAGACATAAGCTCTAGGTAATAAAATGCGATAAACAAATGTAAGAGACTAAGAGTGATTTTGTGATAGAGATAGCAGTCTTGTCATGTCAGGCATGCCAGGAGTTGACTCTGGTTCGCCATTGCCAAGTGACGCTTACTTGAGAAGACAGCAGAGGAGGTGGTGTCTTTGTTTAAATTTTCCACATCATTTTCCAGTTGTCATCCAGTGGGTCAAAACTGCTTCCAAGTTCCAACACTGGATTAGGGTTTGTCGCTTTGGTTTTGGAAGTTCTGGTCGTAGGATATACAGCTTTAAATTCAGGGGGTTAGGTGGCTTTAGAATCAACCGGGAGTTTTTCCCTATTGAAATTTATCTTCCAGCTGATCTCTTTACACGTCCAGCTATATAAGTGGTTTTTGTTGAAGATGATTTTTGTAGAGAACATGAAAGCTTTCACATCTTTTCCTTAAGTAGGAAAGCAAAACAATGTCAGAGATTTTTCATCAAAAGAAAGTAAAAGTCCAATTAAAACCATAAGCAACACACACACACACACAATAGGCTATATCTCAGGGTGGTTCTTGCGACCGTCTGCCATACGCTTACTTAGTCCCCAGCTCTATGCCTCCCCGTTGTTGGCGTCAAGGAAGATGATAACAGCTAACTCTTAAAACAATACAGTTAGAGCAGATAGGTAACATATTTATTGCGACGCTTTGACCCTTTGGTATGGTTCAGTAGTCGCTTAAGCAGCTATCCCATTAATAGAATGCTAGTGAGTGTGCTGCTGGCCTGTTCGTTCTCCATGTAGATGCAAAGTTATATTCTGTTTCGGACTTACAGTTTTATCCATGAGAATAGTTTGATCGATCGTTTATTACTTGCATTGAATAATATATATTTTCAAATTTCAAATCATACTCCCTCAGTATCAAAATATAAGACGTTTTTGTATGCTAGTTTAGCCTACAAAAACGTCTTATATTTTGGCACAGAGGTAATACAATATCGTCATATGGATTTGGTATCCAAGGCTTATTGATTTCTTCATGTCAGCTCTCCTCGATTCTTGGTATGCTTGAAGCAGGCGAAGGGCGAATTGCAGTATATGGGGATTCAAATTGTCTTGACAGTAGTCACATGGTAACAAACTGTTATTGGCTTTTGAGAAAAATTGTGGAGTTTGCTGGCAATGGACTCAGAGATCCTGTCCTTTTCTCAGAAGCAACTCGGTTAAAATTTCCAGTTTTTGAGAACACCCAGAAACCCTTGCGTAGACCTGATGTAAATTTTTCAATGTTTTCATCTGTCATTGGCAAGGAATTGATATGTCACCAGGATTCCCGATTTGAAGTTTGGGGTACGAAAGGTTATGGTATCCAACCAACAGGCACAACAAGAAAGCTGCCAGAATACCAAAAGAATGAAGTTTCTAGTAGTCCCAATCGATTAATAAAATCGTCTTACAAGAGACAAGATGAAGCTGGCTTGCAAAAATCCATTTTAGCACCGAGTGCTAATAAATTTGATGATAAAAGAGATTATTTTGGCTTTATCAGCCATGAAGAGGTATCATATCTTGCCTTTCTCTGTCAATTAACAATTGCCTTCCTTTCCTGTCTTCATATTGTTGGTTCAGTGATCCCTTTGAGCTGTACAATTTATGTAAACACTAAACACTGACTACCATCAAGGTTAGCATGCTATTAATATATAACAGTTTGCCGTTTTTTCATGCCGAAAACAGTTGCCAAATATTCTCTGCAATAGCCTAAGTTTATTGCCGATATAGTTCTTTCATTTTTCGCTTAAAAAATATAACTCTTTCATGTTTAGTCTATAATTCAGCACTGTTGGGTTATTTGAATTGGGGTAGTTCTGGCTTCTTGAGAGAAGCAGCAGCTGAGCTTGTGGTTCAAAATGATATACTATGATCCACTATAGTTTTTGTAGTCCATCTTCAGTTTCAATGATTTTTTTGTTATACTTATTGCCATAAAGTTAGTTGCCACACCTTGCCACACCACAAATTAGGCAAGTTTGACTGAGTTAGCCCCTTGTTTGGTTTGCAGCCTCACTTGTGGCAAGATTCTTTTCATGCAATGTGTGGCAACATGTGACACCAATTTTTTATTTTTAAAACTGGAGCCCTTAGGGCTCAATCTGTTACTCCCTCCTGTCCTTTTTTTCTATGCGTGTAAGGTAGAGCCCAGATACCAAGGAGAGGATTTCTTTGTCAAAATTGGAATTTTGCCCCTGGTTTGTTACAAATGACTGCTATGTAGTTATGATGTACTCCCTCCGTTCCGAATTACTTGTCTTAGATTTGTCTAGATACGGATGTATCTAGCACTAAAATGAGTCTAGATACATCCGTATCTAGACAAATCCAAGACAAGTAATTCGGAACGGAGGGAGTACATGCAAACGATTGGCTCTCCTTGCCCCACGCCTCAAATCTCGCGCGCACGTAGTACTCTTCTCTCTCCATCTCTCTGCATGCGTCTGCAACTCTCTGCATGCGCAGAATCTGTCTCTCCCCGTCCCATGCACTTCCATGGTGCCCGTTCCATGACGCTACACTTCTTCATGATGTTTGCATATGAGGAGGAAGGAAGCATACGAAGAGACGCTGAAAACTGGTGGAATTGGAGCCAAATTTTTTGGTTTGATCAAAACACTTTGTGCTCAAATTTTCCAGTTCCCTCCGAAACTGAACTGCTGCCTTGTGACCATGAGGGGGTTCAAGTCCTAGAAATAGCCTCTTGCAGAAATGTGGGGAAAGGCTGCGTAGAATAGACCCAAGTGGTCGGACCCTTCCCCGGAGCCTGCACAAGCGGGAGCTACACCTCCGAAACTGAGCTGCCCACCATAGTTTAGCACATCGAAAATTTGCTTACCCCTATGGTCTTTGAAACTCAGAATTAATGTCTATAATTTCATACACCATGAACAGAACAATCCCCTCACTCTCTTTGTTCTTCTCTCCCACACCATGAGCATGCATGCAATGGCTAGCCTAAACCTCAATTCTATGTACATATTCGAGGAGAGTGGGAGAGCGACGTCGCTATGAATTGATTCTTTCCATGTTCGATGTTTCCAATTTTTATCTTCTTTGTTGATTGCGCTTCGACGTGTTGACCAACACTAGGTGGACGACGCCATCCGCGAGCACGCCGTCGTCAAGGTGGATACCGCCCTCCACAAGCACACTGGCGTCGGAGTGGATGTCGCCCTCTGTGAGCATGTGCACACCGTCTTTCCGGAGCATGATGTGGTTGAGCACGTGCACACCGCCTTTTGGGAGCTCGTTGTGGTCTGGGTGGACGCCGCCGGGCCATCGCGTGGACGCCGCCTTCAACGAGCATGCGGTGCTCCCGATGAACGCCACTTTCAGCGAGCACGCAGCTGGCGCGTGGTCCTCTGAGTGGCCGCTGCCGTCCGTGAGCATGCCGTTGTCCTCTCCGACCAAGCTCTCCACCCACAACCATGCATGCATTTCGTCCATGAGGAGCAGGGAGTGGAGGAGAAGGGGGAGTGATATGTGGAGGACAAAGGGAAGGCGGCGAGACGTACTAGAGGGTGAAGGGGAAGAGCAGATGGGATTGCTGGAGGTGGGAGAGGAGACGAAGAGATAGAAGAGTCGTAGAGCGGAGAGAGAGAGAGAGAGAGAGAGAGAGAGAGAGCGAGAGAGAGAGAGAGAGCGAGAGAGAGAGGGAGGGAGGGAGGGAGGGAGGGAGAGGGAGGGAGAGAGAGAGGGAGAGAGGGAGAGGGAGGGAGGGGAGGGAGGGAGGGAGGGCGGGGGAGGGAGGGAAATATGCAGACAAAAAAAGGAACGAAGGGAGTCATTAAGAAGAGAATTGCCCGCCCAGTTAATTAATAGAAACCATGCGAAAACAGGCACATCACACCCGCGATTGCGAGCAAACTGTTATCATCATCACTTCTCGAGCATGCGGCTCCTTCACCGCGGGAAACCAACCAAGAGCACTCGCTGCACGCAACACGTGAAATCTTTGTCTGGCTATGCCAAAAATTCTACCAAAGATGTCGAGGACTAGGCTACTCCGATTTCTGTGACGAGTCTTGCAGGAGAAAGAAGCACACATTGCACCAACAAAGCCCGACCTACACCGCTTAGCATCATCGCCACTGTGTTGCTACAACTCCACGACTCCTTCACCGCGGAAAACCAACCAAGATCACTCGCTACACGCAACACGTGAAATCGTTGTTGGCCGATGTCAAACAATCTGCCAAAGATGTTGAGGACTAGGCTACTTTGATTTCTATGACGAGTCTTGCAAGAGAAAGAAGCACACCTTGCCCCAACAAAGCCCGACCGCCACCGCTTAGCCTCGTCACCACCGTGTTGCTCTATGCTGCTACAACTCCGATTTCACGCTCAGGGATATGGAACGGTCGATGACGAAGGACATGCTTCTACCTTGCTCCTCTTGTCACGATCATCTTCGCCACATGAGTTGCAACGTCACCGGAACCCCCTGCACCGTTGACCACGATGTTGTGCACGCCCAACTACAGAAAAGCACAAACGGAAGGCATGGTCTTCAAAACGACCCTCCAAAGAGGGAAAATGACGGTGAACCACCGTCGCCGCCCGACCCTGCAGTAGGATCTAGCATTTTGCCTAAAGACATAACTTGGGGGGGGGGGCACAACACTCCTCGATGGCGTCTCCAAGGAGAACAACGACGCCCATGGGCGCTGGTGCGCCCGTTGAGCCGTGCATCACCAGTGTAGCGACGGCCCCAAAGCTACACTTGAGCCACCACCTCCCTTGCCTCCATTCATCTGAGGGCCAGATCTGGACGAGTCCGCATGGACCCGATGACCATCCCTGCCAGTGCCGCAGGAGGCAAACGTTCTGACACGCCATCACCGGAGCTAGGAGGCTGGGCTGCCACCCCGCCACACCAAGCCATGCGAGCAGCCAGATCAAAACCACACTGCTCCACTGTCGCTGTGCCCGAACCCACAACTGCTGGAAATTGCGCCTCCGGGACGAGCAGCTGGGAAGATCGGGATGAGCCCGAGCCTCCTCCATGATGAGCAAGTGCCGAGACGGGAGGCGAAGGGCCTCGCCACCGCAACTCAGCCCCTCGGGTGGATGCGCCAGCACATGCCCCATTGAGTGCCACCACCACCATCCTATGGCCGCCGCACGAAGACCACAGGAAATCCCCCCCCCCCCCCCCCCCCCCCCCCCCCGGTAACAGGGCCCACCAACACCACGGCAAGGGCTTGCGGCAACGCCAGCGGGAGGAGATGGTGGAGGAAGGCCAGGGGCTAGGGTTCCCCTGAGATGTCAGGGAGTAGCGGCGCAGGGGTCAGGCCTGAAGTTATTGTGTCTGATTTTGTGGCGCCAATTTTGATTGCCTAACCTTAGGCATGTATGGCAAAAAAAGTGTGGCAAATGTTGGCAAACTTGGTCTATGAACCAAACAGGCCCTGAATCTTAGAAGGCAGAGCTGCTGCACAACTATTTTTTGTGCCAGGTTAATGTCTATCCTGAAAAGCACATTAGGAATTAAGACTAGAGAACACAGAGCTTTTGTGAATAGAAAGGCCATATAAGGACGCGGGCGAATGGAACTCGGCGGCACCTAGTCCTGAAATCATGATTTGTGGCTAGAGAAGTGTCTGGACGAATACGTGGTGGCATGAAAGCGCAAAACAGATTTATACACAGATGGACCTGTTCCATACAACGGCTGGCACTTGAGTAAACTTGATTTGTAACGGTGTGTGGTTGCGGTGATCGCTTCTCCCTATGGTCTGCATTGAAGACACAGCTTGTTCGAACAAGGCTCTCTGACCTGCATTTTCTGTCGGTGAATACGGGAAAATGTGTCACCAATTTATAGAGCAGCTCCCTTAGGAGGAGCGTTTCAATTCAGATTTGCACGTACATGTTATAGAACAGGAAGATTGTTTTTTGAATATGTGAATATTTTATTTTTCATACCATATATTCAAAAACCTTTTGGAAAAACAAAATATTTTGACATGAACATTTTTTATATATGGGATGCATATTTTTTCCAAAATGTATGAATATTTTTTAACAAGGAATGAACACTTTTCTGAAATGTAAGAACATTTTCCCCTAAGGAACCTAGTATGTCATAGAGCGTGCAAATCGGTAAAGGTTGATGTGGTAGCTGGTCGTTGGAAGCTGCCTGGCTCCTTGGCAGGAATTAAATGAGATGAGACCCACAGCGGTACAGGATGCAAGGAATCTAATATGTCAGAGTTAACAGGAATGAATGTCTGAATACTGATGGAAGATGGAATGTAGATATAAAACCAGGACCTATCCCTAGGAAAGTGGTTGATGAGATATGGGGGCGGGTTGAACCCAAGAGAAAACTACAATAATATTCTTGCGCATGTAGAGGATAGAAAGTTAGTTCTAGAGTCTCTTCGCTGGAACAGAACAGAGGGGAAGATTGCTATCTAGTTATTGTTAGAAGATACTCCCTCCGTCCCAAAATAAGTGTCTCAACTTTAGTACAAAGGGAGTATTACTTAAGGCTGATCTAACCAGTAAACTGTTGTGAGTATTTCTTAGACAAGCTAGTTTGGGCTGAAAAGGCAGTCAATCTTATCCTAGGCTAATGTTATATGGCCATTGCTTTGAGCAGTTAATTATCCTGGTCAATGTTATATGGTCATTGCCTGGAGTGTGCTGACTTTTAAGGTGATGATTTTACTATTATGCAGGTCGCAAGCCAATGGATGGTACCTGCTTGCTTTGCTGTCACTACTTGTAAGTAACGGACACATAGTTTCATATGTATGAGGAAGGCGTGTGATTTCTCATTTGATTCCTTCTCGAACACACAGGCATTCTGGTGTACCTCAGTTGCAGAGCGCAGCAAAGGCGACGTCGACCAAGGAAAGGGTCCGCAACCGGCCGTCTGTCAAGTTCGGTATAATATGGAAAGTTGTGTGGTGCCAAAGAAGGTTTTGGCTCCAGCGTATCTGGCCATCTGCCATGGTATATGATATAACCGAAGCTACATCGGTCCACTGACTGGACATAAAGAAGCTCGCAATGGATGTCAATCGAGGTCCAAGTCGTGGTGGCTCATGTTTAGTCTGTGCGAAGAGAGCCCAGTCAAACACCTCTGCAACTGCGTGGCTATGTTCCAGCATTTCATGTCATGCGACATCGCCATCGCCATCCAGTTGTACAAAACTCTGTGTCTATAATAATAATGGACTGCTTTCGGACATAAGAGGCGAGAGCTAATTCAGTAGGAAGAGGCTAGAATTGACGTCTTTCTTTCTTTCTTCTTTTTCATCTCTTCTTATTCTTCTTTGTTTTTTCCTTTTGCAAAAGGATGAGTTGCTTCTTGTAGGTCAGGACTTGTAGGTGAGCAAGCCTTTCGAGTTTTCAGGGTGGCTATGCTTCAGCTTGTAAGTACTGGACGAGCTCATCTGAAAACAGAGGAAGTCCTCAGCAGTTTATGAGGGTTTTTTCTGGGGAAATGCTGCCAATCGGCGTGAGAGTGGTGGTGTGCGAAGCTGCAACCGTTTGTGAGCGGAGCTGTGATCCTTGCCCATGCGACATGCACTGCTACGAATCGCCTGAGGCGGCGGTGCTGCGTGTGTTGACGGTGGGGCGCGGTGAACAGAGAGCAGCTGTGCTGCAAGCGGCAACACAGACTGCTGGTTGTGCTGCGAGGCCGCATGCTGGAGTTTTTTTTTTTTTTTTTTTTTTTTGCGAACAGGGTGACAAGGCCACTCGACAGTGCTGCGAGGTCTAAGGGCCGTGTCGGGGCTACGACACGGCGTGGTGGGAGGTGGAAGGTGGGAGATACAAGGGGCCACGACACGGCGAGGTGAGGAGGGAGAGAGAAGCTTTTTTTTGGCTGTGATACAATGGTGCCGAACAGGGGAGGTGGGAAAGAGAACGGTTTTCTGGCTGCAATCCAATGGTGTCGACGAGCCTGTCTTGCTAAGCAATGAGTAACTTAATGTGCCACTCGTCGCGCCGCTGTTACCGCACAGCGGCGCAAACAGAGACCTCCTGTAAGCCAAACAACAACTCCTGAAATGCTTCATGGGAAAATTCGCTGCCCGTCTGCCCTGAAATGCTTCAAATCCTCCACCCTGCTCCTACGCTAGTCAACAGCCTGCCCATATATTTATTCAACTAGAGCAACGCTATTCTTACGTACGAGTTTTACTCTAGGTAGTTATTCATCCTTTTGACGGCACGCACGATTTAAGTAAAACTTTTTATGTAGTAATAGGATTTCTGGTTCAACAATGGTACTATCGTCGATCGATCATAGCCCGACCCCCACCCTTTACTATTGATTGAATCATGTATTACCATGCTTGTATGAACAAGCTAGATAGAGGGGGCTACGTACGTGTAAAGTAGTGGCCTCCGGCTCCGGTTGTCTTGCTCACCCTGTAGACTGAACATTCGTCGTCGTACTGTTGCGTAATGTGCGCTTACATGTGCATGCTGTTGACTAGTGCTGATAATAACACCTCAACGACATTCTCATGGTTAGTTGACCGCCAGTCGCGCCCGCTAATTAAGCTTCTACCGTACGGCCAACACATCTCACGACCGATATATTCCTGCCTCTGCCTCTGCCGAGGCTACGCGTGTCACCGCCACTCTGTTCCTATGCAACATAGAGCGCGCGGTGTTTACTTGCAGTCCCTACGTCCTCCAGCCCCGTTGAAAGTTTGGCATGCCATCGTTTAACTTGTACGTGTGTGCCGGCAACTGCCCGTAGTTGCACCAAACGACGGTTGACTAATTTCAGGAATCTAGCTAGGACGAAATTACTCCTAAAAACATAGGTAGTACATACATGAAACTTATCGTGCCACCTTGTCAGCATATTCCCACATGCATGGCTGGGGGAATCAGCTGGCAGAGGCAAAAAATTAGAGCTATGTGTGCATGGACGCGGAAGAGCATTATAAATAGGGCATCATCTATGCACAACACTTCATCAGCTCAGCTCTCAGCTCCAAAGAAGCCTACCTAGCTAACTAGCTCTCTTGAGACATAAGAGCTTAACTTTGTTGTGACTTGTGAGCTCCCCATGGCTTCGTCCACTGTCTGGCAGTGCCTTGTTGCTCTCTCCTTCTTGTCCTCCGCCGCCTACGGCTACGGCTACGGGCAGGGCAATGGCTATGGCAACGGGCAGCTGGATCCCATGTTCTATGAAAAGAGCTGTCCCGCTCTGGGGTTCATCGTGCGCGTGAGCATGATCAAGGCCGTCCTCACGGAGCGCCGCATGGGCGCCTCCCTCCTCCGCCTCTTCTTCCATGACTGCTTTGTTCAGGTCAAATATATATACTCGTCAATCATCCAGAGCTGCTTTCAATTCCTCACGTACGACGGTACGAGGTCTAAGCTGAGACCGCGGCATGCATATATTTTTCTCAGGGCTGTGACGGATCCATTCTCCTGGACGACGTGCCGGCGAGTAACTTCACCGGCGAGAAGACCGCCTTCCCCAACGTCAACTCCGTCCGCGGCTTCGAGGTCATCGACGATATCAAGAGGAACGTGGAGTACGTCTGTCCGGGCGTCGTGTCCTGCGCCGACATCCTCGCCTTGGCCGCACGGGAGGGCACAGTCCTGGTACGTACTTTTTTTTTGAGGGAAAGTCCTGGTACGTACTACTACGTTGCACGACGCACACCTTCTGCATGCATGCATGTGTATAGTAGAGTAATGTACTCCCTCCGTTTCTAAATATAAGCCACTGACCACGCTCTGCAATCTGCATGCGTGCACAGCTCGGCGGGCCAAGCTGGGCGGTGCCGCTGGGCCGGCGGGACTCGACGACGGCGAGCCTGGACGGCGCGAACAGCGACCTCCCCGGGCCGACGCTAAACCTCACCGAGCTCATCCAGTCGTTCGCCAACAAGAGCCTGAGCCCGCGCGACCTCACGGCGCTCTCCGGCGCGCACACCATCGGCTTCTCGCAGTGCGTCTTCTTCCGGGACCACATCTACAACGACACCAACATCGACCCCGCGTTCACCGCGGAGCTACAGCGGAACTGCCCGGCCCCGGCGGGCTCCGGCGACACCAACCTGACGCCGCTCGACGCGCAGACGCGGTTCGTCTTCGACAACGCCTACTACCCCAACCTCGTCGCGCGGCGGGGCCTGCTGCACTCCGACCAGGAGCTCTTCAATGGCGCCGCCCAGGACGATTTGGTGCGGCAGTACAGCTCGAACAGCGCGCTCTTCTTCGCCGACTTCGTGGTCGCGATGATCAAGATGGGGAACATCAGCCCGCTCACCGGAAGCGCCGGCGAGATCAGGCGCAACTGCAGGGTCGTCAACAGCAGCTGATCCCTCCCAGAATTTCAGGTTGCAGAACAAACTACATACGGGAAAGCAAGGAATGTGTCTTAAAACGTTTGTGTAACTAATTTTTATTTTCGTTTAAATATCACCTCTGTAATAAGTTCACTGTACACCGAGAATTTTCTGTTATCAACCACTTGTTGTTACGTTTTGGCAGAATTGAGTTCAGTTTATTTGATTAAGTTTCAAATTTGGTTCTGATAGAATTTGAACTTGATTCTGAAATATTCCAACAACTTTTATGTTTGTATGCTATATGAAAATGTAAGTTATTCATTCTACAAAATTTCGTTGTCTAAATCTGAACCTCATTGTCACACATCAAAATTAGCTCAAATTAAAATAGCTCGGAATCGGACATGGAGTATCTAATCTTGAGCACAAATGCACCCGCATGAACAGTAAGTTCCGAAAAATAGTAAAGAAATTTAAAATATATTATTTTTTTGTATGAACATCAATGAAAGTTCTAACATCCTGCAAAATTTCACTTTGAAAAGACATCCTTGGAGGCCTGTACAAAGAAACAAAATTTGGGACTAAAAAAGGATTGGAGTGCACTTTTTTGTTTTTCTTGCACGCACCTCGGGATGTCTTTCCGGAGCGAGATATTGCAGGATGTTGGAAAACTTGTTGATGTTCATTCACAAAAAAAAAACAGATTTTTAAACTGTTTTAACTATTTTTTTGAATTTACTGTTCATACATGTGCATTTGTGCTCAAGATTGAAGTAACACTTTTGCTTCGTGCAAAAAAAAAAAGTAACACTTTCGCTTGGAATAATTATTATTTTTTGAATACACCGTGAAAGGGCGTATCATTTCTCATATCACGATAGCCAAGCGGCTAGTAGAACGCCCTTCGGCATACAACACTAATCAGAGATTATCCACCACTCACACCACGACAACATGACAAGGAAATGACTTTCCCAAGTAGAGTAGCATGGCCGCGTCTCAACCAATGTTGGACACTCCTGTACCACGAGCATGTCTTTGGGGTCAACATACCGCCCCCACCCGTAAGAGCATCTACAGCGGGGTGTCTCAAATCCCTTTCATATGCCCGGGCGGGCCGTCCGGTCATTGTCCGGTCACGATTTCTTGATCCAGACAACCCCCTTAAACGGCCCTCAAACGCCCGGACTGACCGGCACCCCTCAAATCCATCTCAAATATGAGGCGGATATGGGACACCCGGACGTATCTAGGCACGTCCGCCACGTCGGACCCGACAGCCCGACTCCACCCCAAATTGCATCAAATCCACCCCGAAGACCAGTCGGATCCATTTGCTATCTCCTCTCTTCTTCCTCCTCAGCGTCCTCTGTCCCGCACTCCTCCGCCGTGCCCGATCCACAGGAAGTGGCTAGGAAGGATGTGGAGATGACATTTGGTGTGCTTCAGACTCATTGGGGAATTGTGCGGAGCGCTGCAATGATGTGGAAATTAGAAACTTTGTGGCAGCTGATGACATGTTGTGGTATTCTGCACAATATGATTGTTGAGGATGAGGGTGATGGTGTAGCCCAAACCCATGATTTCGAAGCACTTGAAGAACAAGTTGGAATTCCAAAAGATGAAGATGCGGCATAGCTGATGAACATTCTGCAGATGCATCAGAATCTTCAAGATTAGCAGGTGCACATGCAACTACTCAATGATCTTGTGGAGCACATGTGAACCCACAATGGCAACCAAAGTGCCAACGCTGAGTTTGACACTTAAAATATATTTTATGTAAACACTATCTATGCTTCGTACCAACATTTTCTATTTACGTGCGACATTGGCTTGTATGATTGACGTGCACGTATTTACATGGATTTGGGAGTCCAGATTTGAGATATGTGAATACCGGGACAGAAATATGAGTGCCCGTCCGACGGGCATGCCCGGACGCGTCTGCAGATAAGGGGTCAAATTTGCCAAGTAGATGCTCTAAGTGCCTAAGTGCCTAGAAGATTCGGAGGATTGATGGCAGGATCCAACCAATCCCAAGGGAGGCGACGTGTGGGAAGTACCGGCAACGGCGTACTTTGCGCTCCTGGAGACTCACGCCTAATAAGCAACAAATAACCGCTGAGCGACGCGCTACCACCACTGGCCTCCTCCGAGGCGCTCCACCACAATGCCATGTGCCCAACGAAGACAGGGAAGTAGTCTTTCTTCCAAAACGATGCTAAGGAATGACTTGGAGGACGCCACCATCACCAATCCGGCTAGCCGAATCTTGATTTTCACGAGGAGCCAACACCCTAAGGGTTCAATATCCTTGGGCTTGTGCCCGAGAAGCCAAGGGGAGTCCCAAAAAGGATCAAGGAGAAAGAATTGAAAGGTGAGGGAGGCTCTCAAAAGCGATGCATGGATATTCAAAATCAACTTCAACACCGTCGTCTCTGCTGATCACATCCGGGAATTTTTCACTCTATGGATGCTTGTGAATGACGTCCACCTTGATGAGCAGCTTGACGATGAAATTGTTTGGAAGCACTCGAACGATGAGATCTACACGGTGGCCACCGCGTACAAGGCCCAGTTCCTTGGATTAACTCTCTCCCCTATGGATCGCATGGTTTGGAAAGTTTGGGCTCCTCGAAGGCAATTTTTTTCCGCTTGGTTGGCCCTCCAAGATAGGATCTGGAATGCCGATCGTTTGGAGAGACGGGGTTGGGCAAATTGTGGCCTCTGCCCTCTTTGCAAAAGGGAACAAGAAACTGGTGCGCATCTCTTTTTCAAGTGCCGCCGCACGCTTAAGCTATGGAGGTTAATCATCGCCAGGCTTGGCCTTACTCACATGGACACCTCTGACTGGCACCTTGCCAACTCTGTCCACGAATGGTGGGACAAGCGAACTAGCAACCATGTCCCCAACCAAAGCGCCTCGGCCTCCCTCACCATGCTTGTCTCTTGGACCATTTGGAATGAGCGCAATGCCCAGGTGTTCCGGCACAAGTGCACGCCGCCGCCTATCCTTCTTAACATCATCATGGACGAGGCAAAGCTTTGGGTTACTGCGGGTGCTAAAAGACTAGGGGCTATTATCTTGCATGAGTAATCGTCATACCGTGTATGTGGGTGTTATTGTAAAACTCTAAACTCTGTTCCTCTCTTATTTAATTGACGAGGCAAATTTTTTACCTCCATTTCGAAAAGAAAAATAACCTAAGGGTGGGAAAGACCATTTGATGGATGGCTTTCAAATAGTACTCCAGTATACCATTTGGTGGATGGCTTTCAAATACTATATATTTAGAGATGAGGGTAACTGTATCATGCAAATACCCTAAGGGTGGGAAAGACCATTTGGTGGATGGCTTTCAAATACTATATATTTAGAGATGAAGGTACTGATAACGAGTACTCCAGTATATCTCACACTGAAGAATTTGAAAGATTTTCTACATGATGCTTTTCACTCCTTCACATCATGTCTAAGTTCTTATGTATGTTTGATCGCATGTTTGTCACCTGTGCTACCTGTACGCTTGCTTAGTTTTGCCTTGATGACTTTGTCTTCATTCTGAACGGCATACATAGTGCAGCTTTTCTTCTCGCTGTGTATTTCATCACTCTGATATTCATCAAAACCTCACTTTTTTATGAATTTGTAAAAATCTACCATTCACCTCCCGTCTGGTCGATAACTTGCACTTTCAGAGATCCTGCCCGGGAGAAGGGCGATAAGGTTTTCGGAAGTATCTCGGCGCGACTGCTCCCAATCCGTCCCCGTCTCCATCCTCCTTTGCTTCGACTACTTCCTATGCATTGACTCCAGGAAGAACGACGACAAAGCCGCCAAAGAAGAAGGCCACAAACAATGTCGAGTCTGCTGTTGCCGTCGCTGCATTGGTCTGGCCAGCCCAAGGGTATGTTTTGTTCATCCCCAACTTGCTCATTCATGTGCTAGCCGTATATACTGTGTTCATAGAAGTTTCGGTTCTATGTACTGTGCATGCTCACAAGCTTAGATATCGGTATGAGTTGCGTACTGTGATTGCCATATTTATTATCTACTCGTGGATTAGATTAATCGAAAATGTGCTAATATATCCAACACACACATCATTTTCATGTTGTATGGCATGTGAAAAGAATTCTATATATCAAATATATTTTATCATTTCTACACGTTAAGCATTTACGTATGTGTGTGTATACAAAGCAAGAGATATATGAATTAGAGAACCGAGGATTGTCGCTCAGCAGGTTAGGTCATTTGTGGTGGAGCCAACGCACCAGGGTTCAAGTCCTAGACTTCATTCATTGGGTGTGTATGTGAGCATCTATGTTCATATTGTGTTAAAAAATCATGAATCAAAAAAATCATAGTGCTATGACCGAGCGTGGGAATGCAATGGTGAAGTTCACCGCACGTCGGAGCATGCGCGGGCTGGTGGTGTCGCCGTGGGCAACATGGCGTGAGACCAAGGTCCTCTCCGACTTTGATGTTCTGCGTGTCTTACGATCAACGGCTATGGTTTATTTTCCTCCCTGGTGAACTCCCGCCGCCGAGTCCCTATCGATCTCGAGTTCTATTTGAGGCCAACAGGGGTTTTCCCCTGCCTTGGTTCTCTCTTGTCGACAATCAAGACTGATGTCGCCTGCATGAGATGCACGCTTAGCTACCGAAAATGGCACAAAACGCCGTTTGACAAAGTCCGTCAGTCGTTGACTTGTGTGCGCCTCCAACTACCTTCTCTCTCTTCCACCAAACTTCATGTTTCCTTGTATGTGATGATTTCGTTTCATGTTTAGATCATTTGGTGCGGAAACACATTAAAAAAAGGATATCGAGATCTCTCACATTCATTAGTCATTATTGACAATATCGAAGAGATTTTCTAGGAAATCTCAGGATTACCCGATTTAACCAACGGTGTGATGAGCGCAAAAATATCCCTCATCACGTTGTTTGGTTAGTTGCTAAACCACGTGGATTGCCATGGATTTGGCCCAATCCATGTGGGTCATCCAAGCCGGGGACAATTCCATGTGGTTCACAATTTCACTGTTTAGTTTGGGCAAAGGCGGGTGAAATCCCGGCCCAAACCACGTCGATCCGCTCAATTCGACGTTGTCCAGAAGAACCAAGTCCCCGTCATGGAATGAGTCCATCAGAGGCAAGCGCAATAACCTACGAAGAAATAGGAAGTGTGGCGAGGTGGTGCCTCTGGCGACGACGACAATGAGCGGCGACACGGGCCACCGACAACGACGACGGCTTCCTTCCGTACAAGGGGTCTTCCCGCAAAACATGCGAGGCCACACGGCAGCACCGCGGTGCTAGAGCATATGAGGGGTCATATTAGGGACCATATTAGGGACCGCAAATGTTACATATTTTTGTGTATAGTGACCGTATTTAGAGGTTTTCAGGTACAGGAGCACATGTGTAGTGTGCCAACAAGTTGAGGGACGAATCATGTGATTTTCTCTATATGGGTCGAGCTATTAACGAATGTTGGCGGGCTCGATCGAATAAACTTGTGAGCATCTGTGCGTCATACATAGATTGTCAGTGTGCACGGTACTTTCTGTCTTGATTTATTAGTCCCCTTATATATTTAGGGTCATATTTTAACCATGATTTTAACTCATAAAATATAAGTTATGCATAGCCGAAATAATATTATCAAAAACTACATTCAAATTTGAACCAAATGATATAAATTTTGGTGATATGCATTAATATTTTGCTAGTTAAATCTAGGTAAAAAATTGACACAAATACGAAGGGGACCAATAAACAAGGACAAGGATATTACTATTAGAACATGGAGTAGTATGTAAAAAAAAGTGACTTACCCAAAAAAAATCAGGCAACTATACATATCAAAAGTCACTTGCACTTGAGGTTCAAAAAAAAAGTCACTTAATGAGTCGTCTGCAACTGTTGTGGACAAATGTGCAATTATAACTTAAATGTGCAATTTTAGAGTTATAAATAGATTAAATCGATCGAAATCACTACAAAAACTAGCTACAACAAAAGTTTCAGTCGACTCTTAATTAGAAGCAAAATTGCAGTAATTTTGTCTTACTAATTTGAGAAATGACTATCCCGGCCGGGTTGATGACCAGTTGGTTTTTCTAATTAATCAAATAACTTGATACCTTTGATCCATTTAATCCCTTTGCCTACATCCTCACACTCCTTGACGTGGCGAGACAGCTCCTCCTTGTTCACCGCCTTCCCCCGGCACTCCACATCGGGCATCATGTGGAAGCACGGCTCCATGGACACGGCGCGCACGCACGGCGGCTCGGGCACCTTGCCGTCTTCCGGGACCATCAGCATCGTGGGCCGCAGCCCCGCGAGGCTGCTGCTCATGTAGCCGAACGTGGACGCCCCCGTGGTGAGCAGCACGTCGGAGAAGCTGAGCAGGTAGATCTCGGCCAGCGCCTTCTGGTTGTGCGGCCGCTGCCCCATTATCTGCCGCTCCTCGTGGCTCGGCTGGAACACCCCCACCATGCCGCCGCCCTTGGCCGCGTGCTCGTAGTACGTCGACTTGATCCTGTCGTAGTAGTCTGCTTGCAGCGACGCGATCAAGATGGCCTTGGATTTGGAGCCGCCGTGGACGTGGCTACTGCTCGCCGCGGCGTCGCCATCGACGACGTCCGGCAGTATGTGCTCCTGTCGGGAGCACGCCATGATTTGGCCGTACATGTCGTCCACAGGGATGGTTGCCCAGGAGAACATCCTGATCTGCACGCCGATCCTCTCCTCCGCCTGGGCCATGTACGTGTGGTAGTACCTGGTGATCATGCCCCAGACGGAGTTGGACGGGTGGAACAGGTACCGGCCGAGAAGGTGCGCCACGCTCTCCTTGGCCGGGAACAGCTTCCGGAGCTCAGCTTCAAACTCGGCCATGTCGTACAGCGCCGGCACGAAGTAGAAGTCGTTCTGCACCAGCAGCCAGTTCACCTTGGCCAGCACGAGCTGGTCGTCGTTGCAGTAGAAGAGCCGGTCCGAGCGCCGGAGGTCGTGCGCCAGGTGCAGGTACACGTACGGCGGCACCGATTGCGCCGTCGCCTTGGCCGGGTCGTCGGCGATCTTCTTGCCGTCGAGGAGGTTCCCGTACGACTGGTTGGAGCCTACCCCGAGCCAGGACATGTCGGCGACGGGGAAGTCCGGCGGGAGCACCCAGGTCGCGTTCGCACCGGGGAACGGCTCGCAGAAGAGGCCGGTGAAGTCGTCCGTGGAGTGGACGAGGAGGACGCGGTCGGTGAGGAGCGCGTAGAGGAACGTGCTGAGCAGCGACAGCATCCGGTTGCCGAGGCCATTGTAGGGGATCCACACGACGTAGTTGCACTCCGCGTCCTCCTTGCTGCTGCTGCCGCCGGACCGGAGGTGATCGACGGACTTGGCGTACGGCCGCGTGCCGGGGGCGCACCTGCTGTGCCGCGCCTCGTAGTCGCGCAGCTTCCGCAGGAGGTGCGGCGAGGGCGCGTACGGGGAGTGCTTGTAGTAATGCGGGGACTGGTAGCGGCTCAGGCACGCGCGCCGGTCGGAGCCCGGCGAGAGCAGGCCGCCAAAGAGCTCGTCCGCACCGGCCGCGCTCTGACGAGAGACGTTCAGTAATCCTGAGAAATTACCAAACACGAGAACTTGTAACACATGTTTAGCAGTTTGATGTGACGATAGATAGACGATCATGAGATGATTAGATTTTGTTCATGTGCCCAACCCCAAATTCGATCAAGCATGAGCAAGCTTGTGTTGTGGGGATCGGCAAAGCTGGACGACTTTGCACCTAATCGTGAGTATATCTATGCAAAATCGATCACGAGAGAGAGAGCTTGCTTGTACCTCCGCCCATGACGGGCAGCTTGGCGGCGTTCTGCCACACGGCCAGCGCGCCCGCCCGGCCGCCGAAGAGGAGAGCCATGAACGGCAGCGTGAACAGGCACACGATGAGCAGCACGCCCGCCCTGCCCATGCCGTCCTTCCTCCTCGCCGCGCCGGCGCCCCTCGCCGGCCACGCCGCATCCGCCACCGGATGATCTCCCGCCTTCTTGCTGCCGCTCATGTCCTTGATCATCTCCCTAGCACAACCAGATAGGGAGTATACGTCACCCGATCGAGCCACGAAAGCCCCACGGTTTTAGCAAGATCCGTAAGCTTGCCATGGATGGATCGATTAACGTCTCCGTAGAGTTGCGTCGCGTGATCCGCGGCGATTCGCTTTGGCGTGCAGGTGGGGTTGACCCGCGGTAACCGAGCCAGCATGTCGTGGGAGCATCGTGGCTGGAGGCTTGGAACCAGCATACGACGGGCGCACGTGTTTTTGGGAGTACCGGCCACGATATGATGGCCACTCTTCGGACACTAGCCCATTTTATTTACTCTCATCTCAATACTAGCTTTTCTTAAGTCCAACTTTGCAAACTTTGGCCCAAGGTTATAGAAAAATGTATTAATAACATTTACAATATCAAATTAATACCATTTGAGTCATCGTTGAATATATTTTCACATTACATATATTAGCTAAATACCCGTGCATTGCTATGGGATGAAACATTATTTGAAGAGTGGTGTCATGTGACAGATTGTTCTTGGCTGCGGTGACGTTGATTGTGTTGTGACATGTTGGTGGCTAATTATATTGGATGCATGCGAAGCGATAGATTATGGACTGTTTTAAAAAGAATCTCTACTATTAAGGAAAATACGATCTTTTAAATCTCTACCACAAATAATACTAGTAAATGACTACGTACAATGCATGTTAATATTAGGCAGTATATTATTTACACGCATATATTAGGTAGATATTATTTGTGTGTTAATTATATGATTACGCTGGCACTAATATTTGATATGGTATTAATTCACACTAAATATGTTGAGCACTCACCATTGAGGAACCGGAGTTGTTGGATTGATCAGGTTTGATGGCCTAGATTAGTCCGATCTGCCCTTTTGAGTCTTTTTATACGTGTATAGATGGAAGCCTAGTTAATTGTTTGACAAATTAGGCTGGCCGTAATGTTAGTCTCATAACTAGTATCATGCATGTCAACTAGACAATTTTGATGAGGTGTCCTAGAAATAAATGAAGAAAGAGAGGGTTGAGTATCATATCATAATACCATATCATAATAAATGTTATGTTCCTATGTGTCATGCATGACAATAAATAAAGTACTACATGATACTATGCATTACAGAGGTAGTATCATGCACTAGTATCATATGCATGATACTAGTATATGATACTCCCCATTACAACCAGCCTTAGTTAATTGCATTAATTGCTTGGTTTTTCAATTGATTTGGCGTGAAAAAAATCACTACATTCTCTTGCTAATTAATTGCATTAATGACTTGATTTTTAAATTGGTTTGGTGCTCGTTTTCAAATTTATTTTATTTTTCCATTAATGAATGTGTGCCGAATGACGATATACCAACTCCCCTTTTACGATGACTAGAGATACGCTGCAACGTATTTATATTTTTTTATCATTCTATACTATTATAGTATCAATATTGGATGTTTTCATATGCAATTATATTTAATTATATATCATTTTGGGGATTAACCTTTTAACCTAGTGCCCAGTGTCAGTTGCAGTTTTTTTTGCTTGGTTTTGGCTTTTTAGGAAATCAGTACCAAACGGAGTCCAAACGCTACGAAACTTTTTGATGGTTTTTTGGACCAGAATGGACCCTAAAAGTTTCGGGAGAAGGCCAGAAGAGTCACGAGGGAGCAACAAGCCTGCCAGGCGCGCCCCCGTTGTTGTGGGCCCCTCGTGGTACCTCTTGACCTAATTCCAGCTCTATAAATTCTCAAATATTCCCAATACATTAGAAAGCCACCGGAACACTTTTTCTGCCGCCGCAAACCTGTGCTCTTCTACAATCCCATCTGGAGGCCTTCTCCGGTACTCTGCCAGAGGGGGAATTGATCATGGAGGGCTTCTACATCAACCTTGTCGCCCTTCCGATGATGCGTGAGTAGGTTTGAGTAGCTCACCACAAACCTACGGGTACATAGCTAGTAGCCAGATGGCTTCTTCTCTCTCTTTGATCTTCAATACAATGTTCTCCTCGATGTTCTTGGAGATCTATTTGATGTAATTTTCTTTTGAGGTGTATTTGTTAGGATCCGATGAATTGTGGGTTTATGATCAAATTATTCATCAGAAATATTTGAGTTTTTTCTGAATTCTTTTATGCATGATTGTTATAACTTTGTATTTCTCTCCGGTCTATCTGTTTGGTTTTGCCAACTAGATTGATTTATCTTGCAATGAAAGAGGTGCTTTGTGATGGGTTCGATCTTGCGGTGTTCAATCCTAGTGACAGAAAGGGACATGACACACATTTTATCGTTGCCATTAAGGATAAAAAGATGGGTTTATTCATATTGATTGGGTTTACTTGGTCTACATCATGTTATCTTGCTTAGGCGTTACTCTATTTTTATTGACTTAGTACCCTAGATGCACACTGGATAGTGGTCGATGGATGGAGTAATACTAGTAGATGCAGGCAGAAGTCGGTCTATTTGTCTCGGACGTAATGCCTATATACATAATCATTGCCTTGAATATCGCCATAACTATGCGCTTTTCTATCAATTGCCCAACAATAATTTGTTTACCCACCGTATGCTTTTGTTCAAGAGAGAAGCCTCTAGTGAAAACTATGGCCCTCGGGTCTATTTTTATCATACATAAAATCCAAAAATACCTTGCTGCAATTTATTTACCATTATTTTATTTTGTGTTTTATTATATCTATCTATCACTACGAGATTCGGTCCTTGCAAGTAACTGCCGAGGGGATTGACAACCCCTTGTTTGCGTTGGATGTAAGTATTTTCTTTTGTGTGTGTATGTGCTGCTAACGAGGTTCTGTGTGGTTCTCCTACTGGATTGATAACATTGATATTAAATGAGAAATACTTATCTCTATTGTACTGATTCATCCTCTCCTCTTCGAGGAAATCTCAACGCAGCTCACAAGTAACAATTAGTAGAACGGCCATGCATTGCTATAGGCTATAACACATATATAAATGAATCAAACAAATGATTAAGATCATTTCCAAGGTCAAAGCTCATTTCTCGCTCATACGTTCGGCCGTGTTCGGACATCAAACGATGCCCAGTAGGCTCCCCAAAATTCAACCGTTTGAGCAGTCTGGACTCCCCCAAATTCAGACCACATATGGGGTAGTGTCCGGACTATGCAATATGTTATCTCGAAGGCGCGAGTTCAACATAGAAACCCAACCCCATGACGCATCCTTCCTGAATATTCTTATCATGTGTTTTACGTATTTATTAATTATATAAGTCA
The DNA here is from genome assembly GCF_002575655.3 of Aegilops tauschii subsp. strangulata. Classification (NCBI taxonomy): domain Eukaryota; kingdom Viridiplantae; phylum Streptophyta; class Magnoliopsida; order Poales; family Poaceae; genus Aegilops; species Aegilops tauschii. The sequence continues at coordinate 82,083,190 of NC_053041.3, forward strand.
AAAAATCTTGGTATAACTATTATTGAAGTAAGAATATTATTTTGTTAATGGTAAAAATTTATATTATATTTTGAGTCTTTTAATATTTTACCTTTTTATGTTTGCAAATGGTGAACACTTTTATTTTATATGTTTTGAGTCTTTTATTGGTTTTTGAGTCCTTTTATTATTATTTTCCGTCTTTTAGTTATTAAGTAAATAATAGTAGTTATTTTGAATATTATATTTTTTGAGTCCTTTAGTTATTAAGAATATTTATTTACAATATTTATTATTTTGAGTCTTTTTATTGCTTTTTGAGTCTTTTTATTGTTTTTAGGTGGTGGCATTGCTTTATTTTCTCTTCTGGCCCATTGGTCTATTGGGTTCACATTTAATTTGATGGTCAGAGGCAAATTGAAACAATGTGTCTGACGCAGGTCAAAACCAAGGGGGTCACACCCCCTCGCCCCACCTCTCTCTCTCTCTGCCTGGTAGCTCGACGCCTCTGTCGATCCCCTTCTGCCAACGGTCGTCACTGGCCAATTCTGGCCATTTTCGGCGATATCCGGTGTTGAGATACACATCTACACCTCCCCCCTCTCGCTGTCATATGTCGTAGACCAAGTCGATTAATTTTTTCCACGCCCTGAGGTCAACCCGTTTGATTCCCAATGCTAGGGTTTGGGCAATAGCTACGAAAATGATGACAGGCGAAGGCGACGGAGACGCAAGCAGACGACGATGCACCTCGGCTCCAATCCTTGGTGAGCATCTCTCTCAGATTTTCCAATCAACGCCATGGTCATTTAGGAGCCACGGCCATTTATGATTAATTAGGTTCAAATAGCTTAATTAGTTGCAATCCTTTGGTGATTAAATATAAAATATATGCAAAAAATCATGCTATTATATTATTATTCTTTGCATACTACAAAAGCTGCAATTTCAGTACAAAGTTCTGTGCGAGTTTTTCTTCTTCTTCTTCTTCTTCTTCTTCTTCTTCTTCTTAAAGCGTAATATCAATGCCCTAAATAATTTCTCCTTATAAAACTTCATTAATTTGATTTTTGTCCTAGCAATTATTTCATTTATTTCTTGTTTATGGCTAATATCATTGTCACTAGTTCGTTTCTTCTTAGTAAACTTATCTTAACGAAATTTCACTACTATATGCTTATTCTTGCATATTTCAAAAAAGTGCAATTTTTGTGTATGTTGTGTGCAAAAAATTTGACCGTTTGTGTTTCATTTTATTTTTTCTTAATGGGTAATACCAATGCCACTAATTCATTCTTCCATAGAAAACCTCATTATTTTGAAAAACAAACTTTCGTATTTATTTCATTTTTTCTTTTTAAATGGTAGTACTGAAGGAAATATGCCCTAGAGGCAATAATAAAGTTGTTATTTATATTTTCTTATATCATGATAAATGTTTATTATTCATGCTAGAATTGTATTAACCGGAAGCTTAGTACATGTGTGAATACATAGACAAACAGAGTGTCACTAGTATGCCTCTACTTGACTAGCTCGTTAATCAAAGATCGTTAAGTTTCCTAGCCATAGACATGAGTTGTCATTTGATGAACGGGATCACATCATTAGAGAATGATGTGATTGACATGACCCATCCGTTAGCTTAGCACTATGATCGTTTAGTTTATTGCTATTGCTTTCTTCATGACTTATACATGTTCCTATGACTATGAGATTATGCAACTCCCGAATACCGGAGGAACACTTAGTGTGCTATCAAACGTCACAACGTAACTGGGTGATTATAAAGTTGCTCTATAGGTGTCTCCGACGGTGTTTGTTGAGTTGGCATAGATCGAGATTAGGATTTGTCGCTCCGATTGTCGGAGAGGTATCTCTGGGCCCTCTCGGTAATGCACAACACTATGAGCCTTGCAAGAAATGTGACTAATGAGTTAGTTACGGGATGATGCATTACGGAACGAGTAAAAAGACTTGCGGGTAACGAGATTGAACTAGGTATGGTAATACCGACGATTGAATCTCGGGCAAGTAACATACCGATGACAAAGGGAACAACGTATGTTGTTTTGCGGTTTGACCGATAAAGATCTTCGTAGAATATGTAGGAGCCAATATGAGCATCCAGGTTCCGCTATTGGTTATTGACCGGAGATGAGTCTCGGTCATGTCTACATAGTTCTCGAACCCGTAGGGTCCGCACGCTTAACGTTCGATGACGATCAGTATTATGAGTTTATGTGTTTTGATGTATCGAAGGTTGTTCGGAGTCCCGGATGAGATCACGGACATGACAAGGAGTCTCAAAATGGTCGAGACATAAAGATTGATATATTGGAAGGTTATATTCGGACACCGGAATGGTTCCGAAGTGTATCGGGTATTTTCCGGACTACCGGGGGGTTATCGGAACCCCCCGGAGGGTTATTGGGCCTTCATGGGCCTAGTGGTGGAAGAGAGGAGGCAGGCCAAGGTGTGGCACGTGCCCCACCTAGCCCAAACCGAATTGGACTAGGGCTAGGGGGGCCGGCCCCCTTTCCTTCTCTTCTCCCTCTCCTTCCCCATTCTCCTGTGGAAGTAGGAAAGGGGGGGCCGAAACCTACTTGGAGTAGGACTCCCCCCCTTGGGCGCACCTCCTCCTGGCCGACCTCCTCCTCCCTCCCTCCTTTATATACGTGGGAGGGGGGCACCCCAAAGGCACACCAAAGTTTCTCTTAGCCGTGTGCGGTGCCCCCCTCCACAGAAACACACCTCGGTCATATCGTCGTAGTGCTTAGGCGAAGCCCTGCGCCGGTAACTTCATCATCACCGTCACCACGCCGTCGTGCTGACGAAACTCTCCCTCGGCCTCAGCTGGATCAAGAGTTCGAGGGACGTCACAGAGCTATATGTGTGCAGATCGCGAAGGTGTTGTGCGTTCGGTACTTGATCGGTTGGATCGCGAAGACGTTCGACTACATCAACCGCGTTACTTAACGCTTCTGCTTTCGGTCTACGAGGGTATGTGGACACACTCTCCCGGGTCGTTGCTATGCTTCTCCTAGATAGATCTTGCATGATCGTAGGCAATTTTTTTGAAATACTACGTTCCTCAACAGTGGCATCCGAGCCAGGTCTATGCGTAGATGTTATATGTGAAGGAAATATGCCCTAGAGGCAATAATAAAGTTATTATTTATTTCCTTATTTCATGATAAATGTTTATTATTCATGCTAGAATTGTATTAATCGGAAACATAATACATGTGTGAATACATAGACAAACAAAGTTTCACTAGTATGCCTCTACTTGACTAGCTCGTTAATCAAAGATGGTTAAGTTTCCTAGCCATTGACATGAGTTGTCATTTGATTAACGGGATCACATCATTAGGAGAATGATGTGATTGACTTGACCCATTCCGTTAGCTTAGCACTCGATCGTTTAGTATGTTGCTATTGCTTTCTTCATGACTTATACATGTTCCTATGACTATGAGATTATGCAACTCCCATTTACCGGAGGAACACTTTATGTGCTACCAAACATCACAACATAACTGGGTGATTATAAAGGTGCTCTACAGGTGTCTCCAAAGGTACTTGTTGGGTTGGCGTATTTCGATATTAGGATTTGTCACTCCGATTGTCGGAGAGGTATCTCTGGGCCCACTTGGTAATGCACATCACTATAAGCCTTGCAAGCATTGCAACAAATGAGTTAGTTGCGGGATGATGTATTACGGAACGAGTAAAGAGACTTGCCGGTAACGAGATTGAACTAGGTATTGAGATACCTACGATCGAATCTCGGGCAAGTAACATACCGATGACAAAGGGAACAACGTATGTTGTTATGCGGTCTGACCGATAAAGATCTTCGTAGAATATGTAGGAGCCAATATGGGCATCCAGGTCCCGCTATTGGTTATTGACAAGAGAGGTGTCTCGGTCATGTCTACATAGTTCTCGAACCCGTAGGGTCCGCACGCTTAACGTTCGTTGACGATATAGTACTATGAGTTATGTATATTGGTGACCGAATGTTGTTCGGAGTTTTGGATGAGATCACGGATATGACGAGGAACTCCGGAATGGTCCGGAAGTAAAGATTGATATGTGGATAGTAGTGTTTGATCTCCGGAAAGGTTCCGGAATCCATCGGAAGGGGTTCCGGATGTTTCCCGAAATGTTTGGGCACGAGAACACTTTATCTGGGCCAAAGGGGAAAGCCCACGAGGTTTTTGGAAAGCGCAAAAGGAAGTTTTGCGGAGTCCAGGGGCCAGACGCCAGGGTCCCTATCGTCTGGGTCCAGACGCCGGGAACCCTGGCGTCTGGCCCTGGAGTCCGAGAAGGACTCTTGCCTTTCGGGTGAAACCGACTTTGTGGAGGCTTTTACTCCAAGTTTCGACCCCAAGGCTCAACATATAAATAGAGGGGTAAGGCTAGGACCCAAGACAGATCAAGAAACACCAAGCCGTGTGCCGGCAACCCCGTCTCCTCTAGTTTATCCTCCATCATAGTTTTTGTAGTGCTTAGGCGAAGCCCTGCGAAGATTGTTCTTCACCAACACCGTCACCACGCCGTCGTGCTGCCGGAACTCATCTACTACTTCGCCCCTCTTGCTGGATCGAGAAAGCGAGGACGTCACCGAGCCGAACGTGTGCATAACTCGGAGGTGCCATGCTTTCAGTACTTGGATCGGTCAGATCGTGAAGACGTACAACTGCATCAACCGCGTTGATATAACGCTTCCGCTTACGGTCTACGAGGGTACGTAGACAACACTCTCCCCTCTCGTTGCTATGCATCACCATGATCTTGCGTGTGCGTAGGAAAATTATGAAATTACTACGTTCCCCAACAGTGGCATCCGAGCCAGGTTTTATGCGTAGATGTTATACGCACGAGTAGAACACAAGTGAGTTGTGGGCGATACAAGTCATACTGCTTACCAGCATGTCACACTTTGGTTCGGCGGTATTGTTGGATGAAGCGGCCCGGACAGACATTACGCGTACGCTTACGCGAGACTGGTTCTACCAACGTGCTTTGCACACAGGTGGTTGGCGGGTGTCAGTTTCTCCAACTTTAGTTGAACCGAGTGTGGTTACGCCCGGTCCTTGAGAAGGTTAAAACATCACTAACTTGACAAACTATCGTTGTGGTTTTTGATGCGTAGGTAAGAACGGTTCTTGCTTAGCCCGTAGCAGCCACGTAAAACTTGCAACAACAAAGTAGAGGACGTCTAACTTGTTTTTGCAGGGCATGTTGTGATGTGATATGGTCAAGGCATGATGCTATATTTTATTGTATGAGATGATCATGTTTTGTAACCGAGTTATCGGCAACTGGCAGGAGCCATATGGTTGTCGCTTTATTGTATGCAATGCAATCGCCCTGTAATTGCTTTACTTTATCACTAAGCGGTAGCGATAGTCGTAGAAACAATAGTTGGCGAGACGACTACGATGCTACGATGGAGATCAAGGTGTTGCGCCGGTGACGATGGTGATCATGACGGTGCTTCGAAGATGGAGATCACAAGCACAAGATGATGATGGCCATATCATATCACTTATATTGATTACATGTGATGTTTATCTTTTATGCATCTTATCTTGCTTTGATTGAAGGTAGCATTATAAGATGATCTCTCACTAAATTTCAAGATAAAAGTGTTCTCCCTGAGTATGCACAGTTGCCAAAGTTCATCGTGCCCCGACACCACGTGATGATCGGGTGTGATAAGCTCTACGTCCATCTACAACGGGTGCAAGCCAGTTTTGCACATGCAAAATACTCAGGTTAAACTTGACGAGCCTAGCATATGCAGATATGGCCTCAGAACACTGAGACCGAAAGGTCGAGCGTGATTCATATAGTAGATATGATCAACATAGAGATGTTCACCATTGAAAACTACTCCATTTCACGTGATGATCGGTTATGGTTTAGTTGATTTGGATCACGTGGTCACTTAGATGATTAGAGGGATGTCTATCTAAGTGGGAGTTCTTAAGTAATATGATTAATTGAACTTTAATTTATCATGAACTTAGTCTGGTAGTATTAGCATATCTATGTTGTAGATCAATAGCTCGCGTTTAGCTCCCCTATTTTATTTTTGATATGTTCCTAGAGAAAAACTATGTTGAAAGATGTTAGTAGAAATGATGCGGATTGGATCCTTGATCTGAGGATTATCCTCATTGCCGCACAGAAGAATGATGTCCTTGATGCACCGCTAGGTGACAGACCTGTTGCAGGAGCAGATGCAGACGTTATGAACGTTTGACAAAAGCTCAGTATGATGACTACTTGATAGTTTAGTGCACCATGCTTTACGGCTTTGAACCGGGACTTCAAAAATGTTTTGAAACGCCACGGAGCATATAAGATGTTCCAAGAGTTGAAATTGGTATTTCATACTCATGCCCGTGTCGGGAGGTATTTGACCTCTGACAATATTTTGCCTACAAGATGGAGGAGAATTGCTCAGCTAGTGAGCATGTGCTCAGAATGTCTGAGTACTACAATCACTTGAATCAAGTGGTAGTTAATCTTCCAGATAAGATAGTGATTAACAGAGTTCTCTAGTCACTATCACCAAGTTACTGGAACTTCGTGATGAACTATAATATGCAAGGGATAACGGAAACGATTCCCAAGCTCTTCGTGATGCTGAAATCGACGAAGGTAGAAATCAAGAAAAACATCAAGTGTTGATGGTTGACAAGACCACTAGTTTCAAGAAAAGGGCAAATGGAAGAAGGGGAACTTCAAGAAGAACGGCAAGCGAGTTGCTTCTCAAGTGAAGAAGCCCAAGTCTGGACCTAAGCCTGAGACTGAGTGCTTCTACTGCAAAGGAACTGGTCACTGGAAGCGGAACTGCCCCAAGTATTTGGCGGATAAGAAGGATGGCAAAGTGAACAAAGGTATATTTGATATACATGTTATTGATGTGTACTTTACTAGTGTTTATAGCAACCCCTAAGTATTTGATACTGTTGGGGAACGTAGCAGAAATTCTAGCATGTGTGTTGGAAGAGACGATGTGTGTTGGAAGTGGTTCCAAGATTGATATGATCATCATCGCAGACTCCCTATACTTTCGGGATTAGTGTTAAACCTAAATAAGTGTTATTTGGTGTTTGCGTTGAGCATGAATATGATTTGATCATGTTTATTGCAATACGGTTATTCATTTAAGTTAGAGAACAATTGTTGTTCTGTTTACATGAATAAAACCTTCTATGGTCATACACACCAACGAAAATGGTTTGTTGGATCTCGATCGTAGTGATACACATATTCATAATATTGAAGCCAAAAGATGCAAAGTTAATAATGATAGTGCAACTTATTTGTGGCACTGCCGTTTAGGTCATATTGGTGTAAAGCGCATGAAGAAACTCCATGCTGATGGGATTTTGGAATCACTTGATGCTTGCGAACCATGACTTATGGGCAAGATGACTAAAACTCCGTTCTTCGGAACAATGGAGCAAGCAACTGTCTTATCGGAAATAATACATACTGATGTATGCGATCCGATGAGTGTTGAGGCTCGCGGCGGGTATCGTTATTTTCTGACCTTCACAGATGATTTGAACAGATATGGGTAAATCTACTTGATGAAACATAAGTCTGAAACATTTGAAAAGTTCAAAGAATTTCAGAGTGAAGTGAAAAATCATCGTGACAAGAAAATAAGGTTTCTACGATCTGATCGTGGAGACAAATATTTGAGTTACGAGTTTGGTCTTCAATTAAAACAATGGGGAATAGTTTCCCAACTCACGCCACCTCGAAAACCACAGCGTAATGGTGTGTCCGAACGTCGTAACCGCACTTTATTGGATATAGTGCGATCTATGATGTACCTTACCGATTTACCACTATCGTTTTGGGGTTATACATTAGAGACAGCTGCATTCACGTTAAATAGGGCACCATCTAAATCCATTGAGACGACGCCTGATGAACTGTGGTTTGGCAAGAAACCAAAGTTGTCGTTTCTTAAAGTTTGGGGTTGCGATGCTTATGTGAAAAAGTTTCGTCCTGATAAGCTCAAACCCAAATCGGAAAAATGTGTCTTCATAGGATACCCAAAGGAGACTGTTGGGTACACCTTCTATCACAAATCCGAAGTAAAGACATTCGTTGCTAAGAATGGATCCTTTCTAGAAAAGGAGTTTCTCTCGAAAGAAGTGAGTGGGAGGAAAGTAGAACTTGATGAGGTAACCGTACCTGCTCCCTTATTGGAAAGTAGTTCATCACAGAAACCAGTTCCTGTGACGTCTATACCAATTAGTGAGGAAGTTAATGATGATGATCATGAAACTTCAGATCAAGTTGTTACTTAACCTCGTAGGTCAACCAGAGTAAGATCCGCACCAGAGTGGTACGGTAATCCTGTTCTAGAGGTTATGTTACTAGACCATGACGAACCTACAAACTATGATGAAGCAATGGTGAGCCCAGATTCCGCAAAGTGGCCTGAGGCCATGAAATCTGAGATGGAATCCATGTATGAGAACAAAGTGTGGACTTTGGTTGACTTGCCCGATGATCGGCAAGCCATTGAGAATAAATGGATCTTCAAGAAGAAGACTGACGCTGATGGTAATGTTACTGTCTATAAAGCTCGACTTGTTGCGAAAGGTTTTCGAAAGTTCAAGGGATTGACTACGATGAGGCCTTATCACCCGTAGCGATGTTTAAGTCTGTCCGAATCATGTTAGCAATTGCCGCATTTTATGATTATGAAATTTGGCAAATGGATGTAAAAACTGCATTCCTGAATGGATTTCTGGAAGAAGAGTTGTATATGATGCAACCGGAAGGTTTTGTCGATCCAAGGGAGCTAACAAACTGTGCAAGCTCCAGCGATCCATTTATGGACTGGTGCAAGCCTCTCGGAGTTGGAATAAACGCTTTGATAGTGTGATCAAAGCATTTGGTTTTGTACAAACTTTTGGAGAAGCCTGTATTTACAAGAAAGTGAGTGGGAGCACTACAACATTTCTGATAAGTATATGTGAATGACATATTGTTGATCGGAAATAATGTATCTGCAAAGCATAAAGGAGTGTTTGAAAGGAGTTTTTCAAAGAAAGACCTCGGTGAAGCTGCTTACATATTGAGCATCAAGATCTATAGAGATAGATCAAGACGCTTGATAAGTTTTTTCAATGAGTACATACCTTGACAAGATTTTGAAGTAGTTCAAAATGGAACAGTCAAAGAAAGAGTTCTTACCTGTGTTACAAGGTGTGAAATTGAGTAAGACTCAAAGCCCGACCACGGCAGAAGATAGAAAGAGAATGAAAATCATTCCCTATGCCTCAGCCATAGGTTCTATAAAGTATGCCATGCTATGTACCAGATCTATTGTATACCCTACACTGATTTTGTCAAGGGAGTGCAATAGTGATCTAGGAGTAGATCACTGGACAACGGTCAAAATTATCCTTAGTGGAATAAGGATATGTTTCTCGATTATGGAGGTGACAAAAGGTTCCTCGTAAAGGGTTACGTCGATACAAGTTTTGGCACTGATCCAGATGACTCTAAGTCTTCATCTGGATACATATTGAAAGTGGGAGCAATTAGCTAAAGTAGCTCCGTGCACAACATTGTACACATAGAAATTTGCAAAATACCTACGGATCTGAATATCGCAGACCCGTTGACTAAGATTCTCTCACAAGCAAAACATGATCACACCTTAGTACTCTTTGGGTGTTAATCACATAGCGATGTGAACTATATTATTGACTCTAGTAAACCCATTGGGTGTTGGTCACATGACGATGTGAACTATGGGTGTTAATCACATGGTGATGTGAACTATTGATGTTAAATCACATGGCGATGTGATCTAGATTATTGACTCTAGTGCAAGTGGGAGATTGAAGGAAATATGCCCTAGAGGCAATAATAAAGTCATTATTTATTTCCTTATTTCATGATAAATGTTTATTATTCATGCTAGAATTGTATTAACCGGAAACATAATACATGTGTGAATACATAGACAAACAAAGTGTCACTAGTATGCCCCTACTTGACTAACTCGTTAATAAAAGATGGTTAAGTTTCCTAGCCATTGACATGAGTTGTCATTTGATTAACAGGATCAAATCATTAGGAGAATGATGTGATTGACTTGACCCATTCCGTTAGCTTAGCACTCGATCGTTTAGTATGTTGCTATTGCTTTTTTCATGACTTATACATGTTCCTATGACTATGAGATTGTGCAACTCCCGTTTACCGGAGGAACACTTTGTGTGCTACCAAACGTCACAACGTAACTGGGTGATTATAAAGGTGCTCTACAGGTGTCTCCAAAGGTACTTGTTGGGTTGGCGTATTTCGAGATTAGGATTTGTCACTCCGATTGTCGGAGAGGTATCTCTGGGCCCACTCGGTAATGCACATCACTATAAGCCTTGCAAGCATTGCAACTAATGAGTTAGTTGCGGGATGATGTATTACGGAACGAGTAAAGAGACTTGCCGGTAACGAGATTGAACTAGGTATTGAGATACCTACGATCGAATCTCGGGCAAGTAACATACCGATGACAAAGGGAACAACGTATGTTGTTATGCGGTCTGACCGATAAAGATCTTCGTAGAATATGTAGGAGCCAATATGGGCATCCAGATCCCGCTATTGGTTATTGACAAGAGAGGTGTCTCGGTCATGTCTACATAGTTCTCGAACCCGTAGGGTCCGCACGCTTAACATTCGTTGACGATATAGTACTATGAGTTATGTATGTTGGTGACCGAATGTTGTTCGGAGTTTTGGATGAGATCACGGATATGACGAGGAACTCCGGAATGGTCCGGAAGTAAAGATTGATATGTGGATAGTAGTGTTTGATCTCCGGAAAGGTTCCGGAATCCATCGGAAGGGGTTCAGGATGTTTCCCGAAATGTTTGGGCACGAGAACACTTTATCTGGGCCAAAGGGGAAAGCCCACGAGGTTTTTGGAAAGTGCAAAAGGAAGTTTTGCGGAGTCCAGGGGCCAGACGCCAGGGTCCCTGGCGTCTGGGTCTAGACGCCGGGAACCCTGGCGTCTGGCCCTGGAGTCCGGGAAGGACTCTTGCCTTTCGGGTGAAACCGACTTTGTGGAGGCTTTTACTCCAAGTTTCGACCCCAAGGCTCAACATATAAATAGAGGGGTAGGGCTAGCACCCAAGACAGATTAAGAAACACCAAGCCGTGTGCCGGCAACCCCGTCTCGTCTAGTTTATCCTCCGTCATAGTTTTCGTAGTGCTTAGGCGAAGCCCTGCGAAGATTGTTCTTCACCAACACCGTCACCATGCCGTCGTGCTGCCAGAACTTATCTACTACTTCGCCCCTCTTGCTGGATCGAGAAGGCGAGGACGTCACCGAGCCGAACGTGTGCAGAACTCGGAGGTGCCGTGCTTTCGGTACTTGGATCGGTCGGATCGTGAAGACATACGACTACATCAACCGTGTTGATATAACGCTTCCGCTTACGGTCTACGAGGGTACGTTGACAACACTCTCCCCTCTCGTTGCTATGCATCACCATGATCTTGCGTGTGCATAGGAAATTTTTGAAATTACTACGTTCCCCAACAATATGCACGAGTAGAACACAAAGAGTTGTGGGCGATAATAGTCATACTGCTTATCAGCATGTCATACTTTGATTCGGCGGTATTGTTGGATGAAGCGGCCCAGACCGACATTACATGACCGCGTTCATGAGACTGGTTCTACCGTCGTGCTTCGCACACAGGTGGCTAGTGGGTGTCTGTTTCTCTAACATTAGTTGAATCGAGTGTGACTATGCCCGGTCCTTGTTGAAGGTTAAAACAGCACACTTGACGAAAAATCATTGTGGTTTTGATGTGTATGTAAGAACGATTCTTGCTAAGCCCGTAGCAGCCACGTAAAATTTGCAACAACAAAGTAGAGGATGTCTAACTTGTTTTTGCAGGGGCTTGCTGTGATGTGAGATGGTCGAGAAGAGATGATATATAAATTGTTGTATGAGATGATCATGTTTTGTAAAAGTTATCGGCAACTGGCAGGAGCCTTATGGTTGTCGCTTTATTGCATGAAATGCAATCACACTGTAATTTCTTTACTTTATCACTAAGCGGTAGCGATAGTTGTAGAAGCAATAGTTGGCGGGACGACAATGATGCTTCGATGGAGATCAAGGTGTGAACCCGGTGATGATGGTGATCATGACAGTGCTTTGGAGATGGAGATCAAAGGCACAAGATGACGATGGCCATATCATATCACTTATATTGATTGCATGTGATGTTTATCCTTTATGCATCTTATTTTGCTTAGTTCGGCGGTAGCATTATAAGATGAGCTCTCACTAAATTTCAAGGTATAAGTGTTTTCCCTAAGTATGCACCGTTGAGACAGTTCGTCGTGCCGAGACACCACGTGATGATCGGGTGCGATAAGCTCTACATTCACATACAACGGGTGCAAGCCAGTTTTGCACACGCAGAATACACGGGTTAAACTTGACAAGCCTAGCATATGCAGATATGGCCTTGGAACACTAAGACCGAAAGGTGGAGCGTGAATTATATAGTAGATATGATCAACATAGTGATGTTCACCATTGAAAACTACTCCATCTCATGTGATGATCGGACATGGTTTAGTTTATTTGGATCACGTGATCACTTAGATGATTAGAGGGATGTATATCTTAGTGGGATTTCTTAAATAATATGATTAACTGAACTTTAATTTATCATGAACTTAGTACCTGCTAGTATTTTGCATGTCTATGTTGTTGTAGATCAATGGCCCGTGCTACCGTTCCTTTGAATTTTAATGCATTCCTAGAGAAAGCTAAGTTGAAAGATGATGGTAGCAACTACACGGACATGGTTCGTAACTTGAGGATTATCCTCATTACTGCACAGAAGAATTACGTCCTGGAAGCACCGCTAGGTGCAAGACCCGCTGCAGGAGCAACGCCAAACGTTGTGAACGCCTGGCATAGCAAAGCTGATGACTACTCGATAGTTCAGTGTGCCATCCTTTATGGCTTAGAACCGGGACTTCAACGACGCTTTGAACGTCATGGAGCATATGGGATGTTCCAGGAGTTGAATTTAATATTTCAAGAAAATGCCCGGATTGAGAGATATGAAGTCTCCAATAAGTTCTACAGCTGCAAAATGGAGTAGAATAGTTCTGTCAGTGAACATATACTCAAGATGTCTGGGTACCATAATCACTTGACTCAACTGGGAGTTAAACTTCCGGTTGATAGTGTCATTGACAGAGTTCTTCAATCACTGCCACCAAGCTACAAAAGCTTCTTGATGAACTATAATATGCAAGGGATGGATTAGATAATTCCCGAGCTCTTCGCGATGCTAAAGGCTGCGGAGGTAGAAATCAAGAAGGAGCATCAAGTGTTGATGGTCAACAATACCACTGGTTTCAAGAAAAAGGGCAAAGGAAAGAAGGGGAACTTGAAGAAGAACGGCAAGCAAGTTGCTGCTCAAGTGAAGAAGCCCAAGTCTGGACCTATGCTTGAGATTGAGTGCTTCTACTTCAAAGGGACTGGTCACTGGAAGCGGAACTGCCCAAAGTATTTGGCGGATAAGAAGGATGGCAAAGTGAAAGGTATATTTGATATACATGTTATTGATGTGTACCTTACTAATGCTCGCAGTAGTGCCTGGGTATTTGATACTGGTTCTGTTGCTCATATTTGCAACTCGAAACAGGGACTACGGATTAAGCGAAGATTGGCCAAGGACGAGGTGACGATGCACGTGGGAAATGGTTCCAAAGTCGATGTGATCGCCGTCGGCACGCTACCTCTACATCTACCTTCGGGATTTGTTTTAGACCTAAATAATTTTTATTTGGTGCCAGCGTTAAGCATGAACATTATATCTGGATCTTGTTTGATGCGAGACGGTTATTCATTTAAATCAGAGAATAATGGTTGTTCTATTTATATGAGTAATATCTTTTATGGTCATGCACCCTTGATGAGTGGTCTATTTTTGTTGAATCTTGATAGTAGTGACACACATATTCATAGTATTGAAGCCAAAAGATATAAGTTTAATAATGATAGTGCAACTTATTTGTGGTACTGCCGTTTGGGTCATATTGGTGTAAAGCGCATGAAGAAACTCCATGCTGATGGGCTTTTGGAATCACTTGATTATGAATCACTTGATGCTTGCGAACCATGCCTCATGGGCAAGATGACTAAGACTCCGTTCTCCGGAACAATGGAGCGAGCAACAGACTTGTTGGAAATAATACATACTGATGTATGCGGTCCGATGAGTGTTGAGGATCGCGGCGGGTATCGTTATTTTCTAACCTTCACAGATGATTTGAGCAGATATGGGTATATCTACTTAATGAAACATAAGTCTGAAACATTTGAAAAGTTCAAAGAATTTCGGAGTGAAGTTGAAAATCATCGTAACAAGAAAATAAAATTTCTACGATCTGATCGTGGAGGAGAATATTTGAGTTATGAGTTTGGTCTTCATTTGAAACAATGCGTAATAGTTTCATAGCTCACGTCACCCGGAACACCACAGCGTAATGTGTGTCCGAACGTCATAACCGCACTTTATTAGATATGGTGCGATCTATGATGTCTCTTACTGATTTACCGCTATCGTTTTGGGGTTATGCTTTAGAGACGACTGCATTCACGTTAAATAGGGCACCATCTAAATCTGTTGAGATGACACCATATGAACTGTGGTTTGGCAAGAAACCCAAGTTGTCGTTTCTTAAAGTTTGGGGCTGCGATGCTTATGTTAAAAAGCTTCAACCTGATAAGCTCGAACCCAAATCAGAGAAATGTGTCTTCATAGGATACCCAAAAGAGACTGTTGGGTACACCTTCTATCACAGATCCGAAGGCAAGATATTCGTTGCTAAGAATGGATCCTTTCTAGAGAAGGAGTTTCTCTTGAAAGAAGTGAGTGGGAGGAAAGTAGAACTTGATGAGGTAACTGTACCTACTCCCTTATTGGAAAGTAGTTCATCACAGAATCAGTTCCTGTGATTCCTACACCAATTAGTGAGGAAGCTAATGGTGATGATCATGTAACTTCAGATCAAGTTACTACCGAAACTCGTAGGTCAACCAGAGTAAGATCCGCACCGGAGTGGTACGGTAATCCTGTTCTGGAGGTCATGTTACTTGACCTTGACGAACCTACGAACTATGATGAAGCGATGATTAGCCCAGATTCTGCGGAATGGCTTGAGGCCATGAAATCTGATATGGGATCCACGTATGAGAACAAAGTGTGGACTTTGGTTGACTTGCCTGATGATCAACAAGCCATAGAGAATAAATGGATCTTCAAGAAGAAGACTGACGCTGACGGTAATGTTACTGTCTACAAAGCTCGACTTGTTGCGAAAGGTTTTCGACAAGTTCAAGGAGTTGACTACGATGAGACCTTCTCACCCATAGCGATGCTTAAGTCCGTCCGAATCATTTTAGCAATTGCCGCATTTATGATTATGAAATTTGGCAAATGGATGTCAAAACTGCATTCCTGAATGGATTTCTGGAAGAAGAGTTGTATATGATGCAACCAGAAGGTTTTATCGATCCAAAGGATGCTAACAAAGTGTGCAAGCTCCAGCGATCCATTTATGGACTGGTGCAAGCATCTCGGAGTTGGAATAAACATTTTGATAGTGTGATCAAAGCATATGGTTTTATACAGACTTTCGGAGAAGCCTGTATTTACAAGAAAGTGAGTGGGAGCTCTGTAGCATTTCTAATATTATATGTGGATGACATATTGTTGATTGGAAATGATATAGAATTTTTGGATAACATAAAAGGATACTTGAATAAGAGTTTTGCAATGAAAGACCTCGGTGAAGCTGCTTATATATTAGGCATCAAGATCTATAGAGATAGATCAAGGCGCTTAATTGGACTCTCACAAAGCACATACCTTGATAAAGTTTTGAAGAATTTCAAAATGGATCAAGCAAAAAAAGGGTTCTTGCCTGTGTTACAAGGTGTGAAGTTGAGTCAGACCCAATGCCCGACCACTTCAGAAGATAGAGAGAAAATGAAAGTCATTCCCTATGCTTCAGCCATAGGTTCTATCATGTATGCAATGTTGTGTACCAGACCTGATGTGTGCCTTGCTATTAGTTTAGCAGGGAGGTACCAAAGTAATCCAGGAGTGGATCACTGGACAGCGGTCAAGAACATCCTGAAATACTTGAAAAGGACTAAGGATATGTTTCTCGTTTATGGAGGTGACAAAGAGCTCGTCGTAAATGGTTACGTCGATGCAAGCTTTGACACTGATCTGGATGACTCTAAGTCACAAACCGGATACATATTTATATTGAAGGGTGGAGCTGTTAGTTGGTGCAGTTCTAAGCAAAGCGTCGTGGCGGGATCTACGGGTGAAGCGGAGTACATAGCTGCTTCGGAAGTAGCAAATGAAGGAGTCTGGATGAAGGAGTTCATATCCAATCTAGGTGTCATACCTTGTGCATCGGGTCCAACGAAAATCTTTTGTGACAATACTAGAGCAATTGCCTTGGCAAAGGAATCCAGATTTCACAAGAGAACCAAACACATCAAGAGATGCTTCAATTCCATCCGTGATCAAGTCAAGGAGGGAGACATAGAGATTTGCAAAAGACATACGGATCTGAATGTTGCAGACCCGTTGACTAAGCCTCTCTCACGAGCAAAACATGGTCAGCACCAAGACTCCATGGGTGTTAGAATCATTACTATGTAATCTAGATTATTGACTCTAGTGCAAGTGGGAGATTGAAGGAAATATGCCCTAGAGGCAATAATAAAGTTGTTATTTATATTTCCTTATATCATGATAAATGTTTATTATTCATGCTAGAATTGTATTAACCGGAAACTTAGTACATGTGTGAATACATAGACAAACAAAGTGTCACTAGTATGCCTCTACTTGACTAGCTCGTTAATCAAAGATCGTTAAGTTTCCTAGCCATAGACATGAGTTGTCATTTGATGAACGGGATCACATCATTAGAGAATGATGTGATTGACATGACCCATCCGTTAGCTTAGCACTATGATCGTTTAGTTTATTGCTATTGCTTTCTTCATGACTTATACATGTTCCTATGACTATGAGATTATGCAACTCCCGAATACCGGAGGAACACTTAGTGTGCTATCAAACGTCACAACGTAACTGGTGATTATAAAGATGCTCTACTGGTGTCTCCGATGGTGTTTCTTGAGTTGGCATAGATCGAGATTATGATTTGTCACACCGATTGTCGGAGAGGTATCTCCGGGCCCTCTCGGTAATGCACATCACTATGAGCCTTGCAAGCAACGTGACTAATGAGTTAGTTACGGGATGATGCTTTACAGAACGAGTAAAGAGACTTGCCGGTAACGAGATTGAACTATGTATGATAATACCGACGATCGAATCTCGGGCAAGTAACATACCGATGACAAAGGGAACAACGTATGTTGTTATGCGGTTTGACCGATAAAGATCTTCATAGAATATGTAGGAGCCAATATGAGCATCCAGGTTCCGCTATTGGTTATTGACCGAAGATGAGTCTCGGTCATGTCTACATAGTTCTCGAACCCGTAGGGTCCGCACGCTTAACTTTCGATGACGATCGGTATTATGAGTTTATGTGTTTTGATGTACCGAAGGTTGTTCAGAGTCCCGGATGAGATCACGGACATGACGAGGAGTCTCGAAATGGTCAAGACATATAGATTGATATATTGGAAGGTTATATTTGGACTCCGGAATGGTTCTGAAGTGTATCAGGTATTTTCCGATGTACCGGGGGGTTACCGGAACCCCCCCGGGGGGGGGGGGGGTTATTGGGCCTTCATGGGCCTAGTGGTGGAAGAGAGGAGGTAGGCCAAGGTGTGGCGCGCGCCCCCCTAGCCCAAACCGAATTGGAGTAGGGCTAGGGGGCCGGCCCCCTTTCCTTCTCTTCTCCCTCTCCTTCCCCCCTTCTCCTTGTGGAAGTAGGAAAGGGGGGGGGGGGCGAATCCTACTTGGAGTAGGACTCCCCCCCTTGGGCGCGCCTCCTCCTGGCCAGCCTCCTCCTCCCTCCCTTGTAACGACCAAACCTCGAAGGATTTGAGTCTCTTTGCTTACCATGCTAGTCCCTGGATCGAACTCGCTAGCACACACAGTATAGATGAATACCAGAATAGCAAGTACATCATTTATTACAACATATGATCCAGAGTATATAAAATAAAACAATCTGCATAGCACTTGGCTAGCTTTATTCAATCAAACAGCGAAAGTAGCAGAAAATAACGATGAGTCCCATCATAGCCCACTGGCGATGCTGAGTGCAGACTCGCGACCCTAATGGTACCTTACTCTTCGTCTGAATATCCTGCAACATGAGACATTGCAGCCATATAGGTCAATACTTTGAATGTATTGGCAAGTTACATAGGAGTAATAATAAAGTAGACCTGCATGTATATGCATAGTATAACAAAAGGAAGGCTTGAGGGTTTATTTTTTTGCAGAAAGCTGATTTTATCCTAATAACTACCTAATAGTCAAATTTTATTTAGTTCTTTTATTACTACAATTAAATACACAAGGTTGAGTTGGCAAAATCAATTCCAACCTACCCTTTATTAAGTTTTCCCACAAATTTATTATGTGTCACATCTGTCAAGATCATCCAACAACTGTAATGGCATAGCGGCTCAAATTTGCCCATAACCGGGGACACGGCTAATCATGATTAGTTTTTAATACTCTACAGAGTTTTGTACGCTTTACCCACTGGACCCAACCTGAAGATTGAGACGAAGTCTTTCAGAAGCAGTCCCCTAGTCCCAACAGGAGGCCCATCCCAACTATTATATCTACATCTGCTGGCACATCCGGGTAAGGGTTCCACAACTGATCAACTAACCCAGAGCCCATTTAGCCAGTGGTCGCACATGGAAGCTACTAGTCACTAAGTCTGTCTGATCTTTTTGAGCCTGGCGGCCGTCCACTTACATTCAGAGGGTATAAACCATGATGTTCTTGAAACCACCCTAGCAATACCACTTCCGCCTAGAGGTGAATTAAATCCTGAGTTACTACTCAAATTATTATATATATATATATAATCCTCACATAAGCTCAATGAATACATGAACCAACCCCGTCTACAAAGCATAGCAAAACTACAACTACCACGATCTGCAATGACGGGAGATAGCTCAACAGCATAACCAAAATATATAGTACTCCTATACATGCATATATTCATAGTGTGATATAACTACATGCATAGAAAACAATAGGTAAAGGATGATCAACATGTAACTTGCCTTGGTTCTGGTTCAGAAAGTCACACTCTTGACAATAGCTCGCGTCGCACTCCGGACAATTTACACGTTTCACACAATTCAACAAATCAATCACCGGAACACGAATAGAACCAAAACAAAACCAACAGCAAGAAAACCATTTCTAAAACTCAACAACAGAAGCTTAACAGCACCTAAATTGCACTATGGTCACAACACAAAAAGAATCACAACGGTTTGAAAGATACGGCCTCCGGAAGATTTATTTCAAATTCAAACGAAGTAAAATTTGAAAAGTGCAAACATGTGAAAAGTTGGTACTGTGAAAATGTGCTGATTTTTGTGAGATCATAGGAAAAAGAATCTCCTAATTTGGATATGTAGACTAAAAGATATAGCTAGTTGAATTTTGGACGAAAATCTGTGAAAAACAAACAGAAACATAAATCTCTTGGGCACTGTAGCAACTCCTGTGCGTGTCCTGTAGCGAACTGCCACGTGTCAGCCCGTGATTAGCCGGGGTTTGCTGTGTGTGCGTGCTCACTGGAAATAGAGGAAAAACGGCGGTGGCTTCGGGCGTCGGCGGCGGCGCTCCTCCGGTGGGTCTCCGACGAAGACAAAGGGACGGACGGGTGCCGTGTTGAGTGGCGGAGGTGGTGGTGGTGTTGAACGGCGACGGGGCTCCCTCGAGTGGCGACGGTGTGCTCCAGCGATGTCGGCGCCCTCGCGCTGCTGCGATTCCAGCCACGAAAGTAAGTCAAGCAAGTGCGGCGCGGAGCGGCGGATTGAAAGGAGCAATCGTTGTGTCTCTGCGGGTCCTTACGGCAGCGGTGGCGTCAGGCGAACGGCGGTGGTCGGCGAAGCTCCGCGGTGAGATCCAACTCGACCCAACCGAAGCGTGCGGCAACAGGAGAGATCGGATAAGCAGAGAGAACTAACACACTCGCTCATCCGCTCCCGCGAGCGGCCGGGCGAAAACCCCAACCCGCCGCCGCAGCCCCCCTCCACCCTCGCCCCCCTCCCCCGCCGCCGCCAGGGGACGGCGCCGGGCAAAGCCCGCGTGTACGGCGGCGGCGGCGGGGCCCTTCCTCTTCCTGCAAGGCGCCAGGACGGCGCGGGACGGCCGGCTTCGCGGCGGGGCGCGGCCCGATGGCGGATCTCCTCGGGTCGGAGGCGCTCTACGGTTGGCTGCAGGGGGAGGCTTAGTCGGGCGATGGGCGGCTGTTCCGCGGCTTGCGGCGTCGAGCGGCGCGTCCATGCGAGCGGATCTGGTGCGGCGCCCGAGAGATGGCGAGGTGGAGGAAGAGGGCGCCGAGAGGGGTCACGGTAAAGGAGGAGGAGGGCGCGGGGATGAGGGCCGGTGCGGATCTGGCCAACGTAGGGCTGGGCAGCGGTCCGGCGGTGGCAGTGGCGCGGATCTGGCGCGCGGCCGCCACGAGGGCCCGAGTTCCGCCCCGTGCTGCTCCTGGCCTGGCGCGGAGGTGGGCACCACGGAGGGCGGCGTCGGCACTGCACCGGGCGGCGAGTGGAGGGCGTCGAGGGCACTGATGGGCCGCGCTGGATCTGGGAGGGCTGCGCTTGCTGGAGCATGGAGGCTCCAGCTGTGGTAGATGCGGGATGCGGGGCCCGATCTGGCCTCTGCATGCTCGCCGTGGGGAGGTGGACCATGCCTTCACGGCTTCAACAACAAGGTGCTGCGGCGGCGGCGGTGTGAGACGACATGGACGAGCTCCGTAGGGCTTGAGCGGAGGTGTGCGACGATACGGACGAAAGTCCTGCACAACAAGAGCCGGTGCCGATGGCGCCTGAGGGTGTCATTTTCCTCCTTGGAGGCGCCACCGAGGTGTGTCGGCATCTTCCTCGGGCTTGGTTGGTAGTGTCTCCGGGCGAAAGCCTAGGTCCGGTTGGATCGGCGTGATGACGGCGTCTCCGATGTCGTTCCTCTGTTGGGAGCATTACGTTTTTGAGACACTACTTGGAGGTTCTATGTGGCACTCCTCCGGTGCTCGCCGCTGTTTTTGGTGAAGCTCCAGGCGCAATGTACGCCATCACTGATAATTCCAAGACGAAGCTTTGTCTGGGACCGACCGAGTTCCGCCATCTGCCTGCACTCTGCTTCAAGGGTGGATGGTGCGTTGACAAAGAAAGTCTTAGTTGGAGCTGCTGCTGTCTTCGGAGGATACCGGCGTTGGTCAAGTGACGCGGCGGTGACGCTTAGCCTAGGACAGGCCCTTTTTGCTTTGTAGTCGTGTTGGCTGTGATGGTAGCTCGGCAGCTAATAGGGCTGTCGTTTTCTTTTTCTTTGATCTTCGGATCTTCATCATGTTGTTCTTCCACTGCTTCCTGGTAAATCGAATCAAGCCAGCATTTTGCTGGATCTTTCAAAAAAAAAATTAGGAGAGATCGGGAAGGGCGTGCGGGGTTTCCTCGAGGGGTTTTGCCCGCGTACGGGGTCTCGGGCGTGCACAGGATGGCCTGGGCGCTCGATCTCGATCCGGCTCGACGTCGGGTGAACGGGGTGCGGCGGTGTCCGGCTCGGGGTGGAAGAAGTGGTGCGGGGTCCACCCGTCAGCGAGAGAGGGTCAGCGGGCCGGGTGCGGGTCGGGCGAGCGGTGCGGCGGCGCGTACCGCTTCGCGAGGAAGGTGGGCCGCAGCGGTGTGGTGTGGCGCTGCTGGGCCGGCTGGCCGGCTGGGCCGCTGGCTAGCTGGCTGGCCGGCTCGCTTCTTTGTTTTTAACAGAAGCAGCAGCAGTAAAAACTAAAATAAAAACAGCAGTATAAAAATAAATAAAAATACATAGACACATAGTAAAATATTTACTACTAATATAAACTACATGAACACTAGTTCCTCACCTAATGCAATTTTTGAAAATTCATTTTATGCAATAGGCCACACAAAACAGTAATAAACACTCAAATAAAATATGTTGAAAATTGCAAATATTACCAGAACATATCAGATGAACTGAAAATAATATTCTGCACATTATGAACATTTATAAAACAGGGGAGAAGTCTTGTTGTCTCCACTCCAAATAAATTGCCTTTTGTTGCATAATGATTTGAATATTCTGAAAAAGAAAATAATGCAATAAAAATATGATATGCGTATGAATGATATATTAACATCCTAATTTAGGAAAATTGGGATGTTACATCCCTCCTTTATATACATGGGAGGGGGGCACCCCAAAGGCACACCAAAGTTTCTCTTAGCCATGTGCGGTGCCCCCTCCACAGAAACACACCTCGGTCATATCGTCGTAGTGCTTAGGCGAAGCCATGCGCCGGTAACTTCATCATCACCGTCACCACGCTGTCGTGCTGACGAAACGCTCCCTCGGCCTCAGCTGGATCAAGAGTTCGAGGGACGTCACCGAGCTGTATGTGTGCATATCGCGGAGGTGCCGTGCATTTGGTACTTGATCGGTTGGATCACGAAGACGTTCGACTACATCAACTGCGTTACTTAATGTTTCCCCTTTCGGTCTACGAGGGTACGTGGACACACTCTCCCGGCTCATTGCTATGCTTCTCCTAGATAGATCTTGTGTGATTGTAGGCAAAATTATTTACGTTCCCCAACAAGTACCAATGCCACTAAATAAGTATTCCTTCGAAAACTTCATTATTTGATTTTGTTTTAGTTTTTCTTTCATTTTCTTCCTTCTTAAAGGCTAATGCCAATGTCACTAATTCATTCTTTCTTGAAAAACTAGTACATTATTTTGATTTTGTTGTAGATTCTATTTGATTTTCTTTCGTCTTGAATTTTAATAGAAATGCCACTAATTCATAATTTCTTAGGAAACTTCATTATTTCAATTTTGTCAAGTTTTTATTTAATTTCTTACTTCTTTAATGGTAATAACAATGCCAATAAATCACTCCTTCTTAGTAAAATTATTTTCTATAAAAAATCCACTATTATATAATTATCCATGCATATTATAAAACATGCAATTTTTGTGTAAATTGTGCAGAAATTTTGTAATTATTTGTTTTAACCTTTTCCGTTTTCTTTTTTCTTAAAGAGTAATATCATCAATACTACTAATTCATTCTTTCTTAGAAAACTTTATTATTTTAGCTTTTATATTTTTCCTTTCCATTTTAAATGTAGTAGCAATACCACTAATTCATTCTTTTTGGGGAAACTTCTGTTTTGCATAAATTTCACTAGCACGTGCTATTCTTGCATGTTATAAGAAGTGCAATATATTTTTAAATTGTGTGCAAATTTTATCTTCATATATTTTTATTTTCCTTCATTTTCGTTCTTCCTAGAAGGTAACTCCCAACACAAAAGAAGAATTGAGAAATCTTTTTGGGTTTTCTTTTAATGCTACAACTAATTAAACTAGAAAGAAAAACCGAAAAGAAGAAAGAAATATTTTTGGGTTTTCTCAAAGTTTTTCAAACACACGAGAAGAAAGCAAGAAAATAATTCTAGCATGGATAATACAATGAAAAAGTGTGGATACCGACAACTGGAATGAAATGTGCAAACATGAATGTAAGAGCATCTCTAGCAGACCCCGTATATCGCCCCAACCCGCCTAATTCCGGCGAGTAAACGGGCTCGGCCCAATTTTCTGGCTAAAACAGAGCCCGTATACTCGTCCGACCCGTAAAAAAATTTACCGCAGCCCGCAAACCTCACCCCTGAAGCCGTATATCTACGGGTTTGCATGGCAGATACGGGCCGAAACCCCATACCGCCGCCGCCGCATTGCAGCGCGATGCCCCACTCTCTCCCTCGCATTTCTTGCCGCCGACGAGCCCTCTTCCACCTCCAAACGCCATGTGGGGCCGTATGTGGAGCTCCAACAACACACGCCACGACGAGGAGCTCGAAGACCTCATGCTCAAGGAGGCGATCGCGGCCAACCTCACCGCAAAGGACAAGGACGACGAGTGGCAGCACATCTGCGAGGAGCAGAGGGAGAAGTTCGTCGATCCCGTCGACTCCGACAACGAGGACTGAGCTCCTCCACCGCGTCGTCCTCGACCACGAGCTCCTCCATTTTGGTACATCGACCTCGGCCTCGCCACGCAAGATCCCCTACCCCCCTCTAGTAGTAGTAGATTGTAGTATGTATGATCGTGTAGTTTGTGATGAACTATGAATGAGCATGTAGTATATGATGAACTAGTGTGGTTGCAATTTCTCCCATGAAACTTTTTTTTTCAAATTATGCGGATTCATATACGGGGTCTATTCTGCAGCGAATGATTTTGCCCCGCATAACCTATCTTCGTCGAACTGTAAACGCCTTATGCGGGTCCGCATTATACGGGGTCTGCTAGAGATGCTCTAATGTCGGTGGGAATATGTACTCCCCCAAGTTTAGGCTTTTGTCCTAGCTTGGTAATCACCATCCGCGGCCTGGATAATAATCTGAGTGATAGCCCACAGAGGCTCTTGGTGCAGCCTCCTCAGCCCGTCTAGCAGCATCGACCTCCGCATTGTACGCGCGTGCCTTGCTCTCGAGAACGTAATATCTTCTTTTGCTGTGATAATCAAAGGGAGCAGGCGCAGGCAAAGCAACATGTGCAATGGTTTCTTTATTGAACCTCAAGTTGTAAGTATAATTAGTGATTGTGCCCTTAAAGAACTTAAGGCGCTTCATGGCCTCAAAGCCTAAGTACTAGGTAGGTAGAATGGGATCGTTAGGACTAGGTGAAACACCCAACTCCTTAGCTACACGGGAAGCATAAATCCCACCATAAAAGTGACCACTACCAGCATTGTGTTGCAATCTCCGTGCAACGATCACTCCAAGATTATAACATTTAGTTTCTGTCAGAGCAATGTGTAAATTAAAGGCTCAAGTCAGGAGCACACACTGTGCTGCAATCCTACTTGCCTACGATGCATTTTCCATTAAGGAGTGCAGAGTAATGTATAGATGGAAAACAAATACTTTTTATTCTACCTTGTGTCACTCCCCTATCTTCACCAAAGCAAAGATTAATAAAAAATGACTCATACTCAGATTTTGGTGGTTTGTCGGGTGGTAGGTGCAACATATGCCAACGGGTGGCTTATCATTGTGGGAGCCAGTAAGACATCGCTGGTGCCTGGAAACGGGATAAGGCGAAGATACGCACGCCGGCGGATCTTACCCAGGTTCGGGGCTCTCCGCATGATCACTAGATCAACACAAGTAGCTACAGGTGCTCCTTGAGCTGTTTGGCTAGAGGAGGAAGAAGGGCAAGGCTAGCTCTCCTCTTCTCTTTATGTGGTGTGTAAAACTATCTCAGAGATCCACCCTTTGCATGGGTGCCCTGGGGGTTTATATAGGCCTACCCCCAGGGATACAATGGTAATCCGGCTGGGTGCGGGCCCCAGCCGTCAGTGTCTATGTTCGCCGGCTTCTCCGCCGGCTGTTGGGGCCCGCCGACTGGTGGGTCCCGCCGGCTGCCGGCCTCTTGGCCGACAGGCCGGCCCCACCGCCTGGGGGTCTTGTCGGTGGCTGGTTACTGTTGCCTCGCCCCTGATGACGAGGGCTTTGTCGAGGTAAGCATGGCTACAGTGCCGCCGCCTGGCGGGCTCTCACTGTAGCCTTACCTTGTCTTGTCTTCCTTAATGATACACATACTTCGAGGGAGGGGGTAGCCGGCTATTGGGAGCCGGCTACGCCCCAGGCCGACTAGGGGAGGCCTGGCCGCCTTCGAGCGTCTCTCTGGCTGAGGGGCCTGCTGCCCGCGGGCCGTACTGGCGCCTGTCGTGGGTGGCTCCACGGTCAACATGGCAACAGTGCCGCGCCGGACGGGGGATGGCTGACCCATATGGCGCACTGTGGCCATGCATGCTCCGGGATTTGGGGGTGGCAGGCTGTACTGTGGCCACGCCCCGTCTCATCACCGTTATGTGGGTGCAACCCTTGAGGGTGCAGTCTTGGCCGGCTTCCGAGAGTCGGTCTTCTTGCGGCCGGCTTCTGGGAGTCAGTCTTCTTGTGGCCGGCCTCTGGGAGTCGGTCTTCTTATGGCCGGCTTCTGTGAGTCGGCCATCTTATGGTTATCTTCGGGAAGGTTTTTGAGGTCGGGTCGCCTTCCGGTAGTCGGCCTGTGAGATAGCCGACCAAGGGAAGGCGGCCCTGTGTTTTGGATGCTTGAAGGCCCGATCTGCCTGATAATTTTTCAAAGAGCCAGGGGGAGTCGGTTAGGCTACCCGTGGCCATTTACTCCGACAATAGTCCCCGAAGCTGGTTAGGCTTCAAGGCTGAGAAGAGGACGAGAAGCTCGGTCAGCTTCCTATCTTGAAGAGCGAGCAGCTAGGAACTGGCTTCGGTTGGGTGTGCCGTTTTGGCGAGATTTTGAAGTCTGAAGGAGGGAGTCGGCTGGTGCGCACGCCGGGTTGCGGGCCGGCTGCTCGCCGCCCGCGCGCCACGTGGCACCCTCCAGCTGAAAAAAGCCTGCCAGCCCACGCGCGCGACGGGACACCGCCGCAGGCCGGGGCCCACCACTCCCACGCCTAGGCCCAGGCGCGGATTCTCTGTGGCCCAAAGCGGGCCGCTCGCCTTCCGACGGCAGTTTCTGCACGTCATTAGGGCGCAATAATCGCGGGACGTAGGGGAGTGGGCGCAGTTAATCCCACGTTCCCCCCACGCCTCGCCTCCTCGGATTCGCCGCACGAGGCTATAAGTAGGGGGAGGAGGGGGAGCGGCAGGCGCTCGCACGCTCACCCTCGCTCCGCCATTTTCTTCCTTTCCTTCTCCGCCGCAGCAGCCCTTCGCCGTCGTGCCGTCCCTCTAGTCTTCGCACTACCCCGCAGCTTCGCCGCCGCGGGGCCATGGTTTCGCCGTCGCCGTGCCCTTTCTCATCAGCTTCCTGCCGTCATGCAGCACCGTGGAGACTGGGACGACTCCAACGTCCACGCGGACCACATCGACTTCCTCTGCAAGACGCGGCGGCTGCCCGGCGAGGACCAGGTGCGGGTCTGTCTTGCGTCGAAGAAGGAGATCTCGCCGGCACCGGAGGAAGGCGAGCGTGTAATCTTCCGCTCGCACTTCCTGCGCGGCCTCGGCCTGTCCGCGAGTGCCTTCTTCCGCTCCTTCCTCGAATTCTACCAGCTCCAGCCGCACCACCTCACTCCGAACACGGTGGTGCTGCTGGCCGCTTTCGTCACTCTGTGCGAGGGCTTCCTCGGCGTCCTTCCCACCCTCGAGCTCTGGGGGGGGGATTCTTCCAATCCAAGCTCGGCACCCGCATGCAGGGCGTGCCGGCTCAGAGTGGCGCCTTCATCGCGGTGCGGAGGTCGGCAGCCGACAACCCCTTCCCTGCCATCACGCTGATCCAGTCGGTGAAACTCTGGCAGAAATCGTACTTCTACGTGAAGAACGCCGCCCCACAAGGCGACTACGTCAATTTGCCGGCTTACGTAGCCGGCCCGCCGGCTGGGAGGCGGCCCCAGTTGTCCTATCAGGCCAGGACGCTGTCGCCGGCTGGAGCCGCCGTCGTCGCCCGACTCCGGGTAATGATCCAGTCGGAGGGCCTGACTGGCCTGACCTGCTGGCCGCCTTCATGGTGCGCCGGGTGCTCCCGCTTCAAGGCCGCCCTCATTTGATCTATCAAATGAGCGGACAACTCGATCCTAGTCGGATGTGCACCAAGGAGATGCCTCATGACGAGGTGGCTCACATGGTGAACTATCTCGCGAACTGCAAGCTCTCCGCAGAGTGGCAGTTTGGCAAGGAGCCGTACTCCCGTGCCGATCCCCCGCCTATGGTATGCTTTCTTTATCTTCTCTTCTTTAGTTTTGTCACCAAGTTTTTCTTGGCCGACTCTGACCAGTCGGCATGTCTTGGCAGAGCCCTCTCCTTCGACATGCAGCCGGGTCAGCGGGGGCGGATCGCCAATTTCTCCCGACCGGGCGGAGCATGACTTGGAGGACCCCGACTTGGGGGGCGGCCGCTATGGACGATAACACTGAGGCAGGAGGCGGCAAAGCAGGCGGCTCCGGGCTTGGAGCCAGCTTCGGCGACTGGCTGGATGACGACGAGGCGGAAATCATCCCACGCCGCCAGCCGGCGTCCGACCATGGCGCGGGTTCATCCGCCGCGCCGCCTGCTCGAGGTGGCGCGCATAAGTGCCGGGCCGCGTCGGGCTTTTTCGGCAGTCGGCCGAAGAAGCCCAAGAGCGGGGCGGCGGCGACCAGGCGGGATGAGGCGGCCACGAAGGCAGCCCACTTCCGCAAGGTGGTGAATCAGCCGCAAAAGGTTTCGGCGTAAGTGTCGATTCTCTTGCATATTCCTTCTTCTTTTCTTGTCGATTTCTGAATCCTTGTCTTGACTTATCAAACAGGGCTCCGCTCTCTCTTGAGCGGATCGCTGCCGCCTCCGTGGTTGGATTGGCGGGAGGATCCGCAAGCACCCGCCGCGTGGACCCCTGTGCTGAGCTTCAAGAGGCAACGGAGCGGAACGCGCGGGAGGCGCGGGAGGAGCGGGAGGCGGAGGAGCTGAGGGCGGCCGCTGCCAAGGCGGCGCAGGAGATGGCGGAAGAGTCGGCGAAGGCACAAGCCGACGCGGCGGCCAAGGCTCAGGCGGAGGCTGCAGCCGCAGCGGCAGCGGCGGGGGCCTTGCTTGTCACCCCCCTGCGCGCCGTGGCGCCTGAGATCCCGGAGCCCTCGCTGGAGGAAGCCGGTGGCGACCTGCCGGGGATGGAGAGGGAGGAGGACGACGACGTTGTCCGGGGGAGGGAGGCGGCACTGCCATCGCCGACTGGGGCGGACCAAGGCAGCCGGCTTGACGCGCCGCCCGTGCGGCTGGCTGGAGGTGAGGCGGCTGTGAGGACGGACCTGGTGGTCCGGTCGCCATCACGCCAGCGCGCGGGGAAGGCGACTTCGGCGCCGGACCCGCAGAAGGCCGCGGGCTCTAGCTCGTCGACCCAGGATCTGGAGACAGCCAGCGCCAGCTCGGGGTGGACGTCGGGTGGTGGGACGGCCGTAGTGAACGTGGCAGCGCAAGAAGTCCGGAACCGGCTTCAGTCCCAGGCCGTCGTGCTGAGGCAGTACAATGAAGAGTTCCTCGCGACACGGGCGGCCATTCGGGTGAGTCTTCCCGCTTTTCTGTTTCTTGATCTTGATTTCTTCCGTGGGGGCGCGTCAGCGCACCCACTAGGTGTAGTCCCCGAGTTCCGTGTCGGTTGCTGAGCAGGCGGCTTGGAACTTCTTAGTAGACTTTGCTTGCTTATCTTGCTCTTGTTCGCTTCTTTGTCCGACTTGCAGGACTACCATAACCACCACGCGGCTGCCTTCAACTCCCAGGCTTGGGAGTTGACCCAGAAGACCACTGATCTAACTGAGAGCCGGAGTAAGTGCTTCATCTTTTATCTCACGTGGGGGCGCGTCAGCGCACCCACTGGGTGTAGTCCCCGGGATTCGGGCCGACTGCTGAGCAGTCGGGTCGGATCTTTCCTGGCGACTTCTTTCTTATTGCTTTTTTCTTCTTTGCCATATCTGCAGAGGCCAATGCCAACCTGAGGGAGCAGCTGGGTGGGACCCAGACCGCCCTTCGCGCCAAGGAAGCCGAGTTTGACGCCTTGGTTCAGGAGCGTGACCGCTTGGTCAAGAGGCTGGCCGACTAGGAGGAGAGCCACAAGGCGGCCCTGAAGGCGGTGCAGGACAGCGAGGCCGCCCTCCAGGCCGAGTACGAGACCGAGGCGGCGAGCTGGGCTGAGGCAAGGCAGTCGCTGATCAACGGCTACAGCCAGATCGAAGACTTGGTTGACGGTAGGCCGCCTTCTTCTTTGTTTCTTGCTTGCCGCTTGCCATTTGGTCCATTCTCTGACTTTGTGTTTTTTCTCTTCTTTTCTTTCTTGTGCAGAGTACTTCCCTGGTTACTCTACCGCTGCCAACCAGGTCGTCGAGGCCCACCGCGAGGCACGAAGGCAAGCCGGTGTGGAGATCGCGCCGAATGCTCGTCGGTCGCTTGAGGAGCAGCTTCTGGCGATCCAAGCCCGCCTCAAGCCGGCTCACCGCATGCTCCGCCGTCTTCAGCGTGTTGGGCCGCAAGTGCTGGCCGCCCTCTGGCCCGGCGAGGCGATTCCCCGTACCCCTAGTCGGACTGCCGACTGGCTGGAGGTAGCGGTTGGCCGCTTTGAGGCCTGGAAGGCTTCTGCAGCTCGGTCAGGCGCCAGGCGGGCGCTGGAGTTCGTCAAAGCCTGGTATCCCGAGTTGAGCTTGGACCAGCTGGCCACCTGGCGGCAGGAGGTCGACGAGGAGTTGGAGGCGGTGCGGCCGGATATCATCCAGTGCACCTCGGCAATCACCGACTACACCAACACCAGTGCCTTTGCTCCTGAGGTGGATGATAACGGCATTGCTCAGCCGGAGGAGTGGTTCGGGCTGAACCCGGCGGATGGTGAGGACTCGGCGGAGGAGATCGATTCCAGCGACGAGGGCGAAGAGGAGGAGGGAGAGGATGGTGCCGTGCCAGACGGTGGAGTAGCCGGCCAGCCTCAACTTGATCGTGCCTCCAGCAATGAGGCGCGTGCAAGCGCGCCGCCTGCAGCCGGTGATAATCAAGCCGAGACTCGCCAGCCGGCCACTCCTCCCGCCGGTACTGCCGCCTCCACCAACCAGCCCGGCTCGCCTGTTGCGCCCTTAGCCTGATCCGCCGCCTTTGCTTTCCTGTTTATTGCTCTTCGAACAATATTTTGTTAAGTTTGCGCAGTTCCACCCACTTGGGGTTTATTCAAATTATGTTGACTGCCGGCCTGTCGAAGGCCTTTTGTGTAAATATAATCATGCATGTGTTTGGCTTCCAATAGTTCTTGCTTTTCATCCTTTGGCTGTTTCCTTTGCCGCCCTCCCTTGGTCGCTGCCTTCCCAGCCGGACAGCTGCTCTGCAGTCTGTGGCTGGAGAAGTGCTTGGCCGGTTGGGAGGGCGAGTACTCTAGCTTTATTGGATTGTAGCAAAGTGAATGGGAAGCCGGCCAGCCGGCTATTCTGTCAGCCGGTAGGCGTGGTGGGAGGCCGGCTTGTGTTATATAGGTTCGTTAGTCCTTAGCCATTTTTCGTGTGGGCATCCTTTCCTGCCTTTGGCTCTTGCCAGTCAGACAGTCAGTTCTTCGAGCTGCGACTTTCACTAAGAGAGGGCTCGGGTGCCGGCACACTACTTGTCTGACTGCAGGTAGAACTTTAATATAACTCAAGGCGACAAGTCCCCGAGCCGACTTGTCGAACCCGGTGCCGGACAGAAAATCAAATGTAATAGTACATTCATAGGTATGACACTCGTCATTCATAGATAAAAGAGGGTAGTCCCCGAGTGCGCCTCGGGGGGCCCGTTGTCTTGTAGTTAATACAAAAGGTAGCGTGGTACATACTGCTTTTAACTGTAAAATCTTCTCAGGAGATTGGCGTTCCATGGTCGTTCCGACTCCTTGCCGGAATCATCCCTCTTGCGTGCCTTCGGCTTCTATGCGTCGATCAAGTAGTAGGAGTTGTTGCCTAGGGCCTTGCTGATGACGAATGGGCCTTCCCAAGGGGCCGAGAGCTTGTGCTGGCCGGCTGTTCGCTGGATCAGCCGGAGCACAAGATCGCCTTCTTGGAAGGATCTTGGCTTGACCTTTCGGTTGTGGTAATGGCGCAAACCCTGCTGGTAGATGGTAGACCGGCTGAGTGCTAACAGCCGGCCCTCTTCCAGCAGGTCAACACCGTCTTCTCGCGCTTCCTTGGCCTCCGCTTCTGTGTACATGGTGACCCGAGGCGAGTCGAACTCGATGTCAGTTGGGATGACAGCCTCGGCACCATATACAAGGAAGAAAGGAGTGAAGCCGGTTGACTTGTTCGGGGTAGTACGCAGACTCCAGAGGATACCCGGCAGCTCATCGAGCCAGCAGCCGGCCGAACGCTCGAGTGGTACGACCAGTCGGGGCTTGATGCCGGAGAGGATGAGGCCGTCTGCTCGCTCGACTTGGCCGTTTGACTGCGGGTGGGCAACGGACGCTAAGTCTAGTCGGATGCCCTGTGCCGCGCAGAAACGTGCCAGTGCTCCCTTGGCAAAATTCGTGCCGTTGTCGGTGATGATGCTGTGTGGTATACCATACCGGGTGGTGATATCTGCGATGAATGTCATGACAGTCGGCCCGTTCAGCTTCTTGATTGGCTTCGCTTCAATCCACTTGGTGAATTTGTCCACGGCGACAAGCAGATGTGTCATGCCGCCGCGCACCGTCTTGAATGGGCCCACCATGTCCAGCCCCCAGACGGCAAAGGGCCAGGTGAGGGGGACGGTCTTGAGTGCAGAAGCCGGCAGGTGTTGCTTGGAGCTGAAGACTTGGCACCCTTTGCAGCATTTGACTAATTCCTTGGCGTCTTCCAAAGCAGCCGGCCAGAAGAAACCATGGCGGAAAGCTTTGGCGACAAGTGATCTTGAGGCCGCGTGGTGGCCGCATTCGCCTTGGTGGATATCCTTGAGGATTGCTATGCCCTTCTCTGGCTCGACGCAGCGCTGGAAGACTCCAGTGACGCTACGCTTAATAAGTTCTCTGTTTATTATTGTGTATGCTCCGGCTCGGCGTTGAACTTGTCTTGCCGAGATCTCATCAGTCGGCAGCTCTCTGTTTACTAGAAAGTTGAGGATGGGTTGGGCCCATGATGGAGCTGTGACTTCTTCTATTGTCAATACGGCTACCGTGACCCGGGTGGGTGGGTTGGGTGGTGAAGAGTTGGAGTCGGCCACCGCCTGTTGTGTCGTTGCAGTCCCCGGGCCGACAGCTGCAGTCTGTGGGCCGGGTTCTGAAGTCCCCGAGCCGGGTGCGACTACGGCAGTCCCCGGGCCGCCTGTCGAAGTCCCCGAGCCGCCTGCTGGGTTCCCCAAGTCGGATCCGACTGCATCAGGGGCAGGCGGTACGAAGATGGAGTCTGATTCTGGGGACGGCTTGACAGACGGTTTGAGGAGGCGTTGGAGAGAGACGCCAGTTGGTATAGCTTGTGGGGTGGAGCCGATCCGTGCCAGGGCATCTGCTTGCTCATTGTCGGCCCATGGCACGTGGAGGAACTCGCATCCTTCAAACTATCCGCTGATTTGCTGGACGAGGAATCGATAGCTCGCCATGTTTGCGTCCTTGGCGTC
Organism: Aegilops tauschii subsp. strangulata; assembly: GCF_002575655.3. Classification (NCBI taxonomy): domain Eukaryota; kingdom Viridiplantae; phylum Streptophyta; class Magnoliopsida; order Poales; family Poaceae; genus Aegilops; species Aegilops tauschii. The sequence continues at coordinate 82,116,598 of NC_053041.3, forward strand.
CCAGTCGCCGGATGACTGCTGGACTACCAAATCCGAGTCGCCATAGCACAGGATCCGGCGTATGCCGAGCTCTTTGGCTAGCCGGAGCCCGTGTATGAGCGCTTTGTACTCGGCCACATTGTTGGAGGCGGCAAAATGAATTTGCAGTGTGTATCTGAGTTTGTCGCCCTTGGGAGAGGTGAGGACGATGCCGGTTCCCAAGCCGGTGCGTATCTTGGATCCATCGAAGTGCATCCGCCAATGAGTGGAGTCGGGAGCCGGCGGTAGGTACTGGGTCTCAGCGCAGTCGACAAGGAAGTCGGCCAATGCTTGGGACTTGATGGCGGTGCGAGGCTGGTAGAAGAGCGTGTAAGGAGCCAGCGCAATGGCCCACTTAGTCACCCGGCCGGATGCATCCCGGCTGCCTATGATCTCGGCAAGCGGGGCAGTGCATACGACCGTGATGGGATGCTCCTGAAAGTAGGGCTTCAGCTTCTTGGCGGCAATGTACACTCCATAGCACATCTTCTGATAGTGCGGGTAGTTTTGCTTCGAGGTGGACAGTACTTCGCTCAAATAATATACCGGCCTCTGGACTAACTGAGCCCAGCCTTCTTCTGGGCGTTGGACCACGATAATTGTACTGATCACTCGGCTAGTCGCGGCAATGTAAAGGAGCATGGGCTCTTTCTCAGTCGGCGCTGCCAGGACAGGCGGTGTGGTCTGCATCTTCTTCAACTCGTGGAAAGCTTGGTCTGCTTGGTCGTTCCACTCGAAGTGGGTGGACTTCTTCATGAGTCGGTACAGGGGGAGAGCCTTGTCCCCTAGCCGGCTGATAAAGCGGTTTAGGGAGGCCAGGCACCCGGTAAACTTCTGAACGTCTCGCAGCTTGGTAGGAATCTCCATTCTCTTTATGGCCTTGATCTTCACTGGGTTGCACTCGATGCCACGTTCGGAGACCAAAAAGCCTAGAAGCTGGCCGGCTGGTACTCCGAACACGCATTTCTCAGGGTTGAGCTTGATCTGAAACCGGCGCAAGTTGGCAAATGTTTCTCTGAGGTCTTCCAGCAGGGTGCCGCGCTTCTCCTTCTTCACCACAATATCGTCTACATAGACGTGGGCATTTCTGCCGAGTTGCTTGAGGAGGCATTTCTGCATGCAACGCTGAAAAGTGGCACCGGCATTTCTCAAGCTGAATGTCATAGTCAGGTAGCAGAAAGCTCCGAATGGTGTGATGAAGGCGGTCTTCAGGCGGTCGGCTGGATCCAACTTGATCTGGTGGTAGCCTGAGTAAGCATCCAAGAAACTCAACAGCTCGCATCCGGCTATGGAGTCTATCACTTGATCGATTCGTGGTAAGGCAAACGGATCTTTGGGGCAGGCTTTGTTGAGGCTGGTGTAATCTATACACATACGCCATTTATTGTTTTTCTTCAACACCAGGACCGGGTTGGCAAGCCATTCTGGAAAAAACTCCTCCATAATGAAGCCGGCTGCCAAGAGCCGGGCTATCTCTTCTCCTACCATCCTTCTCTTCTCGTCTGACAGTCGGTGGAGAGGTTGCTTGACTGGTTTTGCGTCCGCTCGAACGTGTAGCTTGTGCTCGGCGAAATCCTTCGGAACACCCGGCATGTCCTTTGGGGACCATACAAAGATGTCCCGATTCTCACGGAGGAAGTCGACGAGCTCGCCTTCCTATTTGCTGTCCAGGTTTGCACCAATGACAGCAAACCTCTCCGGGTTCTTCGGGTCCAGAGGTATCTTCTTTGTTTCCTTGGCCGGCTGGAAGGAGCCTTGAGCATCATATTCCTTGGGGTCAGGGGACAGGGCCGGCTGCTTGTCGGCCATGGCCACGACTCGGTCCAGCATCTTCTTCTCTTCAGCAATCACGAGGGACTCGGCCAGCCGGCTGCTGGCTGCAGCACACTCGGAGGATTTCTTGTAGTCTCCGGCTATGGTGATGATCCCCTTTGAACTCGGCATCTTCATCTTGAGGTAGGCGTAGTGGGGCACAGCCATGAACCTGGCCAGGGCAGGTCGGCCAAGAAATGCGTGGTAAGGGCTCTCTAGATCCACTACTTCAAACCAGACCGCTTCTCGGCGGAAGTGATCCTTGTCTCCAAAGAGAACATCCATCTTGATCTTGCCGATTGGGGAACAGGACAGGCCGGGTACGATGCCATGGAACACAGTCCGGCTTGGCATGAGTTGCTTTGTCTTGAGGTTCAACTTCTCCATGGTGTCGCGGTACAGTATGTTGATGCTGCTTCCACCGTCAATCAGCACACGGGAGAAACGGGCAGCTCGCCTTTCTGTCACGAGGGTGGCGTCCAACACCAATGCATAAGAGGCGGGAGACGGCACCACATCTGGGTGATCAGCCCGGCTCCAGCTGATAGGCTTCTCAAACCAATGCATAAACTCGGGGTTGCTGGAGGCGACCGCGTTGACTTCTTGGTGCTGTCGGCGCCGACTGCGCCTGTCTTCAATTTGGCTTGTGAAGACGACGTAGGCGGCGTGCTCATCTGGGAACTCATCTTGAATGGCTCCGACTGCTGGCCGAACAGCCGGCTGCTGAGGGGATGGAGGCGGCGGGCCAGCAGGTGGAGGCGGCAGCAGCCCTTCGCCCTTGGAGATCCGCGTGAGCCAATGGCACTTCCGGGTCGTGTGGTTGGACGGCTTCGCGCCAATGTGGAACTTGCAGGGGGCATCAAGGGTTTGCTCGTAGGAGAAAGCCGGCTGCCAAGCCGGCCTGCCGCCCTTCTACTTCTTGGGCGCGTGCCGCTCTTCGGGCTGTTCGTCTTCGACGGTGGCTACTTGCCGACTGGTGGAAGGTGGCATAGGGGCCTTGCGCTTGTTGTCATTCTCGTAAGGGCGTCGGTTGGAGTCACCAGCCGGCGTCTTGGGAGCCGGAGCGAGCACCTTTCCAGAGGCATCCACTCGAAGCTCGGTCTTCATCGAAGAGTCGGCCGTGGCGTACTTGTCTGCTATGATCAGCAGCTCGTCGAGGGTAGTCGGCTCGTCGCAAAGGAGTCAGCGCTTGAGGAGGGTGCCCTCTAGGCACCCGGCGGTGAAGTACTCTATGGCTTGAACCTCGTGCACCCCCTCGCAGGAGTTGCGGAGCTCGGCCCAACGCGTGAGGTAGTCGCGAGTTGATTTGCTGGGCCCTTGGATGCACAAGGAAAGCTGGCGGGGCTTGGGAGGCCGCTTGTATGTGCTGGTGAAGTTGCGGATGAAGACTTCCGTGAAGTCTAGCCAGCTGTTGACGCTATAGGGCTTGAGGCTGTTCAACTAGGTGCGTGCCGTGCCTTGAAGCATGAGCGGGACGTACTTCACGGCAACGCGCCCGTTGCCGTTTGCTATGCTGACTGCGGTGGAGTAGTCGATCAACCAGTCTTTCGGCTTGACGGAGCCGTTGTATTTTGGCGTGTCTCTTGGGAGCGAGAACCCTTTGGGGAAGGGCTCGTCGCAGATGCGGGGGCCAAAGCAAGGCGGGCCGACATCATCTTCTTCTTCTAGCGCCAGGGATCGCGCTAGGCGGTCGATCCGGTGGCTGGCATCATTCTCGCCGACTCCTTCGCGGTGGCCTAGTCGGCCGCCGAGAGTCGGATGCGTGACAGGCGGCGGGGTGGGATATCTCTCCCCACGAGGCGGGGGAGGAGGCGGATTGCCTTGTCATTCCACAGCTCGGGGGCGGCCTTCTGCGTCGCGCTCAATGGTGAGCCGAGTCCGACTGTGGTTAGCAGCCGACTCCTTGTCTTTTCTTGCGCAGGCGCTGCTTGCAGTCGGCGTCCGGGATGTCGCGCCGTGCTCTCGGCGTGGGGGAGGACTTTCAGCGCGGGCGCCGGCTTCATGCCGCTCTGCGGCCGCGTCGATCAGCTGCTGGATGCGTCTAGTCATGTAGGGGAGCTCATCGGCCCCCAGCCCGTTCAGCTCGTCTACGGCCGCCTGAGCGGCACGCAGGTTCTCGAGTGGCGTGGCGTAGACTGGGCGGTCTACTCCCAGCATGCTGGCGATGGCCGCGCCGCGCTTCTTGACGATGCCGGCTCGGCTCGGCCCGCCAGGAGGCGGTGTACCGAAGGCGGCGCGGTCGACTTCGCGCTGGTGAGCCTCAGTGAGGCGTCTCATGGATGCTATCTTCTGGCCTTCCGCGACGAGGGCGAGGCGGCGTGCCTCCAGTGTCTCGGCGTCGGTGTCGGCCGGGATGGGGACGGACAAGTCGTGCAGCGCCGCATGTAGGGCGTCGTGGGCGTTCTCGCCTGAGACGGCACCGTGGCTGATGACCAGCACCTCAGTGATAGCGCTGCTAGCACTGTCGGCTCGAGAGAGAGGGTCGTCGATGATCACCACGTTGGTGGGGAAGGCGTCAAGCGATGCCGTGTCGGAGTCGACCAGCATCGGGTCGGTGGAGCCGACCGACTCCAAGTCCACAGCAAGCTCGCTGGAGACGTGAAGCTGGTCGAGGAGGCTGACGAGGCGGCTCTTGGGGCAGTCTGTGCCCGCGTCGGACATAGGCTCGTCGGAGATGCGAGCCTCTCCAAGAAGATCGACGAGGCAGCTTGCCGCACAGGCGTCGTTGACGCCTTGCAGCGTGGCGGGCTGGCTACGCTCGCGGGGGAGGAAAAGGGTTCCCGTCCAGAACAGGTCTCCAGACGACGGTGCACCTGGCCCCACGGTGGGCGCCAAATGTCGAGTGGTAGGTGCAATATATGCCAACGGGTGGCTTATTATTGTGGGAGCCAGTAAGACATCGCCGGTGCCTGGAAACGGGATAAGGCGAAGACATGCACGCCGGCGGATCTTACCCAGGTTCGGGGCTCTCCGTGGAGATAACACCCCTAGTCCTGCTCTGCGGGGTCTCCGCATGATCACTAGATCAACACAAGTAGCTACAAGTGCTCCTTGAGCTGTTTGGCTAGACGAGAAGAAGGGCAAGGCTAGCTCTCCTCTTCTCTCTATGTGGTGTGTAAAACTATCTTAGAGATCCACCCTTTGCATGGGTGCCCTGGGGGGTTTATATAGGCCTACCCCCCAGGGATACAATGGTAATCCGGCTGGGCGCAGGTCCCAGCCGTCAGTGTCTGTGTTCGCTGGCTTCTCCGCCGGCCGTTGGGGCCCGCCGACTGGTGGGTCCCGCCGGCTGCCGGCCTCTTGGCCGAGAGGCCGGCCCCACCGCCTGGGGGTCTTGTCGATGGCTGGTTACTGTTGCCTCGCCCCTGATGACGAGGGCTTTGTCGAGGTAAGCATGGCTACAGTGCCGCCGCCTGGCGGGCTCTCACTGTAGCCTTACCTTGTCTTGTCTTCCTTAATGATACACATACTTCGAGGGAGGGAGGTAGCCGGCTATTGGGAGCCGGCTACGCCCCAGGCCGACTAGGGGAGGCCTGGCCGCCTTCGAGCGTCTCTCTGGCTGAAGGGGCCCGCCGCCCGCGGGCCGTACTGGCGCCTGTCGTGGGTGGCTCCACGGTCAACATGGCAACAGTGCCATGCCGGACGGGGGATGGCTGACCCGTACGGCGCACTGTGGCCATGCGTGCTTCGAGATTTGGGGGTGGCAGGCTGTACTGTGGCCACGCCCCGTCTCATCACCGTTATGTGGGTGCAGCCCTTGAGGGTGCAATCTTGGCCAGCTTCCGGGAGTCGGTCTTCTTGCGGCCGGCTTTTGGGAGTCGGTCTTCTTGTGGCCGGCCTCTGGGAGTCGGTCTTCTTATGGCCGGCTTCTGGGAGTCGGCCATCTTATGGTTATCTTCGGGAAGGTTTTTGAGGTCGGGTCGCCTTCCGGTAGTCGGCCTGTGAGATAGCCGTCCAGGGGAAGGCGGCCCTGTGTTTTGGATGCTTGAAGGCCCGATCGGCCTGATAATTTTTCAAAGAGCCAGGGGGAGTCGGTTAGGCTACCCGTGGCCTTTTACTCCGACATGGTTCGTCTAGCGAACTCCAATATGGAATTTTGCATGCATCACATAACACTCCTAAAGGCATGGTAAAGGGATAATCATAAAGGCTTAATGAAACTCTAGAATCATGAGGAAAATATTTAAACTTCTTTGTGAATGTTTCTGTAAGGTTGAGATATTGAATGCACTCATCTGCGATGAAGGGAGCGAGCTCGGGGTTGTGAATAAATTGCTCGAATTCCTCCTTGATACCCGCACCTTCCATGAATTCATTACATGGCTATAAGCATGATTTGGTAGCGGCATCCTGCATAGAGCTTGCACTTGGCTCGACATAAGACCGTCGTATTGAACCACTACTCGATGATGCCTCCGAGGATCTCCTCCATGAAGAACTTCTTCCAAAAGGTACATTTTATTCGCGTACAAATTTCTGAAATATTTGGTCACAAAATTTTGTCAACAAAACTTCGCAAGATTGATAGCAACTACTCATAAGGACGCCTAGAGGCCATATCAAGCATTCAAACTACTTAGAACTCTAAGAATTCAACATGCAAGACCATTTACAGCAGCACCAAGAGTAGCTAGTTATTCAAAATATAAACCACTAAAGCAAAAACTAATTGGAGCAATGGAGGTGTCACATACCAAGTAGCAATCCCCCAAAACAGTTTCGGAAATGGAGCTTTGAACAAAAGAGATCGAATCCACGGGTTTGAGAGCAAGAGCACGAGGGAGAGAGCAATGGTGATTTTTGTCTGGAGGTAGGAGATGACATGGGCAAAAGGGATAAGTGAGGGCACCCACGTGGGGACCACAACCCACCAGGGCGTGCCTGAGGTTGCTGACGTGCCCTGGTGTCTTGTGGAAACCAGGTGCACCCCCCTCTGATGTTATTTGTACCAGAAATTCTCAAATATTCTGAAAAGATTTGTATTAATTTTCAGGGCATTCTGAGAACTTTTATTTTCGACCATTTTTTTACTGCATGGAAAAATCAGAAAACATGCTAAACATGGCATTTTATTTTAGTTGACCAATAAAAAACAGAAAGCGAAAGGTGGGAGCAGAAGATTGTGCCTACTAAATTCATCAACTTCATACCTCTTGCTTCCTCTTGAGCATGCGCTGGGTTTCCTTGAAGAGGAAAGGGTGATGCAGCAAAGTAGCGTAAGTATTTCCCTCAGTTTTTGAGAACCAAGGTATCAATCCAGTAGGAGACTACACGCAAGTCGCCTAGTACCTGCACAAACAATCAAGAACCTTGCAACCAATGCGATAAAGGGGTTGTCAATCCCTTCACGGCAACTTGCAAAAGTGAGATCTGATAAAGATAATAAGATAAATATTTTTGGTATTTTTGTTGTATAGATTGGAAAGTAAAGATTGCAAAATAAAATAAATAGTAAACTAGAATTGTAGATCCGAAACTTATATGATGGAAAATAGACCCGGGGGCCATAGGTTTCACTAGTGGCTTCTCTCATGATAGCATATATTACGGTGGGTGAACAAATTACTGTCGAGCAACTGATAGAAAAGCGCATAGTTATGAAAATATCTAGGCATGATCATGAACATAGGCATCACGTCCGTGTCAAGTAGACCGAAACAATTCTGCATCTACTACTATTACTCCACACATTGACCGCTATCCAGCATGCATCTAGAGTATTAAGTTCATAAGAACAGAGTAACGCATTAGGCAAGATGACATGATGTAGAGGGATAAACTCAAGCAATATGATATAAACCCCATCTTTTTATCCTCGATGGCAACAATACAATACGTGCCTTGCTAACCCTGCTGTCACTGGGAAAGGACACCGCAAGATTGAACCCAAAGCTAAGCACTTCCCCCATTGCAAGAAAGATCAATCTAGTAGGCCAAACTAAACCAATAATTCGAAGAGACTTGCAAAGACACTAAATCATGCATATAAGAATTCAGAGAAGAATCAAATGTTGTTCATAGATAATTTTGATCATAATCCCACAATTCATCGGATCTCGGCAAACACACCGCAAAAAGTATTACATCGAATAGATCTCCAAGAACACCGAGGAGAACTTTGTATTGAGAACCAAAGAGAGAGAAGAAGCCATCTAGCTAATAACTATGGACCCGAAGGTCTGTAATAAACTACTCACACATCATCGGAGAGGCTATGGTGTTGATGTAGAAGCCCTCCATGATCGAATCCCCCTCCGGCAGATCACCGGAAAAGGCCCCAAGATGGGATCTCACGGGTATAGAAGGTTGCGGCGGTGGAAAAGTGGTTTCGTGGATCTCCTGGATCTTTTCAGGGTATAAGAGTATATATAGGCGAAAGAAGTAGGTCGGTGGAGCTACAAGGGGCCCACGAGGGTGGGGGGCGTGCCTACCCCCCTGGGCGCACCCTCCTGCCTAGTGGCTGCCTCGTTGCGTCTCTGACCTCCACTCCAGGTCCCTGGATTGCGTTTGTTCCAAGAAAGATCCTCGCGAAGGTTTCATTCCGTTTCGTTCCGTTTGGATTCCGTTTGATATTCCTTTTCTGCGAAACACTGAAATAGGCAAAAAACAACAACTGGCACTGGGCTCCGGTTAATAGGTTAGTCCCAAAAATAATATAAAAGAGCATATTAAAGCCCATGAAACATCCAAAACAGATAATATAATAGCATGGAACAATAAAAAATTATAGATAAATTGGAGACGTATCAGCATCCCCAAGCTTAATTCCTGCTTGTCCTCGAGTAGGTAAATGATAAAAACAGAAATTTTGATGTGGAATGCTACCTAACATAATTTCCAATGTAATTTTATTTATTGTGGCATGAATGTTCGGATCCATAAGATTCGAAATAAAAGTTTAATATTGACATGAAAACAATAATACTTCAAGCATACTAATAAAGCAATCATGTCTTCTCAAAATAACATGGCCAAAGAAAGTTATCCCTACAAAATCATATAGTCTGGCTATGCTCTATATTCATCACACAAAATATTTAAATCATGCACAACCCCGATGACAAGCCAAGCAATTGTTTCATGCTTTTGATGTTCTCAAACTTTTTCAATCTTCACACAATACATGAGCGTGAGCCATGGACATAGCACTATAGGTGGAATAGAATGGTGGTTGTGGAGAAGACAAAAAGGAGAAGATAGTCTCACAGCAACTAGGCGTATCAACGGGCTATGGAGATGCCCATCAATAGATATCAATGTGAGTGAGTAGGGATTGCCATGCAATGGATGCACTAGAGCTATAAGTGTATGAAAGCTCAACAAAAGAAACTAAGTGGGTGTGCATCCAACTTGCTTGCTCACGAAGACCTAGGGCAATTTGAGGAAGCCCGTCATTGGAATATACAAGCCAAGTTCTATAATGTAAAATTCCCACTAGTATAAAAGTGACAACATAGGAGACTCTCTATCATGAAGATCATGGTGCTACTTTGAAGCACAAGTGTGGTAAAAGGATAGTAGCATTGTCCCTTCTCTCTTTTTTCTCTCATTTTTTATTTTTTATTTGGGCCTTTCTCTTTTTTTTATGGCCTCCATTTTTTCGTTCGGAGTCTCATCCCAACTTGTGGGGGAATCATAGTCTCCATCATCCTTTCCTCACTGGGACAATGCTCTAATAATGATGATCATCACACTTTTATTTACTTACAACTCAAGAATTACAACTCAATACTTAGAACAAAATATGACTCTATGTGAATGCCTCCGGCGTTGTACCGGGATGTGCAATGAATCAAGAGTGACATGTATGAAAATCAAGAACGGTGGCTTTGCCACAAATACGATGTCAACTACATGATCTTGCAAAGCAATATGACAATGATGGAGCGTGTCATAATAAACGGAACGGTGGAAAGTTGCACGGCAATATATCTCGGAATGGCTATCGAAATGCCATAATAGGCGGGTATGGTGGCTGTTTTGAGGAAGGTATATGGTAGGTGTATGATACCGGTGAAAGGTGCACGATATTAGAGAGGCTAGCAATGGTGGAAGGATGAGAGTGCGTATAATCCATGGACTCAACATTAGTCATAAAGAACTCACATACTTATTATAAAAATCTATTAGTTATTGAAACGAAGTACTACGCACATGCTCCTAGGTGGATAGATTTGTAGGAAAAGACCATCGCTCGTCCCCGACTGCCACTCATAAGGAAGACGATCAATAAATAAATCATGCTCCAACTTCATCACATAACGGTTCACCATACGTGCATGCTACGGGAATCACAAACTTTAACACAAGTATCTCTCAAATTCACAACTACTCAACTAGCATGACTCTAATATCACCATCTTCATATCTCAAAACAATCATAAGGAATCCAACTTCTCATAGTATTCAATGCACTTTATATGATAGTTTTTATTATACTCATCTTGGATGCTCATCATATTAGGACTAATTTTACAGCCAAAGCAAATTACCATGCTGTTCTAAAAGACTCTCAAAATAATATAAGTGAAGCATGAGAGATCAATAATTTCTATAAAATAAAACCACCACAATTCCCTAAAAAGATATAAGTGAAGCACTAGAGCAAAATTATATAGCTCAAAAGATATAAGTGAAGCACATAGAGTATTCTAATAAATTCTGATTCATGCGTATCTCTCCAAAAGGTGTGTAACACAAGGATTATTGTGGTAAACTAAAAAGCAAAGACTCAAATCATACAAGACGCTCCAAGCAAAACACATATCATGTGGTGAATAAAAATATAGCCTCAAGTAAAGTTACCGATAGACGAAGACGAAAGAGGGGATGCCTTCCGGGGCATCCCCAAGCTTAGGCTTTTGGTTGTCCTTGAATTTTACCTTGGGGTGCCTTGGGCATCACCAAGCTTAGGCTCTTTCCACTCCTTATTCCAAAATCCATCAAATCTTTACCCAAAAACTTGAAAACTTCACAACAAAAACTTAAACAGAAAATCTCATGAGCTTCGTTAGTGTAAGAAAACAAACCACCACTTTAAGATACTGTAATGAACTCATTCTTTATTTATATTAGTGTTAAACCTACTGTATTACAACTTCTCTATGGTTCATACCCCCCGATACTAGCAATAGATTCATCAAAGTAAGCAAACAACACACGAAAAACAGAATCTGTCAAAAACAGAACAGTCTGTAGTAATCTGTATCAAACGAGTACTTCTGGAACTCCAAAAATTCTGAACGAAAATTTTGGACGTGAGTAATTTGTCTATTAATCATCTGAAAAAATAATCAACCTATAAACACTCTCCAGTAAAAAATGGCAGATAATCTCGTGAGCTCTAAAGTTTGTGTTTTTTACAGCAAGATCGCAAAGACTTCACCCAAGTCTCCCAAAGGTTCTACTTGGCACAAACACTAATTAAAACATAAAACCACATCTAAACAGAATCTAGATGAATTATTTATTACTAAACAGGAACAAAAAACAAGGAACAAAAATAAATTGGGTTGCCTCCCAACAAGCGCTATCGTTTAACGCCCCTAGCTAGGCATAAAAAAAGAATTGATCTAGGTATTATCATCTTTGGTATGCAATCCATATGTGGCTCTCATAATAGATTCATATGGTAATTTTATTTTATTTCTAGGAAAGTGTTCCATGCCTTTCCTTAATGGAAATTGGAATCTAATATTTCCTTCTTTCATGTCAATAATTGCACCGATCGTTCTAAGGAAAGGTCTACCAAGAATAAGAGGACATGTAGGATTGCAATCTATATCTAGAACAATGAAATCTACGGGCACATAATTCCTATTTGCAACAATAAGAACATCATTAATCCTTCCCATAGGTTTCTTAATGGTGGAATCCGCAAGATGCAAATTTAAAGAACAATCATCAAATTCACGAAAACCTAACACATCACACAAAGTTTTGGGAATCGTGGAAACACTAGCACACAAATCACATAAAGCATATCATTCATGATATTTAATCTTAATTTTAATAGTAGGTTCCCACTCATCATAAAGCTTTCTAGGGATAGAAACTTCTAATTCAAGCTTTTCTTCATAAGATTGCATTAAAGCATCAACGATATGTTTAGTAAAGGCCTTATTTTGGTCATAAGCATGAGGAGAATTTAACACGAATTGCAACAAGGAAATACAATCTATCAAAGAGCAATTATCATAATTAAATTTCATGAAATCCAAAATAGTGGGTTCATTGCTATGTAAAGTTTTGACCTCTTCAATCCCACTTTTATTAATTTTTGCATCAAGATCTAGAAACTCCGAATCATTGGGACGTCTTTTAACTAAAGTTGACTCATATCCAGTCCCATCTTTATAAAGATTCATATTGGAAAACAAAGATTTAATAGGATACACATCAATCACTTTTAGATCTTCATCATTATTATCATGAAAATTAGGAGAACACGCTTTCACAAAGCAATCCTTTTTAGCACGCATCCTAGTGGTTCTTTCTTTGCACTCATCAATGAAAATTCTTATGGCTTTGAGGGACTCATTGATCTCATGCTTAGGTGGAATAGATCTAAGTTTCAAAGAATCAACATCAAGAGAAATTCTATCCACGTTCCTAGCCAACTCATCAATCTTAGGCAATTTTTATTCAAGCAAAGCATTGAAATTCTTTTGTGAATTCATAAATTCTTTAACATTAGTTTCAAAATCAGAAGGCATCTTATTAAAATTTCCATAAGAGTTTTTGTAGGAATTACCATAATTATTAGAGGAATTACTAGGGAACGTCCTAGAATTAGAGTTTCCTCTATGCGCGTTATTACCAAAGTTGTTCCTACCAACAAAATTCACATCCAAGGATTCATTATTATTCTCAATCAAAGCGGACAAAGGCACATCATTAGGATCAGAAGAAACACTCTTATTAGCAAACAATTTCATAAGTTCATCCATCTTTCCACTCAAAACATTAATCTCTTCTATCGCATGAACCTTTTTACTAGTGGATCTTTAGGTATGCCATTGAGAATAATTAAGCATAATATTATCTAGGAGTTTAGTAGCTTCTCCTAAAGTGATTTCCATAAAAGTGCCTCCCGCAGCCGAATCTAAAAGATTTCTAGAAGCAAAATTCAATCTGGCATAATTTTTTTGTATAATCATCCATAAATTCAAACCATGTGTAGGGCAATTACGTATCATTAATTTCATCCTCTCCCAAGCTTGTTCAACATGCTCATGATCAAGTTGCTTAAAATTCATAATATCATTTCTAAGAGAGATGATCTTAGCGGGAGGAAAATACTTAGAGATAAAAGCATCTTTGCACTTATTCCATGAATCAATACTATTTTTAGGCAAAGAAGAGAACCAAGTTTTAGCACGATCCCTAAGCGAAAATGGAAATAGCTTCAATTTAACAATATCATTATCCACATCTTTCTTCTTTTGCATATCGCACAAATCAACAAAGTTGTTTACATGGGTTGCGACGTCTTCACTAGGAAGGCCAGAAAATTGATCTTTCATGACAAGATTCAACAAAGCAGCATTAATTTCACAAGATTCAGCATCAGTAATAGGAGCAATCGGAGTACTAATAAAATCATTGTTATTGGTATTGGAAAAGTCACATAATTTAGTATTATCTTGAGCCATCGTGACAAACAATCAATCCAACACACAAGCACAGAAGAAGCAAGCGGAAAGAAGCGGACGGAAAAGGCGTATAAAACGGCAAAGGTGAAGTGGGGGAGAGGAAAATGAGAGGCAAATCGCAAATAATGTAATGCGAGGGAGAAGAGTTTGTGATGGGTACTTGGTATGTCTTGACTTGAGTGTAGATCTCCCCGGCAACGGTGCCAGAAATCCGTCTTGCTTCCTCTTGAGCATGCGTTGGTTTTCCCTTGAAGAGGAAAGGGTAATGCAGCAAAGTAGCGTAAGTATTTCCCTATGTTTTTGAGAACCAAGGTATCAATCCAGTAGGAGACTACACGCAAGTCGCCTAGTACCTGCACAAACAATCAAGAACCTTGCAACCAACGCGATAAAGGGGTTGTCAATCCCTTCACGGCCACTTGCAAAAGTGAGATCTGATAAAGATAATAAGATAAATATTTTTGGTATTTTTGTTGTATAGATTGGAAAGTAAAGATTGCAAAATAAAATAAATAGTAAACTAGAATTGTAGATCGGAAACTTATATGATGGAAAATAGACCCGGGGGCCATAGGTTTCACTAGTGGCTTCTCTCATGATAGTATATATTATGGTGGGTGAACAAATTACTGCCGAGCAATTGATAGAAAAGTGCATAGTTATGAGAATATCTAGGCATGATCATGAACATAGGCATCACGTCCGTGTCAAGTAGACCGAAAGGATTCTGCATCTACGACTATTGCTCCACACATCGACTGCTATCCAACATGCATCTAGTGTATTAAGTTCATAAGAATAGAGTAACGCATTAGGCAACATGACTTGATGTAGAGGGATAAACTCAAGCAATATGATATAAACCCCATCTTTTTATCCTCGATGGCAACAATACAATACGTACCTTGCTGCCCCTGCTGTCACTGGGAAAGGACACCACAAGATTGAACCCAAAGCTAAGCACTTCTCGCATTGCAAGAAAGATCAATCCAGTAGGCCAAACTAAACCGATAATTCGAAGAGACTTGCAAAGATATAAAATCATGCATATATGAATTCAGAGAAGAATCTAATATTGTTCATAGATAATCTTGATCATAATCCCACAATTCATCGGATCTCGGCAAACACACTGCAAAAAGTATTACATCGAATAGATCTCCAAGAACACCGAGGAGAACTTTGTATTGAGAACTAAAGAGAGAGAAGAAGCCATCTAGCCAATAACTATGGACCCGAAGGTCTGTGGTAAACTACTCACAGATTATCAGAGAGGCTATGGTGTTGATGTACAAGCCCTCCGTGATCGAATCCCCCTCCGGCAGATCGCCGGAAAAGGCCCCAAGATGGGATCTCACGGGTACAGAAGGTTGCGGCGGTGGAAAAGTGGTTTCGTGGCTCTCCTAGATGTTTTCAGGGTATAAGAGTATATATAGGCGAAAGAAGTAGGTCGGTGGTGTCGGCGTCCTAGGAACGGGGGTCCCCAGAATTGCCTGCATGCGGCCCACGGCGTTGCTCCACCGGCGGCCCCTGTACGGCCCATCTTCACCAGCAAGCACTCAAGACCCTCGCGAGGGGCCAAGCCTCGCGAGCTGGACGACACAAGACCTCCTCGGGGGTGGCCTCACTAGGCTGGCTCGCGACGGGCAGAGAGATCAAGGCGAGGGGCACCTCGCGAGGTCCCTGTGATGGAATCCATGAAGACCAAGGCCAGGCGGGCGCCAGCGTGCGCAGTGCACTCGTTTCCTCTTTGGTGCTAAAGAGGCAAGCACAGGCGAGGAGTCCCGAGGCATCAGGCATATTGGTGCAACAAGACCAAGACCAGCAGGACGGCAGGATGGAGGTCACCATGGAGCCTAAGACGGCGTCACCACCAGAGCCTTTGGAAGGCGAAGACCACCTTTAGTTAGGATAACTTGCACTAGTTGTATCCCTTCAAAATTGGCCGTTGTTGGATCCCTTCCCGCTCGATATTTGGGAAGAGGACCAGGGCCTCTATAAATAGGACTAGCCACCATAGTAGGAGGCAACTGATCCAGACTCAGGTCATCCTCATCCACACAAGCTCACCGAGCTCAAGAACACCTCTCCTCAGGAGGCTTTTCTTCCCTTGTACTTGTTCATCCTCAGCCCGAGAGGCAATCCACCACACAACACTGGAGTAGGGTATTACACCACATCGGTGGCCCGAACCAGTATAAAACCTGTGTCCCTTGTTCTTCGAGTTTGTTACACTGAGCCTTTAGATCGTGGTGAGCGTGTGAGCTAGGGGGAGGAGAGATCTTCGTGCGCACCCCAGAGTTTGAACCTTAAGGGTTTTGCCGGAACCCGCAATCCGACATTTGGCGCGCCAGGTAGGGGTGCGCTAAAGCTTTCCCTCCATCGATCCACATTCCACCGCACCTGTGGCAGACGCGCGCCGAGCGCCGAGCCGCCCTCGCCGCCCGTGTTGCTCAGACCGCTCCTGTCGGCGGGCCTCCCCGTCGTTCTCCATCACCTGCTGCCAACGCTGCCACTGGCCCGGCGGGAAACGAGCAGCAAGCATCTTCGCTGCACCCCTCGGTGCGGCGAGACGGCCGCACCTCCACCCCATCACTGACTCCGGCCGGCTCATTGTCCCACGCTCGTCGCGCGCCCACAGACGCGCAAGCCGCGCTGCTCATGGCACGCGAGCTCCTGCGCTACCGCCCAGTCGACGACCTCTACGAGGACTGGCTGGATCGCATCGCCGAGCTCGTCAGCGCCGCTGGGGGCTCTCCTGTTCCGTCTCTCTCGCTGCCACGCCCTCCTCCAGCCACGGGTGACGTAGGCCACGGGGCGCCTCTGCCACCTCCGAACCAAGATGACACCCTAGCGCCAAGGCGCGCGCCCCCCGGCGCGACCCACCACGCCAGGCGCCCGTGTGAGAAGAAGGAAGCTGCCAAGAAGTTCCCCGGCCGCAAGAAAACGCTCCTGCGCTCTTGGCGCCACCACGACAAGACCGTGTGTCGCCTGCGGTGGCGGTGCGCGGACATCAAGGGCAGGCTCCGCCCCTGCAAAGGGCCCCGGTGGCCACAGCAGGCTGCCACACCTTCACTCCAGAGCTGCATAGCGTCGTCTGGCCGGGCAAGTTCAAGCCAGACCTGCCTCCTCGCTACGACGGCACCCCCGACCCCACGGAGTTCTTGCAGCTCTATGAGCTGAGCATCCAGGCGTCCAACGGTGACGAGAAAGTCATGGCGAACTGGTTTCTCATGGCTCTCAAGGATGGTGCTCACTCGTGGCTCCTGAACCTGCCCCCGGGTTCAATCTCCTCCTGGGGTGAGATGCGTGACCGCTTCGTCGCCAACTTCCAAGGCTCTCGCGACCGCCCGCCGGCCGCGGGAGACCTACACCGTATCAAGCAGCAGCCAGGGGAGACTCTGCAGAACTACATCCAGCGCTTCAACAACATTCGCCTCAAGATCCCCAAGGTGACGGACGAGGCCATCATTTCAGCGTTTTCCGACGGCGTCCATGACGTCAAGATGAAGGAAGAGCTCGCCATCCACGAGGAGCTATGCACGGCTCTGGAGCTGTTCAACATGGCGACCAAGTGCGCAAGAGCTGAGGAGGGGCGCCTTTCCCTGCTCGAGCTCCCAGCTACTAACCCATAGGAGAAGAAAGCCAAGGCCAAGGACGTGAAGCGCAAGGGGGTGGCCATGCTCGCGGCGGAGCCACATGAAGCGCTGTCGGGACCACCCCGAGTAGTCCAAGAGAAGCCGACCGTTCTACGCCTTCCACAACGTACACAGCCACAACACCAATGACTGTCAAGAGCTCTGGGCCATTCGAGATGGACGCTTCGGTCGACGCCCCGAGCGCAACGACCGGGGCTACGGCCGAGGAGGAGGACAAGGCGGAGGACGCTGGGATGATTGCGGCCCACGCCAGGAGTGGCTCGACCGGCCTCGTGAGGACCGCTGGCAGGACAAGCCTCATGAGGGCGCATGGAGGGATCAGCCTCGCAAGGACTGCCCTAAGGGCAATGCTGGCCTCCCTCCATTGCCGCCACCGCCAAGAAGGAACGATGACCACCATCAGGACGAGGGGGCTGGGGGCTTCTAGGAGCCACGCGCTATTGCCTGCATCTTGGGCGGAGCTCAGGCCCCAACATCCTAGCGCATGTTCAAGTAGTTTGCTCGCGAAGTGAATGCAGCCCTTCCCAGGCTTGAGGCCACGCGCCGGCTCAGGTGGTCCAAGTGCGCCATCACCTTCAGCTCGGCGGATCAGCTCAAATGCGCGGCCACCGCTGGCGCCCTCCCGATGTTGTGCTCGCCCGTCATCAGCAACTTCCAGGTCACCACGACCCTCATCGACAGTGGCGCAGGGCTTAACGTCTTGTCCGTCGAGACATTCGATAGCCTCCAAGTGCCATACGATCAGCTACAGCCTACCAAGCCCTTCTCAGGAGTGACCGACGGCTCCACCACCCCGATAGGGCAGGTCCGCCTCCCTGTCACCCTCGGCCAGCGCGACAACTACCGCACCGAGCTCATCGAGTTCGACGTCGCCCACATCCGTCTGCCGTACAATGCCATCCTCGGGTACCCAATATTGTCCAAGTTCATGGCGGTGACCCACCACGGCTACAATGTCCTCAAGATGCCGGGAAGCGGCGGAATCATCACAGTCCATGCGAAGAAAGAGATGCGGTGTGCTCCCTCGAGCACGCCTTCCAGGCCGCAGCAATCGAAGACCCTGGCAGTGAGGGCACACAGTACCCTCCTGAGGCCATCTCCAAGAAGAAGAAGCAACTACTCCGTGCAGGGCCTCAGGGAGGTGGTGTCTCTAGCAGCGCCGCCTCAGGATCAGTGCCTGCGCCTGGGGCGCCTCCTTCCCTCGCATAGGAAGGCGCGCCCGGCGCTCTCCTCAGGCTGGGCTCAGGGGCTCTCTTCTAGAAGGCCTCAGACCTAGCCAATGTCACGAGGGAGGCGCTCGGGCACCATATGGAGGCGTGCTTTGCTGCATGTTTCCCTCAGGAAGGCCCCAGGCGAGGAGTGCCTGGTGCTCAAGAGTTCATCATCAAGACCACTCAGGAGCTGCAGGATACAAGTGCCATGCGCGGTGACCGCCGCCCACCACCGGGCGCCCCCCCCATCCCGGCGAGGATGGCGGGCTGCGCGTCTGCGTCGACATCCCAGGGCTCAACCGGGCCACATCTCAGGAGCGCTTTTGGCCTTCGCGCGTTGGGCGTTGCGAGGGCCCACCTCACAGCTATGTATGCATGCCCTTTGGCCTGCCGAGAGTGGCAGCCACCTTCCAACGCAACCTATGAAGCATCCTGGCAGCTCGGGAGGCCAGACATCATGCAGTCCTGGCAGAGATGGAGACGACCCTCAAGGAACCACCCGAGCCCCCAGAGCCTCCCGAGGCTCGGGGCCCTGATGGCTCATGAGGAGCGACTCCTTCGTCGCGCGCCATTGGCTACTTCAACACTCCTTCGACAACGGAACTAGGTGACATTTTCGAAGTTTATCCAGCTGGGAGCGCCCCTCGGGCTGCATTATTCCCAGGTCGCATGGGCCTGTCCCTGCGGCATGTATCCTTTTGCATCTTTAGCTTACTCTACTGGGGGCGCCCCTCGGGCTGCATCATCCAAAGCCGCTCGGGTCCGTCCCAGTGGCATGTGCGTGTATCGTTCTTTCATCTATCTAAGCTAGTTTGCTTCCTTGCATGAATTATCTATGGTTATCACTCGCCTGCCTGGTACTTCGATACCGTGAGGGTCGTACGCCCTTGCAAGCCCACCCACGACCGCCTCATGATCGAGGACTGGCACGGCGTCTGTGAGGGCCTGTCCCTGCAATGTTGCTAAATCCAAGAGGCCGAGCTCTGGCTCGCGGGCCTGCCCCGCACACGTCACCTCCCGTGGCCCTTGGTGCCTTGTTCTCACGCAAGCCAATCATGGATGGGCAAGCCAGGGCGCGCGGCCCGGCGCCTCGCCACCACGGGAGCCGCGCGCCGATCGTCTTTCTTCAGGATCCTTCGCATGAGAAGACTAGGCACGGTGCCTGTGCTCGGGTCCACCCCTGCAGCGTCGATAAACCCAACGGCTGAGCTCTGTCTGGCGGGCCGGCCCCGTTCGCGTCACCTTCTGGGGTCGTTGGTGCTTGGCCTTCTCATGCGATAGCCTCAGGAGCTTCGCTCGGCGCAGGTTGCCTAACCATCTTGCAGGACCACCGCAGTCATCAAGAATCAAGACCAGGCGCAACCCGCCTTGAGGTAGGGCCTCATGAGTCCCGCGCTGGCTCATGAGTGCCCAGACACACCTCGTCTAGCCCTGCCATGCAAGCCACGTGCCAGGGCGGGGCTGTACACGCCCCAGGGGCTCCACTCAGAGGGAGCCCTCACCCACGCACCAGTGGAAGCACCATGCTCCGCGCTGGCAGTCGACACGGCCGAGGAGCGGTTATGCCCGTGCAAGTGCGGAAGCGCTATGCTCCGCGCTGGTGATAAACAGCTGAGGGTGGCCCCATGGCCGTATCAACCTCAGGGAGCCTCCGAGCTCAGTGTCTGGCCTCATCGCAACACCTCCCCCTCGGGAGAGTCGCGCGAGGGGGCTTGGCACGGGGGCTGCGCTCGGGTCACGCCCAAGCGTAAGCCACCCTGCCAGGTCCCTCGGACCTGGTCGTCGCGTGCCCCTCCCGAGCGGAGCCTCGGCAAGGGAAAAGGTATGAAGGTCGTTTGAGCGTCAAGGGGGACTCTTGAGGATCGCGACTCAGGAGCCTAACTAGCCACGTAGCTCCTCACCCCTTGGTCTCGTCCTGGTGATCCGGACGACCCAACGACGGCTGAGGCATGCGCGGGGTCGGGCCCTGACGGCGTAGAACACTAGACCTACTCCTGCGTCTCCTTTCTGTATGCTGTTTGCGCGTCAAGGGGGAGTCCTGAGCACCGCGACTCAGGAGCCTAACTGGCCACGTAGCCCCTCACCCCTTGGTCTCCTCCTGGTGATCCAGACGGCCCAACGGCGGCTGAGGTATGTGTAACGCCCATGATGCGGCTATATCTCCCACGTGTCGAGGCACGACTTAGAGGCATAACCACATTGTGGTTTTGTCGCAAGAACGGTCATCTTCACACAATCCCATGTAATGAACAAGAATGGGATAAAGAGTTGGCTTACAATCGCCACTTCACACAATAAATAAATCATACATCAATCAGAGTACACACATAGACCGACTACGGTCAAAGCCAAAAGAAAAGAAGATAACCCAACTGATAGATCCCCGATCGTCCCAACTGGGCTCCACTACTGAACATCTGGAAACGAAACATAGTAACGAACAAGGTCTTCATCGAACTCCCACTTAAGCTCGGTGGCATCACCTGCACTGGTCTCATCGGCACATGCAACTGTTTTGGAAGTAACTGTGAGTCACGAGGACTCAGCAATCTCACACCCGCGAGATCAAGACTATTTAAGCTTATAGGAAAGGATGGTGTAATGAGGTGGAGCTGCAGCAGGCACTAAGCATATATGGTGGCTAACATACGCAAATGAGAGCGAAAAGAGAAGCAACGGAACGGTCGTCAACTAGTAATGATCAAGAAGTGATCCTGAACTCCTACTTACATCAAACATAACCCAAAAGCCGTGTTCACTTCCCGAACTCCGCCGAAAAGAGACCATCACGGTTACACACGTGGTTGATGCGTTTTAATTAAGTCAAATGTCAAGTTCTCTACAACCGGACATTAACAAATTCCCATCTGCCACATAACCGCGGGCATGGCTCTCAAAAGATTATACCCTGTAGGGGTGTCACAACTTAGCCCATTATAAGCTCTCACGGTCAACGAAGGATATTCCTTCTCCCGAGAAGACCCGATCAGTCTCGGAATCCCGGTTTACAAGACATTTCGACAATGGTAAAACAAGACCAGCAAGACCACCCGAATGTGCCGACAAATCCCGATAGGAGCTGCACATATCTCGTTCTCAGGGCACACCGGATGAGCAGTCCGTACAACTAAAACCAGGCCTCAAGTTTCCCCAAGGTGGCGCTGCAAAGGGCTCTAGTTTGGACCAACACTCGGAGGAGCACTGGCCTGGGGGTTTAAAATAAAGGTGACCCTTGAGTCTACAGAACCCAAGGGAAAAAGGCTTAGGTAGGCAAATGGTAAAACCAAGGTTGGGCCTTGCTGGAGGAGTTTTATTCAAAGCAAACTGTCAAGGGGGTCCCATAAATCACCCAACCACGTAAGGAACGCAAAATCAAGGAACATAACACCGGTATGACGGAAACTAGGGCGGCAAGAGTGGAACAAAACACCAGGCATAAGGCCGAGCCTTCCACCCTTTACCAAGTATATAGATGCATTAATTAAAATAAGATATATTGTGATATCCCAACAAAGTTCATGATATCCATGTTCCAACATGGAACAAACTCATCTCCACCTGCAACTAGCAACGCTATAAGAGGGGCTGAGCAAAAGCGGTAACATAGCCAAACAACGGTTTGCTAGGAAAGGATGGTTAGAGGCTTGACATGGCAACATGGGAGGCATGATATAGCAAGTGGTAGGTAGCGCAGCATAGCAATAGAACGGACAACTAGCAAGCAAAGATAGAAGTGATTTCGAGGGTATGGTCATCTTGCCTGAGATCCCGCAAGGAAGAAGAACGATCCATGAAGAAGGCAAACGGACGTAGTCGAACGAATCCTCACAACTCCGGAACGAAACCGAAGGTAACGAGAGAAGCAACCCGGAAAGAAACAAACAACATAGTAAACACACAATCATAAACATGGCATGATGCACAGTCAAGTATGATGCATGTCCGGTTTACATGAGGCATGGCATGGGAAAATGCAACAAACAATACTACAAATTAAGTGGAGCTCAATATGCAACGAGTTGCATATTGACAAAACACCACATCAATTATTTAGTTCTCTCCCGTTTATGTACCCAACAATATTGAATGTTGATTAACATGGCAAGAGGTGAAGCATAAGTAAACTAACTATTTAGGCAAGTTTAAATGAGGCCGAAACAACAAACAACAATTCCGGAAAATCCCCATGTCCATTTATCGAATTAGCTACTGTTCTGCCCTAAAACATCTTTTAATGTGATTAAACAGTAAAACAAAGTGCACCATATTAATCTATGCATTTTTCTACCCCATTTACATATAAAGTTTATTAAATTTGGAACTACGGTTATTTAGTTATGAAATAAATCATTTTAGCATGGCATTTGAGCAAATTTAACCAAACAACAATTTAAACATTTTAAACATCGATGAAAGTGGCAAATTATTAATCTACACAAAATTCTAAGCATTTTACATATATAAATTATTTACATGTGATGCACGGTTTGTGAGTTATTAAATGCATGATCTAGAGGGACTTTTGTGTAAAATAGTAAATCCCAGATAATAGCTAAATCGCAACAGAGGAAAAACACACGCATCAGGCATAAACTTGCTGGGCCAACAGAGCACAGGGGAGCTGGGGGGGCTGCTGAACCAGTGGGCCTTGGCCCGTTCGATGCAAAGGCTGGAAGAGGCCGGTCCCTGGGCTGCTCCTGGCTGGATCGAACGAGGAGGTGGAGGGGACGCGGTCAACGCACCGACGACCTGCTGCTGCTCGATCTGAACACACAGGAGGGAGCGCGCGCAGGGGAAGCAGGGCTCGACTGCGCTCGGTGTAGTTCGTGAAGACGACAGCGGCGCGGGACTTGGCGACCGGGATGGCGCGGATGCAGCCGGATCCGTGCGGACCTGGGCGTCGGGAGCCCATCTCCGGCGATGGTGGCGGCAGTTGGTGCTCCTAGTCAGAGAGAAAACGAGAGGGATGAGAGACAGAGGGGAGGCGAGCAGGAGAAGGACGGGAGGAGGAGACACGGCGACCTGTGGTGCTCCGGCGCGGCGGAGGAGGCCAGGACGATGAGGTCGTCGGGACCCTGGACGGCGTCGGCTTGAGCAGCTCGGATAGCGGCATCCAGAGCGGCGAACAGCGGACGCTTGGACAAGCGGGACGGCGACGGAGCGCGAGGAAGCAGGGGCTCGCAAGGGAAATGGCTGCTGCTGGCGCTGGGTTCTGGTTGGAGGAGAGCTTGGGCCAGCTGGGGACTCGGGCACGAGCGCTCCCGCTCGGGAGGAGCTCCTGTGATTGTGGATGAAGGCGGTTGTGAGGACGAAGGACGATGGGGCGACAGCTCGGGGCTCCGGTGGCGCACGGACGAAGGCACCTACGGGTGCTTGAGGTGGATGGGTGGATCGAGGGGACGGCTCATGAAGGCGGCGTGGTGATCTGGGGGAGGACTGGAGGAGAAGGGGAGAAGGGGCTCAGGCTCCTGTTAGTGGGTGGAGGAAAACAAGGAGAAGGGGATCCCGAGGGGATTTGGTAGAGTGGCGGCGCGGCTGGGAGGATGGGACAAGTCTCCTAAAAACTAGGGTTAGGCTGTTTAAATAGCTAGGTGGACTAGCTTAAGGCAAAACGGACCCTCCGATCAAAATCGAACGGTCGAGAAAAAATATGCTGTGGAGTCCAATAAAGAAAACGGAGATGTTTTATAGATGTTAGGGGATTATCCGGACCCATTGGTAACAACAAACCGGGTCGGGTACGGGACAACTTTCGGACACGCGGGAGGGGATCACGGGCTGACGAGAGAGGTTAGTTGGTTTGACAAGAGGGAACCGAAAACACGGTTGGTCTCGGAACGGTCAATGAAGACAAGGGGGAACGCGGCAACTACGAACAGATGCAAGTTTTATGAAAACATGCGATGCAATGCTCAAGATGACATGAAGAATGCAACAAACAAAAATAACACGCAGCAACAATGCAAAACATGGAAAGTGTCTGGAGCGTCGGTCTCGGGGCGTTACAACACTCCACCACTACAAGAGGATCTCGTCCCGAGATCTAGGATGACACCGGAGAGAAACGGAAGAGGAAGAGGTAAAACAAAGTTGCTTCTTTGACAAACGAGTGAAACCACGAACCTTGAGAGGTTAAATAATTTAAAGAAGAATACATGGAGATGAACGCGATTGCAAACACTCCGTTAGATAAGAGGAACCTGGGATACGATGAGAACCAAGAGGTTAAGTGACAATATAGATATTTAAACCACTCCGGTTAAAACAAGATAGGGAAGGAATAAGAATGATATAATTTGGGCAGCACTCCGATAGAAAATGGAAGGAATTAACATGAGCTTGAGAAGATGGGATGATACTTGATGAAATCAACAACACACTGCCTCCAGAACTATTGAAAGAGTGGCACAATGGGTTAGAAAGATTTCAGACAGCACTCCGGTTGAGAAGGGAGGCAAAACTTGACAGAATGGGAAGAACTTGAAAAGAGGGCACGACACTCCGGTTGGAAATGGATAAGCACGAAAAGAGCACGGTCCTCACAAACCGAGAAGATGAGTGAAGAGAGCAACATCACAATGCCTCCGGAAGAAATAAATAATAGAAGATAGATCCTTCGAATAAAGAATGGAGAAGAAAATGACAACTTCTGCCACAAATGAGCTTGGAAAGCATCCTTCCAAGAAGGATATAACGGAGTTGTTGGGAAAACAACAGCAAAAAGAACAAGCTTGTTGTGGGCTTATGGAACACATCTCAAAATTATGAGGTGACAACCCGCCACTAACAGAAACAATTTCTTGCTTGAGATCAACGAAGAGATGAAAACTTCTCTCGCCAAGAGGATAGGAGAAAACTTGGATCATTGATAGACACCCCAATTAGCAACATTCCTTCGAGAAGGCTTTAAGTGAAATCTATACCAAGATAACTCCAACAAAGAGATTGATTGGTTGAAAAGATCTCTTGAACGAACAGAAAATGATGGATTTAAATATCTCATTCCTGACGACTTGTGAATCATGAAACACGAGGAGAAATTGCCAAGAGTGACATAACACCATCTCAAGAGATAAGGTAGAAATAATTGCACTTCAGAATGCAAGATAAATAATGCTTGAACTCCTCAAACAAAACATGTGTTGAACACCATGTTTATTTTGGAGTAAACTTGACGGATCATAACTTCGAGAGAAATCTTGAAGAACAATTGAAGAATGAAAAGAATCTTTGATGAACCACCATGTAGAGCCTCCATGAAGAACTCCGGTAATGAAAAGATGATAAAAAGAAAGAGAAGTTGACAACACAAGGTGAAGCCTTGTGATGATTTAGATGGAGCTTCGCGACGAGATAATGCGGAAAACTTGGAGCTCCGGAAGAAGATGAACACATATAACTGAGAAATAGATACCATTACGAACTCCGGAAGAAGGAATTAATCACTTGGATGAAACAATAATAAGAATTACGTTATACATATCCTTCACCAATTTAGATTGATGACAAGCAACGGATTTGGCATACTACTTATTCTCGGAGAAAGGATTAAGATAGATATAGCGCAAACTTGAGAAAAGTCTTCAACGAACCACCGGTAGGATTGAAACAACAAATAAATTTATATGATAACCAAGGAAGAGAACTCTTGAACGAACCACCGTAAGAATTGGAAATGAAAGAAGTAAAGGCGCAATTCATCGGGAAGAATTAGAAAACGAATAAAGATACTTGACAGAATTTAAATACGCGAGAACGAAGAGAGCACGAGCTAATTAGAGAATACTTGAATGATGCACCGATAAGATTTGGGCGAGATCCGAAAGCTGAGAATGAATAATTCTGAGATGATGAGATCAGGAGAATCAAACTGAAAAGACTCTTGAATTGCTCCGGATGGGTGAAAAGAATTCTCACAATCAAAAACAATTATGAGAGGATGGCATCGAGCTAGAACCATGAATCTTCAAGAGAACGGTCCAAGATTTAGGAGAAATCTCTACCTTGATCTTGAAATGTTGAGAATGATGATGAGAAACACCACCATGAATTGTTGAGACACTCCGGAACAATGGATAATAGAAATGATGAACCAACGATGAAAGAATTTGAAAGATCTTGGAAAAAGACATTTGACTGCTGATAATTCATTCTTACGTCAAACTTTGCAATGAATTTGAGAATAACTCCGGAAAGAATTAGAAGAGTTAGGTAAGATCCTGGGAAAAGACCTGTGGGTTAGGGCCCACTCAAAAGATATCCCGTTAAAAAGGTCGCTTGGAAGAGAGATTGCGCCAGTTGAAATACATGGCTTGAATGTGATAACCATCTCGAAATAGCTTGAACGGATTGATAATGGAGACACAAATCTTCTGAGATATCTTCGGCACTCCAGAACAAATGAATGGCGAGAAGTGGATGATTAAGAGGTACACCGGCATGAGAAAGCATTTGAAACAAGGAAAGGAATGTGACAAACATTGAAGGCTTGAATTTAGTCCACCAGAGAAGAAAAGAATGAAGAATGATAAACTTGAAGAACATCTTCGTGAGAACCACCGGGTAAGAACATTGATTGAAAAGAATGAAGGGACTTCACATGAATAAAATGGATACTTGGTTAAGAAATCTGAGTCCTTGAAGAAAAAAGGGTGGGAGGGCGGGAAAACAAAGGCAACTTGGGGCAGATGGAATAAACACCGTTGAGAAAACTTATAATTGATCTTCCGGATGGGAAGAATGATGGGATCATCTCGAAGAGAAACGCACCGGTTGGAAATAGAATTAAGATAGCAATCTCGATGGTCAAGAAGGATTAGTATTCACATAGCAATATGATAACACTGGTTAGGAAAGGTATGGATTCAGCATTTGACTTCGAAGCAACTCGAATACCACAAATAAAACAAAACAAAGGATTTGGCTTCCAGAATAAGCCGGAACAAACATATGATAGAGATTTCGTCCGAAGTTTTCGTGGTGGGGCCCACACGGGCTCGATCGTACAACACCATCATGTACAAGGCAGTGCACATGACATACGAAGCGTCCCCGAGTCGGCATAGCCAAGGACTCTTTAAGACACTACGAGACCACTGTAAAACCAACCGTGGAAAGGCGGGCCACTAGACGTCAAACCCCAATCTCATATCATGCATCTGTCGGAAAGATATCCTAGGAGCTACTTGAATTCCCACTTATAAACTCCCGAAACTTTATGGTTATGCAATCTGGTGTTGGGAATATAGGGGACACAAAATATATCACCCAAACTAACAATACCTAGATCCAGCTGTATCCATCCTTCAACACATAACCAAGAAACCTTCGGAAATCATTTACCTCAACCTTCAAAAAGCATCCGTTATACGAGTTATGGCAATACTCCCGAACTCCCGCCCCAGTACTAGGTGGCGTCGAGGTGATCTCACCAACAACAGCATAAAAGAGATTTTCGATGTCGGCGAAACTCAGGTATTCCAGAACTGCAGTGATAAAATTGTGACGACAACACCTCGGAGCTCAACTCCCGGGGACACTGCCAGAACCCCTAAATGTCAGGAGGCACCAAGAACAATGTTCTCGTCACAAAACCATCGGAACGATTCCAAGATACCCGCGTGATCCTAAAAAAAATTTAGTGAAATTTGAGGAGAGAAGAGTCAAAACTTCTACGTTAGGAGGCCTCACCAGAGCGACGAAGGGACTGAGGAGTAAAAAGAATCCTACTCTCCGATATATATAATCCTAAGAATCAAAACATTTTTGTTCTAGACTCAACAACGCCAGCGATTCGATCAAGCAGGGGGCTCCTAAGTAGGGGATGGCTCAGATTACCAACTTGTAACGCCCACGATGCGGCTATATCTCCCACGTGTCGAGGCACGACTTAGAGGCATAACCGCATTGTGGTTTTGTCGCAAGAAGGGTCATCTTCACATAATCCCATGTAATGAACAAGAATGGGATAAAGAGTTGGCTTACAATCGCCACTTCACACAATAAATAAATCATACATCAATCAGAGTACACACATAGACTGACTACGGTCAAAGCCAAAAGAAAAGAAGATAACCCAACTGATAGATCCCCGATCGTCCCAACTGGGCTCCACTACTGAACATCTGGAAATGAAACATAGTAACGAACAAGGTCTTCATCGAACTCCCACTTGAGCTCGGTGGCATCACCTGCACTGGTCTCATCGGCACCTGCAACTGTTTTGGAAGTAACTGTGAGTCACGAGGACTCAGCAATCTCACACCCGCGAGATCAAGACTATTTAAGCTTATAGGAAAGGATGGTGTAATGAGGTGGAGCTGCAGCAGGCACTGAGCATATATGGTGGCTAACATACGCAAATGAGACCTAGAAGAGAAGCAACGGAACGGTCGTCAACTAGTAATGATCAAGAAGTGATCCTGAACGCCTACTTACATCAAACATAACCCAAAAGCCGTGTTCTCTACAACCGGACATTAACAAATTCCCATCTGCCACATAACCGTGGCCACGGCTCTCAAAAGTTTATACCCTGCAGAGGTGTCCCAACTTAGCCCATTATAAGCTCTCACGGTCAACGAAGGATATTCCTTCTCCCGAGAAGACCCGATCAGTCTCGGAATCCCGGTTTACAAGACATTTCGACAATGGTAAAACAAGACCAGCAAGACCACCCGAATGTGCTGACAAATCCCGATAGGAGCTGCACATATCTCGTTCTCAGGGCACACCGGATGAGCAGTCCGTACAACTAAAACCAGGCCTCAATTTTCCCTGAGGTGGCGCTGCAAAGGGCTCTAGTTTGGACCAACACTCGGAGGAGCACTGGCCCGGGGGTTTAAAATAAAGATGACCCTTGAGTCTGCAAAACCCAAGGGAAAAAGCTTAGGTAGGCAAATGGTAAAACCAAGATTGGGCCTTGCTGGAGGAGTTTTATTCAAAGCGAACTGTCAAGGGGGTCCCATAAATCACCCAACCGCGTAAGGAACGCAAAATCAAGGAACATAACACCGGTATGACGGAAACTAGGGCGGCAAGAGTGGAACAAAACACCAGGCATAAGGCTGAGCCTTCCACCCTTTACCAAGTATATAGATGCATTAATTAAAATAAGATATATTGTGATATCCCAACAAAGTTCATGATATCCATGTTCCAACATGGAACAAACTTCATCTCCACCTGCAACTAGCAACGCTATAAGAGGGGCTGAGCAAAAGCGGTAACATAGCCAAACAACGGTTTGCTAGGAAAGGATGGTTAGAGGCTTGACATGGCAACATGGGAGGCATGATATAGCAAGTGGTAGGTAGCGCAGCATAGCAATAGAACGGACAACTAGCAAGCAAAGATAGAAGTGATTTCAAGGGTATGGTCATCTTGCTTGAGATCCCGCAAGGAAGAAGAACGAGTCCATGAAGAAGACAAACGGACGTAGGCGAGCGAATCCTCACAACTCCGGAACGAAACCGAAGGTAACGAGAGAAGCAACCCGGAAAGAAACAAACAACATAGTAAACACACAATCATAAACATGGCATGATGCACAGTCAAGTATGATGCATGTCCAGTTTAAATGAGGCATGGCATGGGAAAATGCAACAAACAATACTACAAATTAAGTGGAGCTCAATATGCAACGAGTTGCATATTGACAAAACACCACATCAATTATTTAGTTCTCTCCCGTTTATGTACCCAACAATATTAAATGTTGATTAACATGGCAAGAGGTGAAGCATAAGTAAACTAACTATTTAGGCAAGTTTAAATGAGGCCGGAACAACAAACAACAATTCCGGAAAATCCCCATGTCCATTTATCGAATTAGCTACTGTTCTGCCCTAAAACATCTTTTAATGTGATTAAACAGTAAAACAAAGTGCACCATGTTAATCTATGCATTTTTCTACCCCATTTACATATAAAGTTTATTAAATTTGGAGCTACGGTTATTTAGTTATGAAATAAATCATTTTAGCATGGCATTTGAGCAAATTTAACCAAACAGCAATTTAAACATTTTAAACATCGATGAAAGTGGCAAATTATTAATCTACACAAAATTCTAAGCATTTTACATATATAAATTATTTACATGTGATGCACGGTTTGTCAGTTATTAAATGCATGATCTAGAGGGACTTTTCTGTAAAACAGTAAATCCCAGATAATAGCTAAATCGCAACAGAGGAAAAACACACGCATCAGGCATAAACTTGCTGGGCCAACAGAGCACAGGGGGGCTGGGGGGGCTGCTCACCCAGTGGGCCTTGGCCCGTTCGATGCAAAGGCTGGAAGACGCCGGTCCCTGGGCTGCTCCTGGCTGGATCGAACGAGGAGGTGGAGGGGACACAGTCAACGCACCGACGACCTGCTGCTGCTCGATCTGAATGCATAGGAGGGAGCGCGCACAGGGGAAGCAGGGCTCGACTGCGCTCGGTGCAGTTCGTGCAGACGACAGCGGCGCGGGACTTGGTGACCGGGATGGCGCGGATGCAGCCCGATCCGAGCGGACCTGGGCGTCGGGAGCCCATCTCCGGTGATGGTGGCGGCAGTTGGTGCTCCTAGTCAGAGAGAAAACGAGAGGGATGAGAGACAGAGGGGAGGCGAGCAGGAGAAGGACGGGAGGAGGAGACACGGCGACCTGTGGTGCTCCGGCGTCGCGCTCGCCGGCGCGGCGGGGGAGGCCAGGACGGCGAGGTCGTCGGGACCCTGGACGGCGTCGGCTTGAGCAGCTCGGATGGCGGCATCCAGAGCGGCAAACAGCAGACGCTTGGACGAGCGGGACGGCGACGGAGCGCGAGGAAGAAGGGGCTCGCAAGGGAGATGGCTGCTGCTGGCGCTGGATTCTGGTTGGAGGAGAGCTTGGGCCAGCTGGGGACTCGGGCGCGAGCGCTCCCGCTCGGGAGGAGCTCCTGTGATTGTGGATGAAGGCGGTTGCGAGGACGAAGGACGACGGGGCGACAGCTCGGGGCTCCGGTGGCGCACGGACGAAGGCACCTACGGGTGCTCGAGGTGGATGGGTGGATCGAGGGGACGGCTCATGAAGGCGGCGTGGTGATCTGGGGGAGGACTGGAGGAGAAGGGGAGACGGGGCTCGGGCTCCTGTTGGTGGGTGGAGGAAAACGAGGAGAAGGGGATCCCGAGGGGAGTTGGTAGAGTGGCGGCGCGGCTGGGAGGATGGGACAGGTCTCCTAAAAACTAGGGTTAGGCTGTTTAAATAGCTAGGTGGACTAGCTTAAGGCAAAACGGACCCTCCGATCAAAATCGAACGGTCGAGAAAAAATATGCTGTGGAGTCCAATAAAGAAAACGGAGATGTTTTATAGATGTTAGGGGATTATCCAGACCCACCGGTAACAACAAACCGGGTCGGGTACGGGACAACTTTCGGACGCGCGGGAGGGGATCGCGGGCTGACGAGAGAGGTTAGTTGGTTTGACAAGAGGGAACCGAAAACACGGTTGGTCTCGGAGCGGTCAACGAAGACAAGGGGGAACGCGGCAACTACGAACTGATGCAAGTTTTATGAAAACATGCGATGCAATGCTCAAGATGACATGAAGAATGCAACAAACAAAAATAATATGCGGCAACAATGCAAAACATGGAAAGCGTCTGGAGCGTCGGTCTCGGGGCGTTACAGTATGCGCGGGGACGGGCTCTGCCGACGTAGAACATAAAGCAAATAGGAAGGAAAACGCAGATCTCAAATAAAAATTACAAGACATATTGTTCTACAAATACCAAGCATAAGTTTAATGCCTCCATGAGGCATGGTACGTGTTCTAGAAGCAAAGCAAAGAAAGGAGTCACCAGCATGTCATCCCATCACCCCTGGACGTCACCGCCGCGTGCAAGAGGCGCCCCCTCGACGACAAGGTTATCCTCACCTGTGTCGCCTGTCGGAGTTGTAGGTTCAGCAGCACCACCAGTTGAGGGCACAGGGTAAAAGGCGCGAAACTTCTTCAGCAAGGCCTCCACCTGGCCCTTCAGGGCTTCGGCAGTAGCTGCGCAGCGCTCATCATCCACAGGCTCCAGCAGCTCGTCGAGGTTGGCATCAGGGTCACGAAGATGGAGGTGGCTAAAGACGCGCGTCAGCGCGGCCGAGGAAAGCGTGCGGGCTTCTCCGTCCACCAAGGGGCCGATCCCGCCCACGACTTCCTCAAGCACCGCGACTAGGTGAGGAAGCAGCTGGGTGGGGCCTTCGTCGTCTGTAGCCAGCAGCTCCTCCAAGCCCTTCTCGTAGAGTGCTCGCAGCTCCACGCAGGACCTCTCCTCAAGGGACTTGAAGGCCACGCGGTCCTCAGCCAGGACCTTCGCCTTGGTGTCAAGCTTGGCCTTCTCCGCCTCCATCTTCCGCTCCAACTTCTCCAGCCGGCTGCGCTCCGCGGCCTGCGCCTTCGCCAACTGCTCCAACTCGGTGTCGCGACCCCTGACGGCGTCCTCTCGGGCCATCATCTTCTCCTCCTCCGCCTTGCGGCCTCGAGCCTCGGCCGCACGATCGTTGCGCATGGTCTGCAGCTCGGCCTCGAGTCACTAACAGCGATCCTGGGTGGCCCCGGCATCTTTCAGCGCCACCTCGCGAGCAGCCGCGGCTTGGGCGGCGGCCTGCTTGTCCTTCTCGGAGGTCGCTGCAGCCTGGCTCAGCGCCGCCCGAATGGACACGTCTGAGTGAAGCCAGCCAGAGACCAGCTCCAGGAGCTCGGCTACCAGGCGACGGTCGGCGCCTTGAAGATCCTCTCGCAGCATGGTCATCGCAGAAAGAGCATGCTCCAGGATGTTAGGGGAGGCGGAAGGATCCGAGGCCAGCAGTGCAGCGGGAGGAGGAGGAGGCAGCGTCGTCACCATGGCCTGGAAGGCTGGGAGCTCCTGAGCCTTGGGGACCCCAGCAACCGAGCCAGACGTTAGCACCTCCGAAGCCAGCGGGGCTCACTACAAAAAAAATACACTTCCGTGATGATACGTGTTTGTCACAGTAGGTCGCATTTTTTGTCATGCATGTACATCCATGACAAATTTATGACAGAATCAAGATAGTCATATGTGACACCCCAAAAATTTTATTTGGTTTTATTGTTTTTTTCTTGGAAGGAGGCTATTTAAATTTTTGGGTTTATTCTCCCCCTTTCAAAAATTATTTCTTGCCATGACCTAAGTTGAAATCTCCCTCCCAGAAGCCATCTTTCCACTTTGTGTCAAGTCAAGCTTCAAATCCAGCAAGTTAAACTCCCCCTTGAATTTATTTCCATTTATTTTAAATCAAAAATCTTTTCTGTCTCCTATTTTGGCCCTTAGAGATTTACAAAGGAACCACTAGGATTCCTTTGAGTTTTGATTCCAAACAAGTTTCCCTGGCTAGTCCTTAGAACCCTCAACCAAGATCCATGAAGATCCACTGGTCCACAGTTCAAAATTTTCAAAATTTCCTTGCTGCAATTTTGGACCAGATTTGTCATTTTTGGTGAAATTCATTACTTTCCTTCTCCAAAAATTCAGAGAAAAATCATGAGGCCTCCAGATGCATCAAGAGACCTCTCCACCAAAGATCAACTCCAGAAAAGTTTTCCACGTGCTTGAAACATATCGTCGAACACCTGGCGTGCACTGTTCCTGTCAAGTTCAGAGTTTCAGTGATCAGTTTCAGTCGTCATTGTCGTTTTCTTCAGAGCCTCACGTCGATCTGGCCAGTAGCTGAAGTGGCGCCTTGCTCCCTATTCCCCCTTCTTATCCACCGCGCCGCACGGTCGCCTGGACGGTTGCAGGCGTCGGCGGTGAGCTGGCAGAGGAGCATCGCCCTCGTGAGCGGCGGCAGCAGCACTCGCTGCGGCTGCCAGAGAGGCGCATCGAGGGACGGCGCCGTCCAGCACCGCCCACACCACCAGAAGCCTACGCGTGGCCATCTTCTTCCCCGTGCGTGCTACAACACAGTCGCCGTGGCCTGAGAGGCGCAGAGCGCGCTCTCTGCCGCCGACGTGCCCGTGAGGCCGTTCCGTCGAGAGCTTGGAGTATCACCCAAGCCATACCAAATTTAGCCCTTGAAAGGAACCAGTGGACCATCACGATTATGCCAAATCACCTAAACCTCCAGCCCGACCACTGCCTCGCAGTAATCGCCCGCTGGAGTTATCCCGTTTTCGGCAACCGCCTCGGGTCGGCTATAAATAGCGACCCTGAGCTTGCCTTCGACCCAGCACCACCCCTACACCTCACCAGAACCGCGCCCAGCCACTAGGAGGACCTCGAGGAGGCCTCCTTCCCTGACTCCGGCCGCCCCGATCCGCTTCGGGCTCCAGAACGATTCTCTCCGGTGAGGGCACCCCCGCCTCTCAAACCATGCCAGTAGCCTCCTAGTGCAACCACTCCTCTAACCCGCGCCCTAATTTGAAGGTGGCAGCTCCCGTCGGAGAGTATCATCCTCGCCCGAACCACCCTCCGCCGGAGTTGAGGCCACCGTCGACGTGGTACTCGCCGACGACCAAGACCACCACCCACCGACGCGAAAGGACACCGTGAACCCGTAGGTACCCTCTGATCCCCCTTCCTCGCCGTGGATCAACGCCGGCGACCACCACGAGCCTCGGCGCCGGCGAGCTCTGTTTCAAAGTTTGAACCTAACGGGTGGGACCCCCCTCGTCAGCCTCTCCTCTTCTTATTCGAACCGTTTTCTGAAAGCGCCTTCGGGCAAAGTACGTTTTCCTTCCGGGCTGGCGTATTTCCAACCGAAATGTTTTCTGTTTTTATAAACTAACCCCTGGAGACTTTCTGTTTCATCACAGAATAGTCCTTGGACTAAAACCTTTATATCTTTTAAACAAAAGATGCTTTTTAGTTGATTCTTTTTCTGTCAGTTTTATTTTTTTGTCTAGTTTTTTATAATATTTATTTGAAAAATATTTGGAACAAATTTTATGCACACTTGGTATTTACGTTAGTATGCGTTCTCTCTATACCGTAGATACCGGAGGAGGTGACGGAGCCGCGATCTTCGCCGAGCTAGACTCCGACTACTCCGAACCAGGCAAGCATGTTTGAACCTTTGATATGATGAGTGTTTTGCATGTTTGCTTGAATAGTTAGTGCATGGCATGTTTATATGGGCATCAGTGAGTGTTATATTGCATGCAAGGCAACTACCAATATGCTTCGAAACTTGATGTGATCTTTTGATAACCTGATCATGTGGTGACATGAAAGGTGGTAAGATGGTATTGTTGAAGCATGCCAGTCTTATGTCAACCGTTAAATTCCGGCGTTAACGTGGACCGAGCCACGTTACCGTTCGTCCCCTTTTCGTGCTGCCACATGTTTTCTGCAAAGAATACGGTTTAGTAAGTTGCAAACCTCTTTCCTTGTACACACCAAATAGAGGGGCTGTGATGAGGGTTCCATGGCCCTGGATTAAAGCCAGTCATCCGGTCAGGGGGCATGGGTGTTTCCGGTTGGGACCGAGAGGGGGGCACCCCTTAGAGCGCGCGATATAAATTTGATCCCATGCTACGCGAGGTTGTAGCCTCCCCGTCTTAAAGTTTTTCTTGAACGTTACCTAGGGTGATTCCAGGCAGCGGAATGTGGAATGGGTGTGTACTGGTTAGATGTGTTTCTCCTAAAATACCGTAAAC
Organism: Aegilops tauschii subsp. strangulata; assembly: GCF_002575655.3. NCBI lineage: Eukaryota > Viridiplantae > Streptophyta > Magnoliopsida > Poales > Poaceae > Aegilops > Aegilops tauschii. The sequence continues at coordinate 82,152,578 of NC_053041.3, forward strand.
GGAACTAGTCCTTTGTGACTACTGAAATCCATTGGCTGTGGTTAAAAAGTACAACTCTGCAGAGTCAAAACCCATCTGAGTAACCGTGTCCATGGTCAAAGATCTTGGTCAACATATCCATATCAGTATCAATATCAGTCTCAACGTCCGTCTCAGCGTCAGTCTCTGTGTCAGTCTCAGTAAAAACCCCCGGTGAACAAACATGAGTGGTAAACCAGGTTGAATGTTATTCCTGTGGGTGGACTAACCAGTTTATTATTACGTACATGAGTTTTTCCTTGAGATGATTTAAATTCATGAGCTACTTGAATTTCTGAATAATGAAATATAAGCCCTTTATGTGATGTCGCTCAGACGTCCGGCTGTGGCACTCTTGTTATTTACGTTTGATATAAGCCCTTTATGTGATATCGCTCAAACGTCCGACTGGGGCACTCTTGTTATTTACTTTTGATATAAGCCCTTTATGTGATGTCGCTCAGACGTCCGACTGTGGCACTCTTGTTATTTAGTTTTGATATAAGCCCTTTATGTGATGTCGCTCAGACGTCCGACTGTGGCACTCTTGTTATTTACGTTTGATATAAGCCCTTTATGTGATGTCGCTCAGACGTCCGACTGTGGCACTCTTGTTATTTACTTTTGATATAAGCCCTTTATGTGATGTCGCTCAGACGTCCGACTGTGGCACTCTTGTTATTTACTTTTGATATAAGCCCTTTATGTGATGTCGCTCAGACGTCCGACTATGGCACGCACTGTCGTTTATATTCCAATATGAGCCCTTTATGTGGTGTCGCCCTGACGCCCGACTGCGGCATTGTTAATATATTTTACCTTTCGAGGCGTCGCTTCAGACACTCGATTGGTCTTCAGTTATTTCATTGGGATTCAGGAGGACTACCGCCTGACTTCCTTTTTATTTATCATGCAGTGCAATTTTATTATCTGAGTGCGCATTACGAATCTGCTCATGTGCATCATGTTTGAATTTGTTATATCTTATGTCCAAACTGTCTTGCGAGTACTTTCATATTACTCACCTGGCTTGTTGATTTGGCCAGATGTTGACGAAGGCGATCTTATGGATGAAGAGATCGATAGCGAGTCCGACGCCTAGAGGAGTCCCAGTCAGTCCCATGCGATCCTGGAATTGGTCACTTGTATTATATACGCTTCCGCTACCCTGAATAAAAGTCATCAAGCCTCACTCCGGAGCTCGATGAGTTGTATGATTTAGGAGTCATGTCACCCCCTTCACTGTGACATATCCACCACCACTTTTATTACGAGTCAGTAGTTATGCCACCATACTCCTTGTGTCATATCCGCCCTTATGTATAATATCGGCGTGCTTGTAATAAATTGTTGAGCAGCCTCAGCTCAACCCTGTAAAATATTTAGTACTGCTGGATTTCTGTATCAAGGATTTGTCTACCAGTAAGAAGGATTCTTCTATACTGGTCTGATAAAAGGGACGGTTTCTCAATAAATGTTTTCTTGGAAAACCGGTCCTGACAACCTTGGTATCAGAGCCAGGCTGACTGTAGGAAGCCACTAGGTGCGATCGCTAATCGGTTATTAGCGTCTTCAGTGCTTTTTCAACATTTTGCAAATGCAGCTATTTTCTGTTGGTCATCATAAATTTATGATTTGACTATTCGGAATTTTTGCCTACTTTTGTAGATGGCTGGCAACGACTGCGAGTCACAGGTGTTCGCCAATGTGCCTGAGGGGTTTATCAAGCTTCTCGTCTCTATCACCAAGCTCGTGATCGGGCCATCGACTCGTCCAGAGTTCACACTCTACCAGCACAAGATCAGCGACAACGTGTCTATGCACCAGGCCACGGTGCAATTCAAGGGAGGATGTTCTGCGTCTCGCCACTTCCGTTTTGTGGGAAGGGCCATGCCTACGGAGAGGCATGCCATGCAGATGGCTGCCCGTGAGGCGATAGCTCGTCTTCGGGATGTTCTTCCTACGATGAGGACTCGTCGCTACCGCTACCTCCCATGCCATGTGCCATATACTTGTCACTATGCATTCGCTTGCTCTAGGGGAGAGAGAGATGAGGCTATTGAGATGCTTGTTGAGTATCTCAAAGCTCTTGAGGCAGCTTTTGACAACCTCGTGGACGACCTTGTGGCTGCCCGTATGGACTCAGTTCAGGGCTGTTCCGCCAACAGGAGGGAGCTTCTCCACATGGCACCGCCGCTGACTTTCGTCTCGTCCTCAGCATCCTATGCACCGGCCATTTTAGCCACCGCTCGCCGCCTGCCTACCACTGAGGAGTTTGACCAAGTCATTGCTCCTACTCCAATCAGAGCTGCACCACCTACCGCACCCGCACCAACTCCCCAACACAGTACTTCGCGCTTGGAGCCTATTAGTGAGGAGGAGGTTGAGTCTCCTGCACCACTGGGTCTTACCCTCGGCAGGCCGAGGGAAGTTTTCACCATCTCCGACTGAGTGCGCCTAGCAGCCGTGCGATGTGCCAGCTTGTATGATATGTTTATATGTACATAGGTTTGGTGAGAAGTAGTTTGTGTGCGCATCATGTAGGAACTCGGAGAAGTGCACTAGCCTAAATAACATGTCAGGAATGTGTACGCACATCCTGAGTGATGTATTGTATAATTACGACTCGCGTGTATGATATGTACTGAGCAGTCCTTCTCCATGCGCAATCAAGTATTTTTCTTGAAAAATCTTGGAGTCTTTAAAAATTCCGCCTTTGCAAAATTATTCATTTTTGCCACTCGGTTTTTCTCATGAGTTTTGCAAAAATACCCCAGAGTGGAAAATGCCTCGTCCCTGGACTCGTTCCATGCCAAGCCCGCCGGAAGAAAATTATGGTACCCAGACAGGCAACAATTTCACACAGGGGCAGTCAAGTCAGCAAGGCAGTGAAGCAGCACTTTCTCAAGTATGCCGCCTTTATGAGCAGAGCCAGCAGCAGCATCAAGAAATGATGAACCATGTTATCAACATGGGAAATCACCGTGAACCATACAGGCAGCATTCCAAATTGTCTGAACTACAAAAGACACGTCCCCCAACGTTCGCTCACACTGATAGGCCACTTGAGGCTGATGATTGGCTTCGAGACATTGAAAGGAAATTAATTATTGCGCAATGTTCGGACCGTGAGAAGGTACTTTATGCACCTCACTACCTCACAGGAACAGCTGCATCATGGTGGGAAAATTTTCTGCACATGCACCCCAATGAAAATAACATCACCTGGGAAGAATTTAAAGAAGGTTTTCGTGGGGCGCACATTCCCAGAAGCATTATGAAGATCAAGAGAAGGGAGTTTGATGACCTCAAGCAGAGAAGCATGACAGTAACTGAGTACAATAGCAGTTTACTCAATTATCTCGTTATGCCAATGAAGAGCATATGACTGAAAATAAAAGGATGGAGAAATTTTTGGACGGTCTGGCGCCATCACTTAAATGCCAGCTGGTCGTACACACCTTTCCAGATTTCAAAACACTAGTGGACAAGGCTATTACATTGGAAAATGAGCACCGCAGCTTGGAGGATATTCGCAAGCGCAAAAGGGACAAGACTACTCATGCTCGCAACAACCGGAACAAGACTGATTTTCAGAGAAATGGGGCGAACAAATCCACGACCAATGTTCCAAGCCCAACCAAACATTTTCATGCAAGGGACAAGGACTTTACGTACCACCCAAGGGTTACTTGCTATGCTTGTGGAGAGGAAGGACACTATGCCAAACAGTGCCCAAAACCAAGGAACTCGGCCCCCAAGCCGAACAACGGTGGAAATAATCCAGCCCCCAAGCGTAACAACTTCAACCCCAATAACCATCACAAGAAGGGTCGCCTGAACCATGTGACCAAGGAGGAAGCACATAATGCCCCAGATATCGTACTCGGTACGTTCCCTGTCAACACAATACCCGCCACGGTTTTGTTTGATTCTCGAGCTTCTCACTCGTTCATTTCAAAGAGTTTCGTTTTGCAACATGAATTTTTGATACTTTCTTTGGAAAACTCCATGATCATCAAGTCCCCCGGGAATAAGCAAATCACTCAGAGTTACTGCCAAGGTGTGATTATTGAGTTTGAAGGACTAAAGTTTCAGGCGAATCTCATCGTGTTGGAAAATAAAGGACTGGATGTTATCCTAGGAACGGACTGGTTAACCACCAACAAGGGATTTATCGACTGCTTCAATCGGACTGTAATTCTCACTCATCATCACGGCAAGACAATAAAAGTGGCAGCTCAAGAAAGACCAAGGTCACGACAACCAAAGTTGAACAAGGTGGACAGTTCAGAGTTAAGAAAAGTTCTAGTGGTGTGTGAGTTCCCTGACGTATTCCCCGAAGAACTACCAGGCATGCCACCAGACCGGGAAATAGAGTTCAGCATTGAACTAGCACCTGGAACCACCCCCATTTACAAGAAACCCTATAGAATGGCACCCTCCGAGTTGGTAGAATTAAAGAAGCAAATAAAAGAATTACTGGACAAAGGATTTATACGAGCCAGCTCCTCACCTTGGGGTTCACCAGTATTATTTGCAAAGAAAAAGGATGGGACACTGAGATTATGTATAGACTATCGAGCACTCAACATGGTCACCATCAAAAACAAATATCCGATGCCACGGATAAATGATTTATTTGACCAGCTCGCACAAGCCAAGGTTTTCTCGAAAATTGATTTAAGATCGGGGTATCATCAATTAATGGTACGGACAGAAGATATCCCCAAGACAGCATTCACCTCCAGATATGGATTGTATGAATTTACAGTAATGCCGTTTGGACTGACAAATGCCCCCGCATATTTTGTCCACCTCATGAACAAAGTGTTTATGAAATTTATGGACAAATTTGTTGTGGTGTTCATTGATGATATTCTGGTATACTCCAAAACACCGGAAGAACATGTTGAACGTCTCAGAAGTGTACTGGGAGAATTAAGGAAACATCAATTATACGCCAAATTCAGCAAATGTGAATTTTGGTTAAGACAGGTTGGTTTTCTAGGCCATGTATTGACCCAAGAAGGTGTTGCCGTAGACCCAGGAAAAGTCAAGGCCGTACTTGGCTGGAAACCACCAGCCAACGTAACAGATGTACGAAGTTTCCTAGGAATGGCTGGATATTACCGAAGGTTTATTGAGGGATTCTCCACCATAGCAAAACCAATGACACAATTAGTCAAGAAGGACAAGAAATTTGTATGGACTGAAGCGTGCGAGAAAAGTTTCCAAGAACTCAAAAGGAAATTAACAACAGCACCGGTATTGGTTGTGCCAGACATACACAAAAGTTTTGAAGTGTATTGTGATGCATCCCGGAAGGGCCTCGGGTGCGTATTGATGCAAGACGGCAAAGTTGTCGCATATGCTTCCAGGCAACTACGAAAGCATGAAGAAAATTATCCTACTCATGACTTGGAGTTGGCAGCAGTCATCCATGCACTCAAGGAGTGGAGGCACTTTTTGCTTGGGAATCGTTGTGAAATATATACGGATCATAAAAGCCTCAAATATATTTTCACACAACCAGAACTCAATTTACGGCAACGACACTGGTTGGAATTAGTCAAAGACTATGATGTCGGCATTCACTACCATCCAGGAAAAGCAAATGTAGTTGCAGATGCTCTTAGTCGGAACCCCAGCTCGGGCAACGACAATCTACAGAAGTTGAGGCCTGAATTTCAACAGGAGTTCACCAAACTCAACTTGGTAATGGTCACTGAGGGCAACGTGTCAAGTTTGGAATTACAACCCACCCTAATGGAACAGATTAAGAAGGCTCAGCATGGACATCCCAGCATCGAAGGTATAAAGAGAAAAGTGAGTCTTGGCAAAGCCTCAGAATTCGTCGTAGACGATGAGGGAGTATTATGGTACGGGGACAGACTCTGCGTACCAAACATTGAGGACCTCAAACAGCAAATTCTAACCGAAGGCCACACCGCTCCATATTGAATCCACCCTGGAGGAACCAAAATGTATAAAGACATTTAGGAAAAGTTTTGGTGGCACGGTATGAAAAGGGATATAGCCACCTTCGTCGCATGTTGTGATTCGTGTTAGCGCATTAAAGCTGAGCACCAAAAACCAGCGGGGCTACTACAGCCAAACAGGATACCTGAGTGGAAATGGGACGAAATTGGAATGGATTTTATTGTCGGACTACCTCGATCACAACACGGAAATGATGCCATATGGGTCATCACAGATAGATTAACCAAGGTAGCACATTTCATTCCCGTAAAGACAACATACTCCACTCAGAAGCTTGCTAAACTTTATCTCTCCCATATAGTTTGTCTGCATGGAGTCCCAAAGACTATAATATCCGACCGGGGCACTCAATTCGTCTCTTGATTTTGGGATCATTTACAACAAGCTCTGGGAACTCAACTAGCATTCAGTACAGCATACCACCCCCAGACTGATGGACAAACTGAACGTGTGAACCAAATTCTTGAGGACATGCTGAGAGCATGTGTTCTCACCTATGGAACCAGTTGGGAGGAAAGCTTGCCATATGCCAAGTTCGCATACAACAACAGCTACCAAGCCAGTCTACAAATGGCACCTTTTGAAGCATTGTACGGGCGGAGATGTCGTACCCCATTAAATTGGTCAGAAACAGGTGACAGTCGTATCTTCGGCCCAGACATGCTCAAGGAAGCTGAGGAGAAAGTTAGACAAATTAGGGACTGACTCAAGACAGCTCAAAGCCGACAAAAGAGCTATTACGATCGAAAACATCATGAAGTCAGCTTTGAACCCGGTGAATATGTGTACCTACGAGTGTACCCTATGAGGGGCCTGCAACGGTTCAAAGTTAAAGGAAAGCTAGCCCCAAGATTTATTGGACCTTTCTGTGTGGTTGCGCGAAGAGGCACAATAGCCTACCAGCTAGACCTACCCAGAGAGCTGTCAGACGTCCACGACGTGTTCCACGTCTCACAGTTGAGGAAATGTGTAAGCAACCCGGAAAAGCATGTATCTCCTGAGAGCATTGACGTGCAACCAGACCTCACCTACAGAGAGCGGCCAATAAAAATATTGGAGGAGTCCGAAAGGAGGACCCGTCAGAAAACAATTAAGTTTTTCAAGGTTCAGTGGAGCAATCACACCGAGGATGAAGCAACATGGGAAAGAGAGGATTTTCTTTAGGCAGAGTACCCACACCTTTTTGAGGTTCAGCTGAAATCTCGAGGACGAGATTTTTCCTCAGGGGGTAGGTGTCGTGACACCTCAAAAATTTTATTTGGTTTTATTGATTTTTTTTCTTGGAAGGAGGCTATTTAAATTTTTGGGTTTATTCTCCCCCTTTCAAAAGCCATCTTTCCACTTTGTGTCAAGTCAAGCTTCAAATCCAGCAAGTTAAACTCCCCCTTGAATTTATTTCCATTTATTTTAAATCAAATTTTTTTTCTGTCTCCTATTTTGGCCCTTAGAGATTTACAAAGGAACCACTAGAATTCCTTTGAGTTTTGATTCCAAACAAGTTTCCCTGGCTAGTCCTTAGAACCCTCAACCATGATCCATGAAGATCCACTGGTCCACAGTTCAAAATTTTCAAAATTGGTTGCTGCAAGTTTGGACCAGATTTGTCATTTTTGGTGAAATTCATTATTTTCCTTCTCCAAAAATTCTGAGAAAAATCATGAGGCCTCCAGATGCATCAAGAGACCTCTCCACCAAAGATCAACTCCAGAAAAGTTTTCCACGTGCTTGAAACATATCGTCGAACACCTGGCGTGCACTGTTCCTGTCAAGTTCAGAGTTTCAGTGATCAGTTTCAGCCGTCAGTGTCATTTTCTTCAGAGCCTCACGTCGATCTCGGCAGTAGCTGCAGTGGCGCCTTGCTCCCTGTTCCCCCTTCTTATCCACCGCGCCGCACGGTCGCCTGGACGGTTGCGGGCATCGGCGGTGAGCTGGCAGAGGAGCATCGCCCCCGTGAGCGGCGGCAGCAGCACTCGCTGCGGCTGCCAGAGAGGCGCAGCGAGGGACGGCGCCGTCCAGGACCGCCCACACCACCAGAAGGCTACGCGTGGCCATCTTCTTCCCCGTGCGTACTGCAGCACAGTTGCCGTGGCCTGAGAGGCGCAGAGCACGCTCTCTGCCGCCGACGTGCCCGTGAGGCCGTTCCGTCGAGAGCTTGGAGTATCACCCAAGCCATACCAAATTTAGCCCTTGAACGGAACCAGTGGACCATCACGATGATGCCAAATCACCTAAACCTCCAGCCCGACCACTGCCTCGCCGTAATCGCCCGCCGGAGTTATCCCGTTTTCGGCAACCGCCTCAAGTCGGCTATAAATAGCGACCCCGAGCTTGCCTTCGACCCAGCACCACCCCTACACCTCACCAGAACCGCGCCCAGCCACTAGGAGGACCTCGAGGAGGCCTTCTTCCTCGACTCCGGCCGCCCCGATCCGCTTCGGGCTCCGGCACGATTCTCTCCGGTGAGGGCACCCCCGCCTCTCAAACCATGCCAGTAGCCTCCTAGTGCAACCACTCCTCTATACAGCGCCCTAATTTGAAGGTTGCAGCTCCCATCGGAGAGTATCATCCTCGCCTGAACCACCGTCTGCCGGAGTTGAGGCCACCATCGACGTGGTACTCGCCGACGACCAAGTCCACCACCCACCGACGCGGAAGGACACCGTGAACCCGTAGGTACCCTCCGATCCCCCTGCCTCGCCGTGGATCAACGCTGGCGACCACCGCGAGCCTCGGCGCCGGCGAACTCTGTTTCAAAGTTTGAAACTGACGGGTGGGACCCCCCTCGTCAGCCTCTCCTCTTCTTATTCGAACCGTTTTCTGAAAGCGCCTTCGGGCAAAGTACGTTTTCCTTCTGGGCTGGCGTATTTCCAACCGAAACGTTTTCTGTTTTTATAAACTAGCCCCTGGAGACTTTCTGTTTCATCACAGATTAGTCCTTGGACTAAAACCTTTATATCTTTTAGACAAAAGATGCTTTTTAGTTGATTCTTTTTCTGTCAGTTTTTTTTGTCTAGTGTTTTATAATATCTATTTGAAAAATATTTGGAACAACTTTTATGCACACTTAGTATTTACGTTAGTACGCGTTCTCTCTATACCATAGATACCGGAGGAGGTGACGGAGCCGCGATCTTCGCCGAGCTAGACTCCGACTACTCCGAACCAGGCAAGCATGTTTGAACCTTTGATATGATGAGTGTTTTGCATGTTTGCTTGAATATTTAGTGCATGGCATGTTTATATGGGCATCAGTGAGTGTTATATTGCATGCAAGGCAACTACCAGTATGCTTCGAAACTTGATGTGATCTTTTGATAACCTGATCATGTGGTGACATGAAAGGTGGTAAGATGGTATTGTTGAAGCATGCCAGTCTTATGTCAACCGTTAAATTCCGGCGTTAACGTGGACCGAGCCACGTTACCGTTCGTCCCCTTTTCGTGCTGCCACATGTTTTCTGCAAAGAATACGGTTTAGTAAGTTGCAAACCTCTTTCCTTGTACACACCAAATAGTGGGGCCGCGATGAGGGTTCCATGGCCCTGGATTAAAGCCAGTCATCCGGTCAGGGGGCATGGGTGTTTCCGGTTGGGACCGAGAGGGGGGCACCCCTTAGAGCGCGCGATATAAATTTGATCCCATGCTACGCGAGGTTGTAGCCTCCCCGTCTTAAAGTTTTTCTTGAACGTTGCCTAGGGTGATTCCTGGCAGTGGAATGTGGAATGGGTGTGTACTGGTTAGATGTGTTTCTCCTAAAGTACCGTAAATGGAACTAGTCCTTTGTGACTACTGAAATCCGTTGGCTGTGGTTAAAAAGTACAAGCTCTGCAGAGTCAAAACCCATCCGAGTAACCGTGTCCATGGTCAAAGATCTTGGTCAACATATCCATATCATTATCAATATCAGTCTCAACGTCCGTCTCAGCGTCAGTCTCTGTGTCAGTCTCAGTAAAAACCCCCGGTGAACAAACATGAGTGGTAAACTAGGTTGAATGTTATTCCTGTGGGTGGACTAACCAGTTTATTATTACGTACATGAGTATTTCCTGGAGATGATTTAAATTCATGAGCTACTTGAATTTTTGAATAATGAAATATAAGCCCTTTATGTGATGTTGCTCAGACGTCCAACTGTGGCACTCTTGTTATTTACATTTGATATAAGCCCTTTATGTGATGTCGCTCAGACGTCTGACTGTGGCACTCTTGTTATTTACTTCTGATATAAGCCCTTTATGTGATGTCGCTCAGACGTCCGACTATGGCACTCTTGTTATTTACTTTTGATATAAGCCCTTTATGTGATGTCGCTCAGACATCCGACTGTGGCACTCTTGTTAATTACGTTTGATATAAGCCCTTTATGTGATGTCGCTCAGACGTCCGACTGTGGCACTCTTGTTATTTACTTTTGATATAAGCCCTTTATGTGATGTCGCTCAGACGTCCGACTGTGGCACTCTTGTTATTTACTTTTGATATAAATCCATTATGTGATGTCGCTCAGACGTCCGACTATGGCACGCACTGTCGTTTATATTCCAATATGAGCCCTTTATGTGGTGTCGCCCTGACGCCCGACTGCGGCATTGTTAATTTATTTTACCTTTCGAGGCGTCGCTTCAGACACTCGATTGGTCTTGAGTTATTTCATTGGGATTTCGGGAGGACTACCGCCTGACTTCCTTTTTATTTATCATGCAGTGCAATCTTATATCTGAGTGCGCATTACAAATCTGCTCATGTGCATCATGTTTGCATTTGTTATATCTTATGTCCAAACTGTCTTGCGAGTACTTTCATAGTACTCACCTGGCTTGTTGATTTGGGCAGATGTTGACGAAGGCGATCTTATGGATGAAGAGTTCGATAGCGAGTCCGACGCCTAGAGGAGTCCCAGTTAGTCCCATGCGATCCTGCAATTGGTCACTTGTATTATATACGCTTCCGCTACCCTGAATAAAAGTCATCGAGCCTCACTCCGGAGCTCGATGAGTTGTATGATTTAGGAGTCATGTCACCCCCTTCACTGTGACATATCCACCACCACTTTTATTACGAGTCAGTAGTTATGCCACCATACTCCTTGTGTCATATCCGCCCTTATGTATAATATCGGCGTGCTTGTAATAAATTGTTGAGCAGCCTCAGCTCAACCCTGTAAAATATTTAGTACTGCTGGATTTCTGTATCAAGGATTTGTCTACCAGTAAGAAGGATTCTTCTATACTGGTCCAATAAAAGGGACGGTTTCTCAATAAACGTTTTATTGGAAAACCGGTCCTGACATCATACCTGTGCTGTCGTAGAAGTGTTCCATGACATTACCAAAATTATCATCACGGAAGTGTCCACTTCCATGATGATAAATCACGCGTCACAGAAGTGCTTTCGTCAAGGGTGACCGACGCATGGCATCCACCGTAACGGAACGCCGTTAAGCTATCGGGTCGGGTTTTGGATCCGATAACCCGTTAACAGCCTCGACCAATGGGGATTTTCCACGTGTAAAATCATCATTGGCTGGAGGAAACACGTGTCGGCTCACCGTTGGGACAAATGTCATCCGCTCATTGGACCGAAGGCGCCTATGATACGGCGACACGTGGCACGGCCCAACAGAGGCCCATTCCTGTGAAAAGGCCGGCCCGTTTGACTTGGTCAAAAGGTGGCGGGCTGGCCCACGGAAAGCCTGTTAACGGCTTGTTCGCATATAGCCCACTTACAGCCCGCTAACCCAGGGCCCGTTACGCCCTATCCGAATTAGGCCCAGTAGCGTCATCTAGGCCGTCCAATATGATTCGGCCCGTTTTAACTTCCGGCCCATGTGTGGCCCATGACTTCTTTCGGCCCATATGAGGACCTTTGTAACTCTTGGCCCATTAACGGCCCGTGGTGAAACTGGTCCGTAATGAACAGTGTATCACTTTATACCCATTAACGGCCCGTTATTCCATTGGGCCGTTTCCAGCCCAAGTTATCTTTCGGCCTTCTCAGGGCCCATTGATTCTTGGGCTCATTTGCAGCATTCGGTTACATACGGCCCGTTACTGTCATTTTCTGCTTGTGGGCCAATTTCAGCCCGTCGTTACAGTCGGCCCGTTTGCGGACCGTTAATACGCTGGGCCGTTTTCATGTCAAAAAAAACCCGTTGGGCTGTTTTCATAGAGTTATCAAATACGGCCTATTAACGGCCCGTTATGGTCCACGAATAGTACGGCACATGATTGGCGAAATGATGAAACGCCCCGTAGAAGGCCCATGGATCCTACGGCCTGTATGAGGCCCATGGATAGTACGGCCTGTAGAAGGCCCATGGATCGTACGGCCCGTAGAAGGCCCATGGACCCTACGGCCCGTAGAAGGCCCATGGACCCTAAGGCCCGTATAGAAGGCCGATGGATCCAACGGCCGGACGAAGGCCCATGGATCATACGGCCTACAGGAGGCCCATGGTTACAACAGTCCGTGTGTTGCCACGATTATTTTGGCCTAGTTACCAAAAATAGGCTATTGTGGCCACTAGAAAAAAACAGAAAAAGAACTGCAGTGACTACAAGCAAACAACTAAACAAGACAATAAGGAAATAAATAAGTAAGCAATTAATGCTAGCCTATTACCGCTATTACACATATTACATCTACTGGGCATCAAAGTTACCCACCAGTGCAAATATAGGGAACAAAGCAGCACATTACGTACACTAGCCGTCAAAATTGGCCACCAGTGCAAATAAACGCGGCAGCAAAACAAGAGCATAACTGAAACAACTTCAGAAGAGCTCAAGAAACGTTATCCTGGGTATCCACCATGCTGGCAATAAGCTTAGCAAGCTGATTAGCTTTGTCCTGTTTGGCGCTAAAATCCTCCAACGCTTGCTGTTGCACCAGAAGGTATGCATCTGAATGCTCCAGGGACTTCCGTAGTCCTTCCGCTTCTTGTCGCAGCACAGCTGATCGATGTCTTTCATCTTGTAGTTGAGACTCAAGAAACCGAACTGATTCAGACAGTGAGTTTGAATAGCTTGTGCAAGCGGTAGTGGCCAGTAACTCGAACACTAAACCAAGACAGGACTTTGGGGTTGTCTCGCTGTCTTCAAGATAGTCTTCCTTAGCTGTTTTATCAGCTTTGTTGGAGACCAACAAGGATGTGTCACTATCCTGAACCTTATCTGCATTACTTCCTTTACCATTGCTTAATAAGGCACTCTTCCCCAATATTCTGTCAACATTCTAAAAGAAGAAACAAGCAGACACATAACAAGTTTAGCATGTACTAGTATATGAAACTCATTTCGGTGAACCAGTTCATTAGTAAGGTGGACAGGATTAAACTACCAAGTCTTCTATTTCCAAGTACTAGTACATAATAAAAGCATCAAACAAACATATATCTATGTCCTATGGTCACTGCATTGTCTTGCCAAATCAAAATAGAGACACGGTTCAAATCATATCAGTTCAAGACAAAGCAGCAGTGAAAGAATACAAAGCATGGGAAACTACACGGCACAACAAGATTTCAGATGGGTACCACGGGTCTACATGTACAACAACACTATTGGCTCTGTTGTGATGCTAGTAATGTGCATGATATGAAATTCAACTGTATACACAATTGAAATTGAAATCAACAGAGCTATTGATAAGAGCAAATCTGTTAAGGAAACATGCGTGAACATACCTGCTGTGCCATTGGAGTTTCGATTGGATCCTTCAATTTAAAAATAAGTTTGTATGAGTAAATACAGTGACACAAGAGCAAAGCAATCATAGTTAAAAAAGGCGCGCCTAGGCTCTAGGCGTTGGCAAAACGCATTGCGCATAACTACGCATAATCTGTGCATAACTGCGCATAAGCATGCGCTTTGGTCAGTAAAGCGCAAGGCGGTGGCAAAACGCACAATTGACGCCTAGCGCTTTTTTGAACTATGATAGCAATGGAATCTTAAATTAGAACAGTTGTTCTTCAGGTTTAGGCACTTGTTCTACATGAACAGAGTACAGTAAGACGCAAGAATATAATACTTAAAAATAGAAAATGAGCTCATAGACCTTACCACATTCTTGGTTCGGGACCAGTACAGAACAAGGCGTTCCCAGTCATCGTCCAGTAAATGTGTCTCAGGAGAACGCAAGGGAATTTGATGAGTTTCTTTGCCGGTGAAGTACGTTTTCTTCAGGTAATTCCGATACTGCCACCAAGCATTCTTGAAGATAGCAGAGGTATTAGCACAGGTTACCTCATCCTGTGTTTCCAAATCGGTCCTTCTCTATAGAGATAAATGGGAAAATTTGCTGTATTATAACCATCCTGGAGGTAGGATGTATGGGACGAAGCAAAGTAATTGCCATGAATAACATTACTTACACATAACTCCTGGACAAACACCTGCAACTGGCATTTTCCTTCATCTTCAGTATAATATTTCCAAGATGGGAAGATACACACATACGATTTAACAACATCAAATGCGATAGATGCTAAACTACGACTAGCTGGTTGTGCTTCCCCCACAGGAATAGGTGTACTAACTGGTGGAGGTGGGGTTCTCCGTGATAGTACTGGCCCTTTGGGCACTGGAGCTGCCTTACTAACAACTCTTGTTTGGGAGCCCTGTGGTGGAGATGGTGCTGTGTCAACAGGAACTGGGTTACTATCGGCTGGGGTTGGGGTTAGATTGGGTGAAGCTAGTTCTCTGTCCATCGCAGTAGGGGTACAATCTGCGAGAGTTTGGGTTATGTGTGGTAGGGCTGGTTCTTGTGCATGTACAACCGGGGTGCTATCTCCACCAAGAGGTAGCACTGTTTTATTTGAAGACCGTGTTTTTAGTCCGCTAGATACTGGCATCATGTTGGAAATATGCCCTAGAGGCAATAATAAATTGGTTATTATTATATTTCCTTGTTCATGATAATCGTTTATTATCCATGCTAGAATTGTATTGATAGGAAACTCAGATACATGTGTGGATACATAGACAACACCATGTCCCTAGTAAGCCTCTAGTTGACTAGCTCGTTGATCAATAGATGGTTACGGTTTCCAGACCATGGACATTGGATGTCGTTGATAACGGGATCACATCATTAGGAGAATGATGTGATGGACAAGACCCAATCCTAAGCATAGCACAAAAGATCGTGTAGTTCGTTTGCTAGAGCTTTTCCAATGTCAAGTATCATTTCCTTAGACCATGAGATCATGCAACTCCCGGATACCGTAGGAGTGCTTTGGGTGTACGAAATGTCACAACGTAACTGGGTGACTATAAAGGTGCATTACGGGTATCTCCGAAAGTGTCTGTTGAGTTGGCACGGATCGAGACTGGGATTTGTCACTCCGTATGACGGAGAGGTATCTCTGGGCCCACTCGGTAATGCATCATCATAATGAGCTCAATGTGACTAAGGAGTTAGCCACGGGATCATGCATTACGGTACGAGTAAAGTGACTTGTCGGTAACGAGATTGAACAAGGTATTGGGATACCGACGATCGAATCTCGGGCAAGTAACGTACCGATTGACAAAGGGAATTGCATACGAGATTGATTGAATCCTTGACATCGTGGTTCATCTGATGAGATCATCGTGGAACATGTGGGAGCCAACATGGGTATCCAGATCCCGCTGTTGGTTATTGACCGGAGAGGTGTCTCGGTCATGTCTGCATGTCTCCCGAACCCGTAGGGTCTACACACTTAAGGTTCGGTGACGCTAGGGTTGTAGAGATATTAGTATGCGGAAACCCGAAAGTTGTTCGGAGTCCCGAATGAGATCCCGGACGTCACGAGGAGTTCCGGAATGGTCCGGAGGTGAAGAATTATATATCGGAAGTCAACTTTCGGCTACCGGGAAAGTTTTGGGGGTCACTGGTATTGTACCGGGACCACCGGAAGGGTCCCGGGGGTCCACCGGGTGAGGCCACCTATCCCGGAGGGCCCCATGGGCTGAAGTGACCAGCCCTTAGTGTGCTGGGGCACCCCCCATGGGCCTTCCCCCTGCGCCTAGGGTTGGAAACCCTAGGGTGGGGGGCGCCCCACTTGCCTTGGGGGGCATGTCTCCCCCCTGGCCGCCGCCCCCCCATGCAGATGGGTTCCAGGGCCAGCGCCCCCCCTCCAGGGGTCCTATAAATAGTGGGGGGAGGGAGGGCAGCAAAATGACAGCCCCTGGCGCCTCCCTCTCCCCCGCAACACCTCTCCCTCTCGCAGAAGCTTGGCGAAGCCCTGCCGAGACCGCGCTACTTCCACCACCACGCCGTCGTGCTGCTAGATCTCCATCAACCTCTCCTTCCCCCTTGCTGGATCAAGAAGGAGGAGACGTCGCTGCTCCGTACGTGTGTTGAACACGGAGGTGCCGTCCGTTCGGCACTCAGTCATCGGTGATTTGGATCACGGCGAGTACGACTCCATCAACCCCGTTCATTGGAACCCTTCCGCTCGCGATCTACAAGGGTATGTAGATGCACTCCTTTCCCCTCATTGCTAGTATACTCCATAGATGGATCTTGGTGATGCGTAGAAATTTTTTAAATTCTGCTACGATCCCCAACAGTGGCATCATGAGCCAGGCCTATGCGTAGTTACTATGCACGAGTAGAACACAAAGCAGTTGTGGGCGTTGATGTTGCCAATTCTTCTTGCCGTTACTAGTCTTATCTTGATTCGGCGGCATCGTGGGATGAAGCGGCCCGGACCGACCTTACATGTACTCTTACGTGAGACAGGTTCCACCGACTGACATGCACTAGTTGCATAAGGTGGCTAGCGGGTGTCTGTCTCTCCCACTTTAGTCGGATCGGATTCGATGAAAAGGGTCCTTATGAAGGGTAAATAGAAATTTGCATATCACGTTGTGGCTTTTGCGTAGGTAAGAAACCTTCTTGCTAGAAACCCATAGCAGCCACATAAAACATGCAACAACAATTAGAGGACGTCTAACTTGTTTTTGCAGGGTATGCTATGTGATGTGATATGGCCAAAAAGGATGTGATGAATGATATATGTGATGTATGAGATTGATCATGTTCTTGTAATAGGAATCACGACTTGCATGTCGATGAGAATGACAACCGGCAGGAGCCATAGGAGTTGTCTTAATTTATTGCATGACCTGCGTGTCAATGAAAACGCCATGTAATTACTTTACTTTATTGCTAATCGTTAGCCATAGTAGTAGAAGTAATAGTTGGCGAGGCAACTTCATGAAGACACAATGATGGAGATCATGGTGTCATGCCGGTGACGAAGGTGATCATGCCGCGCCTCGAAGATGGAGATCAAAGGCGCAAGATGATATTGGCCATATCACGTCACTTTATGATTTGCATGTGATGTTTGTCATGTTTACATCTTATTTGCTTAGAACGACGGTAGCATAAATAAGATGATCCCTCACTAAAATTTCAAGAGACGTGTTCCCCCTAACTGTGCACCGTTGCGAAGGTTCGTTGTTTCGAAGCACCACGTGATGATCGGGTGTGATAGATTCTAACGTTCGAATACAACGGGTGTTGACGAGCCTAGCATGTACAGACATGGCCTCGGAACACATGCGAAACACTTAGGTTGACTTGACCAGCCTAGCATGTACAGACATGGCCTCGGAACACAAGAGACCGAAAGGTCGAACATGAGTCGTATAGCAGATACGATCAACATGGAGATGTTCACCGATGATGACTAGTCCGTCTCATGTGATGATCGGACACGGCCTAGTTTGACTCGGATCATGTATCACTTAGATGACTAGAGGGATGTCTATCTGAGTGGGAGTTCATTAATCAGATGAACTTAATTATCATGAACATAGTCAGAAGGTCTTTGCAAAATATGTCATAGCTTGCGCTTTAGTTCTACTGGTTAAGATATGTTCCTAGAGAAAATTTAGTTGAAAGTTGGTAGTAGCAATTATGCGGACTGGGTCCGTAAACTGAGGACTGTCCTCATTGCTGCACAGAAGGCTTATGTCCTTAATACACCGCTCGGTGTGCTGAACCTCAGCGTCATCTGTAGATGTTGTGAAACATCTGACATACACGTTTTGATGACTACGTGATAGTTCAGTGCGTAATGCTAACGGTTTAGAATTGTGGCACCAAAGACGGTTTTCGAAACGTCGCAGAACATATGAGATGTTCCGAAGATTGAAATTGGGATTTCGGACTAGTGCCCACGTCGAGACGTATGAGACCTCTGACAAGTTTCTTAAGCCTGCAAGCTAACGGAGAAAAGCTCAATCGTTGAGCATGTGCTCAGATTGTCTGAGTACTACAATCACTTGAATCGAGTGGGAGTTAATCTTCCAGATGAGATAGTGATGGTTCTCCATAGTCACTGCCACCAAGCTATTAGAGCTTCATGATGAACTATAACATATCAGGGATAGATATGATGATCCTTGAGCAACTCGCGATGTTTGACACCGCGAAAGTAGAAATCAAGTAGGAGCATCAATTGTTGATGGTTAGTAATACCACTAGTTTCAAGAAGGGCAAGGGACAGAAGGGATACTTCATGAAACGGCAAATCAGTTGCTGCTCTAGTGAAGAAACCCAAGGTTGAACCCAAACCCGAGACTAAGTGCTTCTGTAATGAGGGAAACGGTCACTGAAGCAGAACTACCCTAGATACTTGGTAGATGAGAAGGTAGGCAAGGTCGACAAAAGTATATTGGATATACATTATATTAATGTGTACTTTACTAGTACTCCTAGTAGCACCAGGGTATTAGATACCGGTTCGGTTGCTAAGTGTTGGTAATTCGAAATAAAAGGCTACGGAATAAATGGAGACTAGCTAAAGGTGAGATGACGATATGTGTTGGAAGTGTTTCCAAGGTTGATGTGATCAAGCATCGCATGCTCCCTCTACCATCGAGATTTGGTGTTTGCGTTGAGCATGATTGGATTATGTTTATCGCAATACGGTTATTCATTTAAGGAGAATAATGGTTACTCTGTTTATTTGAATAATACCTTCAATGGTCTTGCACCTAAAATGAATCTCGATCGTAGTGATACACATGTTCGTGCCAAAAGATATAAAATAGTAATGATAGTTCCACATACTTGTGGCACTGCCATTTGAGTCATATTGGTATAGAACGCATGAAGAAGCTCCATGTAGATGGATCATTGGACTCACTCGTTTTTGAAAAGATTGAGACATGCGAACCATGTCTATTGGTATATATGCATCAAGAAACTCCATGCAGATGGATCATTTGGACTCACTTGATTTTGAATCACTTGAGACATGCAAATCATACCACATGGGCAAGATGACTGAAAGGCCTCATTTTCAGTAAGATGGAACAAGAGAGCAACTTGTTGGAAGTAATACTTTCGATGTGTGCAGTCCAATGAGTGCTGAGGCATGCAGTGGATATCGTTATGTTCTTACTTCACAGATGAATTGAGTAGATGCTGAGTGTATTTACTTGATGAAACACAAGTCTGAATTATTGAAAGGTTCAAGTAATTTCAGAGTGAAGTTGAAGATCGTCGTGACAAGAGGATAAAATGTCTATGATATGATCATAGAGATGAGTATCTGAGTTGCGAGTTTGGCACACAATTAAGACATTGTGGAAAGTGTTTCACAATTAATACCGCCTGGAACACCACAGTGTGATGGTGTGTCCGAACATCATAACTGCACCCTATTGGATATGGTGCATACCATGATGTCTCTTATCAAATTACAACTATCGTTTATGGGTTAGGCATTAGAGATAACCGCATTCACATTAAAAGGGGCACCACGCAATTCCGTTGAGACGACACCGTTTAGAGAAACCTAAGTTGTCGTTTCTTAAAAGATTGGGGCTGCGATGCTTATGTGAAAGAGTTTCAAGCTGATAAGCTCGAACCCAAAGCGGATAAATGCATCTTCATGGAAAACCCAAAACTGTTGGGTATACCTCCTGTTTCAGATCTGGAAGCAAAAGTAATTTCTTCTAGAAACGAGTCCTTTCTCGAGGAAAAGTTTCTCTCGAAAGAATTGAGTGGGAGGATGGTGGAGACTTGATGAGGTTATTGAACCATAACTTCAACTAGTGTGTAGCAGGGCACAGGAAGTTGTTCTTGTGGGACCTACACCAAATTGAAGTGGAAGCTTATGATAGTGATCATGAAACTTCGGATCAAGTCACTACCAAACCTCGTAGGTCGACAAGGATATGTACTACCCTTGAGTGGTACGGTAATCCTGTCTTAGATATCATGTTGTTAGACAACAATGAACCTACGAGCTATGGAGAAGCGATGGTGGGCCCATATTCCGACAAATGGTTAGAAACCATGAAATCCGAGATAAAATCCATGTATGAGTACAAAGCATGGACTTTGGTGAACTTGCCCGATGATCGGCAAGCCATTGAGATAAATGGATCTTTAATAAGAAGACGGACGTGGACGGTAATGTTACCGTCTATGAAGCTCGACTTGTGGCAAAGAGTATTTTCACAAGTTCAAGGAGTTGACTACGATTAGATTTTCTCATCTGTAGCGATGCTTAAGTCCGTCGGAATCATGTTAGCATTAGCTGCATTTATGAAATCTGGCAGATGGATGTCAAAACAAGTTTCCTTACCAGTTTTCGTAAGGCATGGTTGTATGTGATACAATCAGAAAGGTTTTGTCGATCCTAAGGATGCTAAAAGGTATGCTAGCTCCAGCGATCCTTCCATGGACTAGAGCAAGCATCTCGGAGTCAGAATATATGCTTTGATGGATTGATCAAAGTTTTTGGGCTTATACAAAGTTTGTTAGAAACTTGTATTTACAATAAAGTGAGTGGGAGCACTACAACATTTCTAATAAGTATATGTGAATGACATATTGTTGATCCGAAATGATGTGAAATTTCTGGAAAGCATAAAGGGTTGTTTGAAAAGAGTTTTTCAAAGGAAGACCTGGATAAAGCTGCTTACATATTGGGCATCAAGATCTATAGAGATGGATCAAGACGTCTGATGATACTTTCAAAGAACGCACACCTTGACATGATTTTTGAAAGATTTCATAATAGATCAGCAAAGAAGGAGTTCTTGGCTGTGTTGCAAGGTGTGAGTATTGAGTAAGACTCAAAACCTGACCACAGCAGAAGAGAGAGAAAGGACGAAGGTCGTCCCCTATGCTTAAGACGTAGGCTCTACAGTATGCTATGCTGTGTACCGCACATGAAGTGTGCCTTGCCATGAGTTGGTCAAGGGGTACAATAGTGATCCGGGAACGGATCACATGACAGTGGTCGAACTTGTCCTTAGTACCTAATGGACTAAGGAATTTTCTCGATTATGGAGGTGAAAAGGAGTTCGTCGTAAAGGGTTACGTCGATGCGAACTTTGACACTAATCCGGATGACTCTGAGTAGTAGACCGGATTCGTATAGTAGAGCAGTTATTTGAAATGGCTCCAAGTAGCGCGTGGTAGCATCCACAAGATGACATAGATATTCGTAAAGCACACACGGATTTGAAAGGTTCAGACCCGTTGACTAATAACCTCTCTCACAAGCATGACATGATCAAACCAGAACTCATTGAGTGGTAATCACATAATGATGTGAACTAGATTGTTGACTCTAGTAAACTCTTTGGATGTTGGTCACATGGTGATGTGACCTGTGAGTGTTAATCACATGGTGATGTGAACTAGATTATTGACTCTAGTGCAAGTGGGAGACTGTTGGGAATATGCCCTAGAGGCAATAATAAATTGGTTATTATAATATTTCCTTGTTCATGATAATCGTTTATTATCCATGCTAGAATTGTATTGATAGGAAACTCAGATACATGTGTGGATACATAGACAACACCATGTCCCTAGTAAGCCTCTAGTTGACTAGCTCGTTGATCAATAGATGGTTACGGTTTCCTGACCATGGACATTGGATGTCGTTGATAACGGGATCACATCATTAGGAGAATGATGTGATGGACAAGACCCAATCCTAAGCATAGCACAAAAGATCGTGTAGTTCGTTTGCTAGAGCTTTTCCAATGTCAAGTATCATTTCCTTAGACCATGAGATCGTGCAACTCCCGGATACCGTAGGAGTGCTTTGGGTGTACCAAATGTCACAACGTAACCGGGTGACTATAAAGGTGCATTACGGGTATCTCCGAAAGTGTCTGTTGAGTTGGCACGGATCGAGACTGGGATTTGTCACTCCGTATGACGGAGAGGTATCTTTGGGCCCACTCGGTAATGCATCATCATAATGAGCTCAATGTGACTAAGGAGTTAGCCACGGGATCATGCATTATGGTACGAGTAAAGTGACTTGCCGGTAACGAGATTGAACAAGGTATTGGGATACCGACGATCGAATCTCGGGCAAGTAACGTACCGATTGACAAAGGGAACTGTATACGGGATTGATTGAATCCTCGACATCGTGGTTCATCCGATGAGATCATCGTGGAACATGTGGGCGCCAACATGGGTATCCAGATCCCGCTGTTGGTTATTGACCGGAGAGGTGTCTCGGTCATGTCTGCATGTCTCCCGAACCCGTAGGGTCTACACACTTAAGGTTCGGTGACGCTAGGGTTGTAGAGATATTAGTATGCGGAAACCCGAAAGTTGTTCGGAGTCCCGGATGAGATCCCGGATGTCACGAGGAGTTCCGGAATGGTCCGGAGGTGAAGAATTATATATAGGAAGTCAAGTTTCGGCTACCGAGAAAGTTTCGGGGGTCACCGGTATTGTACCGGGACCACCGGAAGGGTCCCGGGGGTCCACCGGGTGGGGCCACCTATCCCGGAGGGCCCCATGGGCTGAAGTGGGAAGGGAACCAGCCCTTAGTGGGCTGGGGCACCCCCCATGGGACTTCCCCCTGCGCCTAGGGTTGGAAACCATAGGGTGGGGGGGGGGCGCCCCACTTGCCTTGGGGGGCAAGTCTCCCCCCTGGCCGCCGCCCCCCATGCAGATGGGTTCCAGGGCCGGCGCCCCCCCCCTCCAGGGGTCCTATAAATAGTGGGGGGAGGGAGGGCAGCAAAATGACAGCCCCTGGCGCCTCACTCTCCCCCTGCAACACCTCTCCCTCTCGCAGAAGCTTGGCGAAGCCCTGCCGAGACCCCGCTACTTCCACCACCACGCCGTCGTGCTGCTGGATCTCCATCAACCTCTCCTTCCCCCTTGCTGGATCAAGAAGGAGGAGACTTCGCTGCTCCGTACGTGTGTTGAACGCGGAGGTGCCGTCCGTTCGGCACTCAGTCATCGGTGATTTGGATCACGACGAGTACGACTCCATCAACCCCGTTCATTGGAACGCTTCCGCTCGCGATCTACAAGGGTATGTAGATGCACTCCTTTCCCCTCGTTGCTAGTATACTCCATAGATGGATCTTGGTGATGCGTAGAAAATTTCTAAATTCTGCTACGATCCCCAACACATCACCCGCTCCAATTCAAATGGCTGATAAACAGGAAACATAGTTGAATGTACAGACATTGTATGAGAGACAGATGCAATAGATAGTGTGGAAAAAAGAGGGCATGAAATAGTTGACATGTATATTGTTTAACTAAAACGGATAGCTTGACATAATTTCACATATATGATGTCTATCTAAACTGGATAGCATAGCATAACATAATTCAAAGATATGATGAATAACTAAACAGGATCGCATCATTTAATTCACATATGTGATTTATATGCTAAATAGAGGGCATTAGATATGATGTCTGAACTAAGAACATGGTGTTGAATATTGTGTATATGATGTCTAAACTATGCAATGCAAGACACCGTATGCATGATATGAGCAGTATAACCGTGCCAAGTCAGAGCATACACCTCAGTGGGGGAATAGGACTGGTCATCTGTCTCTGAATCCATCTCCGAGGAGCTATTGGGACCCAACAAGAGATCTGCTTCGACAGGTAGCACTGTCTGCTCTGAAGGCCTTGTTTTCACTCCAGATTTTTCCATCTCCCACCCAAATGGCTGATTCACAGGAAGAGTAGTTTAATGTACAAACATTGTCGACAAATGGAAATGTAATGAAGAAAAGGATGGGCAAGATATCATTCAAATATATGATGCCTGGTTAAACAGGATGGCATTGCACATTTCACATATATTATGGCTGGCTAAAAGACATGAGACTGCATAATTCCCATATATGATATAGAAACTAAACAGGTGGCATTACAGAACATGTCTAAACTAAGCAGATGACATATATGATGTCAAAAGTAGGCACTGCAAGGCAACATATGCATGATATGACTAACATCATCATGCCAAGGTAGAACAAACACCTTGGGGGGTAAATAGGAGTGGTCAGCGGCGTCTGAATCCGCCTCAGAACAGATATCTTCCTCTGGATTACAATCTGGAGAGGGGTGGGGAGGGTTTGCCATTGAACCCACCATGGAGCGATGTCTGCATGACATTGTATTGCCGCGCAAAACTCTTCTCATTTCTCTACATGTTCAACATGACTGTGTACAATATCTGACATGCATACGAAAAAAATATGGTGAGATTATGTAAGGAGAGCATGCAGAAATTTAGAGTGATGGTAACAACCAGTGGATCGATGTTTTTCCGTTGAACCAAAATAGCCCTAATGGATCGACGTGAATGTATAGTAATAAGTGATGCAACAAGTGTACAACCTCTTTGCCGTAGCCGTGTCGACCTCAGCATCATTGGGTTAGTCGCTGAAGCAGTTGAGGAAGAGGTGGCTGTCGGAGGTGTGGAGGAAGATCTGAGCAATCTGTAGACGGCGTCCAGGGCACTGCTCTGTTGTGATGGATCGTTCTGTCGTTGGAGCAGCTACGGTGAGCTGTAAGACGTCAAGGCTGAAGCAGCACAAGACAGACATCGTCAATCTCAAGTGGGATTCTAATAGCATCTCCAATAGATGATGTAAAATGGATGTAAAATTAACATCACGAAAAACCACCTGACTACAACAGATGAGGTAAAAACTGTTGACTCTGAACTTAACTGTCGAAACTGAAATTTACTGTGGAATCTGAATGCTACTGTCGAAACTGAACGCAATGGTAGCAGAGAGGCACTTGACAAGTAGTTTAGGGAGGGCCTGCAGTTCATCTTCAACTTGCACCCCCTAAGCCGCCAGCCACCACCGGCCGAACCGCCGGCCCCAGTGCCGCCTCGCCGCCCCGAAACAACTCGCCACTGCCGCCCCGGCTAGCCCTCTAGGCCCCCCGCCCCCACCCTGAACCCTAAGATAGATAGTGGGGTACCTCTCCGGCGAGCCCCCGTCCCCGTTGCGGGTGGTTCTTCCTTAACTCCGGCGAGCCCCCCCAACCCCTGAAAATCGATTGACCCAAAAGTCGATTCAGTCGACTGAAGTGTGGCTTAATCGGAGCAGAGCAGCAGCACGAGCGAGGGGGAGAGCAGTAGCAGCAGCTGGGCGAGCGAGCGATCGAGCGAGAGCCGGAGCAGC
The DNA here is from genome assembly GCF_002575655.3 of Aegilops tauschii subsp. strangulata. Lineage (NCBI taxonomy): Eukaryota > Viridiplantae > Streptophyta > Magnoliopsida > Poales > Poaceae > Aegilops > Aegilops tauschii. The sequence goes on from NC_053041.3 coordinate 82,178,040, forward strand.
AGCAGTAGCGCGAGCGAGCGAGAGCTGGAGCAGCAGCAGCAGATCCGGCTGGTATGGACGCCGCCGCCGAAGGGGCCTCACACTGGGGGAGAGCCGCTGTGGAGATGTCGCCCGCAGCGCCGGCTTCAAGGTAGCCGCTCCATGGGGGTGCGGGATGGAGCACCGTCTGCGCCGGAAGGTCGAGTTAAGGAGAAGGTGCGATGCGATGAGTGTACAACCTCTTTGGTGGCGCCGAGTAGGCCTCGGCTTCGTCCGAGGAGTCGATGAGGATGCTGCAGTTCCGGTGGAGCAGGTTAAGGCGGTGCTGTGGGGATGGAGCAGCCGTGATAGACGAGGCGATCGTCGGAGCAGCTCCTTGGAGGTGGAGGACGGGGCGGCTGAACCGGCGGGTCGGCGAGATGGACGACGGATCCTCATCCGGGGAGGTGGACGAGGGACGTCGAGCTGTTGCAGTGGACGTCATCGTCGGGGAAGAGCCTCCGGCTGGGCAGTGGTGACGTGGCGGATGGAGGAGGGTGGGGTTTCGCGGCTGGAGCGGAGAGGTTATGGCGGCCTGGGATTTCGAATGGCAAAAAGGGGGCGATGGGAGGGGGTGAAGCCTGACTTAGGGACGCGCTTGTCCAAAATGTAGGGTGTGTTACAAAAGTACCCGCCACCGATTTGAACTAGCGGCCCTTTCGGCTCAGTGTTAGAAGGGGGATTTCGCGTGTCGGGATTTGGCAGCTGGAGGGAGTTTTCGCGCGCGTTGTAATTTCGGGATAGCAAGGCGCGGGTTGTGAAGGCGCCAGTTTTGGGAGCACGATATCTGAATTTTCGGGATATAACAAGACGCAGGTTGAATTTTAGGGACAAGCCTAACGTGTAGTAATATTGTACTTGTACGTACCAAATCAATTCGCACTTCCCTTAACCAAAAAGAAAACGAAAAAAATAAAACTATTCACACTACACAAAGAGAGAGTCTTGCCCCATTTTACTATACAAATGCTATTCAAAGCTACTCCCTCCTTCCATCTATATAGGGCCTAATGCGTTTTTTGATGCTAACTTTGACCAAATATTAGAGCAATGATATATGACATGCAACTTACACAAAGCACACCGTTAAATTCGTCTGTGAAAGGTTCTTTCAATGTTATAATTTTCACATTGTGTATGTCATGTAATATTAATCTTGTCAATAGTCAAAGGCGGTCTTAAAAATCTCATTACGCCCTATATAGATGGAAGGAGGGAGTATGAATCCATGTTATGTCCGATTAAATTTTTTCGCTTGCTGTATAATGCATGTAACCTACTCATACCAACATTTTAGTGCATTCCAAATGTCTATACTACCACTGCAATTCGAACTAAATTTGAATTCGTTTCTCTATTTCAATAAGAATCTACAATCATGATCGTTGCCAACTTCAACCATCATAGTTTCCTTGCTATCCGCCAGATATAAATCGGATGGCCTATAATGCAGGATGGCAGGCACACCATCATCAACAACTCCGTTTTTTATAAGAGTAGAGATAAAATATATTAAATGTAGTATAACATGTTCATAACCACACCATGTGTATCACCGTTATATATATTCACACATGCGTCGGTTTGAAACACTATGATAAATTCTTCAAATATCCGAATTCGCTTTTTATAATGAAGTATATATGATCTCTATTCGTCTTTTACACCCACACAACCCTCTTATCTTTGTAGCTAGCGCTAACTTTCTCTTGTGCATGCACACGCCCGCATACCTCTCACCCTCCCTCAGCATTCTCTAGCTCCATCGCGCAAATTCGTCGTTTCACTTTAGGTCGTTCACCCACGGTGTGTGTAGGCCCCCAGCTCCTTCTTTATGGAACACATCGATCGATATGCCTCTCTAGCCAGGTGTGCCTAGCACAAACACAAGCTTCCCCTCTTCTCTTGTCACCGTCCATGCCTCACTCCCACCACTCTTTTCATCGTTCTCGTACTCGCACACTCCTGCCCCTCGATATAGTATGCCTCTGGTACCACCTCCTACATGCATCCCTCTCTCTCTATCCTTCTCCTCGTGCCTCATTTGCTTCTAACACACACATGCATGTATACCGATCGATCTCCCAACATATACCTAGATTGACTTTAACTACCCCCCCATCGATCGACGTACCTCACAAGTTATGTCTCTCCTTTCTCTAACAAAGGGCGATTGATCTTCCTATGTAGTTACGTCTGCTTACCACAGCCACATCGTCCCCCCTCATCATTCGTGCATGCCTCCTGACCCGTCTCTCACACGCACGTGCACAGACAACAAGCAGCCATCTCCTCTCTTATTGATATTGCGGGCGTGCCCTCCGTTTGTCTAGCAAGCCTATCCCACCATCCCCTCCAACACTCTAGCTCTGTCTCTCTCCCAACCTTATTCCTCTCCTGCACATATGCATGGATGCCGATCGATCTCCCTTAATACATGAGGCAGATCGATCTCCTTAATACATGAGGTAGGCCTCTCTCCTCCTCCACACATATACCAGCCATTGTACCTCTATAGTTAATTGGGCCTCCCTCTTCCCCCACCACACACCGATAGTCAAGCGCACAGAGACAAACTGCACATATCCCATCTCACGTTCCAGTAGGCCAGCCACTCTATATCTTTGACGTGGGCACACACAAATTCGATGGCACTCTTTATCGATCGCGCGCGCGCACACACACACACACATCATCCCTCTCTTCGATTCTATGGACACCTCAAGCCGATGATACCTCCACTCTCTTCTCGTGGATCGCCCCTCTATATATATGTTATATCCAGGACTCTATTTCACACACATTGCATATGTTACATTTTTTATTGACCCCCTCCCCCCAAAAAAAACTCTCAAGAACCCACACACTATATCTCTCTAGGTTTGTATCCCTCTCACACAACCCCACGTAGGTGGTGTACGTATATAAGAAGAGAATAGGTGCACCGTGCACGTACTCACGCTTCGTGCCCAGCCACACCCGCGCGGGTACATGGTGGAGCTCATTTCTTTACGAAATGGCAGCCCACGTGCTAATTTGAATGCCTGTAGCGGTTGTTTACCTAGGGAGGTCGTGTACCATGCGTGCACGAAACAAAGTTCGACTTGCCGCGTTATTTTTAAATAAAGTTATAGCGCTCAATGGCACGTACACAGAATATAAAATGATTTTTATGGAGAAAAAGGTAGTCTGCTCACTATATACAATGGAGCCTGCCTGCCTGGTTTGTCGCTCTTCAGAGTATCTCACACAAGGCTGCGGTGGCCTCTCTCTCTCTCTCACCGTTGGTCACTGATCCGGCCGCATCCCGTCCGCCGGGGGAAAGGGAGTGCGGTGGCCTCTCTCTCTCTCTCACCGTTGGTCACTGATCCGGCCGCATCCCGTCCGCCGGGGGAAAGGGAGTGCGGTGGCCTCTCTCTCTCTCACCGTTGGTCACTGATCCGGCCGCACCCGTCCGCCGGGGGAAAGGGAGGAAGTGCATCGTTTCTCTGTTTGACGGCGCCGAGGCAGTACGTCCCGATCTGCGGTACACGCCGTTCTCTCTGACCAAGCTCCGGCGCGGCAGGGCCTACGCCACCTGCTAGCAGATTCCGCCCGTCGCCGCTCACCTTGTTACATCCCGACGACCTCCAGGTATCCCCTCCGGCCTTGCTCCACTGCCCGTCTTCCCACGTCGCTGCATGTGGATCTTCCATAGTTCTTTGCCCAAAACGTAGCTCGTCCGGCGTACTTTCCATATTGCATTCTCGTCCTCACACCGTTTTAGACAAACACAACCGTGCTGTTATCTTCCCTTAGGACAAGGAATATGCTTCTTTTTTGTCGTCGCATGTGTCATCAACTGTTATTGGCCAGTAATTGTTTCCTTTCTACTCGTTGCTATTGCGACCTTTTGGTGAACTGCACAAATCACTTTTTTCTTAAGAGTGTTCTGTGCAGTTGTACTAAAATGTCACACGGGCAACGTCTCTACATTTCAGTGCGACTGCACAAAGGGAGATTGGTTTTGCTCTATCCTCCTCATCCAACTCCGAGCCTAATCTTCTCCAACTAGTTAGTATTAAGAGAGACTGCAAAGGTGACCGGCTTCTATTTGTGTGTTTATTGTTTCATCAGCAGTCCTCTATTATCATAATCACACTTAATATCTTTGGAGCATGGACGCTCAGCTCTATTTTAGTGGAACTGCACAAAATGATCGGAATGTTGCATGCTCGAGACAACTACTTTTTTTCCCAACATGCCTTGTTGATTTAGACAGAGCTGGGGGGACGTTGCTGCCAATGAAAGCATGGATCAATTTTAATTTAACACCTTCTCACAACTCTGTCTTCAGTTGTGATGTAATTATTAGCTCTGATCTGCTAATAATTGACATGCATTAGCAAGGAAGTTAGTTTTTTTATTGTTTCCGAAAGAGCATCGATGGCAAGACACGCGAAACAAAAGCTGAAAGCTCACACCATTGTACAATTTCATGTCGCTGGAAAATTATTTGTATAGTACGTCAATTATGTAAACAAATGATGGAAGCTTGATAGCATTGCCAGAAGCCTCTTCATCATCCGGGTCCATGTGCCATGCACAAAATTATACTCCTTCGTTCCTAAATATTTGTCTTTTTACAAATTTCAAACGGGCATATTTTAGAGTGTAGATTCACTCATTTTGCTTCGTATGTGTACTCCCTCCGTTCCTAAATATTCTATTCGTCTTTCTAGAGATTTCAACAAGTGACTACATACGGAGCAAAATGAGTGAATCTACACTCTAAAATATGTCTATATACATCCGTATGTGCTAGTCCATTTGAAATCTCTAAAAAGACAAATATTTGAGTAGTCACTCATTGAAATCTCTAGAAAGACAAATACTCCGGAGTATATTTAAGAACCGAGGGGGTAGTGCACAACCACATGGGAGACTCAGCCTGGTCGTTGCGCCGCATTAATAGTGAGTAATGAGCAGTCAAATCATAAGCCCCACCTTTCCCATTGTAAGTTGCTCTGAAGAAGCAACCATCAATACGCTCTTCTTTGAATCCGCTCATACTACTCCATCCGTCACTGTTTATACAGCGCGCTTCAGAAAAAAGAAAAAAAATCTGTGGGACCAAGGCGACTAGCGATCGGCCTGAAAAATAGCATTGGTAGTTATAGCACGGCATCTATTAGTTGAGGGAATAATGCGTACACACATGCATGCAGTGCTTCCACCCCGGGTACACACATGCATGCACTTACTCCACTCCGTAGTAGTACAGTACATGGAGAGAAAATTGTGGACTTGATTGCGGTTACCACGCCCTAATTAATTGAGCATTAAACCAAACGCGTCTAAAGTCTCTCTGGTGGTGGAAATGCATTGAGAGAAATGCATCGTAATGAAGTGCGCCCTGTAAACTGTGACGGAGGGAGGAGTAGTATGAAGGTGCAAAACCAAGTACGCGTATGGCCAGTCGGTCAACGCACCTCCTCTTGGCATATCACTGACATGTGGGACAGGAGTGTGAGCAAACCTATCTCAATTGACGGCAAAGAGCCAACCCGCCGTTCCTTGAGAGAGACGAGGAGCGAGAACACACAGACGGGCTCGCACGGAGGCCATGATATATTCGAGCATGGTTGGTTGATCGATATCATTCATTACATCTTGGGCTGCCGTTTTCCGCCCTTCTCTGGAATAAACGTATACTTTATCAGAGATAAAAAAAAGAGTACAGATGCTCCACCATGCGGTTCTAGTAGTAGTACTACTCGTACTACTGCGCTTGGCTCTTCGCCTCTTCGTGAAGTCGAACAATGATGGTACTCCGCATGTTGGGTACTACAGTGTATGCCTCTGACAATCTGACACCGAATGGACTGATGCATGTCCACCGAGGGTAGGTTGCATTAGTCAAAAGGCGTAAGCGAGCTTCACCCTGTCCTGCAAGCTTCTCCTCATTCTGCGAGTTGACAGGACACACCAAAAAGTAGTGCTAGTCCATACTCCCTCCTTTCCGGTTAATATGGCTTAATCTTTTTTGCGGGTAAATGAGAGAGCTTTATTCATATATAAGCATTCTTAGAACGATCAGCCAAGACACTGGTCACTAGGAAGCGAGGTACCCGGCAAAAAAAAAGTAGGAAGCGAGGTGTTTCATCAAGCCAACTCTCGGCCACATTCAAAGTGCAGCAAGCATGGTTCGCACGAAGATGCGCCGCAAGGTTTGCTGACCTGTTTACATGCTGAATAACAAAAAAAGAGGAAATATTACCGAGCGCTACTATTTGTAATAGGATATGAGCCAGAATTAAGCGAGAATTGTGGCGAGTGTTCCATGCAATCAACTTCCATTATCACATGCGAGAACCCTCGAAGAGAACCAAATGTGTTGAAGATTGCTTTATCACATTTGAAAATTATAATAAGAGTGCATACGCTCCTCCATCCGGTTCCTAGTACTAGTATAGTACGTACCTTTATAGACTATAGTAGTAGTACTTGTAAACTTTGCGCTTGGCTGTTCACCTATTTGGGAAGTCGAACAATAATAGCACTAGTAGTATAGTGTATGCTTCTGGCAATCTGACACCGAATTAACTGTTGCACGTCCACCGCCTGAGCGAGGGAGAGCTTGCATTAGTCAAAAGTTTCTCCTTGTCCTGCGAGCCACCGCGCGCAAGCTTCTCCCGTTCTGCAACCTTCTCCTCGTTCGGCAAGTTGACGGGACACAGCAAAGTAATGCTAGTCCATACTGCCTCCTCTCCGGTTAATATGGCTTAATTTCAAACGAGATAAATACACTGTCTGTCACTATATATTTGTAAAAATATGGTCAGTGGACTTCATAATACGCTCATTGCACTCAATATATATATTTTCCGGTGTTTATACGGTCACTAGCTCACCCTGACTGAGTATGTGTGTGCATGCACGAGTAGGTTGAGCACTTGAGCGTGACCGTGTGTGTTCGGTCGTGTGCTCGGACATGCATGCATTAGGGCGTCGCGCGCATTTTTGCGTCCATGTGTACGTGTCACTCTTGCATACACGTAGGGGGAGTACGTGTAGGGGCCACTAAGGAGCGGTCAAATCACACAGTAAGTTAGTCGGAAGAAGCAACCATTATTTCACTCTTGAATGACACGTACGCAATATAAAATGGTTGATATGGAGAGAAATAGAAAACCACTATATATACACTAGCAGGAGCCTAAGCTACAAGCCTGCTTGCTTAGGTTGCTCTCTTCACAAGCATAGAACGACGGGCCTGATCCCGCAGCTGGGAGAAGGGAACAATGTTCTGCGTAGACGCGGTCGACATCGGCGAGGGAGAAAACCCACAGTCGGTGCGTTCCAATCGGGGGTCACCGCGGTATGGGCCGATGCCGCGTCCCAACCGCCCTTCTAGCTACAGCCCGACGTCCCAGGTAGTCCATCTTCCTTTTGGAGCCGGCTTGCTCCACTGCCGTAACTCCATCTCCATGTCGATCTTTCTCTACGTCTACCGGCTTCTACTTGTGATGAGTTTATGTCTCATGAACTAGTGCCAGTACTATTATTCTAATCACACTTCCTCAATATCTTTGCCATCAGGGATGCCCAGGTCGATTTTAGTGGAACTGCACAAAAGCATCGTATGATCCGAGGGTGCCAGCCGTCTTTCCTTCGACAGGTTCTACCTGGCCAGGAAAGTAAATCATGTTTAGGGTTTAGGGTTTAAGTCATAGTGACCCCATCAGTAGTTTTTCTTTCGTACACGCTCTCACAACTTTTTTATTTAGTTGTGAAGTAAATATTGGCTATGATCTGTGAATCATTGAGATGCATCAGCATGCGTGTTAGTTTTCCTTTGTATCTGACGGAATGTTGTAACGGGGCAACCTTGGAATAGGAATGAAAATGGAGTGGAAAGTTTCCGTTTTTCCGGAGAAAAAAGGAAATGGAGAGAAACCAACGTTTCGTTTCGTTGGATCGCGCCATCGAGCAAAACCAACGTTTAAATCATGTCTGTCGTGTTCGTGTCTCACCCTCCTCCACGGCTCGACCCCACACGGTCGCTCGGCATGCCACTCACCGCAAACCGAGTATACGATAACTTTCCCGCCTGCTTGTCGATGGATCGCGCCATGGAGTACTAGCACTACTGGAAGAGATTGACGAATTGGGGGAGGACAGCTAGTTGTAGCACGGACTCCCAAGAACTTTTTACATGCATGTTGTAGCTGGCTATTGCGACCTTTGAACGCGGAGCAGCCGCGTGCACCCGGAAGCGGCACGGGCGACGCTCTCTCGGCCGGCGCGCTGGTTCAATGCCGGCACCAGTGAGAGGTCGCGTCCGCTCTGGCCGGGCATGAATGCGGCACTAACCGTTTCGGGCGGGAAGCACGCGCGGGTGATGAAGAGGGTTCGGGTTGGTCAGGACCGGCCGTGGCAGCTGTCCGGACGTGCGCAAACAAGAGATGTTGTACGTTAATATTGCTGCGTATATAATTAACAACGTAAATAATGTGCCAGTTGGACAAATATGATTGGAGATGGAGATGGAAATGGAATTTTACGTAAACACGGATATGCATGTCTATGTCTATGTGTGTGTGCGTGACAACTCTCGCGACCTGGAAGCGGGGACGTGTTTTTGATCGAGTTTTCTTTCTTGGTACGTTAGAAAATCAGTTTGTCTAATTCACATCTAGATGTTATTTAAGGATATCACATCTAAGCTCCCACAAGTATATAATGTAGCAACAAGAAGCAAAAAAAATAGGAAAAAAATAGACCACAAACAGAGTGGACATCAACTTAGATGTGACATAACTAGATGTGTCCTAGACAGACCCTTAAAAAATTATCCGCCAGTTTTCGTTCCTTTTTTCCGGGAACGCGCGTATTCTATTTAAAACCACTGCTATGGAGAGATTTTTTTACACCATTATAGCCTCTTGTTTGATAGAGTTTCTCGCGTCTCGCTCTCTCACCCTCTCCATATATGTTTCACGCTGGAGGCTCAGCGTTCATTTGCTAGGGTTTGCTATATTCACAGTCTCTCACCCTCTCTTCACCAGATCTAAACAAGACTGCGTTGGCCTCTTGTCTCTCTCTCCCCCCTCACAGCTGGTGAAGGAGGCGCCCATATCCCGTCGCACCGGGAAGGGGAGGAGGGGCAGCGTTCACTCTATCGCCTTCGGCGAGGGAGGCAATCCACTGCCGGCTCCGCTGTTCTCTTTCACCCAGCGCCTGTGCGGGAGGGCCACCGACCCCTTCTTCCTCGCTGCCGTATGTAGTGCGGGTAGATCTGGCCTCCCGCCGCATGCCTTGCCACATCCCAACGACCCTTAGGTATAAGTTTCTTTGAAACCGTCGTTGTTGTAGCTGCATGTGGATCTTTTTCGATCTGTAGTTCAATCTCGGTCTTGGTTCAAAGAGGAAAGAAGGGTGCGATGGGCTGGAGCAAGAATCTAGGACGTGGTTCAATGAGGCAAGGAGGGGCGGAAAGTAGTATAGCCTGGCTATCCAACCGCTTTGTAGGTCGTAAAGGGAAAAACGGGGTAACCCAGTACACACATCTGTAAGGAACCGATCTCTTTGTTGAAAAGGGAAAGAAACTGGGGGATCGGGTAGTTTGTGCAGGACTAGATTTGCTGCCCTCACATAGGAAGAGGGTTCAAAGAGAACAAATATGGGACCAGCACATATATGTTGCTTGGCTACATACTCTGCATCACCCATTTATACGTGTGGACGCACATGGTGCTGGCATGTCCCATACAACTATTTTGCTGTTGTTAATCTACGAATGCCGCCAGAAAATTGAAGCAATGCCACTTTAAAAAGTAAATTACATTTTTTAACGAATGTTTTTTCAAGAGAATGTCTCTGTTAATATGAATCAATGCAACCGTTTTAGAAATGCTATTGTCCTACTTTGTTTTCCATCCAAGATAAGTTAGATGCTTCTTTCTGTCACCGTTTGTTTCATCCTCCTTTAGCGGCAAGTAATTGTTTCCTTTTTTGCCTCTGCTAAAACAGGGCTATCGATTCAACTTGTTGCTATTGCGACATTTTGCTTCGCTACTCGAAACACTTATGTTTTAAGAGTGTTTTGTGCAGTTCAACTTGAATGACACACCGGTGACTTTGCTTAATTTTGGTGGAACTGCACAAAAGGAGATCGAGATTCGTATTTTATCTTTGTCCCTCTAATGAAAGGTCAGTACAGGCCTTCATCCACATGATTGTGCAGTATGCTTTGAGATGTTGTGCTACTTGTATTGGTACTGTTTTAAATAAATGTTGAATTGAAGCTATTGTATTGCTGTCTTTTCCCATTAAGTAGTGAGCAAAAATGGGACCAACCCAGACATGATGCTTGTTGCTTTGTTACAACAAACTCTGCATCACCCCCTTTATAAGTAGATGGAAGCACATACTGTTGTTGCGCCCACTCTCCCCTGGAACTGTTTATGCTTTTCGTTAATCTAATGCCGCAGGTAAAATTAAGCAATGCCACTCTCAGAATTAATTAACTACTGAATCTTAGTTCAAAACTGCAACACTTGTTAGGAATGGTACTATCCTGCTTTGTAGTTCTTTCTACATGTTTAACCAAGGTATTGTTAGGATAATGTCTCTGTTAAAATGAATCAGTTGCATTGTTTTAGGAATGGTACTTTTCTGCTTTGTCATTCTTTATACATGTTGAAGCAAGGCATTGTTAAGATAATGTCTCGGTCAATATGAATGAATCACACTGATGGAGAATTGCTACTCTCCTGCTTTGTTTCCCATTAAGATAAACTAGACCAGTAGATGCTTTTCTTCTGGGAGTACAAGTCATCAACCGTTATTTCTCAGTAATTGTTTCCCTTATACCTATTGTTGCTTATAGGGATATCAAAATTAAAGCTCGGTTTTATTCCGACTTTGATTTTAGTTGAACTGCACAAAAGGAGCCAATGTGTCCAAGGCAAACTGCTACATTACTGGGTCCAGTTGGTCGTTCCACCTTGCAAAAAGGAGCAGTCACCGTTTGCGCTACATTACAGAAGGAATGACCGAGAAGCTTTACAAAGTATTATTAGACACTGGTGACATGACTAGTCTGCAGAGACCATTGGCAATTTAACAACACGTGGAGTGCCCTAGGCAAAAAGTGCCCAAACAAGTACAAGAAGCTACGACAGGACTCTCCACGATCATAGGCATTACATATTTTGAATGGGAAAAGCTTGTCAAAGTCTAATCATTGATGTTAGCAAGAAGACGTTAGTTTAATATATTGGAATTGGAAAACCTTGTCAAAATTTGCTCATTGATGTTAGCCAGAAGACATGCATTTGATATTTTGAGTGGGACGCCCTTGCTGTGAGCAGCGTCGAGTGTTTTTTCCTATTCCTGTGTTCAGTTTAGAAGTAAATAGTTACTCTGCTGAGATATTCCTGTGTTAAGAGTTTGTTCTGAATATTGTCTATGTAATGCCAGGCCTTGTGTTTGATTGCAAAGTTGAGCTTGGAATGTTGTGGCATGCGGCATCATGAGCTGTTCACCATGCCTCCTGAGAATAATGCTTCGTATTGTTTTGCATGTCGATCTAATGCCAGTGATTTGCTTAAGAAGATCATCCTCTTTTGTTGTTTCCGTGCTTAAGAAGTTCTTCGTCTGATGTTTCATTCATAGCCTATATGACAAGTCGGGTAGGTTAGACGTGAAACCATATGATCTTCCGACCAATTCATGATATTAGGCCGTGATTGGATCATCGTTTTCCAACCAAAACTGCTTGTAAAACTGACGCTTGTAAATTAAAGCAGATGGTCTCGGGTGAAGGTTCTTGGTTGGTCGATTTCGACTAGTAAAATATCGGAAGTACTTCACACACGATAAAAACTCTGAACGACACTTGGACGATTGCTAATCCAGCCGTTAGCTGCTGTTTCAGCCTTGCCCATGGATGGCATGATACGCACGTCATGCATGTATCGTCTGGTAATGTCGTCCATATAGCAGTGTTCGTAAAATATACACTGGTCTCTCAAATTAAACGCGTAACCCGCCGGTTTTACTTACAGACCTCGGGCCCTTGGTTTCATTACGCCTGTATTTTACGCGTTGTTTCCGATGACGAGTAAATTACACTTGTATGTTAATACAGGTTTGAAATAAACGAGAGCTCCCAACGCAGCCTTACCATTTCATGCCGTCTCAGTTTCTCGAAGGTGCTCATAGGTGTCCGATGATCCTGGCTTCCTGAATGAGCAGCGGGCGCTGTATCAGACCATCCGTAGGGCCGGCGAGGCCCTCTCCATTGTCCTTCGAGTTGTTGCGCTCGCCATGGCGCCGAGCATTGTTAACATTGTCAACGAACATGAGGATTCAGGAGATGACTTTATTTTGACTGGATGACACTAGGGACCCAGTAGGGCCATAGCCGTACGTACGCAAGTGCCTCCTTATTATGTACTTCCATTTTTTTGCTTTCTCCTGGTTTCCTGACATCACAGTCCCACACCATTGTCAACCTATGTAGTCAATATAAACGAGAGAATCGCACAAGGTGCGGCCGACAGCTGGGACCAAGCAGCTCGAGCAGTATTAGTGTTTTTGAGGCGTGAGCACTACAGAGTTTTTCTTGGCGATGATTTTGTTGTTGTTCAGAGGAGAGCAGGGTATTAACTGGGCAGGTTGTGGCCCGTTTAGCCCAGGCCAGATATACAGCCCAGATACTAATTTTTTCAAGATGAAAATGGCTAGCCCAGCTATACGTCTTTTTGAGGAATACCCAGGCAAGGTCAACTTGTTATTCTCCGCCCCACTGGGCTGCAAATCTTTCCTAGGAGGGATGCATTAGGCTTAACAGGAAAATGGGCTTTAAAAAATAATAAATGGGATGTAATTATAAAAACTGGGCAGTAATTATAAAATAATGCACCAGACACGAAATTAGTTTATAAAATATTATTTATGGATTTTGAAAATCTTAAATTTTCATTGTTGCGCGCGCAATGTTTCATTGGATTTTTACATAATACAAATTTATATTTAATCTGACTAGAAATTTCGGGATAAAAATATTTTGGATCCCACCAAAATGTGGGAAATTTTATTGAATTCTGTCTTCAACGGTTGGTTGAAATTATTAATCGTTGTCCTAGCTAGAAAATGGGCTGTACTTTTAACAAACTATAAATGGGCTGTTGTAAATTCCATTAGAATTCAAAAATGGGCTGTACATTCTTACAAAACGCAAATGGGCTATAAGTTCTCTGCCACACACTTGTGGGCCTACTAAGTGACGCGTCCCCTAAAAAAACAAGTTGACGCGTATGCAAGGCTTTGTCAACTTATTATAGTCAACACACGGTTCTAGCAGCAGTGGCCGTTGGATGTCTATCCAACGGATGTCGTGCGTCTTCTTCAATCTCGGATATTCTTAGCTTCGGCCGCCCAAAAATGATTCCTCCCCCTGACATCTGGGGCGCACCATTTCGGAGGCTGGCCTGTGGGCCTACTAAGTTGGAGCGTACCAAGGGCTTTGTCAACTTAGTCAATATAAACGATTGTAGCTTCAGTGACCGTACGATGTCCATCCAACGGCCATAGTGCTTCTTCAACCTCTGGTCTTCTTGGTCCAGCCGCCCAAAGCAGCGCCGGTCGTGCCGCCTGCTCCTGCCTCCCGTGGCCGGCTGTGCTGCCGCAGAGGCCTCACCGCCCCCATACTACTCCCACCGCTGGCCAGGCCATCCATCCACTCACCCACTCGCCCTGTTATTCTGCGGTGACGGCAGCCTCACACCGCAGCCGAACCAGTGAACCCTCGTACTCCTCTTCGCGCGGGCTTCCACTGCTGCGTCTTCCCCGGCTCCGCGTCGTCCCCTTCCTAGGCCTCGCCGTCGTCCACCGCTCTGGTGCTCTCAGCGCGGCGTGGTCAACGTGGTCAACGACCGATTTCCATCGGAAGAGTACTGTACGTGGAGAGGCTGACAGCTGGGTCCACGGCGGCCGCAAGGAAGTGCCTCCTTATTACGCGCAAAATAATTATTCATCCACCTGACAGCGGGGCCCCACCGGACGGGCCACCTTATTTCGCGAAAAAAAATTTCCCCCCTGACTGCTGGGACCCACCGGACGGGCCACCATATTTCAGAAAAAAACGTTCCCCCCGCTGTCAGCTCGGACCCACCGGAAGTGCCTCCTTATTACGCACAAAAAATGAATACTCCCCCTGCTAGCTGGGACCCACCTTGGTGGGAGGCTGACTTGTGGGCCTACTAAGTTGACGTGGACGGAGGGCTTTGTCAACTTAGTCAATACTCCAGTGACCGTATGATGTCCATCCAACGGCCATAGTGCTTCTTCAACCTTTGGTCTTCTTGCTCCAGCCGCCCAAAGCAGCGCTGGTCGTGCCGCCTGCTCCTGCCTCCCGTGGCCGGCTGTGCTACCGCGGAGGCCTCACCGCCCCCATACTACTCCCACCACTGGCCAGGCCATCCCTCCACTCACACACCCCCTGTTATTCTGCGGCGACGGCAGCCTCATACCGTAGCCGAACCAGTGAACGCTCGTACTCCTCTCCGCGTGGGCATCCACTGCCGCGTCTTGCCCGGCTCCGCGTCGTCCCCTTCCTAGGCCTCGCCGTCGTCCACCGCCGTGGTGCTCTCGGCTCCGCATGGTCAATGTGGTCAACGACCGACATCCATCGGAAGAGTACTGTACGTGGAGAGGCTGACAGCTGGGTCCACGGCAGCCGCAAGGAAGTGCCTCCTTATTACGCGGAAAATAATTATTCCTCCACCTGACAGCAGGGACCCACCGGACGGGCCACCAGTATTTTGCGAAAAAAACGTTTCCCCCTGACTGCTGGGACCCACCGGACAGGCCACCGTATTTCGCGAAAAAACGTTCCCCCCGCTGTCAGCTCGGACCCACCGGAAGTGCCTCCTTATTACGCACAAAAAAATGAATACTCCCCCGGCTAGCTTGGACCCACCTTGGTGGGAGGCTGACTTGTGGGCCTACTAAGTTGACGGGGACGAACGGTTTTGTCAACTTAGTCAATATGAACGATTCTAGCTCCAGTGACCGTACGATGTCCATCCAACGACCGTAGTGCTTCTTCAACCTCTCGTTTTCTTGCTCCAGCCGCCCAAAGAAGCGCCGGTCGTGCCGCATGCTCCTGCCTCCCGTGGCCGGCTGTGCTGCCGCGGAGGCCTCACCGCCTCCATACTACTCCCACCGCTGGCCAGGCCCTGCGGCGACGGCAGCCTCACACCGCAGCCGTACCAGTGAACCCTCGTACTCCTCTCCGCGCGGGCTTCGACTGCCGCGTCTTCCCCGGCTCCGCGTCGTCCCCTTCCCAGGCCTCGCCATCATCCACTGCCGTGGTGCTCTCCGTGCGGCGTGGTCAATGTGGTCAAGGAACGACTTCCATTGGAAGAGTACTCTACGTGGAGAGGCTGACAGCTGGGTCCACGGCCACAGCCCAGTTTTTTTGTGATTTGCCAAGTAAGTCGCTTTGTCAGGCCTGTTGGGCTGCAAATCTTTCAAGACGAGGAGAGCTTTCATTCGGCTGGCCGAGAAAATGGCCCATCAGTAATGAGAAATGGGATGTACATTTTTAAAACACATCAAACCGGCAATTAGTTTCAAATATTTTTTTTTCATTTCAAGATTTTAAATTACATTAATTTTTATGCGTGGAGAATTTGTTTGATTTTATATTGATATACATTTATTTTTAAAATCAGAATTTGAGTCAAAATTTCGGGATTAAAAACAGTTCAGACCGCACCGAAATATGCAAAATTTCGTATAATTTTTTAACTGTGGCCACAATATGGGCTGTAATGCTAACAAAAACAATATGGGCTCCAAAAAAAACCTTAAGAATTAGCAAATGGACTGTAAATTATTAGAAATAATGGCAGATGGGATGTATGCTGTTTTCCACAGATTTGAGGCTTTCCTAAAAAAAGGTTGACGCACAAGCACTGACTGTTGGATGTCCATCCAACGGCCGTCGTGCTTCTTCAATCTCTGCTCTTCCTGCTCCAGGCGCTCAAACAAGCGCCGGCGGGACTGCCTGCTCCCTCCTCCCTTGGCCGGCTCTGCTGCCGCGCAGGCCTCACTGCCCCATCGTACTCCCATCGCTGGCCTAGCCATCCCTCTACTCACCCACACCTGCTGTTATTCTCCGACGACGGCAGACAAACCAGTAAACCCTCGTACAGTCGCACTCCCCTCCGCGTGGGAAACAACTGCCGAGTCTTCCCTGCCTCCATATCGTCCCCTTCCTAGGCCTCGCCGTCGTCCACCGCCGTGGTGCCCTCGGCGCGGCGTGGTCAATGTGGTCAACGACGGACTTCCATCAGAAGAGTACTGTGCGTGGAGACGCTGACAGCTGGGTCCACGGCCGCAGCTAGGAAGTGCCTCCTTATTACGCGCAAAATAATTATTCCTCCACCTGACAGCGGGGACCCGCCGGACGGGCTACCATATTTCACGAAAAACACGTTTCCCCCCGGACTGCTAGGACCCACCAGCTACACCTTCGCACGCAAGGAAGTGCGTCGGGGCAAAAAAACAAAACGATTCGCCCCCCTGACTGCTGGGACCCACCAGCTACATTTTCGCACGCAAGGAAGTGCCTGACAGTCGGGACCCACCTGGTCGAACCATACGTAGCATTGTCATTCTGGTCGCGAATGTGTACGTACATATATACTGGTGGATGTAGAGGCGCGCACGTAGCATGTACACGTACGTACAGCGGCCAGGGTGCAAGAAAGAAAATACGGCCACGTATGTGTACATACGGGTGGGGTCTCGAAAGCCTACTCGCGCATACGCACGGCGAGGGCTCGTTAACATGGCTGGGTCGGAACGGAGAAACTGCATCGTCGTCGTGTTCATGGGGAGGCAACGGAATGCGTCGTGTTCATGGGGAGGCAACGAAATGCGTCGTGTTCATCGAGAGGCTACGAAACGCGTGGGAGCCAACCGGCTGGGTCAGAACGGAATGCGTGGTCATGTTCATCGGGAGGGCTTGGACGGAACAGGCGATGGAAACGAGGCCTGGCGTACCGCAGAACGGAGGAAACGGCCTTGTGTTCGACCGGCCACGTTTGAAACAGGATCCTGTTCATCGGGAAACGCCTCGCTCGGGTTCAGTTAGAGCCAACGCCTCGCACACACGCGCGTACGTGTACGAGAGAAACGCGCATCGCTCGGCCCCCGACCTCCCACCGTAACCGGGAACTCCCCGAAATTTTGCTCGCCCTCGCTTCTACCATGGTTTTTTCTGTCATGGACGGCCCAAAGAATGTCATGCAGTCTCCGGCCCGCCCAGGACGAAAAGCCCATTTTCTGTCATGATTTTTTGTCATAGAAGTAGGAGCCCACCACATCTATGATGATACCGGGTTTTGTCACAATTATCGTCATAGAAGTGTCATATGTATGACAGAAAAAAATTTCGTTCGTCCCAAAATGTCACGGATGTGTCTTTTTTTGTAGTGGCTACGGGGGCCGCCTCCTCCTGAGGACGCTCCCCCAAGCCTCGCGAGGACGATCGGGCCGGAGAAGCGCGAGCGCTGTCACTGCCCTTCCCCGTGGAGCGGGGTGCAGCCGCCGCAGGAGATTGGGTCCCGAGCAGTACCACCGCTTCCTCCTTCCTCTTCTTCACCACGGGTGTCAGCCTAATGGTGCAACAGAGAAGCACGAAGAATCAGCAGCAGAAGCAGGAACAAAACAGGACAAGAATGCTTAGTGGTCCACAGTGGCGTAATCTCTCTACTTCCTAAGCTTGAAGCCTGAAAGCTTCGCAGCCTGAGGCGTGGGCTCGCGGGCACCAGGAACAGAAGAGGGGGCAGCAGGTGGATTGGAGGCAGCTCCAGGCGGCGTCAGAACAAGGGCGTCGTCTCGGGAGATCAGCGCCGACCTCCCCCTCGTCGGGACCTTGGCCGGTGGCCTCCTCCGGGGACTAACCTTGGACCTTGTGGAGCCTCCAGCCACCGGCGGCTCCCCTCTCTCCAGGGAGACATCGGCCTCGTCATCGTCATCAGGTAGGGTGCGGAGGATGTCGGCCTTGCGCAAAGGGGAGGTTTCCCCCACCCCTTCGCGAGTCACCTCCGAGTCACGCTGAGGGGGTCCTAGACTAAGGGGTCCTCGGGCGTCCGGCCTGTTATTCATTGGGCCGGACTGATGGACTGTGAAGATACGAAGGTCGAAGACTATACCCGTGTCCGGATTGGACTTTCCTTGGCGTGGAAGGCAAGCTAGGCGACCAACTGCTAAGATTCCTTCTTATGTAACCAACTCCATGTAACCCTAGATCTCTCCGGTGTCTATATAAATCGGAGAGCATAGTCCGGATAGGACACATTCATTACCATATACACGTAGGCTAGACTTCCAGGGTTTAGCCATTACAATCTCGTGGTAGATCAACTCTTGTAACACTCATATTCATCAAGATCAATCAAGCAGGAAGTAGGGTATTACCTCCGTAGAGAGGGCCCGAACCTGGGTAAACATCGTGTCCCCCGTCTCCTGTTACCATCGATCCTGGAGGCACAGTTTGGGACCCCCTACCCGAGATCCGCCGGTTTTGACACCGACACACGCTCCTCCTCCTCCTCCTCCTCCTCTTCCTCTTCCTCCTCGCGGGACTCGTCAGAAGACAAGTCCACCGGGGTCGTCGTCACCGGAACACTCGAGGGCGCTGGCGGCATAAGCCCACGCCCGTCAAAGACGGGCATGGTGGCGGCAGCCTCCGCCCCGTCTGGGCGGCGGAACAAGGGAACAAAGGAGTCCGGTGGGTACCCTTGGACGTCCCCAACCAAGGAGCGGAGGGCCGAGCGCAACTCCTCGTCAGAAAGGGCCTCCGGGTGTAGGCGGAGGTTGTCCCCTTCGTCCCCGAGCTTCCACAAGGGGCGCGGGCGCGCCTGAAGGGGAGCCACGCGCTGTGCCATGAATTCTTTGACGATCATGGCCCCCGTTAGCTTCGCCGCCCTTTAGTCACCAAGCCTCAGGTCAGCGGTCATCCTCTCCAGCACCTGCGACGCCCGGGGGTCGATGAGCTTCACGCGAAGCCACCCCTCTTGGGACACAGGCATCTCTGTCGGCAGCACCAACGGGGGGTGGGAGCACTTGGCGTCCATCAAGACCCACTTGCTCCTGAAGCCCTCGGCCTTCTTCCCGACCTTCGATATGGCGTTGGTCTTGTTGGCAGCGACGAAGCCAACACACCCTGAGCGGTGGCCCTCTTTGATCCAGAGGAAGAAGAAATGGCGCAGCTGAGGGAGTCATGGATTAGGGGGTCCTCGGACAGCCGGACTATGTACTTTAGCCGGACTATTGGACTATGAAGATACAAGATTGAAGACTTCGTCCCGTGTCCGGATGGGACTCTCCTTGGCGTGGAAGGCAAGCTTGGCAATACGGATATGTAGATCTCCTCCCTTGTAATCGACCCTGTGTAACCCTA
The DNA here is from genome assembly GCF_002575655.3 of Aegilops tauschii subsp. strangulata. NCBI lineage: Eukaryota > Viridiplantae > Streptophyta > Magnoliopsida > Poales > Poaceae > Aegilops > Aegilops tauschii. Next base: position 82,197,526 of record NC_053041.3, read on the forward strand.
GCCCCCTCCAGTGTCTATATAAACCGGAGGGTTTAGTCCATAGGACAACAACAATCATACCATAGGCTAACTTCTAGGGTTTAGCCTCTACGATCTCGTGGTAGACCAACTCTTGTAATACTCATATCATCAAGATCAATCAAGCAGGAAGTAGGGTATTACCTCCATCGATAGGGCCCGAACCTGGGTAAACATCGTGTCCCCCGCCTCCTGTTACCATCCACCTTAGACGCACAGTTCGGGACCCCCTACCCGAGATCCGCCGGTTTTGACACCGACATTGGTGCTTTCATTGAGAGTTCCACTATGCCGTCACCACAAGGCTTGATGGCCCCTTCGATCATCGGCAACGATGCGAACCAGGGTGAGGTTTTCCTCCCCGGACAGATCTTCGTATTCGGCGGCTTCGTACTGCGGGCCAACTCGCTTGGCCATATGGAGTGGATCGAGAGCTACGCCCCTGGCCATCAGGTCAGGTTTGGAAAATTGAACTATACTGCCCACATCCACGGAGACTTGATCTTCAACGGATTCGAGCCCATGTCAGGTGCGGAGAACAGTCACGACGAGCATGACTTAGCTCTACCGTCGGACAGTGTTCGGGAGATCACACCTGCAACTACTCGGGCCCTCAATCCGGAACAGATTGCGCCATCCGAGGACGGGTGGATGGACCCCACCACGAAGGCCGCGCACTTAGCGGCGATAGAGCCGAATGCCTACTTCACTTCCTATGAGACCCGTGTTGCCGGACACTTGGATTCGTCCCCGGCCACGGGCTCCGAGCCGCCTGCGTCCGTGCCTCTCGAATCCGATTGGGCACCGATCATGGAGTTTTCCTCCGCGGATATCTTTTAGCACTCACCACTGGGTGACGTGCTAAACTCATTGAGGTCTCTCTCCTTGTCAGGAGACCCTTGGCCGAACTATGTCCGGCTAGAATGGGATGCGGACGACGAAGAAATTCGCTCCCCACCCACCACCCACTTAGTAGCCACTGTCGACGATTTAACCGACATGCTCGATTTCGGCTCCGAAGACATCAACGGTACGGACGACGATGCAGGAGATGAACAGGAACCACCGCCCACAGGGCGCTGGACTGCCACCTCATCATATGATATATACATGGTGGACACCCCCAAAGAAGGCGATGGCGATAAGACAACGGAGGATAATCCCTCCAAGAAGCAATCCAAGCTCCGACGTCAGCGGCGCCGATCTAAGTCCCGCCATAGTAAAAACAGCAATACCGGCACAAGAGACAATAACGCTCCGGATAGTGCCGAAGACGACGACAATCCCCTCCAGCCAGACCTCCAGCGGGAGGATGAACAAGCTAGCCCTCCAGAACAGGAAGCAGACGGAGAATCAGAGGATGACAATTACATGCCTCTCTCCAAAGACGAGGTGAGCCTCGGCGACGAAGAATTTATCGTGCCTGAGGATCCCGTCGAGCAGGAGCGCTTCAAGCGTCGGCTTATAGCCACAGCAAACAGCCTGAAGAAAAAGCAACAACAGCTTCGAGCTGATCAAGATCTGCTAGCGGATAGATGGATTGAGGTCCTGGCGGCCGAGGAATACGAACTCGAGCGACCAACCAAGAGTTACCCAAAGCACAGGTTGCTACGCCAACTCGAGGAGGAAGCATTAAAACCTACATTAACAGCGTATGATGCGGCTGATCAGCCACCTCGTGGCCGAGACAGAGGGGCATATCAGCCCGAAGTCCAGCCCGCATCCCGTCGCCAGATAAACAAAAACACCAAGGCCCGGGGCAACATGCAGGACCTACGAAACATATTGGAAAACAAAGCAGGACATACAGGATCGATCTACGGATCACGGGGGCGCGTCCCAACGCGTGACGATGATCGTCACGCCGGATACACTAAAAGGAAATCCAGCCGGGCTGAACACAGCAGACAAGACTCGTATGGACTACGTCGCGACATAGGTCGACACAGAGGTGCCGCACACCCCCTATGCTTTACCGATGAAGTAATGGATCACGAATTCCCAGAAGGATTTAAACCCGTGAACATTGAGTCATATAATGGTACAACAGACCCCGCGGTATGGATCGAGGATTTCCTCCTCCACATCCACATGGCCCGCGGTGACGATCTACATGCCATCAAGTACCTCCCACTAAAACTCAAAGGACAAGCTCGGCATTGGTTGAATAGGTTGCCAGCAAACTCCATTGGCAGTTGGGAGGATTTGGAAGATGCATTCCTTGACAACTTCCAGGGCACTTATGTGCGACCACCGGATGCTGATGACTTGAGCCATATAACTCAGCAGCCAGGGGAATCGGCCAGGAAATTCTGGACCCGGTTCCTAACTAAGAAGAACCAAATTGCCGACTGTCCGGATGCAGAGGCCTTAGTGACATTTAAGCATAATATCTGTGATGAGTGGCTCGCCCGGCACCTCGGCCAAGAGAAGCCGAAGTCTATGACAGCCCTTACGACACTCATGACCCGCTTTTGCGCGGGCGAGGACAGCTGGCTGGCTCGCAGCAACAACACATCAAGAAATCATGGCAATTCAGATGCCAAAGATAGCAACGGCAGACCACGTCGCAACAACCACAAGCGCCGCAACAACGGCGACAACGCCGAAGACACGACAGTCAATGCCAGATTCAATGGCTCTAAATCCGGTCAGCGGAAGAAGCCGTTCAAAAGAGGCAATCCGGGCCCATCCAGTTTGGACCGCATACTCGATCGCTCGTGTCAAATTCACGGCACCCCCGATAAGCCAGCCAATCACACCAATAGAGAATGTTGGGTGTTCAAGCAGGCCGGCAAGCTGAAAACCGAAAACAAGGAAAAGGGGTTGCATAGCGACGATGAGGAGGAGCCCCGGCCGCCGAATACAGGAGGACAGAAGAAATTTCCTCCCCAAGTGAAAACGGTAAACATGATATACGCAACCCATATTCCTAAGAGGGAATGGAAGCGTGCACTAAGGGATGTCTATGCGATGGAGCCAGTCGCTCCAAAGTTCAACCCATGGTCTTCTTGTCCGATCACTTTCGATCGTAGGGACCACCCCACTAGTATCCGTCATGGCGGTTCTGCCGCATTAGTTCTTGACCCCATCATCGACGGATTTCACCTCACTCGAGCCCTAATGGACGGTGGAAGCAGCCTGAACCTGCTCTATCAGGATACAGTGCGCAAAATGGGTATAGGTCCCTCGAGGATCAAACCCACAAAAACCACCTTCAAGGGTGTCATACCAGGTGTAGAGGCCTGTTGCACGGGCTCAATCACACTGGAAGTGGTCTTCGGATCTCCGGACAACTTCCGAAAAGAGGAACTAATCTTCGATATCGTCCCCTTCCGTAGTGGCTATCACCCACTACTTGGACGAACCGCATTTGCTAGATTCAATGCGGTACCGCACTATGCGTACCTCAAGCTGAAAATGCCAGGACCTTGCGGAGTTATAACAGTCAATGGAAACACAGAACGCTCGCTCCGCACGGAGGAGCACACTACAGCCCTCGCAGCGGAAGCACAAAGCAGCCTTCTCAGGCCAACCGCCAATTCAACGAAAAGGCCCCCGGACACCTTCAAGCAAGTCCGGAGTAACCGGCAACAGGATCTCCAGGCACGTACAGAGCCCAGATAGCAATTTGGCCTCCGCCATAGTCCCAGTCAAGCGGCGAAATTTGTGCCGCGCGTACATAACTACGCACTCAAGATACCATGGGCATAGGCGGAGGCACGGCTATGGCACGGCCCACAATGCGGCTCAACCGCCCCAGGGCACGTATACCTTTATCATTTTTTCTCTTTCAGGACCTTACTCTCTGGAAGACCTCTCCGGCAGTCTGATTGTTGACTCATTGCGGGAAGGAAATACCAAGGAAGCAAGACGCTCTGACGTACAAGGGAATCCCCAGGTGGTCTCTGATAACGATCGAGATACCTGTTTTACATACTTATACGCAGCCTGCCCCTGGATAGGACATGTCAAATAGTCCTATTTTTTGCTTATTGCACTACTTGTATCCGTACGCTTTGACGTATTATTTAAATAACAATGCATAGCGTTAGTCTATTATTGCATTTCCTTTTTCCTTATCTGCTTATTTTACGACAAATTCCACCCGTACATTCTGGTACGACCAGTGCGCTAGGGGCTTCATTATACCCCACAACACGGCGTGAAAAGTCCGAACACTTTCGATAGTACGGCACCCCGAACTTATAGCATTATACGCATCAACTCCGAATCATGTCTTGGGTCAATAGTTGGGTTTGCCCGGCTCCCATGTTTTGGTACCTTACGTTCCGTAATATCGGCTAAGGTAGCACTGGGAGAACTTGTGACGCCCGAAAAATTAGGCTACAGTAATCCCACGTTAATGATGCCACGTCACCACGGTTACTGTTGTTAATCTCGTGTTAGTTCAAAATCGATTCGAAATTCAAACTCAAAATAAAGTCAAACAATAAAGATTTTCAAATATTAAAACTAAAATGTTGGGGTGTTGCCAAATAATGCATAGGTAATTATTGTGGAGAAACCACACTTTTATAAAATGTTTAATGGCTCTAAAGTAATTAAAACAGCAGCTATGACAATTAATTAAATGCCTTTTAAAAATAATAATAATGCAAACTATTTTAATTAGAGGTCAAACTTTTTGGGGCAGTAGAATAAATTATAACATTAATTTAGGGGTTGTATTTATATTTTAGAAAACAGAAATTAAAAGAATAAAATAGAAAAGAAAATAGATAAAGAAAAGAAAACAGAAAACAAAGCAAAAAAAAGAGAGAGAAAGTAAACCCCCCACTGGGCTCCGGCCCAGCAGACCACAGGCCCAACTGGGCCAACCCACCAGGCCCAGCCGGGCCTCCTTATCCCCCCACTCCGTGAAACCCTAGCCACGAACCCGCACGACCCCGACCCCCACTCGCTCCTCCCACGTTCCCCTCTCTCCCTCGCTCCTTTTCCCCCGACCCGATCTGGATCGGGGCAGCCGGCGCCCCCGTCCCCCGACGCGCTCGCTGTCCCCGTCGCCAACGCCGCCACTCGACGCCCACCCCCAGCGCCGCCCCGCCTTCCTCCACTCCTTCCCCTCTGTGTTGGATCCGGGCGATCCCCATCGCCTGACCCCGGCTCCGCCGACCCCGCCTCTCCCGCGCTGGCGCTGACCAGCGCCTCCCATCCCCGCCCGACGGCGACGGCCTTCCCCGACGCGCCCGACCCACTGGCCATGGAGGCCCCGTGCGCGCCGCGCCTCACGCCCGCAGCCTCACCTCAAGCAGGACCGCCCCGCCGCTCGCCGCCTGGAACCGAACCACCCCGCCGCCCCGGTCGCTGGATCCTCGCCGCCCGGAGCTCGACGCGCCTCTGCCTTCGCCGGACTGCCTCCTCTTCGTCACCGTCGCCCCTGACGTCGCTGCCTCGTCCCGCCACCACCTCGCGGACGCCACATCGTCGCCGGACCGCTCCACGTCTCCGCCGCTCGTCCCTTCCCCTCTGTTGCTCGCGCCGTCCCGCTGATGTTCACGCGCCGCCCGGTGCTCGTGCTCGCGGTGAGCACGCGCGCACCCGCGCGCTAGCCTCGCCTGTGTCCGCATCGTCGTCCGCCCCGGCGCGCTCCGCGCTCGGTCGCGCCGCGCCTCACGCCCGCGGCGACCTCCGGCGCTCCAGCGCCCGCCGTGCCCCACCCTCTTTGCCCCGCCGTGGCGTCGCTGCTGCCAGGCCGGCGCCGCGCCAGCGTTTTCCCCCTCGCCGTGACCCCGACTGGCCTCGTCCAGTTCGACTACCCGCACCCGCAGCGCCCGCTTCCCCTGGGCCCGTTAAGGCCCTGGGCCACTGGACAACGGGGCCCAGCCCCCAGAACGAAAATAAAAATAAGGATAAAAAATAAAAATAAAAAAATAAAAATAAAAATAAAATTAATATTAAAACAAATAATAAGAATAAATTTAATTAATTAATTAATTAATTAACTAAATTAATTAAGTTAATTAATCCTATTGAATTAATCTAATTATTAACCTGTTAATTTAATTAAACATTAATTAGTTTAGCTAAACCCTAATTAACCTAAACAGAGAATGACAGGTGGGTCCCACTGGACCCACATGTCAGTTTGACTTAGTCAACCCCAGTTCACTGCTGATGTCAGCATGACATCATGCTGATGTCATAAATCCAATTTCGAACTAAATTAAATGATTAATTAAATTCCAGAAATGAGTAAATCTTTAGAAAATCCTATCTTTTAAACCGTAGCTCAGATGAAAATACTTTCTACATGAAAGTTGCTCCGAACGACGAGACAAATCTAGATACGCAGCCCGTTCGTCCGCCACGCGTCCCTAGCATAGTGAACCTGTAACATTTCACCTCCGGTTCATTTGTCCGAAAACGCGAAACCCCGGGAATACCTTCCCGGATGTTTTCCCCCTTCGCCGGTATCACCTACCACTACGTTAGGTCACCCCTAGCACAACGTATCGCCGCGTCTTGCTTTGTGTTACATTTGATTGCTTTGTTATTTATTGTGTTCCCCCTCCGTTACTTCATTCGGGTAGACTCCGAGACCGCTGCCGATGTTCGTGTGTTCGACTACATCAAAGACGACCCCTCCTTCTTGCCGGAGCAACCAGGCAAGCCCCCCCCCTTGATCACCAAATATCGCCTATTCTTCTCTATACTGCTTGCACTTGAGTAGTGTAGCATGTTACCGCTTTCCGTTAATCCTATCCTGATGCATAGCATGTCATTGTTGCTACAGTTGTTACCCTTACCTGCTATCCTACTGCTTAGTATAGGATGCTAGTGTTCCATCAGTGGCCCTACACTCTTGTCCGTCTGCCATGCTATACTACTGGGCCGTGATCACTTCGGGAGGTGATCACGGGTATATACTAAATACTTTATATACATGACACATGTGGTGACTAAAGTCGGGTCGGCTCGTTGAGTACCCGCAAGTGATTTTGATGAGGGGGCTGAAAGGACAGGTGGCTCCATCCCGGTAGAGGTGGGCCTGGGTTCCTGACGGCCCCCGACTGTTACTTTGTGGCGGAGCGACAGGGCCGGTTGAGACCACCTAGGAGAGAGGTGGGCCTGGCCCTGGTCGGCGTTCGCGGATAAATAACACGCTTAACGAGTTCTGGGTATTTGATTTGAGTCTGGCCATTTGGTCTATACGCACTAACCATCTACGCGGGAGTAGTTATGGGTATCCCGGCGTCGTGGTATCAGCCGAAGTTCTTCTTGATGTCAGCGACGGAGCGGCGCGCGCCGGATTGGACTGGAACGCCTACTAGGCTAGGTCTGCTTCCGGCCGCCCTCGCAACGTGCAGGTGTGCAATGGGAGATGGGCCCAGACCCCTCCGCGCATAGGATTTAGACCGTAGTGTTGACCTCTCGGTTGAGCCTAGGTGGGGCTGCGACGTGTTGATCTTCCGAGGCCGGGCATGACCCAGAAAAGTGTGTCCGGCCAAATGGGATCGAGCGTGTTGGGTTATGTGGTGCACCCCTGCAGGGAAGTTTATCTATTCGAATAGTCGTGTCCCTCGGTAAAAGGACGACCCGGAGTTCTACCTTGACCTTATGACAACTAGAACCGGATACTGAATAAAATACACCCCTCCAAGTGCCAGATACAACCCGGTGATCGCTCTCTAACAGGGCGACGAGGAGGGGATCGCCGGGTAGGATTATGCTATACGATGCTACTTGGAGGACTTCAATCTACTCTCTTCTACATGCTGCAAGATGGAGGCTGCCAGAAGCGTAGTCTTCGACAGGATTAGCTATCCCCCTCTTATTCTGGCTTTCTGCAGTTCAGTCCACTGATATGGCCCTTTACACATATACCCATTGCATATGTAGTGTAGCTCCTTGCTTGCGAGTACTTTGGATGAGTACTCACGGTTGCTTTTCTCCCTCTTTTCCCCTGTCTATACCTGATTGACGCAACCAGATGCTGGAGTCCAGGAGCTAGAGATCCCGAGGATGATTCTACATGGAGTTCGGCTTCGAGGAGTAGTTAGGAGGTCCCAGGAAGGAGGCCTTGCCTTTTCGATCGTTGCTACTTTTGTGCTAGCCTTCTTAAGGCAAATTTGTTTAACTTATGTCTGTACTCAGATATTGTTGCTTCCGCTGACTCGCCGATGATCGAGCAATTGTATTCGATCCCTCGAGGCCCCTGGCTTGTATTATGATGCTTGTATGACTTATTTATGTTGTAGAGTTGTGTTGTGATATCTTCTCGTGAGTCCCTGATCTTGATCGTACACATTTGCGTGCATGATTAGTGTACGTTCAAATCGGGGAAGTCACAAGTTGGTATCAGAGCCAACTGCCTGTAGGAATCCCCCTTTCCAACTCCTTGGCCGAAGTTGAGTCTAGTCATTGCTAAACTTTTACTGACATGGCTGTGTGGCTTACGGGCCCACGTCGCCATTGGGTGGTATTAGGATCTTTTACTCCTTGTCTATACTCTGGGACTCTGATCTCTCTTCTATTCGGGTTAAGTGAATTTTGCTAAATCTAACATTAGGATCTCGTTATCACTTTCACCCGGAGAGCCCCTTATTACTCATGATCGTCTGCTGCACGTGAAGACCCTGAAGATACTCTCCGCTGATAACCCGAGAACTTGTGTTCATCACTTTTGCAATTCCCTTTCATCGGTAAACTCCTATGGATAACCACGTATACTCGCTATTCATACAATGTTTCCCGGTTGATCTTGTTACTACAAGATACCCCGTATTTCTCTTTGTTGTTACGAGAATCCTTTGAGATTACTGCCTTGCTGTTCTTTGTCACCTGAATACCCCTACGGATAATTCCCGCACTTACCAAGTATCCGCTCATCCCAGTTGATTCAAGTATTTCACAATAGTCTTCAAAATACTATTCGATCTTCCGAAAATCCTCAGGAGCCTATTGCTCTTGAAATTCTTGTTTGCTTGCATTATGGTTAATCCCATAAGTCTCGTAATCTTATTGGCATCTCTTGTCATTATCATTTTGAGTCCGTTGATTCAATTTGTTGCGAATGCTTGCAATCCTCAATCATATCCTGGAATTCATCCTTCCGGCTCAGACGTCGTTTTAAACGTGAGCTGGATCTCGACCTATCAAATCGCCATCGATTGTACCCCTAAGCCTACTCAACTTATCCATCCTTGATCAGAGCATTCCTTCTGACCCCCTGATTTGGAAATCATAATTCTTTTGCATTTGAACTTTGAGTTATTTAGTTGTTTCTATAATCAGATCTTCTTGCATTCTTCTTCCTCTGGTTGAGTACCGATGCTCACATCAGATCCCTTGTGGACCATCGGTTCCTTTGTTGGATTTTATCCGACAATGTCCTTCATATTAAATAAGCTTGTGAGCTTTTCCTCGGATACATGATGCCTTTGGTAAATTGTATCATCTGTTTTGTGAACCATGCTCTACTTTCGAGCTTGTATTATTTACTCCGAAGTTTGTGGTATATGTTTCCACGATGCCCCGATGGGTTGAACCTATGCCTTCCATAATATGTGTGAACTCGAAAGTTTTCATGAGTCATACTCTTCTGGTATTTTGCCAGATAAAATTTCAACACTACAACTTATTTGAAAAATGAGAAGTAAATGAAAGGTTATGCGTTGAACAAGTGGGAATCGACCTTGAACCCTGTGTTCATGCCCATGGACACGATGTAGATCTTATCATTAAAAGCTTCTCTTAATTTAATTATTACCTTGGTATAAGTTCATCTTATATCTGGGATCCGGCCTTTTGCAATCGTGGTTCCGACCATGATCTCCTTTAAACACCATTTCTCGTGCAAGTTTAAGCACTTGTCTTCTGCAAAGCAATACCCTAGTCCAACCTCTACCTTGATCTGTCGTCGAGTATTACCCCCTGGTATCTCGAGATTATCATGGAACTGCATAACTTCTTATGAGTTCTTCATCAAGTGCTACATTCTCACTGATTCCAATTTTTCATGGGCTCTGAGTTATTAATCACGCAAAGACACCGATAACTGAACCGAGTCCGCACTACGGTTCAACAACTCTTAGTAATCTTCTTTAAGTACGAGTTTGTACCCGATCACGCCATTCCTTGCATGTTTGGCTATATCATTATCTTGATGATTTTAACTATGCTACCTGGTCCTTATTCCCGGAGCACCACTTTCGACGATGAGCTAAGCTTACGTCGATTTTCCTCGCCATATTGTTTCACCTTGAACAACAAACTTGACCCCGAGTTTGTGTAGTATCTGTGGCTCCAATAATCTTTTGTTGCATCAGTCCTTTTGCTTGATGCAGACGCTGATCAATTGCTTCTTCGTGGATCCCCTCACCAACAAAATGTCGTGATCATCATCAACATTTTGACTCCTTCCAGGATATCAATGGAATTCTTGATGATAAGTGCCATCCTCGTTCCTTGGTAATTTGAGTTACCATCGACAACATCCTTACATTCCTTTCATCAAAAATTTGATCATGTTATGGAGCTCCTTGCTAACCAGCTTATGTTTTGTTCTACCTTGGAGTATTACCATCTTTATGTCAAGGATATTGTGAGAATTTCTCCACCTCTTGAGAATTCTTGATATAGTAATACTTCTCGCCATCTCCATTTGGTTTCTGATCCCCGTGTTGTTTCTAACCGGAAAACCGACAATTGAACTATGATGTGCGACTTCAAAACTTCTAGCAACCCTATTGCTTTGAAGTTAATGGTCGATATTTCATTCTTAGACCATTGGTTATCGAATCACCGTTCTAACATTGATCATTCTACCTAAGCCCATATTTCGGGTGCACCTTTCAACCAATGTTTAATTGAGTATGTTTTCCTCGAGCATACCTCACCATATCATTTGATCTGACAAATGTTATCTCCTTGTTCACATAAGTGTGGAAATCCCTCGTTTTGGAAATCTTGAGGAATTGTCGCCGAGTCCATCAGCCACCCCCTCATCCTCTCCTTGGTTTAATGATGAACTCTTGTTTCGGAACTCGTTTCCATAGTTCAATTCTCGAGAATCTTACAATGTCATCTCGACAATTCGTGTTGCACCTTTCTTCTCAGGCATCCTGAGTCTGAGTTATCCTGACACCAATCAGATCTGAATCTCGGTCAGATATGATGGTTGGAACATATTTCCAAGAGTTGTAACATTGGTCTGTTTATGACCTGGTAAGGTGATGTCATGCCTAACACACCTGGCCAGAGGACCTATTGTTATAAGTTTTCCTTTTTAGCAAGGTTAGCTGTTCTTCCATGAGGAAATTATAAGACTTATTCTATAAGTTGATCCTGATGGATCATTTTTGTTTCCAAATTCTGATCTTCACCTGTTGACCATGTCAATGCTATCTCGAAGCATGTCTATGGTACTCCGATTTTCAACAGGAACATTTGAAGCCCAATGCTAAATGTTTCCTGCTCAATCATCCAAACACCGCTGTATGGGTAATGTCATGAAAATTCTCTCCCGTACCTAAAAGAGTTTTCTACATTATATCATGTCATGGATATCATGCTCTGCTTGTCCTTGGGAAGGATATACCCTTGAAATATGTGTTTAAACACATTTTCCTTTCCATTCTTCTGTTTAATCTGATAGCCATATTTTTCCTTTCCCTTGTTTGGATTAACCATTCTTGTTATCTATATGATCTAAGCAGTAATATTGTCCTGCTTATGTAAACACCTCGGTGTACAACTCTGTCAGTAAGACCCTGTTACTATTGTTGGTGACATTTCGGTAACCACCGATGGACGAGAACTTTGCCTAATGGTCCGCCTCGTTTCAACGAGCAGGAAAATGGTTCTCTTCATCCCTCGCCCTTGGTATCGACGATGTTGCTGACATATAACTGACAGGCTACCCTCTGACATGCCTTGCTATCATGATCGTGCAAGATGTCACCGCCTTTCCTACTTTTAACCCACATGGTGGGCCCATAACCCACAGTTCCACAGGATCGAAACCTGACTCTCCTGTGCACCCCCTGTTCCAAAATTTATTCATCGCGCGTGGCCTCGTATGTAATTCACGGACCACCGTCCTACTGACCTATACTGGCATCAGACATAATACTTATTCCGATTGCTTTGAACCCCTTTCACACTTTGTTTCAGGCTTCGAACGATTGCCCACCCGTTTGAAACTTCTCATGGTACTTTCTTACTTGCTCTCGGTTTTTCTTAAGATTTAGTTCGAGAATTACTTTCCGCCACCTTCCCCGATGATATTGACCAGAGAGCAAACCTTGCAGAGGTCCGTTCTTCCAGAATACCCTCTTACTCTGTCGTATGTACGATGGAGTTCCCGAATGAAAGGATGCCAGCTTCATCATGATGACCTGAAGCAGGAAAATGAAGACATCAACGTAATGGATCAACCGCTTCGAGAAGAGCAACCAAGATCGAGAACGCTCGTTAGAATTTCGTGACCAAATCCCTTTCCCGTCACTTCCCCTCTTAAATCTCGGGACGAGATTTCTTGTAGTGGAGGAGAATTGGGACGCCCAGATAATTAGGCTACAGTAATCCCACGTTAATGATGCCACGTCACCACGGTTACTGTTGTTAATCTCGTGTTAGTTCAAAATCGATTCTAAATTCAAACTCAAAATAAAGTCAAACGATAAAGATTTTCAAATATTAAAACTAAAATGTTGAGGTGTTGCCAAATAATGCATAGGTAATTATTGTGGAGAAACCACACTTTTATAAAATGTCTAAAGGCTCTAAAGTAATTAAAACAGCAGCTATGACAATTAAATAAATGCCTTTTAAAAATAATAATAATGCAAACTATTTTAATTAGAGGTCAAACTTTTTGGGGCAGTAGAATAAATTATAACATTAATTTAGGGGTTGTATTTATATTTTAGAAAACAGAAATTAAAAGAATAAAATAGAAAAGAAAATAGATAAAGAAAAGAAAACAGAAAACATAGCAAAAAAAAGAGAAAGTAAACCCCCCCCCACTGGGCTCCAGCGCAGCAGACCACAGGCCCAACTGGGCCAACCCACAAGGCCCAGCCGTCCTCCTTATCCCCCCACTCCGTGAAACCCTAGCCATGAACCCGCACGACCTCGACCCCCACTCGCTCCTCCCACGTTCCCCTCTCTCCCTCGCTCCTTTTTCCCCCGACCCGATCTGGATCGGGGCAGCCGGCGCCCCCGTCCCCCGACGCGCTCGCTGTCCCCGTCGCCAACGCCGCCACTCGACGCCCACCCCCAGCGCCGCCCCGCCTTCCTCCACTCCTTCCCCTCTGTGCTGGATCCGGGCGATCCCCATCGCCCCTGAACCCGGCTCCGCCGACCCCGCCTCTCCCGCGCTGGCGCTGACCAGCGCCTCCCATCGCCGCCCGACGGCGACGGCCTTCCCCGACGCGCCCGACCCACTGGCCATGGAGGCCCCGTGCGCGCCGCGCCTCACGCCTGCAGCCTCACCTCAAGCAGGACCGCCCCGCCGCTCGACGCCTGGAACCGAACCACCCTGCCGCCCCGGTCGCTGGATCCTCGCCGCCCGGAGCTCGACGCGCCTCCGCCTTCGACGGACTGCCTCCTCTTCGTCACCGTCGCCCCCGACGTCACTTTTTGCCCCGCCGTGGCGTCGCCGCTGCCAGGCCGGCGCCGCGCCAGCGTTTTCCCCCTCGCCGTGACCCCGACTGGCCATGTCCAGTTCGGGTGCCCGCACCCGCAGCGCCCGCTTCCCCTGGGCCCGTTAGGGCCCTGGGCCACTGGACAACGGGGCCCAGCCCCCAGAACGAAAATAAAAATAAGGATAAAAAATAAAAATAAAATATAAAAAATAAAAATAAAAATAAAATTAAAACAAATAATAAAAATAAATTTAATTAATTAAGTTAATTAATCCTATTGAATTAATCTAATTCTTAACCTGTTAATTTAATTAAACAGTAATTAGTTTAGCTAAACCCTAATTAACCTAAACAGAGAATGACAGTAATTGACTTAGTCAACCCCAGTTGACTGCTGATGTCAGCATGACATCATGCTGATGTCATAAATCCAATTTCGAACTAAATTAAATGATTAATTAAATTCCAGAAATTAGTAAATCTTTAGAAAATCATATCTTTTAAACCGTAGATCAGATGAAAATACTTTCTACATGAAAGTTGCTCAGAACGACGAGACGAATCCAGATACGCAACCCGTTCGTCCGCCACGCGTCCCTAGCATAGTGAACCTGTAACATTTCACCTCCGGTTCATCTGCCCGAAAACGCGAAACCCCGGGAATACCTTCCCGGATGTTTTCCCCCTTCGCCGGTATCACCTACCACTACGTTAGGTCACCCCTAGCACAACGTATCGCCTCGTCTTGCTTTGTGTTACATTTGATTGCTCTGTTATTTATTGTGTTCCCCCTCCGTTACTTTTTTCCGGTAGACTCCGAGACCGCTGCCGATGTTCGTGTGTTCGACTACATCAAAGACGACCCCTCCTTCTTGCCGGAGCAACCAGGCGAGCCCCCCTTGATCACCAGATATCGCGTATTCTTCTCTATACTGCTTGCACTAGAGTAGTGTAGCATGTTACTGCTTTCCGTTAATCCTATACTGATGCATAGCCTGTCATTGTTGCTACAGTTGTTACCCTTATCTGCTATCCTACTGCTTAGTATAGGATGCTAGTGTTCCATCAGTGGCCCTACACTCTTGTCCGTCTGCCATGCTATACTACTGGGCCGTGATCACTTCAGGAGGTGATCACGGGTATATACTAAATACTTTATATACATGACACATGTGGTGACTAAAGTCGGGTCGGCTCGTTGAGTACCTGCAAGTGATTCTGATGAGGGTGCTGAAAGGACAGGTGGCTCCATCCCGGTAGAGGTGGGCCTGGGTTCCTGACGGCCCCCGACTGTTACTTTGTGGCAGAGCGACAGGGCAGGTTGAGACCACCTAGGAGAGAGGTGGGCCTGGCCCTGGTCGGCGTTCGCGGATAAATAACATGCTTAACGAGTTCTGGGTATTTGATCTGAGTCTGGCCATTTGGTCTATACGCACTAACCATCTACGCGGGAGTAGTTATGGGTATCCCGGCGTCGTGGTATCAGTCGAAGTTCTTCTTGACGTCAGCGTTGGAGCGGCGCGCGCCGGATTGGACTGGAACGCCTACTAGTCTAGGTCTGCTTCTGGCCGCCCTCGCAACGTGCAGGTGTGCAATGGGCGATGGGCCCAGACCCCTGCGCGCATATGATTTAGACCGGTGTGTTGACCTCTCAGTTGAGCCTAGGTGGGGCTGCGACGTGTTGATCTTCCGAGGCCGGGCATGACCCAGAAAAGTGTGTCTGGCCAAATGGGATCGAGCGTGTTGGGTTATGTGGTGCACCCCTGCAGGGTAGTTTATCTATTCGAATAGCCGTGTCCCTCGGTAAAAGGACGACCCGGAGTTGTACCTTGACCATATGACAACTAGAGCCGGATACTGAATAAAATACACCCTTCCAAGTGCCAGATACAACCCAGTGATCGCTCTCTAACAGGGCGACAAGGAGGGGATCGCCGGGTAGGACTATGCTATACGATGCTACTTGGAGGAGTTCAATCTACTCTCTTCTACATGCTGCAAGATGGAGGCTGCCAGAAGCGTAGTCTTCAACAGGATTAGCTATCCCCCCCTTATTCTGGCTTTCTGCAGTTCAGTCCACTGATATGGCCCTTTACACATATACCCATTGCATATGTAGTGTAGCTCCTTGCTTGCGAGTACTTTGGATGAGTACTCACGGTTGCTTTTCTTCCTCTTTTCCCCTGTCTATACCTGATTGACGCAACCAGATGCTGGAGTCCAGGAGCTAGAGATCCCGAGGATGATTCTACATGGAGTTCGGCTTCGAGGAGTAGTTAGGAGGTCCCAGGCAGGAGGCCTTGCCTTTTCGATCGTTGCTACTTTTGTGCTAGCCTTCTTAAGGCAAATTTGTTTAACTTATGTCTGTACTCAGATATTGTTGCTTCCGCTGACTCGCCTATGATCGAGCAATTGTATTCGAGCCCTCGAGGCCCCTGGCTTGTATTATGATGCTTGTATGACTTATTTATGTTGTGATATCTTCTCGTGAGTCCCTGATCTTGATCGTACACATTTGCGTGCATGATTAGTGTACGGTCAAATCGGGGAAGTCACAGAACTACTGCAATTGTGTCGCCATTCTTCCGGACGAGCGCCTCAGTAGAGAAAGCCGAAAACTGACTGTCATGATGAGGCGAGAGATGGTCACTATTCGAGAGGTCTCAAGTCCTTAAAGACTTTTTCCGCTTCGGGCGAGGAGTCGGCCTTGCCCGACTTAGGCGTATATAGCGCCCCAAATTCGGCCTTCCGAATACTAGGGGCTTCGTCAAAATTTAAAATTGTAGACTTCTATGGCTAAGTGAGAGTGATAAAGCTTTATAGTCCGATTTCCTGGTTCGTTGTGCTGAACACCTCCTTCAAAGGACCCAAAATTGGGATAAAGAGTGCTCAGGTTTATCCCGAACACCTCAGTACTAGTTACATGGGGGCAGAAGCCGACGACTGGCCAACTCTCAGATTTTATAAACGGCCGCACAGAAGGTAATATTTTAAATTAACAAGCGTTGCATAGCGCAAATGAACTCGTTTCATATTACAGGATCGCATGAGCACATTCATTCAAATATTACATCCTTAGCACATTCCTCCGCCACAAGGCGTGCACCCTTCAGGACACTGTCATAATACTTTTCAG
Source organism: Aegilops tauschii subsp. strangulata (assembly GCF_002575655.3). Taxonomy (NCBI): domain Eukaryota; kingdom Viridiplantae; phylum Streptophyta; class Magnoliopsida; order Poales; family Poaceae; genus Aegilops; species Aegilops tauschii. Next base: position 82,214,293 of record NC_053041.3, read on the forward strand.
GGCGGCGATGCTCCTTGCCCTCCGGCGGCCCCTCCTTCACCAGCTTTTCGGCGTCCAGCTTCGCCCAGTGCACCTTCGCCCGGGCAAAAGCCCTGCGCGCACCCTCGATGTAGACGGACTGCTTTATGAGTTCAAACCGTGGGCAGGCATTCACAAGCCGCCTCACCAGACCGAAGTAGCTACCAGGCAGGGGCTCGCCAGGCCACATCCGGATTATAAGATCCTTCATGGCCTGTTCGGCCGCCTTGTGATGCTCGACCAGTTGCTTCAATTGGTCGCTCAAGGGCGTCGGGTGTTCGGTCCCAGTATACTGAGACCAGAACAATTTCTCCGTCGAGCTCCCCTCCTCGGCCCGGTAGAACTCCGCGGCATCCGACACACTGCGGGGTAGATCTGCGAACGCTCCTGGAGAGCTCCGAACTCGGGTAAGTAAAAAGAAAGTTTCCTTCACATACTTGCTTTGCATAATGAATGCCTTACCCGCCGCTATCTTCTTAACTGCCTCAATTTCCTGGAGGGCCTTTTGGGCTTCGGCCTTGGCATGTTGTGCGTTTTCAAGGGCCTTCGCAAGCTCGGACCCTTGCGTCTTAGAGTCAAGCTCCAAGGACTCGTGTTTCTTGACGAGAGCCTGGAGCTCTTGCTGCACCTCGCCTACTCGGGCCTCTTGCTTCTCTCGCTCAATGCGCTCCTTGGCTGCTTTGTCTTCGGCCTCGGATAGCGCCTTCTGCAGGACCGCCACTTCGGTCGTGGCTCCTAACAACATTCATGACGATCCTATTATTCCAAAACCAATTTTTTCTTTATCAATATCCAGACGGGGTGTCACTTACCTTTGTTCTCTTCGAGCTGCCTCTTGGTAAGGCCGAGCTCTTCCTTGGACCGCTCAAGGTCCCGCTTCAGTGCGGCGACCTCCGCAGTATGAGCGGCGGCGGCCAGCAGTGAAGCCTGCTTATTCACATAGACACATTCCGATTAGACTCCTGCAATTATTATTTTATACTCTATTCGGCCTTCCTTCACGAACGCCAAACAGAGCATCATGTGCTACTGTCTATGCTGTAACATTTTCTTACAATTTGATTACTTACCTCAAAGCCGGTTAGGAGGCTGGCACAGGCTTCAGTCAGTCCGCTCTTAGCGGACTGAACCTTCTTGACTACCGCACTCATAATAGTGCGGTGCTCTTCATCAATGGAAGCACCGCGAAGCACTTCCAGCAAGTTGTCCGATGCCTCTGGATGGATAGAGGCCATAGGCACAGACGGCTTGCCCCCTTAGCGAGGGGTTGCCTGACAGAATCCGGAACCACTGGAGGTTCCGGCGCCGTATTCGGCTTGGGACTAGACTTGCTGCCCCCGGCGTTAGGGCCCAGGGGAGTCTTGCCCCTCGTGCGCCCAGCGCCTGGAATGTCGCCTTGGGGCGCCTCCGGAACTGTCTCCCCTAGGTTCAGTTCCCTTTCAGACAACACCTCGGTGTCGTCCGTAGGGCGGGGGGAGGAGGCGGTCGGGAGTGAATCGTTGTTCATATCTGACGGGCCCAAAGGATCATTCGACGAAGATACGTCGATATGGGCTCGGGATGTACTGCATAATCATGCGCGGCGTGAAAAGAAATAGTACAATAAGATGTACCAAGAATTATTATGGTATCCGGATACTCACGACTTCACCAGGGGCTTGTCCCTGGGTAACCACTCCTCGTCGCTAATAGCGGCCGTCGTGGAGCAGTCCGGGAGGAGGGTCCTTCCCTTCTTGGACCCTTCGGCATCCCCTGATGGGGCGGCCTTCCTTTTCCTGTCCCCCCCGGCTGGGGGGGGAGAACTTTCCTCTTCATCCTCCTCATTTTCGTGGGAGGAGTGCGCCTCGGTATTTTCGGACGATGAGTCCGATATAACCTTGCGCCGGAGACCCTTCCTGGTCCCTGTGGCCTTCTTCTTGGCCTTCTTCTCCGGCACCTCATAAGGCGCCGGAACCAGCATCTCCGTTAGGAGAGCATCCACTGGATCTTCGGGCAGGGGGGCTGGACAATCGATCTGCTGCGCTGTCGCTACCCAGTCCTATTAAATGGCGTGGAGGCTTAGATCCCGCACATGGTTATACTGGGGAAAAGAACATCTTATGAGATATAAAAGACTTACCGGATTGGCAGGGCGCTTTGCGCTGATTCCGCGGTCCTCGGTAAGGGGAGGAGGTACCTCGGCACCCTTGAACAGCACCTTCCAGACATCCTTGTGCGTCGTGTCGAAAAGCTCTCACAGCGTCTGGTGCTCGGCCGAGTCGAACTCCCACAAATTGAATGCCCGTCTTTGACACGGGAGTATCCGACGGAAGAGCATGACCTGGACCACGTTGATAAGCTTGATTTTCTTGCTCATCATGTTTTTGACGCAGGTCTGGTGTCCGGTCAGCTCTACTGAGGAACCCCAGGATAGGCCCTTCTCTTTCCAGGAGGTGATCCGCATGGGGATTCCGGATCAAAATTCGGGGGCCGCCACCCAGTTGGTGTCGCGTGGCTCGGTGATGTAGAACCACCCCGATTGCCACCGCTTTACGGTCTCCACATAGGAGCCTTCGAGCCAGGTTACGTTGGGCATTTTGCCCACCATGGCGCCTCCGCACTCTGCTTGCTGGCCGACCACCACCTTCGGTTTAACATTGAAGGTCTTCAGCCATAGGACGAAGTGGGGCTAGATGCGGAGGAAGGCCTCGCACACGACAATAAACGCCGAGATGTTGAGGATGAAATTGGGGGCCAGATCGTGAAATTCCAGCCCGTAGTAGAACAAGAGCCCACGGACAAACGGGTGGAGGGGAAATCCCAGTCCACGGACGAAGTGGGTAAGACATACCACCCTCTCATGGGGTTGTGGAGTAGGGACGATCTGCCCCACATCTGGTAGCCGGTGCGCGATATCCGCGGCCAGGTATCCGGCTCCCTGGAGCTTTGTGATGTCCCCCTCCGTAACGGAGGAGACCATCCACTTGCCTCCCGCACCGGACATGCTTGGAGTGGTTTTGAGGAGAAAATGCGAACTTGGGTGCTGGAGCTCGAGTGCGCAAGAATGGATGAGCAAGGAGGAAGAGGGCGTGGGTGAAAAAGATGAATCCTTGTCTCTTTACAAGGGCGGAAGAAACTATGCGCCTCCCCACCTGCCTGGTAAACTCGCTTACTCCCCAAGCGCCGTAATTGATGGCGCGGTTGGGTTACCCACACCCATATTGATGAGAATCCCGTGATAAAGGCCGCTTCGACAAGACGTGCCAAGAAAACCGCCTCGCAATATGTGCAGTGGCTGGTCGAGAAAAATGGTTCGAATAATGACCGGGCCATGGTGTGATGTCATGCTGGAGAATGTGTTAGCAGATTAGATTTGTGGAATATTATACTCTCTACGGTGGTATGTGGAATTTGTTTTGCAGAGCCGGACACTATCCTTGTGTTCAAACTCTTCTATGGAGTATTCAGAGGAGGAACCTGCCTTGCAATGCCGAAGACAATCTGCGCGCCAGACTCATCGTCATTGAAGCCTGGTTCAGGGGCTACTCAGGGAGTCCTGGATTAGGGGGTCCTCGGACAGCCGGACTATATACTTTAGCCGGACTGTTGGACTATGAAGATACAAGATTGAAGATTCCTCCCATGTCAGGATGGGACTCTCCTTGGTGTGGAAGGCAAGCTTGGCAATACGGATATGTAGATCTCCTCCCATGTAACCGACTCTGTGTAACCCTAGCCCCCTCCGGTGTCTATATAAACCGGAGGGTTTAGTCCGTAGGACTACAACAATCATACCATAGGCTAACTTCTAGGGTTTTTGCCTCTACGATCTCGTCGTAGATCAACTCTTGTAATACTTATATCATCAAGATCAATCAAGCAGGAAGTAGGGTATTACCTCCATCGAGAGGGCCGAACCTGGGTAAACATCGTGTCCCCCGCCTCCTGTTACCATCCGCCTTAGACGCACAGTTCGGGACCCCCTACACGAGATCCGCCGGTTTTGACACCGACAGCAGCAGCGCCACGGACGGCATCACTCCAACGTACGCCTCGCAGTAGAAGGCGAAGATCGATAGAAGGAGGATGGAGTTGGGATGAAGATGGAGAGCGTGGATCTTGTAATGGATGAGGACAGAGTAGAAGAAGTCAAAGAAGGGGGGAACCAACCTGGCGACGATGCTGCTCATGAAGAAGGGGTAGAAAGTGCTGCCTGAGGCCTCCGGCTCGGCGGAGCTGGTCCGGAGCATGGTCTTCCTCTTCTCATCACCCTCCTCCATCATCAGGAGCACGGCGGCAAGGTTCTTCTCTAAAACACTCGGCGCATCGAGCGCAGGCTCGTACCAAGATGGCGGAGGAGTGGCCCGAGCTTTTTTGGGCGCCATTAGCGGCAGGCGCGAAGGGGGATCTGGGCGGATCTGGAGTCTCTGGAAGCGAAGAGCAAGGAAGGGGATCTGGAGCAAGACGAAGGAAAGCAATAAAGGCAAATGCAGCCCGCGCGAGCCTTTTGTCAGTTGGGCAGTTGCCGAGGCAGCGTGGGGAAGCAGAGACGCCCACGTCCCATCAATCGCCACGCGTCGACCGAGGTCGCAGGCTGTTGGGGCCTGCGGTGCTCCGCACTTGTCCCTTGGCTTCGCCGTGAAGCCAAGTCTGAGCGCGCCTTGGGCCCGGGGGCTACTGTCGGTGTCCTGGGAACGGGGGTCCCCAGACTTGCCTGCCTGCGGCCCACGGCGTGGCTCCACCGGTGGCCCTGTATGGCCCATCTTCAGCAGCAAGCACTCAAGACCCTCGCGAGGCGGATCACACAAGACCTCCTCGGGGGCTGCCTCACCAGACTGGTTCTCGAGGGGCGGAGAGATCAAGGCGAGGGGCACCTCGCGAGGTCCCTGTGACGCAAGCTATGACAACCAAGGCCAGGCAGGCGCCAGCACGCATAATTCACTCGTTTCCTCTTTGGTGCTAAAGAGGCAAGCGCAGGCGAGGAGTGCCGAGGCATCAGGCAAAGGTTTCCATATCGGTACAACAAGACCAAGACCAGCAGGACGGCAGGACGGAGGTCACCATGGAGCCGAGGACGGCGTCACCACCAGAGCCTTTGGCAGGCGAAGACCACCTTTAGTCAGGATAACTTGTACTAGTTGTCTCCCTTCAAAATTGGCCATTGTTGGATCCCTTCCCGCTCGATATTTGGGAATAGGACCAGGGCCTCTATAAATAGGACTAGACACCATAGTAGGAGGCAACTGATCCAGACTCAGGTCATCCTCATCCACACAAGCTCAGCTAGCTCAAGAGCACCTCTCCTCAGGAGGCTGTTCTTCCCTTGTACTTGTTCATCCTCAGCCCGAGAGGCAATCCACCACACCACACTGGAGTAGGGTATTACACCACATCGGTGGCCCGAACCAGTATAAACCCTGTGTCCCTTGTTCTTCGAGTTCGTTACACTGAGCCTTGAGATCGTGGTGAGCGTGTGAGCTAGGGGGAGGAGAGATCTTCGTGCGCACCCTAGAGTTCGAACCTTAAGGGTTTTGCCGGAACCCGCAATCCGACAGGTGGAGCTACGAGGGGCCCACGACGGTGCGTGGCGCGCCCACCTGCCTCGTGGCTGCCTCGTTGCGTCTCCGACTTCCACTCCAAGTCTCCTGGATTGCGTTTGTTCCAAGAAAGATCCGCATGAAGGTTTCGTTCTGTTTGGATTCCGTTTGATATTCCTTTTCTGCAAAACACTGAAATAGGCAAAAAACAGCAACTAGCATTGGGCCTCCGGTTAATGGGTTATTCCCAAAAATAATATAAAAGAGCATATTAAAGCGCATTAAACATCCAAAACAGGTAATATAATAGCATGGAACAATAAAAAATTATAGATACGTTGGAGACGTATCACGTCTCAAAATATATCCATTAATAAGGTTAATCAAGTCTTATTAACAACCCCTTTCGATTAGCATGAAACCGAAGAACTTTTGTAAAACACTAAGTTACCTCAACGGGGATATGCATATCCCCAAAAATATGTCATATTTCTTTTTGGCAGTAAGTAGAGGTAGTTGAAAACTTCCAATAGCGAGTCTCGGAGATTTTTCAATAACATTAATACCATTCACTTGGAATTGTTTCATTGGAAAATGCACTGTATGCTCATTGCCATTGATATGAAAAGTGACCTTGCTTTTATTGCAATCAAGAACAGCCCCTGCAATATTCAAAAAAGGGTCTACCAAGGATAATCGACATGTTGTCGTTCTCGAGCATATCTGATGGAAATATGCCCTAGAGGCAATAATAAAGTTATTATTTATTTCCTTATATCATGATAAATGTTTATTATTCATGCTAGAATTGTATTAACTGGAAACATAATACTTGTGTGAATACATAGACAAACAGAGTGTCACTAGTATGCCTCTACTTGACTAGCTCGTTGATCAAAGATGGTTATGTTTCCTAGCCATTGACATGAGTTGTCATTTGATTAACGGGATCACATCATTAGGAGAATGATGTGATTGACTTGACCCATTCCGTTAGCTTAGCACTTGATCATTTAGTATTATGCTATTGCTTTCTTCATGACTTATACATGTTCCTATGACTATGAGATTATGCAACTCCTGTTTACCGGAGGAACACTTTGTGTGCTACCAAACGTCACAACGTAACTGGGTGATTATAAAGGTGCTCTACAGGTGTCTCCGAAGGTACTTGTTGGGTTGGCGTATTTCGAGATTAGGATTTGTTACTCCGATTATCGGAGAGGTATCTCTGGGCCCACTCGGTAATGCATCACTATAAGCCTTGCAAGCATTTCAACTAATGAGTTAGTTGCGGGATGATGTATTACGGAACGAGTAAAGAGACTTGCCTGTAACGAGATTTAACTAGGTATTAAGATACCGACGATCGAATCTCGGGCAAGTAACATACCGATGACAAAGGGAACAACGTATGTTGTTATGCGGTTTGACCGATAAAGATCTTCGTAGAATATGTAGGAGCCAATATGAGCATCCAGGTTCCGCTATTGGTTATTAACCAGAGACGTGTCTCAGTCATGTCTACATAGTTCTCAAACCCGTAGGGTCCGCACGCTTAAAGTTCGATGACAGTTATATTATGAGTTTATGTGTTTTGATGTACCGAAGATAGTTCGGAGTCCCGGATGTGAACACGGACATGAAGAGGAGTCTCGAAATGGTCGAGACATAAAGATTGATATATTGGAAGCATATATTTGGATATCGGAAGTGTTCCGGGTGAAATCGGGATTTTACCAGAGTACCGGGGGTTACAGGAACCCCCCCGGGGGTTTAATGGGCCAAGATAGGCCTTAGTGGAGAAGAGGAGGGGCGGCCAGAGCAGGCCGCGCACCCCCTCACCCTCTAGTCCGAATTGGACAAGGAGGGGGGGGGGGGGGGGGCGGCGCCCCCCTTTCCTTCCTCTCTCCCTCCTCGTTCCCCCTTCTCCTACTCCAACTAGGAAAGGAGAGAGTCCTACTCCCGGTGGGAGTAGGACTCCTCCTTGGCGCGCCTCCTCCTGGCCGGCCGCCTCTCCCCCCTTGCTCCTTTATATACGGGGGAAGAGGGGCACCTCTAGACACAAAAATTGATCCCTTGGATCTCTTAGCCGTGTTCGGTGCCCCCCTCCACCATAGTCCACCTCGATAATATCGTAGCGGTGCTTAGGCGAAGCCCTGCGTCGGTAGAACATCATCATCATCACCACACCGTCGTGCTGATGAAACTCTCCCTCAAAGCTCGGCTGGATCGGAGTTCGAGGGACGTCATCGAGTTGAACATGTGCTGAACTCGGAGGTGCCGTACGTTCGGTACTTGATCGGCCGGATCGTGAAGACGTACGACTACATCAACCGCGTTTTGCTAACGCTTCCGCTTTCGGTCTACGAGGGTACGTGGACAACACTCTCCCCTCTCGTTGCGATGCATCACCATGATCCTGTGTGTGCGTAGGAATTTTTTTGAAATTACTATGTTCCCCAACAATATCAAGTATAGAAAAGTCTATTAATATAGTAACATTTGCAACAACAACAGACACATCCTCACAAAGAATGATAGGTATGGTAGTTGATTTGTCAGCCATTTGAAAAGATATTTCAGCAGTAGTGAGTTTATTCAAATCAAGTCTTTTATATAAAGAGAAAGACATAACACTAACACCAACTCCTAGATCACATAACACTACTGCAGGATATGCTGCTAACGCGACACTACGATCAGAGACCCTTCGACAAAACTGTGTGCGATGTAATAATCGCAAATGGGGGTGTAAAAAACCGTCAAAAAGGTGCAAAACATTTGCAATGATGGATGCATCAAACACGGTTCAGATTTTGGTTGCGTGGGTGATTCAGGGCATACAGTTCTGTTAAATTAACTGTTTGTGATGAGGAGGAACAAAAGAAACGCGCTGCCAGCTGAAGGTGTGTGCGATATGCAACATACGTTTCACTCGGATGAACCGTTTGTGATTAGGCAACACAAAAGAAACGGTCAGCCAGATCAAGGTGTGTGCGATATACGGAATGCGGTTCACTCGGATGAACTGTTTGCGTTGAGACAAGAGAACAGAAATAGTTCAATATAACAAGATGTGTGTGATACACGGCAAATAGGTCTGTAATCAGAAATGTGTGTGAAGACCGATAATAACACAGACGATTGCTTCTAATAAGACATATGTGATATGCTCTGTCTACACAACATCTATTGGCCATTGGGGGACGGGCGGTCATCCGGATACGCCATAAGGATGCGAAGAGACATCCTATATCAGCAAGGACTAGTTGTTCCACCAGTAGCTCATGTAAGAGAACTCTCAAGTTAAGTGTGCTCAGGCTGGAGTAGCCATCAGATGGGTGACTAGATGGGAAGTTGTGTTGATGCTAAATTAACTGATAGGATGGGTCATATCTGTCAAATTAAATGACTGATATGACCCATCCCATGAGTTAATTTAACCTCGAGGTCCTTGTTTTTTATTTTTTTTTATTTTTTAACACATGTTAAAGAAGGTCTACCGCATTACTTTTTGACAATGTGCGATGCGTGGCATATAGTTGACCCATCCGACCTGTTTGTGATGGAATAAGCCATGTGTGTTGTGGGCAAACGCTTGCTAGTATTCAACCGTTTGCGATTGATGAATTCATCACCGCCGGGTTCCCTAGTGTGGTCCGTGTTCATCTGATCGTCATCTACTTCTTGTGCTAGCTCGATGTTCCTTCTATGCTAACTTTCCATTAATTGATGGCGTTTTGTGAACACGCCACCGTTTCCCGCCATTTCCTCACCTCTTTCCCTCCACCCAGCGATATTGCGCATAAACCTACACTAGTAAAAAAATACACTTCCGTGATGATACGTGTTTGTCACAGTAGGTCGCGTTTTTTGTCATGCATGTACATCCATGACGATTTTATGACAGAATCAAGATAGTCATACCTGTGCTGTCGTAGAAGTGTTCCATGACATTACCAAAATTATCATCACGGAAGTGTCCACTTCCATGACGATAAATCGCGCATCACATAAGTGCTTTCGTCAAGGGTGACCGACACGTGGCATCCACCGTAACGGAACGCTTTTAAGCTATCGGGTCGGGTTTTGGATCCGATAACCCGTTAACAGCCGCGACCAATGGGAAATTTCCACATGTAAAATTCTTATTGGCTGGACGAAACACGTGTCAGCTCGTCAGTGGGTCAGATAGGCGCCTATGATATGTCGACATGTGCCACGGCCCACCACTGGCCCATTTAGCTTACAAAGCCGGCCCGTTGGACTTGGTCAAAAGTTAACGGGCTGGCCCATGAAAAGCCTGTTAACGGTCTCTTCGCAAATAGCCCATTTTACGGCCCGTTAACTCACGGCCCGTTAAGCCCTAAAGGAAATCGGCCAAGCAACGTCATGTGGGCCGTCGAATATAACACCAGCCCATTTCAATTTCGGCCCATGTATGGCCTACGACGTCTTTCGGCCCATATGAGGCCTTCATATCTTTCGGCCCTTTGCAGGCCCACGGTGACTCTAGCCCATAATGAATAGTAATTTTCTTTATACCCATTAACGGCCTGTGATTTACATGGGCCGTTTCCAGCCCGTGTTAGCTTTCGGCCTATTGGCGGCCCATACGTTCTTGGGCTCCTTTTCGGCCCTCGATTACTTCCGGCCCGTTACTGGCATGTTCCCCTAATGGGCCAAATTCGGCCCATGGCAAGAGTCGGCCCGTTACTGGCCTGTTCCCCTAATGGGCCAAATTCGGCCCATGGCAAGAGTCGGTCCGTTACTGGCCTGTTAGCCTAATGGGCCAAATTCGGCCCATGGCAAGAGTCGGCCCGTTTCTGGCCTGTTAACCCATTTGCGCTGTTTCCAGCCCGTCCTATATTCTGGCCCATTAACGACCCGTTATGCCTATGACAGAATTAAGCCTTTGCTATTCTACGGCCTGTTACCGTGCTGGGCCGATACCAATTACGCCCGATTACGGCCCATGTAGACCCATTTATCCGACGGCCCGAGGCCCACCGATTACAGGCCCATTTATCGATGGCCCGTAGGGGACCCATGGATCCTACGGCCCGTATATGGCCCATGGTAGTTGCGGCCACTAGCAAACCAGGGAAAAATAAGACTAGGAAATAAATAAGGCCGAAACTAACGCTAGGCTATTAAGGCGATTGCACAGATTACATCCACTCGACATCAAAGATCGCCACCAGTGCAAATATAGGGAACACCCTACACTATACAAAAATGGCTTGCTGTTTTCTTCAGTTGGTGGCTGCACGTTAAGAATAAATTTTGTATCACACCAAAAGAAATTACAACTATATAACAAAAGGAAGGTTGGCATAAAACTTAACAGTCTAGCAGATAAATGCACCACCAGAAGTTCAGAAGCTCAGTTCATTTGACCTGACTGTTAAGTTTTCATGCTGTATTATCCGATGGAGCACGATAACCCTCGCCTTCATTTCCCCTAGGCTCCTGAACAACATAGCAAATGTCTGATAGTCTGGTTTCAAAACCATGCATATCTTGACGACATTGAGCAATGTTTCTCCTTGTTTCACAAAGGGTCTCTGTTAGGGAATGGACTTGTGTCTGGAGCGGAGATACAACATTGCTTTGAGCTTGCATATCTTGATCCTGAGGCAGTTTGGACGATATTGCCTTAACAACCAACCCAGTATTACGCAGGAACGTGCTTTTGGCACTGTTAGTGGACACGTACTGACCCACTGCAGCAAGAGCTGACAATGCGGTTATAGTTGCCTCGCCACATTCAGAAGGTGGCGGTTCCACCATTTTTTCCATAGCTCACTGAAAAGTTGAGGTTTTACATTAGTAGTATCAGAACAGAAGATATTAAGGAGGCAGCAAAACCAAACAAAATAGCTTCGGTCTATATGCAGAACTTATTCTGGTGAACCCATGTAAAATATTAGTTGTATTTTATTGCAAAGTACATAAGAAAACCAGGTTCCAAACATATGACCATGTACCATCGCTAATGTATTGTCTATTTCTTCACATTGTATTGAGGGCTAAGGATAAAGAGACGAAGTTTATAATACGGTAAGCATAGTATGACATCATTCATATCACAAAACAACTGAGAAAAGACAAACATGCAATTGTAACGTTGTGTGGGCAAGTCCAGCACGGAACTAGATTACGTGTCAAGATCAAAGGAACATCACTCCTCTCTTTTAAACCTTGTAAGGTGCAATGATACGCTAAGACAATTGTGTATAAAATTGAAAAGAGTAATAGACATTGGCTGCAAACCATGCAGTTCATGGCACAAGTCAGAGTAAGTAGTAGTTAAAAGGCATGAGGATTAAGGACTTACAACAGCGGCTTTGACTGGTGTAGTCATGCCCTTCTTCTTGCTGGTGTGACAGTCCTTGAAGATTTCCACAGCATTTGGTTCAGGTACTTTTTGGTCCTTGCGGGCTTTCCTCTGCATTTCGAACAAGTCAATATAGATCTGATAATATGGTACAGCGAAAAGAGTGAAACAACAGCTAATTACAAGAGCCTCGCAGTGTGCAATATAGCTACGAGATCCCGTCGTCTGTTGGAATTTCACTTTCGTACGGTTGGCCTTGTTCTTTGAACAGTTCACCTACAAGAAGATAGATTTGTGTGGCACATGTGTAAATATGACTTCAACATGTGATCTGATCACATATATATAATGTACGTGATACTTCGGATCAGACCAGTGTTTAACAAGGCCCCTCAAGTCTTCATCCGATATATTTTCCACTGGAGATGTTTGGGAAAGTTCACTGTTAGCCTTGCCTTCAAAGTGAGTTTTCCTCAAGTTATACCGATACTATCGCAGAGCAGACTTGAAAACATGGGTGCAAGCTTGTCTGGTTGCATCATCTTGGCTATCCAACTTGAGCCTCATCTGTTGAAAATTATGGGAGTCTCATTATCAGCAACCTAGAAAGTATGGGACAGAGCAAGACGATATTACTAGTTTCCATACATAACCATACTTACAGATAAATGGTCGAGGAAGGTGTTGAACTGGTTTTCGTCTTTGTCATTCCTGTACTGAATCCATGTTGGGAGGATACGTACATGACACCTAACGACAACCGCTGCCTCTGATACTAACTTGGCTGACTCTGTAGCATCACGTGGCCTTTTTAAACCTGCCTCAAAACGGATCTCCATTCTTCCTCCTCTAGATTTAGTTAACCTATCAAGCATTATCCCTGATGTTTGTTTCCTCTTGCGCCTAGGTGCTAGTCCAACAACGAACATAGGAAGTGTTATTGTACATCAAACTGTGAGACTACATATAAAGAAGCATGCAACTGTAACTTGACTCCAGCAACTACCTTCTTGCTGTTGAAGCTCACAAGGTTCATCTGATATTGCCAACTCGTCTTGTGTCAAGAGTTCTTGGGAAGTAGTGTCAGGTGGCAAGGGAGCTTGGGAACGTGCTGCTAGCTCAGTTGACGCACGAGTAAGTCGTGCAGCTGGTAGTACTGTGGTAGGTGTTGCAAGAACTAGGGCTGTCTCTGCTTGTTTGGTGGCAGCTATTTGTTTCTGTTTGGCTTTTTTTGCAACTCGTGTAGCATGGGATGCCGTGTTTGTAGAATTTTCCGCTGGACTTTGACCTTCTATTGCACCATCAGTACCAGCAGAATCTGCAGGATTCATCCACTTCTCATTCCCTACCATTCTGTGTTTCTTGCTCTTTCTCTGTGCCATGTTAAGTCAAGCCGACAAGAAAAACGAATAACAATTTAGTTCTTCAGAACAAATTGATGCGTGATGCGGACGAACTGAACTTTGATGTTAGACAACCACATGATAGGAGGATGTAATATGTATGAAAAACAGGACGGAAGAGATAACCAGAACTATGATGTGTAAACTAAGAAGAAGACATTTCACCAAATTAGAAGCAATGCAATGGAAGGTAGACACCATATGAAAGATGCTACAAATATCGCTCTGCCAAGTTAACAGTGTCTCATCATAAATGGCGTTTAAACAAATGTGAAGCAGTACAAGAAATAAATCATATGCAAGATGCAAACAACATCACACTACCATTTTAGAGGTCTCTCGTCATTAGTGCCATTGCATATTCACAGCTTATGATGTGTAAACTAAGGAGAAGGCATTTCAACAAATTAGAAGCAATGAAAGCTAGACACCATATGAAAGATGCAACGAATATCACTCTACCAAGTTAAAACTGTCTCGTCATAAGTGCCATTTCAACAAATTAGTAGTACAAGCTAGAAAAGAATGTGAGATGTAACCTATATCACACTCCGAAGTCAAACGTGTCTTATGATAAGTGATTGTTGCAGGTTACACAAAATTAGTAATTTGATGTAAGAACATGGTGTGATAGACAGATATTGTATGTTCTAGAAACAGGAACACGTGTCTTATTCAAGTATAATGTGTAAAGTAAGCAGATGGAATTCAACAAAATTAGAAGCAATACAAGCTAGACATCACACATAACATGCAACCACATATAACAGTGCCAAGTTAGAGGGAGCACCGGTGATGCTGCACTAGGGGAGAAGTGCTCATCATAAACACAGCTTTGTTGAGTGTCTATGCATGTGTTGTCTTGGAAATCATCTTGGGGTGTGGAGGAGTAGAAACTGTAGAGGCCCTCCATTCGGAAGGAGCACCTTTATCTGCTGCCTTGCTAACATCCTTCCACTTTATTGATTTTGAATTGTCAAGTAAAACCGACAAGAAAAAGCAATAAAATTCTCTCTTCAGAACTCATTCATGCATGATACTGACAATCACTACTTTGATGTAAGGCAAACACATGATACCAGGATGGAATATGTACGAAAAACAGGACAGCATGGCATGTTCACAACTGTTTGTGTAAACTAAGCAGAAACCATTCCAGCAAATAAGAAGCAATGCAAGCTAGACACCACATGAAAGATGAAACCAATATGACTCTGCCAAGTTAAAAGCGTCCCATCATAAATGGAATTTCAACAAATTAGAAGCAGCGCATGCTATAAATCATATGAAAGATGCAACTAATATCGCACTGCATATACTAAAGGTGTCTCGTCATGTTGATTGATGCAGGATACAAAAAAACAATAGTTTTATGTAAGGACATGCTTAATAGACAGATGTACTATGTACTAAGTACAGGAAGGCATGTCACATTAACAGGTATAATGTATAAGCTAAGCAGACTAGCACATGCAGTTTAACCAGATTGGAAGAATTACAATCTAGACACCATATGCAACATGCAACCACATATCACGCTGCCAAGTTAGAACAAGCACCTGCGATGCTAGTGTAGGGGAAATGCTGTAATCAAGTACAGAGCTATGTTCACTATCTTCATCTAGCATTTCTGTTTCTTGAGAATCATGTCGGGAGGCTGACGCTGCATTCTTTAAATGAGGAGTAGTCCCCTTGCCTGCCTGCCTCGTCATAAGTGATCGATGAGGGATACACAAGAACATTAGTTTGATGTAAGAACATGGTTAATACATAGATGTACTAGTATGTACCAAAAGCAGAAAGGCATGTCATATTCAAAGGTATAATGTGTAAGCTAAGCAGATGCAATTTAACCAAATTGGAAGCAATACAAGCTAGACATCCGGCTGGAGTGGTGAGCATGATCATCTAGGACCTGAGAGCCTGGTGGGAGGCGGGCTGCTTCGCCACCATCGCAGCTTTTTAGTTGGCTTCCAGGTGATGCCTATCTTTGCTGGGCTTGTCACTGGCTCGGCCAGTGCCCTGACTAGCTATTTGTCTTCTGGTGCTCACGGGATGGTGGTTCATGTAAAAAAATATCTTTCCTTATCTTACCGACTTCGGTCTTTCGAATACAAGCTAGGCACCATATGGAACATGCAACCACATATGACACCGCGAAGTTAAAGCAAGCACCTGGGATGGTGGTTCATTGCGAGCGAGGTCATCAACTCCAGAGCTACGTTTACCGTCTCCATCTGCTGACACTGCACCCTTTATAGCGCTGTAACGTGTCTTGCCTACCCACATACGAAGCTGGAGCGACTTCTCTCTTTTGTTTTTGGCTTCTCTCATGGCAGCAGAGTCAGAAATACCCTTGCATAAAAACACAATAGTGAGAGTAAGGGTGAAGTGTGTGCAGAACTAGTACACTGTAAAAGTAGCAGATAGCAGGTGGCTGAAAAATAAATGACAGGAGACATATGATAGCTCTACAACATTGCATGGCAAACAAAATTAGATTCTACTCCGTATGATTTTGTAATATATGAGCACAGGAAATGCAGGTACTCCTCCAGCACACCACCACATGTGGTCATATCTAAGATAACAGTCGACTGAAAATAAATAGGTCAGTCGATTTTTTTAATGAACCGTCCGATCTATAAGGAACGGGCAGATGGCCTTCGTCTACCTCCCGCCAGTCACCGTTGACGATCTTTCTCGAACCACCAGCGACCACCGGCCCAGACCCCTGCCTCCGCTGCCCCACCCTCCCATCGACCTCACACCACCGCCGTTCTTGGCAGCGCCCCCAGGCCATCCCTTTAATCCCGGTCGACCTCCAGATCGGGCGCCAGTAGCTCTAGGCTGCACACGCCCCTAAGATAAACACCAAGGCGCTGCTTCCCTGGCGTAATAGGCGTACTAGCGCCTGTTACGCCAGGGAATGCTTCCGTTAATTGGGAATCAACTGGCCAGAAATTGAAATTCAGGGGGGCGACGGACCTCTAGCTAAGGTGAAATAGTATATGAGGAGAAACCTTGTGCATCGCGAGTTACTAGGAACATCTAGTATCAAGAAGAAGCGGTCAACTAGTGTCTTCTGTGGGATGAATACCGTGCAAGCAGAGATGCACGATTTGCACGAATAAGGGAAGAGGAGTACCTTTTTCGGTTGCCGGTGTGGTCACCTCCACATGTCGCGGCGATCTTCTTCATTTTACCGGGGAAACCGATGTTCTAGAGGGTGCAGGCTTGGACGAACCCATGGCCAAATTGTTGACTGTGTTGCCGTGGCCGTATGTCGGCAGAGGGGAAGCAGATCCGAGGCGGCGAAGGACAGCGTAGCAGGAACAGCTCCGGTGCGGTGGAGGGTGGCGAAGGTGGAGCGGCAGCGGTGAGGCGCAGGACGGCGTGGTTGAACTGGCTCGGGTACGGACGGCTCGGCCTCGTCTTCAACTACTAGCCGTGGAGGGCGTTGCGGTTGAGGTTGCGGTGGACGACGACGTCGGGGTATCGGCTCCGGCGTGATGGAGGAGGGCGGCGGTTGATGGGTGGGATGGGGTGGCGGACGGAGGACGCCGGGGTTTCACGGCTGGTGGAGAGGCAGTTTTGGCGCCCACGGAGTACGAATGGGGAATCGGACGGGTGGGGGGGAACCATGTTTCGGTCTGGGACGCGCTTGTTTTTGGCTTTTTTGAACCGAAGATGGGACGCGCTTGTTAGAAATTTGGGGAAAGTACAATCTTTGCCCCCCTCTTAAATTTCGGACCTACTACGGGTCGGGGGTAGGATGGTAATCCCAGGAGTCCCAAATATGGGCGGGAGCGATTTCGGCCGCGCGCATGTTTGCTTAGGCGGCCATTGTGTGTGAATGTTTTTCGGTTGCGGTTGCGTGGCGTCTAGAAGAAGCTACAAACCTACCCCGGTTTAGACCTATGGACGTCGGGCCGGTAGGTTTCACGGGTCGGAGTTATTAGAAAAGTAATTTCCCTGTACTACCAAACATTGGTCTCACGCGGTTTCGGGCGAGTAGAGGCTCTTTTGGCGCTTCGTTCGAAATTTTGAAACACAAGCATTCACGTTTAGAGTACTCTTGAACTATGAGGATTGACCTAAATAGACAATGTTATATTTGACCTTATATGTTTGAAAACCTCATTAAATTATCCGCTTCTTTTTGAAATTTTGACACTTGAAAATCCTATAACTATGATTATTTTGGAATGGAGGAGGTAAATTTGAATCTATTTTGTACACGACTACATATGCTATTATGTACAAAATCAGAGCAAAGATTGGTGCCCCCATAATTTAGGTATGGTTTACAAATGCCATGATATCGAATTCAAATAATTGAATGGACTTCATTTGAATTCGATTTTTTAAACCACCTTAAGTTGAATTCAAATGTATGCTACTTCATAGGTAGCTATTTATAATGTCCATTGTGTAACTTTCGTATGTATAATGTGCTTTACACACACAACATGAACTATACTCACGTTTATATTCGATTGCTAAAGCGATGCATTGTATGGAGTTCAAAATACTAACTATGTGGATCAATTGTGTCGAATAATAACATAGACATGCTCAAATTCGATAGAATCTAGATGTCTCATGGATCAATGACCGCTCCTTACGCGAATTGCAAATATCATGATCCCATCCTAATATTTGGATACAATTTATATCTTTAATCAATGTGTAGAGCAGTCTTTTACGTGTAGTTTCACTCTCCATCGGTGGTCTCTCACACATGCTCACACACTCTCTCCCGAGGTGTCTTTCTCGCACACATGTTGTAGATATAACCCTCCCTCCCTCTCGTAACCATTTACAACTGTTTTCACTAACCTTTATCACAAGCACTCTTCCTCTCGCAAACATACACACGCACAATCCTCATCGACCCTTTCTATATACATGGACCTGCCTACGTGTCTCATGTACGCACATTATCTTTACGCCTGTCTCTCACGCATTGTCTCACACCTCTCTTCCTAATCGACGAGTATGATTCTAGCAGAGCATTCTGTAGGATGCCCCTTAAAGTTAGGTTGGATGAATAGTAATATCAGAGATAAAGGGGTTACCTTAGTCCGAGAACCTAGGGTTACAAATCCTAGCCGGCTTTGTCAGTGGACACAGAGTCCTTCACAATTCTGCTATCTTTGTCTTGTACGACTAGTCATCCATGGGTCTTCCTAAATGCGTCACGGGCCGACCAATGTGGCGCAGGACGGAACCGAACGAAGGGCCTCACCTCGACCCACCGGACCTCACGCGGTGACACACCCTCTGCCCCCACGTCTCATTATCTTCTCACACCCACACATACCAACACAAACACCACAAACACAGAAAATTTCTCCTGGTGCCTCTATTCCCTCCCCCCTTGCATATACACACTCAAGGGAATGGAATCTCTTGTCGTGACGTCATATTCGTCTCTCTCTCTCTCTACACCACTCTCATTTCTCGTGCTATCTCTCCGACGCCCCCCCCCCCCCGTCGCCCCCTCTATGCATGCCTCTCTCGAATACGTAATACACACACATACCACTCTAGGCCCCGCCAAATGCATGAACTACACATTCACACATGTTACATCACGTACCCCATTGATCTAAAAAGCCCTCTCTTCACGTTTATTTCGCATACAACATTCCTTTTGAATAAAGTCGGCCAAAAAATTATTTTAGAGTTTCTACATATAAACAACATTACAAAGTTATATGGAGGAGTACGAATGCTAATTTGCATTGCATGGTGCCCACAATTATATTTATTCCGCACCGTGAATTTGTATATTTTTATACTATATACAAAGTTAGTCATAATAAAGAGAAACGAAGAGCATCTCTCTCTCCATCGCATACCCCCCTGTACGCCCCTTTCACGTCACACAAAACTATCTCCAGGTCCTCTAAAAGTACGCCCCCCAGAAAATGCATGCATGTTTCATCTTTCTCTCGCGATATATGCAATGACGATCATTGTATTTGAAGCGAAAGCACGATACGTACATAGGACTTCAGAATCCAGTCATTACGGTCACCATTTCCGTTTAGTGGTTTTATACAGTCACGGGCTCACCATACAACTCTGTATTTGCTCATGACATGACTAGTTGGCCAGTTAAACGCTCCACGTGGCACCTCTAGTGTTGCATCACATTATCTCACTACCATCGTGCCCACCTGTCGACTTGTATCTACTCTACATCTACACTCGTATAAAATACATAAAGTACACTCTTATAAAAAACAGAGTTGGTGATGATGGTGTGCCTGCCATCCTGCAATATAGGTCGTCCGATTTATATCTGACGGATAGGAAAGAAACTATGGCAATTTTGCAAAAAGGTACCCACATACCTATCCACATTTGCAAATAAGGCCTTCCCTCGTTCATCCTTTTCTCTCACAAGATAAACAAGTCATACAAATGCATCTTGATGTTACGTGCAACGCACGGGCATCTTGCTAGTCAGAATGAAAACAAACGACAAAAAATATTTGGACGGTGGTTCGAAGTCATGACCGCGGGCACAGCGGACAAGGTGGCCTTGTATTGGTATGCTGAGCCGTCTGTTTTAACACACAGGAGCTGGTGTGGTGATTATACACACACGCACGCATGCACATGAACTGCATCCATGCAACACTCACACAACACATGCACCCACACACGCACGCAACACTCACACATACACACGCAGCCACGCACGCACGCAACACTCACATGCACGCACGCAACACTCACACGCACACATGCATGCACACACCAGTACACCACACAACCAACACACACTCTCACGCTCAAGTGCTCAACCTACACGTGCATGCGCACACATCAGGCACTGACAGACACATACACAACCAGGTGATTCCCGCGCACGGATTGGAGCCTTGTCGCGCCTGCGTAAATTTGTGTTTATCTAACCTTTTGCCTATGCGAACTGACAGGTGGGACCCACAAGGAACGTGGTCAATTTAACTAGTCAACATGGCGCCACGCAGACTATTTGGCCGGTCAACAGAGTGCAATCCGATGCTGAACTGTGAGCAAGTGACCGTATAATCACCGCAAAACGTATATAGTGACCGTAATCAGCTTATTCTGAAGTTTGGTGACCGTATTACGCTTTTCTCTTTGTAGGCCCTCCAAAACTACATCTCTACACGTTCTCGCATGTTACATCTAACAACTATGCAATACAGCACTACCACTACACTCTAACACAATAAATCATATGTGTTTTTAGTTTTACTAGATATCATATTGTTACTTATAATTATTCAGTTTGCATACATTAAAATTGCCTTTGAAATGTATGGCCAGTATCATCTACCACGCGGGAAAAATCCCGCCCTTTCCTGTTTAATCGGGTTTGTATCGATGGATCGTGCGAAACAACAAAACTATAGTACTATACAGTACTACAAGTGACAGTTCACTGGGCCGTCGTGTCGTCTACTCCTCCGTCGTAAGAGTGGACCGCTCGTTTTCATAAATCTTTTAGTCCCTTTCGCTGACATGTGGGACATCAAGCTACCGGGTCCACGTGCCATACCGGAATACAGTGCAGAGCAGCCGTTGTGAAGCACCCCAGTCATGGTGCCGGCGTAGTAATGAGCAATGAGGCGTCAAATCACAAAGCTGCACCTTTCCCGCAGTTAAGTTGGAGGGACGAAGCAACCATCATTTCACTCGATGCTGAATCCGCTTCTCCCTCATCTTCTTCAACTTAACCACGTGTTGCTTCTGCCGTTGTTCTGCCCCATGTGGGACGCGGATTGGCTTGGTAAAGCACTGACACGTGGGACCGCATGTTAGCAAACCGCCAGGACAACGTCCTCCGAAAATAAGAAGCCTAATCCTAGACTTACAAAGGGCTACGTAGCTGCTACGTATACTTTCCCTCTAATCTATATATGCCCCCCTGATTTTCAGGTGGGGTGGGCCTAATCCTCTCCTTTAATCCAATCAAATAGTCCCACATCACATCAGTTCATAACTTTACGTAAACCAATACGTGGATGTAGCATTGCTCAAATAAGAAACCTCCCCCGCCATCCGCGCGGCAAAATCACCTCCTTTTTTACTAATCTTGATTCTATAAGTTTTTAGATCAATATAATTAAGATTTGTATAGATAGCACACAGGAGCAAAACCAAGTGGTACGGTTAAGGGCATCCACAATGTGTAGCCAAATGTGAAAATAGCTTTTGGCATCGTGGGAACCATTGTGGATGGTGTTGCCAAAGCCAAAAAGATGGAACCGAAGCTCCCTGATTGATTGATTGAAGGAATAGAAAAATGCAACATCTCTCCTCTTTATCCCATGCTTGGACGCATGTAGTACAGTATAGAGCACAGAGTCTACTCCCCTGTCCCTTCTATCACAAATCACAAAGCAGTGAGGCGTCAAATCACAAAAGCACGGACGAAGCAACCATCATTTCACTCTTCGCTGACTCCGCTTCTCCATCGTCTTCTTCGAGAAACCATCTCACCGCACTAGTACTCCTAGTAGTACTAGTAAAGGACTTCCTGGATGCAAATAAGGCGGTTGTCTCGGCTTGCAGGCGGCACTTGCGAACGACTTACCGTGGTCTCCCTCAATGGTGTTCTCCGTCGAACGCACTTCGCCAAACCACCAAAAGAAAGATATCGTCGACGTAACAGCAATGGGGAAGGAAGTCAAATATAGTTACTACCTCCATTTTTTTGTACACAAGGCCAGTATATCAAAATTACAATTTGCAAAGGGCCACTAACACTAATCGAGGCAAAATTGATGGGGTTAGCAACCAAGGACATTAATATCCCCTGCATGCATGCGGAAGTGAGAAGGTTGGTTTGCATGGCACTGCATTAATCAAGCGATGAGGAGTGACATGGTTAGCTCTTTGGTCTTTGGAGAAAAAAATACGCATTAATTGACACGTGAAACGAGGATTTGTATCGATTAAATCCCGCGAAGGAAAATCCGGCCTTTCTTTTTTAACACTAGTACTCCTAGTACGCACGTACTTATCCTGTTTGGGTCTGGGCCTTGCATTGCCAAACTTCGCCACACATTTTTGCCAAGCTTACCTAAAGTTTTCAAAATGAGAAGGAGGTACACTTGCGCACGGCTATCGCGGTCGCACCGCACCCTCACACGGTCGCTCCTGCACGTCGCGGTCGCACCGCACCCTCACACAGTCGCTCCTGCATGCCGCAAACCCAACCAAGGGAATGCACCCTCACTGACACGTGCTGTCGCATGTGAACAAACCAAACTCAGCCATCCTATCGCTGACACATAATTTTCGTCTAAGAGTATGTTTATCCAACCGCATGTTGGTGAGTATCCGTACGGCCCGTGCGGTGGTCTGTTGGGGAAGAAGAAGAGGTGAGGAAGAAGGAAAGAAGGGTTAGGAGACATAGGATATTCATCCAACCGCCTGAAATGGTAGACTGACCCCAGTCAGGCGACTTGCATAACAAATATATGTTTTAACACAGCAAAAGATCCATAAAAACAACAACATAAAGAAAAACTATCACTGCTCGCGGAAAGAGACAGCCTCGTCGTCTTTGGCTGCCGGCACGAACCAGCCGTCGCTGCCGACGTGTGTCTCCGCACCGTGGTTGTCCTCGGCCTCCAGCTACTCGTTCAAGCGGAGCTTGCGGGTGCTCTGCACGCACGAGAGCACAACCCGGTTCAAGTCGAGGACGTCTGGTTCCGCCTGCAGGAGGGCCTCAATGGCAGCGGCATCCGCGCGCTCCGCGTCGAGTCGAGCCTCCGCCGCCCGGTTCAATTCCAGGACGTCCGGTTCCGCCTGCAGGAGGGCGTCGATGAGAGCGGCATCCGCGCGCTCTACGTCGAGTCGAGCCTCTGCCGCCCGGTTCAAGTCCAGGACGTCCGGTTCCGCCTGCAGGAGGGCCTCAATGGCAGCGACATCCGCGCGCTCCGCCTCAAGTTGAGCCTCCGCTGCCCGATTCACATCCACGACATCCGGTTCCGCCTGCAGGAGAGCCTCGATGGCAGCGGCATGCGCGCGCTCCGCGTCGAGTAGAGCCTCTGCCTCCCGGTCCTCCTTTAGTATCGCCATGTTGAACCGCTGGTCCGCCTGCACCATGGGGGACTTGGACGCCGGCACGAAGTCGACGTCCATCGTCTCATACCCATCGGGGGCCTTCTGCGCCGCGACCTCCGCCAGAACATTGGATCGGCTTCCTCCTCCTCGTAGCTTGGCTCCAGAGAACTCGGGGATTGGCCCGCCAAAAAGCGAGCTTGGGAACGGAGGTCTGTGGCGCCGACCGCCGCCGCGATTTCTGCGCGGCGCTCCGGCATCAGCATCTTGTAGTAAGTGATCTTGCGGCGCACCATGGCTTTCCGACGAACTAGGGGACGCTTGATGCGGGCTAGGGGATCGAAATGTGGGGGAATGGGCTGGAGATTTGGTGTGGTTTTAGGGTAGTGGCTGGCGTAGGCCGAGCAGCGAAGGTTCTGGTGTGAATAGGGGTTCCGGTGACGACCGGTCAATCGGTTTTGACTGTACATCGCTCTTGTCGCGTTCGCATTGCAGCCCGGCACGCTAGACCCTCCACGTCGCTCCCCGAATGGAACGCGCTTCGTCTTGCGTTTTCGCTCGCTTGTGGGACCGCAGTTGAGAGCAAACCGACGTCCCTCCCCCTCCCCCGCCCGCGTCATTTATTATACCACCACTCCCTCCGTTTTATGCAGAGTAAATAAAAACAGAGGGAGTATACTACGGATGAGGATCCCCTGACGTGGCCGAACCCATTGAGTAACTGACATGCGGGGCCTAGCAAGCATGGGGTCCGCCAGTAAGTGACCGAAAGGGAGGGTAAGGCAGGGATACCTATGTCAGAGGATCCACTTCCACTATACTACTTTGACCAAATGTTAGAGTAATAATATATGACATGCAACTTACACAAATGTTAGAGTAATAATATATGACATGCAACTTACACAAAGCATATAGGGTCTAATGCGTTTTTCGAGGCTAACTTTGACCAAATGTTAGAGTAATAATATATGACATGCAACTTACACAAAGCATACGGTCAAATTCGTATGTGAAAGGAGTTTCAAACTCATGTACTATTAATCTTGTCAATAGTCAAATTGGAAACCATCTCGAGTACAAATCTAGGAGTACGTACGAATCTAACAATATTGATTGGGCGTTGTTGAATGTTGATACCTTTCTGATCAAAGTAGAGATACTTTGACTACACATAAAACTTATATGTAAACTAGAAAGGATAGGGGGAGTATATTGTACGTTCAAAAACGAAACGAACATTGAATACCCTTTATATATGATTTGCGGATGCTATGATCACCGGTTCAGAATTTTGAATCCGCCTTAGGTATTACGTGCCCCCACTCGTTCCCTCTCATTTCATCTTGGGGTCCGGAGATCTATTGAAAGAGGACTAGGGTGGGTACATGCGAATGATACTCGGCGGAATGTTCAAATGAGGCATGCGGGAGGATGGACTCGACTGGAGGGCGACATGATCGATGGAGAAGAGGGTTGGAGAGGAATGAGAAATAAGCAAACGCCACATGATTATACTTGAACGGCTCAAATAAACAATAAGTTGTCTCGCTTGGCCTACATAGTGAAAGGCCTAATGCGCAACGCGGAGCACTGGCGCTCGAATATGGCCGGGAAAACAGGGAAACCGACATGTGGGGCACACCCGTCGGGATGACGTAGCGCAGACTAGTCCAATGGAGGAGCTGGCCCATGACCTCCTCGCCACCGACAACCATTCATGTGGGTCGTTGGGGCCAACAACGGGGCGCAGCTCCAGCACCGCCTCTGGACACGGCGACCACGGTGAGCGAGACGCTCATATCGTCGCTAGACACGGTCGGTTTCAGTGTGCCGAGGGTGGCGTTAGTGCTGTGGCACGACCAACGGTATGTTTGGTTTGTGCCCAAGGTTGCCCCATCAAAGCATTGGGTAGCCAAAATTTTGGTTGAGGTATTGGTTGCCCATGATTTGGCCGACATTGGCAAGAAAAATGAACTAGAGTTGGCTAGAGTTCATTGGCATGCCAAAGAAATGGCAACCATCCAAACAAAGACCAATCTTTGGGTCATGACCAAAATTTTGGTTAAGGTATTGGTTGCCCATGATTTGGCCGACATTGGCAAGAAAAATGAACTAGAGTTCGCTAGAGTTCATTGGCATGCCAAAAAAAGGGCAACCATCCAAACAAAGACCAATCTTTGGGTCATGACCAAAATTTTGGTAAGGTGCACTTTGGCCACAATCCAAACACACCCCAACACCCGGCTCGTCGAGGATGCACGGGGCGCCGCGACGCGTCCGCGGAGTGGTGTAGCGCGGCCAACTGCATCCTCTGGACCTGAGACCATGCCGGGTCGTCTTGCTTTTTCAATGACATGCGGGGATCGCATGTGAGCAAAGGGCATCTCCAACGTTGCCATGACTGCAACTGACTACCCTGGCACACCAAAACCCTCGTCCCTCGCGCCGTCGCGCGGTGCGTTCCTAGCCGGCGCCAGCTGCCCGCATTCATGCCGTCCATTCGTATGTCATCGTTAAGAGGCTCGGTGCCCGAGGAACCAACTCCGGCGACTTAATGAGTAAGGTGGCGTGACACCAAATGAACTCTAGCATCAAGGTGGCGTGTCAAGCAAGAAAATGGAGATATGCAGTGCGTAAGTGAGTCTTGCACTTCGATGGCACCTAGTACTACGCAATATTTTTTCTCCTCGATGGCACGTGAATAGTGCATGTACTCAATGACAGAGGACGGGATGGTAGCCATGGACATGGTCGGCCCTTTTTGAAGAGAATACTAATAAATAACTTTGATGTGTCCCGTCAACTCACAGAACGACGAGAAGCTTGCTTACTACGCCTTCTCCCTCGCCAACGCGTGCATGTGGCTCGCAGCACGAGGAGAAACTTTTGCTTACAACCGGTGGACGTGCAGCAGTTCATTTGGTGTCAGATTGCCATAATTATTGTTCGACTTCTGGAATAGGAGAAGAGCCAAGCGCAAGGTCAACTACTAACCTAGAATAGTACTTCTATAGCCAAAGCTGGTCCACCTTTTAAGAGCATGGTTAATTAATATAGGCGGCTCTTGCAGTGGCACATCATTTAGAGCAAGTACTCTCTTCGTAGGAACAAAGGAAGTGAAACAAAAGTTGGAGTGGATGCTAGATTGCCAATTAAAACATGTTTACATAGGACAAAAAATCCTATAGCATTCTATCCTATGAATCAAACGACCAATGTAGGAAAATTATGAGGGGGGTCTCTCCAACAGTGTTCCTTGGCTCGCACCTAGCATCACAGTGGTCGAACTTGGAGTCATTCATCTGGTACACGTGGCATCTCAGATCTGGACACAAGGTGACGCGACCTCTCACTTCCTCCGCCATTTGAAGCGGCGCGCTGGTGGAGGGCTAGCATACTCCAATATTAGGTTGGCTCTATGTGATGCTGGCTATACTACTACGGTACTCACACACCAAGAAGTGACTCGAAAACCATTCATAAATTGAGTCTATGACATGCATTCGCAACTGGAATGTACCACTCATTAAATTCAACAAGTAATCAACACACAACGACAACGAGGATACATGTTGGATTATAGATTATTTCCAACAAAATGGAGATATGCAATGGAGATTATTTCCAACGACGCGGGAAATCTAGCATCAAGGTGGTGTGTCATGCAAGAAAATGGAGATATGCAGTGCGTAAGTGAGTCGTGCACTTCGATGGCACCTAGTACTACGCAATATTTGTTTCTCCTTGATGGCACGTGAATAGTGCACGTACTCAATGGCAGAGCATGGGATGGTAGCCATGGACATGGTCGGCCCTTTTCGAAGAGAGTACTAATAAATAACTTTGATGTGTCCCGTCAACTCGCAGAATGACGAGAAGCTTCCTTACTACGCCTTCTCCCTCGCCAACGCGTGCGCGGTGGCTCGCATCACGAGGAGAAACTTTTGCTTACAAGCGGTGGACGTGCAGAAGTTCATTTGGTGTCAGATTGCCAGAAGTACTACTGTAGTACCATCATTATTGTTCGACTTCCGGAAGAGGAGAAGAGCCAAGCGCAAGGTCACCTACTAACCTAGTACATTACTACTATAGCCAAAGCTGGTCCACCTTTTTAGAGCATGGTTAATAAATATAGGCGGCTCTTGCAGCGGCACATCATTTAGAGCAAGTACTCTCTTCGTAGGAACAAAGGAAGTGAAACAAAAGTTGGAGTGGATGCTAGATTGCCAATTAAAACATGATTACATAGAAAAAAAATCCTATAGCATTCTATCCTATGAATCAAACGACCAATGTAGGAAAATTACGAGGGGGGGGTCTCTCCAACAGTGTTCTTGGGCTCGCACCTAGCATCACGGTGGTCGAACTTGGAGTCATTCATCTGGTACACATGGCATCTCAGATCTGGACACAAGGTGACGCGACCTCTCACTTCCTCCGCCATTTGAAGCGGCGCGCCGGTGGAGGACTAGCATACTCCAATATTAGGTTGGCTATGTGATGTGGCAACTTCATATACTAACCGGATGCTGGCTATACTACTACGGTACTCACACTCCAAGAAGTGACTCGAAAATCATTCATAAATTGAGTCTATGACATGCATTTGCAACTGAAATGTACCATTCATTAAATACAACAAGTCATCAACACACAACGACAACGAGGATACATGTTGGATTATAGATTATTTCCAACAAAACATTCTAGAAAATACTAAAGTTTTCATCAAGCAACAAATAACAAGCAATGAAATGAACTTCAACTCAACCAATCCTCGGCGTTGGAAACACTTGCTTTGAACCATAGGTGCTCTGGGAAGGGCCAGCTATTGTCAATATCGAGAGCACCGCAGGACGGATCATCCAGGCTGAAGCGGCGTATATCAGGACCAGGGTAGGGAACCACCGAAATGTCTGAGGTATAGATACGGTTGCTTCTCATAAATGGTAGTAACGTTGTGTCAACAGTAGCTGGATCGCCTTTCACCATCATTGGATAGTTTGGTCCAAGGAAGAGCGAGTTTGCTCCAAGACTATCAATACTGAACCAGGGAGAATGTGTTGGCGCGAGCACACTAGTATCTGTCCTGAATACCATGCAATGGGTGTTGGAATAGGTCAGGAGAGGGCGACCATGGGAGACAACACCTGCTTCCTCAGTAGTAACAGTCTGAGTGCACTGTATACAGACAAGAAGAGGTGATCCATCGGAATTAGTTGCCAGGCGCCACTGAGTATATAAGTTCCGCTCCTCCTCATGCTCGTGATCATCACCATCGTCATCTCCCCCTTGCTTATAAAATTTTTCAAGTATAGGTGGTGGAATGTTCACAGGACCTTGGAAACACAAGAAGAAGGTTAATTAGTAAAGGGAAACTTGCTAACCCACATGCATGTGGATGAAACAATTATAATTACGGTGGAAGATAAACGTACCGAAACTACGAGGATCCCATGCAAAAACAGTGCCACGAGTGGTGGCAGCAAACACAAGATCCTCGTATTCAATTGCATCACAGTACACATCCGTGTATAGAAACTGATTTTTGAGCAATATCCATCCAGTCGAACCACGAAGGACGGCAACAAGCTTGTTGAAGATAGCAACAACTTGATAGTTCTTGTAATTCCAAGAGCGGTTGGGAACTCGAAAAATTGCTATCTTCAGTAGACGACAGTCACCATGATCGTATTTGAATGTACATAGATCATCTGTGTGCTCAACCTCAGGGCACTCGGAGATTTTTGGAAGTGGAATCCGCTGACGAGTGTACACATTCACAAGTTCCCACTCGCAATTGTACCCAATATAAACAACCCAATCTCCATTTGCGCCTGCCCAGGACTTACCCTTAAGCGATGGCATCTTGACATCACACGTATCATTATCAAGCGGCATCAACTTGCACAAGGCGAGGCCTCCGTCGTCCGCGCCCATGCGAACAGGCTTATAGCGAAGAATATAAGGGAGATCAAACTGCTCCTGGACCCTTGGGTTCCTTGTAATGATGTTATTAGTTGAATCGAGAATGGTCTTGACCGAACCTGCCATGCTAGCCGAGGTGATGACGTCGCACCGATCAATGAGTTCCCCCACCACGTCATCTTTGAGATCGGGGCAAGAATAACGGGGTCGTTTCCGGCTTATTCCCTCCATGGAGAAGACGATTGAACAATGGCAGAAGGAAGGGTGAAGGCAAATGGAGGAGGGAGGAAGAGCGTGCGACAGCAGTTCCAAATCGAGAGGGAAAGGCGAAGACTCGGTGGACGGTTGCCAGTTTGCCACGGTACACGAAGAGGCGCCCCGGCCTACACGTCCTTTCAGAAATTGTACAAAAGGACTCGTCGTTGTCTCACTGACATGTTGGAACGGGACCACATGTCAACGAAACATCGTGTCTAATTTCTCGTGCAAAATGCGATCTGGCCGCGTTGGCCCGAGGTGTCGCATTATTTCTCGACTTTATTTTTTTAATGGCGTGCAGTTCAGTTTTGAGGCACGACTAACTGGTACTGTTTGCAGAGAAAATATAAACTACTCTACCACTACTCCACCTCTAGTACTAGTAGTATAAAAAAGATATATAGGCTGGAGCTTCAGAGCTTTCTTGCTAAGGGCTGCCCACTTGCTTCTCACACTATCACCCTCTCTCCAGATCTAAAAAAGACGGCCTCTCTCTCCCTCCTCACTGGTGGTCACAGATCCGCCGGGGAAGAAAAGGACGTGCAGTGTTGACGCACTCGTCGTCGGCGAGCGAGGTCACACACTGACGACATGGCCGTCCTCTCAGACCTAGCGCCCACGCGGGATGGCCTCCGTCCCCAAGCTCGCTGTCGTAGTGCGTGTGGAGGACGATGACCACGAGCGAAGCCACTTCCCGCCGAACCTCAAGTATGCTACCTCTTTTCGAACCATACCCTTGTTCTATTGCCCCATCTGCCATGTCGCTGCATGTGGATCTTTTTCCACTCCACCATCTTCCCAATTTGCTATCCTCTGCTCTGCTGGTCACGCAGACGAAAACCTTAATTTGCACTATTAAAGGAAACCCTACTTCATGCAGACTAATCCATGTCTGGGTTGAATAAGGAAAGGAAGGGAGACTGTACTGTCCAAGAGAGTAGGCATCGAACCCGCATCTAGGTTGAGAAGGGGAAAATCAGTAGCTAAGGAACAAGTCTCGTGTCTCTTGGTTGAAGAAGGGTAGAAAGGCATGACAACGCAATAGAGAATGACCAAGTCGATCGGTTTGTTGTCCTCACATAGGAAAAAGGTGGCTAAACATAACAGAAATGGGACGTAATCCACATATGCTGCCTGGATATTTGTTGCTCTGGGCAACCATACCTCCCTCACCACTCTATGCGTCCGTGGAGATACATCGTACTGGTGCGCCCACTATCCGAATGGGGCTCGCATGCTCTTAGTCTAACTTTTTTGCTGTTAGTATAACGCCAGCAGTCAAGTCAAGCAATGCTACTGCTAAAGTGATGCCACATTTAACTAATGCCGCACTCAATCTAATGCCACCGATAAATTTAAGCAATGCCATTTAATGTCACTAGATTATTTCAGGGTTAGCTGTTGATTCTGGATGTATTAAAGATTTTTCAACTAAGGCATTCTAATGATGTTGCACAGCTAGTATACCAACGATGAAACTTGTTACTACCTTGAGATTTTTGCACTGTTAATGCTTATAGATTACATACCTCACTTTCATGAGATAAGTTAATTTTTTTGTACAGTGTCACCAAAATGCCAAGGCGCTGATGTCATTTTATTTTGGTTAAACTGCACAAAAAATTATGAAGACAAGAGGAAAGGTTAAGAGTGGGCACCTCCTCCTCCGGCTGTTCTCTTGATTCGTTCGATCAAGTTTTTATGTTTGATCGATTATCAAGATTGGGATAGCAATTTTTAAGGGCCCCCCGAGTTCGAAATGATATTTACCTTGGAGGTACATGGTTTGCAAATTTTTTATACTGTCATTAGTTAATAATGCTAGTTACCTTTAGACTTTTGTATTTGGTTTAATGCTCATGCACAGCTAGTATACCAATGCTGAAATGTGTTACCTTTACATTTTGTATTGTTAATTCTTATAGAAATCTTCCAGTGCCAGAGTTTATTGAAATCTGTTCAGTAAAACCATTGTACTATACCCTGTAATAAAATAACTACTCTACTGTTGCACTAGCCACTGGATTAGTGTATATTTGTAGTATTCGAAATTTCGAATGGTGTTGCATTAGCGTATGGACATAAATAAAGGGTGGCAAGCTTTCCCAGATATGTGCTCAAGAAAACTACTACCTGTTTTTCTAAATACTAGTAGACGTTTGGGTACTTTAAACTGAACCGCAAAAACCTCTTATATTAAGGAACAGAGGGTGTAGAGTTCACTCAAATTATCCCGGTAAATCTAGTCACAACTTTGTTAAAATTAATGTTCATTATGTTATCGGAGGAGGTCTGTAAGTTTGTCTCTAATGCCTGTCGACTACATACCTGACATCATGATGTAATGTTAAGTCATTTCCTTTTGTACAGTGTCACTGAATTGTCAAGGCGGTGATGGCATTTTATTTTAGTTGAACTGCACAATATATGCTTAAAATAAGAGGAAAGGTCAGGAATCGATCATTCTTTCAGAAAGAACTATATATGCCTTTCTGACATCAGCCTCTGTTGCCTTATTTATTCATTCAAAAAGGTGGTTAGAAACAGTCTTGCTACCTTTTCCCCTTAAGAAATTGGAATGCTTATATTTGTGAGTCTATGCTTCAACTAGTGCCACTTTTATAGTAATCACACTTTCAATATCTATGCAAGAAGGGATGCTCGAGTTTAGTGGAACTGCACAAAAAGTCCAACTGGTTCAACATTAGGAGCATGTTTTCTCCCAAACCTTTATATCCAATTGGTGGCACTATGAGCTGTTCATTAAGAAGGTACATGGTTTGCTACTATCTTGCTACTCTTTTTGTACTGTCATTAGATAGTAATACTAGTGGTTTGCATGTGAATTTATTGGTAGGGTGGACCTACATTGGAGGTGCAGGGCATGATTCAATGACTGGATGCTCAATTTCGGTTGTATCGATTTCACCTCTTCCATCACTGCGAACATGGATATCCTTGGTCTGATGAAGAATAGGCGCTATATTTCTGCTCTGAACAAGCAAATCAATTCAGTATGAAATTGTCCAGGGCAAAACATGACTGTATCAAATTGTCCAGTGCAAAACATGACAGATCTAAGCGGAAGAAACATGTTTAAACCGAAAATACAAGGTGGGGTATATGTTTACTAGCTGCTTGATATTTGTGCAGACAGAGATGTCTGCCCGTTGCAATTTAGCAAACACACAAAGTGACCGCAATTTTGGTTAAACTGCACAAGAGAATAGTATAGTCACTGCATGCAGTACCATTTGAAAATAGACACAGAAAGATTGGATAGTCACTTCATGGATTGCAGAAAAGTAGTATTGTACTATTTATTGGCCAACACTAAATGCTTCATTGCTTTGGTCTGATTATACAATGGGCATCATTTTGCCTAAGTTCAAGTTTGTATTCCAAAAATAGTCTCGCCGTGTGATCAAGAGAAGACCAAATCATATTACAGTGGATGTTCCTCCATCATGTGTGGTTCATTCCCATGGTTCCAGCTGTTGGTGAAACCACTTACGTTTGCAAGAGGAATTGTAGACTTCACAAACAAATTTGTCATTCAGTCTGTACTGAATGTTGGCCAAGAGAAGCATCCATGTTAGTAGGAAGAACATATGTTTTTTCTTGATCTTTGCTTTTGGAGCTACATATTTGTATATGATTTGTGAATCATTGAGATGCATTAACATGTTGATCTTATGTATGGGAATCGTAATAGTTGGTTTTAGTTGTGGCTGATCTTTGCTTTTGGAGCTACATATTTGTATATGATCAGTGAATCATTGAGATGCATTAACAGTTCCTTATATCTGTTCACTCAGTGTTTACAAGTTACCGATCGATCACTAGCTTGCCTACTAATGCGCTCCTGGCTGTTTTAGTTGCGACGCAAGATCCGAAGTGGCAGTTTTTTGAATAAAAATGCCTACCTCTAAAGAAACTGACAAGCTGCTCTGAAGAAAATGCCATGCAAATCTGAAGAAACTGCTAGCAAAAACGTTCGCAGATGCCTTATCTCCCAGCTAAAGTTCATCAATTAATGCCCTCAGCTGCGACTCGTTGCATGCTGCTTCGCGTACTGGCTGTGAGCGATTTTGAGTGCCCGCATGCAGCCGGCCGTAATTAAGGCAGCTAACTGATGCGAAAAAGATGTGCTTTAATTGTTGCGGGCCTTTTAAATCCATGGAATCATTATTGACAAGGAGGGAGATGATTCGAGTGCACTCGTTTAACCGCAATGCCGGCGTGCGACCCAGCACGGATGGGACGGGACGGCACTGTCAGAATTTTAGTTTCTCTAGTTTTCCACGGCAAGCTGGCGCGCTAAGCCATGCCTGCTTCATTATGCATTGAATTCCGATGACCGTCGCGCTACCTTCCGCTTATAAGTACTGTTTCTTGGCCTTCTATGGTGGCACCGTGACCTAACTCGCCCTATCCTCATAAGCCCCCACCGGCCCGACGTTGCTCGCCACTTATCCTCGCCCTCGCCACGTCCGCCATGCCCCCGCCCGTCCGCGATAGGCGTGGCCGGAGGCGGTCACCGCCGGAACTAGTGTTCGGTTTTTCATCGGAAGGCAGACGGAGGGAGGAGGCATTCTATCGGTCTTTAGATGGCGATGCGGAGATCGAGGACTTGTTGGAGCGCGACCGCCTGGCGGAGGAGCAGGAGTTGTTGGAGCGCGACCGCGTGGCGGATGAGCAGCGTATCACCGATGCGCCGCCAGCGGGACATGGAGCAGCAGCGCACCGACGCTCTGAGTCGCGAGCAGGGCACCCGCACGTGGGCCGACTACATGGAGGCTGGTGCCCGGCAAATAGCCCTGGAGGCTGTCGGGCACGCACGCGTTCGCGAAACCGATTTTTACTACCAGCTCGTCAAGTGGGTTTCCCGCTTAGAAGCCAAAGCTTCGGTGGACCACGCCGGCATGGAAAGGGCCAACGCGCGCGAGCAACGCGCCCTATCGTACCTCTGGCAAGTCCGAGGCGAGGCGGAGGACGCCGGTGCCGGCGTTTAGCGTGTACCGCAGATGGCGGTCGGCATCGTCTAGTTAGCTAAGAGTAAGTTAGTACTTGTACGCTACTAGAGTATTACTGGAAGTAGATAGTTAACTTGGCTATGATGGTTGTCAACGTGGAAGTTCAGTACTCTATATGTGGATCAGACCTGTTACTTTGCTCTGAATGTTGAACTTTCCGTTTGAACATATGGAATGGGCTGTTATTTTTTTAAATGGGTTGTATTTGTCCTCCACGGGTTTAGAGGCTGACTTGTGGGCCTACCAAGTTGACGTGTACACAACCAGGAGATGATTGTACGTGGAGAGGATGACAGCAGGGACCCGCCAAGGTCATGGCAGTACGCAAGCAAAGTGCCTCCTTATTTCAATCCAATAAAAAAATGGCTCCTCGTATTGGATTTCTGACATCTAGGTCCCATGCCATTGTCAACGTAGTCAATAAACGAGAGAGTTGCACAACGAGCGGCTGACATCAGGGACCCAGCAGCTCGCCCAGTTATTTTTATTTTGGGTTAATTTGATAAATGCCACTCCAAATCTGGTGTTTCTAAGAAATGCCATTGCAATTTCCAAACTTTGAAAAATGCCATTTCATGCCATCTCCATTGGCATTTTTCTAAGTCTGGAGTGGCGTTTTTCAAAGTTTGCAAATTGCAGTGGCGTTTTCCAAAGTTTGCAAAAATTGCAGTGGCATTTTTCAAAGTTTGGAAATTGCAGTGTCATTTTTATGAATCTCCATATTTGTTGTGGCATTTATCTAATTTGTTTTTGAGACGGAAGCAGGGTGTCAACTGGGCTGTGCGGGGCACTCTCGCATGTCTAGACAGCCTTCTCTTTTATGTTTACCACATACCAGCCCAGTAGTTTTTTTTCTTTCTGAAAATGGCTAGCCCAGTTTCTTTGTGATTTGCCAAGTAAGTCGCTTTGTCAGGCCTATTTGGCTGCAAATCTTTTAAGACGAGGAGAGCTTCATTCGGCTGGACGAGAAGATGGCCTATCAGTAATGAGAAATGGGATGTACATTTTTAAAACACATCAAACCGGCAATTACTTTCAAATTTCTTTTTTTCATTTCAAGATTTTAAATTGCATTAATTTTTATGCGTGGACAATTTGTTGGATTTTATATTGATATACATTTATTTTTAAAATCAGTTTGAATCTGACTCGAAACTTCGGGATTAAAAACAGTTCAGACCGCATCGAAATATGCAACATTTCGTATAATTTTTTAACCGTGGCCACAATATGGGCTGTAATGCTAACAAAAAGAATATGGGCTCCAAAAAAACCTTCAAAATTAGCAAATGGGCTGTAAATTATTAGAAATAATGGCAGATGGGTTGTATGCTGTTTTCCACAGATTTGAGGCTTTCCTAAAAAAAAAGGTTGACGCACAAGCAGTGACTGTTGGATGTCCATCCAACGGCCATCGTGCTTCTTCAATCTCTGCTCTTCCTGCTCCAGCTGCTCAAACAAGCGCCGGCGGGACTGCATGCTCCCTCCTCCCCGCGGCCGGCTATGCTACCGCGCATGCTTCACCGCCCCACCATACTCCCCTCGCTGGCCTAGCCATCCCTCTACTCACCCACACCTGTTGTTATTCTCCGGCGACGGCAGACGAACCAGTAAACCCTCGTATAGTCGTACTCCCCTCCGCGCGGGAAACAACTGCCGAGTCTTCCCTGCCTCCGTGTCGTTCCCTTCCTAGGCCTCGCCGTCGTCCACCGCCCTGGTGCTCCCGGCACGGCCTGGTCAACATGGTCAACGACCGACATGCATCTGAAGTGGACTGTACGTGGAGAGGCTGATAGCTGGGTCCACGGCCGCACGCAAGGAAATGCCTTCTTATTACGCACAAAATAATGATTCCTCCACCTGACATCTGGGACCCACCGAAAGGGCCTCTGTATTTCGCGAAAAAACGTTGCCGCCGCTGACAGCTCGGACCCACCAGCTATATCATCGCACGCAAGGAAGTGCGTCCTTATTAAGCACAAAAAAATGAATACTCCCCCTACTAGCTGGGACCCAGTATAGTGGCAGGCTGACATGTGGGCCTACTAAGTTGACGGGGACGGAGGGCTTTGTCAACTTAGTCAATATGCACGATTCTAGCTCCAGTGACCGTATGATGTCCATCAAACGGCCGTAGTGCTTCTTCAACCTCTGGTGTTGTTGCTCCAGCCGCCCAAAGTAGCGCCGGTCGTGCCGCATGGTCCTGCCTCCCGTGGCCGGCTGTGCTGCCGCGAAGAACTCACCGCCCCGTACTATTCCCACCGCTGGCCAGGCCCTGCGGCGATGGCAGCCTCACACCGCAGCCGAACCAGTGAACCCTCGTACTCCTCTCCGCGCGGGCTTCCACTGCCCCGTCTTCCCCGGCTCCGCGTCATCCCCTTCCGAGGCCTCGCCGTCGTCTACCGCCCTAGTGCTCTCGGCGCGGCGTGGTCAAGGAACGGCTTCCATCGGACGTGGACTGTACATGGAGAGGCTGACAGCTGGGTCCACAGCCGCAGCAAGGAAGTGCCTCCTTATTACGCGCAAAATAATTATTCCTCCAGCTGACAGCGGGGACCCACCGGACAGGCCACCGTATTTCATGAAAAAAACATTTCCCCCTGACTACAGGGACCCACCAGCTACATCTTCGCACGCAAGGAAGTGCGTCCGGGCAAAAAAAATGATTCGCCCCCCTGACTGCTGGGACCCACTAGCTACATCTTCGCAGGCAAGGAAGTGCCTGACAGTCGGGACCCACCTGGTCGAAGCGTACGTAGCATTGTCATTCTGGTCGCGAACGTGTACGTACATACTGGTCGATGTAGAGGCGCGCACGTGTCGTAGAAGAGGCGCGCACGTAGCATGTACACGTACGTACAACGGCCAGTGTGCAAGAAAGAAAATATGGCCACGTACGTACATACGGGCAGGGTCTCGAACGCCTACTCGTGCATACGTACGGCCAGGGCTCGTGTACATGGCTGGGTCGAAACGGAGAAACAGCATCGTCATCGTCTTCATGGGGAGCCAACTGACTGGGTCGGAATGGAATGCGTCGTCGTGTTCATCGGGAGGGCTTGAACGGAACAGCCGTTGGAAACGAGGCCTGGCGTACCGCAGAACGGAGGAACCAGCCTTGTGTTCGACCGGCCACGTTTGAAACGGGATCCTGTTCATCGGGAGGGGTCTGGCGTAACGCAAAACGGAGGAAACGGACCTCCTACGGTCGAAACGGGGGTCCTGTTGATCGGGAGGGGTGTGGCGTACCGCAAAACGGAGGAAACGGACTTGTGTTGGAGCGCTACGGTCGAAAGGGGGGTCCTGTTCATCGGGAGGGGTGTGGCGTACCGCAAAACGGGACTCCACGGGATACTGTTCATCTCCACCGTCGACCCGCTCTAGCCACCATGGGCTACTGTTCATCCACCGTCGACCTCCTCCAGCCTCCGCCTGCGACTGTTCATCCACGGGCTGCTGTTCATCCAGCCTCCACCACGCGCTACTCCACCGGCTACTGTTCAACCAGCCCTCTCCACGGGCTCCTGTTCAACCACCCCTCGACGGGCTACTGTTCATCTAGCCCTCCACCGTCTACTGTTCATTCTGCCCTCCATGGGGTGGTCCTGTTCATCCTGCACTCCATGAGGTCCTGTTCATCCAGCCCCAACTGGCTCGATCGATCGGGGTCCTGTTCATCCAGAGGCACCACCACGGGGTCCTGTTCATCCACCCCCACCGGGAACTATTCATCCGAACCCCCCAGCAACGCTCATTGTTCAACCAGAGGCAGCATCGATCGGCTTCAGTCAGCAGCAGTAGAGAAGGAATCGCTCGATCGGGTTCAGTTAACAGCCATCGATCGATCGCTCGGGTTCAGTAAGGCGTAGCCTGCAGTGCAATCGCTCGGGTTCAGTTAGAGCCCAACGCCTCGCTCGGGTTCAGTTAGAGCCCAACGCCTCGCACCCACGCGCGTGCGTGTACGAGAGAAATGCACATCGCTCGGCCCCGACCACCCACCGTAACCGGGAACACCCCGATATTTTCCTCGCCCTCGCTTCTACCACGGTTTTTTCCGTCATGGACGGCCGAAAGAATGAAATGCAGCTGCTTCTCCGGCCCGCCCAGGACGTAAAGCCCATTTTCTGTCATCATTTTTTGTCATAGAAGTAGGACCCCACCACATCTATGATGATACCGGGTTTTGTCACAATTATCGTCATAGAAGTGTCATAAGTATGACAAAAAAATTTCGTTCGGCCCAAAATGTCACGGATGTGTCTTTTTTGTAGTGCTAGGCGGCGCGCGACGCACGGAGGCGACAAGCGCAGCCTGTAGCACATCCACCTTTTTCAAGCATGCCAACCCACCAAAGCGCCGCCTCTGCCATCAACCTTGTCAACAAGGAAAACGAGCAGGCGCCACGGCCCGTCGAGGCCGAGGCGCTCCCCGGCAACGCGATAGACGATGCCGTGGTGCGCGTCATCGCCAGGGTTGAGCAGAACTTTGGCGCATGGCGCTTGAGCGCCTTGGATCAAGATAGGCATGTCAGCGCCGACAGGCTGCAGCTCGCCGCACAACATGATCGATGGCATGCCGCAAAGCAAGCTAGGCGCGTCCGCGCCGATAGGCTGTGGCTCGCCACACGGCGAGATCGTTGGAGCGCCGCAGAGCGAGAGGCGGGGCGCGCTGCACAGCAACAGCGGATCCATCGGCGCTTGCCTGCTGTCGACACGGCGTCGTAGCTGGGTACACGTCCCGTCAGTACCCCCATTCGTCGCCAGGAGTGGGCAAAGGACCTCTGCGCTGTACTTGCACCAGAGGCCTGTTGGGGAACACAGTAATTTCCAAAATTTCCTACTCACACGCAAGATCCATCTAGGTGATGCATAGCAACAAGAGGGGAGAGTGTTTTCCATGTACCCTCGTAGACCGAAAGCGGAAGCGTTATGACAACGCGGTTGATGTAGTCGTACAACTTCACGATTCGAACGATCCTAGTACCGAAAGTACGGCACCTTCGCAATCTGCACACGTTCAGCTCGGTGACGTCCCATGAACTCTAGATCCAGCTGAGATCGGGGGAGAGCTACGTCAGCACGACAGCGTGATGACGGTGATGATGAAGTTACCGACGCAGGGCTTCGCCTAAGGACTACAACGATATGACCGAGGTGGAAATCTATGCACGGGGGCACCGCACACGGCTAAACAATCAACTTGTGTGTTCTAGGGTGCCTCCCTCCCACCGTATATAAAGGAGGGAGGGGGAGGCCGTCCGGCCCTCGTTGGTGCGCCCCCAAGAGGGGAATCCTACTAGGACTCCAAGTCCTAGTAGGTTTCCACCAAAAGGGAGAGAGGCGGAAGGAAGGAGAAGGAGAGGGGAAAGGAAAAGGGCGCGCCGCCCCCCCCCCCCTTCCTAGTCCAATTTAGACTCAAGGGGGAGGGGGCGTGCGGCCTGCCCTGGCCGCCCCTCTCTTTCTCCACTAAGGCCCATCGAGGCCCATTAGTTCCCCCGGGGGTTCCGATAACCCCCCGGCACTCTGGTTTTATCCGAAACTTGTTCGGAACACTTCCGGTGTCCGAACATAGCCGTCCAATATATCAATCTTTAAGTATCGACCATTTCGAGACTCCTCGTCATCTCCTTTATCACATCCGGTACTCCGAACAACCTCAGGTTCAACAAAACACATAAACTCATAATACAGATCATCATCGAACGTTAAGCGTGCGGACCCTACGGGTTCGAGAACTATGTAGACATGACCGAGACTCGTCTCTGGTCAATAACCAATAGCGGAACCTGGATGCTCATATTGGTTCCTGCATATTCTATGAAGATCTTTATCGGTCAAACCGCATAAAAAGATACGTTGTTCCCTTTGTCATCAATATGTTACTTGCCCGAGATTCGATCATCGGTATCTCAATACCTAGTTCAATCTCGTTACCGGCAAGTCTCTTTACTCGTTCCGTAATGCATCATCCCGTAACTAACTCATTAGTCATTTTGCTTGCAAGGCTTATAGTGATGTGCATTACCGAGAGGGCCCAGAGATACCTCTCCGACAATCGGAGTGACAAATCCTAATCTCGATCTGTGCCAACTCAACAAACACCATCGGAGACACTTGTAGAGCATCTTTATAATCACCCAGTTATGTTGTGACGTTTGATAGCACACAAAGTGTTCCTCCGGTATTCGGGAGTTGCATAATCTCATAGTCATAGGAACATGTATAAGTCATGAAGAAAGCAATAGCAACAAACTAAATAATCATCGTGCTAAGCTAACGGATGGGTCAATTCAATCACATCATTCTCTAATGATGTGATCCCTTTAATCAAATGACAACTCATGTCTATGGCTAGGAAACTTAACCATCTTTGATTCAATGAGCTAGTCAAGTAGAGGCATACTAGTGACACTTTGTTTGTCTATGTATTCACACATGTACTAAGTTTCGGGTTAATACAATTCTAGCATGAATAATAAACATTTATCATGATATAAGGAAATATAAATAACAACTTTATTATTGCCTCTAGGGCATATTTCCTTCAGTCTCCCACTTGCACTAGAGTCAATAATCTAGATTACACAGTATTTATTCTAACACCCATGGAGTTTTGGTGCTGATCATGTTTTGCTCGTGAGAGAAGCTTAGTCAACGGGTCTGCAACATTCAGATCTGTATGTATCTTACAAATCTCTATGTCTCCCTCCTTGACTTGATCACGGATGGAATTGAAGCGTCTCTTGATGTGCTTGGTTCTCTTGTGAAATCTGGATTCCTTTGCCAAGGCAATTGCACCAGTATTGTCACAAAATGTTTTCATTGGACCCGATGCACTAGGTATGACACCTAGATCGGATATGAACTCCTTCATCCAGATTCCTTCATTTGCTGCTTCCGAAGCAGCTATGTACTCCGCTTCACACGTAGATCCCACCACGACGCTTTGCTTAGAACTGCACCAACTTACAGCTCCACCGTTCAATATAAATACGTATCCGGTTTGTGACTTAGAGTCATCTGGATCAGTGTCAAAGCTTGCATTGATGTAACCATTTATGATGAGTTCTTTGTCACCTCCATAAACGAGAAACATATCCTTAGTCCTTTTCAGGTATTTCAGGATGTCCTTGACCGCTGTCCAGTGATCCACTCCTGGATTACTTTGGTAACTCCCTGCTAAACTAATAGCAAGGCACACATAAGGTCTGGTACACAACGTTGCATACATGATAGAACCTATGGCTGAAGCATAGGGAATGCCTTTCATTTTCTCTCTATCTTCTGAAGTACTCGGGCATTGAGTCTGACTCAACTTCACACCTTGTAACACAGGCAAGAACCCTTTCGTTGCTTGATCCATTTTTAACTTGTTCAATACTTTATCAAGGTATGTGCTTTGTGAAAATCCAATTAAGCGTCTTGATCTATCTCTATAGATCTTGATGCCCAATATATAAGCAGCTTCACCGAGGTCTTTCATTGAAAACTCTTATTCAAGTATCCTTTTATGCTATCTAGAAATTCTATATCATTTCCAATCAACAATATGTCATCCACATATAATATTAGAAATGCTACAGAGCTCCCACTCACTTTCTTGTAAATACAGGCTTCTCCAAAAGTCTGTATAAAACCATATGCTTTGATCACACTATCAAAACATTTATTCCAACTCCGAGATGCTTGCGCCAGTCCATAAATGGATCTCTTGAGCTTGCACACTTTGTTAGCATCCTTTGGATTGATAAAACCTCCGGGTTGCATCATATACAACTCTTCTTCCAGAAATACATTCTGGAATGCTGTCTTTACATCCATTTGCCAATTTTCGTAATCATAAAATGCAACAATTGCTAACATGATTCGGACGGACTTAAGCATCGCTACAGGTGAGAAGGTGTCATCGTAGTCAACTCCTTGAACT
The DNA here is from genome assembly GCF_002575655.3 of Aegilops tauschii subsp. strangulata. Classification (NCBI taxonomy): domain Eukaryota; kingdom Viridiplantae; phylum Streptophyta; class Magnoliopsida; order Poales; family Poaceae; genus Aegilops; species Aegilops tauschii. The sequence goes on from NC_053041.3 coordinate 82,256,801, forward strand.
TGTCAAAAACCTTTCGCAACAAGTCGAGCTTTGTAGATAGTAACATTACCGATGTGTATTGGAAGTGGTTCCAAGATTGATATGATCATCATCACACACTCCCTATACTTTCGGGATTAGTGTTGAAACTAAATAAGTGTTATTTGGTGTTTGTGTTGAGCATGAATATGATTTGATCATGTTTATTGCAATACAGTTATTCATTTAAGTTAGAGAACAATTGTTGTTCTGTTTACATGAATAAAAACCTTCTATGGTCATACACACCAACGAAAATGGTTTGTTGGATCTCGATCGTAGTGATACACATATTCATAATAATGAAGCCAAAAGATGCAAAGTTAATAATGATAGTGCAACTTATTTGTGGCACTGCCGTTTAGGTCATATTGGTGTAAAGCGCATGAAGAAACTCCATACTGATGGGATTTTGGAATCACTTGATTATGAATCACTTGATGCTTGCGTACCGTGCCTCATGGGCAAGATGACTAAAAACGCCGTTCTCCGGAACTATGGAGAGAGCAACAGATTTGTTGGAAATCATACATACAGATGTATGTGGTCCGATGAATATTGAGGCTCGTAGCAGGTATCATTATTTTCTGACCTTTATAGATGATTTGAGCAGATATGGGTATATCTACTTGATGAAACATAAGTCTGAAGCATTTGAAAAGTTCAAAGAATTTTAGAGTGAAGTAGAAAATCATCGTGACGAGAAAATAAGGTTTCTATGATTTGATCGCGGAGACAAATATTTGAGTTACGAGTTTTGTCTTCAATTAAAACAATGTGGAATAGTTTCACAAATTCACGCCACCTGGAACACCACGGTGTAATGGTGTGTCCGAACGTCATAACCGTACTTTATTGGATATAGTGCAGTCTATGATGTCTCTTACCAATTTACCACTATCGTTTTGGGGTTATGCATTAGAGACAGCTATATTCACGTTAAATAGGACACCATCAAAATCCGTTGAGACGACGCCTTATGAACTGTGGTTTGGCAAGAAACCAAAGTTGTCGTTTTTTAAAGTTTGGGGTTGCGATGCTTATGTAAAAAAAGTTTTATCCTGATAAGCTCAAACCCAAATCGGAGAAATGTGTGTTCATAGCAAAGGAGATAGTTGGGTACACCTTCTATCACAGATCCGAAGGCAAGACATTCGTTGCTTAGTATGGATCCTTTCTAGAGAAGGAATTTCTCTCGAAAGAAGTGAGTGGGAGGAAAGTAGAACTTGATGAGGTAACTGTACCTGCTCCCTTATTGGAAAGTAGTTCATCACAGAAATCTGTTCCTGTGACTCCTACACCAATTAGTGAGGAAGTTAATGATGATGATCATGTAACTTCAGATCAAGTTACTACCAAACCTCGTAGGTAAACCAGAGTAAGATCCGCACCAGAGTGGTATGGTAATCCTGTTCTGGAGGTCATGTTATTTGACCATGACGAACCTACGAACTATGAGGAAGCGATGATGAGCCCAGATTCCGCAAAATGGCTTGAGGCCATGAAATCTGAGATGAGATCCATGTATGAGAACAAAGTACGGACTTTGATTGATTTGCCCAATCATCGGCGAGTCATTGAGATTAAATGGATCTTCAAGAGGAAGACAGACAGTGATAGTAGTGTTACTGTCTACAAAGCTAGAATTGTCGCAAAAAGGTTTTCGACAAGTTCAAGGTGCTGACTACGATGAGAGTTTCTCACTCATATCTATGCTTAAGTCTGTCTGAATCATGTTAGCAATTGCCGCATTTTATGAAATATGGAAAAAGGATAAACAAAACTGCATTCCTTAAAGGATTTATTAAAGAAGAGTTGTATATGATGCAACCAGAAGGTTTTGTCAATCCTAAAGGTGCTAACAAAATATGCAAGCTCTAGCGATCCATCTATGGACTGGTGCAAGCATCTCGGAGTAGGAATATACGCTTTGATAAGTTGATCAAAGGATATTGTTTTATACAGACTTGCGGTGAAGCCTGTATTTACAAGAAAGTGAGTGGGAGCACTACAACATTTTTGATAAGTATATGTAAGTGACATATTGTTGATCGAAAATAATGTAGAATTATTCTGCAAAGCATAAAGGAGTTTTTCAAAGAAAGACCTCAGTGAACCTGCTTACATATTGAGCATCAAGATCTATAGAGATAGATGAAGACGCTTGATAAGTTTTTCAATGAGTACATACCTTAACAAGATTTTGAAGTAGTTCAAAATAGAACAGTCAAAGAAAGAGTTCTTGCCTATGTTACAAGGTGTGAAATTGAGTAAGACTCAAAACCCGACCACGGCAGAAGATAGAAAAAGAATGAAAGTCATTCCCTATGCCTCGGCCATAGGTTCTATAAAGTATGCCATGCTGTGTACCAGATCTATTGTATACCCTACACTGATTTTGGCAAGGGAGTACAATAGTGATCTAGGAGTAGATCACTGGACAGCGGTCAAAATTATCCTTACTGGAATAAGGATATGTTTCTCGATTATGGAAGTGACAAAAGGCTCGTCGTAAAAGGTTAAGTCGATGCAAGTTTTGACACTAATCTGGATGACTCTAAGTCTCGGTCTAGATATATATTGAAAGTGGGAGCAATTAGCTAGAGTAGCTCCGTGCGGAGCATTGTAGACATAGGAATTTGCAAAATCCTTACGGATCTGAATGTGACAGACCCGTTGACTAAAATTATCTCACAATCAAAACATGATCACACCTTAGTACTCTTTGGGTGTTAATCACATAGCGATGTGAACTAGATTACTGACTCTAGTAAACCATTTGGGTGATGGTGACATGACGATGTGAACTATGGGTGTTAATCACATGGTGATGTGAACTATTCATGTTAAATCACATGGCGATGTGAACTAGATTATTGACTCTAGTGCAAGTGGGAGACTGAAGGAAATATGCCCTAGAGGCAATAATAAAGTTATTATTTATTTCCTTATATCATGATAAATGTTTATTATTCATGCTAGAATTGTATTAACCGGAAACATAATACATGTGTGAATACATAGACAAACAGAGTGTCACTAGTATGCCTCTACTTGACTAGCTCGTTAATAAAAGATGGTTATGTTTCCTATCCATAGACATAAGTTGTCATTTGATTAACAAGATCACCTCATTAGGAGAATGACGTGATTTACTTGACCCATTCCGTTAGCTTAGCACTCGATCGTTTAGTATGTTGCTATTGCTTTCTTCATGACTTATACATGTTCCTATGACTATGAGATTATGCAACTCCCGTTTACCGGAGGAACACTTTGTGTGCTACCAAACGTCACAACGTAAATGGGTGATTATAAAGGTGCTCTACAGGTGTCTCCAAAGGTACTTGTTGGGTTGGCGTATTTCGAGATTAGGATTTGTCACTCCGATTATCGGAGAGGTATCTTTGGGCCCACTCGGTAATGCACATCACTATAAGCCTTGCAAGCATTGTGACTAATGAGTTAGTTGCGGGATGATGTATTACGGAACGAGTAAAGAGACTTTCCAGTAACGAGATTGAACTAGGTATCGAGATACCGACGATCGAATCTCGGGCAAGTAACATACCGATGACAAAGGGAACAACGTATGTTGTTATGTGGTCTGACCGATAAAGATCTTCGTAGAATATGTGGGAGCCAATATGGGCATCCAGGTCCCGCTATTGGTTATTGACCGGAGAGGTGTCTCGGTCATGTCTACATAGTTCTCGAACCCGAAGGGTCCGCACGCTTAACGTTACGATGACAGCTTTATTGAGTTTTGATGTACCGAAGGAGTTCGGAGTCCCGGATGAGATCGGGGATATGACGAGGAGTCTCGAAATGGTCGAGACGTAAAAATCGATATATTGGACGACTATATTCGGACTTCGGAAAGGTTCCGAGTGATTCAGGTATTTTTCGGAGTACCGGAGAGTTACGGGAATTCGTATTGGGCCTTAATGGGCCATACGGGAAAGGAGAGAAAGGCCTCAAAAGGTGGCCGCACCCCTTCCCATGGTCTGGTCCGAATTGGACTAGGGAAGGGGGGCGCACCCTTCCTTCTTTCTCCTTCCCCCTTCCCTTCTCCTACTCCCACAAGGAAAGGAGGAGTCCTACTCCCGGTGGGAGTAGGACTCCCCCCTATGGCGCGCCTCTCCCCTTGGCCGGCTGCCTCCCCCTTGCTCCTTTATATACGGGGGCAGGGGGCACCCCAGAGACACAACAAGTGATCCTTGAGATCTCTTAGCCGTGTGCGGTGCCCCCCTCCACCATATTACATCTCGATAATACCGTTGCGGAGCTTAGGCGAAGCCCTGCGTCGGTGGAACATCATCATCGTCACCACGCCGTCATGCTGATGAAACTCTCCCTCAACAATTGGCTGGATCGGAGTTCGAGGGACGTCATCGAGCTGAACGTGTGTAGAACTCGGAGGTGCCGTGCGTTCGGTACTTGATCGGTCGGATCGTGAAGACGTACGACTTCATCAACCGCGTTGTGATAACGCTTCCGCTGTCGGTCTACGAGGGTACGTGGACAACACTCTCCCCTCTCGTTGCTATGCATCACCATGATCTTGCGTGTGCGTAGGATTTTTTTTGAAATTACTACGTTCCCCAACATTGATCACACTATCAAAACATTTATTCCAACTCCGAGATGCTTGCGCCAGTCCATAAATGGATCGCTCGAGCTTGCACACTTTGCTAGCATCCTTTGGATTGATAAAACCTTCGGGTTGCATCATATACAACTGTTCTTCCAGAAATACATTCTGGAATGCTGTCTTTACATCCATTTGCCAAATTTCGTAATCATAAAATGCAACAATTGCTAACATGATTCGGACGGACGTAAGCATCGCTACAGGTGAGAAGGTGTCATCGTAGTCAACTCCTTGAACTTGTCAAAAACCTTTCGCAACAAGTCGAGCTTTGTAGATAGTAACATTACCGTCAGTGTGAGTCTTCTTCTTAAAGATCCATTTATTCTCGATGGCTTGCCGATCATTAGGGAAGTCAACCAAAGTCCACACTTTGTTCTCATACATGGATCATATCTCAGATTTCATGGCCTCAAGCCATTTCGCGGAATCTGGGCTCATCATTGCTTCCTCATAGTTCGTAGGTTCGTCATGGTCAAGTAACATGACCTCCAGAACTGGATTTCTGTACCACTCTGGTGCGGATCTTACCCTGGTTGACCTACGAGGTTCAGTAGTAACTTGATTTGAAGGTACATGATCATCATCATTAGCTTCCTCGCTAATTGGTGTAGGAGTCACAGGAACTGATTTCTGTGATGAACTACTTTCCAATAAGGGAGCATGTACAGTTACCTCATCAAGTTCTACTTTCCTCCCACTCACTTCTTTTGAGAGAAACTCCTTCTCTACAAAGGATCCATTCTTAGCAACGAATGTCTTGCCTTCGGATCTGTGATAGAAGGTGTACCCAACAATCTCCTTTGGGTATCCTATGAAGACACATTTCTCCGATTTGGGTTCGAGCTTATCAGGTTGAAGCTTTTTCACATAAGCATCGCAGCCCCAAACTTTAAGAAACGACAACTTGGGTTTCTTGCCAAACCACAGTTCATAAGGTGTCGTCTCAACGGATTTAGATGGTGCCCTATTTAACGTGAATGCAGCCGTCTCTAAAGCATGACCCCAAAACGATAGCGGTAAATCAGTAAGAGACATCATAGATCGCACCATATCTAGTAAAGTACGATTACGACGTTCGGACACACCATTACGTTGTGGTGTTCCGGGTGGCGTGAGTTGCGAAACGATTCTGCATTGTTTCAAATGAAGACCAAACTCGTAACTCAAATATTCTCCTCCACGATCAGATCGCAGAAACTTTATTTTCTTGTTACGTTGATTTTCCACTCCACTCTGAAATTCTTTGAACTTTTCAAATGTTTCAGACTTATGTTTCATCAAGTAGATATACCCATATCTGTACAGATCATCTGTGAAGGTCAGAAATTAACGATACCCGCCATGAGCCTCAATGTCCATTGGACCACATACATCAGTATGTGTGATTTCCAATAAATCTGTTGCTCGCTCCATTGTTCCGGAGAACGGAGTTTTAGTCATCTTGCCCATGAGGCATGGTTCGCAAGTACCAAGTGATTCATTATCAAGTGATTCCAAAAGTCCATCAGAATGGAGTTTCTTCATGCGTTTTACACCAATATGACCCAAACGGCAGTGCCACAAATAAGGTGCACTATCATTATCAACTCTGCATCTTTTGGCTTCAATATTATGAATATGTTTGTCACTACTATCGAGATTCAACAAACATAGACCACTCTTCAAGGGTGCATGACCATAAAAGATATTACTCATATAAATAGAACAACCATTATTCTCGGATTTAAATGAATGACCGTCTCGCATCAAACGAGATCCAGATATAATGTACATGCTTAACGCTGGCACCAAATAACAATTATTTAGGTCTAAAACTAATCCCGAAGGTAGATGTTGAGGTAGCGTGCCGACGGCGATCACATCGACTTTGGAACCATTTCCCACGCGCATCGTCACCTCCTCCTTAGCAAATCTTCGCTTAATCCGTAGTCCCTGTTTCGAGTTGCAAATATTAGCAACAGAACCAGAATCAAATACCCAGGCACTACTGCGAGCATTAGTAAGGTATACATCAATAACATGTATATCGCATATACCTTTCTTCACCTTGCCATCCTTCTTATCCGCCAAATACTTGGGGCAGTTCCGTTTCTAGTGACCATTCCCTTTGTAGTAGAAGCACTCAGTCTCAGGCTTAGGTCCAGACTTGGGCTTCTTCACTTGAGCAGCAACTTGCTTTCCGTTTTTCTTGAAGTTCCCCTTCTTCCCTTTACTCTTTTTCTTGAAATTGGTGGTCTTGTTGACCATCAACACTTGATGCTCCTTCTTGATTTCTACCTCTGCAGCCTTTAGCATTGAGAAGAGCTCGGGAATTGTCTTATCCATCCCTTGCATATTATAGTTCATCATGAAGCTCTTGTAGCTTGGTGGGAGTGATTGAAGAACTCTGTCAATGACACTATCGTCAGGAAGATTAACTCCCAGCTTAGTGAAGTGGTTGTGGTACCCAGACATTCTGAGTATATGTTCAACTCCTGGAACATCTCGTATGCTCCATGACGTTCAAAACGATGTTGAAGTCCCGGTTCTAAGCCGTAAAGCATGGCACACTGAACTATCGAGTAGTCATCGGCTTTGCTTTGCCAGACGTTCTTAACGTCATGAGCAGCATCTGCAGCGGGCCTGGCACCTAGCGGTGCTTCCAGGACATAATTCTACTGTGCAGCAATGAGGATAATCCTCAAGTTACGGACGCAGTCCGTGTAGTTGCTACATCATCTTTCATCTTAGCTTTCTCTAGGAACGCATTAAAATTCAAAGGAACAGTAGCACGGGCCATTGATCTACAACAACATAGACATGCAAAATACTATCAGGTACTAAGTTCATGATAAATTAAAGTTCAATTAATCATATTACTTAAGAACTCCCACTTAGATAGATATCCCTCTAATCATCTAAGTGATCACGTGATCCAAATCAACTAAACCATGTCCGATCATCACGTGAGATGGTGTAGTTTTGAATGGTGAACATCACTATGTTGATCATATCTACTATATGATTCACGCTCGACCTTTCAGTCTCAGTGTTCCAAGGCCATATCTGTATATGCTAGGCTCGTCAAGTTTAACCCGAGTATTCTATGTGTGCAAAACTGGCTTGCACCCGTTGTATGTGCACGTAGAGCTTATCACACCCGATCATCATGTGGTGTCTCGGCGCGACGAACTTTCGCAACAGTGCATACTCAGGGAGAACACTGGTACCTTCAAATTTATTGATAAATCATCTTATAATGCTACCGCCGAACTAAGCAAAATAAGATGCATAAAGGATAAACATCACATGCAATCAATATAAGTGATATGATATGGCCATCATCATCTTGTGCCTTTGATCTCCATCTCCAAACCACCGCCATGATCACCATCGTCACCGGCGCGACACCTTGATCTCCATCGTAGCATCATTGTCGTCTCGCCAACTATTGCTTCTACGACTATCGCTACCGCTTAGTGATAAAGTAAAAACAATTACAGGGCAATTGCATTGCATACAATAAAGCGACAACCATATGGCTCCTGCTAGTTGCCGATAACTCTGTTACGAAACATGATCATCTCATACAATAAAATTTGGCATCATGTCTTGACCATATTACATCACAACATGCCCTGCATAAACAAGTTAGACTCCTCTACTTTGTTGTTGCAAGTTTTACGTGGCTGCTACGGGCTAAGCAAGAAACGTTCTTACCTACGCATCAAAATCACGACGATTTTTCGTCAAGTATGCTGTTTTAACCTTCAACAAGGACCGGGCGTACTCACACTTGATTCAACTAAAGTTGGAGAAACTGACACCCGCCAGCCACCTGTGTGCAAAGCACGTCGGTAGAACTAGTCTCGCGTAAGCGTACGGGCAATGTTGGTCCGGGCCGCTTCATCCAACAATACCGCCGAATCAAAGTATGACATCCTGGTAAGCAGTATGACTATTATCGCCCCCAACTCTTTGTGTTCTACTCGTGCATATAACATCTACGCATAGACCTGGCTCGGATGCCACTGTTGGGGAACACAGTAATTTCAAAAAAATTCCTACGCACACGCAAGATCCAGCTAGGTGATGCATAGCAACGAGAGGGGAGAGTGTTGTCCACGTACCCTTGTAGACCGAAAGCAGAAGCGTTATGACAACGCGGTTGATGCAGTCGTACGTCTTCACGATCCGACCGATCCTAGTACCGAAAGTACGACACCTCCGCGATCTGCACACGTTCAGCTCGGTGACGTCCCACGAACTCTAGATCCAGCTGAGATCGAGGGAGTGCTTCGTCAGCACGACGGCGTAATGATGGTGATGATGAAGTTACCGACACAGGCTTCGCCTAAGCACTACAATGATATGACCAAGGTGGAAATCTTTCGAGGGGGCACCGCACACGGCTAAACAATGAACTTGTGTGTTCTAGGGTGCCCCCCTCCCCATGTATATAAAGGAGGGAGGGGGAGGCCGGCTGGCCCTCCTTGGCGCGCCCCCAAGAGGGGAATCCTACTAGGACTCCAAGTCCTAGTATGTTTCCACCGAAAGGGTGAGAGGGGGAAGTAAGGAGAGGGAGAGGGGAAAGGAAAAGGGCGCGCCACCCCCCTTCCTAGTCCAATTCGGACTCAAGGGGGAGGTGGCGCCTGGCCTGCCCTAGCCACCCCTCTCTCTCTCCGCTAAGGCCCATTGAGGTCCATTAGTTCCCCCGAGGGTTCCGATAACCCTCCGGCACTCCAGTTTTATCCGAAACTTCTCCGGAACACTTTCGGTGTCCGAACATAGCCGTCCAATATATCAATCTTTATGTCTCGACCATTTCGACACTCCTTGTCATGTTCGTGATCACATCCGGGACTCCGAATAACCATTGGTTCATCAAAACTAATAAACTCATAATACCGATCGTCATCGAACGTTAAGCGTGTGGACCCTACAGGTTCGAGAACTATGTAGGCATGACCGAGACTCGACTCTGGTCAATAACAAATAGCGGAGCCTGGATGCTCATATTGGTTCCTACATATTCTACGAAGATCTTTATCGGTCAAACCGCATAGCAACATACGTTGTTCCCTTTGTCATCGGTATGTTACTTGCCCGAGATTCGATCGTCGGTATCTCAATACCTAGTTCAATCTCGTTACCGGCAAGTCTCTTTACTCATTCCGTAATGCATCATCCCGTAACTAACTCATTAGTCATTTTGCTTGCAAGGCTTATAGTGATGTGCATTACCGAGAGGGCCCAGAGATACCTCTTCGACAATCGGAGTGACAAATCCTAATCTCGATCTGTGCCAACTCAACAAACACCATCGGAGACACTTGTAGAGCATCTTTATAATCACCCGGTTACGTTGTGACATTTGATAGCACACAAAGTGTTCCTCCGGTATTCGGGAGTTGAGTAATCTCATAGTCATAGGAACATGTATAAGTCATGAAGAAAGCAATAGCAACAAACTAAACGATCATCGTGCTAAGCTAACGGATGGGTCAAGTCAATGTAACACCCCGGATGTAACTTTCCATGTTCGTAACTCCGACTCTTGCCATTTTCGGCTATGTGTTATGATATTCCCTCCGTGGTCGGGTTAAGTCTTTCGTTTTGCATTTTGTTCATGTCATGCATTTCATATCATGTCATCATGTGCATTGCATTTGCATACGTGTTCGTCTCTTGCATCCGAGCATTTTCCCCGTTGTCCGTTTTGCAATCCGGCGCTCCCATCTCCTCCGGTGCACCCCTCTTGTCTTCTTTCGTGTGCGGGTGTCAAACCTTCACGGAATGGACCGGGGCTTGTCAAGTGGCCTTAGTATACCACCGGTAGACCACCGGTCAAGTTTCGTTCCATTTGGAGGTCGTTTGGTACTCCAACGGTTAACCGGGCATCCGCAATGTCCATTTGGGTGTTGCAGCAAAACACCCCTAAAAACCAGCCCAAAACCCACCAAGCTCTCTACCATGCTGTAGGTCGTTCGATCACGATCGTGTGGGCGAAAACCGCACCTCATTTGGAGCCTCCTAGCTCCCTCTACCTATAAATATGTGAGACCTCCTGTATACGAATCGCAGACGAAACCCTAACCGCTCCTCGCGCCGCGCCGGACACGTCCGTCGCCGGCCGGACGCACCGGCCGCAGCCAACTGGCGCTTGCCACGTGTCGCCCGTACACCGGCGCCCGCCGCCGGCCCGCGAAGCCCGCACGGGGCCCTCCCGTGCCCCGACCCGGGCCGCGCCCGCGCGCCTCCCTGGCCCGCGCGCCCGCCGCCGCCTGCCTCCCGCGCTCCGGCGCCGGCCGGCCATCTCCGCCACCTCGCCGCGGCACGGCCCCGCCGCCGCCCAGCTCTCCCTCGCCGCCCGACGCCTCCCCACCGCGCCGCCGTGGCCCCGCCGTCGCCGGCCACCGGCGCCGCCTCCCCTCCGGCCGCCTCCCTCTCCTCCGGCCTCCTCCTCCGGCGCCCGCTCCGGCCGAGCTCGAGCCCGAGCCGGCGAGCTCCCTGAGATCTCGATCTACTGTGAGCGTTGACTTTCACGTACCCCTAAAATTTCCCAAGTCTTTTGATTTTGATAGCAAGTGCCTCTGTTCAACAGTGCATAACTCCTTGCATGTAGCTCCGTTTCGCGCGTGTAATATGTCAAATTGTTCGCCTCATGATGCTCTATATTTTGTTCAATTGCACCGTGTTCTTTAGAGGTCATGTTGATGCCCAAATCTATGTTGCAAGAGGGCTAGTTGCTGTTATCTGCTGGTTCTTATCAGAACTTGGAGATTTGTCATTTTTGTATCATTTAATCTGTGCATCTTATGGGCATGAGCTCTACATGTGTTTTGTTGTATGCCATGTCATCTTTCCAGTGGTGTATGCCATGTATTTTTGTGATATCTGTGGTGACTAGCACAATCATGCAAACTAGGCCCCGTAATGTTTCTGATTTCAGAGACTTAGTGTTTTCTCTGTCTTTGTCTGCTTTTATTTTGTTGCCATGTAAACTTGATGCTACAGAGAGATTCATGCATATTTTGGAGATGTTCAGTAAGGATGTTTTGTAGCTATTGTTGTAATTGATCCATTCCTACCCTTGTTTGCAATTATGGGGTGCTATAGCATGACATAATCTTGCTCTACTTTTGCTATAAAATATTTCTGGCAGATTCTCAACATGATATGCAATTTTGCCAAGCTTATTGTAGTTGATCCATACATGCTATGTTTACGTGGTTGCCATCATATCTTCTGGTCCTTTTTGGCTTATGGTCAGTAAGGAACTTTTGTCATATGCATTTAGTAGAATACTGCCATGCCTTGTTTTGCCATGTTAAGTTCCTGTAGCATGTTGATTTCGTGCTCTGAACCTTGCTACCTGATGCTGTTTTCTGCCATGTCGAGTAATTTCACCAAGTCTGTGAACCTGTTATCTTTTGCACTTTTGCCATGCTTGTTTGAGCTCGTTATGTTGTGAACTAGCCGTAGCTCAGTGTTCATCTTTTGTCAAGCATCTCCTGTAGATTACTGTCATATGCTTTGTTGCTATGTTGGAGGGCTGTAGCTTTATTGCTTGTTGCATTTTAAGAGCTATCATGCTGTTAATCGCAGATTTGTGTCATTCTTGTTTTGCTTGCCATTTGCAAACCGTGCATCCGTTTCCGGTGATCTTTATATCAATTTTGACCGAAATCATCTCATCTTTCCAGTGGCATGCTTGGTTTGCCAAGTTACTGCCTTGTTCATCATTTTCCTTCCGGAGCATGCATACGCATCGCATATCATATCTCGCATATCATACATGTTTTGCATCATGTTACTTGTGCATTTCTCGTGATTGATTGTGGTTCCGTTGCTTGTGTTCTTGTCTTGGGTAGAGCTGGGAGACGGGTTTGTGAACGAGGAACCTGTTGAGTATGCTTACGAGGATCAAGCTTTCGACAACTCTGAGAACCTTGCAGGCAAGATGACCATCCCTCGAAATCACTTCTATCTTTGCTTTGCTAGTTGTTCGCTCTATTGCCATGCTGCGCTACCTATCACTTGCTATATCATGTCTCCCATTTTGCCATGTCAGCCTCTAACCATCCTTTCCTAGCAAACCGTTGTTTGGCTATGTTACCGCTTTTGGCCCCTCTTATAGCGTTGCTAGTTGCAGGTGAAGTTGAAGTTTGTTCCATGTCGGAACATGGATATGTTGGGATATCACCATATCTCTTATTTAATTAATGCACCTATATATATTTGGTAAAGGGTGGATGTCTCGGCCTTTTGCCTGGTGTTTTGTTCCACTCTTGCCGCCTGTTGAGGATATAAACCTTAGAGTCACCCGCCAGGAGGGGCCGGGTTACTCATAATGGTCATCACGCGAAGCCCAGTACCAAGCTTGAAGACGAAGGGTCAATGATGGGCCTAAGACCCGGCGGTGGCTTAAGGCCCGTAGTGATAAACCGCCGTATGGCAAGACTTGTAGTGTAAGGCAAGAATAGTTGAGAGTCCGAGCCGGACACTCTTATGAGCCGGCCGGGACTCTGAGAGCCGCTGGGCGTCAACCTCTCTATATAAAGGGGCGACCCGACGGCGGTTCAGGACAAGTAAGATTTGATCGAGAGCTAGGCATAGCGATCAAGCTCCCTGGTCATCGAAACCATAAGCAATACCACCTCAACTGGACGTAGGCTTTTACCTTCACCGTAAGGGGCCGAACCAGTATAACCCTCGTGTTCCTTGTCCCGTTTAACCCCTTTAAGCTTCCTAGTTGCGATGGCTCCACGACTAAGTCCTAGCACGAGGACATCTGCCGTGACAATTCCACGACAGTTGGCGCCCACCGTGGGGCGAGCGCACGGTGGATTTGAGTTCTTGAAGGGCAGCTTCGAAGGGCTCAAGGGATACGCTATGGGCCGGATGACCAAGAGTCGTCACGGCAAGCTCTACATCGACGATGCAAACTGGGGCCCCGACGCCGGCTCAATTGAGTACGGGTACCGGGTCCCCTTCGGCGGAATTCATGTCTTCATTGGCATGATTGGTGAGCCGGGCCCTAAGCCGGATCTCTGCGCCGATCTCATCGAGACGGCTCAGCGTGCACGACCTGCCCGGGCTCTACCTGCCTTGAAGCATGCTTTTGTGGGATGTGTTCATGGAGGACCCTCTGTACGGTCTGGATCTGGTGATGAGACGGCCGCCGGCTCTGACGGCGAGTCGTCCATAGATGAGTCAAAGTCGTTGTATCAACTTCAAGATGGCAGGCTCAGGGGTTGTTCCGATGGTGACAGTATTCCGGATCCTTTTGAGCCGCCGAGCCGGGTTGGGATCTTCATGGCCGGTGCACAGCCTGTTAAAAACCCTGCCGCTGGGTCAGGAAACCCGGTACCCTTGCCGGCTCAGGTGCTGATGGATCTCACAGACAAGATGATGGCCCTGTTGACCGCCACGGTTGACCCGGCGGATCAAGCTCAGCATGACGCGGAGGTGGCGCAGTTAAAGTTAGATCTAGTGAAAGCCAAGGAGGATCTGGCGGCCGAAGGGATCAGGATGGCTGCGAAGAGGGCGGCTCTCGACGCCCAGACCCAGTTGATTCAGGCGCAGTCCTTCCGGCTCACGATGGATGAGAACGCGCCTAATGGGGTCATGAGAAGGAGGCATCAAAAGGCCCAATCTCGACTCCCTCCGGTCTACGATCCTCGAAACCTCTTCAACACGCCAGGTGCAGGGTCTAGTAACCCGCCGGAGATCATAGTGCCCGGGGCTGGGACACCTATTCAGCCACAAGTGATGGGGCCTCCCCGGGTGAACCCTGCCCCGCCTCAGTATGTGCCAATACCACCGGGTCATTATGCTAACCCGCTGGAAAACATGGTCGCCACTGCAGCACGGCTGGCGGCTCTCCCAATTGACGGCGACTCTCCAACGGCTGTTGAAACCCGCCGGGTCAGAGAACTCCTTCAGACAGCGCTGGCGCAGCAAGAAGCGTACTCTTACAGCCGGGACATGATCCATTCAACCCCTCGTCTAGGCCGGAGCCCGAGTTATAGCAGACACATGGTTTCAGTGACCGGCTCAAGTAATGTCCGACGCCATGACATGCCCACTGGCCATGGCCCCGCTCATAACGGAGCCTTTCACGCAGCAGACCAAGACAGAGCGCGGCAAGAGGCGGAGCAGGTGCCTCAGTTAACGGCTTACCAAACACCCCCGGCTTATCCGACGACTTCCGTCGACGTGGGTATCCCTACGAGGACAGGAGGTGTCCCTTGTTTAGTGCGGGCTCTCCGCAATGAACGTCTACCCAAGGATTTCAAAGGGCCTAGGAAGGTGCCTAATTACACGGCTGATTTACAACCCGGAGCCTGGATTGAGAGTTACGAGATGGCCATGGAATTGCTGGAGGTCAGTGAAGCGGCGATGGCCAAGTACTTCACCATGATGTTAGATGGGACTGCCCGCACTTGGTTGAAAGGGCTACCACCGAATTCCATCGTGTCTTGGGCTGAGCTGAAAGCCCGTTTCATCCAAAACTTCAAAGATACGTGTAGGCAGTCTATGTCAATAGTGGATTTGACTAACTGTAAACAGCAGGAGGGTGAGTCTACGACACATTGGGTTCACCGGGTCAAAGAGATAATACATTCATCTGATAAGATGGATGCCGGCTCTGCAGTCTTAATGTTGGAGCAGAATTGTCGTTTCCTGCCCCTGAAGATGAAACTCGGGCGGCTTAAGCGCGACTCCAATCATATGGGTACGCTGATGGCGGCTCTCGTCAAGTACGCCGACTCTGATAGTACCAAGGACCCCGCTTCAGATGATGAAAGGACAGGGAAGGGAAAGAAGAACGGCAATGGCAAGGGTCCTCAGCATAACCCGGGGAACCAAGGAGGTGGCAAGCGTAAGGCCGACGGCAGCCTAGAGTTCGTGGCCAACGCCAGCTCACAGGGTAATAACCAGTGACGCAAGGGGAGGCCACCTCCCCGAGCCGGCGGGTCAGGCCCGACGCTGGAGCAGCTGTTGAATGAGCCTTGTCCAAGGCATGGCTCTAGGGAGAAGCCAGCTACTCATCTATGGAAGGATTGCGCAATCATGAAGGCCTTTAAGAATTCCAATGCCTTTAATGGCAACAATGGCCCGGGCGGCGGCTCAGGCGCTGGCGGTTTTCATGGCCCGGGCGGCGGCTCAAATTCTAATCCTTAGAACGGTCAAGGGGGCTTCAATCAGCAGTCTGGCCAGGGTCATCAACAGCAGCAGGGGGGTTATCAGACCAACCCAAAGCAGCTTAACGGTGGACAGTATCACGTATTTACCACCAGTCTATGTAAGCGAGATCAGAAGCTTCATAAGAGTGCTGTAAATGCTGTTGAGCCGGCGGTTCCACGCTATTTAAGATGGTCCGAGCAGCCTATTGTGTGGAGTAGGGAGGATCACCCTCCCTGGGTTGATAATCCGGTTCACTTGGCCCTGGTGGTGGCTCCTCAGGTGGGGGGATATAAGTTCACTAAGGTGCTCATGGATGGAGGCAGCAGCATCAACATCCTCTATTATGAGACTTTCCATCGTGTGGTGCATGGCAAGTCAGTTTATCCAGTTGGTAAGATCAAACTGGAAGTGGCCTTTGGAGATGAATACAACTACAGGGTGGAAAAATTGACCTTTGAGGTGGTCAAGATAAGAAGTCTGTATCATGCCATATTTGGGCGGCCGGCTTACGCCAAGTTCATGGCACGGCCGTGTTATGTGTATTTGCAGCTCAAGATGCTGGGTCACAATGGGACCATTACGGTTCATGGCAGCCGGAAGGTGGCCTTGGAGTGTGAGGAAGGCGATGCGGCTTATGCAGAATCTGTTTGTGCAACGGAGGAGTTGAAGTTTTATAAGGACAATGTTGACCCAACAGATATGACCTCTCTGAAAAAGCCGACTACCGAGCAGGAGCCGGCAATGAAATTTAAGTCGGCTGACGAGACTAAACTTGTTGATTTTGTTCCAGGTGATTCATCTCAGCAGTTTAGCATCAGTGCCAATCTGGATCCAAAATAGGAAAGCGCGCTCATCGAGTTCATCCGTGAGAATAGGGACATTTTTGCGTGGAAACCTTCTGACATGCCAGGTGTACCTAGAGAACTCGCTGAGCACACTCTCAATGTTGATCCGAAATTTAAGCCGGTCAGGCAATTCCTTCGGCGGTTTAATGAGGAAAGGCGGAAAGCCATTGGAGAAGAGGTGTCCCGGCTCTTGGCGGCCGGGTTTATTGTTGAAGTCTTTCACCCAGAGTGGTTAGCTAACCCGGTGCTCGTGCTCAAGAAGAATGGCACCTGGCGGATGTGTGTGGACTGCACGGACTTAAACAAGGCATGTCCGGCTGATCCTTTTGCCCTTCCCCGTATTGATCAAATCATTGATGCTACGGCGGGTTGCGAGCGCTTAAGTTTCTTGGATGCTTATTCTGGATACCATCAGATTAAAATGGCAGTTAAGGACCAGGAGAAGACGGCGTTCATCACTCCCTTTGGAGCTTTCTGTTATGTGTCTATGCCTTTTGGACTCAAGAGTGCACAGGCGACTTATCAGCGTTGCGTACAGAACTGTCTTCATAACCAGATTGGGCGCAATGTTCATCCCTATGTGGATGATATTGTGGTTAAGTCCAGGGAGAAGGAAACCTTGATAGATGACCTAAGGGAAACCTTTGATAATCTCCGGGTCTACAAGATGATGCTTAACCCAGCCAAGTGTGTTTTTGGTGTTCCTGCAGGCAAGCTGTTGGGTTTTCTGGTCTCTCATAGAGGCATTGAAGCTAACCCGGAGAAGATCAAGGCAATCACCTCTCTGGCTAAGCCGGCGTGTATAAACGACGTCCAGTGCCTGGCGGGTCGCATCGCTGCTTTAAGCCGGTTTGTAAGCCGTTTGGGTGAGAAGGTCATGCCATTGTACCAGTTGATGAAGAAAACTGATGACTTTGTCTGGAATGATGCTGCTAATACTGCTTTTGAGGATTTGAAGAGACAGCTGGCGGAGCCCCCAGTACTTGCTGCTCCGGTTGACAAGGAGCCCTTATTACTGTATGTAGCTGCTAACACACGAGCCGTCAGCGTGGCTGTGGTGGTGGAGCGCAAGGAAGAGGGTAAGGAGTATCCGGTTCAGCGGCCGGTTTACTACATCGGCGAAGTGCTCATAGAGTCCAAACAGCGGTATCCACATTGGCAGAAGCTTGTTTATGGTGTATTCATGGCAAGCCGGAAGCTTAAGCACTATTTTCAGGGTCACCCTATCACTGTGGTTAGTTCTGCCCCCCTTGGAGATATCATCCAAAATAGAGAAACCACAGGAAGAGTGGCTAAATGGGCTATAGAGCTCGGGCCTCATGGTCTGAAATACGTACCACGCACTACTGTTAAATCTCAAGCTTTGGTGGATTTCATCATCGATTGGACAGAGCTACAAGTGCCCGAGGAAAAGCCGGATAATACATATTGGACTATTCACTTCGATGGGTCCAGGCAATTGGAGGGCTCGGGGGCTGGAGTTGTATTGGCTTCCCCTAAAGGTGACAAGTTTCATTATGTGTTACGATTGATGTTTCCTTGCACTAACAATGTGGCTGAGTACGAGGCCTTGCTCCACGGTCTTCGGATGGCTGAGGAGATGAGCTTGAGCCGGGTAAGGTGCTTCGGCGACTCAGACTTAGTGGCTCAACAAGTATCAGGCAAGTGGGATTCCAAGGATCCTCTCATGGCGGCTTACCGCCGCGAAGTAGATGCCATTGCTGGACACTTTCAGGGTTACCAAGTAGAGCACATCGATCGCAGGAAGAACGAGGCGGCTAATGCATTAAGCCGGCTGGGCTCTCAGCGAAAACCGGTGCCGCCTAATACTTTCCTGGACATCTTGCATAACCCATCTGTTAAGGTACCTACAGAGGAAGACTTGGCTATCCCTGACCCGGAGGCACAGTTGGTGGCGGCTCTTCACATCACCCCGGACTGGACAGTGCCCTACTTGGCTTACATGACCTGGAGAGATTTGCCTGAGGACGAAACTTTGGCTGGACAAATAACCCAGCGGTCTAATTCGATGGTCGTCATCAATGGTGAGCTGCATCGCCGCAGTGTTACTGGAACGTTCCAGCGTTGTGTTTCTCCTGAGGAGGGTCAAGAAATCTTACGTGAGATTCACGAAGGGGATTGTGGCCATCATGCCGGCTCAAAATCTCTTGTGGCCAAGGCTTTTCATCATGGTTTTTATTGGCTGACGGCTCATGCTGATGCGGAGGACTTGGTCAGTAAATGTGATGGTTGCCAGAGCTTCTCACGACGGGCTCATGTGTCGGCTCAGGAGCTGAGGATGATTCCAATTACTTGGCCATTTGCGGTCTGGGGGCTTGACATGGTTGGACCTTTTAAAAGGTCCAAGGATAAAAAGACCCACCTCTTGGTGGCAGTTGACAAATTCACAAAGTGGGTTGAAGCAGAGCTAGTTAGTAAGTGTGACGCAGCCACGGCGGTTCAGTTCATGAAAAGGGTGATATTTCACTTTGGCTTTCCACACAGCATTATAACTGACAATGGCACCAATCTATCTAAGGGCGCTACGGAGGAGTTTTGTCAACGAGAGCATATTCGACTTGATGTTTCATCAGTGGCTCATCCTCAATCCAATGGTCAAGCTGAGAGATCTAATCAGGAGATCTTGAAGGGCATTAAGCCCCAGCTTTTGGTCCCTTTGCAACGGACGCCGGGTTGTTGGGTGGAGGAGCTACCCTCCGTGTTATGGAGCATCAATACTACTCCTAACAGGTCTACGGGTTACACGCCTTTCTTCATGGTTTATGGAGCGCAAGCAGTCCTCCCCAGTGACATCCGTCATGACTCGCCTCGAGTGGCGACTTATGTTGAGGCGGATAATGAACAGGCGCGCCAAGATGCTCTTGACTTGTTGGACGAACAACGTGATGTGGCAGCAGCTTGCTCAGCGATTTACCAACAAGACCTGCGCCGTTATCACAGCCGCCAGGTTAAGTCCCGGGTCTTCCAGGAAGGTGATCTGGTGCTCCGGTTCATCCAAGATCAAACAGATGCACACAAGCTATCCCCGACTTGGGAAGGGCCCTTTGTGGTCAGAAAGAACTTGCACAACGGGTCATACAACCTTATTGACGTTCGGGAGCATAAAGATTCACGTAAGTCGGAGGAAGAGACCCGTCGGCCGTGGAACATAGCTCAGCTTCGGCCTTATTACACTTGAGCCGCCGGCTCTCGTAATGTACATATTTCTATAGCCATGTATATATCATGTTAAATAATAAAGCAGGACCTCTGTCCTTTTCTCCTCCAAAGATAAAAGTGTTGTTTTCATTACACCATCACATAATCACTTGGAGGTGGATCCGGCTTATGATCGTATTCGAATCTAGCCATACGCAATATAATCACTTGGGGGCTTCCTGTTCAAACATAGGTCGTATTCGAACCAAAGAGAACATAGCTGTCGATACCCACTTGATTGGCAAAGTGCCGAGCTCATTGGGGAAGTTTTCTTTGATCATATTTGAATCATAGCTCAACCCCCTTTGGGAACCGACGTGGATCGTATTCGAATCAGCGTCGTTACACAACTCTTAAGGTCATTTGGGGGCTTCCTGTTCAAAGATGGGTCGTATTCGAACCAAAGAGAACATAGCTGTCGGTACCCTCTTGATCGGCATCGCCAAACCCACTGGGGGCTATATGATCGCATTCGAATCTTGGCTTAACCCCTTTGGGATGGGTCTCTGGTCGTATTCGAACTGGAAGCCCCTAAGTTTTGATTTTCTGATTTACAACAAGTTCTTCTGGTTGTATCAACAGTGTACGCGGCGGTTCTTATTCCGCCGACTTAACTTTGATTCACAATGTTAGTCACACACAATCAGCATAATCAAGACTGGTAAACCGGAGTTGAGGTACCAACCTTATTATCCGGGTTACATAAACCGGAAGCATACTTGAAAGCCTGTAAGTATGCTATTATGGTCACATCAAGGACATAATTGAGGACCAGTCTTTGGTGACTTAGATTCATATTCCGGGTTATATGTGTGAGACTATGATTCTCAGTGCGGTAAGCCGCCTAGAGACTTGTGACTTGTTTTTCTATGCAGGATGGTTAAAGACAGCTATTTGAGCTTAAGGGAAATAAATGATCAATTATGACCCGGAAGAACATAAGGAAGCAGCTTCAATGGAGTTAAGCATTCAACACGTGCACGATGGCACGACAAAGTTAAAAAGTTGGTCCTACTCTATTACAAGACTCCCCGAGTCCAAAAGGGTGAAGCATTGTTTAACAAGCATAATCATGGGCCGTCTACAGAGTCAAGATGCTTGCCGGGTCGAAGCTTCCGACTCATCCCTCTCCGCTCCTCCGGCTGTTCCCATGACCTGGAAGGTTGACGATTTCCAGTTAATGCCGCTCAAAGCTTCAAATTGCGCCTCCTCGTCAATTAACCCGGCCGGGTCAATTTCTGGGGCAAAGGTGTGCTTACGAGTCGGCGGGACCAAGCTGACGGCTTCATAACGCGGAGTAGGGATCCTCTGATTCTCTGCGTCGTAGCCCAGCTGGTACTTGGTCAGATCGGTGTCATTCCCAATCAGGGTGGCCACCGGGCGCACGATCTTCACACAGGCAGCAAAGTCTTTTTGGTCGAAGGGGGTGCCGTCTTCCTTCAGGCTGGGGTAACCAAGTGCAATGTCAGCCGGGTCATGCTCTGGAAGGAAAGCCTTGGCCTGGCTCAGAGCAGCTATGGCTCCGGCTCTTGCAGAAGCTTGTCGCAGCTCTTGGAAACGCTGAGGAAAATGGCAAGCCGGCGAAGTACGTCTGCCAGGTGAGTCGGAACCTCATTGGATAGGGCCACCACGGCCAAGGCGCGCTGTGACCCGGTGTAGAGTTGCTCCACCAGAGTGTACACGGCCTTCAACTTGGTCAGCACATTTTGATTGAGGTTGGCGCTTCTGGGACCTGTTTAACAAAGTAAGATAAGCTGCTGGCAATGATGGGAGTTATGAGACATAAATACTATAAACTTGTCGAGAGCCGGCGGAATAACTTACCGAAGATTGCGGCGACCATTTGTGACATGTGGCGCTTTAAGCCGGAGAGTTCGGCGGTTCTCTCCGTCAGAGTCTTCTCCGCCTGTTCAGCCCGGCTTACCAGAGCAGCCTTCTCTTTGGCCCAAGTTTTCCTTTCAGCTTCAAACTTCTTCTTCAGCTTCTCTTGAGCAGCAATACTGGATTCAAATTTGGCGTTGGCCTTCCGGGTCTCAGTTTCCTGAGTTTTCAGGCGGTTCTTCAGCTCTGAGATATCAGCTTCAAATTTCTTGCAAGCAGCCTGCACAATTTCCGGGTTATAGTATGAACAATTATTATGCAACTTTAAAGTCCCAAGCACTTTCCAAGCAAAGACACTTGGCACTTGGGGGCTAATGCATGTCGAAAGTTTCTATCTACAAATTACCGGTTCATGGAAGTAAGCCGGAAGTTAAGTCTACAACATATTCTGTCATAAGTAGTAGACTTGGGGGATAGTATGGTAAAGATGACTATGCGGTAAGAAGTAGAGTGGTACCTCAGACTTCTGCTGTATCTGCTTCACCATGTCAATCTACAGGTCCCGGCTGCTGTGCACCTGATTGACATAGCCGGAGATGATATCTCCAATGCTCAGGTTGGCGTAGTTGGTGATGTCCAGCTGGGCCCTGCGGCGCTCTAGCAATTCTTCTTTGGCAGAGCACTTAGCCAGCGCAGTGGGTCTCCCCGGCTCGACAAACTCCGTCCGGGTGATTACCACGTCCGGGTCATCGGCCGGCTGAGCTGGGCTGGAAGTCTCGGGTTAGCAGAAGTCTCCGTGATTGGCTCGTCGGTTGGAGTGGTGGCTTCAGGAGCAGAGGCAGCTGGCGGCTCTTGAGCTGAAACCTCCGGCTCAGCCAAGACCGGCTCTTCGACCGGCTTGTTCTTCTTCGCTCTTTTACTGAGCTTTGCTTGAGCACTGAAAGGACAAAAGGTTAGTACAAAAGCATGGGTAAGATAAGTACAACATAAGATGATCATTATTACCCGGGCGCAGTCTTAAAAGCCGGCAGGTTCGATTGCATAGAATCACCAGAAGAAGGTGAAGTTTCCTGATAATTGGAATCAGACGAATTGAGCGGTTGACGAGTGACACCCACTAAAGGATGACAAGGGTATAAGTTGGAGATAACCTCAGTCCGGCGCTTTTGTGATGCTTCGGGTAAGCCGGAGGAGAGGTTTGCATCCTTGCTGGCCCGGGTTTGCCTCCGGCTCTCATGAATCTGTTGCTTCAAACGAAATTGAGGATCTTGATAAGCTAAAGGATGCGAAAAGCTTACTTTCCGGGTTACTCTTCGGACTTTCAGCCTTGGCAAGGGGTCCGAGTCGGAGGAAAGTATAGTTACCTCTTCAGTTACCGGGTTACTTGCTCCGGTGTCATCCTGTGGATAACCAAGTTAATAAGGTGGTCAAAAGACAGCAGAAAAGCGAAAACAAAAACAAGAGTCTACAGATTCAGGGGTTACCTCTAACTCGGAGCTATCGCTTAGCTGAAGCAGCTCTGAGGCAGTAGGCTTGCTTCCCTTCTTGCGAGGGGCGGCTCTTCTGGCGGCTTTCTTAGCCTTCCTGGCTATTTTGGCCGCCTCATGGTCATATTTGACCTTCCAGAACTTGTCATTAGCCTGAAACATACAACAAAGATTTCTTAAAGTTCAGATGGAAGTTATTCAAAGGAAAACTAAGGTGTTCAGGTCAGTGGCTTACCGCCGGAGCCGGGTTAACTTGGCAGAAGGGGGCTAGGCCGGTTCTCCCACAGTCGGCTAAGCTCTCATTCAGGAGAGACTTGGTCATGTCGTCCACAACATCCTCAGGAAGATCATTGGGACTGTACCGCAGAGGGTCATCCTTCCGGCCCGTATAAGCACACATTAAGCCGGGGCGGCGGCCCAAAGGGATCACCCGCCAGGAGATCCAAACCCGGACCAGATCAATGCCATTGAGGCTGTTTCCCAGGAGAGCCTTGATCTTGTTGATGGTGGGGATCAGAGGTTGACGCTCCGCCTGAGATAGTTTGTCTGGCAGAGGGTGGTTTGGTTCCAGACGCACGGCACGAAAGCCGGGCAGAGGGCTCTCGTCAGCCGGAGAAGTGTCCTGGCAGTAGAACCATGTCTGGTTCCAGTCCTTTGGGTGGCTTGGCGGCTCAGCGTAAGGAAAAAAGTCAATCCCTCTGTCGTTGAATGGAGATTCCACCAAGTTCCAAGCTCGGCCCGTTGGCGCACTCGTTCTGGCGGTTCAGATAAAAGAGCTCTCTAAAGAGCAGCAGGCTGGGCTCTTCTCCAAGATAGACTTCGCAGAATACTTGGAAGTTGCATATATTTGACATGGAGTTGGGTCCTATGTCTTGTGGCCGCAGATCAAAGAAATTCAGCACATCTCTAAAGAACTTTGAGCCGGGCGGTGCGAAGCCCCGGCTCATGTGATCCGCAAATATCACCACCTCCCCATCCCTTGGTTGCGGTCTCTCCTCCGACGGGTCAGGGGCACGATAAGACATGACATCCTTCTTGGGCAGGTAACCTGTCTTCACGAGGTCCGCTAAGGTTTTGTCGGTAACATTGGATCTCATCCAGTTGCACGTGATGGGTGCCTTGGGAGCTTTGGGACGCATTGTGAAAAACGGAAGCCTATGGTAAAAGGAAATATCCGGTTCAATCATAAGGCGAAGGAAGTTTATAGTTCAATGTTTAAAGTGGCGGCTTATGAAGGGGCCTAATGACATATAGTTAAGTGCATCGGGTTATCTAAGCCGCTGAAGATATCGAGAGTAATTCAAATTGTCTACAGCTTTATCATAAATGAGCCGGAAAATTATACGGCGCGTGGCTTCTTTTGAGCCGGAAAATTTTACGGCGCGTGGCTTCTTTTGAGCCGGAAATGTAAGCCGCCATAGCTCAGCAGATGCAGTTTTTTACCAAGTGTGGTGAAAACAAATTTCACAGATCGCAGTAATTATTTTGGATCAAAACGGTCGGCTAAAGAGAAAAGTTTCTAGACCTAAAACAGACGCAGAAGAAGTTCATAGGTTCGGATGGAGCCTTTATGCGATGAAGAGGGGTCTATGTGCATTGGGAATGGGTGTGAAACAACCACCGCAACAGTTCTATACAATCCAAAGATCAAGAAAAGGTGGTAATACTGAAATCTACCAAGAAGCTCGCGATGAACAGCGACGAACACGGGAAGAACAGCAAGACCCCTAACGCGGATCTATTCTATGGAGTAACAAGGGCTTACGGGTGCTGGAGAGTTGCGGAGGTCGCCGCCGTTTATCTGGTCACGTCAGGTTGATGCAGCGGCCTGAGTTGGAGAAGACAGGAAGACCCGCGGCGGCGGCGATGGAGCTCGAGCGGGAGAACAGTGGCGAGAGGAGGAAGACGAGTGACTGGAGGCTTATCGGGCCGGGCTATTTATAATGTGAGGCTCATAAGTGGGCGCGAGAAACGAGGAGGCCACGGCGCGGTTATCTCACCATAAAAACGCCTCGATTTTCGGGACGGCAATTAAGGATAAGATCCGTTGCGGATATGGTGGAGTAAAACATGGACTTAATGGAAGATGACGTCATGGCGGGTCACCAAGAATCCAGAAGATGACGTCACGGCGGGTTATAACCTTCGCACGACCATAAGCCGGAATATTTTTTCTCTCAGAAGAATTGAAGATTGACATGAACCGGTTCAAATCAATCTGGGGCCTAATGTTGAGGATATAAACCTTAGAGTCACCCGCCAGGAGGGGCCGGGTTACTCATAATGGTCATCACGCGAAGCCTAGTACCAAGCTTGAAGACGGCGGGTCAATGATGGACCTAAGACCCGGCGGTGGCTTAAGGCCCGTAGTGATAAACCGCCGTATGGCGAGACTTGTAGTGTAAGGAAAGAATAGTTGAGAGTTCGAGCCGGACACTATTATGAGCCGGCCGGGACTCTGAGAGCCGCTGGGCGTCAACCTCTCTATATAAAGGGGCGACCCGGCGGCGGTTCAGGACAAGTAAGATCTGATCGAGAGCCAGGCATAGCGATCAAGCTCCCTGGTCATCGAAACCATAAGCAATACCACCTCAACTGGACGTAGGCTTTTACCTTCACTTTAAGGGGCCGAACCAGTATAACCCTCGTGTTCCTTGCCCCGTTTAACCCCTTTAAGCTTCCTAGTTGCGATGGCTCCACGACTAAGTCCTAGCACGAGGACATCTGCCGTGACAATTCCACGACACCGCCCTAGTTTCTGTCTTACCGGTATTATGTTCCTTGAGTTTGCGTTCCTTACGCGGTCGGGTGATTTATGGGACCCCCTTGACAGTTCGCCTTGAATAAAACTCCTGCAGCAAGGCCCAACCTTGGTTTTACCATTTGCCACCTAAGCCTTTTCCCCCGGGTTTTCGCGAGCCCGAGGGTCATCTTATTTTAACCCCCGGGCCAGTGTTCCTCTGAGTGCTGGTCCGAACTAGAGCACCGTGCGGGACCGTCCCTTGGCAACTTGGGTTATGTTGGTACCTGTACGCTTCGCTTATCTGGTGTGCCCTGAGAACGAGATATGTGCAGCTCCTATCAGGATTTGTCGGCACATTCGGGCGGCTTTGCTGGTCTTGTTTTACCATTGTCGAAATGTCTTGTAAACCGGGATTCCGAGACTGGTCGGGTCTTTTCGGGAGAAGGTTTATCCTTCGTTGACCGTGAGAGCTTATGATGGGCTAAGTTGGGACACCCCTGCAGGGTATTATTTTTCGAAAGCCGTGCCCGCGGTTATGAGGCAGATGGGAATTTGTTAATGTCCGGTTGTAGAGAACTTGTCACTTGACCCAATTAAAATACATCAACTGCGTGTGTAGCCGTGATCGTCTCTTCTCGGCGGAGTCCGGGAAGTGAACACGGTTTGAGTTATGTATGACGTAAGTAGGAGTTCAGGATCACTTCTTGGTCATTGCTAGATGACGACCATTCCGTTGCTTCTCTTCTCGCTCTCTTTTCCGTATGTTAGCCACCATATATGCTTATTGCCGCTGCAGCTCCACCTCATTACTCCTTCCTTTCCTATAAGCTTAAATAGTCTTGATCTCGCGGGTGTGAGATTGCTGAGTCCTCGTGACTCACAGATTCTACCAAAACAGTTGCGGGTGCCGACGATGCCAGTGCAGATGATGGGATCGATCTCAAGTGGGAGTTCGATGAGGAACGTGGTCGTTAATATGTGTCTTTTCCTGATGATCAGTAGTGGAGCCCAGTTGGGACGATCGGGGATCTAGCATTTGGGGTTGTCTTATTTTCATCTGGATTTTGACCATAGTCGGTCTATATGTGTGTATTTTGGATGATGTATGAATTATATTTATGTATTGTGTGAAGTGGCGATTGTAAGCCAACTCTTTATCCCATTCTTGTTCATTACATGGGATTGTGTGAAGATGACCCTTCTTGCGACAAAACCACTATGCGGTTATGCCTCTAAGTCGTGCCCCGACACGTGGGAGATATAGCCGCATCGTGGGCGTTACAGTCAATCACATCATTCTCTAATGATGTGATCCCGGTAATCAAATGACAACTCATGTCTATGGCTAGGAAAACTTAACCAGCTTTGATTCAACGAGCTAGTCATGTAGAGGCATACTAGTGACACTCTGTTTGTCTATGTATTCACACATGTACTAAGTTTCCGGTTAATACAATTCTAGCATGAATAATAAACATTTATCATGATATAAGGAAATATAAATAACAACTTTATTATTGCCTCTAGGCATATTTCCTTCAAGGCCGGCCGCGACGTACTTGCACCGGACGCCCGCCGCGCCTTTCGCATGGGTCGCCCCGTTCGCCTTGTCCGCGGCCCGCTCGATGCCAACAAGCTGGTCGGTAGGCTCGACCGCCTCCTTGGCCCAGTTGTCCACCTAGGCGCAGTAGAGGAAATTGGCCGTCACATCCTTGAGCTGGTGATCTCCGATGAAATAGCCAACTTGGAGCTCGAGATTGCGCTCCAGATGTACCGCGAGCGTGTCGATCGCTTAGACGAATGCCTGCACGAGTTCAGCCAGAGCAACAACTACCGTAGGCATGGGCTGCTGGTCATGGTCTCATGGACGCTTTTATTTTGTTGAGTCGTTTCGACGTGGATAGCTATGTATTCAAAGCAATCATAGTATTGCTCTGTTTATTCCTCTGTTTCAATGTATGTACTCTGTCTTCCGTTCTTATATGTTCTGTTTCAATGTGTGTATATTGGCTTTCCATTCTATATATGTGGATGATAACAGCTAGATTCAAATTAGTATACAAAAACAGATGGAAAATGGAATTCATAATATATATATATATATTAATTGTTCATTAGTTCATCACAGAATATATATATATATATACTATCATCACTTATACGTGATGATACTTAACTACTAGGTACAATGCATAAAATTGAAAAAGAACAATACTAAAACTAATAATCCCTCCTGGGGCCAGTATTCCGGCATCCCCTCGCTAGAAGCTCCCTGGTGCGCGGCGTCTTCCCAGTGCGGAGGCAGTACTCCGCCTCCTCTGCCTCACAGCGCTTGACGTACCGATCTGCCTCTTGCTGGCAGACAAGCGTGAACGGTCTTGCCATTTCATTGGGCGCCCACCGGAGCTCCTCGTCGGTGGCACGCTGGAGCTTATCGGCCCACCTGCACACAGCGATGAGGCGCCCAGCGCCTTTGACCTTCCTCGCGAAGTACCCGTCTTTGTACACCTCCTCCGCATGACGATGCGCCCGCCCCCAAAGCTCTGCCGCCTCCTTTTTGCAGGCGGCATCACGGGCTTCACAGGCCGCCTGGTACCTGGCTTCCTCCTCTGCCATCTCCATCTTGAATGCCACTTGCGTGGCTTTCTCAGCCGGCGGCAGCGACTACCACAGACTAAGATTGTACTGGCACCAAAACCAATCCAAAGTTGTGGGGTCCGACACAACCTCGTCCGGCGGCGCGTAGGGGTCCTTGTCGCTGCTATTCAAGTGAGCTTCCTCGGGGGGCAGCGACTCCTCGTCGGCGCGTGGGCAGACCGGCGGCGACATGCTAGAGATTAGAGAGAGAGAGGGCGAGCGAGGGGAGGATGTATATGAGAATGCATGCTGGATGACGTGAGCAAGGTAGTATTTATTGGAGGCTGGAATCTGGATCGACGGGAATAGTACACACGCCAGTCACCAGAATTTACGAGTACTGTAGTTTGAATTACGCACAGTTCCGGCAGCAAAATCCATGTGTGAACATCATAGCTGATGGTTTCCAATAAAGAAACCGTGTCTGATTAATGATCCCCACCACTCACCTATCAAACCTCGAGCCGCGAGATAGAGTGCCAATCGTGTGGGGGCCGGTTGTCTTGCAAGATCTTTACATTTTCTTTTTTGAACACCAGATATTTACATCGTCTAATGATTTTTTAAATCACACACAAGTACACAAAAATATGATTTTTGAAACTGTTATGGTTAGGCGTTGCATGTAGATGTAGTTCAAATTTGAATTACGGTCATTAAATGGCTAGAAAATCAATTAAATGTCTTTAAAAGGTCAAATGACCCCTGAAATTTTCCAAATTTTCACATGACAGTTGTATTAGTGCACATTAAATGTAGAAAAAAAATTGAAGGCCGTAAGAGAAAGCTATTTCCCGTTCGTCATCAAACATGCATTGTTCCCTCTCGGAACCATGAACCTTCTAGTGAGTAGCTCCGGTTTGTGAGGGGGGGGGGTGTCCAAACTTTCGTCAAACATGCCAATTTTTTTACCACATCATCTTGGTGGCATGACATTACATCAAGCAAGGTTTCATGATTTACTGATCATTTTTTATTTTTTTGCAATTAAAATGCCATGGCACTCCATGCATGTGCCCATGCCATGAGACCAACATGTTTGAAAATTCCTTCTATTTTATTGCACATGGAATTAACTCGCACACAAGTACACAAATATGATTTTTCAAACTGTTATGGTTAGCCGTTGCATGTAGATGTAGTTCAAATTTGAATTACGGTCATTAAATGGCTAGAAAATCACTTAAATGTCTTTACAAGGTCAAATGACCGCTAGAATTTTCCAAAATTTCATAGTACAGTTGTAGTAGTGCACGTTAAACGTAGAAAAAATTTGAAGGCCGTAAGAGGAAGCTATCTCCTGTTCGTCATCAAACATGCATTGTTCCCTCTCGGAACCATGAGCCTTCTAGTGAGTTGCTCCGGTTTGTGAGGGGTGTGTGTCCAAACTTTTGTCAAACATGCCAATTTTTTACCACATCATCTTGGTGGCATGACATTACATCAAGCAAGGTTTCAAGTTTTTCTGATCATTTTTAATTTTTTGGAATCAAAATGCCATGGCACTCCATGCATACATATGCATGTGTTCATGTAATGAGACCAATATGTTTGAAAATTCCTTCTAATTACTGCGCATGGAATTAACTCGCACACAAGTACACAAATATGATTTTTCAAACTGCTATGGTTAGCCGTTGCATGTAAATGTAGTTCAAATTTGAATTACGGTCATTAAATGGCTACAAAATCACTTAAATGTCTTTAAAAGGTCAAATGACCCCTAGAATTTTCCTAATTTTCACATTACAGTTGTAGTAGTGCACGTTAAATGTTGAAAAAAATGAAGGCCGTAAGAGGAAGCTATCTCCCGTTCGTCATCAAACATGCATTGTTCCCTCTCGGAACCATGAGCCTTGTAGTGAGTTGCTCCGGTTTGTGAGGGGTGTGTGTCCTAACTTTCTTCAAACATGCCAATTTTTTACCACATCATCTTGGTGGCATGACATCACATCAAGCAAGGTTTTATGTGTTTCTGATTATTTTTTAGTTTTCCTAATAAAAATGCCATGTCACTCCATGCATACATATGCATGTGTCCATGTTGTGAGACAAATATGTTTGAAAATTCCTTCTAGTTTACTGCACATGAAATTAACTCGCACACAAGTACACAAATATGATTTTTAAACCGTTATGGTTAGGCATTGCATGTAGATGTAGTTCAAATTTGAATTACGGTCATTAAATGGCTAGAAAATCACTTTAATGTCTTTCAAAGGTCAAATGACCCCTAGAATTTTCCAAATTTTCACATGACAGTTGTATTAGTGCACGTTAAACGTAGAAAAAAATTGAAGGCCGTAAGAGGAAGTTATCTCCCGTTCGTCATCAAACATGCATTGTTCCCTCTCGGAACCACGAGCCTTCTAGTGAGTTGCTTCGGTTTGTGAGGGGTGTGTCCAAACTTTTGTCACACATGCCAATTCTTTTTACCACATCATCTTGGTGGCATGACATTACATCAATCAAGGTTTCATGTGTTTGTGATTTTTTTATTTTTTGGAATTTAAATGGCATGGCACTCCATGCTTAATTGTGTCATAGCCATTAGACCAATATGTTTGAAAATTCCTTCCGATTTACTGCACATGGAATTAAATCGCACACAAGTACACAAAATATGACTTTTCAAACCGTTATGGTTAGCTGTTGCATGTACATGTAATTCAAATTTCAATTAGGGTCATTAAATGGCTAGAAAATAACTTAAATGTCTT
Organism: Aegilops tauschii subsp. strangulata; assembly: GCF_002575655.3. Classification (NCBI taxonomy): domain Eukaryota; kingdom Viridiplantae; phylum Streptophyta; class Magnoliopsida; order Poales; family Poaceae; genus Aegilops; species Aegilops tauschii. The sequence goes on from NC_053041.3 coordinate 82,288,117, forward strand.
AAAAGGTCAAATGACCCCTGAAATTTTTGAAAATTTGACATGACAGTTGTATTAGTACTACAAAATTTCTCGTATATTTAAAACACCATCCGTTGCCACTTTACTCCAAATTCGTCTTTCACAGCTAATAAAAAATATCTACAACATCACACACAGTTGTTTACTAGGAACCGTTTGCGATGAAAATATCTGGGTCTATTTAAGTCTCCCTCCTTAAATCCACGAATCCCCATCCCCAAATCACACACAGCTCGTCTGCTCCACTGCCGGCAACCCCCAAATCCATGAATCCCCATCCCCATTCCACACCCCCTTATAGCAAAGATCACGCCATGGAAACGCTTCGTGAAGGCCCGTACTATGGCCGCGTCCCCCCTCCCCCCGAGCGCCGCCTCCTGCGCCAAGAGCGCGGCCACATCCGCATTGAGCGTGGCTGCTTCCGCCGAGAGGGCGTCTGCGGCAGAAGACGGGGCAGCTGTAGCAGCCGAGACGGCTGCAGCTGCTGCTGTGATGGCGGCTGCAAACGCCGAGAGCGCTCTAGCTGCCGTCCGTGCCGCCAATGTCGCCCTGGCCCGGGTCGAGGCCATCCACGCCAAGATCGAGGATGCACACGCCAAGATATTCCAGGCCACCTCGGACTCCAGCATGCAACCCATGTCCGAAAAGGCGGTGGTGGCCATGGAGCACCCGCTTCCTCATGAGTTCGCCGAGCGGGAGCTGGAGATGCAGGAGGCGCTGGAGATCGAGGAGCGCCGGGAGGAGGAGTTGCGTGTGTCCGAGGTCGGGGTAGAGAAGAGTCTGTCCGTCGAGGAATCGGCGTGGAGTACCAACGCGAGCTCTGGCGCAGCCACTACTATGACTACTAGAACCTTGAGGGCGGCACCGAGGACGAGGACGAGGACGCGGTCGACTTCAGCAAGGGGGACGTGGAGTCCACCAATGGCAGCATGTCGCCAGGACAAGTCATCGACGTCTCATCTCACACAAGCGATGCGTAGGCCGGTGCGAGGCGGATTTGTTAAAATTATGCGTACTTAGGCTTTGTTTTAATGCTGGTCTTTTGTTAGAGCAATGTTTAGGTCAACTGGCTCTATTTAATTACTAAAATTGCTTGATTCAGTAAGTGTGGTCTGTCTGCTGTACGCTCTTTTGTGTGCCCAAATTAGCAAGCGATGTTAAATTATGCAATGACGTACCCGGGGAAATTTCCACCAAAATTTGAATTATCAAACTCATCCCATGCGCGTAAAGCAGAACAATCGTTTGCGATGCAGACAATCGTTAGAGTGAATGGTCTGGCGGCACCGCGTGCAAAGTTTCCCTCCAGATTTCCAAAATTTTGGCCTACCGCCAAAATATCTACCCCCGCCCCCTCCCCCCTTTTCTCCCCGACCACAAGTCACATTTCCCCTATTTCCTCCTTCCGTCCTTCCTTCCTAATCTATAGCCGCTTCCTCGATCTCGCTGTCTCGCATCCTACCGCCGGGGTCGCCACAGTCTTCTTCAAAGACCTCTCCAGTGGTTCCTCCTCCGGCGACGACTCCTTCACCACCCAGGTATGCCTCTCTTCTCTCTCTCGGGCTATGACTTGGAATGAAGGATTTTTACCCGGTGGTCGATTTGAGTCATTTCTTCCTCTTGTAGCTCCCTAGGACCATCTGTGGCAACGAATGGAGCGGGGTGGCTGAAGATCTATCTGCTCATTGTCACCATCAATCTCCATGCGAGTTGCGTTTGAATCTGTGGACAGTGGGAGGAAGTTTCTGGCATGTGCAGAGAAGGTTAGACCCTCTCTTTCGTTGTTACAAATCATTTGTTAGATGTGATTCAGACACTATCACGGTCCCAAGACATTCATACCACACCATCAACCAAACGCATCCTAAGACAGTGTCACAGTTTGTACCTAGTATCCAAAATTGTTGCCATCTCATTAGCGGTGCCATTAAAAAAAATTAGCACCGCTTTAGCAGTTTGTGCAGCCAAATTTGGTCCACACATTCGAGCAGCCAAGCAGTAAAATACTAAATCTTTATGGCACGAAGGAACTGGGCATCGGAGCAACTAGGTGCTTTGGAGTCCGGGTCCCTAATTTTTTCCGTTGCATCGGCTCGCCAGTGCAGGGCACCGGTGCAAGATGCAGCAACAGTTGTCTTTCCACCAATTTTGGCATACATAGTGGACGGCCTTAGTGCTATTAGTTCTACTAGCACAAATGCCCGTGCGTTGCAACGGGAGAAAAACTTAACATGAACCTGGTGAACAACCCTTTATATTGGACATGCATTCAGACCGGCTAATTGCTCTCATGAAATTTGGTAAGTGCATAAAAAGCAAAACGAACAGTATTAACTTTATAAAATCTAGCTTACATGTTTTGTCCAATATGTGTGTGATTTCTTGTTCTTTTGTGTTTCGTATCACACTGACTTCATAAATAATTAATTAAGGTTGAGAAATTTTCTGCATTAGTCATATCAAATACATGTTATAGTAGAAATAATCAAAGCATTATGAATTATGAATAAGCACATATATAATTCAAAGAACATGGGAGATATCATGCACGAAGTAAAATTCATGAGTAGAGGAAGCACCGAGACGGAGCTAGACGTGGCTAGCATGTTTGTGCTGCTGGAACTCAACACACGTAGTACTCCAATATCATCTGTTCACCGCCCCTCCATAGTTGACCTGCATGTCCTCCTGCTCAGGGAAGAATGCCTGCCATGGCCCGGTGGCAACCATCACGTTGTCGTTAACATTGTACAGACAGATAGTCGGAGGACCAGAGCACGTTGGAACAGTGTTGAATGCCGTGTCGTGGAAGTCCATGGTGTCCACGCCACTCCCTGTCGGTAGCGATTTGTGCTTGATGAAGAACACAATATAGTGTAAAAGAAAACAAAACAAAGGGACAAATTCACATTCTATCAAGAGAGCCTCGTTATCATTAACATGATCAGAAGGAAGATTCAAACATCAAAGTCATGTCTTTACGAAATAAAGCTCGTCGTGCCCGAACTTGTACTGCCACTTGCCGAAGCTGATGACCCCGAGCCCTTGTCGCCGAGCTAGTTGTAATTATTTTCTAAAATATATCAGAGCATGAGAGAACCTGGTAATTATTTTCTAAAAACGATAACTGTATCGAAACAATCTCTTAGGCATTTGTTACATTAGAGAGCCAGTTTTTTCATGTTTTGTCAGGGCATGTTAGCATCAGCTCATGCACTTCCTAGCCATAGGTCGCTGGAATTTGACTATGGTGCTAGTAGTGAGCGTACATTGGCTGGCCACACACATGCTGCCATGGTGTGTTGAACTACTGATATCTTCCCATCTTGCTGAACTACTGATATCATTTTATTCTTTTCTTTGACAAGGTGGATGCATGCTAGTGTGCAGATGGTTTCGCATCCAAAAATTCATAAAAACACATGCTACATTTTGAAGGGAAAATGGATTGTACATGGTATAGTTACCATTTACTACCTAATCAACTGAGTTATCAATAACTATGCATAACAATGTTGGTTCAATCATCTTAAGGTTGTTTTTTCAATCATCTTAAGGGGCATGTCAAAATAGTACAAAGTGTATAGTAAATGGAAAAGGAACTAAATGGATCATATATATGACCCAGAAGGATGCACTGAGGCAGTTTTCAAAGCAACCGTGCAGGACGCACTAACCACAATCAAATTATGGTTCAGAGATGCACATAATATCGCATTGGACATCAAATAAATCGGAAAAAGCAAATAAAAATTTACAAGAAAAGCAGGTCGGTTGAGTAATGAGTGAGCTGCAAATATCATGTTGAGAAGTGAAATTGAAAAATCACATATGCGAATAAACAGCAGTTAATATGTACTGTCAATGAATTTTAATAAACTAACCATTTTGCATTTGTGGTGACTAGTGTATGATTGACTAAAAAAGGGTAAAAGTACTCCCTTAGGGCAGCCAAAGTGTGCCAATGGCTCTGATGACCTTAGGAAAAAATGGTGGAAAATCATAGCAAACTTAGTCCGTGTACATGCCTAAGCTTCATGGATAACAAACTGTTCAAGTAGCAGTCTTGCTATTTGGTGGCATATAACTGCCAATCATAATCCATGAAGAATTTCAGAAATTTAGATTATTCTGAACATTTTAGTTACCCCAGAGACATTTAGCAGGTAACAGAGGGCATGCATACTATGTAATCTAGGGACATGTGTTATCTAAAGTCTAAACATTGCCTGAAATACTATGCAAAATAAGTACAACTTCAACAAAGAACAAACAATGAAATAAGAGATTTCGTGCCTGGCCTCAATCAGAAAAGTCAACACCCTTTTCTGAAGTGCTCATACCTCTCCTGCTGCCTTTTCCCTGCCTCAACACCTGTACCATAGAGCATACATAATGATAAGAATAACATTAGGCTGAGAACCAATGACCCCCTGTACAGAAGAGAGCATAGAGCTAGCAAAGTAACGCGAAAATCTTTATATGATTATATCACAAACCATCTATGAATTGACCAACACATCATTCCAATATAAAATTTATGCAGTGCCATGGAGACCATCTGGCGGGAGCGTGCTCCCTTGAGGATACAAACAGACATGAATGACTAAGGGAGGGATTTGAAATTTCATTAACTACATGAATAACATGGTTTCGATTTTCAATCTCCACTGAGATGAAAATGAAGACACGGTAGGAACGTAGGAACAGAGCATTACAAACCCTTGATTGCATTGCCTGCTACTGTGCAAAAGGCAGCAAGAAGCGTACCTGCATGAATATGCTGTAGCAATCTGGCAGGGATATCACATACACTCTGAGTCTGCAGCTCTTCTGTCCATCCCATCGAACCTCCCAATCGATGTGGGGCATAGTTCATCTTCATTTGCTCTGGCCACCTTGGCGACACCTCTGAGCACGATCCCCTGCCTCCATCTCCCACCTTCCCTTCTCCTTCCCAAGAAGGCCATGGTGATGGGCGACCACTTCAGCGCTGCTTTTGCGCAGGTGTGGTCAGGGTGGTGCTAGTGCGACCTTGGTGAGCAGCTGCTTGCCCACTTCCGCGCAGGTCTCAGTGCGGGACTCCGCCAACGCCATTGAAGGTCAAGGTGGGAGGTGGGCGTCGTTGCCTTGTCAGGAGGGGCGCCGTTGCGCAGGAGGTCGTGACGGTACAGACCGGCGGGGAGCGACGGGATGTGCGGCCCGGTGGGGAGGGTCGTTATTGAGGCACTTCGGGGAGGGGTGCCGGTGCGGACGGCGAGAATGGCGATAGAAGCTGTAGCGTGGCCTCGCGCCTCCTCGAAGCGACCAGCCAAAAATAATGCGTTGCCCTTCCTTCCTCGTCGGCCTGCCTTGCGATCGATCATCAGCAAATCGATGGGCTAAATTGGTTCCTAATAATGGCAACCGTCGGAGCAGGATGATTCTCTCGATCGAGTTTAGTCGACGTGACTTTTATTGAGAAATCGCCTCGACGTGACTTGTACCCGGATGAATTATCCCGTGGGATCGCCCTCGCTTGCGTATGATTCGGCTGCTCCTCCGCTCCACGGATCCACCCCTCCCCACCTCTTCTCTCTCTCACGAGCCAATACTTATGGGAGACGATAGAAAAGGTGGTGGCGATGGTTATTGTGTTCGATTCCAAACCGATAGACCATGTTGTAAGGGATCACGAGAAAAAATAACTGGATGGGTGGATTCGTTTCCAAGATAAAGATAGACAGATAAAATAGTACCGCCTCGGATGTAGAAAATAATATAGGTGAAAAAAGCTGAAAGCGTAAATTCACAGGAAGAAAGCGTATTGTGACGGTGAACCCAAGGAGTCAATGCGTGCTTTCTTACTAGGAAAGATGTTACTAAATTTGAGCATGTACACACCTGTTAGTGTCAATTTGCTGTCATCCAAACACTGTCGCTATGCTGTTGCAGTTATATTCATCTTCCTCCTAAAATGTTCAATTTGTTATTTATTGTACATGAGTAAGAACTTGTAGCGTTGTTGTAGTTAATTATAGCTTTTGATATTCCAGAATTTGGTTGTTGTCTTAGTAGCAATTAATTCATTTGCACATTGATCTTTTTGAAAAGATATGTCATAATTAACATGTTTCTTCAGTTTTTCAAAATAAGCATTTGTGATTTTCTATGTTGCTATAAACCCATTTCCTCTACAATTGTTGCTGATCTAGTTTTAAATATTATAGGATGAACGGAAGTGTTCTTACTTGAAGTGGGTTGATCAAGAGTGGCCACAGTCTTTGAAGATGTGCCGAGCGAAGCTCTGGAGCATGTATGTGGAAGAGAACAGACGCAGTCTTAGAGAAAGTGTTGTCAACACTGAAGAATATTTGAAGATGCAGGATAAAACAAGGAAGGTGGAGAATGGGCTCAGATTTTTTAAATCAGACTTTGCTAAGATGGTGTTGGCGAAGGAGGAGGCACTTTCCCAGTTGTCCAGTGCAAAACAGGTTCTTACTGAACTGAAAAGCAGAGGTGGAATGAGCCTGGATGATCTCGATTAGGGAAATGAATATATTGTTCTAATATTGTTCTTGTGAAGTTGAACTAGCTATATGTTGTACTGTGCTGTTTTCATGTAGCTATCGTACTACGATGTTATAATATATTTATGTGCATGATATGAAATTAGCAAACAGTTGTTCGATATGAAATGTGAATTTGCGTAATACTGGTTAATTGTAAACTAATAAACCTGCTAAATGTGTCATGGAACTTTGCAAACGGTTCTGTCAGTAAAAGCGCTTGTGATGGATAGCCCAATGCCACACAATTTTCTTCATCAAATCGTATGTGATGTAGTTGATAAAAGTAAACAGTTAACCAAGGCAGAGCGTGTGTGATAGTTACACCTTTCACACACGAGCCTACACATAAAACTGTGTGGGATGTACATACGAACGGAAACGTTTTCCCTGGATTGATTGTGTGGGATGTACATAAGAACGGAAACGTATTCCTTGGATTGACTGTGTGTGATATACATATGAACGGAAACTATTCCCTGGATTGACTGTGTGTGATATACATACGAACGGAAACATATTCCTTGGATTCATCGTGTGGGATGTACATACCTACGGAAATGTTTTTGTGGGATTCACAGTGTGGGATGTACATACCTACGGAAATGACTGGGTTTCGATGCCTCGCCCGATCGTACACGAGCTCATTTGGTGTCCCAGGAGGGACTATCCCCGACGATTTCTGGGTCGTTTGGGAAGGACCTCCCTATCGCCCATACTCACTTGGCGACGGTTCCAAATGCCGTCATGGAAAGGGGTTAAAAACCATTTGTATAGCACTGACGCGTACCAGTGTAAAGCCGTTTTGACATAGTTTCTGTTGATGGAGCAAGGTATAGTTGGTATTCCTGGATCTCCAAGTTTTTTAGGTACTCCATCCTTAAAATAATAATTAGCAAGCATAGTGGATATGTCAGCTTCAGGTATTTTTCTTTTATTTGGGATGATGTCTTTCATGTATTTTGCATAAGGGGCCATCTTTAAAATATTAGTCAAGCGAGTACGCAGAAAGACCGGCCTAAGCATTCAAATTCTTGATCATCTTTTTTCTTAGATGGTTTAGGCGGAAAGGGCATGGGTTTCTGAACCCATGGCTCTCTTTCTTTACCATGTTTTCTAGCCACAAAGTCTCTTTTATCATATCGTTTATTTTTAGGTTGTGGGTTATCAAGACAACAACAGGCTCTATTTCAACATTATTATCTGGTTCTTTAGCATTGTCTGGTTAGCTGTCTTCATGAACATTATCATTATCTTTTTCGTTATCACTAGGTGCATTTTCAATACCAGATTGAGTTTCAGCATCAGAAATAGAGACATCATTGTTATCTTCAGAAGGTTTTTCTTTCTCTGGTTCACTAGAGTTATGCATAGTCTTCTTTTTCTTTTTCTTTTTCTTTTTCTTTTTAGAAGGACTACGTGCATCAGTGTTAATTCTTTGAGAGTCTTGTTCAATTATTTTCGGGTGTCCCTCAGGATAAAGTGGTTCCCGAGTCATTTTGCCTCCTCTAGTTGCTACTCTAACTGCAAAATCATTCATATTGTTTTTCATTTCATTTAGCAATTCTTTTTGAGATTGAGCAACTTGTTCTAACTGAGTTTGAACCATAGAGGCTGCTTGCCTACACCTCTAACATCATTAGTGATTCTAAATAATAAGTCACTCAAGCGAGCAATCATATCAGATTTGTATTTCAATTGTTTCATAACATTCGCATTGAAGTTATGTTATTTCATAATGTAGTTGTCAAACTCATATAAGCATTGACTAGGATGTTTATTATAGGGGATATCACCTCCATCAAACTTTAATAAAGTATTTACCTCTACCACTTGTGGTGGTGGTGTGTCAAGTCCATGCATTTCTTCAATAGGTGGTAAATTCTAAACATCCTCAACTTTAATACCTTTTTCCTTCATGCATTTCTTTGCCTCTTGCATATCTTCAGGACTGAGATCTAAAATACCCCTTTTCTTTGGAGTGAGTTTAGGCGGTGCTTCAGGAAGAGTCCAATCATCATAATTTTTTAATATATTATTCAATAATTCCTCAACTTGTTCAATAGTTCGTTCCCTGAAAACACAAAACTAGCACAACTATCTAGGAAGTCTCTAGAAGCATCGATTAGTCCATTATAGAAGATATCAAGCATTTCATGCTTCTTAAGTGGCTGATCAGGCAAAGCATTAAGCAATTGAAGAAACCTCCCCCAAGCTTGCGGGAGACTCTCTTCTTCAATTTGCATAGAGTTAAATATTTCATGTAAAGCAGCTTGGTTTCTTATGAGCAGGAAAATATTTTGCAGAGAAGTAGTAAATCATATCCTGGGGACTATGCACATAACCAAGAGCAAGAGTGTTGTACCATATCTTAGCATCACCCTTTAATGAGAATGGAAATAATTTGAGAATATAGTAGTAGCGAATTTTCTCATCATGAGCAAAAAGGGTGGCTATATCATTAAATTTAGTAAGATGTGCCACTATGGTTTTAGTTTCATAGCCCTGGAAAGGATCATATTCAACCAAAGTAATTAACTCTGGTGACAGAGAATTCATAATCCTTATCAGTAACATATATAGGTGAAGTAGCAAACTTAGGATCACATTTCATTCTAGCATTCAAAGATCTTTCTTTCACTTTGCATAATAACTTCTTAAGATCATCTCTATCACTACAGGCAAGAAAGTCTCTAGCTATCTCCTCATCCATACCATAACCCTCAGGTATCTTAGGCAATTCAACTCTAGGAGAGCTAGCTCTAATAGGTGTTTCATAATTCTCAGTTTCAAAGACTTCATCAGTTTAAGCAATCTCAATATCTTTAGCTCTAGCAATTTGTTCATTAAAAAATTCACCTAGTGGCACACCATCATCAAGCAAGGTACTAGAATCATCATTCATAGCTGAAGTGGCATCATCAATAACTTGCGACATTTCAGGATTAATAGCATGTGGTGGTGTTGCAAGTTTACTCAAAACTGAAGGTGAATCAAGTGCAGAGTGTGATGGCAAATCCTTACCCCCCCCCCCCCCGTCTTAGAGGGAGCGATCTTGGTTTTGGTATCCTTCAGATTCTTCATAGTCATAAATAGATAATAATCCCAAGTGACTCAATAAATATAGCTATGCTCCCAGACAACAGCGCCAGAAAAAGGTCTTGATAACCCACAAGTATAGGGGATCGCAACAGTTTTCGAGGGTAGAGTATTCAACCCAAATTTATAGATATGACACAAGGGGAGTCAAAGAATATTTGCAAGTATTAGCAGTTGAGTTGTCAATTCAACCACACCTGGAGATTAAATATCTGCAGCAAAGTGACCATTAGCATAGTAATATGATAGTTTGATAGCAATGGTAACAGAAACGGTAACGGTAAGAGTGATATCAATGATTTTGTAGCAAGTGTAACAGTAACATCATATGTGCTTAATGTAGGCATGTATTCCGTATGCATTGGATCGGTGAATTTGTTGGATGATATTCATCATATAACAGTCATAACCTAGGGCGATACAGAACTTGCTCCAGTTCATAAATATAATGTAGGCATGTATTCTGTAAATAGTCATATGTGCTTATGGAAAAGAACTTGCATGACATCTTTTGTCCTACCCTCCCGTGGCAGCGTGGTCCATAAGGAAACTAAGGGATATAAAGGCCTCCTTTTAATAGAGAACCGGAGCAAAGCATTAACACATAGTGAATACATGAACTATTCAAACTACGGTCATCTCCGGAAAGTACCCCGATTATTGTCACCCCGGGGTTTACGGATCATAACACATAGCAGGTGCATATGACTAGCAAGATCGGATCAAGAACATAAATATAATGGTGATAACATAAACGGTTCAGATCTGAAATCATGGCACTCGGGACCTAGTGACAAACATTAAGAATGGCAAAGTTATAGCAGCATCAACCTCAGAATATAATGGATACTAGGGATCAAGCCCTAACAAAACTAACTCGATTACATGATGAATCTCATCCAACTCCTTGCTACCTCTTGAGCACTGCGTTGGTTTTCCCTTGAAGAGGAAAGGGTGATGCAGCAAAGTAGCGTAAGTATTTCCCTCAGTTTTTAGAACCAAGGTATCAATCCAGTAGGAGACCACGCGCGAGTCTCTCGTACCTACACATACAAATAAGAACCTTGAACCAACGTGATAAAGGGGTTGTCAATCCCTTCACGGCCACTTGCAAAAGTGAGATCTGATAAGATAATATTTTTGGTATTTTTATGATAAAGATTGAAAGTAAAGAACGTAAAATAAAATAGATGTAAACTTATATGATGGAGAATAGACCCGGGGGCCATAGGTTTCACTAGTGGCTTCTCTCAAGATAGCATAAGTATTACGGTGGGTGAACAAATTACTGTCGAGCAATTGATAGAATTGAGCATAGTTATGAGAATATCTAGGCATGATCATGTATATAGGCATCACGTCCGCAACAAGTAGACCGAAATGATTCTGCATCTACTACTGTTACTCCACACATCGACCGCTATCCAGCATGCATCTAGAGTATTAAGTTCATAAGAACATAGTAACACATTAGGCAAGATGACATCATGTAGAGGGATAAACTCAAGCAATATGATATAAACCCCATCTTTTTATCCTCGATGGCAACAATACAATACGTGTCATTTCCCCTTCTGTCACTGGGATCGAGCACCGCATGATTGAAACCAAAGCTAAGCACTTCTCCCATTGCAAGAAAGATCAATCTAGTTAGGCCAAACCAAACTGATAATTCGAAGAGACTTGCAAAGATATCAAATCATACATAAAAGAATTCAGAGGAGATTCAAACATTGTTCATAGATAATCTTGATCATAAACCCACAATTCATCGGATCTCGACAAACACACTGCAAAAAGAGTTACATCGAATAGATCTCCAAGAAGATCGAGGAGAACTTTGTATTGAGATCCAAAGGGAGAGCAGAAGCCATCTAGCTAATAACTATGGACCCGAAGGTCTGAGGTAAACTACTCACACATCATCGGAGAGGCTATGGTGTTGATGTAGAAGCCCTCCGTGATCGATGCCCCCTTCGGCGGAGCACCAGAAAAGGCCCCAAGATGGGATCTCACGGGTACAGAGAGTTGCGGCGGTGGAAATAGGGTTTCGTCGTGCTCCTGGTTGTTTTTGGGGTATAAGAGTATATATAGGCAAAGGAATCGGTTAGGAGAGCCACGAGGGGCCCACGAGGGTGGGGGCGTGCCCAGGGGGGCAGGCGCGCCTCCCTGCTTCGTGGCCTACTCGGTTGTTTCTTGACGTCCACTACAAGTCCTCTAGATCATGTTTGTTCCAAAAATCACGCTCCCGAAGGTTTCATTCCGTTTGGACTCCGTTTGATATTTCTTTTCTGCGAAACACTGAAATAGGCAAAAAAATAGCAATTTGCACTGGGCCTTGGGTTAGTAGGTTAGTCCCAAAAATAATATAAAAGTGTATAAATAAGGCCATTAAACATCCAAAATAAAATATATAATAGCATGGAACAATCAAAAATTATAGATACATTGGAGACGTATCAAGCATCCCCAAGCTTAATTCCTGCTTGTCCTCGAGTAGGTAAGTGATAAAAACAGAATTTTTGATGTGGAATGCTTCCTAGCATATTCTTCAATGTAATTTTGTTTATTGTGGCATGAATGTTCAGATCCGAAAGATTCAAGATAAAAGTTTAATATTGACATAAAAATAAAAATACTTCAACATACTAACTAAGCAATTATGTCTTCTCAAAATAACATAGCCAAAGAAAGTTCATCCCGACAAAATCATATAGTTTGGTCATGCTCCATTTTCGTCACACAAGAATGCTCTCATCTTGCACAACCCCGATGACAAGCCAAGCAATTGTTTCATACTTTAGTAATCTCAAACTTTTTTCAACTTTCACGCAATACAAGAGCGTGAGCCATGGATATAGCACTATAGGTGGAATAGAGTATGATGATGGGAGTTATGTGGAGAAGACAAAAAAGGAGAAAATCTCACATTGACGCGGCTAATCAACAGGCTAGGGAGATGCCCATCAATTGATGTCAATGCAAGGAGTAGGGATTGCCATGCAACGGACGTACTAGAGCTATAAATGTATGAAAGCTCAACAAAAGAAACTAAGTGGGTGTGCATCCAACTTGCTTGCTCACGAAGACCTAGGGCATTTGAGTAAGCCCATTGTTGGAATATACAAGCCAAGTTCTATGATGAACAATTCCCACTAGTATATGAAAAGAGAATCTCTATCATAAAGATCATGGTGCTACTTTGAAGCACAAGTGTGGAAAAAAGGATAGTAGCATTGTCCCTTTTTATTTTCTCCTTTTTTTCTTTTTTTTTCTTCTTTTGGGCCTTTCTCCTTTTTTTATTTTGCCTTTCTCCTTTTTTGGGACAATGCTCTATTAATGATGATCATCACACTTCTATTTATTTACAACTCAATGATTAAAACTCGATACTAGAACAAAGTATGACTCTATATGAATGCCTCCGGCGGTGTACGGGGATGGGCAATGAATCAAGAGTGACATGTATGAAATAATATGCATGGTGGCTTTGCCACAAATACGATGTCAACTACATGATCATGCAAGGCAGTATGACAATAATGAAGCGTGTCATAATAAACGGAACAGTGGAAAGTTGCATGGCAATATATCTCGGAATGGCTATAGAAATGCCATAATAGGTAGGTATGGTGGCTGTTTTGAGGAAGATATAAGGAGGTTTATGTGTGATAGAGCATATCGTACCACGGGGTTTGGATGCACCGGCGAAGTTTGCACCAACTCTCAAGGTGAGAAAGGGAAATGCACGGTACCGAAGAGGCTAGCAATGATGGAAAGGTGAGAGTGCGTATAATGCATGGACTCAACATTAGTCATAAAGAACTCACATACTTATTGCAAAAATCTATAAGTCATCAAAAACCAAGCACTACGCGCATGCTCCTAGGGGGATGGATTGGTAGGAAAAGACCATCACTCGTCCCCGACCGCCACTCATAAGGTTGACAATCAAAGAACACCTCATGTTTCAAATTTGTTACACAACGGTTACCATACGTGCATGCTACAGGACTTGCAAACTTCAACACAAGTATTTCTCAAATTCACAACTACTCAATGATAACCCACAAGTATAGGGGATCGCAACAATTTTCGAGGGTAGAGTATTCAACCCAAATTTATTGATTCGACACAAGGCGAGCCAAAGAATATTCTCAAGTATTAGCAGCTGAGTTGTCAATTCAACCACACCTGGATATCTTAATATCTGCAGCAAAGTATTTATTGGCAAAGTAGTATGGAAGTAACGGTAACGGTTGTCGGATGCGATTATTCATGCAACAGTTATAACATAGGGTGACACAGAACTAGATCCAATTCATCAATGTAATGTAGGCATGTATTCCGAATATAGTCGTACGTGCTTATGGAAAAGAACTTGCATGACATCTTTTGTCCTACCCTCCCGTGGCAGCGGGGTCCTATTGGAAACTAAGGGATATTAAGGCCTCCTTTTAATAAAGTACAGGACCAAAGCATTAACACATAGTGAATACATGAACTCCTCAAACTACGGTCATCACCGGGAGTGGTCCCGATTATTGTCACTTCGGGGTTGCCGGATCATAACGCATAGTAGGTGACTAATGACTTGCAAGATAGGATCAAGAACTCACATATATTCATGAAAACATAATAGGTTCAGATCTGAAATGATGGCACTCGGGCCCTAGTGACAAGCATTAAGCATAGCAAAGTCATAGGAACATCAATCTCAGAACATAATGGCCACTAGGGATCAAACCCTAACAAAACTAACTCGATTACATGATAAATCTCATCCAACCCATCACCGTCCAGCAAGCCTACAATGGAATTACTCACGCACGGCGGTGAGCATCATGAAATTGGTGATGGAGGAAGGTTGATGATGACGACGGCGATGGATTCCCCTCTCCGGAGCCCCGAATGGACTCCAGATGAGCCCTCCCGAGAGAGTTTAGGGCTTGGCGACGGCTCCGTATCATAAAACGCGATGGATCCTTCTCTCTGATTTGTTTTCTCCCCGAACGTGAATATATGGAGTTGGAGTTGAGGTCGGTGGAGCACTAGGGGGCCCACGAGGCAGGGGGCGCGCCCAGGGGGGTAGGCGCGCCTCCCACCCTCGTGGACAGGGTGTGGGCCCCCTGGCCTTGATTCTTTTGCCAGTATTTTTTATATATTCCAAAAATATTCTCCATTGATTTTTAGGTCATTCCGAGAACTTTTATTTCTACACAAAAATAACACCATGGCAATTCTGCTGAAAACAGCGTCAGTCCGGGTTAGTTCCATTCAAATTACGCAAGTTAAAGTCCAAAACAAGGGCAAAAGTGTTTGGAAAACTAGATACGACGGAGATGTATCAACTCCCCCAAGCTTAAACCTTTGCTTGTCCTCAAGCAATTCAGTTGACAAACTGAAAGTGATAAAGAAAAACTTTTACAAACTCTGTTTGCTCTTGTTGTTGTAAATATGTAAAGCTAGCATTCAAGTTTTCAGCAAAGATTATGAACTAACCATATTCACAATAACACTTAGGTCTCATGTTTACTCATATCAATGGCATAATCAACTAGTGAGCAATAATAATAAATCTCGGATGACAACACTTTCTCAAAACAATCATAATATGATATAACAAGATGGTATCTCGCTAGCCCTTTCTGAGACCGCAAAACATAAATGCAGAGCACCTTTAAAGATAAAGGACTGACTAGATATTGTAATTCATGGTAAAAGAGATCCAGTCATAGTCATACTCAATATAAATTAATAGTAATGGATGCAAATGGCAGCGGTGCTCTCCAGCTGGTGCTTTTTAATAAGAGGGTGATGACTCAACATAAAAGTAAATAGATAGGCCCTTCGCAGAGGGAAGGAGGGATTTGTAGAGGTGTTAGAGCTCGATTTTGAAATAGAGATAAATAATATTTTGAGTGGTATACTATCATTGTCAACATAACAACCGAGAGATCTCGATATCTTCCATGCTACACACATTATAGGCGGTTCCCAAACAGAATGGTAAAGTTTATACTCCCCCTCCACCAACAAGCATCAATCCATGGCTTGCACGAAACAACGGGTGCCTCCAACTAACAACAGTCCCGGGGGAGTTTTGTTTGCAATTATTTTTATTTGATTTGAGCATGGGACTGGGCATCCCGGTGACCAGCCATTTTCTCGTGAGTGAGGAGCGGAGTACACTCCTCTTGAGAATAACCCGCCTAGCATGGAAGATACAGACAGCCCCAGTTGATACATGAGCTATTCGAGCATACAAAGCAAAATTTCATTTGATGGTTTAGAGTTTGGCACATACAAATTTACTTGGAACGGCAGGTAGATACCGCATATAGGAAGGTATGGTGGACTCATATGGAATAACTTTGGGGTTTATGGAAGTGGATACACAAGCAGTATTCCCGCTTAGTACAAGTGAAGGCTAGAGAAAGACTGGGAAGCGACCAACTAGAGAGCGAAAACAGTCATGAACATGCATTAAAATTAATCAACAATGAGTGCAACACTACTGGAATCAGCTAATTTGCCATCTGCCAGCTCTTTGCCGTCTGCTAGCTGACGGCAAAGAAGCTCTTTGCCGTCTGCCAGCTCTTTGCCATCAGCTACCCAAAAGCAGACGGCAAAGAAGCTCTTTGCCGTCTGCCAGCTCTTTGCCGTCGGCCAGCTGACGGCAAAGAATCTTTGCCGTCCGCTGGCGGACGGCAAAGAGTGAGGTGGCCCCCACCCCCCGCCCGTTTTTGAAAAACTTAACGGGCCACCTCTTTGCCGTCCGCTAGCAGACGGCAAAGAGGCAAAAAAGCGGACGGCAAAGGGGGGCGGACGGCAAAGAGCCTACTACCTAACGGCCCGTACCCCCGCCCGTTACTCGCTTCTTCCCTCTCCCTCCCACGCCGCCGTTTCTCTCCTCCCACGCCGCCGCCTGCCGCGCGCCGCCGCCGCCCCGTCGCCCCGGGGCCCCGTCGCCCTCACCGCCCCGGCCCCCCGCCGCCCCCGGCCCCCCGCCGCCCCGCACCCCCCGCCCCCCGCCCCCGCGCCCCCCGCCGCCCCGTCGCCCCCGCCGCCCCGGCTCGCCGCCGCCCCGGGGCCCCGTCGCCCTCACCACCCCGGCCCCCCGCCGCCCCAGGCCCCCCGCCGCCCCGCGCCCCCCGCCCCCCGCCGCCCCGTCGCCCCGGCTCGCCGCCGCCCCGGCTCGCCGTCGCCCCCAGGCCGCCTCCTCCACCGCCCCGCCCCCTCCTCCACCGGCCTCCTCCACCCCCCAGGTGAGCCCCCATTTTTCAGTTTTTTTTTTCTGTTTTTTTTCTTTTTTTTCCTTTTTAGTTTTAGTTTTAGTTTAGATTTAGTTTTAGTTGTAGTTTTAGGTTTAGTTTTAGGTTTAGGTTTAGTTTTAGGTTTAGGTTGTAGAAGAAAAAAGAAGAAGAGGAAGAAGAAGAAGAAGAGAAAAAGAGGAGAGGAGGAGAAGAAGAAGAGGAAAAAGGAAAGGAAGAAGAAGAAGAGGAGGAGGAGAAGAAAAAAGAAGAAGAGGAAGAAGAAGAAGAAAAAAGAGGAGAGGAGGAGAAGAAGAAGAGGAAAAAGGAAAGGAAGAAGAAGAAGAGGAGGAGGAGAAGAAAAAAGAAGAAGAGGAAGAAGAACAAGAGGAGGAGGAGAAGAAAAAAGAAGAAGAGGAAGAAGAAGAAGAAGAAAAAAGAGGAGAGGAGGAGAAGAAGAAGAGGAAAAAGGAAAGGAAGAAGAAGAAGAGGAG
This sequence comes from Aegilops tauschii subsp. strangulata, assembly GCF_002575655.3. Classification (NCBI taxonomy): domain Eukaryota; kingdom Viridiplantae; phylum Streptophyta; class Magnoliopsida; order Poales; family Poaceae; genus Aegilops; species Aegilops tauschii. Next base: position 82,305,529 of record NC_053041.3, read on the forward strand.
GAGGAGAAGAAAAAAGAAGAAGAGGAAGAAAAGGAAGAATAGGAAGAAGAAGAAAAGGAAAAAAGAGGAAAAAACCCCGACCCGACACGGCACCCCGACCCCGACGCGGCACCCCGACACGACACCCCGACCCCTAGACCCCGACCCCGACACCCCGACCCCGAGCCTGACCCGACACCCCGACCCCGACACCGACACGGCACCCCGACCCCGACCCCGACCCCGACATCCCGACCCCGACCCCGACACCCCGACCCCGAGCCTGACCCGACACCCCGACACCCCGACCCCGACCCGGCACCCCGACCCCGAGACGGCACCCCGACCCGACACCCCGACCCGACACCCCGACCCGGCACCCCGACCCGACACCCCGACCCCGAGACCCCGACCCCGAGCCTGACCCGACACCCCGACCCCGACACCGACACGGCACCCCGACCCCGACCCGGCACCCCGACAAGACACCCCGACCCCGAGCCTGACCCGACACCCCGACCCCGACACCGACACGGCACCCCGACCCCGACCCGGCACCCCGACCCCGAGACCCCGAGCACGATACCCCGACCCGGACCCCGACCCCGACACCCCGACCCCGAGCCTGACCCGACACCCCGACCCCGACACCGACACGGCACACCGACCCCGACCCGGCACCCCGACCCGACACCCCGACCCGACACCCCGACCCCGAGACCCCAACACCGACCCCGACACGGCACCCCGAGACCGACACGACACCCCGACCCCCGACACGTCCCGAAAAGGTGTTCTTTGGCCTTCCAGAAGCCGGCGGGGTCATATATTTGTGAATTATTAGTTAGGTCATATATCTTTCGATTTTGTTATGAAAAACATCATATATAATTGTGTTGATCGGGTAGTTTTAAATGTGCAGTTGTTTCATCGCTGCGAGGTTTGGTGTTCGACGACCTCGCCGTGCGTTTGACGAGCTCTGCCCCTTCGTTCGTGGGTGAGCACAAATGACATGTCCTCCTCCCCCATTAATTATTTGATCTATTCCGATGAAACTTGATAGCCAGATATATATGTGTCTTGAATTATCAGTATGCGTAACCAATATGTGTCTCCCGTTCGAAAGCGTCATAGTTATAAATATGCATGCATTTGCATATTTATAACCTTGATTCTTTCGAATTGTCCAACGCTATCCATGGACAGCCCGAGTATGTTTAGATTGGGTTCGTTTTCCCATATGCTTTGCTCCGGATCCGACGCATAAATTTCGTCAGTGCCTCCCCTGTTGTTCTCCGGGTACACATCCTCTCTGTTTATTGCAGAGACGTGTATCAGGAGAACAGCGGGGAGGTGCTGCCGAAATTTTGCGTAGGATCCGGGGCATAGCATGGGAAAATGAACCCAATCTAAACATACTCGGGTGGGATTAGGACCTATCATTACCTATTAGAGTGTAGGTTGCATGGACGTAATAAAATTGACAAAGTAGATCAACTGATGAATACATACATGGTGAATTATATATATATATATTTGTTGTGTGTCTAGTAGCTCTGAAAGTCAAGATGAGTGATCGTGCGTGGATGTACACCGGTCACACTGGTCAGAACAAATGGAGCACTGAATGGTTCACAAAAACCAAGGGGTTTGTGCGAGCCGCATTTGCAAATGGCCAGAGGAAAACCTGGTGCCCCTGTTTACGGTGCGGCAATTGGGAAAAGAGGACAGAGGCTGAAATGGGCAAACACCTGCAGAAGAGTGGTTTTACGCCCGATTATACGGTGTGGACATTTCATGGTGAGTCTGCCCAACGTGACCGAGCCGAGGTGGATCGTCGTCGCACCGACGAGCATGGTACCGGTATGGAAAACATGGTGCAAGACTTTGATGATGCTCGGGATTCGGACGAGGAGATGGAGGAATCTGCAAAGGCCTTCAATGAAATGTTGGAGTCTGCAAAACGTCCGCTCCATGAGCACACTGAGCTTTGTCAGTTGGATGCCATCTCACAAGTAATGGCTCTGAAGGCTCAGTTCAACTTGGGCAGAGAATGCTATGATGCAATGATGACAGTATTTGGACGCTTTCTACCCAAAGGCCATGTAATGCCTGCAAACCTGTACCAGTCGACAAAATCCTCCGTGCACTGAAGATGCCCTATGATAAGATACATGCCTGTGAGAAAGGATGTGTCTTGTTTAGGCTTGACTATGCGGACTTGAACTGTTGTCCCATTTGCAAGTCTTCCAGGTATGTTGTGGTAGACAACGGTATGGGTGAGAAGACACAGACCAAAATCCCCGTTAGTGTTCTTCGGTATATGCCAATCGTACCAAGACTTCAACGTCTTTTCATGGTCGAAGAGACGGCCAGACAGATGACATGGCACAAAACGGGCAAAAGAACCGAACTAGATGCAGATGGGAATCTGATAATTGTACACACATCGATGGTGTTGCGTGGAAAAAGTTTGATGAATTACATGGTGACAAAGCGGCAGATCCGAGGCATCCTCGAGTCGGCATCAGCACGGATGGGTTCAGTGTGTTTGGTATGACGGCAGCCCAATACAGTTGTTGGCCCGTATTTGTCTTTCCACTCAATCTCCCCCCGGACAGATTATGAAAAGAAAGAACATTTTCCTGACGTTGATAATTCCAGGGCCCAACTATCCGGGGAAAAATATGAATGTGTACATGCAACCGCTTAAGGACGAATTGCAAGAAGCCTGGGATAATGGGTTCAAGACATACGATGCCTATAGCAAACGGAACTTCATAATGCGTGTCTGGTACATGTACTCGACGCATGACTTGCCGGCGTATGCGCTATTCGTTGGCTGGTGTGTGCATGGAAGGTTCCCGTGCCCCACATGCAAGGGAGCTCTTGAGTTTCGTTGGCTTCAGGCCGGTCGCAAGTTTTCTTGCTTCGACATGCATAGAGAGTTCCTGAATCCTCGCCATAAGTTCAGGAAAGACAAGAAGAACTTCATCAGAGGTAGAGTTGTCAAAAACTCTGCACCACATGCATTGACAGGCCAACAGACCCTGGATCAGTTAAACGCTCTCGAGCCAGATCCCGAGCGTCCAGGGTACTTCAAGGGGTATAATTCTAAGCACGCCTGGACTCACAAAACATGCTTATGGGATCTGCCTTACTTCAAAGACCTCCTTTGCCCACACAACATCGACGTGATGCACACTGAGAAGAATATCGCCGAGGCACTTTTTGGTACATTGTTCGGCATAGATGGGAAGTCAAAGGATAATACTAAGGCTAGAGTCGATCTGGAGGCGCTATGTGATAGGCCGTTACAAAACATGAAAGAACCGAAAGGAAAGCAGAACTGGACGAAGCCAAAGGCATGGTTCAATCTTGGAAGGCCGGCTATGAGGGAAATTATCTTGTGGGTGAAAATGCAGTTGATGTTCCCCGATGGGTATGCAGCGAATCTATAGAGGGGAGCCAGTCTTGATAAATTGAAGATATTTGGTCTCAAGAGTCATGATTGGCACATATGGATTGAGCGGGTAATGCCGGTGATGTTGCGTGGCTTCATCCCTGAGGATGAATGGCTAGTACTGGCAGAACTCAGCTATTTCTTCCGTGTTCTTTGTGCGAAAGAACTATCGCCTAGCGTGCTAGAAGAAATGGAAGAGTTGGCGCCGGAGTTGATCTGCAAGTTAGAGAAGATCTTTCCACCGGGCTTCTTTAATCCAATGCAACATTTGATTTTGCATCTCCCGACCAAGGCAAGATTGGGGGGGCCCGTGCAAAATCGTTGGTGCTACCCAACTGAGAGGATGCAGAAGACGCTTCGACAAAAATGTAAAAATAAACGTAGAATTGAAGCATCGATGGCTGAGGCATTCATCACTGAGGAGGCGGCAAACTTCGTGACAGCACACTACGAAGCCAAAAATCGTCATTTGCATAATCCGAAGCCTCGGTACAATGCTGACGACCCTAAAAAGGGTGGATCCAACCTCAGCCTATTCAAAGGGAATCTCGCACCAGCCAGTGTTTCAAATCCAGTATCTTTGGATAACGAACAATGGCGGACCATTTCGTTGTATATCTTCAACAACCTGATAGAAGTGCGGCCGTACATCGAGTAAGTTCTCGGTACATAGTTTCGCAACTTCTATTTCCTTTGAACTGCTCTTATTCCTGGATATTTCATACAGTCGATACGTCGCCTTATTCTCGTATGGAGCGGTGATCCAAAAGGATTCTGTCGAAGAGTATGAGCTTCTCGCAAAGCAAGGTGGCGGCTATCCCGGTTTCATCTCTTGGTTCAAACAAACGGTAATTTCTATTAGACTTGTAGGCTAATTTGTAGGCGGCTATCCCGGTTTCATTCGCTAATTTGTGCGTAATGCAACAATCCTTTCATATTAAACTTGTAGGCTAATTCAGAGTCTATGGATGCCGAATTGAGACAAGTCGCTAATGGTTTTGACTATAAGGTCCGTTCATTTGACAAATACGACATCAACGGGTATCGCTTTCGTACCTATGGCAAAGAGCTATCTATGGCCGACCGAAAGTCTACAAATTGTTGTGTATCTGCTATCGACGAAGGAGGTACCGAGTATTATGGGAGAGTTGAAGCAATTTATGAACTTCTATTCTATGGTGAAAACCCACCGAATGTCGTAGTCTTCAAATGTTATTGGTTTCAGCCGAAGGAGACTAGAAGAACTCATGAACATATAGGGCTAGTTGAAATCAACCAAAGCACCCATTTAGATGTTCCTGATGTCTATATTACGGCTCAACAGGCAACCCAAGTATTCTATCTACCGTGGGCCTGCCAAACTAATCCAAATCTGAAAGGTTGGGATGTCGTTTATGAAGTGCCGCCACGTGCTAGACTATCTCCCCCAAAGGAAGAGGATTATGAACCTCACATTAACCCAGACACATATGAAGGAGAATTCTTCCAAGAGACACGTCTTTCCAAAAAGCGTTTCAAGAACCGCTATACTTCACCCCAAAACATTGAAGTAGACAGTGACAGTGAATCCGACATCACCCCAGAGGAGGAACAAGAAGAGCCGGAACAAGAAGAGGTTACTGCTGCGGATGACCTGTCATTGCTTGACCGATTACGTCAAGGTGGCCTTGCACATGTTGATGCCACTGAACCCTATGAGCCCGTCATTGATTATAGTGATGATGATGATTATGCATTTATTGATGATACTGATCGAGATTATTAGTAGTGTCAGGTATTAAATTTTTTAATGTTGTACTTGATGATGATACACTTAAGTGATACACATATTATTATTCATGTCGGTCTTTTTTTATGTTGTACTAATTTCGTTTACTGTTTGTCATGGCAGGTGTTGAAAGATGGTGGGCGCTGGTCGGGAGCGCGCCAAGGCTCCTTCTTCCTCGGCGCGTGGTCTGAGGTCTTCGATTCCAGACGTACCTCTTCGCCGAGCGTTGCTGGACAGTATGTCCACACCGCCGGGCCCTTCTTCGTCCACCGCGGTGCCCAGCAGGGGACGAGGTAGGAAGAGAGGAGGTGGGGCACGTGGTCGCGGGAGAGGAGGTAGGGTGACTGCTAGGGCGCCTTCCTCGCCGCCACCCCCAGCTGTTTCACCCGAGCACGTGACTGCTAGGGTGGACTCGTCCGAGGAGGAGGCTACACGGACTCCGGTCCACGAGCCTCCGGTCCACGGGTCTTGGGCCCACGAGCCTCGGGTCGACTGGCCTTCGGCCCACGAGAGTTCGGCCCACGAGACCCCGGAGGAGCACACGTCCGGATGGGGTACCTGGCCGGATCAGCCCGAGGAGCCGAGTGGCCATGCTGATGATGGCGGGGAGCCGACTGATCTTGAGGAGGAGGGTGGCACCGTCTACCAGCGTGGTGCTACACGGCTCCCGTCCGTGCCGGCGACCCGCGAGCAGAGGTGGTTGATCTTCCCTGATGGGGAGAGGTACGTAAGTGCATTTAAAATTTTTGTACCTTCTGCATTCACGTTTCTTCAAATAACTAATGCGTTGGCCTTGTCATGCTGCAGGGGTTGGGACCACCATCATAGTGTCCGCCGGCCCAACTCCGTCCTTGGAGTTCTTTGCCGGGAAAACTTCCCGGGGTTTGTCACGTTGCCTGGTGAGGGTCGGCTTCCAGAGCTTGGGTTGAGCTGGGAGCACTACGTGGCTGCCCCGGCCCCGCCGGATGTCATTATCGACGGTGTCGTGTGCGACACGAGGGCAGACATGGTGATCAGGACGTTCTGGGTAATTTCTCCTTTACACATTTCAAAATCTTCAACTAGCTAGTTATTAATTGTACTAATCAATATTGTCTCATTTGATTGCAGACATTCTACAGGTGTGAGGAGGGATACGAGGAGGACTGCGCAAATGTTATCGAGAACGTCTGCAAGCGCCTACTCCAGAACTTACGGCACGAGGCTCGGGTGCAGGCTGTTCGAGACTACTACGCCTTGCGTGGTATCAAGAAGACCAAGCCGGCGTGCCGCGATAAGTTCCTGAGTAAGGAGCAGTACATGAAGGTAATTCTTAAGGCCTTCTACTTAAGTTCCTTCATTTAGTAATTCTTAGCCGTAGCGCTCAAGTTTCTATTTTGCTAACTTAGGCGCCTCCGAGATGGTGTGCGGATCGGATGGATTGTTGGGAGGTGTTGGTCGATGAGTGGTGCTCACAAGAATGGCTAGCCCTCCACAACCAGGCCAAGGACAAACGTGCCCAAATGGAAGGTGTGCCACACCATCAAGGCAGCTCCAACTTATATCAGTTCGGGCGCAACTGGGTATGTGGTTTGCTTCATGATTCATGCAATTCATTCATCATGCTAGCTTGAGCCCTTTAATTACTAACTTTCATTGCTTCTCTCTTTCAGGCACGCCACAATAAGGCGGATAAGGTGCCAGAGGTGTACGACCTGTATGCCATGGCCCACACTGGCTCTTACAAGAAAGTCAAGGCTTTCTCTCAGTCTGACCTCGATGATGCAAACAACTTCACCAACATCTCCTCCCACAACAAGCTCGTGAGATATAGAGATGAGGGGAAGGCGAGGAAAGGGGAGGACTTTAACCCGAGCCAGGGTCCCATTGATCCAGAGCTGGTGATGATATCTGGTGGCGGGAGGTCCCATAGCTCCATAGCCATTGGAGATGGACTTATCCGTTGTCCTAGCACTCTCCCGGAGATCAAGGCGCGCCAGTCGAGCTCCGCTCCTGAGATAAGGCCTCGTGAACGGCCAGTGCAACTCGCCATCAAGGTTAGTGATACGTACTCAGTTATCTGTCTCCATTACATTGTGTGCGCTTCCATCAATGATTACAAATGGTCATGTGAGTGGTGTTGCAGGCTGCTATACAGACTAAGAGAAATAGAACGGAGAAACTTCTGGCGGAGGCGGCGGAGAGGCAGCGGGAGATGGAGGAGAGGACGAGAAAGATGATGGAGGAGGAGAGGGCACGGAATGACATGCAGGCAAGGGCCATGTACGAGCTCCTTGTGGTAAGTTTCTTCTGCAGATTACTTGCTAGTCTTAACATTTGAGTCTCATTACTAACTAGTATGACTCTGTTCTGAAAACCAAATGTGCAGTCTGTGTGCGAGAAGTCCGGTCAGCCCGCTCCGCCGATGCCAGTGATTGCTCCTGGGAGCACGGTGAGTTTAGTTTGAATGGACATTAGTTGGTAGTCTCAACATTTGAGTGTCGTAATGCTAATGAGACATTGAAAATGATCTTTGTTGCAGCTTAACTCCAGAAACGCATCGCACGATCCTTCTCCAGGTAGCGGCACTAGCCACCCCGGTCCTACACCTCCCTGATCACGGTAAGTTTCTCTAGTGTTTTGCTTAACAAATGCATAAAGACCTAGACTTAGCTTTATTTCCTCCAATATGCTTACCATAATGACCTAGAGTTAGCTTATTTTCCTCCAAAATGACCCATTTTACCTAGGTTAGCTTATAAATGATGCAGTTCATCCAAGTTAGCTCAAAAATGACCCATTTCACCTAGATTAGCTCCTAAATGATCCATTTTACCTACGTTACCTTTAAAATGGCCCATTTCACCTACGTTAACTCCAAAATGACCCATCTTACCTAGGTTATCTCATAAACGATCCATTTCAACTAATTTAGCTCATAAACGATCCATTTGACCTAAGTGAGCAAAAAAACGATCCATTTCACCTAAATTAGCTCTTAAATGATCCATTTCACCTAAGTTAGCTAAAAAACGATCCATTTCAACTAAATTAGCTAAAAAATGATCCATTTCAACAAAGTTAGCTCATAAACGATCCATTTCAACTAAGTTAGCTCAAAAACGATCCTTTTGACCTAAGTGAGCTAAAAAACGACCCATTTTGCCATTTTGCAGATTTCATTATGTGCTGGATGGAGTGCTTGTTCTACTCTTCTTCTTCTTGTCTTCTCATTCTAGTCACCTTAGCTATGGAGTGCTACTTTATGTATGGATGGAACTTCTTTATGTATGAAATGATGGATGGAACTTGTTTATGTATGAAATGATGGATGGACCTTGTTTGTGTATGAAATGATGTATGAACTTGTTTATGTGATGAATGCCTGTGAAATATATCTATATGTCATATATATTTTCTGTGCAAATTGTGGGATTTAACAAAAAACAGAAAAAACAGACAATATGCAGGCTCTTTGCCGTCTGCCACCGATGGCAAAGAGCTCTTTGCCGTCCGCCGCAGACGGCAAAGAAGCCACGTGGCAGCCAACTGTGCTTCCTGGGAGCTGACCCATTTGGTCAGTTTGCCTACAGTGGCAGACGGCAAAGAACCTGGCATCTAGTGACGTGTAGATGACATCATAAGGCGGACGGCAAAGACCAAAGGCTCTTTGCCGTCTGCGGCGGACGGCAAAGGTCTGCCGTTAGCCACTTAACGGACTGACAGCGCAAATATTGCCGTCCGCCCTCTTTGCCGTCCGCCGCAGACGGCAAAGAGCCTTTGCCGTCCGCCGCCAGGAAGCAGACGGCAAAGAAGCTGTTTACCGTAGCCTTCTTTGCCGGAGCCTTTTGCCGTCCGCGGCTGACTTTTGCCGTCCGCGGCTGACGGCAAAGGTCTTTGCCGTCCGCCTTTCGAGCCTTTGCCGTCCGCCATGGCAGACGGCAAAGTAGCTGTTTCCTGTAGTGCAAGCGTGAGTAGGATATAGTTCACCATGAACATAAACATCGTGGAGTCTATGTTGATTTTGTTTCAACTACATGCGTGAACATGTGCCAAGTCAAGCCACTTGAATCATTCAAAGGAGGATACCACCCTATCATACCACATCACAACTATTTTATTAGCATGTTGGCACGCAAGGTAAACTATTATAAACTCCTAGCTAATTAAGCATGGCATAAGCAACTATAATCTCTAATTGTCATTGCAAACATGTTTATTCATAATAGGATGAATCAGGAATGATGAACTAATCATATTTACAAAAACAAGAGAGGTCGAGTTGATACTAGCTTATCTCATCTCAATCAGTCCATCATATATCGTCATTATTGCCTTTCACTTGCACGAACGAACGATGTGTATAAGAATAATAGTGCACGTGCATTGGACTAAGCTGGAATCTGCGAGCATTTAATACAAAGGAGAAGACAAGGTAATATGGGCTCTTGGTTAAATCAACAATAATGCGTATGAGAGCCACTTCAACATTTTAATCGTGGTCTTCTCCTCTCGACCCCCAAAGAAAAGAAATAAAAATAAAACTATTTACACGGGAAAGCTCCCAACAAGCAAAAGAAGAACGAGAAATCTTTTTGGGTTTTCTTTCAATTATTACTACTACAGGCATGGAAAGTAAACTAGCTAAAAGCTACAACTAATTTTTTGTTTTTCTTAAGGTTATTCAAACACACAAGAAGAAAGCGAGAAAAAGAAAATAAACTAGGATGGAAAGTACAATGAAAAAGTATGAGCACCGACAACTAGAATGAGTGTGTGAACATGAATGTAATGTCGGTGAGAAATACGTACTCCCCCAAGCTTAGGCTTTTGGCCTAAGTTGGTTTATGGCCACGGCTAGCCTAGCGGATATCCAAAATTGTAGCTGGGTCGTACTAAGAAGCAGTAGCTATTGCATCGTGGGCTGCAGCTTGGAGGCGACCTGCCTCAGTCCTCCTCTTATACTCGTTCGCCTCCTCCCTGGTTATGATATATCTCCCTTTTACCTGAAAGTCAAAGAAAGTAGTAGCAAGGAGAGCAACATGGAAAATGCGGCGCCTGTCAAACATTAGTCGGTACTGGAGAGGTTGTTCATTCCTCTCAATAAACTGATGGCCAACCATAGCCTCATAACCTAGATAAGTGGGAGGCAATTCCATATAATTTTCATGTATGGGTATCTCAAGAAAATTAGCCACACGGGTTGCATAAATTCCACCAAACAAGTCTCCACTTAAATCATTATTATGCAACCTTCGTGCAACAATGGCCCCCAAGTTATATTGTTTGTCTCCTAAAACAACACTCTTGAGAACACTAAGATCTGGAACACATATGTGGCATGCCTCATCCTTACCATTTATGCATCTACCTATAAAGAGAGAAAAATAATGTAGCAGGAAAATGAATGCTCCCTATGATGATACTAGATTCCCCCACGGTGATACTAGCAAGAAAATCCCTAAACTCAGATTTGCGAGGTTCACTAGCACTATCCCACTACGGAAGTTTACAAGCAGTGTTAAAATCCTCTAAGTCCATAGTATAAGAGTTACCATAGAGGTCAAATAGGACAGTGTGAGAACGTGAAGATGAAAATTTGAACCTTCTCACAAAGGAATCACTTAGGTAATAATACTGAGGGCATGAAGCCCTCGAGTTCAGCATTACGCACATATGCATCAAATTCCTCCTTAATTCCTGCTCGAACCATGAAATCTTCTGACGACCATTCACAAGGCCGCACTTGAGCTTCTCTTGGTGGTTCATGGTCCGGCTCACGTATTGCGTGCCTGGGTCCTTGCTTCCTTGAAGAACCCCCTTGGTACATTTTCCTAAACATGTTTCTTCCTTTGAAAAATTTCTAAATTTTTTAGTAACTTAAAATAAAAGTGAACCAAACTCAACAAAATTGATAGCAACTACTCCCACAAGTGCCTAGAGACTATATCATGCATTAGAACTACTTGGGACCAAATAAATTTGACATGCAAGCTCAAGAACAGGGTCACCTAAGCAGCAAAAATTTGCAATAAACTTAAGCACTAGAACAAAATCTAATTGGACCATTGGAGGAGTCACATACCGAAGAACAATCCCCCAAAGCAGTTTTGTGAGTGGAGCTTTGAGCAAGGAGATAGAAAATGGCAGCAAGATGAGCTAGAACTCGTGCTTGAGCTGGTTGGTTTTTTTGGGAGGAAAAAGGAGTGTGTGGGTGCAGGAATAAGTGGAGGGGGGCCACCAGGGGCCCACGAGGCAGGGGCGCGCCGAGGGAGTGTGGGCGCGCCCTGGACCCTTGTGGCCAGGTGCTTGCTCCCCTGATGTGTTCTCGGTGCCAAGTATTCTTAAATATTCTAGAAAAATTATATTTCAATTTCAGGGCATTTGGAGAACTTTTATTTTCGGGGTATTTTTTAGGGATATTTAAATTAGTGCCCCTGGTTCCTTAGTTGTGCTCACTTTTCCCCACGCTCCAAACGTTTGCTCACTTTTCCCCTCTTCCTTAGCTAAAACTCTCACAAATGCTCATAGCGGGCGTTTGCCGTCTTGACCGTCCATTAACCGTTAATTGCTGACGAGTGGGGCCGAGTCTTCGTCTGACTGTTGCTTGCTGACGGGTGGGACCGCAAGGAGACACGTATTGGGCAGCTTGTCTGAATCTGAAACAGATCTAGACAGGCCGCACTGCACCGCGCCGCCCCGCCCCCTCCACCGGTGTCGTGCCGCGTCCACCGCAGTTGTTTCCTCCACCCTATGCCCCATTCCGTTCGTCGGTGACGCCGCGTCTCCGCCAGATATAGCCCACCTCCCCATCTGGGATTACATAGCGATGTTGAGTGAGGACGCCCGGAATGCAGTCGACCGTGGAGAGGATTGGGTCGAATCCGCGGCAGATAATTCATGGATTAAACCTGGATAAGCATTGTTTCCTCTCGAATTAACGTTCTAAGTTGTATTGTAGGCCGTATTTGACTTCTGTTTGCTTGAATCATTCGAATTTGTGCTCGATTTTACCCGGCTAACTGAAGCCTTTGTTTCCTTCCCCCAACAAAATAGGATTGATCCTGCGCTGGCTTTCCGGCTGACGATTAGAATGGAAACTAGTGTGTTGTGTGGTACTAAACCTTTGATTTCATCATTTTTCTATCCCAAAGTGGTAGAAACCAGCATATCTTTCAAAGATTTGCGAGCTGAGCTCCGAAACACCTATCCCTGGAGTGATGCCGATGCTGTTGAACTGAATTACTTCAGCAGTGACGAGCAAAGATTTCTCCCACCAACTTGCGACGATCATATGCCGTTGCTTTTTGCTGGGATTGCTGGCTGCCGATTCGGTAAAGTCCAAATCGATGTGCTTCAGCCACGCGCAGAACGGGCGAATTGGAAGGGAGTTCAGACATCATCTGTCTGTGCTATTAGCTAGCACCCCGGCACTCCTTGTAGGTCGACACCAAGTAAAGCAAGTGGTTCATGGAGCCACAACATGCCTGCTGCCAATTCTGGTTCTGATTCAGCTGCTACTTCTCGTGTACCTTCTGCAGTTGGTGTAGAAGAAGATGCAGAACCTGATGAGGCAGTGCCTACAAATGATGGTGAAGACGAGATGACGTTTCCTGAACTGGTCGATGTATCCAGTCAGCAAGCAGTGGATGACGAATATATGGAGGAGCCCATCAGCCAAGCTAGGTTTGATGACACTGACGATGAAGAGAAGGTGGAGAACATGGACAGCTTAATCTAGGATGAATACGATGGTGATGACATGCCAACAATTGAGTGGAACAGGGAAAAACCTGAGCTTAGTGTAGGTACCATTTTCCAATCAATGGTGGACTGTCGGAATGCAGTGACAACATGGTGCATTATATCTAAAAACACCTATAAGATTAAAAGGAGTGAGCCAGCAAGTTTCACAGTTTTTTGTCCATATCCTAGGTGTAGGTGGAAGTTGCATGCATCTCGTATGAGAAAGAGCAAATATATTCAGGTAATCAAAGTTCTGTTAGTAATTTAGTTTCAGATCGTTGAGTAAGGTTTCTTAACTATTTTTTACCCTTTTATTTTGTTTCAGATAAAGAAAAACCCACACAAGCACACCTGTCCACCTGGAGGGGGAGGGGGGAAGGCCAAAACCAAGCTAGCAAAAACTAGGTGGGTGGCAGATGCTATATTGGATTGGCTGAGAGAAGAACCAGGACTTGGTCCAACAGCACTCCATGGGAAGCTTTTTGAGAAGTACAAGATAGAAATTCCTTACATGAGAATTTTCAATGCTAGGGAAAAGGCTCTTGACAGAATTAATGGTCAATGGAATGACAGTTTTCAGCTGCTTTACACTTTCAAAGCTGAAGTGGAGATGGCAAGTCCAGGGAGTGTTGTAGAGATTGACAAGCATACAGTTCCATTCAAAATAAAAGGGAAGTCATTTCAGAAGGAGTGCTTCAGAAGGGCTTTTGTTTGTTTCAAGGCTTGCTGGCAGGGGTTTCTAGATGGTTTCTGGCCCTATTTGGCTGTGGATGCTACACATTTGACTGGAAGATGGAGAGGACAGCTAGTAGCAGCTTCTGCAGTTGATGGACACAACTGGCTATTCCCAGTTGCATTTGGTGTGGTGGAGGCAGAGTCTGAGGAAAGTTGGGTCTGGTTTCTGCAGCAGTTGCGCAACATTATAGGCACACCCCTAGGTTTAGCTATACACACAGATGCTTGCAAGGGTTTAGAGAGTGCAGTGGAAATTGTATTCCCTGGAGTGGAGCAGAGGGAATGTATGCGACACCTAGTGCATAATTTCAAAACGAAGTTCAAAGGTAAAGTTTATGATGAGAACTTATGGCCAGCATCATACACATGCAGCAAAAGGAAGCATGAACACCATTTGAGAGTGTTGTATGCTCAAAATCCTCTTGTGAAGGAGTACATGGATGCACATCATGGCAAGGTGTGGTCAAGAAGCAAATTCAACGAAATCTGCAAAGTAGATTATGTGAACAGTAACCTTGCTGAATGCTTCAAGTCAGTGAAAGGGCTCTTGTTGTGGCAAGCATTTGACAAGATGAGGCAAATGATCATGATAAAGATGGCTCTTCACAAAAGAATTGCAGAAACACAATATGTTGGTCATCAAATGCTACCATCACTGATTAAGGCATTGCACTTGAAGGCAAGAGGAGTGAAGATGAAATGAATTCGATTTGGTACATATGAGGGAGAGGTTACCTATACTGACACTAAAAATAGGGTATGGAGGTATCCTGTGAACCTAAGTACTAGAGAATGTACTTGTAGGCAATGGCAGATCCGTGGGAAGCCATGCATACATGCCCTACATCTGATGACCGTTATCGGGGGTGCAGATGGTGAAGTTGATCAATATTGCTCTGAGTATTTCTCTGTTGCCAAATTTATGGCTGCTTATGCTGACAATGTGTCTGCACTATTGGGGAAAGATCAATGGAACATAGTAGATCCAGGGTTCAAACTCCACGCTCCTGCCATTACTAGACCACCAGGAAGACCAAGGAACCAGAGGATTAGAGCAGCTGAGGAGGGTCGTCTACCAAAGAAGTGTGCTTGCAAAAAATGTGGAGTTCTGGGGCATATTGCTAGGCTTTGTACCAATGCAGTGGATGCATCATTTGGAGAGGAGGAAAGATGGACAGCAGCCAATGCTGAGGAGAATGCAGCAGCAATGGAGACTGAAGATGCAGTGGAGAATGCAGCAGCAAATGAAGAAGTGGAGAATGCAGCAGCAAATGAAGCATCTTGGTATGTGTTTGCATTTGTAGAATGCAGCTACCATTTATTTTGCATTTGTTCTCTTTTTTGCCTACGGCTTATAATTTTATTTACCAGCTCTAGGGAGAAAAGGCCAAGAGATGAAGAAGCAGAAGATTTTGAAACCATGGCCTTTGATGATTACTGAACCCATAGATGACCGTCAAATGGTCGTCAAGTGCTCGGCGAGTGGAACTACTCCATCAGCACCTCCACGGGGAAAACCCCAAGTAAAGCCCAAGATCAAAAGGAACAAGAGTCAGAAAGAAAAGAGCGTCTCAACTAGGGAAACCAGGAGCAAGACGGTGAAGCCAGCTGCAAACACAAGGAGCAAGTCGAAAATTTGAATTAAGTTGTTGGGAAATGTTTGTGTTGTCAATTTGAGGGCGAGCCGATCGCTTAAAACTTGGTAGATTTGTATTAAGATGTTGGAATCTTAAAACTTGGTAGATTTGAGCTACTGTGAAAACTTATCAGTTGTAATAATGTTGCTTCTACTTTGGTTTCTTATTTGAGTCAGAATTCAAATTTCCATCAAAATTTGAATTTAAATCAATATTTCAATTTGGGCAAAAATTTGGATTCGAGCCAAAGTTGAAGTTGAACATTGGAGGTTCATTGCTCTGTGCGGTGTATTTGATCGAGCATTTGAAGTCCAATGTTCGTAGGTGAACAGTCCGAATGAGAAATGTGCTAGAAACGAGCTCGAAAGCTAGGGTAAACAGCCCTATTAGAAATCAAGTTTTTTTTGACCTTGCCTAAATGAGGCATATATATTTTTATTAACACTTGTTCCATATATATAGGGTAAAAACAAAGTCTCACTATTTATTGATTAATATTCACATTACTACATTTTTTTGAAAAAATATGCTTTTAATTCTAAACCGTCAAATAACATGTTTTGGATATGAAAATGAAAAAGTAAGTTCAGATCCTTCTTATTCACTCCAAAATGAAGCTATGGAGATTTTTCTGATTTTTTTTGAATTATTTTGATTTTTTATAAACCCTAAACCCTATCTCCCTATTCTACGAACTCTGAACATGTTCACAGGTGACCTACACCAAGTTTATATTTTTTCTCATAACCTTGTCATATATGACGGCTATGTGCCCAAGAATTACAACATTTTGATTTTTTTTTTAATTTTTTAAAGACATTTGAACTTGATTTCGACAGATCACTTCAAAAAATGATTTTTCAAAAACAAACGCCCCTATACCGAGTTTATATATTTTTATGGTAACTAGGTCTCATAAACGGACGAACTACGTTTGTTTTATATTTTTGCAATTTTTTCTAATTTCGTTATGGCCATTTGAAATCTGGTCAAACCCTAATAACCCCGTTGACTCGCTCATAACCCCGCAGAAATGCTCCAAAACCTAGTGTCGAACGTCCGCCGTCGGATCCTACCAAGCGCCAAACACCACCCGTCAGATGTGGGGCAGGCATGCGCGATCCGCGTGATGCATGCTGATTGGCTACTGCACTGTCCTTCTCGGGTTTTTACAATCTACCCCACTTTACATATGAAATTGTATTCTTCGTAGAAGACCACCACATGTCAGTGTTAAGAGTTGGTTCAAGTATTCAAACTACAAAATACAATGTGGCAAATCATCAATATAGCTTCCCCTTCTCCTCTTCTCCATCTGACAGACAAAGGCATCGAGCAGATCGAGCAATTCCTCTGTTTCTTTCCCCATCTTCTCGTTCTTCTTGCTCTTGAGCAATTCCTCTGGTTCTTCCTCTCGGGCGATATGTCGACCTCCTCGTCAGCCCCCTGTTCCACGTGGCCGGTGTATGGTCCAGTGCCGATGACTCGATGCACTGACTGCCCACGGACTGCGCCACTGAAGCGGTTGACTTCGAAGGAGGAGAAGAATGGGAACTTTGGGCGTGAGTTCGTCAAATGCGAGAGCAAGCCGGAGGGGCAGGTTAGATCTGAGTTTTTCTCGCATCCTTTATCTCTAATTTCTCAAAAAATCTGTCAGATTTGGATTTAGGTTACATGATTTCGTTTTCAGATTGTGAAGAAACGCCACCATTTCGAGTGGATGGATGATTACATCCAGAGGCTTCAAGGGTTGGGCTTGCTGGATTCGAGGGGGACTGCAATCCGCGAGTTCAATCTGCCCCATGATAGTGCCGCTCCGGCAGCAGCAGCACGTCCGGAATACCCGACGGTGGTAGATGTCGAACGGAAGACGGAATTGAAGAAGATGAACAAGAACTTCAAGCAGCTAATTGAGTTGAAGAAGCAATCCAATCTGATAGCTTTGGGAATACTTGCTCTAGGAATTTTTTACTTGATGGCCATCTCTCGTTAGAGATGTTTGTCTACTGTTGTTGCCACTGTTTAGCAATCCAAGTCTGTTTATCTCAAATGCAACTCTGTTTAGTGCCACTATCGATCTCTGAATGTATGCAGTTTACTGTTAAGTTTTGACACTTTAAGTTTCGGCAGAAGACAACTACCAGTTCAGTGATAGGATTATTTTGTTAGCTAATAACCTCGAGTGTTGGATTATACCCTAGTTCGTCAGATGACAGTAAGCAGTACTTGAGCAGCACAAGGGATATACATCAAGTTCATCTCTTCTCTCTCGCACTTGCCAAACTTTTGTCCTCGAGTTCGTCAGTTCTGCTAGAAAAAAAACCTGGTTCGCGGGCCCAAAGAGAATCAAGCTGCAATAGGCCCACAAAGGATAAATGAGGCTCAGAAACAAGCGATGTTTCGTTTTTTGTTTAGGAACGATTGCTTTGATCTTTTTTGTTTCTGGTTGCTTTTTTCATTAATTTGATTGCCCAATCTCTTCTATCTCATTGAGGAATTTTTTGGCTTTCCTTTATGGGTCCCTTCATTTTTTAGAATCAAAGTATTTGCAAACTGCAGTATTATTATGCCTAGCGAACCAATACTTCATGATTGGAAAAAGAGGTCCAACCCTCTTTTTTATATACTTCAAACATAGTGTAGTTTTCTACATATTAAAGTAAATAAAACTACACTTTTGACTAAATCCAAACATCTCAATGTATTTGATACTTCAATATTTCTGAAAACCAAAGTATTCTTGGAATACCTAAAAAATACAGAGCTCTCAAACCAAAGTCGTGTACAAATGTACAATATGTTCTTATTTTTAGAAGACATCTATAAACACATCATTTTTAGTTAGTTTGGTTAGTTTTTCCCACGCCAATTAGCCGTTTCTAAACTTGGGGCAAACAAAATACAAACATAACAAAGCATTAATATAACACACATAACTTAACTTAGATAGGGTTCCTAGCGCAACATAAGTTCTTACATATAACACGACACCGATAGATAATAATAATTAACCTTACATAGATAGGGTAGCTAGCTCGGGCAACACACACACCAGACTCACACTACTTAGTAGATTGGGTAGCTAGGGAAACACCGCCATGTCTTCACCGTCGTCTTCACCTTAACCGCCGGCTTCACCATATTCTTCGCCGCTGGCTTCAGTACAGCTCCTCCTCAAGGCTGTTGTCGCCGAGGTAGTACGGGAGGCTGTGCATGCGGTTGCGAGCGGGGAAGACGCTCTCGAAGTCGGTGAAGATGTTATAGGTGGTGAATGCGATGAACTCGCACCCACACCAATACACCTTGCCAAGCAGGTAGTAGGCATCGAACCTGTTGGTGAAGTGGACGACGAGCCCTACCACCGGAGCGTTGGCGTGGGGACGCTGCTCCACGAGGTTGAACATGGGCGGCGAGCCCGCTGGGAGGTGGTGGAAGCCCGCACGGAGGAACCCCCGTGCAAGCTCAGTGCTACCCCTCCAGCGTGAGAACGCCCACACGCGGAGCGATGCCTCGACGACGACGTTGGGGGGTTACCGCTGTTCCAGCACGGTGGGCGGCTCTTGGAACGTCGGCCCATTGTACTGCATCTTGCTCGCTTCGCTGAGTGGAACGGCTTTGGCTTTTGGGGGCAGAAGAGAAGTGGGAGGCGCAGATGGATCTGTAGAAGAAGAGGCAATGAAGGGCAGTTTAAATAGCCGGGGGAGACGAAGTGGGTACACGCGCAAACGACGTAGATCGTGACTCAGTGCATGCGTGAACCGATGCGATCATCAATGTGTGAACGTGAATCCATGCGAGCGTGCTTTGCGTGCTCTGCGTTGGTGGCTGCCTGCCTCCCCCTTCTGCGTGCTCTGCGTTGGCGGCTGCCTGCCTCCCACAACTGAATCGAGCGGCAGCCGTGCGGCGTGAACCGATGCCTCGACATATGGACGCGAGCGTGCGTGCAGCCTGCCCCTTCTTCCACCGGCAACGTATGCCTGCGACGCGTGAAACGACGCTGTGGAGCGACTGAATCCACCGGCAACCGTGCGGCACAGATCAATGCGTGCGTGCCGGCGTGCATGCATGCGATTAGGTCTAGGTCACTAGATGCGTGCGTGGCGGTGTTCGCATGCCTAGCAGGCTACATCCATCGATAGCAGGCTTTTTTAATTTATTACCAACAAACTAACGGGCCCGTCCTATGAACACAAACACGGCCAACCAGCGAAGCCACAGCCACAGTCAACAGAGTCCAACGTGGCCCCACAAGTCAGTTAACGGCCAAGACGGCAAACGTCTGTTATGAACATTTGTGAGAGTTTCGGCTAAGGGAGTGGGGAAAGTGAGCAAAAGTTTGAAGCGTGGGGAAAACTGAGCACAACTAAGGAATTGGGGGCACAGATGGAATAAGCCCTATTTTTTATTGCAGGATAATTCAGAAAATTGACAGAAAATACTATTTTTGCTTTATTTCAACTAAATAACAGAAGGTAAAAGGAGGGTACAGAGAGTTGTGCTTTCTAACTTCATCCATCTCATGCTCATCAAAAGGAATCCACTAACAAGGTTGATCAAGTCTTGTTAACAAACTCAGTCCGAATTGCATGAAACCAGAGAATTTTCGAATAGCACTAGGTTACCTCAACGGGGATACGTACATCCCCAACAATAAGAATATCATATTTCTTCTTGACAGTAGGAAGAGGAAATTCAAAACCTCCAATAATAATTGATGGAATTTTTCCAATAGAGTTGATACTGTGGACTTGAGGTTGTTTCCTTGGAAAGTGTACCGTATGCTCATTACTATTAACATGAGAAGTGACATTGCCCTTGTTGCGATCAATAACAGCCCCTGTAGTATTCAAAAAGGGTCTACCAAGGATAATTGACATACTATCGTCCTCGGGAATATCAAGAACAACAAAGTCCGTTAAAATAGTAACGTTTGCAACCACAACAGGCACATCCTCACAAATACCGACAGGTATAACAGTTGATTTATCAGCCATTTGCAAAGATATTTCAGTAGGTGTCAACTTATTCAAATCAAGTCTACGATATAACGAGAGAGGCATAACACTAACACCGGCTCCAAGATCACATAAAGAAGTTCTAACATAGTTTCTTTCAATGGAGCATGGTATAGTTGGTACCCCTGGATCTCCAAGTTTCTTTGGTATTCCACCCTTAAAGTTGTAATTAGCAAGCATGTTGGAAATTTCAGCTTCCGGTATCTTTCTTTTATTTGTAACAATATCTTTCATATACTTAGCATAAGGATTCATTTTAAGCATATCAGTCAAACGCATACGCAAAAAGATAGGTCTAATCATTTCAGCAAAGCGCTCAAAATCCTCATCCTCCTTTTTCTTGGATGGTTTTGGAGGAAAAGGCATGGGTTTCTGAACCCATGGTTCTCTTTCTTTACCATGCTTCCAAGCAACAAAGTCTCTCTTATCATAATGTTGATTCTTTGATTGTGGGTTATCAAGATCAACAGCAGGTTCAATCTCTACATCGTTGTTACTGCTAGGTTGAGCATCAACATGAACATCATCATTAACATTATCACTAGGTTCATGTTCATTACCAGATTGTGTTTCAGCATCAGAATAGAAATATCATTGGGATCCTCAAGTGTGTCAACAACAGGTTCCCTAGATGCATGCAAAGTCCTATCATTTTTATTTTTCTTCTTTTTAGAAGGACTAGGTGCATCTACATTAGTTCTCTGAGAATCTTCCTCAATTCTCTTAGGGTGGCCCTCAGGATACAAAGGTTCCTGAGTCATTTTACCTCCTCTAGTCATAACTCTAACACCATTATCATTCTTCTTACTATTTAGTTCACTAAGCAAATCATTTTGACCTTTAAACACTTGTTCGACTTGAGTGGTAACCATAGAAGCATGTTTACTAATGAGTTTAAGTTCACCTTTAACTCTAGACATATAATCACTCAAGTGTTCGATCATATAAGCATTGCGTTTTAATTGTCTGAAGTCTTCTTGCTTAACCATAAAATTATCAAACTCATCTAAGCATTGGCTAGCAAACTTAGTAGGCGGGATTTCAGCTTTATCATATCTATAGAGAGAATTTACCTTTACTACCTGTGTCGGGTTATCAAGATCATGTATTTCTTCAACAGGCGGCAAATTAAGACCATGTATTTCTTCAATAGGAGGTAAATTCTTAACATCTTCAGCTTTAATACCTTTTTCTTTCATAGATTTCTTTGCCTCTTGCATATCTTCAGGACTGAGAACTAGAATACCCCTTTTCTTTGGAGTTGGCTTAGGAGTTGGTTCAGGAAGTGTCCAATAGTTTTCATTAGTCAACATATTATTCAATAGCAATTCAGCTTGATCAACAGTTCTTTCCCTGAAAACACAACCAGCACAACTATCCAGGTGGTCTCTGGAAGCATCGGTTAGTCCATTATAAAAGATATCAAATATTTCATTTTTCTTGAGAGAATGATCAGGCAAAGCTTGAAGTAATTGGAGAAGCCGCCTCCAAGCTTGTGGGAGACTCTCTTCTTCAATTTCCACAAAATTATATATTTCCCTTAAAGCAGCTTGTTTCTTATGAGCGGGGAAATATTTAGCAGAGAAGTAATAAATCATATCCTGGGGACTACGCTCACAACCAGGATCAAGAGAATTAAACCATGTCTTAGCATCACCCTTTAATGAGAACAGAAATAATTTAAGGATATAGTAGTAACGAGTTTTCTCATCATTAGTGAACAGGGTGGCTATATCATTTAATTTAGTAAGATGTGCCACAACAGTTTCAGATTCATAGCCAAAGAAAGGATCAGATTCAACCAAAGTAATTATCTCAGGATCAACAGAGAAATCATAACCCTTATCAGTAACAAAGATAGGTGAAGTAGGCAAAGCAGGGTCATATTTCATTCTAGCATTCAAAGACTTTTCTTTCTGCTTAGCTAATAATTTCTTAAGATCATTCCTATCATTGCAAGCAAGAAAGTCTCTAGCAGTTTCTTCATCCATAACATAACCCTCAGGCACCACAGGCAATTCATATCTAGGGGCATCAATATTATAGGTTTCAATAATTTCATTCTCTCTAGCCCTAGCAAGTTGTTCATCAAGATATTCACCTAGTGGCACAGTATTATCAAGCATAGAAGTAGTTTCATCATAAGTATCATGCATAGCAGAAGTGGCATCATCAATAACATGCGATATATCAGAATTAATAGCAGAAGCAGGTTTAGGTGTCGCAAGCTTACTCAAAACGGAAGATGAATCAAGTGCAGAGCTAGATAACAGTTCCTTACCTCCCCTCGTAGTTGAGGGATAAATTTTGGTTTTCTCGTCTTTCAAGTTCCTCATAGTGACCAGCAGATATAAATCCTAGGTGACTCAAAGAATCGAGCTATGCTCCCCGGCAACAGCGCCGGAAAATAGTCTTGATAACCCACAAGTATAGGGGATCGCAATAGTTTTCGAGGGTAGAGTATTCAACCCAAATTTATTGATTCGACACAAGGGGAGCCAAAGAATATTCTCAAGTATTAGCAGCTGAGTTGTCAATTCAACCACACCTGGATAACTTAATATCTGCAGAAAAGTGTTTAGTAGCAAAGTAGTATGGAAGTAATGGTAACGGTGGTAAAGGTAACAGTAGCAGTTTTGTAGTGATTGTAACAGTGGCAACAGTAAAGTAACTAAGCGAAGATAAATATGTGAAAAGCTCGTAGGCATTGGATCGGTATTGGATAATTATGTCGGATGCGATTATTCATGCAACATTTATAACATAGGGTGACACAGAACTAGCTCCAATTCATCTGTGACGCCCCCGATTCAATCGTACACTAATCATACACGCAAACGTGTACGATCAAGATCAGGGACTCACGGGAAGATATCACAACACAACTCTAAAAATAAAATAAGTCATACAAGCATCATAAAAGAAGCCAGGGGCCTCGAGGGCTCGAATACAAGTGCTCGATCATAGACGAGTCAGCGGAAGCAACAAAATCTAAGTACAGACATAAGTTAAACAAGGTGCCATAAGATGGCTAGCACAAACTGGGATACATATCGAAAGAGGCGCAGGCCTCCTGCCTGGGATCCTCCTAAACTACTCCTGGTCGTCGTCAGCGGCCTGCACATAGTAGTAGGCACCTCCGGTGTAGTAGGAGTCGTCGTCGACGGTGGCGACTGGCTCCTGGGCTCCAGCATCTGGTTGCGACAACCAGGAAGAAAGGAAAGGGGGAAAAGGGGGAGAAAAGCAACCGTGAGTACTCATCCAAAGTACTCGCAAGCAAGGATCTACACTACTTATGCATGGGTATCTGTGTAAAGGAGCAATATCGGTGGACTGAACTGCAGAATGCCAGAATAAGAGGGGGATAGCTAATCCTATCGAAGACTACACTTCTGGCAGCCTCCATCTTGCAGCATGTAGAAGAGAGTAGATGGTAAGTTCACCAAGTATCAGCGCATAGCATAAATCCTACCCGGCGATCCTCCCTTCGTCGCCCTGTGTGAGAGCAATCATCGGGTTATATCTGGCACTTGGAAGGGTGTGTTTTATTAAGTATCCTGTTCTACTTGTCATAAGGTCAAGGTACAACTCCGGGTCGCCTGTTACCGTGGACACGGCTATTCAAATAGATCAACTTCCCTGCAGGGGTGCACCACATTACCCGACACGCTTGATCCCCTTTGGCCGGACACACTTTCCTGGGTCATGCCCGGCCTCGGAAGATCAACACGTCGCAGCCCCACCTTGGCACAACAGAGAGGTCAGCCCGCCGGTCTAAATCCTATGCGCGCAGGGGTCTGGGCCCATCGCCCATTGCACACCTGCACGTTGCGTATGCGGCCGGTGAGCAGAACTAGCAACCTCCATTACAAAGGAAGTTGCGTTACGCGGTCCAACCCAGCGCGCGCCGCTCAATCGCTGACGTCACGAAGGCTTCGGCTGATACCACAACGCCAGTTGCCCATATCTTGTCCCACGTGGCGGTTAGTGCATATATGGTCAATGACCCAACTCAGATCAAATACCAAGATCTCATTAAGCGTGTTATTATGAAGTAACCACGGACACCGACCAGGGCCAGGCCCACGTCTCTCCTAGGCGGTCTCAACCTGCCCTGTCGCTCCGTCAAAAAGTAACAGTCGGGGGCCGTCGGGAACCCAGGCCCACCAGTACCGGGATGGAGCCACCTGCCCCTTCAGCCCCATCTCCGAACAGTATCATAAGTAATGTAACAGTATAGAGGATATAGCATATGCCCGTGATCACCTCCCGAGTGATCACGGCCCAGTAGTATAGCATGGCAGACGGACAAGAATGCTGGGCCACTGATGGAATACTAGCATCCTATACTAAGCATTTAGGATTACAGGTAAGGGTAACAACTGTAGCAACAATGACAGGCTATGCATCAGAATAGGATTAACCGAAAGCAATAACATGCTACACTACTCTAATGCAAGCAGTAGAGAGAAGGAATAGGCGATATCTGGTGATCAAGGAGGGGGGTTGCCTGGAAGCACTGTTGCACAGGAAGAAGGGTCGTCGGTGATGTAGTCCTACTCAGTGGCATCAACGCCGGTCTCGGGGTCTACCGAGAAGAAGAGGGGGAAAGAAACAGTAAATACGGCGCAAACAAAGCATCACAACATATAACAAGGCAATACGCGGTGCCAGGGGTGATCTAACGCAGGGATAGGTGATACCGGCAAGGGAGGGAAACATCTGGGAAAGTATCCCCGGTGTTTCGCGTTTTCGGACAGATGAACCAGAGGTGAAAGTTGTGTGTTTGCTATGCTAGGGATGTGTGGTGGACGAACGGGCTACGTACCCGAATTCATCTCGTCGTTCTGAGCAACTTTCATGTACAAAGTTTTTCCATCCAAATTACGGATTATTTTATATTAAATTTTAAAGTTTCAGTTCATTTTCTAATTTATTTTAATTCAAAAATTTAATGTTAAATTGCTACATGTACCCAGCACAGTGTACACAAAATATACACTGGCTGGCACGTGGGACAAGGGGGACCCAGTTGACCGGTCAAACTTTGACTGGTCAACAGGGGGTGGGGCCCCCTGTCATTGACTGCCTAGTTAACTAACAAGATTAGTTAGACTAATTAAGTAGTTAATCGGTTAATTAGGTTAAATAAATCACTTAATTAATTAATTTAATTAATATTTACTTTACTTTTTTTAATTCTTTTTTAACGTTCTCAAGGGCTGGGGCCCCCTTGTCATAGCCCCCTGGGGCCAAAGCGGGCGCTAGCAGGTTGCGGGTAGTGGGCGGTGCTGGGCGACGGGCACGAGCCCGCCTGATAGGGTACAGTGGTGCGAGGCTGGTGGGGAGCCGGCGAGCGGCCAAAGGGGGCGCGAGGCGGGCGAGGCCGGCGCGTGGGCCCGCGGCCGGGAGGTCGGGCTTGGCCTTGCGGGCGGTGCCATCAGAAGCGGTAGCAGCTCCCGGCGAGCTGCAGAAAGCAGCGCAGCGCGCGAGAGGAGGAGCAGAACGCGACCCCGGGCAGCAGCGGCCCACGGGCGCGCGCGCGCACGTGCAAGGCGCGACCAGGGCGCGGGAAGGAGCCGAGCGGCAGCCGGGCGGTCGGCAACGGCAGCAGTGCCGTAGCGGGCGTAGGCGTAGGCAGGGGAGGTGAGGCGCGCGGCAGGATCCACCCGAGCGAAGCGGAGTACGGGGATCAGGCACGGCCGGACGGGATCAACGCGGTGAGCCCAACCGCAGCGACTGGAGCAGCATCATCGGCAACAACAAGTAGCAGCAGCGTTTTGAGCAATGAAGGAAGTGGATCCACGGCGGAGCTCATCTAGTAGGCGCACGAAGGCCCGTTGGGAGTTTAGGAGCAGCAGCGACGGTGTATTTGACGGAGAGGCGCCGGTGATCGAAGTGGACGAAGCGCTCGATCCCGAAGATGTAGAGGTGCAGAGCTCGAATGAGTCCTCGTAGAGGACGTAGTTGACGATGACGCATCTCCTAGGCGCGGTCTCGAGGCATGGGGGCGACGGTGGCCGCGAGATCGACGGACGCCATGACGACAGTGCTTCGGGCTCGTGCAGGGAAGGAGAGAGCGGCGCGAGGGAGATGGGAGAGTGAGCTAGCACTAGTAGAAAACTGGGCTTTGGTCACAGGGCAATATTCACATTAGTCCCAGTTCAGTCACGAACCAGGACTAATGTGAGCATTGGTCCCGGTTCATGCGGCCAGGGGCCTGCCGGGCCTCGTGGGGGCATTGGTCCCGGTTCGTCCGGACCCTATGGGCCACGCTCCTGGCCCACCACCCTTTAGTCCCGGTTCATACCACAAACCGGGACTAAAGGGCTGGTCCTAGTTGCGGCCAGTGTTTAGTCCCACCTCGCCAACCGAAGGGTGCTCACACCAGTTTATAAGCCCGTCCCTCTCTGCCTTGTTGAGCTCCTCTTAAAGTGAAAATAGATGCCCTTATACAGGGAATTTGACCTAAAGTCACAGTAAATTTCTTAGAAATTTATTATGAATTTAGGTTGAATTTCCTCTATAAGCGCATCTATGTTCATTTTTTATAGTAAATAAAATAAATAAACCTTAATAAAATAAATAAAAATAAATAAACCTTAATAAAATAAAATAAAATAAACTATAGTAACTTAAATAAATAAACCTTAATAAATTAAATAAAAAAGCAGCAGTAAAATAAATAAAAATAGCAGCAGTAAAATAAATAAAAATAAAATAATTAAAGTAAAATACATAAGTAATTAGAAATAAAATAAATAAGTTTTTTGTTGTAAGTAGAAACAAAACAAAACAAATAAAGCAAAAGAGAAAACAAAAAACAGAGAAAAAAATAAGCCACCTACTGGGCCACCACGGCCTGAATACGACTTGAAATCCGTCCGTGGGCCAGGATTCAGGCCCGCAGAAGGCCCAGTAGGCCCCACAGACAAAGAGAACGGTTAGGCCCGAAAGCCTGTAGTTGAGAGGAGCTCGAGAGGGTGGGCGGAGCAGCGCTTATAAACCACTCTCGAGCCCTCTCAACTAGCGAGGTGGGACTAAACTTTTGACGCGGGGCAGCACAAGGCCTTTGGTCCCGGTTGGTGCCACCAACCGGGACTAAAGGGGGCATTGGTCCCGGTTCGTGGCACCAACCGGGACCAAAGGCCTTTAGTGCCGGTTGGTGCCACGAACCGGGACCAAAGAGTTCCCTATATATACCCCATCGCCACAGCAGAGCACTCCACAGTGCTCTGTTTTTTCTGGCCGGCGAGGGGAGGGCATTTGGGTGCTCTAGCTCACCTCCTATGCACATGAGGTGTTCGATGAAATGTCCGAGCCACACTAGTTAATCTTTCTGCTCTCGAAACTCGACCTCCGAGCTCCATTTTCCCCGAGATTTGTCTAGGTTTAGCGGTCCGTCATGTCCCGTCCCCGTCTTCACCGTCGTCGATCGCCCGCGCCGATGTCGTCGCCAGCACCACCGTGGTGAGCCTCTTGTTCTTATCTTCTTTCTGAAAGGAAAAAATTCTTACTTTAGATAGTTACTTGTCTAATTTTGTTACTTTTATTATTCCTTCTTATTACATAGTGCGCTTGGTATCCGCCCCCGTCGGCCCTCGTCCTGTCTATGATTCGGATGTTGTATATATTATCTTTTTTTAACTATTTGGTTCATTTATTATTTATGACAAATATACCGACCAACGTGACATAGATTTTTTTATCTAGGAGGTGGTTGAACCGGAAATTCTAACCGACCCTATTGTCGAGAGGTTAAATTTAGTTGAAGAAGAAAACAATTACTTGAAGGACAAAAAAATTGAGGAGGAGAAGATGATATTGGAGTTGCATGTTACGGATGTCGTCGATGATCACAAGATCAAGATGGATGCAATGCGCTTGAAGATTAGAAAGATTAGAAAATATGCCATTCATACCGAGGCTTGGTATCATTATGACGTTGGATCAATTGTTACCTTGGTTGCGATTATGATCGCATTTGTTTTCGCATTGAAATGTTTTACATAGTTTCAATGTATGGTTTAATTAATTAGATGCTCTGGAGAGCTATATATATGTTGTTAGATGAGAACTATGTATGTTCTTTGGTTTTAATGTGATGATGAACTTCTATTAATTTGGTCACTTAATTATCTATTCATGATGTTCTGTAATGGTTTTTGACACACTTAATTATATATAATGCACGCAGATGAACCGGCAATGGATGTACGGTGACAGACACACCTCCGAGTACTTTAAGGGCGTGCATGATTTTTTCGAAGTGGCTGAGGCAAACAAGCAGAATGGTTCTATGTGTTGTCCATGCCCTATATGTGGGAATACGAAGTCTTACTCTGACCGGAAAATCCTTCACACCCACTTGCTTTACAAGGGTTTCATGCCACACTATAATGTTTGGACGAGGCACGGAGAAATAGGGGTTATGATGGAAGACGGCGAAGAAGAAGAGGACGATGACAACTATGTGCCCCCTAAATACGGTGATGCTACAACGGGGGAAGCTGCTGAAGATCAAGAGGAACCAGACGATGTGCCCAATGATGCTGCAAGGGGGGAAGCTGCTGAAGATCAAGAGGAACCAGTGCCCGATGATGATGATCTCCGTCGGGTCATTGTCGATGCAAGGACGCAATGCGAAAGTCAAAAGGAGAAGCTGAAGTTCGATCGCATGTTATAGGATCACAAAAAAGGGTTGTACCCCAATTGCGAAGATGGCAACACAAAGCTCGGTACCGTACTGGAATTGCTGCAGTGGAAGGCAGAGAATGTTGTGCCTGACAAAGGATTTGAGAAGCTATTGAAAATATTGAAGAAGAAGCTTCCAAAGGATAACGAATTGCCCGACAGTACATACGCAGCAAAGAAGGTCGTATGCCCTCTAGGATTGGAGGTGCAGAAGATACATGCATGCCCTAATGACTACATCCTCTACCGCGGTGCGTACAAGGATCTGAACGCATGCCCGGTATGCGGTGCATTGCGGTATAAGATCAGACGAGATGACCCTGGTGATGTTGACGGCGAGCCCCCCAGGAAGAGGGTTCCTGCGAAGGTGATGTGGTATGCTCCTATAATACCACGGTTGAAACGTCTGTTCAGAAACGAAGAGCATGCCAAGTTGATGCGATGGCACTGTGAGGACCGTAAGAAAGACGGAAAGTTGAGAGCACCCGTTGACGGGTCGCAGTGGAGAAAAATCGAGAGAAAGTACTGGGCTGAGTTTGCAGCTGACCCAAGGAACGTATGGTTTGGTTTAAGCGCGGATGGCATTAATCCTTTCGGGGAGCAACGCAGCAATCACAGCACCTGACCCGAGACTCTATGTATATATAACCTTCCTCCTTGGATGTGCATGAAGCGGAAGTTCATTATGATGCCAGTTCTCATCCAAGGCCCTAAGCAACCCGGCAACAACATTGATGTGTACCTAAGGCCATTAGTTGAAGAACTTTCACAGTTGTGGAATGGAAACGGTGTACGTACGTGGGATGGGCACAAACAGGAGGAATTTAACCTGCACGCGTTGCTGTTTGTAACCATCAACAATTGGCCCGCTCTCAGTAACCTTTCAGGACAGACAAACAAGGGATACCACGCATGCACGCACTGTTTAGATGACACTGAAAGTATATACCTGGACAAATGCAGGAAGAATGTGTACCTGGGCCATCGTCGATTTCTTCCGACCAACCATCAATGTCGAAAGAAATGCAAGCATTTCAAAGGCGAGGCTGATCACCGGAAGAAGCCCGCCATTCGTACCGGTGATCATGTACTTGCTATGGTCAATGATTTACACGTAATCTTTGGAAAGGGTCCCGGCAGACTAGCTGTTCTGAATGAAGCTGAGGGACACGCACCCATGTGGAAGAAGAAATCTATATTTTGGGACCTACCCTACTGGAAAGAGCTAGAGGTCCGCTCTTCAATCGACGTGATGCACGTGACGAAGAACCTTTGCATGAACCTGCTAGGCTTCTTGGGCGTGTATGGGAAGACAAAAGATACACCTGAGGCACGGGAGGACCTGCAACGTTTGCACGAAAAAGACAGCATGCCTCCGAAGCAGTATGAAGGTCGTGCCAGCTACGCTCTTACGAAAGAAGAGAAAGAAATCTTCTTTGAATGCCTGCTCAGTATGAAGGTCCCGACTGGCTTCTCGTCGAATATAAAGGGAATAATAAATATGCCAGAGAAAAAGTTCCAGAACCTAAAGTCTCATGACTGCCACGTGATTATGATGCAACTGCTTCCGGTTGCATTGAGGGGGCGTCTACCGGAAAACGTCCGATTAGCCATTGTGAAGCTATGTGCATTCCTCAATGTAATCTCTCAGAAGGTGATCGATCCAGAAATCATACCAAGGCTAAGGAGTGATGTGGCGCAATGTCTTGTCAGTTTCGAGCTGGTGTTCCCACCATCCTTCTTCAATATCATGACGCACGTCCTAGTTCATCTAGTCGATGAGATTGTCATTCTGGGGCCCGTATTTCTACACAATATGTTCCCCTTTGAGAGGTTCATGGGAGTCCGAAAGAAATATGTCCGTAACCGCGCTAGGCCAGAAGGAAGCATCTCCATGGGCCATCAAACAGAGGATGTCATTGGGTTTTGTGTTGACTTCATTCCTGGCCTTAAGAAGATAGGTCTCCCTAAATCGCGGTATGAGGGGAGACTGACTGGAAAAGGCACGCTTGGAGGGGACTCAATAATATGCAGGGACGGATATTCTTGGTCTCAAGCACACTACACAGTTCTACAGAACTCTACCTTGGTGACCCCGTATGTCGATGAACACAAGAACAGTCTGCACTCCAAACACCCGGAGCAGTGTGACGACTGGATTACATGTGAACACATCAGGACTTTCAGCAGTTGGTTGGAAACACGTCTCAGAGGTGACACCACTGTTTGTGATGAGTAGTACTCGTTGTACAGGGGACCATCTTCGAATGTATTGACTTACAAAGGATACGAGATAAATGGGAATACATTTTACATGATCGCCCAAGATCAAAAGAGCACCAACCAAAACAGCGGTGTTCACTTTGATGCAGCAACCGACAGGGGAAAGGACACATATTATGGTTACATAATGGACATATGGGAACTTGACTACGGACATGATTTTAAGGTCCCTTTGTTTAAGTGCAAATGGGTCAATCTGTCAGGAGGCGGGGTACAGGTAGACCCACAGTACGGAATGACAACAATGGATCTGAACAATCTTGGGTACACTGACGAACCGTTCATCCTAGCCAATGATGTGGCACAGGTTATCTATGTGAAGGACATGTCTACCAGACCGAGAAAAGAAAAAGATAAGGAAGCGAATACATCATACGATGAACCAAAGCGCCACATAGTTCTTTCAGGAAAAAGGGACATTGTGGGAGTCTAGGGCAAGACAGACATGTCTGAAGATTATGAAAAGTTTCATGAAATTCCTCCCTTCAAAGTCAAGGCTGACCCAAGCATCCTGATAAACGATGAAGATTATCCATGGTTACGGCGCAATAAGCAAATGACACAAGCGAAGAAAAAGTGAAGACTTTCTCCCACAACTATTATGATGATACCATACCAACTTTGTAACAGACGAGTATGATACCATTGTCCGTTTTGTACACGAAGTGCATCTAGTTTTTGCCGTAACCCTCTCAACTTTCTTGCACATGCTATGTGGATTAAATGATGATACCATGCCAACTTTCAACCTTTTCAGAGTTCATTTGAAATGCTTTTCAATTTTAGGGTCTTATAGCTCAAAATAATTAGTAAATGCATGAAAAATAACAGGCCAAAAATTAAAAATCATGCCACCTACTGGGCCACCACGGCCTGAATACGATTAGAAACCCATCCATGGGCCAGGATTCAGGCCCGCAGAAGGCCCAGTAGGCCCACAGGCATGTACAGAGAGGTTAGGCCCGTAAGCCTGGTTTAGAGAGGAGCTCGACAACTCAGGCGCACCGCACCTTATAAACAGGTGCGGCTCTCTCTCAGCTAGTGAGGTGGGACTAAACTCACCACCATGCCGCTGTGCAAGGCCATTGGTCCCGGTTGGTGGCACGACCCGGGACCAATTCCACCGTTTGGTCCCGGTTGGTGCCACGAACCGGTACTAATGAGGCTGTGGCCCCACGAGCACCTTTAGTACCGGTTCGTGGCACGAAGCGGTACTAGAGTTTCTTACTAAGCAGTTTTTTAGTCCCACCTCGCTAGCTGAGAGGCACTAGGAGCGGTTTATAACCCCTGAGTGCAGAGACGATGAAGAAGAGTCGCAATGCTCACGTTGCTTAGCTTCAAGCCTTGAGGAATAAGGTAGACTGCATGGAGCTATGTGCAGTGCAGTCTAAACTATTCCGAAAGGCTTGAAGCAAATCAACGAGCATTGAGCCTCTTTTTTATTTTTAATAACTTATTACAACTCCGGACTTCTTGTGTTCCGACAAAATAAAATAAACTTTAATAAAATTTATGAAACTAAAATTAACAAAGTATTTTCTGTTCAAAACATTATAAGAAACCTCTAGTATTATTGAAACTAAAAATATTATAAAATTGATGCAACTAAAACAATCGAAGTATTTTCTGTTCAAAATCATTAAAAGCAAAAAGAATTTTCATAAAGAACTTTTTTTGATAGAAACTTTAATAGCAAAAAGAATTATCATAAAGTAAAATAAATAAGTAATTAGAAACAAAATAAAAGAAAATAAATAAGTTTTTTGTTGTAAGTAGAAATAAAACAAAATAAATAAAGCAAAAAAAGAAAACAAAAAAACTAAATACAGCAAAAAGAATTTTCATAAAGAACTTTTTTTGATAGAAACTTTAATAGCAAAAAAGAATTATCATAAAGTAAAATAAATAAGTAATTAGAAACAAAATAAAATAAAATAAATAAGTTTTTTGTTGTAAGTAGAAACAAAACAAAATAAATAAAGCAAAAAAGAAAACAAAAAAACTAAAAACAGGAAAAAAAATTGTTGGGGCGCTGTCAGCTGGGCCCTCCAACCCTCGGGTTTGCAAATGCAGGCCCAGAAGGGCTAGAGGGCTCAACGGGCAGCGCGCCAAAGTTAGGCCCAGAAGCCTGCTATAGAGAGGAGTTCGAGACAGCAGCCGCAGCGGGGCTTATAAACCACTCCGAGCCCTTCTCAACTAGCGAGGTGGGACTAAACTTTTGGCCGCGACGCGGGCAGCAAGAGGCCTTTGGTCCCGGTAGGTGGCACCAACCGGGACTAAAGGGGTGCATTGGTACCGGTTCGTGGCACCAACCGGGACCAATGCCCCCCTTTAGTCCCGGTTGGTGCCACCAACCGGGACCAAAGGCTGCCGCTTCCCGCCCTTTGCGCTGCTGAAAAGAGGGCTTTGGTCCCGGTTGGTGGCACCAACCGGGACTAATGCCTACCTTTAGTCCCGGTTGGTGCCACGAACCGGGACTAATGCCTACCTTTTGTCCCGGTTGGTGCCACGAACCGGGACTAAAGGCTTTGCTATATAAGTTCACACTTAGGAAATTTTCAGAGTTACCTAGCAGTTGCCGCCCCGACGCCGCCGACGCCGCCAGGCTGCCCCAACGCCGCCCGCCGCCCCGACGCCGCCCACCGCCCCCGCCGTCGCCGTCGCCCTCGCCCGTGCCCGTCGTCGCCATTGCCCGCGCCCTCGCCGTCAGCCGCGCCCCTGCCCCGACGCGCGCCGCCTCGGCCCGTCCCCGTCGTCACCGTCGCCCTGCCCCGCCCTTCGCCGCCGACGCCTCTGCCCCTGCCCCGACCACGCCGCCGTCGCCTCTGCCCCTGCCTCGACGCGCCGCCGTCGCCTTGGTCAGGGCCAGCACTGCCCCCTAATTCCTCCATATTTTTTCTGCACATTTCTATGCTTAATTATATGTATATGTATGAGTATATGTATGTGTGTATATCTGTTTATATGTCCTTTTTTTAGATCTTTTTTTTGCATTTTCTCTGTGTATATGTATTTATATATGTTCTCTGTGTATATGTATGTTCATGTATATATGCAAAAGATAGATTTTTAGAAAAGTTAGGATTTTTTGGTGTTCATAGATTTTTTTGGTGATATTAATTATTGTAGAATATGCAAATGTTTGTATATTCATATGAACAATGCATTAGGCAAAACCTTTACTTTTTTTCGAAATTTTCTATTTGAACATTTTTTTATGAATGAGAGGAAAAAGGAAAATAAGAAGAGGAAGAATGGAGAAGAAGAGGAGAGGAAGAAGAGGAGAAATAAATAAGAAGAGGAAAAAAGAAGAAAAAGAAGAGGAGAAGAAGAAAGGAATAGAAGAGAAGAAGAAAAAATAGAAAAAAATCTATTTTTTCTTCTTCTCTCCTCTATTCCTTTCTTCTTCTCCTCTTTTTTTCTTCTTTTTTTTCTTCGATCTTCTCCTCTATTCCTTTTCTTCTTCTCCTCTTTTTGTTTCTTCTTCGTTTTCTTATGTTTTATCGGGTCTGTCGTCGTCGATATACCCCTCTCCCGATAACTTCAACATGAGGGGGGGGTCGATATACCCCCGCCCCGATAATATTATTTTCCCATGTACGTTCATTGTCGTTGTCGATATAACCCCCTCCCGATAACTTCAACACGTGGGGGGGGGGGTCGATATACCCCCTCCCCGATAACATTATTTTCCCATGTATGTATGTCGTCGTTGTCGATATATATAACTCCCTCCCAGATAACTTTGACATGATGGACGGTCGATATTTATACCCCCTCTCGACAGTGATAACTTATACCACGGGAGCACCCCCCGGCCCTCTCGCTCGACCAAAACTCTCGATCACACCCAAACCATAGAAAAAGACGATGTCGGTCTCCTACCCCCTCCCGCCGTGCCCCTACCCTTGAAGCGTTGCTGAGGCCACCCCAAACCCGGAATAAGCTAGGTCTACGTTTGCACTAACCACCTGCTGTCATGTTTGTGTAATAATTGCCATGTTGTAATATTTGCAGAAACAATGGAGCACGGACGAGACGAGCACGCAGAAGAGGTGTTGGGGGACATAATCTTAGCCGGAGGTGATATCTTGTCGTATCTTAACAACAATGATGGTATGGAAGAACAGGGTGAAGAAGCAGGCTACGGTGATCGAAGAGTGGAGGAGGAAAGACATGATTATGATGGCTCCGGTGACCCAATGCTGGTGCAAGAAGGAGCCCGTGGTGACGGCTCCGGTGACCGAACAGAGTCTGGCCAGGTAAATATATTAGTTAAGCCTTTGCTGACTAGCTAATTGATGCATTCATTGTTTTGGTATGTACACATATTAATTAACACTCGTCTTTCTTCTTTTTTCTAGCCCTCCGGATCGAGCACAACTGCGGTAAAGAGACGAGGCCCGAAGAGAAAGTTGCGCTCGGATGAAAGGTTTGAGATCACAGCAATCGCGTGCGACGGCCAACCGATTAAACCCATCCGGACAAAGGATGCATTTGCTGCTTAGTGCGGGGTTCTAGTTAGGGACAAGATCCCGATCAGCATCCACCAATGGTATAAGCCTAAGAAGGAAGACCCTGAGGTGTCTTATGTCAATGATATGCAGAAAGATGATCTTTGGACTGAGCTGAAGGCAAATTTCACCCTACCGCCAGAGGAGGATCCGGAGAAGCCAGTTAAAGAGCAATTAATCAAGTCTCATGCTCTTAAGAAGATGGCAGACCTATTCAGGAGGTGGAAGAATGAGCTGAAAACGTTTGTCGACAAAGAAGAGACACCCGAATTCATCGGCCGGTATGAGAAGATCAGAGATCACTGGCCCGCATTTGTGGCCCACAAGAAATCGGAAAAGAGTAAGAAGATGTCAGCGACAAACAAGAAGAATGCTACGAAGAAGAAGCTTCACCATCGCACGGGGTCAGGTGGCTACCTCAAAGCCTGGCCTAAGTGGGCCAAGGTTGAGAATGATATGCTTGAAAAAGGGATCGAACCACAGACAATGAACTAGACAGACCATTGCCGGACTTGGTTCTTCGGGGCTGGTGGAACCTTGGACCCTGTATCAGGGAGGTGCGTTTGGACGAACGAGCTTTTGAGAATACCAGTCAAGAAGATTCAGCAATATATCAATGCAGCGCAGGAAGGGACGTTCGTTCCAGACAGAGAGAACGACGAGCTCACAATGGCCCTCGGGAATCCTGAGCACCCTGGACAGACACGAGGCACGCCAGGCTCCGTTCCGTGGAAGGCTGGTTTTTCGGACGCAGGAGGTTACAAAAGCCAGGAGAGGAGGCAAAATTGAGCAGACCGAAATTCAGAAGCTGCACGAAAGGATTCAAGCGCTAGAGGAACGAGACAGCAATCGACATGCCGAAACTACCCCTGAAGCTACCCCGCCATCTCAGCGGAGAAGCAGCGTGGCTTCCACCGAGCTGCTTCAGCTGGAGCATGTCTTGACGGCTCCTGCTAGCTACCCTGTGGATGCTATCACGGAGTCTCAACATTGCCACCTTATGGCGGAATGGCAGAACTTCAAAGTCAAGGCGGCTGTTGGCTCTGTTTTACCTCCTGAACCCGGCGCAATCTACCATTGCCGGCCGATTCCAGAAGGATATGCTAGGGTGATGGTGGATGAAATAACGGAGGGATTTGAGGACCTCCAGCTTGACCACCCTACCGTTGAAGGGGAGACTCGGCTGGGTTTAGCTCTGAAGACTCCGTGCCTATGGCGGAAGGGGCTCATCAACCTTCCGAACTGGACGGCTCCGGCGAGTAAGGGCAGTCCGCCTCCTCCTCCGGCGAGTGATCGGGGCACTCAGCCTCCTTCTTCGGCGCGTGGCGGCACTCTGCCTCCTCCTCCGGCGAGTGATCAGGGCACTGAGCCTCCTTCTCCGGCGCGTGGCGGCACTCCGCCTCCTTCTCCGCCTGCGCCGGCGCGCCAGAGCAACCAGCCTCCTCCTTCTCCGCCTCGTCAGCAAGGGCGGAAGAGACCCGCCGCCGCTGCTGCTGCTCCGGTGCGTCGTAGTACTTCTCCTCCGCCTTGTAAGCAAGGAAAGAAGACAGCCGCAGCCGCTCCGTCTGCTCTGCCGGCGTCTAGCAGTACAGCTGCCAGAGGTGGGAGGCAATACAGATTCGGTCCTTCTCTGAAGACTCCAGAGAAGTTACCATACGAGAGGACCGAGGAGGAAACCAGGAAGATCGTGCGAGCCGAAGTGACAAACTTCTTTGAAGGGGTTAAAGCAATGAAACATCCACCTCCGGAGGAGAAGGTAGATCCGGTGAAAGCAAAGCGCACTCTGGCAGCCCTGACAAAACCACCAAAGTCTCCGCCGAGAGGCAACTATGAGCGCATTCTTGCAAAGACATATGCCGAAGCGGAGCGCTCGGGAAGTACTGTCAGTGATCAAAGGTTAAAAGAACGACGAGCTGGGAAAAAATTGCCCAGCTCGGCGAACAAGCGAACTAATCGTGCCCCCCGCTCAAGGTGTCAAAAGACATCGTCGCTAATGATCCGAGGATGGTGCCCGGTTATAGCAATCTTGGAGATTACCTGCCCGACGATGTACATTATGAAATCATGGAGGTGGACGAACACAAATACCATTACGGGAAGCCTCTCATCAAAGATGAAAGATCTCTAACAACGATGATGCGAAGATTACATGATTGGTACATGAAAACCTGCAGAGAGTTAGATGGGATGAGTACTTTGACGCTGAGAGTTAAACCGGAGCATGACCTCGTTGGAATTGAACTGCTGAATGTTCCATTTGAGGATTTCTTCCAGTTTTACAATCAAAAGGCCCTCAATAAAACAATGATCACTTGCTACTGTCTGTAAGTAGTACTACTTCTGTTATTAAGTCTCTCTATATAGGTCAGCTCTTTCATTGCATGTATTTATAATTATCCTCACTATGTTATGCAGATTGAAGATCGCCGAATTGAAGAAAAGACAAATCGGTGATATTGGGTTCATTAACACAAATCCCATCGATGCATATACGGTTGAAAAACATCCCAAAGAAGCCGAGGCCAACTTGCTACAATCGTTGGTATTAAATCAAAACAAAGATATAATACTCTTTCCTTACAACTTCAAGTAAGTGTTACTGTCTTGTGCATATTCGGTTTCCCTTATTAGTCCAGGTTATGGTAATGTAATTGATGACTTATGCATGCATGCGCAGCTTCCACTATATTCTCCTAGCGATTAAGCTTGAGCAGGGAGTAGTAACCGTCTTAGACTCGAGACGAAAAGATCCCCAGGACTATGCGAACATGACTCAAATGCTCGAGAAGTAAGTTAAATCGATCATTATCCACCATATCAGCAACTTTGTTCATTTCCTGTATCAAGTAATTGTTTTCTTTGTCTGGCAGGGTTTGGAGAAAATTCACCACAAAAGCTCCGGGACTGCCGAAGAAGCTGCAATTTAAACACCCGAAAGTAAGTACTATAGTAGCATGTTCCGCGCATCTCCTAGTGATTCAAGCGCTAGTTTCATCAATACCATTTAGCATGCTTGCTTATCAGTTTGATTGACCTCTATTTCTTGTAAAGTGGTTGTGGCAGGAACCCGGGAATAATTACTGTGGATACTACGTTTGCGAGTCCATCCGCTACACGACCTGTGAGCGGGGCTACACTGAAGAACAATATGAAGTGCGTAAGCAATAACATTCACAATTTTATTTTATTACCATCATTTGTGTTGAGTTTCATTTATTCATATATATGTATGTATGTATTGACCCCCTTCTTCAAATTAGATGTTTCGGAAGCGGGATGAACTCCTAGCACCAGATCGTATGCGAGGAATTCAAGAGGAATTGGCGGCATTCTTCCTTGACCACGTGATCGCTGAAAACGGAGAATACTATGTGGACCCTGTGTTCTTACAATTTAATTAGGAGATTGTATTGTAAGAGATAATTATTGTGTATATGTAGCCGGTAGTGTCGGATAGATATACGAGAACTTGTTGTTCGACCAATCTCTCGGAGAAGGAGAGGTGGTCGATATCACTTCTCTCTGTATGCATATGTTCATGACGATCTTCAGTTTCCTTCATTTGATTACTAGCTAGCGTGTCTAGTCCTCTCCATACATATATAGTACGTAGCGTCGACCAAGCATGGAGATAAGAGAGGACACTTCTCTCTATTGATTAGCTAGCTAACACAATATATGAAACACCTAAATTAACCCCCCAACCCCCCCTTTCAAAAAAAACAAAAACCCCAGCCCCTGAAATGCTGACGCGTGGATGCCTATTGGTCCCGGTTGGTGGCACCAACCAAAGGCCCCCCTGCCCGGGCTGGCAGCAGCGGCCACGTGGAGGACCTTCTGTCCCGGTTCGTGTAAGAACCGGGACTAAAGGATTAGGGCTTTAGTAACGACCCTATAGTCCCGGTTCGAAAAGCGGGACAAAAGGTCCTTACCAACCGGGGTAAAAGCCCCTTTTCCTACTAGTGTAGGGTTCGTCAGGGGGGTTTGGGGAGGGGTCATCGTTGACCTAAAGGAGCCGGGGGGCACCGGATGGCCGCCCCGTGGCCATCTTCGGCCATGGACGCGGTGCACGCGTCCAGCGTGACGGGGGTGAAAAGGAGAAGGGGAAGGGGTTAAGTGGGTCGTGTTTTTGGCTAATGGGCCACAGGGCCCAGTAGATTAGTTTTGTTGTTATTTTTCTTTTGTCTTTTTCCGTTGTTTAATTTTTCTTTTCTGTTTTCTGTTTTATTTTAGTTCCTCTTTTATTTTAGTTTTATAGACTATAAAAGTAGTCCCTAATTTAGTGTTAATAAATAGGCTACTGCCACATAAGTTTGGGCAACAAAATAAAATAGTTTAATATTTTATTTATTGTAAAAGGCATTCAACTAAATGTTTTTGCTAATGTTTAAAACATTTTAGAGTATTTTACACTTTTATAAAAGTGTGGTTTCTCCACCATAGTTACCTATGGATTATTTGGCTCAACCCGAACATTTTAGTTTTAATACTCGAAAACTTTTATTGTTTGCCTGATTTTGAATTTGAAATTGAATCGGTTTCGAACTAACACGAGATTAGCAACAGTAATCGAGGTGATGTGGCACCGGATTCTCCTCCACTACAAGAAATCTCGTCCCGAGATTTAAGAGGGGAGTAAGGGGGAAGAATAGGTTACAAAATTCTAACGATTCTTCTCGGTCTTGGTTGCTCTTCTCGAAGAGGTCGATCCATTACATTGTTGTCTTCATTTCTCTGCTTCAAGTCATCATGATGAAGTCGGCATCCTTTCTTCGGAAACTCCATCATACTTATGAAAGATTAAAGGGTGGGTAGTCTAGGAGAACAGACCTCTATAAGGTTGTCTATCTGGTCGATAACATCAGGGAAGGTGGCGGAAGTAACTCTCGAATTGAAACTTAAGAAAATATCGAGAGCAAAGTAAGAAGGTACCATGAAGAGTGTAAAACGGATAGGCAACTGTTCGATGCCTAATCATAAGGTGAAAGGGTTCCAGGGCAACGAAAATAAGTATTGCGTATGATACTAGAGTTGATGATCTCTTGGAAGGTGGCTCGTGAATTACACACGAGGCCATGCACGAGGAACAACCTTGGGAACAGGGGGTGTACAGAAGAGTTAGGTTTCTATCCTGGGAACTTTGGGTTATGGGCCCACCATGTGGGTCAAAAGTAGGAAGGCGGTGACGATTTGCGCGATCATGTAAGCAAGGCATGCCAGAGGATAGCCTGTCAGTTATGTGGGCAACAACATCGGTACCAAGGGCGAGGGATGAAGAGAACCATTCTCCTGCTCGTTGAATGAGGCGGACCAATAGGCAAAGTTCTCGTCCATCGCTGGTTACCGGAATGTCATCAACAATAGTAACAAGTTCTTACTGACAGAGGTGTACACCGAGGTGCTTACAAAAGCAGCGACTTATTACTGATTAGATCATATAAACCTCAAGAAGGTTAAACAAAACAATGGAAAGGAAAATGTGTTTAAACACATAATTCAGGGGGTATATCCTTCCCAAGGACAAGCGCGCATGATATCCATGACAGGATATAATTGTAGAAAACCCATTAGGAAAGGGGAGATAAATTTCATGACATTACCCATACAACGGTGTTTGGATAATTGAGCAAGAAACATTTAACATTGGGCCTCAAATGTTCTTGTTGAAAATCGGAGTACCACATACATGCTTCGAGATAGCATTGACATGGTCTTCAAGCAAAGATTGAACTTGGATACACAAAGGATTCATCAGGAACAACATATAGAATAAGTCTAACGATTTCCTCATGGAAGAATGGTTAACCTTGCTAAATAGCAAACTATAACAATACGTTCTCCGGCCAGGTGTGTAGGCATGACATCACCTTACCGATTCATATAAAGACCAGTGTTATAACTCTTGGAAATATGTTCCAACCATCATATCTGACCGAGATTCAGACCTGATTGGTGTCAAGACTCAGGATACCTCAGACTCGGAATGCCTGAGAAGAAAAGGTGCAACACAAATTGACGAGATGACATTGTAAGATTCTCGGAAGATGAACTGTGGAAGCCTGTTCCGAAACAAGAGCTCATCATTAAACCAATGAAGGGATAAGGAGGTAGCTGATTAACTCAATGACAATTTATCGAGACTCCCAAAAGATGGGTTTCCAAAATTATGTGAACAAGGAGATATCATTAGTCAGATCAAATGATATAATGATGTATGCTCGAGGAAATCATACACAATTAAAAATGGTTGAAAGGTGCACCCGACATATGGGCTTAGATAGCACGATCAATGTTAGAATGGTGATTTGTTATCCAATACTCTAAGAATGATCTGTCAACCATTAACTCCAATGCAATAGGGTTGCTAGGGGTACAGAATCCAGGCAACACCGTTCACTTGTTGGTATTCCGGTTAGAATCAACGTTGGGACCAAGAAAGAATGGTGATGGTGAGAAGTATCACTATACCAAGGAATTTTAAGGGGCGGAGCAATTCTCACGACCTTCTTGACATAAAAGATGGTAATACTCCAAGGTGAAGAAGAACAGATGTTGGATAGCAAGGAACTCAAGATTCAATCCAAAACATGAACACGTTTGTGTTGAGGGAAGACAAGGATGTGGTCGATGATAACACAATTCATCGAGGGGCAAGGATGGCATTTCTCAACATGAATTCGATCAATATCCTTGAAGAGTACGGAATGTTGATGATGATCATGACACATTTGTTGAGAGATTTCATGAAGATATAATCGATTGGCGACGACATCACACCAAGGGAATGGTGAAGCAAAAGGTTACTATAACCATAGATAAGATGCCATCTCAGAATTCGGAGTTCTATCTCAAGACAAACAATATCATGCGGAAGGTTCGATGTAAGCTTAGAGCACTGTCGGGATTGTGTCTCGGGGATGAAGGACATAGGTAGAATGGTCAAGTAGTCAGCCTGACGATGATGATGTAGTTAATCAGTTGGGAATGACATGATCGAGTACAAACTCGTAAGCAATGAAGATTACTAAGAGTTGTCGAATCGCACTGCGAACTCGATTCAGTTATCGGTGTCTTTGAGTGTTTAATAACTCAAAGCCCATGAAAAGAAAAAAAATGGAATAGGTGAGAATGTAGTACTTGATGGAGAACTCATAAGGAGTTATGCAGTTCCGTGATAATCTCGAGATACCAGGGGGTAATACT
Organism: Aegilops tauschii subsp. strangulata; assembly: GCF_002575655.3. Lineage (NCBI taxonomy): Eukaryota > Viridiplantae > Streptophyta > Magnoliopsida > Poales > Poaceae > Aegilops > Aegilops tauschii. The sequence goes on from NC_053041.3 coordinate 82,348,545, forward strand.
CCAATGTAGATCAAAATAGAGGTTGGGCAGGTGTATTGATCTGCAAAAGGCAGTACTTTAACTTATCCGGGAAAGAGAATCAAAGGAGAACAATCATGGTCGGAACCACGATTGCATGATAGGATCTACATCATGTCCACGGGCATGCACACAAAGTTCAAGGTCGACTCCCACTTCTTCAATGCCTAACCTATCATTCACTTCTCATTTTCGATGGAGTTGTAGTGTTGAAATTTTATCTGGTAAATCACCAGGAGAATATGACTCGTGAAAACTCTCGGGTTTGCACAGATTAGGGAAGGCATTGCTCCAACCCATCAGGTATCTTAGGAACATATACTACAAAGTTCAGAAGTAAATAACTCAAGTTCGAAAGCAGAGCGTCGTTGGCCATATCAAACAATAGAATTTACCAATGGAATTATGTATCAGGGAAAGAACTTCTCGAGGTTTTTGTATACAAAGGACACTGTCGGATTGATAATTCAACAAAGGATCTGACGGTCCACAACGGAGCTGATGTGAGCATCGGCACACAATCAGAGGAAGAAACAATGCAAAGGCATTGGGCTATAGAAACAACTGACTAATTCAAAGCTCAAATGTACAGGAATTATGATTTCTCACCAGGGGGAGCAAAAGCTCTGATAAAGGATGGATAAGTCGAGTAGGCTTAGGGGTACAATCGACTGCAATTTGATTGATCGAGAACCAGCTCCAGTTAAAAATGTCAGTTGAGCCGGAAAGATAATTTATAAGGATCAAGTAATGATTGTGGGCATTTGTAACATATTGAATCAAGGAACTCGAAATGATAATGACAAAGGATGCCAATTAGATTACCAGACTTATGGTAAATCATAATCCAAGCAAGTAAGAATTTCAAGAGGAATAGGCTGTTGGGGATTTTTAGAAGACCGAATGGTATTCTGAAGACATTTGTGAAATACAGGAATCAACTATGGATGAACGGATACTCGATAAGTGTGAGAAATTATCCATAGGGGTACTCATGTGGTAAAGAACTTCAAGGCAGTAAGCTCAAAGGATTCTCGGGACAACAGAGAGTATTTTGAGGCAACTTGTAATAACAAGATCAATGGGGAATGATTGTATGAATGGCAAGTGTATGCAGTTTTCATAGGGGTTGACGGTGGAAGGAAATCGCAAATGCGATGGCACAAAGACTCGAGAGAACATCGTAGAGTAACTTGGGAATCTTCTAGTGCAGTAGGCGATCATTTGAAGTGAGGGGCTCTCCGGGAGAAAGTATTTTCGAGAACCTAAAGTTAGTTTTGTTTTTAGCAAAATCATTTACCCTAATAGAAAAGAGCTCAGAGTCCCAGAGTATAGACGAGGAATAAAAGATCCTAATACCACCCAATGGCGACGTGGGCCCGTAAGACTCGCAGCCATGTTAGTAAAAGTTTTGTAATGTCTAGAGTCGACTTCGGCAAAGAAGTGTGGAAGGGGGATTCCTGCAGGCAGTCGGCTCTGATACCAACTTGTGACGCCCCCGATTCAATCGTACACTAATCATACACGCAAACATGTACGATCAAGATCGTGAACTCACGGGAAGATATCACAACACAACTCTAAAAATAAAATAAGTCATACAAGCATCATAATACAAGCCAGGGGCCTCGAGGGCTCGAATACAAGTGCTCGATCATAGACGAGTCAGCGGAAACAACAAAATCTGAGTACAGACATAAGTTAAACAAGGTGCCATAAGATGGCTAGCACAAACTGGGATATAGATCGAAAGTGGCGCAGGCCTCCTGCCTGGGATCCTCCTAAACTACTGCTGGTCGTCGTCAGCGGCCTTCACGTAGTAGTAGGCACCTCCGGTGTAGTAGGAGTCGTCGTTGACGATGGCGTCTGGCTCCTGGGCTCCAGCATCTGGTTGCGACAACCAGGAAGAAAGGAAAGGGGGGAAAAGGGGGAGAAAAGCAACCGTGAGTACTCATCCAAAGTACTCGCAAGCAAGGAGCTACACTACTTATGCATGGGTATCTGTGTAAAGGGGCAATAACGGTGGACTGAACTGCAGAATGCCAGAATAAGAGGGGGATAGCTAATCCTATTGAAGACTACGCTTCTGGTAGCCTCCATCTTGCAGCATGTAGAAGAGAGTAGATGGTAAGTTCACCAAGTATCAGCGCATATCATAAATCCGACCCGGTGATCCTCCCCTTGTCGCCCTGTGTGAGAGCGATCATCGGGTTATATCTGGCACTTGGAAGGGTGTGTTTTATTAAGTATCCGGTTCTAGTTGTCATAAGGTCAAGGTACAACTCTGGATCGCCTGTTACCGTGGAAACGGCTATTCGAATAGATCAACTTCCCTGCAGGGGTGCACCACATTACCCGACACGCTCGATGCCCTTTGGCCGGACACACTTTCCTGGGTCATGCCTGGCCTCGAAAGATCAACACGTCACAGCCCCACCTAGGCACAGCAGAGAGGTCAGCACGCCGGTCTAAATCCTATGGGCGCAGGGGTCTGGGCCCATCGCCCATTGCACACCTGCACGTTGCGTACGCGGCCGGTGAGCAGACCTAGCAACCTCCATTACAATGGAAGTTGCGTTATGCGGTCCAACCCGGCGCGCGCCGCTTAGTCGCTGACGTCACGAAGGCTTCGGCTGATACCACGACGCCGGTTGCCCATATCTTGTCCCACGTGGCGGTTAGTGCGTATAAGGGCAACGACCCAACTCAGATCAAATACCAAGATCTCGTTAAGCGTGTTATTATGAAGTAACCACGGACACCGACCAGGGCCAGGGCCACCTCTCTCCTAGGTGGTCTCAACCTGCCCTGTCGCTCCGCCACAAAGTAACAGTCGGGGGCCGTCGCGAACCCAGGCCCACCACTACCGGGATGGAGCCACCTGCCTCTTTAGCCCTCATCTCCGAACAGTATCATAAGTAATGTAACAGTATAAAGTATATAGCATATGCCCGTGATCACCTCCCGAGTGATCACGGCCCAGTAGTATAGCATGGCAGACGGACAAGAATGCAGGGCCACTGATGGAATACTAGCATCCTATACTAAGCATTTAGGATTGCAGGTAAGGGTAATAACTGTAGCAACAATGACAGGCTATGCATCAGAATAGGATTAACCAAAAGCAGTAACATGCTACACTACTCTAATGCAAGCAGTAGAGAGAAGGAATAGGCGATATTTGGTGATCAAGGGGGGGGGGCTTGCCTGGAAGCACTGTTGCATAGGAAGAAGGGTCGTCGGTGATGTAGTCCTACTCAGTGGCATCAGCGCCGGTGTCGGGGTCTACCGGAGAAGAAGAGGGGGGAAGAAACAGTAAATACGGAGCAAACAAAGCATCACAACGTATAACAAGGAAATACGCGGTGCCAGGGGTGATCTAACGCAGGCATAGGTGATACCGGCAAGGGAGGGAAACATCCGGGAAAGTATCCCTGGTGTTTCGCGTTTTCGGACAGATGAACCGGAGGGGAAAGTTGTGTGTTTGCTATGCCAGGGATGTGTGGTGGATGAACGGGCTACGTATTCGGATTTGTTTCGTCGTTCTGAGCAACGTTCATGTACAAAGTTTTTCCATCCAAATTACGGATTATTTTATATTAAATTTTAAAGTTTTAGTTCATTTTCTAATTTATTTTAATTCGAAAATTTAATGTTAAATTGCTAGATGTACCAAGCACAGTGTACACAAAATGTACACTGGCTGACATGTGGGACTAGGGGGGCCCAGTTGACCGGTCAAACTTTGACTGGTCAACAAGGGGTGGGGCCCCTGTCATTGTCTGCCTAGTTAACTAACAGGATTAGTTAGACTAATTAAGTAGTTAATAGGTTAATTGACAGGATTAATTAGGTTAATTAAATCACTTAATTAATTAATTTAATTAATATTTACTTTACTTTTTTAATTCTTTTTTTAACGTTCTCAGGGGCTGGGGCCCCCTTGTCATAGGCCCTTGGGGCCAAAGCGGGCGCTAGCGGGTTGCGGGCAGCGGGCGGTGCTGGGCGACGGGCACCAGCCCGCCCGACGGGGGTACAGCGGTGCAAGGCTGGCGAGGAGCCGGCGAGCGGCCAGGGGGCGCGCGAGGCGGGCGGGGCAAGCGAGGCCGGTGCGTGGGCACGCGGCCGTGAGGTCGGGCGAGGCCTGGCGGGGAGCGGCCGCGGTGGAGGCAGGGGCGGTAGCGGGCGCGCGCGACGGAGGGAGCGGTGCCATCAGAAGCGGCAGCAGCTCCCGGCAAGCTGCAGAAAGCAGCGCAGTGCGCGAGAGGAGGAGCAGAACGCGACCCCGGGCAGCAGCGGCCCACGGGCGCGTGCTTGCACGCGCAAGGCGCGACCAGGGCGCGGTGCTGGGTGCGGGAAGGAGCCGAGCGGCGGCCGGGCGGTCGGCAGCAGCTGCAGTGCCGCCGCGGGTGTAGGCGTAGGCAGGGGAGGTGAAGTGCGCGGCTGGAGCCGCCCGAGCGTAGCGGAGTACGGGGATCAGGCGCTGCCAGACGGGATCGACGCGGTGAGCCCAACCGCGGCAACTGGAGCAACATCATCGGCAACAACAAGTAGCAGCAGCGGATTGAGCAACGGAGGAAGGGGATCCACGGCGGAGCTCACCTAGTAGGCGCACGGAGGCCCGTTGGGAGTTTAGAAGCAGCAGCGATGGTTTATTTGACGGAGAGGCACCGGTGATCGAAGAGGACGAAGCGCTCGATCCCGGCGATGTAGAGGCGCAGAGCTCGAATGAGTCCTCGTAGAGGACGTAGTGGACGACGACGCATCTCCTACGCGCGGTCTCGAGGCGTGGGGGCGACGGTGGCCCCGAGATCGATGGAGGCCATGACGGCAGTGCTTCGGGCTCGTGCGGGGAAGGAGAGAGCGGCGCGAGGGAGATGGGAGAGTGAGCTAGGGTTCGTCAGGGGGTTCGGGGAGGGGTCACCGTCGACCTAAAGGAGCCGGGGGCGCACCGGATGGCCGCCCCGTGGCCATCTTCGGCCATGGACGCGGTGCACGTGTCTAGCGTGACGGGGGTGAATAGGAGAAGGGGAAGGGGTTAAGTGGGTCGTGTTTTTGGCTAATGGGCCACAGGGCCTAGTAGATTAGTTTTGTTGTTATTTTTCTTTTGTCCTTTTCCTTTTGTTTAATTTTTCTTTTCTGTTTTCATTTTTATTTTAGTTTTATAGACTATAAAAGTAGTCCCTAATTTAGTGTTAATAAATAGGCTACTGCCACATAAGTTTGGGCAACAAAATAAAACAGTTTAATATTTTATTTATTGTAAAAGTCATTCAACTAATTGTTTTCGCTACTATTTAAAACATTTTAGAGTATTTTACACTTTTATAAAAGTGTGGTTTCTCCACCATACTTACCTATGCATTATTTGGCTCACTCCGAACATTTTAGTTTTAATATTCGAAAACTTTTATTGTTTGCCTGATTTTGAATTTGAAATTCAATCGGTTTCGAACTAACGCGAGATTAGCAACAGTAATCGAGGTGACGTGGCATCATTAGTAGAAAGTTACCGTAGCTTAATTATCCCGGCGTCACATCATCAATGTAATGTAGGCATGTATTCTGAATATAGTCATACGTGCTTATGGAAGAGAACTCGCATGACATCTTTTGTCCTACCCTCCCGTGGTAGCGGGGTCGTATTGGAAACTAAGGGATATTAAGGCCTCCTTTTAATAGAATACCGGACCAAAGCATTAACACATAGTGAATACATGAACTTCTCAAACTACGGTCATCGCCGGGACTGGTCCCGATTATTGTCACTTCGGGGTTGCCGGATCATAACACATAGTAGGTGACTAATGACTTGCAAGATAGGATCAGGAACTCATATATATTCATGAAAACATAATAAGTTCAGATCTGAAATCATGGCACTCGGGCCCTAGTGACAAGCATTAAGCATAGCAAAGTCATAGCAACATCAATCTCAGAACATAATGGATACTAGGGATTAAACCCTAACAATACTAACTCGATTACATGATAAATCTCATCCAACCCATCACCGTCCAGCAAGCCTACAATGGAATTACTCACGCATGGCGGTGAGCATCATGAAATTGGTGATGGAGGAAGGTTGATGATGACGACTGCGACGGATTCCCCTCTCCGGAGGCGCGAACGGACTCCAGATCAGCCCTCCCGAGAGTGTTTAGGGCTTGGCGGTGGCTCCGTATCGTAAAACGCGATGAATCCTTCTCTCTGTTTTTTTCTCCCCAAACGTGAATATATGGAGTTGGAGTTGAGGTCCGTGGAGCACCAGGGGGCCCACGAGGCAGGGGGGCGCGCCCAGGGGGGGTAGGCGCGCCACCCACCCTCGTGGACAGGGTGTGGGCCCCCTGGCCTTGATTCTTTCGCCAATATTTTTTATATTTTCCAAAAATATTCTTCATTGATTTTCAGGTCATTCCGAGAACTTTTATTTCTGCACAAAAATAACACCATGGCAATTCTGCTGAAAACAACGTCAGTCCGGGTTAGTTCCATTCAAATCATGCAAGTTAGAGTCCAAAACAAGGGCAAAAGTGTTTGGAAAAGTAGATACGACAGAGACGTATCACTCATAATAGATTCATAACGTAATTTAATTTTCTTTGTAGGGAAGTGTTCCATGCCTTTCCTTAAAGGAAATTGGAATCTAATATTCCCTTCCTTCATATCAATACTCGCACCAATCGTTCTAAGGAAAGGTCCACCAAGAATAATAGGACATGAAGGATTGCAATCTATATCAAGAACAATGAAATCTATGGGCACACAATTCCTATTTCCAACAGTAAGAACATCATTAATTCTTCCCATAGGTTTCTTACTGGTGGAATCCGCAAGCTGCAAGTTTAAGGAACAATCATCAAATTCGCGGCAACCTAATAAATCACACAAAGTTTTCAGAATCGTGGAAACACTAGCACCCAAATCACACAAAGCATAGTATTGATGATCTTTAATTTTAATTTTAATAGTAGGTTCCCACTCATCATAAAGTTTTCCAGGGATAGAAACTTCTAATTCAAGCTTTTCTTCATAAGATTGCATTAAAGCATCAACGATATTTTTGGTAAAAGCTTTATTTTGACTATAAGCATGAGGACAATTTAGCAAGGATTGCAACAAGGAAATACAATCTATTAAAAAACAATTATCATAATTTAATTCCTTGAAATCCAAAATAGTGGGTTCATTGCTATCTAAAGTTTTGACCTCTTCAATCCCACTTTTACCAATTTTTGCATCAAGATCTAAAAACTCCGAATCATTGGGATGCTTTTTAACTAAAGTTGACTCATCTCCAGTCCCATCATTATCAAGATTCATATTGCAAAACAAAGATTTAATAGGAGACACATCTATCACTTTTAGATCTTCATCATTATTATCATGTAAATCTTCTGGTTTGGCGGCCATCTTATTAACTAAGGTGGCCTACTTATCCGAAATTTCAGCTATCAATTTTTCAAGATGAGCCAACTGAGATTTCAGACCATAAAATTCCTTAGTCATATCATCAAGCTCTTTATTCATGTACTCCATAAAGCTTTTTTTGTTCTTTAAGCTCGTTTCTAAAGAAATTATTATGCTCAAATTGCAAAGTCATAAAGCTTCTAACGTTGCTTTCAATCTCTTCCAACCTTCTAAGGTAAGGATCAACGTTTTCAGGCAAGGCCATCAGGGCCAACAGGCACACATGAAGCAAGCGAAAAAGAGGCGAACAGAAAAGAGGGCGAATAAAATGGCAAGGGTGAAGTGGGGGAGAGGAAAACGAGAGGCAAATGGCAAATAATGTAATGCGAGGGATAAGAGTTTGTGATGGGTACTTGGTATGTTTTGAATTGTGCATAGACTCCCCGGCAACAGCGCCAGAAATCCTTCTTGCTACCTCCTGAGCACTTCGTTCATTTTCCCTTGAAGAGGAAAGGGTGATGCAACAAAGTAGCATAAGTATTTCCCTCAGTTTTTGAATACCAAGGTATCAATCTAGTAGGAGACCACGCGCGAGTCCCTCGTACCTACACAAACAAATAAGAACCTTGCAACCAACGCGATAAAGGGGTTGTCAATCCCTTCACAGCCACTTGCAAAAGTGAGATCTGATAGAGATGATAAGATAATTTTTTTGGTATTTTTATGATAAAGATTGAAAGTAAAGAACGTAAAATAAAATAGATGTAACTTATATGATGGAGAATAGACCCGGGGGCCATAGGTTTCACTTGTGGCTTCTCTCAAGATATCATAAGTATTATGGTGGGTGAACAAATTACTGTCGAGCAATTGATAGAATTGAGCATAGTTATGAGAATATCTAGGCATGATCAGGTATATAGGCATCACGTCTGCGATAAGTAGACCGAAACGATTCTACATCTACTACTTTTACTTCACACATCGACCGCTATCCAACATGCATCTGGAGTATTAAGTTCATAAGAACAGAGTAGCGCATTAGGCAAGATGACATGATGTAGAGGGATAATCACAAGCAATATGATATAAACCCCATCTTTTTATCCTCGATGGCAACAATACAATATGTGTCGTTTCCCCTTCTGTCACTGGGATCGAGCACCGCATGATTGAACCCAAAGCTAAGCACTTCTCCCATTGCAAGAAAGATCAATCTAGTTAGGCCAAACCAAACTGATAATTCGAAGAGACTTGCAAAGATATCAAATCATACATAAAAGAATTCAGAGGAGATTCAAATATTGTTTACAGATAATCCTGATCATAAACCCACAATTCATCGGATCTCAAAGAACACACCGCAAAAAGAGTTACATCGAATAGATCTCCAAGAAGATCAAGGAGAACTTTGTATTGAGATCCAAAGAGAGAGAAGAAGTCATCTACCTAATAACTATGGACCCGAAGGTCTGAGGTAAACTACTCACACATCATCGGAGAGGCTATTGTGTTGATGTAGAAGCCCTCCGTGACCGATGCCCCCTCCGGCGGAGCGCCGGAAAAGGCCCCCAGATGGGATCTCACGGGTACAGAGAGTTGCAGCGGTGGAAATAGGGTTTCCTCGTGCTCCTGGATGTTTTTGGGGTATAAGAGTATATATAGGCGAAGGAAGTCGGTCAGGAGAGCCACGAGGGGCCCACGAGGGTGGGGGGCGTGCCCAGGGGGCAGGCGCGCCTCCCTGCCTCGTGGCCTCCTCGGCTGTTTCTTGACGTCTACTCCAAGTCCTCTGGATCATGTTTGTTCCAAAAATCACGCTCCCGAAGGTTTCATTCCGTTTGGACTCCGTTTGATATTTCTTTTCTGCGAAACACTGAAATAGGCAAAAAACAACAATTTGCACTGGGCCTTGGGTTAGTAGGTTAGTCCCAAAAATAATATAAAATTGTAAAAATAAGCCCATTAAATGTTAAAAACAGAATATATAATAGCATGGAACAATCAAAAATTATAGATACGTTGGAGACGTATCACTTCTCACCAACCAGCGAGCCTACAAAGGAATTACTCACTCCTGGTGGGGACATCATGGAATTGGCAATGGAGGGTTGGTGATGACGAAGACCAAAGATCCCCTTCTGCGGAGCCCCAAACGGACTCCAGATCTGGCCTCCCGATGAAGAACAGGAGGTGGCGGCGGCTCTGTATCGTGAAACACGACGAAACTTCCTCCCCTATTTTTTTCTTCGAAAATAGGTATTTATGGAGTCGAGATTAGGGTCAGGGGGGCCACGAGGTGACCACAACCCACTAGGGCGCACCTAGAGGGGAGGCACGCCGTGGTATATCGTGGCCAGCCAGGGAACCCCCTCCAGTGCTTCTTCGTTCCAGTATTTTTTATAGATTCTAAAATAATTCTCCAAAAAGTTTTATTATATTCCGAGAACTTTTATGTCTGCACAAAAACAATACCATGGTAGTTCTACTAAAAACAACATCAGTCCAAAACAAGAGCAAACTAGATTCGAAAACAAGAGGAAAAGTGTTAGGAAAAGTAGATGCGATGGAGACGTATCAATGATACAGTTACTAGTACCAGCTATGGCACCCTACGTGATACTCCCTTCGTACCGGTGCATTAGACATATTTCAAAAACCAAATAATCGCAAAACGCTTAGCCGTGGTGCATTAACTCGCACGTCATTACTTATTTCTTGACTTGAATAGAGAATCAACCAATAAGAGATGTGGGGCATGTGTTCTTTGAATGTCTTGAGACTACCTAGCACCTCATGCAGTGGCTATAGTTCGTTGCATGCAAAGATACTAATTAGCAAATAAATATTAAGTTATCTCATTTTCTCTTCCACCTTGGTCGTGGTGCAAAACCTAAAATGAATTATACATCAATACGGAGGGAGTAGTCAAACTTAAGTTTCGAAAAGTGTGCATGCCCTTTTTGGTAGTGACTGTAGTATTTTTCTTTCTGGGTTGGTATCAGATTTGAGATTTATTGAGTCAAAATGGTTATCAAATTTTCTTGAAATAATGCACACACTACAAGATGGAGTGATTCTTCCCACCAACACACTCGGAATACAAGTGCGTGTTTGGTTGCATGCATTAGGCCCAACTAGGCCGACGCAGGAAAACTTGGGCTGTTTGGTTCTCTGTGTTCACTGTTGGGCTAGCATAGCACGAAACTCAAAGCATCTCTAGGCCTGTCTCGCTGCGAATGCTCAGATCGGCAGTTTCCAGCGAGTCAGGCTAAGCTGAGCCAGAACAAGCGTACATGACTGGGTCCGTTGCACGAGAGGAGGCTGGACGGGGATACGAGCTAGTACGCACCATGTACGTGCTATCTTCTTCTATCTCCACTAAGCTTCTCCCTAATCTCCTTTCTTCCTTCCACTACTGTAGGATGCTCCTAACACGACACTACGATCAGAGACCCTTTGACGAAACTGTGTGCGATGCATTAATCGCAAACGGGGATGTAAAAAACCATCAAAAAAGATGCAAAACATTTGCGATGGCGGAGACATCAAACACGATTCATATTTTAGTTACGTGTTCGATGCAGGGCATACAGTTCAGTTAAATGGACTATTTGTGATGAGGCAGAACAATATAAACGGGCAGCCAGTTGAACGCATGTGCGATATATGGCATAGAGTTCACTCTGATAAATTGTTTGTGATGAGGCGGAACAACAAAAACGGGCAGGCAGATGAAGGTGTGTGCGATATACGGCATACAGTTCACTCGGATGAACTGTTTGTAATTAGGCGGAACAAAAGAAATGGTCAGCCAGATCAAAGTGTGTGCGATAGGAGGGAAACGGTTCACTCGGTTGAACTTTTTGCGTTGAGCCAAGAGAACAGAAACGATTCGATTTAACAAGATGTGTGTGATACGCGGCAAACAGTTCTATAATCAATCATGTGTGCGAAGACCGATAATAACACAGACGATTGCTGCTAATAAGATGCGTGTGTTGTGCGATGGGATTGCATACAGAACAACAACATAACCAAATTATAAGGACATGGTTGCATAACCAAATTAAACATCCAATTACATAGGTGGCTACTACACACATGACATTTGCACACAAAAGTAAACTATTACATGCATAATTACATAGATGGCTACTACTCACATGACATTTCCACACACCATTAGATATTACATGCAAAATTACCTAGGATAAACGATCATCTGATCATCATCTACTTCTTGTGACGCTTGCCGCTACTTCTCTTCTTGTGGGTCGATCTGGCCTCGTCGATTTCGGTAACGAGGCACTTCCTCATGTCAATGATCCGCCTGTGCATCTCGTAGCATGTGTACACGCTACTGGCCACAAACCTGAGGTGAGGTTCATCCAGTTGCCGCTCTCTACACTACAAAAAAAGACACATCCGTGACATTTTGGGCCGAACGACATTTTTTCCTGTCATACATATGACACTTCTATGACGATAATTGTGACAAAACCCGGTATCATCATAGATGTGGTGGGCTCCTACTTCTATGACAAAAAATCATGACAGAAAATGGGCTTTTCATCCTGGGCAGGCCGGAGACGCAGCTTCATGACATTCTTTGGGCCGTCCATGACGGAAAAAACCGTGGTAGAAGCGAGGGGGAGGAAAATTTCGGGGAGTTCCCGGTTACGGTGGGAGGTCGGGGGCCGAGCGATGCGCGTTTCTCTCATACATGCACGCGCGTGTGTGCGAGGCGTTAGCTCTAACTGAACCCCAGCGAGGCGTTGGGCTCTAACTGAAACCGAGCGATTGCACTGCAGGCTACGCGTTACTGAACCCGAGCGATCGGATGAACAGTGAGCGTTGCGGGGTAGGGGGGTTGGATGAACAGTCGGTGGTGGCGTTGCCTCTGGATGAACAGGACCCCGTGGTGTGGTGGAGGGCTGGATGTACAGTAGACGGTGGAGGAGTGCCCGTGGAGGGGTGGTTGAACAGGACCCCGTGGTGTGGAGGGCTGGATGAACAGTAGACGGTGGAGGGGTGCCCATGGAGGGGTGGTTGAACAGTAGCCGGTGGAGTAGCGTGCGGTGGAGGCTGGATGAACAGGAGCCCGCGGAGGCTGGAGGAGGTCGACGGTAGCCCGTGGAGGCTGGAGGAGGTCGACGGTGAAGATGAACAGTATCTCGTGGAGTCCCATTTTGCGGTACGCCACACCCCTCCCGATGACAGGACCCCCATTTCGACCGTACGAGGTCCGTTTCGTCCGTTTTGCGGTACGCCACACCCCTCTCGATCAACAGGACCCCCGTTTCGACCGTAGGAGGTCCGTTTCGTCTGTTTTGCGGTACGCCACACCCCTCCCGATCAACAGGACCCCCGTTTCGACCGTAGGAGGTCCGTTTCCTCCGTTTGCGGTACGCCAGACCCCTCCCGATCAACAGGACCCCGTTCTGAACGTAGGAGGTTCGTTTCCTCTGTTGTGTGGTATGCCAGGCCTCGTTTCCATCGCCTGTTCTGTCCCAGCCCTCCCGATGAACACGACCACACATTCTGTTCCGACCCAGCCGGTTGGCTCCCACGCGTTCTGTTGCCTCCCGATGAACACGACGCATTTCGTTGCCTCCCCATGAACACGACGCATTCCATTGCCTCCCCATGAACACAATGACGACGCTAGTTCTCCGTTCCGACCCAGCCATGTACACGAGCACTACCGTATGTATGCGGGAGTAGGCATTCGAGACCGCGCCCGTATGTACATATACGTGGCCATATTTTCTTTCTTGTACCCTGGCGCTGTATGTACGTGTACATGCTACGTGCGCGCCTCTACTACGACACGTGCGCGCCTGTACATCCACCAGTATATATGTATGTACACGTTCGCGACCAGAATGACAACGCTACGTACGCTTCGACCAGGTGGGTCCCGACTGTCAGGCACTTCCTTGCCTACGAAGATGTAGCTGGTGGGTCCCAGCAGTCAGGGGGCGAATCGTTTTTTGCCCGGACGCACTTCCTTGCGTGCGAAGATGTAGCTGGTGGGTCCCAGCAGTCAGGGGGAAACGTTTTTTTTGCAAAATACAGTGGCCCGTCCGGTGGGTCCCAGCTGTCAGTTGGAGGAATCATTATTTTCCGCGTAATAAGGAGGCACTTCCTTGCTGCGGCCGTGGACCCAGCTGTCAGCCTGTCCACGTACAATCCACCCCCGATGGAAGTCGTTCCATGACCACGTTGACCACGCCGCGCTGAGAGCACCAGGGTGGTAGATGACGGCGAGGCCTAGGAAGGAGACGACGGGGAGCCGGGGAAGACGCGGCAGTGGAAGCCCGCGCGGAGAGGAGTACGAGGGTTCACTGGTTCGGCTGCGGTGTGAGGCTGCCGACGCCGCAGGGCCTGGCCAGCGGTGGGAATAGTAGGGGCGGTGAGGCCTCCGCGGCAGCACAGCCGGCCACGAGAGGCAGGAGCATGCGGCACGACCGGCGCTGCTTTGGGCGGCTGGAGCAAGAAGAACAGAGGTTGAAGAAGCACTACAGCCGTTGGATGGACATCGTACGGTCACTGGAGCTAGAATCATTCATATTGACTAAAGTTGACAAAGGCCCCCGTCCCAGTCAACTTAGTAGGCCCACAAGTCAGCCTCCCACCATGGTGGGTCCCAGCTAGCAGGGGGAGTATTCGTTTATTTGTGCGTAATAAGGAGGCACTTCCGGTGGGTCCGAGCTGATAGCGGGGGGAACGTTTTTTTCACGAAATACGCTGGCCCGTCCGGTGGGTCCCAGCAGTCAGGGGGAAACGTTTTTTCACAAAATAAGGTGGCCCGTCCGGTGGGTCCCTGCTGTCAGGTGGAGGAATAATTATTTTGCGCGTAATAAGGAGGCACTTCCTTGCGGCCGCCTGGACCCAGCTGTCAGCCTCTCCACGTACAGTACTCTTCCGATGGAAGTCGGTCGTTGACCACGTTGACCACGCCGCGCCAAGAGCACCAGGGCGGTGGTTTGGACGACGGCGAGGCCTAGGAAGGGGACGACGCGGAGCCGGGGAAGACGCAGCAGTGGAAGCCCGCGCGGAGAGGAGTACGAGGGTTCACTGGTTCGGCTGCGGTGTGAGGCTGCCATCACCGCAGAATAATAGGGGGTGTGGGTGAGTGGAGGGATGGCCCGGCCAGCGGTGGGAGTAGTAGGGGGCGGTGAGGCCTCCGCGGCAGCACAGCCGGCCACGGGAGGCAGGACCAGGCGGCACAACCGGCGCTGCTTTGGGCGGCTGGAGCAAGAAGACCAGAGGTTGAAGAAGCACGACGACCGTTGGATAGACATCGTACGGTCACTGCAGCTAGAATCGTTTATATTGACTAAGTTGACAAAGCCCTTGGTACATCAACTTAGTAGTCCCACAGGTCAGCTTCCGAAACGGTGCGCCCCAGATGTCAGGCGGAGGAATCATTTTTTGGGCGGGTGAAGCTAGAATATCCGTGATTGAAGAAGAAGCACGGCATCCGTTGGATGGACATCCAACGGCCACTGCTGCTAGAACCGTGTGTTGACTATAAGTTGACAAAGCCTTGCATACGCGTCAACTCTCTTTTTTTAGGGGACGCGTCAACTTAGTAAGGCCAGAAGTGTGTGGCAGAGAACTTATAGCCCATTTGAGATTTGTAAGAATGTGTAGCCCATTTTTGAATTCTAATGGAATTTACTACAACCCATTACAGTTTGTTAAAAGTACAGCCCATTTCATGCAACTGTTCAAAACAGAATTCAGTAAAATTTCCCACATTTTGATGGGATCCGAAATACTTTTATCCCAAAATTTCTACTCAGATTAAATAGAATTTCAATATAAATTTATATTACGTAAAAATCCAATGAAACATTGCGCTCGCAACAATTAATGAAATTAGAATTTTCAATATCCAAAATTAATATTTTATAAAGTAATCACGTGTTTGGTGCATTTTTTATAGTTACTGCCCAGTTTTTATAATTACTTCCCATTTATTATTTCTTAAAGCCTAATGCATCCCTCCTAGGAAAGATTTGCAGCCCAGCGGGGCCGAGAATAACAACTTGACCTTGCCTGGGTATTCCTAAAAAAAAGTATAGCTGGGCTACCCATTTTCAGCTTGAAAAAAATTAATATCTGGGCTGGATATCTGGCCTGGGCTAGATGGGCCACAGCCCGCCCAGTTAATACATGCAGCGATGTTTTGGTTGTTGTTCAGAGGAGAAAAATTAATATCTGGGCTAAACATCGAAAAACTCTGCAGTGCTCACACTTCAAAAACGCAAATACTGCTCGAGCTGCTTGGACCCAGCTGTCGGCCGCTTCTTGTGCAATTCTCTCGTTTATTGACTACTACATAGGTTGACAATGGTGTGGGACCGTGATGTCAGGAAACCAGGAGGAAGCAAAATAAATTATAGTTATATATATATAATAAGGAGGCACTTGCGTACGTGAGGCTATGGACCTGGTGGGTCCCCATTGTCATTCTCTCCAAGTAAAGTCATCTCCTCGCCCGCGCGCGCTTTCCGCCCGAAACAGTCAGCGCCGCCCGCCCCGCTTCCCGATGCAGGCGATTGCTCCGCCTTCAAGCGACACAACTGCCGTCCGTCCGTCCATCTGCCGCCCACATTAATGATACGCGGTTGCCGAGGCGGCTACTCTGGCGCCACACGTCCGTCCCTCCGCCCGCCCACCATTGCCATATAAACTGCTGCGCCGGCAATAGCCGCAGTCATCCGCATATGTTCCCTTTCTCCTGTCCACACCACTACTACCCACCATGGCTTCCTCGCGCTCCAGTGCTCTTCGGGACGGGCCGACGACGGACCACAAGGAGATGGCAGCCATTGCTGCCGACCGGCTGGACGGCAGGCAGCCGGAGTACGACGACGTCCCAGTGGAGAACATGGTAGTCGGCGATCCGGCGCCAACCCCCTCCTCCGCGCCATCCTCGCTGGTGCATTGCACCATGACCATCGGCGAGGCCCATGCCCAATATATGGACCATGTGAGGCAGATGCGTGAGGAGCAATTCCAGGAGGCGCAGGCCGACGCCGCCTCCAACCACCATCTCCTCCAGGAGCACCTCCAGGCGGAGGAGCAGATCGCCGTGGAGCGGGCGGAGCAGGAGGCGCTGCTCGACTCGTACCGCTCCGCCCGCAAGGGCCGCCTCGAGCGCTGGCGCTACCGCATGCGGGTGGCGGAGGCTGCGGCCGCCTACAAAGAGGCTAGCAAAGAGGGCGATGAAGCGGCCGATGCGCTGTTTGGCGAGACCGAGGACGAGGCAGAGGACAATGCCGGCTCCGACGAGTCCCCGCTCTGCTGGCGTCGATGAGGCCTTGCTCCGCCGAGGCCCCGCGGCGCCAACAATGAGGCAGAGGACACCGCCAGCTCCGCAGAGGCCCCGCCCCGCCAACAACGAGGTAGAGGACATCGCCGGCTCAGCCGAGGCCCCACCCTGCCGGCAACGTGGGGGAGGATTTCCCCCGCTCCGCTGAGGCGCCACCTGCCGGCAACGAGACAGAGGACATCGCCGGCTCCACCGATTCCCCGCCCTGCTGCCAACGAGGCCGCGCCACACAGAAAACAAGGAAGAGTAGAACACGGTAGGTCGCCGCCGCTCGGGTCCAAGTAAGGCCACCGCTGCTACCCTCCGGTTGAAGCCAAGCTAGGCGGGTTGACCATTGACGGCCGGTTAGCTTCTTGGCGGCGACGTGGAGTCGGAGAGCTATGCTGGAGAAGAACGCTGCTTCTAGTTAACTGCTGGTGCAGTTGGCTGACTGACACGTGGGCCCAACAGGCCACATGTCAGTTACGCAACTGCACCTGTAGTTAAGTCACTGAAGCTTCTGTTCGGCTCAGCGGGACACAAGTGGGTAGCTTCGGTTAATTAATTATACCTCCAGCGCACCCCTTTTTAGTTGAAGAATGTATGAAATGTAATGAAATCCGGCATGTTTATATGAAATCCGACCGTGTATGAATGAATTTATTTCGATTAGTTCGAATTCCTGTATCACTGGCATTGGATGAACATGCAAAACAATACGTACTAGCATTATTCCCAGGGTGATCACCTCGTTTGCAGCAGTTTCACATGTGCTCCATCCGGTCCTTTCTAGTCTGCATACAAGTTTTGTCTGCAGTCAAAGTATCTCTACTTTGGCCAATCTTATACAAAAAGTATGCACTTTCACAATGTGCGAAGTAAAAAGGAACAGAAGGAGTACAAAGAGTTTGAGCAGCTTTTTAGCGTTTCTGTACATTGCAATCAAACACACAGGCCTGACAATTCATAGAAAACATTCAAAACAATCGATGATTATGCATCTCAGCGACTCACATGTCAGAGGCAATATTTACTTCATAACTAAAGAATAAAGAAAAAATTGATCGACGCTGCTGCAGCAAAGGGCGTCCCATTCGAAAATATCAAACGCATGTCTTGCTAAAATCAATGAGCAAAATTTGACAAGGTTGTCCCATTCCAAAATATCAAATGCCTACGATTGTGGAATGGGCAGGGTTTGCCATCAGTTCGGACATTGACATGGCACCTCGTGCTAAATAAACCAGGTGTTCTTTTTTGTGCAGTTCCACCAAAATCAACCAAATTCGCGCGTAGCTTGTATGATTTCACCCTTATATGTTGCAACGCCTAGAACTTATCGGCACCTCCTTTCTTGTGGTGGAAATGAATGATTCGATGTATTCATGAACATTTTGTGCAGTTCCCATTGAAATCAAGTTGAGCACCCCTGTTTGCACAAATACAAAAAAGTGATTAGTATAAAGCAAACTGTACTATGAATTGATAGTTTCAACAGGCACATACATGGTACTCGCGCATCATAGCAAAAAAATGGAAATTTGTCAGTCCTTCTGAGTTGAAGTTAGTTTGGTCTTGTGGGTAGTAATGTAACCATCCTTCAACTACTCCTTCTGATGAGAAGATAGACAAGGCTTCTTCATCCTGGCATAATCAGAACTAGTCACTTCACGTACTCCATATTCTTCTTCAGAGGAAGATGATCCTGTTGTGCAAAGACAAGAGGACTACTAAATGCTAGCATCCCTGTTTGCTCGAAAAAAAGGAAAGGAAATATTTAAAACAGCACAGATGAAGCACTTCTCAAGGACAATACCACTTTTTCATGACAGTATCTAAACAATAGCACAACACCAATAGAGATGACAAAGCTCAGTCATATGGATGAAATCAGTGGGCGAGTACCAACCTTTGTCAGGAGGCTTATTGTGTAGAGCATACAGATGAAGCACTTCTCCGGAACCATCTGTTGCTATCTACGGTGGTGGCCATGCTTACTATATACTCCTCAATTAGTTTAATGTTTCCAACATCTTCTTGTGCAGTTCCACTAAAATATATGGTATATTCAAAGAAGATCCCTGTTTGCACAAGTAGAGATAATTACATATTACATTAAGAGTGGCATCAAATCAGTGGCAAAACAATTGCTCGTTCCAGCCATAGCAATAAATTAAGATGCAAAACTATATCATTACTTGTGTCATCACAGTTCCAGTGCTTCATTACAGCACCGGGAGTTGATATTTGTTTTTCTTCCGCTTGTTCTTCCCCTTCATCACTTGGTTCAATAACAGACAAGCTTCGCCTTCAATGTAAGATTTGGCATGTCAATTAGGGAGCACAAGTATAGTACTAAACTTAATTTTCTGATGAAAGTGGCAAAATACAGGCCAGCAGTTGTGAAATATCATTATCTTACCTCAATGGTGCACATAAATATTGGAAGTCTTGTCTCCATTTGTGCAGTTCACTAAAATCAAGCAACATTATCGTACAATTAGCACAACATATGAAAGCACACTGCAGAATCATGTGAAAGAAGGCTAGTACTGACCTCTCATGATGCGGAATTCAAACAACTCACAAGAAGAAGATCTGAACCAAATTCGCCTTAACGGATAGGAAGTAAGATGTCCTCTTGTGTAGTTCCACTAAGATCAAGCAATCAAGCAACGTTGTCGGTGTGACATTTTGGTTGAACTGCACAAAACACTCTGAAAACAAAAGTGTTTTGTGCAGTGCAACAAAAGGTCCCAATGGCAACGAGGTGAAGTAGATAACCCTGTTTACACAGAGGTGCAAAGGAAACAATTAGTGGTCAATAACGGTGGATGAGACAGAAGCCAACAAAAAGAAGCATCTACCTTATCTAAATGGGAAAGAAACCAAGACAGTAGCATTTCTCAAACGGTGGCATTGATTAATATTAACATAGCGATTATATTAACAATAAAATTCGTTAAACATGTAATTTTCTTTTAACTTAGGCATTGCATCAATTTTCCAGCGGCATTATTAGAGGGTGTTTGTTTACAGGGACATTTTGGTGTAGGGACTAAAAACCTCCGTGTCAGTCCCATCTAAACCAAACAGGAGGGACTTTTAGGGATTCAAAATTGGGCATTTGTGACTAAAGAAAGAAGACCCGAGGGAGTCTTTTTGGGACTTTTTCCAATAGTTGCCCCTGCCTCACATCGCACCTTGTCTCTATTAGTTCATTACTAGGGGTAACATGGTCTTTTAGAATGTCATTTAATAACCTCTAGTCCATGTTTAGTCCCTGGAACCAAGCACGTAGGGACTAGGGAGTTTTTAACCAAACAGGGCCTTAGATTAACAACAGCTAATGATTTGCACGAGACAGTGGACGCACCAGCACCATGTGCATCTACCGATGTACTGTGGTCATGCACAGTCTGTTGCAACAAAGAACAATCAACCAAGGAGCATATTTGTGTTGGTCCCAGTTTTGTTATCTTTAGACACCTTTCCCTATGTGAGCGCAGCAAATCTAGTCCTGCTCAAACTCTACAGCCTTGTCCCTTCCTTTCCTTTTTGAACTAGTACTTTCGCCCCTTCCTTTCCTCTTTGAACCACGTCCTAGATTTATGCGATACAACTTTCCCCACAACTTTCCCCCATTCCTTTCCTCTTTGAACCATGTCCTAGATTAATGCTATACAACTTTCCCCCTTCATTTCCTCTTTGAACCACGTCCTAGATTCATGCTATATACAACTTTTCCCACTACTTTGCCCCACTCCTTTCCTCTTTGAACCACGTCCTAGATTCATGGTATACATGCAGCTAGAGCAATGCATGTGGAGTAAGTAAATTATACCTTAATGTTCTTGGGGCGTGGTTCGGTGGGCGACGGGACGGCGGCGAAAAAGAAGGGGTCGGAGGCCCTCCCTCCCCGCCGCTGGGTGGAAAGTGAACAACTGCGCCGGTAGTACCTCGCCGACGGTGACAGCGTTAAGCCTCCTTCCCTTCCCGCCGGACGGATCCTGCCGGCTCTTCGAGCAGCAGTGAGGGGAGAGAGAGGCCAACGAAGTCTTGTTTAGATCTGGAGAGGGCGAGAGAGTGTGAAGAGAGCAACTACAAGCGCTGAGGCTCCAGCGGGAGAGGGCGAGAGAGTGTGAAGAGAGCAACTACATGCGCTGAGGCTCCAGCGTGTATATATATTCTGGAGAGAGAGTGTGAAGTGTGCAAACCCTAGAAAACATTTTGACCAGTCAAAGAATCCTTCTGGCACAAATTATGCTCAAGTGTAGTTATTGAACCCGAGACCTCAAGTTTGATGAGCGAACAGGCTAACCAGCTACACAACCCTCCCGTTATGTTCAATGAGAGGGAAATAACCTTTTATACATTCCTGCATTCGTGTGACAAGCATGCCGTGTTTTTTTGTGTGTGTGGGAGTCATTGGGATTTCAATCATAATCGTGTCATGTGCCTTTGGTGGTAAGACTATCCACAGTGGTGCAGAAATAATGCAGCCTTAGTCACCTTACCTCTCTCCATGTAGTACGTTGGGTCCCACCAGTCAGAGGGTGAAACAAACAAATTAATAAGAAAAAATAAAAGCGATAGCGGTGTATCTTACCTCACACATCTCGCTACTGCTCGGGAACACTGTCCAATTGATCACTCTGTTCTCTCACGTACTATTTTACGTGAATCCTTATTATAACATGCACACAAATTTTGGGCACGTGTCTTCGACATAAGTCAGTGTGCCACCGTATCTCGTATACTTACTAGTCCCTCCGTCTAGGTGTAATAAGTCACGTTAGAAGGTGCAACGGGACCAAGGTGCGTGCGTGTGCGTGTGTGTGTGTGTGTGTGTGTGTGTGTTTAACAGCATGTGTGTGTTAGAGAGAGCGACAGATCGACCTACTCCTATAGAGAGATGTTGTGTAGTGTACGATTTTAGCCGCGAGAGTCGGTGCATCCTCTCGTTTCCGAGCGTGTCCGGTAGGGACATGCGGATAGCTGCCACGCCCGCTCCTAACCAGCCTGGCCCACCCAAAGCTCCTCCATCGCCCGCGCGCGCTTCCGGCCCGAAACGGTCAGCGTCGCTCCAAAGAATCGGTGCCGCATTCATGCCCGGGCAGAGCGAACGCGACCTCTCACTGGCGCAAGAGTGATGGTTGCTTCGTCCGTCCAACTTACTGCTGGGTCTATGTGATTTGACGGCTCATTGGTCTTTATTACTGAGGTGGTAGGACTGTTGGATGTCCCATGCTTTCGGCGAAAGGAGGTACTACTACTAGATTACAATTTTCTCCATTCTTACAGCGGAGGCGTGCAATAGCAGTGAAAACACGCAGGCTCAGTGATTATATGGCCCACCTCACACTATCACCGTGCGACACCTAACTCTTTACATAGTACTCCCTCCGTTCCTAAATATTACTAGATGAGTCCCTGCGCGTTGCCGCGGAGCAGTGGTATATCTCTCTGCGCAAAATTATCAATTTCATAGAACTAAAAAAAACTCTATAACCGCATGACAAATGTGGTAGCCAAACTAAATAAACTCCCATCATCATTTAGATCATCCCACGTAAGGAAAAAAGATCAGCCAACTCCTACTGCATAATGGGATTATATTTTTCTTTTTGACATGTTAATGGGACTTAAAAGCTCACTTACATGCGTGCTACCGGTGCATGCTTGCATGCAGACATGTTGATGTGATTTAAAACCCACTCACATGCATGTGCCACGGTATTTCTGCATGCTTGCATGTGGCTTAGTGCGGAGCCTCTCAACGTCTAAATCAGATGGCTATTATGGACTGATTTACTTCATCTAACGGCTACATCAATTTTGATGATGTGGCTCAAGGAGAGGATAGAGAATTCCTAGTAGTGGGGGCTAGCTATTACTAGTAGATAAGTCTTTGTAGAGATTCCACTACATACGGAACAAAATGAATGAATCTACACTTAAAATGCATCTATATACATCCGCATGTGGTTCATGGTTAAATCTCTACAAAGACTTATATTTAGGAACGGAGGAAGTACTAGTATAGTACGTACTCTAATTTATCAGCCAGATAAATTTGTACAATGCTATGAAGCTTCCAGCTTCTGTTACATGTATCTTGCGTCCAAGGTTGCCCGTTGCAACATTTCATCAAATACAAAGGAGACTAACATGCATGCTATTGCATCTCAATGATTGCCAGATCATAGCAAATATGTACTCCCTCCGTTCCAAAATAAGTGTCTCAACTTTGTGCAAACTTTAGTACAAAGTTGTACTACTACTAAAGTTGACACTTATTTTGGAACAGAGGCAGCTAAAGAAAAAAACGATCCATGCAGTCCCTAGCCCTTGAACCGTGAACCCTGACCAGGCTTCAATTTGCTGGCAACGTTCGAGCTTCCTAATAAATGAAGTTTGCAACCTTTTGACCATTGGATCATTTTGTGCAGTTTCACCAAAATCGAGATGAGCATCCCTGTGGCAAAGAAATTGAAGAAGCGTGGTTAAAATCAGATTACTGGGACTAGTTGATGAGACATAAATTCATCACAAATACAGTACGTAGAAGCCAGTAGAGGTATGTGCGGGGCAAAGAAGTAGAGAAATATCCACAGGGAGTGATGTGGGCAGCTGGAGCAGTGGTGCAAGCCGGCTGTAAAGGGAGTTGTACCTGAGGGATGTAGCTCAACCTTGAGGAGGGCGGCGGGAGGCGACAACTGCCCACGTCGCGGCAGTGTGCAAGGGACGAAGGCAACTTCACTGGCTTTGTGAGAGAGAACGGCAGGGACCCCTGATCGGGACGTGCCGACAGTGGGTTTCGCCGTCGGCGACGGCCACCGCATCTACACGAATCATCCACCCCTTCCCCAAGCGGACGTGATCCGCCGGGATGTTAGAGATGTGGCCACAGTCATTTTGTGCGAGAGAGTGTGAAGAGAGCAACCCCAGCAAGCAATCGTGTAGGCTGGCCCGTCCTGACTATGTATATAGTGGAGAGGTTTCCTTTTCTCTCCATATGAACCTATCATATTGCGTACGTGCCACTGAAGAAAAAAACTTTATTTATAAATGACGCGGCACCTACTACTCGTTCTTCTATAACCTTGCGCTTGGCATCTCCAAAATATTAACCTTGCGATTGGCTCTTCCCCTCTTTGGGAAGTCGAGCAATAATGGTAGTGCAGTATATATCGTTCTGGCTATATGAGACCGAATGAATTGCTGCACGTCCACCACGTGGGTGAGGGTCGAGGGGCGAGGGAGAGTGCTACATACTGAGCAAAATGAGTGAATCTACACTCTAAAATACGTCTATATACATCAGTGTTTGGAGTATGTACTAGTAGTTCATATTGAAATCTACTAAAGGACATATATATTCCAAACAATATGATATAATCTCTATAACCAAGGTAGTAGTAGGGACGAGGAGTAAACAGAGGGAGTAGTAAATTTTTCTCCTCGTCCTGCGAGCCACCGCGCGCATGGGCGAGGGAGCGGGCGTAAGGCGGAGCAAGCTTCACCTCATCCTGTGAGCCACCGCGCCCGTGGGCGGGGGAGATGGCGTACTAAGCAAGCTTCTCCTCGTTCTGCGAGTTGACGGGACACATCAAAAGTACTCTAGTGTATAGAGCCTTGCCTCTAAGGTAGGCCCCACATGGTTTGCCTCTTTTTTTAACATAACACGTCAAGTCGCAATTTGTTTGTTCATCCGTGGTAGACGATCCTCCCTCCACCAAGTGGACAACCAGTACACGTGCCAAATTACCACGTGGGCTTCCTTTTTTGTACAGAAATGAGCTCCACCGTGTACCCGCGCGGG
This sequence comes from Aegilops tauschii subsp. strangulata, assembly GCF_002575655.3. Taxonomy (NCBI): domain Eukaryota; kingdom Viridiplantae; phylum Streptophyta; class Magnoliopsida; order Poales; family Poaceae; genus Aegilops; species Aegilops tauschii. The sequence goes on from NC_053041.3 coordinate 82,373,123, forward strand.
TGTGGTTGGGAAAGAGACGGGAGTACGTGCGTCGTGCATGCACCTCTTCTCTTCATGCATGTCCCCCACCTACGTGGGTGTGTGTGAGAGATACAAACCGCGTTCGTGAGTGTTTTTTGTTTTGGGGTGGGGGTGATTTCATGAATTATTAGTGGGAATATGTGTCAATGACATCTCAAACAAAATTGTGCATGCAATGTGTGTGAAATGGAGGCCTATCCATATCATACATAGAGGGTCGGGCAATCCACGAGAAGAGACGGAGGGGTCATAGCTATCGATAGAGTCGAAGAGAGGATCAAGTGGGTGGGTGCGAGATCGATGAAGAGAGCCATCGAAATTGTGTGTGTGTGCAAGTCAAGGATATAGGGCGACTGGCCTACCGGAACGTTAGAGGGCACATGTCAAGTTTGTGTGTGGCAGGGAGACATGACTAGAGAGCTCGATGTATCGGTGTGTGTGGGGGGGTGGGGGGAGGGGTAGGCGGAGGCCTAACTATAGAGGTAGAACGACTTGTGTATGTTTTGAGAAGGAGAGACCCAGCTATGTCTTGAGGGAGATCGGTCAACATCCATACATAACTGAAGGACAGGAAATATGATGGGACAGAGAGAGAGGAGAGAGGGAGGGAGGGAGAGGGAGGGAGAGGGGTAGAGTGCTGGATGGGTGATGGAGTTGCTTCTCGAAGATGGTGGGAGAGGCCTACTAGACAAACTGAGGGTGGAACTGCAATGTTATCAATAAGAGTGGGATGTGTTTCTGTGTGTGCCTGTGCGTGATAGATCTGTCGGGACGCATCCATGGATGATGAAGGGGAACCATGTGTTTGGTAAGCAAACCTAACTAGATCGGTAGATCGATTGTTGTTTGTCGGAGGAAGGGAGAGACACAACTAATGAGGTAGATCGATTGACGTGTGGGTAAAAACAAGTTATAAGGACCTAGCTAGCTATATGTGTAGCGAGAGATCGGTCGGTGTACGCCCATTTGTTAGAGGCAAATAAGGCCCAGCGAGACGGATAGACAGAGAGAATGGAGCTAGGATGTGGTGCGAGAGGCCCAACTACTAGCTAGATAGGGGGAGGAGTGTGCGGTTGTGAGATCGATGAAAAGAGGGGCGAGAGTTTACACGTGTGTCTGACCGTATGAAAGACACGAGGCAAGGACACATAAAGGAGGAGATTGAAGGTGTGTCTGTATGTTGTAGGCAGGCATCGCTGAAGAGGTTTATCGATTGGTGTGTGTTGGAAAGGAGTTGTGGAGACTCTGGGAGAATGACCTAAAGAAAAAAAAATGAATGTGCCCGGTGGATACAATGCCGAGGGAGGGGGAGGGCGAGGAGGGCATGTGCATGCACGAGAGAAAGTTAGTGGTAGCTACAAAGGTTAGAGGATTGTGTGGGTGTAAGAGACTAACAAAGATCATAATTTGATATGAAAGCGGATTCATATATTTGAATAGGAGATCATAGTGTTTTAAACATTGCATGCATGAATATAGCAGTGATACATGTGCTGTCCACATGTTATACCATAATGTGATAATGCATGGCGTTTGCAACTCACAGCTAAATGCCGAACAATCTAAACCATACTATACATCAAACAATCTCACATCTTATTTGAATTTGTGATAATGTGTGGTGTTTGCAGCTTACAACTAAATATCGAACAATCTAAACAATACTATATATCGAACTTTCTCACATTTTATTTGAATTTGTGGTAATGTGTAGTGTTTGCTACTCACATCTAAATACTTGTAGGCGTAGGGGGCGGGGCACCATACATAATATGATAAACACATTATACATATGAGACATGGTTTAGATTATGAAGATCTAGCTAGAGCTAGAAATGTAATGTGATTTGAAATCAAAATAAAGTGGATTCAAAAAATCTAGTTCGAGTTCATATAGTACACATAGTTCATATGTAACTCGAGACTAATCATGTGGTGTGCTGTGAAGATAATACACAAACGATGGTTTAACTTGACAATAATGATGATTGTAGATCTTAATAAAACAGAGAAACGAATTCAAATGCTTTGACTTCACAACAATCATTACTGTAGATCTTATTCAAATAGAGAAACAAATTCAAATTTAGTTCATATTGAAGCGGTAGTATATGCGTTTGGAATGCACTAAAACGTTCATTTGAGTAGTAGGTTGCATGCATTATACACGTCGCGAAATATTTTAATTGAACATAACATGAATTCAAAGTTTTGAATGACATTTGTAGTGCGCATTGATTTGGTACAGTACACGTTAGGCTTGTCCGGAAATTTCAACCCGCGCCTTGTTAGCCCGAAATATTTAAGATATATCTTTGTCTCGTTGTGCTCCGACAACTCGCTCCATCTCAACCCGCGCCTTGCTATTCTGAAATTACAACGCACGCGAAAACTCCCACCTCCTGTGAAATCCCGACACGCGAAATGCCCGTGGTACCCCTGAACCGAAAGAACCGCCTCAAATCGGTGGGGGTACTTTCGTAACTTACCCCACATTTTGGACAAGCGCGTTTCTAAGCCATGGTTCCCCACTGCCATCCCATCCGCCCACCCATTCATACACCGAGGCGGCGAAAACCCACGACGAAACCCCACACCCTGCTCCGTCCGCCACCCAGCCGGACCCTCTTCCCCGACGACGTCGTCCACAGCAACACCTCGACGTCCCTCATCCACCGTACCGGATGAGGATCCGTCGTCGATCTCATTGTCCCGCCGGTTCAGCCACCCCGTCCTCCACCTCCAAGGAGCTGCCCCGACATTCCCCTCGTCTTTCGTGCCACCTCCATTCCCACACCGAGCATCATCATCACCGTTTCCTCGGATGAAGCTGCGGCCTAATCGGCGCCACCAAAGAGGTTGTACACTAATCGCCGCATTTTCTTCTTGATTCGATCTCACGGTGCTGCCGGCGCTCGGTCTCGAGCCGACACGGCGCGGCTCCATCCACGGCGGCGTCGCCGGCCACTTCCTCCACGGCGTCGCTCCCTCGGCGGCGACGTCCACATCAGTAGGAGCTGCTGCTGCTTTAGCTCTCGCTCGCGCTGCTGCTCTGCTCTTACTCTCGGTCCCCAGACTGGTCTGCTCTCGCTATTGCTCTTCCTCGCGCTGCTGCTCTCGCTCTTGCTCTTGCTTGCGATGCTGCTCCGATTTAGCTACACTTCAGTCGACTGAATCGACTTTTGGGTCAGTCGATTTTCAGGGGGTGGGGGGGGCTTGCCGGGGTGAAGGAAGAACCAGCCGCAGTGGGGAGGGGGCTCGCCGGAGAGGTAGCCCACTATCTATCTTAGGGTTCAGGATGGGGGCGGTGGTCACCGGCGTTGGCGGGGCGTTGGCGGGGCGGTGGCGTGGGGATCGCCGGAGAAAAAGCTCGGCACGGGGGGCCTAGAGGGATGGCCGGGGCGGCGGCGGACCGGCGGTGGGGAGTGTTTTCGGGGCGGGCGGGTCGGCGCACCGCCGGTCGCGGGCGGCGGGGGGCTGCTATTTGGCCGGTGGTGGCTGGCGGCTCAGGGGGGTGGAGGTTGAAGATGAACCGCGGGCCCTTGATTTCGTATCCAACGGCTGCAGAATCGACTGACCAGAGATGAAAAAGTCAGTCGACCGACGTGTAGCCTCACCTTGCTAGTGCGTTCAGTTTCGACAACAAAATTCAGTTTCGAGAGTTAAGTTCAGTTTCGACAGTTAAGTTCAGTTTCGACAGTTAAGTTCAGAGATGAGCGGCTGATGTATTTTACATCTAGCACTTTGTGGTTATGTATTTTACGTCATGTATTGGAGATGCTATTAGAATTCCACTCAAGTTAACGTTGTTCGTTGTCTCTCTTGTCCTGCTTCAGCCTCGGCGTGATACAACTCACCAGAGTTGCTCCAACGACGAAACCCTCCATCACAGCGGAGCAGTACCTCGGGCTCCATCTCCAGACGCCTAAGATCTTCTTCCCCTCCTCCGACAGCAAAGTCAGCCGGAGCATCCTCACCGGCCAACCCAATCACGCTGAGATCGACATGGCTTCGCCAAAGAGGTTGTACACTTGTTGCATCTCTTTTTTACTCTACATGTTATATATATTGTCCACTGAGCACACGAATTTCTTCCTTTAGTGTCTCCTTGAAAGAAAAAACGTAGGAATTTTAATTTTCGCTTGTCCTCCTTTTCAAATTCCTATTCATGAAGCACAAGACTAAGAGATAGTAGCATAATAGCATTATAACCGTACATTTTCTTGTGGTTTGACTTAATCTCACCTTGCTTCTTTGCATCCTGTGATCTTCCAATTGTTGTGAATCAAACACCCAGGTTGGCAGAAATCCTGTGTTTTTAAATTCTCTGTTTTGCACGTGCATTCCTATCCTATTCATGTCTATTTCCTATCCCTGCATTGTTGGAATCCTCCAATTCAAACGAGCCCTTACGGAATTACTTCTCTTACAGATAGTTGTCAAAGAAAAACTTGCGCGGTTTGTCCCGCTCCTGCTGCGCCGTCGTCCACCCCAGCTCAGGTGCTCCAACGACAGAAGGGTCCAGCACAGCAGGGATCTGGCCTCCAGACTGTCTTTCGCCGCCTCAGATCTTCTTCCCCACTGCTGGCAGCCATGAAAACTGCATTACCATCATCAACCGAGCAAATGACCTTGAGGACTACACGGGTCCGCAAGAGAGGTCGCACTCTTTCGTGTCTGCTTACGTTATGCATCGCTTAATATTACATGCTACTTTATCGTCCTGTTCACCGATTAGACTCTGAGTCAGCTCCAAACTAATGGTCAAACTTGAGTTTTTAAATGGTTGTGGGGTACATATCGGGGCCGCTATCAATAGTATCTATCTACTATCTAGTTAATCTCCGGTGTCTACTATGAGTTTCATGTTGGGTGGGAAACAAACAGTAAAGAAGCCATTATCTGTATTTTTTAACCGAAGCCATTATCTGCCTGCTATTATTGGTTTTGGGTCTATCCACAGGTTGCTACCCTCACTCTGGATTTCTGCATGCACTCCTTACATAATCTCACTAAGTTTTATTCCTATGCATGACAGTTATTGTAAACAATGGAACTGAACATGTAGAGCAAAAGAGACGAGCCTTGCGTCGCAACAAAATTTCATGCAGACGTCGCTCCATGGTAGGCGCAAAGGCAGCGCCCCCCTCCACGCATTTCGGATTGTAATCGAGAGGAAGATATCTGTTATGAGGGGGATTCAGAAGGAGAAGACAACTCCTATTTACCCCCTGAGGTCTTCGCTCTAACTTGGCATGCTGATGTTGGTTATATCATGCATATGGTGTCTTGCATTGCATACTATATACATCAAATATGTCATCTGCTTAGTTTAGACATCCTTTGTGCGAATGCCATCTGTTTATTTATTCATCGTTTATGTGAATTATGCAACACCATCTTGTTTAGCCAGGCATCATATATGTGAATTTTGCAATGCCATCCTACTTAGCCAGTCATCTTATATGTAAATTATATCCGGCCATCCTTTTTTTTCATTACATATTACATTTGTCAACAATGTTATTACATTCAACTGCTCTTCGTGTGCATCAGCCATTTGACACGGTGATGGCAAATTCTGGAGTGAAAACAAGGTCTTCAGAGCAGACTATGCTATCTGACGAAGCGCATATCTCGCTGGTTACGGATAGCTCCTCAAAGGAGGATTCAGAGACAGATGACCAGTCCTATTCCCCCCCCCCCCGAGGTGTACGCTCTAACTTGGCAGGGTTATGTTGCTCATATCGTGCATATGGTGTCTCGCATTGCTATGTCATTTGATTAGTTTAGACATGCTTTGTGTGAATGCCACCTGTTCAGTGTCTAATTACCATATATGTGAATTATGCATTGCCATCTTGTTGCAAGACATTATATATGTGAATTATACAATGCTATCTTGTTACAAAGGCATTATATAGGTGAATTATGCAATGCCATGCTGTTTAGCCAATCATCATGTATGTGAATTATATCATGCTATCATTTTTTGTATTACGTGTTCCATTTGTCGACAACGTTTGTATATTCAACTACTCTTCCTGTGCATCAGCCATTTGAAGCGGTGATGGAAGTATCTGGAGTGAAAACAATGTATTCAGAGCATACAATGCTACCTACTGAAGCAGACATCTTGCTGGTTACAGAGAGCTCCTCAGAGGAGGATTCAGAGACTGATGACCAGTCCTATTTCCTCCCTGAGGTCTATGCTCAAACTTGGCAGGGTTATATTACCCATGTCATGCATGTTGTCTTGCATTGCTTAGTTTTTACATCATATATGGATTGCCATCTGCTTACTTGCTTACTATATAAATCATATATTTTAATTATATCATGCCATCATGTTTACATAGTACATACACATCATCTATCTGAGTTATGGCATGGCAACCCATTTAATAAAGACATCATATAGTTATATCATCTCATCCAGTTTAGTGTTTAGAGTCATCATATTTTGAATTATGGCATTCTATCTGTGAATGTATGTGAATTATGGCATGCCAACCTATTTAATAAACACATTATATAGTTATGTCATGTCATCCTGTTTACGTAGTCTCATATTTTGAACTATGTCTTTCCATCTTTTTTACTTAGCCATCATAATGTGAAATTGTGTCATGCTATCCTGTTTAGTTAGCCATCATATATGTGAAATTGTGTCATGCTATCCTTTTTGGTTAGACAACATAAATATGAATTATTTCATGCCCTCTTTTATTCCCCACTATCCATTGCACATGTCTATCATACAATGTCTATACTTCCAATTACTTTTCTTGTTTATCAGCCATTTGAATTGGTGAGCGTGATGGCAGTATCTAAGGGAGTAACAACACGGTCTTCAGAAAAGATAGTGCTACCAGTTGATGCAGATAGAACCACGATTGTACTTGCCCAGGGACCAGATCCACCACACATAACCCAGACTCTCGCAGATTGTACCCCTACCCAGTTGGACAGAGAACCAGCTACACCCCTTCTAACCCCAACCCCGGCAGATAGTAACCCAGTTCCAGGTGACACAGCACCGTCTCCACCACAGAGCACCCAAACACGAGCAATTAGTAAGGGAACTGCAGTGCCCAAAGCACGAGGACCACCACTCCGAATCCCAACTCAACGCTTAAAGGAGAAGAAGATTTGTTCTCAGGTCAGGTTCTGTAGCTATGGTTCATACTCCTTTGCTCTTGCATTACTGTATATACTCATAACAACTATTTTCAAATTTGAAGGATGGAATTGAAACTCCAATGGCGCAACAGGTATGTTTTAAACCTGTTTCTTTAACTGGTTTGCTATTGTAACCTGCTCTATGTTGATTTCAGTTTCAATTGAATAAACAGTTATGTTCTCATGTCATGCACATTACAAGTGTTGTTATTGATCTATACTTACCCACACTTATATTCTATCTATTCTGCTTTGTCTTGAACAAATATTATTTGAACTGTGTCTCTATCTTGATTTGGCAACAAAAACTAGAATAATATAGACCATAAAGTGACCATGGTACATAGATATATGTTTGTTTCATGCTGTTATCCTGTCCACTTTACTACTGAACTCATTTCCCAAAATGAGTTTCATATACAACATGGTAAACATGTGATGTGTCTGCTTGTTTCTCTTTTAGAATGCGGACAAAATATTGGAGAACAGTACCGCGTTATCCAATGGTAAAGGAAGTAATGCAGATAAGGTTCAAGATAGTGAGACATCCCTGTTGGTCTCCAAGAAAGCTGATAAAAACTATCTTGATGACAATGAGGGAACCCAAAAGTCCTGTCTTGATGTAGTGTTTGAGTTACTGGCCACTACTGCTGGCACAAGCTCTTCGAACTCGCTGCCTGAATCAGTTCGTCTTCTTGAGTCTCAACTTGAAGTTGAAAGACATCGAACAGATGTGCTGAGGAAGTCCCTGCAGAATTCAGATGCATATTTTCTGGTGCAACAGCAAGCGCTGGAGGATTTAAGCGCCAAACAAGAGAAAGTTAATAAGCTTGCTAAGCATCTTACCAGCATTATGGGTACCCAGGATATTGTTTCTTGAGATCTTCTGAAGTGGTTTCAGTTCTGGATTTGTTTTGCTTCGGCGTTTATTTGCGCTGGTCGCCAACTTTGACAACCAGTGTATATGATATGCTGCTTTGTTCTGTATATTTGCACTGGTGGCGAACTTTGATGCCCAGTGGATGTAATATGTGTAATAGCCGTGATAGCCTAGCGGTAGATGCTTGTTTATTTATTTCCTTGTTGTCTTGTTTATTTGTTTGCTTGTAGTCATTGCAGTTCTTTTTCTGCGGTTAGCTAGTGGCTCCAATAACCTATTTTTTAAAACTAGGCCACAATAACCATGGGGTAATATTTACTGTAGTGACACTAGGCCTCCTACTGGCCGTAGAAACAGTGGGCCTTCGACGGGCCGTAGAAACAATGGGCCTTCTACGGGCCGTAGAAACAATGGGCCTTCTGCGGGCCGTATCATCAATGCGCCTTATACGGGCCATATGATCGATTGGCCAAACATGGGCCAACACAGACCGCATTATGGCCGTAAACGGGCTAGAGTTGGAATCGTCCGTTCATGGGCCGACCATAAGAAGCCATCGTTAATAGGCCGTATTTGATGACGCTATGAAAACGGCCCAACGTATTAACGGACCACAAACGGGCCGACTGTAACGACGGGCTGAATTTGGCCCACAAGCAGAAAATGACAGTAACGGGCCGTAAGTAACCGAATGCTGGAAATGAGCCCAAGAATAAATGGGCTCTGAGAAGGCCGAAAGATAACATGGGCTGGAAATGGCCCAACGGAATAACGGGCCGTTAATGGGTATAAAGTGATACACTGTTCATTACGGGCCAGTTTCACCACGGGCCGTTAATGGGTGTAAAGTAATACACTGTTCATTACGGGCCAGTTTCACCACGGGCCGTTAATAGGCCAAGAGTTACATAGGGCCTCATATGGGCCGAAAGACGTCATGGGCCATACGTGCGCCAGATGTGAAAATGGGCTGGAATCATATTGGATGGCCCGGATGACGCTACTGGGCCTAATTCGGATAGGGCATAACGGGCCTTGGGTTAGCGGGCCGTAAATGGGCTATATGCGAACAGGCCGTTAATAGGCTTTCCATGGGCCGGCCCGCCAGCTTTTGACCAAGTCAAACGGGTTGGCCTTTTCAAAGGAATGGGCCTCTGTTGGGCCGTGCCACGTGTCGATGTATCATAGGCGCCTTCCGTCCAATGAGTGGATGACATCTGTCCCAACGATGAGCCAAGACGTGTTTCCTCCAGCCAATGATGATTTTACACGTGGAAAATCCCCATTGGTTGGGGCTGTTAACGGGTTATCGGATCCAAAACCCGACCCGATAGCTTAACGGCGTTCCGTTACGGTGGATGCCACGTGTCGGTCACCCTTGACGAAAGCACTTCTGTGACGCGCGATTTATCGTCATGGAAGTGGACACTTCCGTGATGATAATTTTGGTAATGTCATGGAACACTTCTACGACAGCACAGGTATGACTATCTTGATTCTGTCATTAAATTGTCATGGATGTACATGCATGACAAAAAACGCGACCTACTGCGACAAACACGTATCATCACGGAAGTGTATTTTTTTTGTAGTGCTAGGCCCCGTGCCATGATACGGGATTTTTTCTGTTGGCATCCTGCTTCATCTTTTCGTAGTAGGGGTCGATGATGGCCGAGGCAAGTTCAACCAGGGAGTCCTTCTTGGTGCTGCCCAGACCCTGTAGTGGTCACGGATTTCGACAAGGTTCTTGCAGGCCAAGCCCGTAACCTTGAGCACCTTTTCATCGTTGCAGGTTTCTACCGTAGCGAACTTGTAGTCGGTGTTGTTGACAAACCTGGCAAAACTGTAGCAAGGCTCTATGGCCATGCAGTAGTGGAAGATGAGGACATGATGGCACACGCAGAACTGGTAGACGGCAACCTTCTGAACGTTGCCGGGTTGACCGCTGGTGTACTAGAGGTCGATGCCGACCTCCTTGTACTTGTCTCGAGCAAGCAACTGCTCCACGGTGTTGATGTAGTCCTGCACCATGGCCGGGTCGATGCTGTACACCACCGAGAGATCCGTCTCCCTCACGTCGGTCTCCACTTTATGCTCGTCGAACTCCATTGGAGCACCGCTAGATATCCTCTCTGTATGTGTCGTCATGGGTGTGCTTGTTGTGTTGTGGGGCGAGATTGAAAGGTTGAAGAGACTAAGGTTATAATGGCCGCGGGAATTAAAGGGGAAGTCAAATGGCCTGGAATATCCGCACGCCCGGATGGCAGTTCTAATTTGCAGCGCGTAACTCCATTGTGCCGCACGTAACTGCATCGTGCGCATGCGCGTGGCGCAACCGCATGCATAAGGGGCCCGCAGCGTGATCGCGCGCAGGCCCCAACCGCTGGCAGAGCGCTCGCTCAGGGACGCGAGCAGAGCGCTCCGCGGCGCCTCAACGGCGAGCAAGCATATATATGCATACAACAGTTGAACACGCAAGCAAAAGATGTCCACAAGCTGAGTGCATGGAGGTACGCGAGCAGAGCACGCCGACGGAGGCGAGAAGAGCGTGCCGCGGCGCCTATCGGCGAGTAGAGCGCGCCGAGGGACGCGAGCAGAGGCTGGCACAGTGATACATGGCAAATAAGACGAATTGTGCGAGCGATGGCGGAGACATCAAGCATGATGGAACAAGTTGTGTGTGTTGTGGGGAAACGCTTGTTGGTATATAACCGTTTGCGATTGATGAATTCATCACCGATGGGCTACCTAGTGTGGTCCATGTGCGATGTGATATGCTCTGTTTGACAACATCTAGGATCTGTGTACAGAAGAATAGCATATTGAGAAACAGTATAACGGGGCTAGTTAGGATCCTTGAGAATGATTTGAGTGTCTCAGCCGTCCGATCGCTCGAACATACGCTCCAGATCAATTCTTCTCGTCCCTGATCGCTAATGCGCTGCATGCCCCGTCTCGCGGGCCGCTGCTCCGCAGATCTAGCTGGATTTTCTCTCAGTAATCGGGCCGCATAAGGCCCACAACTTTTTATTTCGATGGTAACAACCCAGGTCGAACGCCACGTTCCAGCATCTCCCTCCCCAAACGAGAAAAATTTCTCTATTCCTTCCATGCCGCCGCTCCTTCCTCCTTGTTGCACCGGCGTTCCACCGTCCACGAGCTGCTACTGCAACTGCCTCCGCACTGGTGCTGTCCACCCCATGTACTCTTCATCTGCAATCTCTTCTTCACTGTTTCTCAATTTCGTGCCCTGCAACATTCGTCCATGGCGGCTGTGACAGCCGTCCTCGTCGTCGGCGTCCATCACTGGCTGTCCTCCTCCTGCACCCTTTCTCCATGCCTTGCAGCTGTACCGCGCGTCCCTTCCCATCCCGTAACCGAAGCTGAAACTGCGGCGTTAAAGGTCCACTGTCTACCTCCTGTGATAATGGTGATGATGGTAATTAGTTTCAGGGGTGATGATGGTGATTAATTTGCCCTGGTGCGTTACCCCAATCTCCCATTCTGCTTCATATATTATTCCTTGCGCCATCTCTTCCTTCCTACCTTCAGTGTCTCTCGGCCATGCCTATTGCCTAGGTTTGTTCTTGCCGACTATCCATCTTCGTCCCTCTAATTTTCCTCCATGTCTTCATATCTATGGAAGTGACTTCCTATTTCTTGCTTACAGTTTTGCAATCCTCATTCCTTGGGATTTGTGTGCTGAAATTGCTTGAGGGTGTGTGCGTTACACCCAATTACAACCATGGCTTCTGGACAGGCATCATGCTCACAAATATTCTTACATACGGTTGTCTTTTGATCATCTACTATGTTTTCTTGATTACTGTGATTTTAGTTGTTACATAGGAACTTGTTTGATTTTCACTCCAACTGGCCACATCCATTTTGTTTGCTTCCTTTCCTTTTCTTTGTTTCAGATTTCATACAATCTGTCTATGACACGTACTGGACCTAAGTAGAGTAAAAATGCCTAAATGTTTTCGATTACAAGCCCGTGAAAGCGATGCGTGCCAGTTACATTGCGCTAGCGGACCAAGTGGAGTCCTGCCGCAATGTAGGCAGACAAGGATTAATGAACTAGTTACTATATACAATTCGATTGGAACCAAAAACAATTAGTGTTAATTCACCTCTACTTGTGCTACTTTACGAGATTTCTGTTTCCCTGATAATTGTGTTCTATACTGCCATACAAACCAGGAGATGAATTCTTCCCTCACTACTCTATGTGATACACAAGGGAAAAGCCTGCATCAAATTAAGGGACCAATTTAAAATGGTTCGGCAAAGGCCAAAGGGTCACCATCTGATCCCAATGGAAAATCCCATTCATCGGTACCCTTGAAGGTTTCACTAGATTACTGACCTCTGCACAAATATTCTGCAACCTGTTTTTCCCGTTAAAATCTGACTTTGCACTCTTGCTGGTAGTTTCAGCTACTTACTGTGGTCGATCAAATCTTGGTTCACCGATGTTTTAGATGCCGACACTATGATGGAGCTTTCTGGTGAGAAGAATAAGCGGACAGGTAGGCTCATTAATTCCTCCAACAGGCCAGAAGCCTAAATTTGCCCTACTATATATCCATGATCACGAGACTGACAAAGAAATTGAAAATAGAATATGTGCTTTGTGTAATGATAACAGTTTAGAATTGCTAGGGACCGAATAAAGGACTAACCTGACCAGTGCATAACCATTAGAATATTGGGTCCACAATCAGATGCCGATGTCCAATACAATTTACCTACGTCTGACGACATTGCTTTGCTAATTGTTGGTTTTTTCGCAGCTGATACATTCAAGAGAGATATTATCATGCATGACAAGCAACGTGGCTTGCACTACATCTCCAACTTAAATCATTCCCTTATGCCCTTACAGTACTCAATATTATTCCCACATGGTGATACTGAATTTCTTTGGCATTCAATACACTGATGCTCACCTATTACCTCCCAAGGCTCGCAAAATAATTAAAATGCTAGATTATTACGCATGTTGCTGCCATCACAGACCTGGCCAATACAACCCATACACATGATGTGGTAGGGCTACATCCCAGCTACAGGTTCATTGTTACACATGCTTAGAACAGAACCGCCGTTTATTGTTCGAAAATAAATTGAGTTCAGATCTGGCCTGACATTGACAAAACGAAGCAAGATGAACTAACTGATGATATTAAAAGAGGTCGAGTTTTTGGACATGATGCAGGATTTTGTTTTCTCTACAAAATTGTTTCTAAATCACGTATAATCTTTGTTCATCCACACCTTCGTGGCTTCAACTTGCCGATTTCTCAGATTTTCAAGCACAAGGATTTCAGTTTTTCAATTCCTCCGTCGTATCATCAATCTCAAACCTATATGATTCAGTGAGTTTCCCTATCATGGCTATAGCTGCATCTTCCTCAGCATCAACATCAGTGTTCAACGGCCTGGTCAAGTCTACCTGACATATTTTCTTTGTGCTAATAATAACGACTTTCATGCAACTATACTCGGCTCTTCTTCCATCAATCTTCATAAGAATTTCATCTAAAATTACCCAAGTTTCATCTAAAGAAGAATCACCAAGACAGTTACAAATAATTTAATCATGTAAAATATATTACCTCTTGCCACCGCAACCATGGATCCTTCTTACTTCGTCTGACACTAACCCACACGCAGCTTACAGCAGGTCATTATAAAGAGCAAACCAAGACACAGTTTTATAGTATTAATTAAGTGCAAAGTAAAATGGTAACTGAATCATTAACTTCCCACTACCCACTCAATTAGCATTACAGTTCGGACAAATACAATAATAAATTACAAACTTGTGCATTCATCTTTAATTAAAGGAAAAGACTGTCATTCCTACCCATATTCTGAACATGTCATGGAGCAATGTTCAAAACAAACATAAAATTTCAAAAGCATCTCTGTTATTGCATCAACGATGGGCGGGCACGGCAACGCGTGGCTTCATGGTCTAGTATATACTTATAACAGGACATGATTGCAAAACCAAATTAAACATCCAATTACGTTATATAACAAATACCATCACTACAAAAAAAAGACACATCCGTGACATTTTGCGCCGAACGAAATTTTTTTGTGTCATACTTATGACACTTCTATGACTATAATTGTGACAAAACCCGGTATCATCATAGATGTGGTGGGGTCCTACTTCTATGACAAAAACTCATGACAGAAAATGGGATTTTTGTCCTGGGCGGGCTGGAGACGCAGCTGCATGACATTATTTGGGCCGTCCATGATAGAAAAAACCATGGTAGAAGCAAGGGCGCGGAAAATATCGGAGAGTTCCCGGTTACGGTGGGTGGTCGGGGGCCGAGCGATGCGCGTTTCGATCTCTCGTACATGTACGCGCGTGGGTGCGAGGCGTTGGGCTCTAATTGAACCCGAGCGATTGCACTGCAGGCTACGCGTTACGCTGAACCCGAGCGATCGATCGATCCCTTGCTGTTAATTGAAGCCGAGTGATTCCTTCGCTACTGCTAACTGAAGCCGATCGATGCTGCCTCTAGATGAACAGTGAGCGTTGTTGGGGGGTTTGGATGAACAGTTCCCGGTGGGGGTTGGATGAACAGGAACCCATGGTAGTAGAGGCCATTGCCGCTGGATGAACAGTACCCCGCTCGATCGAGCCGGTGGATGAGCAGGACCCCGTGGAGGGCTGGTTGAACAGTAGCCGGTGGTGGGCTGGTTGAATAGTAGCCGATGGAGGGCTGGATGAACAGTAGCCCGTGGAGGGGTGGTTGAACAGGACCCCCGTGGAGAGGCATGGTTGAACAGTAGCCGGTGGAGGAGCATGCAGTGGACGCTGGATGAACAGGAGCCCGTGGATGAACAGTCGTAGGTGGAGGCTGGAGGAGGTCGACGGTGGAGGAACAGTAGCCCGTGGAGGCTGGAGGAGGTCGACGGTGGAGATGAACAGTATCCCGTGGAGTCCCGTTTTGCGGTACACCACAACCCTCCCGATGAACAGGACCCCCGTTTCGACCGTAGCGCTCCAACACAAGTCTGTTTCCTCCGTTTTGCGGTACGCCACACCCCTATCGATCAACAGGACCCCGTTTCGACCATAGGAGGTCCGTTTCCTCCGTTTTGCGGTACGCCAGACCCCTTCCGATGAACAGGATCCCGTTTCCACCGTGGCCGGTCGAACACAAGGCCGTTTCCTCCGTTCTGCGGTACGCCAGGCCTCGTTTC
Source organism: Aegilops tauschii subsp. strangulata (assembly GCF_002575655.3). Taxonomy (NCBI): domain Eukaryota; kingdom Viridiplantae; phylum Streptophyta; class Magnoliopsida; order Poales; family Poaceae; genus Aegilops; species Aegilops tauschii. The sequence goes on from NC_053041.3 coordinate 82,388,439, forward strand.
CATCGCCTGTTCCGTCCAAGCCGGTTGGCTCCCGATGAAAAACACGCGTTCCGTTGCCTCCCGATGAACACGACGCATTCCGTTGCCTCCCCATGAACACGACGACGATGCAGTTTCTCCGTTCTGACCCAGCCACAACCATTTACATGAGCCCTGGTCGTACGTATGCGCGAGTAGGGGTTCGAGACCCGCCCGTATGTACGTATGTGGCCGTATTTACTTTCTTGCACCCTCACCGCTGTACGTACGTGTACATGCTACGTGCGTGCATCTACTACCACACGTGCGCGCCTCTACTACCACACGTGCCCTTCCTTACACGGCCACGGTTCATCGCTGCAGCCTGCAGATAGACCGATCGACCAATATGTATGTACACGTTCGCGACCAGAATAACAACGCTTCGAACGCTTCGACTGGGTGGGTCCCGACTGTCAGGCACTTCCTTGCGTGCGAAGATATAGCTGGTGGGTCCCAGCAGTCAGGAGGGAAACTTTTTTTCACGAAATTTGGTGGCCCGTCTGGTGGGTCCCTGCTGTCAGGTGGAGGAATTATTTTGTGCGTAATAAGGAGGCACTTCCTTGCTGCGGCCGTGGACCCAGCTTTCAGCCTCTCCACGTACAGTACCCTTTCGATGGAAGTCGTTCCTTGACCACATTGACCACGCCGCGCCGGGAGCACCACGGCAGTGGACGACGGCGAGGCCTAGGATGGGGACGACGCGGAGCCGGGGAAGAGGCAACAGTGGAAGCCCACGCGGAGAGGAGTACGAGGGTTCACTGGTCCGGGTGCGGTGTGAGGCTGCCGTCCCCGCAGAATAACAGGGGGTGTGGGTGAGCAGAGGCAGATGGCCTGGCCAACGGTGGGGGTAGTAGGGGGCGGTGAGGCCTCCGCGACAGCACAGCCGGCCACGGGAGGCAGGAGCAGGCGCTATGACCGGCGCTGCTTTGGGCGGCTGGAGCAAGAAGACTAGAGGTTGAAGAAGCACGACGGCCGTTGGATGGACATCGTACGGTACCTGCAGCTAGAATTGTTTATATTGACTAAGTTGACAAAGCCCTTGGTACGCGTCAACTTAGTAGGCCCTCAGGCCAGCTTCCGAAACGGTGCAACCAGATGTCTGGGGGAGGAATCATTTTTCGGGCGGCTGAAGCTAGAATATCCTAGATTGAATAAGAAGCACGACATCCGTTGGATGGACATCCAACGGCCACTTCTGTTAGAACCGTGTGTTGACTATAAGTTGACAAAGCCTTGCATACACGTCAACTATTTATTTTGAGGGGACGCGTCAACTTAGTAGCCCACAAGTGTGTGGCAGAGAAATTATAGCCCATTTGAGATTTGTAAGAATCTACAGCCCATTTGAGATTAGTAAGAATCTACAGCCCATTTTTGAATTCCAATGGAATTTACTACATTCCATTTACAGTTTGTTAAAAGTACAACCCATTTTCTAGCTAGGACAACGATTAATAATTTCAACCAACTGTTCAAAACAGAATTCAATAAAATTTCCCAAATTTTGATGGGATCCAAAATATTTTTATCCGGAAATTTCTAGTCAGATTTAATACAATTTCAATATAAATTCGTATTACGTAAAAATCCAACGAAATATTGTGCGCGCAACAATTAATGAAATTAAAATTTTCAAATCCAGAAATAATATTTTATAAAGTAATTACGTGTTTGGTGCATTTTTATAGGTACTGACCAATTTTTATAATTACATCCCATTTATTATTTCTTAAAGTCCGCTTTCTTGTTAAGCCTAATGCATCCCTCGTAGGAAAGATTTGCAGTCCAGTGGGGCGAAGAATAACAAGTTGACCTTGCCTGGGTATTCCTCAAAAAAAAGTATAGCTAGGTTAGCTATTTTCAGCTTGAAAAAAATTTAATATCTGGGCTGGATATCTGGCCTGGGCTAGACGGGCCACAGCCCACCTAGTCAATACCCTGCTCTCCCCTGAACAACAACGAAAACATCGCTCAAGAAAAAACTCTGCATTGCTCACACCTCAAAAAGACAAATACTGCTCGACCTGCTTGGTCCCAGCTGTCGGCCGCTCCTTGTGCAATTCTCTCGTTTATTGACTACATAGGTTGACAATGGTGTGGGACCGTGATGTCAGGAAACCAGGAGGAAGCTAAAAATATTACAATTGTATATAATAAGGAGGCACTTGCGTACGTTCGGTTATGGCCCTGGTGGGCCCCCACCGTCATCCTATCCAAGTAAAGTCATCTCCTCATTCCTCATGCCGTTGACCATGTTGACAACGCCAGACGGCGGCGCCACGGGGAGCGCAAAAACTCGAAGGACGATGGAGAGGGCCTCGTGGGCCCTACGGATGGTGTGATACAGCGCCTGCTGCTCATTCAGGAAGCCAGGATCATAGGGCCACATGTCCGCGACGGCATTGTCGTTCACTTGTTCATCGCTGCTCGTTGCGGAGAAGGAGGTTGTAGCACAGGTCCTCCTGCGCTGGTAGCTCTTCCGCCATTAGGGCGTCAAAGTGGGACGCACCTGCTCTATGGTGAACACGGCATGAACCGCCTTGGACAATGGCGCCGGCTCCTGGTCAAAAGCTACGTCCATCGTCTGATTGTCGTCGCTCAGCTCGGCGAGCTCGCTGGGGAGCCATCATGCCCAGCTGCTGGACCAACCCGCTGCCAAGCATGAGTCTGACTGCCCTGGCCCACCCAGACCGCCTCCCTCACCCGCGCGCGCTTCCCGCCCGAAACGGTCAGCGCCGCCAGCCCGGCTTCGCGGTGCAGGCGATTGCTCCGCCTTCAAACGACACAAGTGTCGTCCGTCCGTCCATCTGCCGCCCACATTAGTGATACGCAGTTGCCGAGGCAGCTACTCCGATGCCACACGTCCATCCCTCCGCCGCCCACCATTCCTATATAAACTACTGCGCCGGCCATAGCCGCAGTCATCTGCATCCATTCCCTTTCTCCTGTCCACACCACTACTCCCAGCATGGCTTCCTCGCACTCCAGCGCTCTTCGGGACGGGTGGACGACGGACCACAAGGAGAGGGCAGCCATTGCTGCCGACTGGCTGGCCGGCAGGCAGCCGGAGGACGACGACGTCGTAATGGAGAACATGGTACGTAGTCGACGATCCGGCGCTAACTCCCTCCTCCGCGCCATCCTTGCCAGTGCATTGCACCATGACCAGCGGCGAGGCCCGTGCCCAATACATGGACATGGTGAGGCAGAAGCGTGAGGAGCAGTTCCGGGAGGCGCAGGCCGACACTGCCTACAACCACCATCTTCTCCAGGAGCACCTGCAGGCGGAGGAGCAGAACGCCGCGGAGCGGGCGGAGCAGGAGGCGTTGCTCGACTCGAACCGCTCCGCCCGCGAGGGCCGCCTCGAGCGTTGGCGGTACCGCATGTGGGTGGCGGAGGCTGCGGCCGCCTACAAAGAGGGCGATGAAGCAGGCGAGGCGCTGTTTGGCGAGACCGAGGACGAGGCAGAGGACAATGCCGGCTCCGACGAGTCCCCGCTCCGCTGGCGTCCATGAGGCCCTGCTCCGCCGTGGCCCCGCGGCACCAACAACGAGGAAGAGGACACTGCCGGCTCCGACGAGTCCCCGCTCCACTGGCGTCGACGAACCCCTACTCTGCCGAGGCCTCGCTGCACCAACAACGAGGCAGAGGACACCGCCGGCTCTACCGAGGCCCCGCTCCTGATGACCCACAAGTATAGGGGAACTATCGTAGTCCTTCCGATAAGTAAGAGTGTCGAACCCAATGAGGAGCAGAAGGAAATGATAAGCGGTTTGCAGCAAGGTATTCTCTGCAAACACTGAAATTATAGGTAACAGATAGTTTTGTGATAAGATAATTTGTAACGAGCAACAAGTAACAAAAGTAAATAAAGTGCAGAAAGGTGGCCCAATCCTTTTTGTAGCAAAGTACAAGCCTGGACAAACTCTTATATAGAGAAAAGCGCTCCCGAGGAGACATGGGAATTATCGTCAAGCTAGTTTTCATCACGTTCATATGATTCGCGTTCGGTACTTTGATAATTTGATAGGTGGGTGGACCGGTGCTTGGGTGCTGTCCTTACTTGGACAAGCATCCCACTTATGATTAACTCCTATTGCAAGCATCCGCAACTACAAAAGAAGTATTAAGGTAAACCTAACCATAGCATGAAACATATGGATCCAAATCAGCCCCTTACGAAGCAACGCATAAACTAGGGTTTAAGCTTCTGTCACTCTAGCAACCCATCATCTACTTATTACTTCCCAATGCCTTCCTCTAGGCCCAAATAATGGTGAAGTGTCATGTAGTTGACGTTCACATAACACCACTAGAGGAGAGACAACATACATCTCATCAAATATCGAACGAATACCAAATTCACATGACTACTAATAGCAAGACTTCTCCCATGTCCTCAGGAACAAACGTAACTAGTCACAAAGCATATTCATGTCATAATCAGAGGATTATTAATATGCATAAAGGATCTGAACATATGATCTTCCACCTAATAAACCAACTAACATCAACTACAAGGAGTAATCAACACTACTAGCAACCTACAGGTACCAATCCCAGACTTATAGACAAGAATTGGAGACAACAGATGAACTAGGGTTTGAGAGGAGATGGTGCTGGTGAAGATGTTGATGGAGATTGGCCCCCTCCCGATGAGAGGAGCGTTGGTGATGACGATGGCGATGATTTCCCCCTCCCGGAGGGAAGTGTCCTCGGCAGAACAGCTCTATTGGAGCCCTGGATTGGTTCCGCCAACGTTCCGCCTCGTGGCGGCGGAGTCCCGTCCCGAAAGCTTGCTTATGATTTTTCTTCGGACGAAAGACTTGATATAGTAGAAGATGGGCACCGGAGGGCCAACAGGGGGCCCATGAGGCAGGGGGCGCGCCCAGGGGGGTAGGGCGCACCCCCCACCCTCGTGGCCAGGGTGTGGGTCCCCTCTAGTATTTCTTTCGCTCAGTATTTTTTATTATTTCCAAAAATAACTTCCGTGGAGTTTCAGGACTTTTGGAGTTGTGCAGAATAGGTCACTAATATTTGCTCCTTTTCCAGCCCAGAATTCCAGCTGCCGGCATTCTCCCTCCTTATGTAAACCTTCTAAAATAAGAGAGAATAGGCATAAGTATTGTGACATAATGTGTAATAACAGCCCATAATGCAATAAATATCGATATAAAAGCATGATGCAAAAATGGACGTATCAACTCCCCCAAGCTTAGACCTCGCTTGCCCTCAAGCGGAAGCCGATAACGATAAATATGTCCACAAGTTTAGAGGTAGAGGGGTTGATAAAATAAAATACAGACATGAGGGTATCATGATCATTCTTATAACAGCAACATATATGGATATTGTCATATGATTTCTTATGCTCAAGTAATAATCTATTCACAATGCAAAGTATGAATCAGAAACTTCATTGAGAACTAACAAACTATAATCTCAGTCATTGAGGCAATTGCAATTTATCATAACATCAGAAAGAGTCTATGTCAGAGCTTTTCAGCAAGTCCACATACTCAACTATCATTTAGTCTTTAACAATTGCAAACACTCACGCAATACTTGTGGTTACGGAGTTTTAATCGGACACAGAGAAAGATAGGGGCTTATAGTTTCGCCTCCCAACCTTTTACCTCAAGGGTAATGTCAACAACAATAACTCATGCTAACTTACATCGAATTAGATATATATGTCAGGATCTTTCCAACACACTGTGCTTGCCAAAGGATAAAATGCAAAAAGGAAAGGTGAAAATCACCATGACTCTTGCATAAGGTAGAAGATAAAAGTAAAAGATAGGCCCTTCGCAGAGGGAAGCAGAGGTTGCCATGCGCTTTCAGTGTTGGATGCACAAACTCTTAATGCGAAAGAACGTCACTTTATATTGCCACTTGTGATATGGACCTTTATTATCCAGTCCGTCGCTTTTATTTCTTCCACATCACAAGATCGTATAAAGCTTATTTCCTCCACACTAATCAATCATACATATTTAGAGAGCAATTTTTATTGCTTGCACCGATGACAACTTACTTGAAGGATCTTACTCAATCCATAGGTAGATATGGTGGACTCTCATGGCAAAATTGGGTTTAAGGATATTTGGAAGCACAAGTAGTATCTCTACTTGGTGCAAAGAATTTGGCTAGCATGAGGGGGAAAGGCAAGATCAACATGTTGGATGATCCATGACAATATACTTTATTTCAGATATAAGAAAACATAACCCATTATGTTGTCTTCCTTGTCCAACATCAACTCTTTAGCATGTCATATTTTAATGAATGCTCACAATCATAAAATATGTCCAAGATAGTATATTTATATGTGAAACCTCTCTTTCTTTATTACTTCCTATTAATTGCAACGATGACCAAAACTATGTTTGCCAACTCTCAACAACTTTTAATCATCATACTCTTTATATGATCAATATGTTCTCTTTTTATTTCTTTTTATTCTTTCTTTTTCTTTTATTCACTCAAGATCATGGCAAAGTAATCAAGCCCTTGACTCAACACTAATCTTTATTATATAGCTCACGGACTCGATTACATAGAGGGATCATAAAGCAAAACTCAAAACTAGATCATACTAAAACTTTATTCTACTAGATCAAAATACTACTAAAAGGATCGAACTTAGAAAAACGGTAAAGATAGGAGATGTGGTGGTGATACGATACCGGGGCACCTCCCCCAAGCTTGGCAGTTACCAAGGGGAGTGCCCATACCCATATGATTATGTCTCCTTCTTCGGAGATGGTGATGATGGTGTTGTTGATGATGATAGTTGTGTCTTTAGCTTCTTCATACTGTAATTGAGAAGGGCAATTTCCTCTTTTAAATCATCGACTCCGATTCCAGCTTCAAGATCTTGTCACATAAATCTCCTTTGCTTTTGTGCATATCCCCAGGTTGAGGTAGAGAGACATCCTCCTCCTCCAAACTTGAATCATTGATCGTCATCAAATGAGCATCCTCCTACTCATCCGTAGTTCGACCACAAGGAGATAGATCCCCATAGCTCTTTGGGCCAGCAATAAGGTGTGAGACATAGCTCTCTCTGTCGGAATCCTGAGATGACATCTTGCTCCAAATCTGCTACAGAAACAGCTCGAAACAAGAACAGAGGACAATTGCGTGACACGGGAGTCGAAACCTTCGGGAGATTATATAATGAATTTTTACCGACCAAAATACATATCGTGCAAGAAAACGTAGTCCGGAGAGCGCACGAGGTGCCCACGAGGCAGGAGGGCGCGCCCGGGGGTAGGGCGCGCCCTCCACCCTCATGGAGGCCTCGTGTCCTTCCCGGACTGCTTCTTATTTTTCTATTTTTCTAAATATTCCAAAACGGAGAAAAATTACCATTAGAACTGTTTCGGAGTCGGTTTACTTACCATACCACATACCTATTCCTTTTCGGAGTCTGAAACGTTCCGGAAAGTGTCCCTTATGTATTCCTCCGGGGTTATGGTTTCAATAACATTGGTTTCAACATTTATAGGATTACCTAAGATATAATGTTTGACTCTTTGACCGTTCACCACCTTCGGATTTGTGCCTTCGAAATTGTTGATTTTTATGGCTCTAGAACGATAGACCTCCTCGATAACGTAAGGACCTTCCCACTTAGAGAGAAGTTTTCCTGCAAAATATCTTAAATGAGAGTTGTATAATAATACAGAGTCACCTACATTAAACTCACGCTTTTGTATCCTTTTGTCATGCCATCTTTTAACTTTTTCTTTAGACAATTTTGCATTTTCATAAGCTTGGGTTCTCCATTCATCTAGTGAGCTAATGTCAAATAACCTCTTCTCACCGGCAAGTTTGAAATCATAGTTAAGCTCTTTAATGGCCCAATATGCCTTATGTTCTAGTTCGAGAGTTAAGCGACATGCTTTTCCATAAACCATTTTATATGGAGACATACCCATAGGATTTTTATATGCAGTTCTATAGGACCATAATGCATCATCAAGTTTCTTGGACCAATTCTTCCTAGATCTATTAACAGTCTTTTGCAAAAATTAATTTGAGCTCTCTATTGCTCAACTCTACTTGACCACTAGACTGTGGGTGATAAGGAGATGCAATCCTATGATTAACATCATACTTAGCAAGCATTTTACGGAAAGCACCATGAATAAAATGTGAACCACCATCAGTCATTAATTATCTAGGGACTCCTAACCTCGGAAAAATAACTTCTTTAAGCATCTTAATAGACGTGTTATGATCAGCACTACTAGTTGGAATAGCTTCTACCCATTTAGTAACGTAATCAACAGCAACTAAAATATGTGTATACCCGTTAGAGGCAGGAAAAGGTCCCATATAATCAAAGCCCCAAGCATCAAATGGTTCAATAACAAGTGACTAATTCATAGGCATTTCTTCACGTCTACTAATATTACCAATTCTTTGACATTCATCACAAGATAAGACAAACTTACGGGCATCCTTGAAGAGAGTAGGCCAATAAAAACCGGATTGCAATACCTTATGTGCAGTTCTATCTCCAGCGTGGTGTCCTCCATAAGCTTCCGAGTGACACTTGTGTAGGATCTGTTCCTATTCATGCTCAGGTACACAACGTCTAATGACACCATCTACTCCTTATTTATAAAGATGTGGGTCATCCAAAAAGTAATGTCTCAAATCATAGAAAAACTTTTTCTTTTGCTAGTATGTGAAACTAGGTGGTATAAATTTAGCAACAATGTAATTAGCATAATCAGCATACCATGGAGCAGTATGAGAAGCATTTATGACATTTAATTGTTCATCAGGAAAGCTATCATCAATAGGTCATGGGTCATCAAGAACATTCTCTAACCTAGACAACTTGTCTGCAACGGGGTTCTCAGCTCCTTTTTTATCAATAATATGCAAATCAAATTCTTGCAGCAAGAGAACCCATCTAATAAGTCTAGGTTTAGCATCTTTCTTTTCCATAAGATATTTAATAGCAGCATGATCAGTGTGAATAGTTACTTTAGAATCAACAATATAAGGTCTGAACTTATCACAAGCAAATACAACTGCTAAAAATATTTTTTCAGTAGTAGCATAATTTCTCTGGGCATTGTCTAGAGTTTTACAAGCATATTGAATAACATTTAATTTCTTATCAACTCTTTGACCTAGAAGAGCACCTACAACATAATCACTAGCATCACACATAATTTCAAAGGGTAAACTCCAATCAGGTGGCTGGACAATAGGTGCAGAGATCAATGCTTTCTTAAGTATTTCAAATGCTTCTACACAATCATCATCAAAGACAAATGGTATATCTTTTTGTAATAAATTAGTCAGAGGCCGATAAATTTTTGAGAAGTCCTTAATGAACCTCCTATAAAATCCTGCGTGACCAAGGAAACTTCTTATACCTTTGATGTCCTTGGGACATGGCATCTTTTCAATAGCATCAACTTTAGCTTTATCAACTTCAATACCTCTTTCAGAAATTTTATGCCCCAAAACAATACCTTCATTAACAATAAAGTGGCACTTCTCCCAATTCAAGACAAGGTTAGTTTCTTCACAACTCTGCAAAACTCGATCAAGGTTGCTTAAGCAATCATCAAAAGAGGATCCATAAACGTGGAAATCGTCCATGAAAACCTCACAAATCTTTTCACAAAAGTCAGAGAATATAGCCATTATGCATCTTTGAAAGGTACCAGGTGCATTACATAAACCAAAAGGCATACGTCTATAAGAAAAAGTACCAAAAGGGCAAGTAAAAGTGGTCTTAGCTTGATCATCAGCTGACACGGGTATTTGAGAGAAACCAGAATAACCATCTAGAAAGCAAAAATGTGTATGTTTGGATAATCTTTCTAGCATTTGATCAATAAAAGGTAAGGGGTAATGATCCTTTTTAGTAGCTTTATTTAATTTGCGGAAATCAATTACCATCCTATAACCTGTAATAATTCTTTGCGGAATCAATTCATCTTTATCATTAGGAACGACAGTAATAACCCCCTTCTTAGGGACACAATGGACAGGACTTACCCACTGACTATCAGCAACGGGATAGATTATACCTGCCTCAAGGAGCTTTAGTATTTCCTTTCTCACCACTTCTTTCATTTTAGGATTCAGCCGTCGTTGATGATCAATAACTGGTTTGGCATCTTTCTCTAGATTTATTTTGTGTTGACATAGAGTGGGACTAATGCCCTTAAGATCATCAACAGTATATCCAATAGCAGCACGGTGGTTCTTCAGAGTTTTCCATAATTTTTCTTCCTCCTCCTCTGAAAGGTTAGGACTAATAATAACATGATATATCTTCTTTTCATCAACATAAGCATATTTAAGAGTATCAGGCAATGGTTTAAGCTCAAACACGGGATCATCCTTGGGTGGAGGAGGATCCCCTAGGATTTCAACAGGCAAGTTGTGTTTCAGAATAGGTCCCTGTTTAAAGAACACTTCATCTATTTCCCTTCTTTCATTCATAAACATATCATTTTCATGGTCTAGTAAATATTGTTATAAAGGATCACTAGGAGGTACGGCAATAGAAGCAAGACCAATAATTTCATCTTTACTAGGCAATTCCTCTTCACGTTGTTGTCTATGAAATTTAGAGAAGTTAAACTCATGAGACATATCACCTAAACCAATTGTAACAACATCCTTTTCGCAATCTATCTTAGCATTAACAGTGTTTAAGAAGGGTCTACCAAATATAATGGGACAAAAGCTATCTTGTGGAGAACCAAGAACAAGGAAATCAGCAGGATATTTAGTTTTCCCACACAAGACTTCAGTATCTCTAACAATCCCAATTGGTGAAATAGTATCTCTATTGGCAAGTTTAATTGTGACATCAATATCTTCTAACTCAGCAGGTGCAATATCATGCATAATTTCTTTGTATAAGTCAATAGGTATTGCACTAGCACTAGCACCCATATCACACAAGCCATGATAACAATGATCTCCTATTTTAATAGAAATAACAGGCATGCCTATCACAGGTCTATGTTTATCTTTAGCACAAGGTTTAGCAATTCTAGCAGTTTCATACAGAAATAAATAACATGCCCATCAATATAATCAACCAAGAGATCTTTAACAATAGCAATATTAGGTTCAACTTTAACTTGCTCAGGAGGTGTATAAGTTCTAATATTGCTTTTACGAACCACAGTTGAAGCTTTAGAATGATCCTTTATTCTAACAGGGAAAGGTGGTTTCTCAACATAAGCAGTAGGAACAATAGGATCATTATAAGTGATAGTCTTTTCTTCAACTTTAATAGGTGCAGCTACTTTTACTTCTATGGGAGGATGATATTTAAACCACTTCTCCTTAGGGAGATCAACATGAGTTGCAAAAGATTCACAGAAAGAAGATACTATCTCAGAGTCAAGTCCATATTTAGTGCTAAATTTACGGAAAACATCGGTATCCATAAAAGATTTAACACAATCAAACTTAGGTGTCATACCTGACTCCTTACCTTCGTCGAGGTCCCAATCTTCAGAGTTGCGTTTAATTCTTTCCAATAAATCCCATTTGAATTCAATAGTCTTCATCATAAAAGAGCCATCACAAGAAGTATCGAGCATTGTGCGATTATTATCAAAAAGCCGAGCATAAAATTTTGGAATAATCATTTCTCTTGAGAGCTCATGATTAAGGCATGAATACAACATTGATTTAAGCCTCCCCCATGCTTGAGCGATGCTTTCTCCTTCGCGAGGCCAAAAAATATATATATAATTGTGATCACGATGAACAAGATGCATAGGATAAAACTTCTGATGAAATTAAAATTTCAATCGTTTGTAGTTCCATGATCCCATATCATCACATAGCCTATACCATGTCAATGCATCTCCCTTCAAATATAAAGGGAAGAGCTTCTTCTTCATAACATCATCGGGCATACCTGCAAGCTTAAATAATCCAAAAACCTCATCCACATAGATTAGGTGCTCATCGGGATGTAATGTTCCATCTCCTGCAAAAGGATTAGCTAGCAGTTTTTCTACCATACCCGAAGGAATTACAAAGTAGACATTTTCATTTTCAGTAGGTTCAGTAGGTTGAGGAGCAACTCTTTGCTCTACTGGTCGGGGTGAAGCTACCCCGAACAAGCCCCTCAGAGGATTACTTTCCATAGTAACAAGTGGCAGTAAATTTCAGCACACTATATAAATTTTTCCTTACCAAATTCCACCTACCAAAGGCGCTTCACTCCCCGGCAACGGCGCCAGAAAAGATCTTGATGAACCACAAGTATCGGGGATCTATCGTAGTCCTTTCGATAGGTAAGAGTGTCGAACCCAACGAGGAGCAGAAGGAAATGATAAGCGGTTTTCAGCAAGGTATTTTCTGCAAGCACTGAAATTATAGGTAACAGATAGTTTTGTCATAAGATAATTTGTAACGAGCAACAAGTAACAAAAGTAAATAAAGTGCAGCCAGGTGGCCCGATCCTTTTTGTACCAAAGGACAAGCCTGGACAAACTCCTATATAGAGAAAAGCGCTTCCGAGGACACATGGGATTATCGTCAAGCTAGTTTTCATCACGTTCATATGATTCGCGTTTGGTACTTTGATAATTTGATATGTGGGTGGACCGGTTCTTGGGTGCTGTCCTTACTTGGAAAAGCATCCCACTTATGACTAACTCCTATTGCAAGTATCCGCAACTACAAAAGAAGTACTAAGGTAAAACTAACCATAGCATGAAACATATGGATCCAAATCAGCCCCTTACGAAGCAACGCATAAACTAGGGTTTAAGCTTCTGTCACTCTAGCAACCCATCATCTACTTATTACTTCCCAATGCCTTCCTCTAGGCCCAAATAATGGTGAAGTGTCATGTAGTGGACGTTCACATAACACCACTAGAGGAGAGACAACATACATCTCATCAAAATATCGAACGAATACCAAATTCACATGACTACTAATAGAAAGACTTCTCCCATGTCCTCAGGAACAAACGTAACTACTCACAAAGCATATTCATGTTCATAATCAGAGGAGTATTAATATTCATAAAGGATCCGAACCTATGATCTTCCACCAAATAAACCACCTAGCATCAACGACAAGGAGTAATCAACACTACTAGCAACCTACAGGTACCAATCCCAGACTTAGAGACAAGAATTGGATACAAGAGATGAACTAGGGTTTGAGAGGAGATGGTGCTGGTGAAGATGTTGATGGAGATTGGCCCCCTCCCGGTGAGAGGAGCGTTGGTGATGATGATGATGATGATTTCCCCCACCCGGAGGGAAGTGTCCCCGGCAGAATAGCTCTGCCGGAGCCCTGGATTGGTTCCGCCAAGGTTCCGCCTCGTGGTGGCGGAGTCTCGTCCTGAAAGCTTGGTTATGATTTTTCTTCGGACGAAAGACTTCATATAGCAGAAGATGGGCACCGAAGGGCCAACAGGGGGCCCACGAGGCAGGGGGCGCGCCCAGGGGGGTAGGGCGCGCCCCCCACCACTACAAAAAAATACACTTCTGTGATGATACGTGTTTGTCACAGTAGGTCGCGTTTTTTGTCATGCATGTACATCCATGACGATTTTATGTCAGAATCAAGATAGTCATACATGTGCTGTCGTAGAAGTGTTCCATGACATTACCAAAATTATCATCACGGAAGTGTCCACTTCCATGACGATAAATCGCGCGTCACAGAAGTGCTTTCGTCAAGGGTGACCGACACGTGGCATCCACCGTAGCGGAATGCCGTTAAGCTATCGGGTCGGGTTTTGGATCCGATAACCCGTTAACAGCCCCGACCAATGGGAAATTTCCACGTGTAAAATTCTTATTGGGCGGATGAAACACGTGTCAGCTCGTCAGTGGGTCAGATAGGCGCCTATGATATGTCGACACGTGCCACGGCCCACCACTGGCCCATTTAGCTTACAAAGCCGGCCCGTTTGACTTGGTCAAAAGTTAACGGGCTGGCCCATGAAAAGCCTGTTAACGGTCTCTTCGCAAATAGCCCATTTTACGGCCCGTTAACTCATGGCCCGTTAGGCCCTAAAGGAAATTGGCCCAACAACGTCATGTGGACCGTCGAATATAACACCAGCCCATTTCACTTTTGGCCCATGTATGGCCCATGACGTCTTTCGGCCCATATGAGGCCTTCGTATCTTTCGGCCCTTTACAGGCCCACGGTGACTCTAGCCCATAATGAACAGTAATTTTCTTTATACCCGTTAACGGCCCGTGATTTACATGGGCCGTTTCCAGCCCATGTTAGCTTTCGGCCTATTGACGACCCATACGTTCTTGGGCTCCTTTTCGGCCCTCGATTACTTCCAGCCTGTTACTGGCATGTTCCCCTAATGGGCCAAATTCGGCCCATGGCAAGAGTCGGCCCGTTACTGGCCTGTTCCCCTAATGGGACAAATTCGGCCCATGGCAAGAGTCGGCCCATTACTGGCCTGTTACCCTAATGGGCCAAATTCGGCCCATGGCAAGAGTCGGCCCGTTTCTGGCCTGTTAACCCGTTGCGCCGTTTCCAGCTCGTCCTATATTCTGGCCCATTAACGACCCGTTATGCCTGTGACAGAATTAAGCCTTTGCTATCCTACGGCCTGTTAACGGCCTGTTACCGTGCTGGGCCGATACCAATTACGCCCGATTATGGCCCATGTAGACCCATTTATCCGATGGCCCGAGGCCCACCGATTACAGGCCCATTTATCGACGGCCCGTAGGAGACCCATGGATCGTACGGCCTGTATATGGCCCATGGTAGTTGCGGCCACTAGCAAGCCAGGGAAAAAGAAGACTAGGAAATAAATAAGGCCGAAATGAAGGCTAGGCTATTAAGGCAATTGCACAGATTACATCCACTCGGCATCAAAGATCGCCACCAGTGCAAATATAGGGAACACCCTACACTATACAAAAGTGGCTTGCTATTTTCTTTAGCCGGTGGCTGCACGTCAAGAATAAATTTTGTATCACACCAAAACAAATTACAACTATATAACAAAAGGAAGGTTGGCACAAAACTTAACAGTCTAGCAGATAAATGCACCACCAGAAGTTCAGAAGCTCAGTTCATTTGACCGGACTGTTACGTGTTCATGCTGTATTGTCCGATGGAGCACCATAACCCTCACCTTCGAAACCATGGTTCCTGAACAACATAGCAAATGTCTGATAGTCTGGTTTCAAAACCATGCATATCTTGACGACGTTGAGCAATGTTTCTCCTTGTTTCACAAATGGTCTCTGTTAGGGAATGGACTTTTGTCCGGAGCGCAGATACAACATTGCTTTGAGCTTGCATATCTTGATCGTGAGGCAGTTTGGACGATATTGCCTTAACAACCAACCCAGTATTACACAGGAACGTGCTTTTGGCACTGTTAGTGGACAGGTACTGACCCACTACAGCAAGAGCTGACATTGCGGTTATAGTTGCCTCGCCACCTTTAGAAGGTGGCGGTTCCACCATTTTTTCCATAGCTTGCTGAAAAGTTGAGGTTTTACATTAGTAGTACCAGAACAGAAGATATTAAGGAGGCAGCAAAACCAAACAAAATAGCTTTGGTCTATATACAGAACTTATTCTGGTGAACCCATGTAAAATATTAGTTGTATTTTATTGCAAAGTGCATAATAAAACCAGGTTCCAAACATATGACCATGTACCATCGCTAATGTATTGTCTATTTCTTCACATTGTATTGAGGGCTAAGGATAAAGAGACAAAGTTTATAATACGGTAAGCATAGTATGACAACATTCATATCACAAAACAACTAAGAACAGACAAACAGGCAATTGTAACATTGTGTGGGCAAGTCCAGCACGGAACTAGATTATGGGTCAAGATCAAAGGAACATCACTCCTCTCTTTTAAACCTTGTAAGGTGCAATGATACGCTAAGACAATTGTGTATAAAATTGAAAAGAGTAATAGACATTGGCTGCAAACCAGGCAGTTCAAGGCACAAGTCAGAGTAAGTAGTAGTTAAAAGGCATGAGGATGAAGGACTTAAAACATCGGCTGTGACTGGTGTAGTCATGCCCTTCTTCTTGCTGGTGTGACAGTCTTTGAAGATTTCCACAGCATTTGGTTCAGGTACTTTTTGGTCCTTGCGGGCTTTCCTCTGCATTTTGAACAAGTCAATATAGATCTGATAATATGGTATAGCGAAAAGAGTGAAACAACAGCTAATTACAAGAGCCTCGCAGTGTGCAATATAGCTACGAGATACTGTCGTCTGTTGGAATTTCACTTTCGTACGGTTGGCCTTGTTCTTTGAATAGTTCACCTACAAGAAGATAGATTTGTGTGGCACATGCGTAAATAGGACTTCAACATGTGATCTGATCACATATATATAATGTACCTGATACTTCGGATCAGACCAGTGTTTAACAAGGCCCCTCCAGTCTTCATCTGATATATTTTCCACTGGAGATGTTTGGGAAAGTTCACTATTAGCCTTGCCTTCAAAGTGAGTTTTTCTCAAGTTATACTGATACTGTCGCAGAGCAGACTTGAAAACATGGGTGCAAGCTTGTCTAGTTGCATCATCTTGGCTATCCAACTTGAACCTCATTTGTTGAAAATTATGGGAGTCTCATTATCAGCAACCTAGAAAGTATGGGACAGAGCAAGACGATATTACTAGTTTCCATACATAACCATACTTACAGATAAATGGTCGAGGAAGGTGTTGAACTGGGTTTCGTCTTTGTCATTCCTGTACTGAATCCATGTTGGGAGGATACATACATGACACCTAACGGCAACCGCTGCCTCTGATACTAACTTGGCTGACTCTGTAGCATCACGTGGCCTTTTTAAACCTGCCTCAAAACGGATCTCCATTCTTCCTCCTCTAGATTTAGTTAACCTATCGAGCATTATCCCTGATGTTTGTTTCCTCTTGCGCCTAGGTGCTAGTCCAACAACGAACATAGGAAGTGTTAGTGTACATCAAACTGTGAGACTACATATAAAGAAGCATGCAACTGTAACTTGACTCCAGCAACTACCTTCTTGCTGTCGAAGCTCACAAGGTTCATCTGATATTGCCAACTCGTCTTGTGTCAAGAGTGCTTGGGAAGTAGTGTCAGGTGGCAAGGGAGCTTGGGAACGTGCTGCTAGCTCAGTTGACGCACGAGTAAGTCGTGCAGCTGGTAGTACTGTGGTAGGTGTTGCAAGAACTAGGGCTGTCTCTGCTTGTTTGGTGGCAGCTATTTTTTTCTGTTTGGCTTTTTTTGCAATTCGTGTAGCATGGGATGCCATGTTTGTAGAATTTTCCGCTGGACTTTGACCTTCTATTGCAGCATCAGTACCAGCAGAATCTGCAGGATTCATCCGCTTCTCATTCCCTGCCATTATGTATTTCTTCCTCTTTCTCTGTGCCATGTTAAGTCAAGCCGACAAGAAAAACGAATAACAATTTAGTTCTTTAGAACAAATTGATACGTGATGCAGACGAACTGAACTTTGATGTTAGACAACCACATGATAGGAGGATGTAATATGTATGAAAAACAGGACGGAAGAGATAACCAGAACTATGATGTGTAAACTAAGAAGAAGACATTTCACCAAATTAGAAGCAATGCAATGGAAGGTAGACACCATATGAAAGATGCTACAAATATCGCTCTGCCAAGTTAACAGTGTCTCATCATAAATGGCGTTTAAACAAATGTGAAGCAGTACAAGAAATAAATCATATGCAAGATGCAAACAACATCACACTACCATGTTAGAGGTCTCTCGTCATTAGTGCCATTGCATATTCACAGCATTGCATATTCACAGCTTATGATGTGTAAACAAAGGAGAAGGCATTTCAACAAATTAGAAGCAATGAAAGCTAGACACCATATGAAAGATGCAACGAATATCACCCTACCAAGTTAAAACTGTCTCGTCATAAGTGCCATTTCAACAAATTAGTAGTACAAGCTAGAAAAGAATGTGAGATGTAACCTATATCACACTCTGAAGTCAAACGTGTCTTATGATAAGTTATTGTTGCAGCTTACACAACAGTAGTAATTTGATGTAAGAACATGGTGTGATAGACAGATATTGGATGTTCTAGAAACAGGAACACGTGTCTTATTCAAGTATAATGTGTAAAGTAAGCAGATGGAATTCAACAAAATTAGAAGCAATACAAGCTAGACATCACACATAACATGCAACCACATATAACCGTGCCAAGTTAGAGGGAGCGCCGGTGATGCTGCACTAGGGGAGACGTGCTCATCATAAACACAGCTTTGTTGAGTGTCTATGCATGTGTTGTCTTGGAAATCATCTTGGGGGTGTGGAGGAGTAGAAACTGTAGTGGCCCTCCGTTCGGAAGGAGCACCTTTATCCGCTGCCTTGCTAACTTCCTTCCGCTTTATTGATTTCGAATTGTCAAGTAAAACCGACAAGAAAAAGCAATAAAATTCTCTCTTCAGAACTCATTCATGCATGATACTGACAATCACTACTTTGATGTAAGGCAAACACATGATACCAGGATGGAATATGTACGAAAAACAGGACGGCATGGCATGTTCACAACTGTTTGTGTAAACTAAGCAGAAACCTTTCCAGCAAATAAGAAGCAATGCAAGCTAAACACCACATGAAAGATGCAACCAATATGACTCTGCCAAGTTAAAAGCGTCCCATCATAAATGAAATTTCAACAAATTAGAAGCAGCGCATGCTATAAATCATATGAAAGATGCAACTAATATCGCACTGCATATACTAAAGGTTTCTCGTCATGTTGATTGATGCGGGATACAAAAAAAACAATAGTTTTATGTAAGGACATGCTTAATAGACAGATGTACTATGTACTAAATACAGGAAGGCATGTAACATTAACAGGTATAATGTATAAGCTAAGCAGACTAGCACATGCAGTTTAACCAGATTGGAAGAATTACAATCTAGATACCATATGCAACATGCAACCACATATCACGCTGCCAAGTTAGAGCAAGCACCTGCGATGCTAGTGTAGGGGAAATGCTGTAATCAACTACAGAGCTACGTTCACTATCTTCATCTAGCATTTCTGTTTCATGAGAATCATGTCGGGAGGTTGGCGCTGCATTCTTTAAATGAGGAGTAGTCCCCTTGCCTGCCTGCCTCATCATAAGTGATTGATGAGGGATACACAAGAACATTAGTTTGATGTAAGAACATGGTTAATACACAGATGTACTAGTATGTACCAAAAACAGAAAGGCATGTCATATTCAAAGGTATAATGTGTAAGCTAAGCAGATGCAATTTAACCAAATTGGAAGCAATACAAGCTAGACATCCGGCTGGAGTGGTGAGCATGATCATCTAGTACCTGAGAGCCTAGTGGGAGGCGGGCTGCTACGCCACCATCGCAGCTTTTTAGTTGGCTTCCAGGTGATGCCTATCTTTGCTGGGCTTGTCACTGGCTCGGCCAGTGCCCTGACTAGCTATTTGTCTTCTGGTGCTCACGGGATGGTGGTTCTTGTAAAAAAATATCATTCCTTATCTTACCGACTTCGGCCTTTCGAATACAAGCTAGACACCATATGGAACATGGAACCACATATGACACCGCGATGTTAAAGCAAGCACCTGGGATGGTGGTTCATTGCGAGCGAGGTCATCAACTCCAGAGGTATGTTTACCTTCTCCATCTGCTGACACTGCACCCATTATAGCTCTATAACATGTCTTGCCTACCCACACACGAAGCTGGAGCGACTTCTCTCTTTTCTTTTTGGCTTCTCTCATGGCAGCAGAGTCTGAAATACCCTTGCATAAAAACACAATTGTGAGAGTAAGGGTGAAGTGTGTGCAGAACTAGTGCACTGTAAAAGTAGCAGATAGCAGGTGGCTGAAAAATAAATGACAGTAGACATATGATAGCTCTACCACATTGCATGGCAAACAAAATTAGATTCTACTCCGTATGATTTTGTAATATATGAGCACAGGAAATGCAGGTACTCCTCCAGCACACCACCACATGTGGTCATATCTAAGATAACAGTTGACTGAAAATAAATAGGTTAGTCAATTTTTTAATGAACCGTCCGATCTATAAGGAACGGGCAGATGGCCTTCGTCTACCTCCCGCAGTCACTGTTGACGATCTTTCTCGAACCGCCAGCAACCACTGGCCGAGACCCCTACCTCCGCCGCCCCACCCTCCCATTGACCTCACACCACCGCCGTGCTTGGCAGCGCCCCCAGGCCATCCCTTTAATCCCGGTCGACCTCCAGATCGGGCGCCAGTAGCTCTAGGCCGCACACGCCCCTAAGATAAACACCAAGGCGCTGCTTCCCCAGCGTAATAGGCGTACTAGCGCCTGTTACACCGGGGAATGCTTCCGTTAATTGGGAATCAACTGGCCAGAAATTGAAATTCAGGGGGGCGACGGACCTCTAGCTAAGGTGAAATAGTATATGAGGAGAAACCTTGTGCATCGCGAGTTACTAGGAACATCTAGTATCAAGAAGAAGTGGTCAACTAGTGTCTTCTGTGGGATGAATACCTTGCAAGCACAGACGTAAGATTTGCACGAGTAAGGGAAGAGGAGTACCTTTTTCGGTTGCCGGTGTGGTCACCTCCACATGTCGCGCCGATCTTCTTCATTTTACCGGGGAAACCGATGTTCTGGAGGGTGCAGGCTTGGACGAACCCATGGCCAAATTGTTGACTATGTTGCCGTGGCCGTATGTCGGCGGAGGGGAAGCAGATCCGAGGCGGTGAAGGACGGCATAGCAGGAACAGCTCCGGTGCGGTGGAGGGTGGCGAAGTTGGAGCGGCAGTGGTGAGGCACATGACGGCGTGGTTGCACTGGCTCGGGTACGGATGGCTCGGCCTCGGCTTCAACTACTAGCCGTGGAGGGCATTGCGGTTGAGGTTGCGGTAGACGACGATGTCGGGGTATTGGCTCCGGCGTGATGGAGGAGGGCGGCGGTTGATGGGTGGGATGGGGTGGCGGACGGAGGACGCCGGGGTTTCGCGGCTGGTGGAGAGGTAGTTTGGGCGCCCAAGGAGTACAAATGGGGAATCGGACGGGTGGGGGGGAACCATGTTTCGGTTTGGGACACGCTCGTTTTTGGCTTTTTTGAACAGAAGATGGGACGCGCTTGTTTGAAATTTGGGGAAAGTACAAACTTTGCCCCCCTCTTAAATTTCGGACCTACTGCGGGTCGGGGTAGGATGGTAATCCCAGGTGTCCCAAATAGTGGGCGGGAGCGATTTCGGCTGCGCGCATGTGTGCTTAGGCGGCCATTGTGTATGAATGTTTTTCCGATGCGGTTGCATGGCGTCTAGATGAAGCTACAAACCTACCCCGGTTTAGACCTTTGGACGTCGG
Source organism: Aegilops tauschii subsp. strangulata (assembly GCF_002575655.3). Classification (NCBI taxonomy): domain Eukaryota; kingdom Viridiplantae; phylum Streptophyta; class Magnoliopsida; order Poales; family Poaceae; genus Aegilops; species Aegilops tauschii. The sequence continues at coordinate 82,409,840 of NC_053041.3, forward strand.
GCCGGTAGGTTTCACGGGTCGGAGTTATTAGAAAAGTAATTTCCTTGTACTACAAAACATTGGTCTCACGCGGTTTCGGGCGAGTAGAGGCTCTTTTGGCGCTTCGTTCGAAATTTTGAAACACAAGCATTCACGTTTAGAGTACTCTTGAACTATGAGGATTGACCTAAATAGACAACGTTATATTTGACCTTTTATGTTTGAAAACCTCATTAAATTATCCGCTTCTTTTTGAAATTTTGACACTTGAAAATCCTATAACTACGATTATTTTGGAATGAAGGAGCTAAATTTGAATCTATTTTGTACACGACTACATATGCTATTATGTACAAAATCAGAGCAAAGATTGGTGCCCCCATAATTTAGGTATGGTTTACAAATGCCATGATATCAAATTCAAATAATTGAATGGACTTCATGTTGAATTTGATTTTTTTAAACCACCTTAAGTTGAATTCAAATGTATGCTAGTTCATAGGTAGCTATTTATAATGTCCATTGTGTAACTTTCGTATGTATAATGTGCTTTACACACACAACATGAACTATACTCACGTTTATATTCGATTGCTAAATCGATGCATTGTCTGGAGTTCAAAATACTAACTATGTGGATCAATTGTGTCGAATAATAACATAAATATGCTCAAATTCGATAGAATCTAGATGTCTGATGGATCAATGACCGCTCCTTACGCGAATTGCAAATATCATGATCCCATCCTAATATTTGGATACAATTTATATCTTTAATCAATGTGTAGAGTAGTCTTTTACGTGTAGTTTCACTCTCCATCGGTGGTCTCTCACACATGCTCACACACTCTCTCCCGAGGTGTCTTTCTCGCACACATGCTCTAGATATAACCCTCCCTCCCTCTCGTAACCATTTACAACTGTTTTCACTAACCTTTATCACAAGCACTCTTCCTCTCGCAAACATACACACGCACAATCCTCATCGACCCTTTCTATATACATGGACCTGCCTACGTGTCTCATGTACGCACATTATCTTTACGCATGTCTCTCACGCAATTTCTCACACCTCTCTTCCTAATCGATGAGTATGATTCTAGCAGAGCATTCTGTAGGATGCCCCTTAAAGTTAGGTTGGATGAATAGTAATATCAGAGATAAAGGGGTTACCTTAGTCCGAGAACCTAGGGTTACAAATCCTAGCCGGCTTTGTCAGTGGACATAGAGTCCTTCACAATTCTGCTATCTTTGTCTTGTATGACTAGTCATCCATGGGTCTTCCTAAATGTGTCACGGGCCGACCAATGTGGCGCAGGTCGAAACCGAACGAAGGGCCTCAGCTCGACCCACCGGACCTCACGCGGTGACACACCCTCTGCCCCCACGTCTCATTATCTTCTCACACCCACACATACCAACACAAACACCACACACACAGAAAATTTCTCCTGGTGCCTCTATTCCCTCCCCGCTTGCATATACACACTCAAGGGAATGGAATCTCTTGTCGTGGCGTCATATTCATCTCTCTCTCTAGACCACTCTCATTTCTCACGCTATCTCTCCCATGCCGCCCCCCCCGTCGGCCCCTCTATCCATGCCTCTCTCGAATACGTAATACACACACATACCTCTCTAGGCCCCGCCAAATGCATCAACTACACATTCACACATGTTACATCACGTACCCCATTGATCTAAAAAGCCCTCTCTTCACGTTTATTTCGCATACAACATTCCTTTTGAATAAAGTGTGTCCAAAAAATTATTTTAGAGTTTCTACATATATACAACATTACAAAGTTATATGGAGGAGTACGAATGCTAATTTGCATTGCATGGTGCCCATAATGATATTTATTCCGCATTGTGAATTTGTATATTTTTATACTATATACAAAGTTAGTCATAATAAAGAGAAACGAAGAGCATCTCTCTCTCCATCGCATACCCCCCTGTACGCCCCTTTCACGTATGCACACAAAACTATCTCCAGGTCCTCTAAAAGTAAGCCCCCAGAAATTCACGCATGTCTCATCTTTCTCTCACGATATATGCAATGACGATCATTGTATTTGAAGCGAAAGCACGATGCATACACGACTTCAGAATCCACTCATTACGGTCACCATTTACGTTTAGTGGTTATTATACAGTCACGGGCTCACCGTACAACTCCGTATTTGCTCATGACATGACTAGTTGACCAGTTAAATGCTCCACGTGGCACCTCTAGTGTTGCATCACATTATCTCACTACCATCGTGCCCACCTGTCGACTTGTATCTACTCTATATCTACACTCTTATAACATACATAAAATACACTCTTATAAAAAACAGAGTTGGTGATGATGGTGTGCCTGCCATCCTGCAATATAGGTCGTCTGATTTATATCTGACGGATAGGAAAGAAACTATGGCAATTTTGCAAAAAGGTACCCACACACCTCTCCACATTTGCAAATAAGGCCTTCCCTCATTCATCCTTTTCTCTCACAAGATAAAAAAGTCATACAAATGCATCTTGATGTTACGTGCAACGCACGGGCATCTTGCTAGTAAGAATGAAAACAAACGACAAAAATATATTTGGACGGTGGTTCGAAGTCATGACCGCGGGCACAGCGGACAAGGCGGCCTTGTATTGGTATGCTGAGTCGTCTGTTTCAACACACAGGAGCTGGTGTGGTGATTATACACACACGCTCGCATGCACACAAACTGCATCCACGCAACACTCACACAAACACATGCACCCACACACGCACGCAACACTCACACGTACACACGCAGCCACGCACGCATGAAACACTCACACGCACGCACGCAACACTCACACGCACACACGCACGCATGCATGCACACACCAGTACACCACACGACCAACACACACTCTCACGCTCAAGTGCTCCACCTACACGTGCATGCGCACACATCAGGCCCTGACAGACACATACACAACCAGGTGATTCCCGCGCACGGGTTGGAGCCTTGTCGCGCATGCGTAAATTTGTGTTTATCTGACCTTTTGCCTATGCGAACTGACAGGTGGGACCCACAAGGAACATGGTCAATTTAACTAGTCAACATGGCGCAACGCAGACTACTTGGCCGGTCAACAGAGTGCAATCCGATGCTGGACTGTGAGCAAGTGACTGTATAATCACCGCAAAACGTATATATTGACCGTAATCAGCTTATTCTGAAGTTCGGTGACCGTATTACGCTTTTCTCTCTGTAGGCCCTCCAAAACTACATCTCTACACGTTCTCGCATGTTACATCTAACAACTATGCAATATAGCACTACTACTACACTCTAACACAATAAATCATATGTGTTTTTAGTTTTACTAGATACCATATTGTTACGTATAATTATTCAGTTTGCATACATTAAAATTTACTTTGAAATGTATGGCCAGTATCATCTACCGCGCGGGAAAAATCACGCAATTTCCTGTTTAATCGGGTTTGTATCGATGGATCGTGCGAAACAGCAAAACTATAATACTATACAGTACTACAAGTGACAGTTCACTGGGCCGTCGTGTCGTCTACTCCTCCGTCGTAAGAGTGGAGCGCTCGTTTCATAAATCTTCTAGTCCCTTTCGCCGACATGTGGGACATCAAGCTACCGGGTCCATGTGCCATACCGGAATACAGTGGAGAGCAGCCGCGGTGAAGCACCCCAATCATGGCGCTGGCGTAGTAATGAGCAATGAGGCGTCAAATCACAAACTGCACCTTTCCCGCAGTTAAGTTGGAGGGACGAAGCAACCATCATTTCACTCGTTGCTGAATCCGCTTCTCCCTCATCTTCTTAAACTTAACCACGTGTTGCTTCTGCCGTTGTTCTGCCTCATGTGGGACGCGGATCGGCTTGGTAAAGCAGTGACACGTGGGACCGCATGTTAGCAAACCGCCAGGACAACGTCCTCCGAAAATAAGAAGCCTAATCCTAGACTTAGAAAGGGCTACGTAGCTGCTACGTATACTTTCCATCTAATCTATATATGCCCCCCTTGATTTTCAGGTATGGTGGGCCTAATCCTCTCCTTTAATCCAATCAAATAGTCCCACATCACATCAGTTTGTAACTTTACGTAAACCATTACGTGGATGTAGCATTGCTCAAATAAGAAACCTCCCCCGCCATCCGCGTGGCAAAATCACCTCCTTTTTACTAATCTTGATTCTATAATTTTTTAGATCAATATAATTGAGATTTGTATAGATAGCACACAGGAGCAAAACCAAGTGGTACGGTTAAGGGCATCCACAATGTGTAGCCAAATGTGAAAATAGCTTTTGGCATCGTAGGAACCATTGTGGACGGTGTTGCCAGAGCCAAAAAGATGGAACCGAAGCTCCCTGATTGATTGATTGAAGGAATAGAAAAATGCAACGTCTCTCCTCTTTCTCCCATGCTTGGACGCATGTAGTACAGTATAGAGCACAGAGTCTACTCCCCTGTCCCTTCTATCACAAATCACAAAGCAGTGAGGCGTCAAATCACAAAAGCACGGACGAAGCAACCATCATTTCACTCTTCGCTGACTCCGCATCTCCATCGTCTTCTTCGAGAAACCATCTCACCGCACTAGTACCCCTAGTAATACTAGTAAAGGACTTCCTAGATGCAAATAAGGCGGTTGTCTTGGCTTGTAGGTGGCACTTGCGAACGACTTACCCTGGTCTCCCTCAATGGTGTTCTCCGTCGAACGCACTTCGCCAAACCACCAAAAAAAAGATATCGTCAACGTCACCGCAATGGGGAAGGAAGTCAAATATAGTTACTACCTCCATTTTTTTGTACACAAGGCCAGTATATCAAAATTACAATTTGCAAAGGGCCACTAACACTAATCGAGGCGAAATTGATGGGGTTAGCAACCAAGGACATTAATATCCCCTGCATGCATGCGGAAGTGAGAAGGTTGGTTTGCATGGCGCTGCATTAATCAAGCGATGAGGAGTGAGATGGTTAGCTCTGGTCTTTGGAGAAAAAATACGCATTAATTGACACGTGAAACGAGGATTTGTATCGATTAAATCCCGTGAAGGAAAACCCCGCCTTTCTGTTTTAACTGTAGTACTCCTAGTACGTACGTACTTATCCTGTTTGGGTCTAGGCCTTGCATTGCCAAACTTCGCCACACATTTTTGCCAAGCTTGCCTAAAGTTTTCAAAATGAGAAGGAGGTACACTTGCGCACGGCTGTCGCGGTCGCACCCCACCCTCACACGGTCGCTCCTACACGGCACGGTCGCACCGCACCCTCACACAGTCGCTCCTGCACGCCACAAACCCAACCAAGGGGATTATCCGTACGGCCTGTGCGGTGGTATGTTGGGGAAGAAGAAGAGGTGAGGAAGAAGGAAAGAAGGGTTAGGAGACGTAGGATATTCATCCAACCGCCTGAAATGGTAGACTGACCCAAGTCAGGCGACTAGCATAACAAATATATGTTTTTACACAGCAAAAGATCCATAAAAACAACAACATAAAGAAAAACTATCACTGCTCGCGGAAAGAGACGGCCTCGTCGTCTTTGGTTGCCGGCGCGAACTAGCCGTCGCTGCCGACATGTGTCTCCGCACCGTGGTTGTCCTCGGCCTCCAGCTACGGTTCCGCCTATAGGAGGGCCTCGATGGCAGCGGCATCCGCGCGCTCCGCCTCAAGTTGAGCCTCAGCCGCCCGGTTCACATCCACGACATCTGGTTCTGCCTGCAGGAGAGCCTCGATGGCAGCGGCATGCGCGCACTCCGCGTCGAGTTGAGCCTCTGCCTCCCGGTCCTTCTTTAGTATCGCCATGTTGAACCGCTGGTCCGCCTGCACCATGGGGGAGTCGGACACCGGCACGAAGTCGACGTCCATCGTCTCATACCCATCGGGGGCCTTCTGCGCCGCGACCTCCGCCATGAACATTGGATCGGCTTCCTCCTTCTCGTAGCTTGGCTCCAGAGAACTCGGGGATTGGCCCGCCGCAAAGCGAGCTTGGGAACGGAGGTCTGTGGCACCGACCGCCGCCACGATTTCTGCGCGGCGCACCGGCGTCAGCATCTTGTAGTAAGTGATCTTGCGGCGCACCATGGTTTTTCGGCGAACTAGGGGACGCTTGAAGCGGGCTAGGGGATCAAAAGGTGGGGGAATGGGCTGGAGATTTGGTGTGGTTTTAGGGCACTGGCAGGCGTAGGCCGAGCAGCGAAGATTCTGTTGTGAATAGTGGTTCCGGTGACGACCGGTCAATCGGTTTTGACTGTACATCGCTCTTGTCACGTTCGCGTTGCAGCCCGGCACGCTAGACCCTCCACATCGCTCACCGAATGGAACGCGCTTCGTCTTGCATTTTCGCTCGCTTGTGGGACCGTAGTTGAGAGAAAACCGACGTCCCTCCCCCTCCCCGCCCGCGTCATTTATTATACCACCACTCCCTCTGTTTTATGCGGAGTAAATAAAAACAGAGGGAGTATACTACGGATGAGGATCCCCTGACGTGGCCGAACCCATTGAGTAACTGACATGCGGGGCCTAGCAAGCATGGGGTCCGCCAGTAAGTGACCGAAAGGGAGGGTAAGGTAGGGATACCTACATCAGAGGATCCACTTACTATACTACTTTGACAAAATGTTAGAGTAATAATATATGACATGCAACTTACACAAATGTTAGAGTAATAATATATGACATGCAACTTACACAAATGTTAGAGTAATAATATATGACATGCAACTTACACAAAGCATACAGGGTCTAATGCGTTTTTCGAGGCTAACTTTGACCAAATGTTAGAGTAATAATATATGACATCCAACTTACACAAAGCATACGGTCAAATTCGTATGTGAAAGGAGTTTCCGATGATATAATTTTCACATTATACATCTCATGTACTATTAATCTTGGCAATAGTCAAATTGGAAACCATCTCGAGTACAAATCTAGGAGTACGTATGAATCTAACAATATTGATTGGGCGTTGTTGAATGTTGATACCTTTTTGATCAAAGTAGAGATTCTTTGACTACACATAAAACTTATATATAAACTAGAAAGGATAAGGGGGGGGTATATTGTACGTTGAAAAACGAAACGAACATTGAATACCCTTTATATATGATTTGCGGATGCTATGATCACCGGTTCAAAATTTTGAATCCGCCTTAGGTATCACGTGCCCTCACTCGTTCCCTCTCGATTTCATCTCGGGGTCCGGAGATCTATTGAAAGAGGACTAGGGTGGGTACATGCGAATGATACTCGGCGCAATGTTCAAATGAGGCATGCAGGAGGATGGACTCAACTGGAGGGCGACATGATCGATGGAGAAGAGGGTTGGAGAGGAATGAGAAATAAGCAAACGCCACATGATTATACTTGAACGGCTCAAATAAACAATAAGTTGTCTCGCTTGGCCTACATAGTGAAAGGCCTAATGCGCAACGCGGAGGACTGACGCTCGAATATGGCCGGGAAAACAGGGAAACCGACATGTGGGGCACACCCGTCGGGACGACGTAGCGCAGACTAGTCCAATGGAGGAGCTAGCCCACGACCTCCTTGCCACCGACAACCGTTCATGTGGGTCGTTGGGGCCAACAACGGGGCGTAGCTCCAGCACCACCTCTGGACACGGCGACCGCGGTGAGCGACACGCTCATATCTTCGCTAGACACGGTCGGTTTCAGTGTGCCGAGGGTGGCGTTAGTGTTGTGCCACGACCAATGGTATGTTTGGTTTGTGCCCAAGGTTGCCCGATCAAAGCATTGGGTAGCCAAAATTTTGGTTGAGGTATTGGTTGCCCATGATTTGGACGACATTGGCAAGAAAAATGAACTAGAGTTGGCTAGAGTTCATTGGCATGCCAAAGAAATGGCAACCATCCAAACAAAGACCAATCTTTGGGTCATGACCAAAATTTTGGTTGAGGTATTGGTTGCCCATGATTTGGCCGACATTGGCAAGAAAAATGAACTAGAGTTGGCTAGAGTTCATTGGCATGCCAAAAAAATGGCAACCATCCAAACAAAGACCAATCTTTGGGTCATGACCAAAATTTTGGTAAGGTGCACTTTGGCCACAATCCAAACACACCCCAACACCCGGCTCGTCGAGGATGCATGGGGTGCAGCGACGCGTGCGCGGAGTGGTGTAGCGCGGCCAACTGCATCCTCTGGACCTGAGACCATGCCGGGTCGTCTTGCTTTTTCAATGACATGCGGGGATCGCATGTGAGCAAAGGGCATCTCCAACGTTGCCACGACCGCAGCTGACTACCCTGGCACACCAAAACCCTCGTCCCTCGCGCCGTCGCGCGGTGCGTTCCCAGCCGGCGCCAGCTGCCCGCATTCATGTTGTCCTTAAGTATGTCGTCGTTAAGAGGCTCAGTGCCTGAGGAACCAACTCCAGCGACTTAATGACGCACCCGGACGCTTGGCCTCACCGGAATGCGCTACTTAAAGCGGCAATGCCCAGCTAACCTCCACACCATAGCGCATCGTCCTCCTACCTGGCACCACATCCGCCATGACCGCAAGTGCGAACGCTCTGCGGGAGAGCTTGTCTTCGGGGATGAAGCTCGAGGTCGCCGCCCTCGCTCAAGTCGTCTCTCGCGACGCAATAGCGGCATAGCCGGACGCGGACGCGACCGCACAAGCGATGGCCACGCTGGCGGCTGACGACGGGAGCACCGTCAGCCACGCGTCCTACTTGCCGCCGTCCAACGTCCGGCACCGCCGAGGTCGGGGACTCCTCCGAGGATGAGTAGGGCATGGGAGGCGGCAGGGCATGGTGTGCCAGCTGGCCGGTCCGTATCCCGTGTTCTACTCTTCCTCGCCGGAGACCGCTCCTTCACTTCACGGGTCTTGAACCCCGCCCCTGTACATAGAGATCGCAGATGGAGGACGTCGGTCGCCGCTGTAGAATAGGTTTAGGGTCGGGTTTCTTTTATTTGTCTGTCCTATAAAAGTTCGAAATGTAATGAAAATCGGCCGTGTTTGCATTAATCTCGGCCGGTGTATATGAACTTTCACAATAATATACATATTGTAGGAGTACTAGCAAGATGCCCGTGCGTTGCACGGAAGATCAAGATCTTGTGGGAGAAAAGGATGAACGAGGGAAAGCCTTATCTGCAAATGTGGAGAGGAGTGCGGGTAAATTGTCATAGTTTCCTTCCTATCCGTTAGATATAGATCGGATGGCCTATATTGCAGGATGACAAGCACAACATCATCACCAACTCTGCTTTTTATTGAACCGAGACAAATCTAACATGCGAAGTAGAATAAACACATAGGGTCTATACATACACAAATTATCTTAGGCACTCCAATAGTACGTCCACTACACATTCACGCATTTCACCTCTTTCTACATCTACGGGAACCTACGAAAGGGTTAACGTAAATTGCCTCTCTCTCCTCCCCTGATTTTCATGGTGGTGGGCCCCTCCCTCCCCCCAATCTACAATCAACAGCTCACATGTTCCACATTACGTTAATTACGTAACTGGGATTATGTAGGTGTAGCATTACTCGTCCTAAAAAACCCAACTAAGCCAACCTCACAGCATATCGCGCGGGAAAAGACCCGGCCGCGCCGTTTTAGTCGGGATTACCGGATTACTAGTAGTAGTATCGATAGATCGCGCGAAGCAACAAATTTTTTTTTGAGGGGGAGAACCACCTAGTTTAAAAGGAAAAAAGGCGGTACACTCACAGCACTCATGTCGCGGTCGCATTGCACCCCACACACGTTCGGTCCTGCACACGGCTCACGCAAACGGAACGCGCTTCGGCTTGCCTCTTCACTGACACGTGGGACTACACTTGGAGAAACCGACCATGCGCCAAACTCCCCCCGCCCACCGCGCGAAAATCCCCCCCCCCCCGCCCACCGCCCTTCGGCCAACTAGCCAATAATATTCCCCAAACCCCCCTCCCCCTGTCCCCCTCCACTCCATTCGCTCCGCCAAAGCCGCCCTCCCCGCCGCGCCGATACGTCCGCGCCGCGGTACGGCGATTCTCTCGCTCCCACAGTACGCTCTCGTAGACTACCGTCCTCTAGCCGCGCCGCCACCTCTGGCTACGTTCTTGTGGAGGCGCACGACGGTCAGCGCCGCCACCGCTGGCGACGTTCGTGTGGAGACGCACTGCGGTCAGCTTCTCCCACGGTACGTGCATTCTAGACTGAGGCCCCGTTCATGTCGGTGTAGCGCTAAATGTTAGCTGATAGACGCTGTTAATCTCACTGTTTGCCGAAGTAGTTTACTGTCAATATGCTCTGCTTAAGAAGCTTCCTTGCCCTGTTCTGCACTCCATCTGCTTAGCTGAGATGGCATGCCAAGGCCAATTAGTTGCTAAAATATCCTGCCATATATTTATTGTGACGTAGATTGCCATGGTCTAGTAGCCAATCTGTTTAGTGAAATAGCTCTACACCGTTTTATACTCGATCTTTGTTGCTGCGATGGCCTTCGATAGTTTGATGGCTGTGTGCTCGGCCTCATTGACTGCTGAAACAGCCTGCCATAATTTGGCACTCAAATCTGTTTGCTGAATTAGCTTTATATATATTTCGTTACTTAGATCTGCTCGTCCAAATATCTTGCCATAGCTTTAGACATCGACCTAGGTATTTTATTCTGGACTTCATAAAAAAGCATATATGTTTTTCCTGTAATATCTAGTAGAAGAACTAATTTGTATGTCTAACAGATGGACAGGACTTGGATAACTTCTGCTCGAAGATTCTCTGCTGCATATGTCGAGGGGGTTGAAAACTTCATGAACTTTATCAGAGCTGAGTACGGTGGTCCAAAATCAGATGTGCTCTGCCCGTGTAGCAGTTGTATGAATTCAGTTACAAGACCCCAGTCAACTATGCAAAATCACCTACACTTGTATGGGATGTTGGTCACATATACTAGGTGGGTTCATCATGGTGAAGCTGTGAACGTCAATGTTATTGACTACGTGGAAGCAGCAGATCACCGTCTTGATCTTCCTGATGCACAGGTGGAAGAGGAGGAGGAGGTGGTGGTGGCGGAGCCAGTGAGTTGGACCAACATTGAAACAATGCTACGAAATGCTCGTGCATTCCGTGAACTTTCACCTGCAGAAGAAAAACGGTGGGCCCGCATGTTGGAACAATGCAACGTTGCTGTCACCCCAGGAAATAAGCTGTCAGTATTCTCAGCTATGGTCACCTTTCTTCAGGTGGAGACATCTGAGCGGATGACCAACAAATCATTCGATGCGATGTTGGCTGCTTTCCCCGAATCTTTCCCAGATGCGTCTCAGCTGCCACACACCTACAGTAAAATGAAGAATTTCCTTCGTGCAGTTGGAATTGGATATGATATGATCCATGTTTGTAAGAATAATTGTGTTCTATTCCAGAAGGATTATGCCAACTTAAGTGAATGCCCGAAATGCAAATCATCAAGATGGAAAGATGGCGATGCTGTGAAGAGGATTCCTCATAATGTTCTGAGACATTTTCCAATTATACCAAGATTGCAGAGGTTGTTTCATGATGCTGAAACAAGAGAGGATGTACTGTGGCATTCTAGGAACCAGGAGTACAGAGATCAGAATGTAATGAGCCATCCATCTCATGGTAGTGAGTGGAAAAGCTTCAATGATAAACACAAAGAGTTTGCTGCTGACCCGAGACACATTAGACTTGGCTTAGCTTCAGATGGATTTAACCCATTTGGCCACCAGAGCGCCACATATAGCATGTGGCCAGTGCTTGTTCTCCCTTACAACATGCCTCCAAATGTCTGCACCAAAGAATCAAATTACATGATGACCTTGCTCATCCCAGGTCCAAAAAGTCCTGGAAAGGATTTTGGTTTGTTCATGGAGCCTCTTGTGGAGGAACTTCAACAGCTATGGAAGGGTGTTCTCACTTGAGACCTATATAGCAGCCCACCAGCTGATTTCTTTCTGCGTGCTGTTGTAATTTGGTGCATCCATGATTATCTGGCTTTGGGCACTATGTTATATTGGACACCGCCGTTTCCTTGCCAAGGACAAGCCGCATCCTAGAAAATACCGAAGACATGTGTTCAATGCAAAGCATGAAAACCATGATGCGCCAAAGAGGCTCACCGCCGATGAGTTTCAAGTGGAATTAGAGAAGGTCAGGCATATTACACCAGGAAACCATCCTGGTAATGGTAGCGGGAAAAGGAAGCATGGCAGGGTAGAAGAGAGATTATCGTTTACCCGCAGGTCCACTTTGTGGGACTTGGAGTATTGGAAAGATTTCGATCTGCGGCATAATCTTGATGTGATGCACATCGAGAAAAATATATGTCACAACATTATCGGCACAATTCTTAATATTGAAGGCAAGACGAAAGATACCTTAAAATCTAGGATTGATTTGACACACCTGGGTATCAGAAAGGATTTGCAGGTGCAAGATGAAGGTAAACCACGGGATATGGCACCAGCTGTGTACGCCTTGGACAAGGTAAAAAGAAAAGAATTCTGCGAGGTCCTGTCACGTGTGAGATTCCCACATGGATTTGCTTCCAACCCTGAAAGGAGAGTCAGTGTAGATGGAAACAAGGTACAAGGGTTGAAAATCATGACTGCCACGTCCTACTTCAAAGGGTTTTACCTGTTATCCTTAGAGGATTGGGCCGCCCTGACTTATACAGAGCAGTTGCAGAGTTGGGACAATTCTTCAGGGAACTCTGCAGTAGGAATATCAGGATAGATGCTTTGGAGCGTCTTAGAGACAAGATACCAACTATCCTATGCGACCTTGAGAAGATATATCCTCCAGCCTTCTTTGATGTGATGGTGCATTTGGCTGTTCATCTACCTGATGAGGCACTACTTAGAGGTCCAGTACAGTATGGCTGGATGTACCTTATGGAAAGGCGGCTAGGCACTTTCAAGGGCTATGTTAGGAACAGAGCTAGACCCAAGGGTTCCATTGCAGAGGCCTACATTGCTACAGAAGCGTTGACATTCTGCTCAAAATACATTGAAATAGCTGATCAGCTTAGCAAAGAGGTGGGTGAAGACAATCCCGGGCTCAATGTTTTCGATTATTCTGTTCGGGTTACAGGGAAGAGTCAACAAGAGGACAAACCTAAAGATTTGGACAAAATGGTTTGGTATGTGTTAAATAACTGTCCTGAGATACTACCTTATATCAAGTAAGTGCAGTACTGCAGCTTATACATCGTAATCTACTAAACTTGCAGCACATTCTTATATATTTAGATGTTTGACGCGATCACTATGTTGTGCAGCATCTACAAAGAGGAGTTACTGCCGCAAAATCCAAGAAACATTGACAAACTGGTTATGGCAGGATTTGCGAAATTGTTCAAGAACCATGTAAGCTTTTGAAGTGCACTGTCATTTTTTTAATATATTGAGTACATAAGATGATCAGCTTGTCTATTTTCTAACCATAGGTTAAGAAGATGCGGGAGGATGGGCAGGCAGTTGATGATGCCCTTTACTCACTAGCAATGGGTCCTGATACTCGGGTAAGACATTATGAATCTTGCGTTGTTGGAGATGTGCGCTACAACACCCTTGCACGAGACGAAGGCAGGAAGACACAAAACAGTGCCATCATGAGCACGGATACGTATGACAAAGAGACAACTGAAATGTATGCTAACATAACAGACATTGTTCAGTTGTAGTATATCTCCAGTTTCGAGGATCATCGGTGTGTGGTTCTGTTGTGCTGTCGTTGGTATAACCTGTTTTCCAGGATCGCAAAACCCAGAGCTGATGATTATTTCAAATCCATCAATGTCAAGGCGGCGTACCAGACCAACGAGCCTTTTATTTTGGCAAATCAAGCAACACAAATATTTTTCTTGGAAGACACATTTGCACATAGCGATGACTGGAGAGTATTGCAAAGGTTTGAGCAGAGGAATTCATTTAATGAAGTTGCACAACAAGTTGATGCTTACACTGCTCCTGATGTACAAGATAACACAGATGTTCCTAATATCTTTGAGAACCATCACGTCAATGACGCCGGCGAAAATATTGCATGTCGTGCTGTGGACATACAAGAGTTGATCAAGAAGAAGCAAATGGTCGAGGACGTTGAGGACGAATAAGAAGATGACACTGTGGGGAATTACATTCAGATTGATACACATGGCGAAGATGTTGACGCTGCTGCTGTGGATGATGATTACATTGCTTTTGTCCTATTTGCCTGTCAGAAGACGTTTTTTATCTACTATGTGAAATTGTGTTTGCTAGACAACTGAAACCTGATGAACATGTTGTTTAGTATTTTGCTGTGAGAACATCACTTGTTATGTATGCTGATTTGTGTTTGGTGATTGTATGACAACTAAAACATGATGACATTGTTGTTTAGTTGTACTCATATTTGGCTGTGAAACTTGAATTTGATGACATAGTTTGCTGTTGGACTGCAATTTGCTTGATGTCTTCGAATGACAACAAAGCTGACCCGATAGGGCCTCTGCTATTTATTTATTTATATGAGCAACAGTGGATACCCCCTGATTTCCATTAATAGAAATCATTAGATGTTCACAACACTACGCCCAGCCTGCTACATAGGTTTCATTCATTACTAGTTTCAGCAAAGTGCTCATGTCGTAGCCACTGAATACATCACGAGTGCTACATACACTGCAAATAAAGAGACAATCATCCTACAGAGCACATCGATTTTGCCCATTATCTTCTCAAGCTCTTTCATCTCCTCATTGCTGTCAAGGCCGTTCAGCAGCTGTTGCTTGGCCATGATCAGAGGAACTGCATCTTTAACCTTCTGATCTGCATCTTCCTCTTCTGTCGTTCCTTCAATTACTTGTCCAACACCCCAACCTGCTGGTATCGGGATTCCTCGGCTAACCAAATAATCAGCGTAGTTGCATTCCCCCACATCAGCAACTTCCCAGAAATACAAATCACACGAATCTTCCCTTTTCCGAATGAATCAAATTGGAAGATCATCAACCAAACTATTAAAAAAATCAGCAACTGAAAGCAGCAGAACAACACTTTAACATATTATTACCCCATGATTCGGGCATTTGTAGAAGACTCGGCCAGGGTTGCGGATTGTGGTTGAGACGCGACGGATGACTCTGCGTGATTTGCAGCAGTGGCACCACACCAATAGCAGCGGGTTGCGATGAGCAATTGGCTGCGGTGCGCGTGCCGGCGCGGGTGTGATGAGACCCACAGGAGATGGTACGGGAGGCGACTTGGCGCATATCTGGTTGTCGCCTGTTGAAGAGCAGGTGGACGAGCAGCCAGCGGACATGGTTGCTGCGGCCAGAGCTTCTGATGCTAGGCAGAGTAAGTAGAGAAGAGGAGAAGCGAACATTGGATACGTCAGTTTCATTACTTGCAGAGTAGCATAGCACCATATATAGTCATAGTCTAGGTTTGGATTCGAACCAGCTATAGGAGGGACCTCCTTGTTTTGCGAAAAAAAATTATTTCTCCACCTGACAGCTGGGACCCACCGGCTGTATCTTCGCATGGAAGGAAGTGCCTCCTTGTTTTGCGAAAAAATTATTCATCCTGTTGACAGCTGGGACCCGTCAGATTTGGTGACTGACTTGTGGGCCTACTAAGCGGACGTGTACGCACGGCTTTGTCAACTTAATCAACATATGATTCTAGCAGCTGGACCGTTGGATGTTAATCCAACAGCCGTGCTCCTTCTTCAACCTCTATTCTTGCTCCTATCTCCCGTGGGCGGCACCGCGGCTGTGGTGCCGCGAACCCGAACCAGTGAAGTTTCCCACTCCTCTCCATCTACGACTCCACTGCCCTGTCTTCCCCATCTCCGGGTCGTTCCAGTCTGGGTGCGCTCGGCACGGTGTGGTCAATGTGGTCAACAACCGAGAGTCATCGGAAGATGACTGTACGTGAGAGGCTTACAGTGGGGACGCACCACGCCCATGGACGCATGCATGCAACGGAATGCGGCGAGGTCGACGTGGTCAAGGAACGACTTCCATCGGAAGTATACTGTACGTGGAGAGTCTCAGCTGGGTCCACGGCTGCAGCAAGTAAGTGCCTCCTTATTACGCGGAAAATAATGATTCCTCCAACTGATAGCAGGGACCCACTAGACGGGCCACCGTATTTTGCGAAAAAATGTTTGCCCCCTGACTGCTGGGACCCACCTGACGGGCCACCGTATTTCACGAAAAAACGTTCCCCCCGCTGTCAGCTCGGACCCACCGGAAGTGCCTCCTTATTACGCACAAAAAAATGAATACTCCCCCGGCTAGCTGGGACCCACCTTGGTGGGAGGCTGACTTGTGGGCCTACTAAGTTGACGGGCACGAAGGGCTTTGTCAACTTAGTCAATATGAACGATTCTAGCTCCAGTGACCGTACGATGTCCATCCAACGGCCGTAGTGCTTCTTCAACCTCTGGTCTTCTTGCTCCAGCCGCCCAAAGCAGTGCCGGTCGTGCCGCATGCTCCTGCCTCCCGTGGCCGGCTGCGCTGCGGCGGAGGCCTGAACGCCCCCTACTATTCCCACCGCTGGCCAGGCCCTGCGGCGACGGCAGCCTCACACCGCAACCGAACCAGTGAACCCTTGTACTCCTCTCCGCGCGGGCTTCCACTGCCGCGTCTTCCCCGGCTCCATGTCGTCCCCTTCCTAGGCCTCGCCGTCGTCCACCGCCGTGGTACTCTCGGCGCGACGTGGTCAACGTGGTCAAGGAACGACTTCCATCGGAAGAGTATTGTACGTGGAGAGGCTGACAGCTGGGTCCACGGCCACAGCCCAGTTTTTTGTGATTTGCCAAGTAAGTCGCTTTGTCAGGCCTGTTGGGCTTCAAATCTTTCAACACGATGAGAGCTTTCATTCGGCTGGCTGAGAAAATGGCCCATCAGTAATGAGAAATGGGCTGTACATTTTTAAAACGCATCAAACCGGCAATTAGTTTCAAATATCTTTTTTTTCATTTCGAGATTTTAAATTACATTAATTTTTATGCATGAGGAATTTGTTGGATTTTATATTGATATACATTTATTTTTAAAATCAGTTTGAATGTGCGTCGAAATTTTGGGATTAAAAACAGTTCAGACCGCACCGAAATATGCAAAATTTCGTATAATTTTTTAACCGTGGCCACAATATGGGCTGTAATGCTAACAAAAAGAATATGGGCTCCAAAACAACCTTAATAATTAGCAAATGGGCTGTAAATTATTAGAAATAATGGCAGATGGGCTGTATGCTATTTTCCACAGATTTGAGGCTTTCCTAAAAAAAGGTTGGCGCACAAGCAGTGACTGTTGGATGGCCATTCAACGGCCGTCGTGCTTCTTCAATCTCTGCTCTTCCTGCTCCAGCCGCTCAAACAAGCGCCGGCGGGACTGCCTGCTCCCTCCTCCCCGCGGCTGGCTCTGCTGCCGCGCAGGCCTCACCGCCCCACCGTACTCCCATCGCTGGCCTAGCCATCCCTCTACTCACCCACACCTGCTGTTATTCTCCGGCGATGGCAGACGAACCAGTAAACCCTCGTACAGTCGTACTCCCCTCCGCGTGGGAAACAACTGCCGAGTCTTCCCTGCCTCAGTGTCGTTCCCTTCCTAGACCTCGCCGTCGTCCACCGCCCTGGTGCTCTCGGCGCGGCCTGGTCAACGTGGTCAACGACCGACATGCATCTGAAGTGGACTGTACGTGGAGAGACCGACAGCTGGGTCCACGGCCGCACGCAAGGAAATGCCTCTTATTACGCGCAAAATAATGATTCCTCCACCTAATATCAGGGACCCACCGAAAGGGCCTCTGTATTTCGCGAAAAAAAGGTTACCGCCGCTGACAGCTCGGACCCACCAGCTATATCTTCGCACGCAAGGAAGTGCCTCCTTATTACACACGAAAAAATGAATACTCCCCCTGTTAGCTGGGACCCAGTACAGTGGCGGGCTGACTTCTGGGCCTACTAAGTTGATGGGGACGGAGGGCTTTGTCAACTTAGTCAATATGTACGATTCTAGCTCCAGTGACCGTACGATGTCCATCCAACGGCCGTAGTGCTTCTTCAACCTCTGGTCTTCTTGCTCCAGCCGCCAAACCAGCGCCGGTCGTGCCTCGTGCTCCTGCCTCCCGTGGCCGGCTGCGATGCAGTGGAGGCCTCACCATCCCCTACTACTCCCACCGCTGGCCAGGCCATCCCTCTACTCACCCACACCCCCTGTTATTCTGCGGCGACGGCACCCTCACACCGCAGCGAACCAGTGAACCCTCGTAGTCCTCTACGCGTGGGCATCCAGTGCCGCGTCTTCCCCGGCTCCACGTCGTCCCCTTCCCAGGCCACGCCGTCGTCCACCGCCCTGGTGCTCTTGGCGCGGCGTGGTCAATGTGGTCAAGGAACGGCTCCCATCGGACGTGGATTGTATGTGGTGAGGCTGACAGCTGGGTCCACGGCCGCAGCTAGGAAGTGCCTCCTTATTACGTGCAAACTAATTATTTCTCCACCTGACAGCGGGGACCCACCGGACGGGCCACCGTATTTCATGAAAAAAAACGTTTGCCCCTGACTGCTGGGACCCACCAGCTACATCTTCGCATGCAAGGAAGTGCGTCCGGGCAAAAAAACGATTCGCCCCCCTGACTGCTGGGACCCACCAGCTACATCTTCGCAGGCAAGGAAGTGCCTGACAGTCGGGACCCACCTGGTCGAAGCGTACGTAGTGTTGTCATTCTGGTCGCGAACGTGTACGTACATATATACTGGTGGATGTAGAGGCGCGCACGTGTCGTAGTAGAGGCGCGTACGTGTCGTAGTAGAGGCGCGCACGTAGCATGTACACGTACGTAGAGCGGCCAGGGTGCAAGAAAGAACATACGGCCACGTATGTGTACATACGGGCAGGGTCTCGAACGCCTACTCGCGCATACGTACGGCCAGGGCTCGTGTACATGGCTGGGTCAGAACGGAGAAACAGCGTCGTCGTCGTGTTCATGGGGAGGCAACGGAATGCGTCGTGTTCATCGGGAGGCAACGGAATGTGTCGTGTTCATGGGGAGGGGTGTGGCGTCCGCAGAACGGAGGAAACGGACCTCCTACGGTCGAAACGGGGGTCCTGTTGATCGGGAGGAGTGTGGTGTACCGCAAAACGGAGGAAACGGACCTCCTACGGTCGAAACGGGGGTCCTGTTGATCGAGAGGGGTGTGGCGTACCGCAAAACGGAGGAAACGGACCTCCTACGGTCGAAACGGGGGTCCTGTTGATCAGGAGGGGTGTGGCGTACCACAAAACGGACGAAACGGACCTCCTACGGTCGAAACGGGGGTCCTGTTGATCGGGAGGGGTGTGGCGTACCGCAAAACGGACGAAACGGACCTCCTACGGTCGAAACGGGGGTCCTGTTCATCGGGAGGGGTGTGGCGTACCGCAAAACGGGACTCCACGGGATACTGTTCATCTCCACCGTCGACCTCCTCCAGCCTCCATGGGCTACCGTCGACCTCCTCCAGCCTCAACAGGCTCCAGTTCATCCAGCCTCCACCGCGCGCTACTCCACCGGCTACTGTTCAACCACCCCTCCACGGGCACCCCTCCACCGTCTACTGTTCATCCAGCCCTCCACACCACAGGGTCCTGTTCAACCACCCCTCCACGGGCACCCCTCCATCGTCTACTGTTCATCCAGCCCTCCACCACACTACGGGGTCCTGTTCATCCAGAGCCCCCGCTCACTATTCATCCAACCCCCCCCCCCCCCCGCAACGCTCACTGTTCATCCCAGAGGCAGCATCGATCGGCTTCAGTTAGCAGCAGTAGCGAAGGAATCGCTCGATCGGGTTCAGTTAACAGCCATCGATCGATCGCTCGGGTTCAGAAACGCGTAGCCTGCAGTGCAATCGCTCGGGTTCAGTTAGAGCCCAACGCCTCGCTCGGGTTCAGTTAGAGCCAACGCCTCGCACACACGCGCGTACGTGTACGAGAGAAACGCGCATCGCTCGGCCCCCGACGTCCCACCGTAACCGGGAAGTCCCCAAAATTTTCCTCGCCCTCGCTTCTACCACGGTTTTTTCCGTCATGGACGGCCCAAAGAATGTCATGCAGCTGCGTCTCCGGCCCGCCCAGGACGAAAAGCCCATTTTCTGTCATGATTTTTTTTCGTAGAAGTAGGAGCCCACCACATCTATCATGATACCGGGTTTTGTCACAATTATCGTCATAGAAGTGTCATATGTATGACAGAAAAAAAAATCCGTTCGGCCCAAAATGTCACGGATGTGTCTTTTTTTTGTAGTGCAGCCTCGTGGCCAGGGTGTGGGCCCCCTTTGGTATTTCTTCCGCTCAGTATTTTTTATTATTTCCAAAAATAACTTCCGTGGAGTTTCAGGACTTTTGGAGTTGTGCAGAATAGGTCTGTAATATTTGCTCCTTTTCCAGCCCAGAATCCAGCTGCCGGCATTCTCCCTCCTTATGTAAACCTTGTAAATAAGAGAGAATAGGCATAAGTATTGTGACATAATGTGTAATAACAGCCCATAATGCAATAAATATTTATATAAAAGCATGATGCAAAAATGGACGTATCAGCCTCGCCGGCACCGAGGCGGAGAACGTACTCCGTCGAGGCCCCGCCCCGCCAACAACGAGGCAGAGGACATCACCGGCTCAGCCGAGGCCCCACCCTGCCGGCAACGAGGGGGAGGATTTCCCCCGCTCTGCCGAGGCGCCGCCCCGCCGGCAACGAGACAAAGGACATCGCCGGCTCCGTCGAGGCCCGCCCTGCTGCCAATGAGGCCGCGCCACACAGAAAACGAGCAAGAGTAGAACACGGTAGGTCGCCGCCGCTCTGGTCCAAGTAAGGCCACCACTGCTACCCTCCGGTTGATGCCAAGCTAGGCAGGTTGACCATTGGCGGCCAATTAGCTTCTTGGCGGCGACGTGGAGTCGGAGAGCTATGTTGGAGAACGACGCTGCTTCAGTTACTTAACTGCAGGTGCAGTTGGGTCTCTGGCACGTAGGCCCAAGAGGCATCTGGCCCACATGTAAGTGACACAACTGCACCTATTGTTATGTCACTGAAGCTCAGTCCGCTAGAGAAGAATCTTCTGTTCGGCTCAGCCGGACACGGGTGCTACGGTTAATTAATTATACCTCCAGCGCGCCCCTTTTTAGTTGAAGAATGTAATGAAATCCGACATGTTTATATGAAATCCGGCAGTGTATGAATGAATTAAGTTCGATTTGTTTGAATTCTTGTATCACTGGCATTGGATGAACATGCAAAACAATACGTACTACCATTATTCCCAGGGTGATCACCTCGTTTGCAGTAGTTTCACATGTACACCCTCCGGTCCTTTTTAGTCTACATATAAGTTTTGTCTGAAGTCAAAGTATCTCTACTTTGGCCAATTCGAAAAAAGTATCAACATTCACAATGTAAAATCAACTGAATTTCTAATATGCGAAGTAAAAAGGAATAGAGGGAGTACAAAATTTAGCGTTCCTGTACATGGCAATCAACACACAGGCCTGGCAATTCATAGAGAACATTCAAAACAATCAATGATTATGCATCACATGTCTGATCCAATATTTACTTCACAACTAAAGAATAAAGAAAAATCGATCGATGCTGCTAACAGCAAAGGGCGTCCCATTCAAAAATATCAAACGCATGTCTTCTTGCTAACATCAATGAGCAAAATTTGACAAGGTTGTCCCATTCCAAAATGTCAAATGCGTGTTGTTTTGCGTACATCAATGACAAAACTTTGACAAGGTTTTCCCATTCCAAAATATCAAATGCCTACGATTGTGGAATGGGTAGGGTTTGCCATCAGTTCAGACATTGACATGGCACCTCGTGCTAAATAAACCAGCTGTTCTTTTTGTGCAGTTCCACCAAAATCAACCAAATTCGTGCGTAGCTTGGATGATTTCGCCTTTATATGTTGCAACACCTTGAACATATTGGCACCTCCTTTCTTGTGGTGGAAATGAATGATTCGAGAACATTCGATGTATTCGTGAACATTTGTGCAGTTCCCATTGAAATCAAGCTGAGCACCCCTGTTTGCATAAATACAAAAAAGTGATTAGTATAAAGCAAACTGTATTATGAATTGACAGTTTAAACAGTCAACCTACATGGTCCATGTAGAGCACACATTTAAAAAAATGGTACTCACCGGTAGGAATCGTAAAACACCATTGTACTGGCCATCACAGCAACAAAGATGGAGATCCGTGAGTCCTTCTGAGCTGAAGTTAGTTTGTTCTTATGGGCAATAATGTAACCATCCTTCAACTGCTCCCTTCTTAAGAAGAGAGGCTTGGCTTCTTTATCCTAGCATAATTGGAACTAGGCACTTCACGTACTCCATATTCTTCTTCAGAGGAGGATGATCCTGTTGTGCAAAGACAAGAGGACAACTAAATGCTAGCATCCATGTTTGCTAAAAAAAGGAAAGGAAATATTTAAAACAACACAGATGAAGCACTTCTCAAGGACAATACCACTTTCTCATGACAGTATCTAAATAGTAGCACAACACCAATTGAGATGACAAAGCTCAATCATATGGATGAAATCCGTGGGCGAGTACCAACCTTTGTCAGGAGGCTTATTGTGTAGAGCATACAGATCAAGCACTTCTCCGGAACCATCTATTGTTATCTACTGTGGTTGCCATGCTTACTACATACTCCTCGATTACTTTAATGTTTCCAACATCTTATTGTGTAGTTCCACTAAAATATATGGTATCTTCAAAGAAGATCCCTGTTTGCACAAGTAGAGATAATTACATATTACATTAAGAGTGGCATCAAATCAGTGGCAAAACAATTGCTCGTTCCATCCATAGCAATAAATTAAGATGCAAAACTATATCATTACTTGTGTCATCATAGTTCCAGTGCTTCATTATAGCACCGGGAATTGATTTTTGTTTTTCTTCCGCTTGTTCTTGCCCTTCATCACTTGGTTCAATAACAGACAAGCTTCGCCTTCATTGTAAGATTTGGCATGTCAATTAGGGAGCACAAGTATAGCACTAAACAACGACGTTAATTTTCAGATGAAAGTGGCAAAATATAGGCCAACAGTTGTGAAATATCCTTATCTTACCTCAATGGGATATTACGGTGCACATGCAGATTGGTAGTCTTGTCTCCATTTGTGGAGTTCCCTAAAATCAAGCAACATTAGCGTACAAGTAGTACAACATATGAAAGCACACTGCACAATCATGTGAAAGAAGGCTAGTACTGACCTCTCATGACGCGGAATTCAAACAACTCACAAGAAGAAGATCTGAACCAATTTTGCCAACACGGATAGGAAGGAAGATCTCCTCTTGTGCAGTTCCACTAAGATCAAGCAATCAAGCAACATTGTCGGTGTGACATTTTAGTTGAACTGCACAAAACACTCTTAAAACAAAAGTGTTTTGTGCAGTGCAACAAAAGGTCGCAATACCAACGAGGTGAAGTAGATGACATAGTGGTCAATAACGGTGGATGACATAGAAGCCAACGAAAAGAAGCATCTAACGTATCTAAATGGGAAAGAAACCAAGATAGTAGCATTTCTCAAATGATTGCATTGATTAATATTAACAGAGATATTATATTAACAATAAAATTCGTTAAACATGTAATTTGCTTTTAACTGTGGCATTGCATCAATTTTCGAGTGACATTATTAGAGGGTGTTCGTTTACAGGGATATTTTTGTGTAGGGACTAAAAAAAGTCCGTGTCAGTCCCATCTAAACCAAACAGGAGAGACTTTTAGGGACTAAAGACAGAAGACCCCGAGGGAGAGTCTTTTTTGGACTTTTTCCAACAGTTGCCCCTGCCCCGCATCGCAGCTTGTCTCTATTAGTTCATTACTAGGGGTAACATGGTCTTTTAGCATGTCATTTAATAACCTCTAGTCCATGTTTAGTCCCTGGAACCAAGCAGGTAGGGACTAGGGAGTTTTTAACCAAACATGGCCTTAGATTAACAACAACTAAAGAGTTGCACGGGACAGTGGATGCACCAGCACCATGTGCATCTACCGATGTATGAAGGGGTGATGCACAGTCCGTTGCAACAAAGAACAAAAACAACCAAGGAGCATATTTGTGTTGGTCCCAGTTTTGTTATCTTTAGACACCTTTCCCTACGTGAGCGCAACAAATCTAGTCCCGCTCAAACTCTACAGCCTTGTCCCCCAAAAGAAAAGATCAGTTCGTTACAGATGTGCATACTGCGTTTGTCATTGTTTCCCCTTTTCGACCAACGTAGGTGTTGGATAGCCAGTCTGTACTAGTACTTTCCGCCCTTCCTTTCCTCTTTGAACCACGTCCTAGATTCATGCTATACAACTTTCCCCACTACTTTCCTGTTTGATCCAACACCTAGATTCGAGTGCAGAAGCGGAAAAATCCCACATGCAGCTAGAGCAATGCATGTGGAATAAGTAAATTACACCTTAAGGTTCATGGGGTGTGGTTTGGTGGGCGACCGGAGGCCATTCGGCCCACACTATGTACGGCGGCGAGGAAGAAGGGGTCGGAGGCCCTCCCGCGCAGGCGCTGGGTGAAAGAGAACAGCTGCGCCGGTAGTGATTCCCTCCCTCGCCGATGGCGATAGCGTTAAGCCTCCTTCCATTCCCGGACGGATCCTGACGGCTCTTTCACCAGCAATGAGGGGGGAGAGAGAGGCCAACGAAGTCTTGTTTAGATCTAGAGAGGGTGAGAGAGTGTGAAGAGAGCAACTACAAGCGCCGAGGCTCCAAAGTGTATATATACACGCGAGAAAGAGTGTGAAGAGTGCAAACCCTATAAAACAAGCGCCGAGGCTGTAGCGTATACGTGATGAGGTGATTATACGGTCACTACGAGATCGTATAGCACCGTGTCAATCCATTTTAAACAGTCAAAGAATCCTCCCGGCACCGCCCCAGATCACTTTCTCTTTCTGTCATGCGGGGCCTACCTGTCATTGGGCGGTATCTCGTACTACTCCCTTCGTCTAGGTGTAATAAGTCACGTTAGAAGGTGCAGCGGGACCAAGGTGCAAGAAAAAAATTCTCGAAACGAGGTGCTAGCAGATTGGTGGAGAAGGGGAAACTTGACCGGTCCTTCCTCCAATCAAAGCCCTGATTTCTGTCTCTAAACGCAACAATTAATCACAACAACTAAGAGATGTCGTTTTAGCTACCATGCAGGGCCACGTATTAACTCGCATGCATCAACGCGTAGTTGCGCTCCATGCATTGGGTTTCCGAGGGAGATAACAAGGCAGGGTAAGGAGCGTTTGGTTACATTGCTAGGCTGGTCATAGTGATGAGTAACTTGGACAAGTAACATGCATATGTTACTATTCTATGTTACTACTTTCATAGTAGGTAGTAACATATGGATGGTAACATGCAAGTCTTCATTAATTGAGATATAGACTCATTTTACCTCGGCGTGTGTGTGTGTGTGTGTGTGTGTGTTTAACAACATGTGTGTGTTAGAGAGAGCGACACATCGACCTACTCCTACAGAGAGATGGTGTGTAGTGTACGATTTAGCCGTGAGAGTCGGTGCATCCTCTCATTTCCGGGCGTACGATCAGGACAGGCGGGACAGCTGCCACGCCCGCTCTTGACCAGCCTGGCCCACCCAAAGCCCCTCCATCGCCCGCACGTGCTTCCCGCACGAAACGGTCAATGCCACTCCAAAGAATTGGTGTCGCATTCATGCCCGGGCAGAGCGGACGCGACCGCTCACTGGCACCTGCGTTGAAGGGAGAAGCGGATTCAAGAGTGATGGTTGCTTCGTCCGTCCAACTTACTGCTGGGTCTATGTGATTTGACGGCTCATTGGTCATTATTACTAAGGTGGTAGGACTGTTGGATGTCCCACGCTTTCGGCGAAAGGAGGTACTACTAGATTACAATTTTCTCCATTCTTAGCGGAGGAGTGCGAGAGCAGTGAAAACACGCAGGCTCAGTGATTACATGGCCCACCTCACACTATCACCATATTTTCTGGACACCGTGCGACACCTAATTCTTTACATAGTACTAGCATAGTACGTACTGTAATTTATCAGCGAGATAAATTTGTACAATGCTATGAAGCTTCCAGCTTCTGTTTCATGTATCTTGCGTCCAAGGTTGCCCGTTGCAACATTTCATCAAATATAAAGGAGACTAACAAGCATGCTATTGCATCACAATGATTGACAGATCATAGCCAATATGTACTCCCTCCGTTCCAAAATAAGTGTCTCAACTTTATGCAAACTTTAGTAGAAAGTTGTACTACTACTAAAGTAAACACTTATTTTGGAACAGAGACAGCTAAAAAAACGATCCATGCAGTCCCTAGCCCTTGAACCGTAAACCCTAACCATGCTTTAATTTGCTGGCAACGTTGGAGCTTCCGAAGAAATGAAGTTTGCAACCCTTTGACCATCGGATCATTTTGTGCAGTTTCACCAAAATCGAGATGAGCATCCCTGTGGCAAAGTAATTGAAGAAGTGTGATTAGAATAAGATTACTGGCACTAGTTGATGAGACATAAACTCATCACAAATACAGTACGTAGAAGCCAGTAGAGGTATGTGCGGGGCAAAGAAGTAGAGAAATATCCACATGGAGTGATGTGGGCAGCTGGAGTAGTGGTGCAAGCCTTCTATAACGGGAGTGGCTCCTGAGGGATGTCGGGACATAGCTCAACCTAGAGGAGGGTGGCGGGAGGAGGCAACTGCCCACGTCGCGGCAGTGAGCCATGGACGAAGGCAACCTCACCGGCTTGTGAGAGAGAACGGCGGGGACCCCTGATCGGGATGTGCCGACAGTGGATTTTCGCCGTCGGCGACGGCGACCGTATCTACACTAAGCATCCACCCCTTCCCCCGGCGGACGTGATCCGCCGAGATGTTAGAGATGTGGCCACAACCGTTTTGTGCGAGAGAGTGTGAAGACGGAAGAGAGCAACCCCAGCAAGCAACCGTGTAGGCTCGTCCTGCCTATGTATATAGTGGAGCGGTTTCCTTTTCTCTCCATATGAACCTATTTATATTGCGTACGTTCCATTGAAGAAAAAAACCTTTATTTATAAATTACGCGGCACCTTCTACTCGTTCTCCTATAAACCTTGCGCTTGGCATCTCCAAAATATTAACCTTGCGACTGGCTCTTCGCCTCTTCGGGAAGTCGAGCAATAATGCTACTGCAGTATATATCATTCTTGCTATATGAGACCGAATGAATTGTTGCACGTCCACCACGTGGGCAACGGTCGAGGGGCGAGGGAGAGTGCGTACTATTACGTCCATTTCAATATGGACTACATACGGAGCAAAATGAGTGAATCTACACTCTAAAATACGTCTATATACATCAGTGTTTGGAGTATGTACTAGTAGTTCATATTGAAATCTACTAAAGGACATATATTCCAAACAATATGATAATCTCTCTAACCAAGGTAGGGACGAGGAGTAAACGGAGGGAGTAGTAAAATTTTCTCCTCGTCATGCGAGCCACCGCGCGCGTGGGCGAGGGAGCGGGCGACTGACCTTCCAGAACGTCAGAGGGCACAGGGCAAGTTTGTGTGTGGCAGGGAGACATGACTAGAGCGCTCGATGTATCGGTGTGTGTGTGGGGGGTGGGGGGAGGGGGAGGCAGAGGCCTGACTAAATAGGTAGAACGACTCGTATATGTGTTGAGAAGGAGAGACCCAGCTATGTCTTGAGGGAGATGGGTCGACATCCATACATAACTGAAGGACAGGAAATAGGTTGGGACAGAGAGAGAGAGAGAGAGAGAGAGAGAGGAGAGAGAGGGAGGGAGAGGGGTAGAGTGCTGGATGGGTGATGGAATTGCTTCTCGAAGATGGTGGGAGAGGCCTACTAGACAACTGAGGGTAGAACTGCAATATTATCAATAAGAGTGGGGTTGTGTTTCTGTGTGTACATGTGCGTGATAGATCTGTCGGGATGCATGCATGGATGATGAAGGGGAACCATATGTTTGCTAAGCAAACCTAACTAGATCGGTAGATCAATTGTTGTTTGTCGGAGGAAGGGAGAGACATAACTAATGAGGTAGATCGATCGACGCGTGGGGAAAACGAGTTATAAGGACCTAGCTAGCTATATGTATAGCGGGAGATCGGTCGGTGCCATTTGTTAGAGGCAAATAAGGCCCAATGAGACGGATAGATAGAGAGAATGGAGCTAGGAGGTGGTGCGAGAGGCCGGGCTACTAGCTAGATAGGGGGAGGAGTGTGCGGTTGTGAGATCGATGAAAAGAGGGGAGAGAGACACGAGGCATGTACACAGAAAGGAGGAGATGGAAGGTGCATGTGTACGTATGTTGTAGGCAGACACTGGATAGGTTTATCGATCGGTGTGTGTCGGAAAGGAGTTGTGGAGACTGTGGGAGAACGACCTAAAGAAAAAAATGAATGTGCGCAATGGATAGAAT
The DNA here is from genome assembly GCF_002575655.3 of Aegilops tauschii subsp. strangulata. Classification (NCBI taxonomy): domain Eukaryota; kingdom Viridiplantae; phylum Streptophyta; class Magnoliopsida; order Poales; family Poaceae; genus Aegilops; species Aegilops tauschii. The sequence continues at coordinate 82,438,295 of NC_053041.3, forward strand.
GCTGAGGGAGGGGGAGGGCGAGGAGGGCGTGTGCATGCACGAGAGAAAGTTAGTGCTAGCTACAAAGGTTAGAGGATTGTGTGGGTGTAAGAGACTAACAAAGATCATAATTTGATATGAAAGTGGATTCATATATTTGAATAGGAGATCATAGTGTTATAAACATATGCATGCATGAATATAGCGGTGATACGCGTGCTGTGGTTTTGCACATGTTATACCATAATGTGATAATGCATGGCATTTGCTACTCACAGCTAAATGTCGAACAATCTAAACCATACTATATATCGAAGAATCTCACATTTTATTTGAATTTGTGATAATGTGTGGCGTTTGTAGCTTACAACTAAATATCGAACAATCTCAACAATACTATATATTGAACAATCTCACATTTTATTTGAATTTGTGGTAATGTGTGGTGTTTGCAACTCACATCTAAATACTTGTAGGCGTAGGGGGCGGGGTGTCGGTGTCAAAATTGGCGGATCTCGGGTAGGGGGTCCCGAACTATGCGTCTAAGGTCGATGGTAACAGGAGACAGGGACACAATGTTTACGCAGGTTCGGGCCCTCTCTATGGAGGTAATACCACTACTGGAATCAGGGATTTTGCCGTCTGCTAGTTCTTTGCCGTCCGCTAGCAGACGGCAAAGAAGGTCTTTGCCATCAGCTACCAAAAAGCAGACGGCAAACAACTGGCAGACGGCAAAGAAGGTCTTTGCCATGTGTCACTTCTTTGTCGTGTGCTGGCTGACGGCAAAGAATCTTTGTCGTCAGCTGGCTGACGGCAAAGAGACAGGTGGTCCCCACTAACGAGCCGATTAGAAAAAACTTGACGGCCCCCCTCTTTGCCGTCTGCTAGATAAAAAAGCGGACGGCAAAGGCTTGGCCGACAGCAAAGGCTAACTAACATAACCTAACTACCGGCCGATCGAGCACCCCCCACCCGTTACTCCTCTCTGTTTCTCTCCCTCTCTCCTCCCCGACGCTGCGCCACCACATGCACCCACCGCCGCACTCGCCGCCCGGCGCCGCCCCGGCCACCGCCCCCGCCCCCGCTTGCCCCGTCGCCCCACCACCCCGCCGTCCCCACCCCACCCGCCGACGCCCCGTCGCCCCACCATCCCGCCGACCGGCGCCGCCCCCGCCCCCGCTTGCCCCGTCACCCCACCACCCCGCCGCCCCCACCCCACCCGCCAACGCCCCGTCGCTCCACCATCCCGGCGCCCCGGCGAGCCACCACGTCGCCGGCCCAACCGCCCCACTGCCTCGACCGTCCCATTGCCCCGGCGCGCCACTACGTCGCCGGCCCACCCACCCCACTGCCCCAACCGTCCCATTGCTCCGGTGAGTTATTTTTTCTTTTTTTCTGTTTTTTCATTTTTTTGTTCCTTAATTGTTAGTGATAGATTTAGTGCTAGATATGTGTTATGTAGTGTTAGTGTTAGAAGAAAAGAAGAAAAGAAGTAGAAGAAAAAAGAATATGTAGAAGAAAAGAAGAAGAAGAAGAAAAGAAGTAGAACAAGTAGAAGAAGAAGAAAAGAAGAAAAGAAAAGAAGTAGAAAAAAGATGAAAAAAGAAGAAGAAGTAAAGAAGTAGAAGAAGAAGAAAGGAAGAAAAGAAAAGAAGTAGAAAAAAGATGAAAAAAGAAGAAGAAGAAAAGAAGTAGAAGAAGTAGAAGAAGAAGAAAAGAAGAAACGAAAAGAAGTAAAAGAAGTAGAAAAAAGATGAAAGAAGAAGAAGAAGAAAGGAAAGAAGAAGAAGAAGAGAAAGAAAGAAGAAGGATAGAAGGAGACACCCCGACCCCCTGACCCCGACACCACACCCCGACACCCCGACCCCCTGACCCCCCTGACCCCGACACCCCGACCCCGACACCACACCCCGACACCCCGACACCACACCCCGACAACCTGACCCCGACACGACACCCCGACACCCCGACCCCCTGACCCCGACACCCCGACACCGACACCACACCCCGACACCCCGACCCCCTGACCCCCTGACCCCGACAATCGACCCCGACACGACACACCGACCCCGAAACAGCACCCCAACCCCGGCACGGCACCCCGACACCGACACGACACCCCGACACCGACACCTCCCGAAAAGGTGCTCTTTGGCCATCCAGAGGCCGACGGGGTCATATATTTGTGAATTATGAGTTAGGTCATATATTTTTCGATTTTGTTATGAAAGACATCATATATAATTGTGTTGATCGGGTAGATTTAAATGTGCAGTTGTTTCATCGCTGCGAGGTTTGGTGTTCGACGACCTTGCCGTGCGTTTGACGAGCTCTGCCCCTTCGTTCATGGGTGAGCACAAATGACATGTCCTCCTCCCCCATTAATTATTTGCTCTGTTCCGGTGTTCATGCCGATGAAACTTGATAGCTAGCTATATATGTGTCTTGAATCATCAGTATGCGTAACCAATATGTGTCTCCCGTTCGAAAGCGTTATAGTTATAAATATGCATGCATTTGCATATTTATAACCTTGATTCTTTCGAATTGTCCAACGCTATCCATGGACAGCCCGAGTATGTGTAGATTGGGTTTGTTTTCCCATATGCTTTCCTCCGGATCCGACGCATAAATTTCGTCAGTGCCTCCCCTATTGTTCTCCGGGTACACATCCTCTCTATTTATTGCAGAGACGTGTATCAGGAGAACAGCGGGGAGGTGCTGCCAAAATTTTGCGTCGGATCCGGAGCATAGCATGGGAAAATGAACCCAATCTACACATACTCGGGTGGGATTAGGACCTACCATTACCTATTAGAGTGTAGGTTGCATGGACGTAATAAAATTGACAAAGTAGATCAACTGATGAATATATACATGGTGAATTATATAGATATATATTTGTTGTGTGTCCAGTAGCTCTGAAAGTCAAGATGAGTGATCGTGCGTGGATGTATACCGGTCACACTGGTCAGAACAAATGGAGCGCTGAATGGTTCACAAAAACCAAGGGGTTTGTGGAAGCCGCATTTGCAAATGGCCAGAGGAAAACCTGGTGCCCCTATTTCTGGTGCGGCAATTGGGAAAAGAGGACAGAGGATGAAATGGGCAAACACCTGCAGATGAGTGGTTTTACGCCCGATTATACGGTGTGGACATATCATGGTGAGTCTGCCCAACGTGACAGGGCTGAGGTGGATCGTCGTTGCACCGACGAGCATGGTACCGGGATGGAAAACATGGTGCAAGACTATCATGATGCTCGGGATTCGGACGAGGAGATGGAGGAATCTGCAAAGGCCTTCAATGAAATGTTGGAGTCTTCAAAACGTCCGCTCCACGAGCACACTGAGCTTTGTCAGTTGGATGCCATCTCACAAGTAATGGCTCTGAAGGCTCAGTTCAACTTGGGCAGAGAATGCTACGACGCAATAATGACAGTATTTGGACGCTTTCTACCCAAAGGCCATGTAATGCCTGCAAACCTGTACCAGTCAGACAAAATCCTCCGTGCACTGAAGATGACCTATGAGAAGATACATGCCTGTGAGAAAGGATGTGCCTTATTTAGGCTTGACTATGCGGACTTGAACTACTGTCCCATTTGCAAGTCTTCCAGGTATGTTGTGGTAGACAACGGTATGGGTGAGAAGACACAGACCAAAATCCCCGTTAGTGTTCTTCGGTATATGCCAATCGTACCAAGACTTCAACGTCTTTTCATGGTCGAAGAGACGGCCAGACAGATGACATGGCACAAAACAGGCAAAAGAACCGAACTAGATGTAGATGGGAATCTGATGATGGTACACACATCGGATGGTGTTGCATGGAAAAAGTTTGATGAATTACATGCTGACAAAGCGGCAAATCCGAGGCGTCCTCGAGTCGGCATCAACACGGATGGGTCCAGTGTGTTTGGTATGACGGCAGCCCAATACAGTTGTTGGCCCGTATTTGTCTTTCCACTCAATCTCCCCCTCGGACAGATTATGCAAAGAAAGAACATTTTCCTGACGTTGATAATTCCAGCGCCCAACTATCCGGGGAAAAATATGAATGTGTACATGCAGCCGCTTAAGGACGAATTGCAAGAAGCATGGGATAATGGGTTCAAGACATACGACGCCTATAGCAAACGGAACTTCATAATGCGTGTCTGGTACATGTACTCGACGCATGACTTGCCGGCGTATGCGCTATTCGTTGGCTGGTGTGTGCATGGAAGGTTCCCGTGCCCCACATGTAAGGGAGCTCTTGAGTTTCGTTGGCTTCAGGCCGGTCGCAAGTTTTCTTGCTTCGACATGCATAGACAGTTCCTGGATCCTCGCCTCGACTTGCTTCGACGTGCCTCACCTTTTTCTAACTTTCTTATTTGCCTTTTTGTAGATTTCATTCACTTCACGGAAGCTAGCTTGCTATGATGGAGTGCTTGTTTTTTCTTTCATTCTCCTCTAGTATTCTTGTAGCTTGCTATGATGGAACTTGCTATCTTGATGAAACTTTGCATTGTAATATGTATGGATGTAACAATGTGTATGTGCAACTTGCTATGTATGAATGGATGGAACTATTATGTATGCACGATGAAACTTATGTGCTGGATATGTCATATGTTTGCTGTTAAATAGCCCTGTGAAATATATATATATATATATATATATATATATATATATGTGTGTGTGTGTGTGTGTCATATATTTGCTGTGAAAATTGCTGGATTTAAAAAAACAGAAAAAAGAGGCACCTTTGCCGTCAGCCGCCGATGGCAAAGGCGCCTTTGCCGTCCGCCGCGGACGGCAAAGAAGCCACGCGGCGGCCACCTGTGCTCTTTGGGAGCTGACCCATTTGGTCAGTTTGCCTACTGCGGCGGACGGCAAAGGCTTTGCCTAGAGTGGCAGACGGCAAAGACTTGTCCCGCAGTGACGTCCAGCTGACGTCATTCGGCAGACGGCAAAGGCCGGATGCTCTTTGCCGTCAGCGGCGGACGGCAAAGGCTGCCGTTAGCTGCCTAACGGACCAACAGCACATTTATTGCCGTCGGCTTTCTTTGCCGTCCGCCGCTGATGGCAAAGGCCCCTTTGCCGTCCGCTTCAGAAAGCAGACGGCAAAGAAGCTCTTTACCGTAGCCTACTTTGCCGGAGCCTTTTGCCGTCTGCGGCAGACGGCAAAGGCCTTTGCCATCCGCCGTCCTTGCCTTTGCCGTCTACCGTGGCAGACGGCAAAGTAGCTGATTCCTGTAGTGTACCCTACTTCCTGCTTGATTGATCTTGATGAATATGAGTATTACAAGAGTTGATCTACCACGAGATCGTAATGGCTAAACCCTAAAAGTCTAGCCTGTTTGACTATGATAATGAATATCCCATGAATGCCCTCCGGACTAAGCTCTCCAGTTTATATAGACACCGGAGGGATCTAGGGTTACACAAGGTCGGTTATAGAAAAGGGATCTTCATAGTCGGTCGCCAAGCTTGCCTTCCACGCCAAGGAGAGTCCCATCCAGACACGGGGGAGAGTCTTCGGTCTTCGTATCTTCACAGCCCATCAGTCCGGCCCATGGCTAACAGGTCGGACGCCCGAGGACCGCTTAGTCCAGGACTCCCTCAGTAGCCCCTTAACCTGGCTTCAATGGCGAGGAGTCTGGCGCACAGATTTGTCTTCCGCATTGCAAGGCGGGTTCCCCTTTCCGAACTCCAAGATAGTCTTCGGACGTAATGATTGTATCCAGACCTGTACACACAACCGGCGAGAGTACAATATTCCACGAGTCCAATCCGCTGACAACTTTTTGCAACATGACATCACGTCTGCTCGGTCATTATTTTCGAACCATTTTTCATTTGCCGCTTCATGTTTCGAGATGCGGTTGCCATTGGCACGTCTTGTCAAAGCAGAGATCGTGTCCCCTTATTGCGGGATTCTCATCAATACGGGCGTGGGTAACCCAACCATGCCGTTTACACAGCCCTTGGGAATAGGCGAGTTTTTTAAGGCGAGTGGGGAGGCGCTTGATATTCGTGGCCTTTATAAGGGGATAAGGATTCCCTTTCTTTACCCACGCCTTCTCTTTCTCTCTGCCCTTCCATCCTTGAGCTCCAGCGCCCAAGTTATAGCTTTCCCCGTCCGAGAAAACACTCCAATCATGTCCGGATCCGGAGCTGGAGGCAAATGGATGGCCTCCTCCGTTAAGAAGAAGGACATCAAGGAGCTCCGGGAGGCCGGATACCTGGCCAAGGAGATCGTTCATCGACTCCCGGCCATGGGACAGATTGTCCCTACCCCAGAGCCCCACGAGAGGGTTGTGTTTCTTACACATTTCGTCTGCGGGCTGGGATTCCCTCTCCACCCGTTTATCCACGGGCTGATGTTTTACTACGGGCTGGACTTCCATGATCTAGCCCCCAGCTTTATCCTCAATATCTCGGCATTTATTCTCGTGTGGGAGGCCTTTCTCCGCATCTCGCCTCACTTCGGCCTATGACTGAAGACCTTCAATGTGAAGCCGAAGGTGGTGAGCGGTCAACAAGCAGAGTGCGGAGGCGCCATGGTGGGCAAGATGCCCAATGTCACGTGGCCCGAAGGCACCTTTGCAGAGATGGTGAAGGGGTGGCAGTCGGGGTGGTTCTACATCACCGAGCCGCGCGACACCACCTGGGCGGCGGCCCCTGAATTCTGATACGGAGTTCCGATGCGGCTCACCTCCTAGCAAGAGAGGGTCCTGACCAGGGTTTCCTCAAACGAGCTGACTGGGCTCCAGACGTGTGTCCAGAACATGATAACCAAGGGAATCAAGCTTGTCAACGTGATCCAGGTTATGCTCATCCGCCGGATCCTTCCGTGCCAACGCCGGACATGCTATTTGTGGGAGTTCGACCCGGCCAAACACCAGACGCTACTAGAGCTTTTCGGCACAACGCACGAAGACATCAGGAAAGTGCTTTTCAAGGCCGGCGAGACACCACGGCCCACGACCGAGGATCGCAGGCTTATCTTAAAGCGCCAGGCTAATTCAGTAAGTTCTTTCATGTTTTCAAGGTATACCCTTTACTGGCATATTTTGGGGAAGGAGTCTAAACCTTCCAACCAATTTCTTCAGGCCTGGATCGAGATAGCGGGGCGGATTAACTGTCCGGCTCCGCTACCCGAAGACCAGGAAACCCCACTTCTAACGAAGATGCTGTTTTCGGTGCCTTATGAGGTGCCGAAGAAAACGGACAAGAAAACAGCCAAGGGGGCCAGGAGTGGCCCTCGCCGAAAAGGTGCCTCGGACGTGACGTCCGAAGACGAGACTCACTCTTCGGCTGCCGAAGACGTTGACGAGGAGGAGGAAGAAAGCAACTCCCCCTTGAGGGGGGAAGGAAGAGAAGGGCAGCCTCCACAAATCTGGAGGCAAAGGCGCCCAAGAGGGGGAAGGGCTACCTTGCGGGTAACTCCGTGTGGGATGTCGATAGCAGTCCGGAGCGACCCCCCCCCCCCCCCCCGGACCAAGCCTCGGGCCGCATCGTAAATACCAAAAACCCCATGCACGTCCCAACGTCTGGCCTCTCTGCTTTATAACATTAATATGTTTAAATTATGCCGTTGCAGTCCGGCCCGTGACAGCTCCCCGTGATCCTCAACTGGAGGTTCGCTAGATTCAAAGGAGATGGCCAGCGTGTCACCGCCGCCCGCTCACTCTCCGCCGGCCAAGGGTGATGAAGAGGTGGTGTCCCAAAGGACCTTCCCAGGTCAGGGAGAGGCTCCGGAGGCTGTCGAGGTAGCGCCAAAAGATGACTCCTTGGTTGCCGGACACATGGGGGAAAAAGTGCCCATGGGGACTGGTGATGGGGACAAGTTCAATTCGGCCCCCAGCCGGATACCATTCCGGAGACCCACACGACTCCGGAGTCAGGCGAGCGGCCTTCTCCGAAAGGAGGAGGTGTGCATGTTCCGCCGGTGGCCTCTGTCTAATCAGAGGCACCGGATAATCTGCTGGAAGTGCTGTGAGGCGCTTCCATTGTGGATGAACACCGTACCCTTATGGGTACGGTTATCGAGAAGGTTCAGTTCGCCAAAAGCGGACTGACCGAAGCCTGCGCTAGCCTTCTAACAGGCTTTGAGGTAAGTAATGTAATTGTAGGAAGAATATCATAGTGTAGACAGTAGCCCCTGATGCTCTGTTCGGTGTTCGGAAAGAAAAAGCCGAACAGAGGAACAAAATAATTTTCGCAGGAGTCTAACATAAGATGTCTACGTGAATAAGCAGGCGTCACTGCTGGCTGTTACCGCTCATACTGCAGAGGTCTCTGGACTGAAGCGGAACCTGGAGTGGGTCGAGGAAGAGCTCGGTCTCGTGAAGAAGCAGCTGGAGGACAGCCAAGGTATGCAGTAACATGCGTGTATATATCTAGGAAGGATGAATGGTTCGTGCTGACTAAAGTGTCATGAACTTTATTAGGGGCCACGACCGAGGTGGCAGCCCTCAAGAAGGCGTTAGCCGAGGCCGAGGACAAAGCGGCCAAGGAACGCACCGCGCGCGAGAAGCACAAGGCCCGGGTCTGCGAGGTCTAGCAAGAGCTCTAGGACGCCGTCAAGAAGTACGAGTCCTTGGAGCGTGATTATAAGACGCAAGAGTCCGAACTTGCGAAGGCCCACCAGAGCGCACGAGATGCCCGAGCCGAAGCCCAGAGCGCCCTCCATAGATCCAGGCGGCCAAGAAGATTGCGACGGGTAAGGCTTTCATTATGCAAAGCAAGTCCGCGAAGGAAACGTTCCTTTTACTTACCTGAATTTGGAGCTCTCCAGGGGCGTTTACGGATCTATCGAGCCAAGTTCTATCGAGCCGAAGAAGGGAGTTCTACAGAGAACCTGTTCTGGTCTCAATACCTTGGACCAGAACATCCGGTGCCCTTTAGCGACCAGCTGAAACAGCTGGTCGAGCTGCACAAGGCGGCCGAGCTAGCCATAAAGGACCTAATAGTCCAGCTATGGCCTGCCGAGCCCATGCCCAGCAGCTATTTCAGACTTGTGAAGTGGCTTGTCAGTGCCTGCCCGCGGCTCAAAGTCGTGAAGTGGTCGGTCAGCATTGAAGGTGCACGGATGGCCTTTGCCCACGCCAAGATGCACTGGGCTAAGATGGATGCCAAGAAGCTGATGACCGAGGGGCCGCCTGAGGGCAAGGAGCACCGCCGACCCGAGCTATATATTGATAGTGTCCTGGAGGGATCCCGCCTTATGGTGGAGCAATGTGCGAAGGATGTTATATTCCCATGATAACTTTCATGTTATCCTATCCTGTAATATGAAACGGGGTCGTTATGTAATATAATGCTTGTGACTTTAAAATTTGACCTCCTGTGCGGCCGTTTATGAAATCTGAGGGTTGGCCAGTCGTCGGCTTCTGCCCCCACGTAGATACTACGGGGGTGTTCGGGATAAATCTAAACACTCTTTATTCCACCTTCTGGTCCTTAAAGGAGGTGTTTAGCACAACAAACAAGGCAATCAGACTATACGGCTTTTATCACCCTCACTTAGCCATAGGAGTTTGACAATGAGAATTTCGGCGAAGCCCCTGGTATTCGAAAGGCCGAACTAAGGGCGCTATACACACCTGATCGGGTAAAAACCGATTCCTCGCATAAAGCAGAAAAAATCTCTAAGGATTTAAACCTCTCGAACAGCTGACCAGCTCTCGCCGCATCATGACAGTCAGTTTTCGGCTTTCTCTACTGAGGTGCTCGTCCGGAAGAACCAGGACACAAGCGTAGTAGTTCTCCCTTTACTACCCTAGCCGATATAGCGGAACATAAGGTAGTAAGCACAGGAGCTGGGCAACCCAACTATTGACCAAAGACATGATTCGGAGCCGATGCATATAATGCTATAAGTTCGGGGTGCCGAACTATACTGTAAAAGTGTTTGGACTTTATTGCCGTATTGCGGGGCGTGATGAAGCCCCTGGCGAAGCAATGCGTAGCAGTGTGTATGGGTGTGATGAGTAATAAATACAAAGGCAAGGAAACAAATCAAGTAATAAGCTGACACTGCCAATTATTTTCCAACGTGATTTGATTAATATGTCGATGCGTACTTGTGCGAGTAAAGCGATAAGCAAGTAAGGCTATTTAACATGCCATTACCAAGAGCGAGCTGCGTGCGGGTATGTAAAAGAGGTATAAAAATCATTAGCAGAGACCACCTGGGGATTCCCTTGTACGTCAAAGCTCCTTGCCTCCTTGGTGTATTTATCCTTTGACAGGACCGGTAATCAGGCCGTCAAAGAAGGCCTATGCAAAAAGAGACCTGAAAAAGGAAAGAAGGAAAATAGAGAAAGTATATGTGTGTCCGGGATCGGTCGAGCCGAACTGTGGATCACAAGCTAGCTATGCCTCCGTCGATGCCCATGGAATTTTGAGTGCGTAGTTATGTACGCGTGGCACGAGTGCCACCACTTGATCGAGGCTGAGATGGAGGCCAGATTGCTAGTGGAGCTCCTGAGGAGCCGAGCTGTCCTGCTGCGAGGTAGTTCGGACCCTCTTGACAGTGACTGGGAGCTTGGCCGCTGAAGTAAGGTTCTGCTTAAGAAGGCCGCTCTGTAATTCTGCTGCTAAGGCAGCGGTGTGCTCTTCTGTACGGAGGGAGCGTTCCGTGTTTCCGTTGAACATTATGACGCCGCGTGGGCCGGGCATCTTGAGCTTAATATAGGCATAGTGCGGCACCACGTTGAACCGAGCAAATGCGGTCCGTCCGAGTAGTGCGTGATAACAGCTGCGGAATGGGACAATGACGAAGATTAACTCTTCGCTTCGGAAATTATCAGGAGACCCGAAGACAACTTCTAGTGTGATTGAGCCCGTGCAGCGGGCCTCTACACCTGGTATGCATGACTCCTTTGAAGGTAGTCCTTGTTGGCTTGATCCTTGATGGATTAATGCCCATTTTGCGCACTGTGTCTTGATAGAGTAGATTGAGGCTGCTACCACCGTCCATGAGGACTCGTGTGAGGTGAAATCCCTCAATGATTGGGTCGAGGACCAGTGTCGCTGAACCGCCGTGACGGATACTGGTTGGATGATCCCGACGATCGAAGGTGATCGGGAATGACGACCATGGGTTGAATTTTGGGGCGACTGGCTCTATCGCGTAGACGCCCCTGAGTGCGCGCTTGCGCTCCCTCTTGGGGATGTGTGTAGCATATATAATGTTCACCGTTTTGAACTGAGGGGGAAACTTCTTCTGTCGCCCTGTGTTTGGCTGCCGGGGCTCCTCGTCATCGTCCTCGCTCTACGATCCCTTTTCCTTGGTCTCGGCATTTAACCTGTCAGCTTGCTTAAAAACCCAGCAATCTCTGTTGGTATGGTTGGCTGGTTTGTCTGGGGTGCCATGGATTTGGCACGGACGGTCGAGTAGGCGGTCCAAGCCGGATGGTCCCTGATTGTTCCTTATATACGCCTTTTTCCGCTGACTAGACTTGGAGCCGCTGAATCCGGTGTTGACAGCAGTGTCGTCGGTGTTGTCGCCATTGCTTCGGCGTTTGTGTCTATTGCGTCGGAGCTTGTCGTTGTTGTTGTTCACCTCGGAGGGGCCTGCCTCGCTGGCTATGTTTTTGCTGCGAGCCAGCCAACTATCCTCACCCGCGCAAAAGCGGGTCATGAGTGCCATGAGGACTGCCATGGATTTTGGCTTTTCCTGGCCGAGGTGGCGGGCGAGCCATTCGTCACGGATGCTATGTTTAAAGGCTGCTAGGGCTTCGGCATCCGGACAATCGACGATCTGGTTCTTTTTAGTTAGGAACCTAGTCCAGAATTTCCTGGCTGACTCTCCAGCTTGCTGGACTATGTGACTTAAGTCATCGGCTTCTGGTGGCCGGACATAAGTACCTTGGAAGTTGTCAAGGAAATCTCTTCCAAGTCCTCCCAGCTGCCAATGGAATTTTCAGGCCGGCTGTTTATCCAGTGCCGAGCTGGCCCTTTGAGTTTTAGTGGGAGAAATTTGATGGCGTGAAGATCATCCCCGCGGGCCACGTGGATGTGGAGAATAAAATCCTCGATCCATACCGCGGGATCGGTTGTTCCATCGTATGATTCGATGTTTACGGGTTTGAATCCTTATGGGAATTCATGATTCATTACTTCATCAGTGAAGCAAAGAGGGTGTGTGGCGCCTCTATATTGGGCCGCATCACGACGCAGCTCCGATGCAGTCCGTCCGTGGTTTTCGGCCCGGGCGTGACTAGGTTTGTCACGTCCGAATGGATAGCCGTCTTCGCGTGTCAAGGCACGTCCTCACGATCCGTAGGTCGATCTTGTACGTCCTGCTCTACTGTCCAGGTCCTGCCGAAGGTCGTATGTATAACCCCGAGCTGTTTTTTTCTGTTTTTTCATGGCGGTGGGGCGGTCTGCTGTTCAGCATGAGTTGCCGCTCTGTCCCGACCGCGTGGTGGTCGGTCCACCGCACTGTCCCGACCGTGTGGTGGTCGGTCGGCCGCATTGCGCGAGGAAGGTATAGGCTCCGGCGCCTCCTCGTCGAACTGAGGTAGCAGTCTGCGTTTCAGGTAACTCTTGGTTGGGCATTTGAGGCCGTATTCCTCGGCTACCAGGACATCGGTCCATCTGTCATTGAGCAGGTCTTGATCAGGTTGAAGCTGCTGCTCCTTCTTTTCCAGGCTCCTCGCAATGGCTATTAGCTGAAGCTTAAAGTGCTCCTGCTCGAGAGGTTCCTCAGGCACGATGAAGTCTTCGTTGCCGAGGCTCGCCTCCTCCTCGGAGAGCGGATGGTAACTACCGTCCTCCAAGTCTTCTTCCATGGCCTGTTCGTCAGGACTGACTTGCCCATCTTCCCGATTGTCTCGTTCGGCAGTTTGTTCATCGGGTTCCTCTATATCTTCGGCACCATCCGGAGTGTTGTCGTTTCCTGTGCCGGTGTTGCTGTCTCTGCTGCGGCACGATTTAGAGCGGCGCCGCTGACGCCGACGCTTTGGTTGTTCCTTAGGAGGGTCCTCCTTCGCTGGGTTTTCCTTGTCATCGCCGCTATTATTTTTGGGCGTATCCACCATGTATACGTCATATGAGGAAGTGGTCGTCCATCGTCCAGTAAATGGTGGGTTTTGGCCTTGATCCTCATCGACATCGTCGTCTATACCGTCGATGTCTTCGGAGCCAGTATGTGTGTGGCTCCAACGCCGCGGGATCCATGGCCTCCGTGATAGGGTTGAGCTTCCCGTCCCCAGATGGCACGATCTGCTTCAGGTCTAAGGCCAGAGCAACTACAGGAACAATCTCCTGAGTGTGGTCCGGCGACAGATTTAGATCCGATGCATCGGGGTGACAGGGAGCGGCCGCTACGGTCTCGAATCCGGTGAAGATCAAGTCTCCACGGATGTCCACAACGTAGTTCAGGCTTCCGAATCTGACCTGGTGGCAAGGGGCGTAGCTGTCGATCTGCTCTAGATGGCCAAGTGAGTTGGCCCGCAGTACGAAGCCGCTGAACACGAAGATCTGTCGGGGGGAAGGTTTCCCCTTGGACAGCGTCGTTGTTGTCAATTGAAGGGGCCATCAAACCTTTTGACGACGACACAGTGGAACTCTCAATGAAAGCACCAATGTCAGTGTCAAAACCGGTGGACCTCAGGTATGGGGCCCCGAACTGTGCGTCTAAGGTCGATGGTAATAGGAGACAGGGGACACAATGTTTACCCAGGTTCGGGCCCTCTCTATGGAGGTAATACCCTACTTCCTGCTTGATTGATCTTGATAAATATGAGTATTACAAGAGTTGATCTACCACGAGATCGTAATGGCTAAACCCTAGAAGTCCAGCCTGTTTGACTATGATAATGAATATCCCATGAATGCCCTCCGGACTAAGCTCTCCGGTTTATATAGACACCAGAGAGATCTAGGGTTACACAAGGTCGGTTATAGAAAAAGGATCTTCAGAGTCGGCCGCCAAGCTTGCCTTCCACGCCAAGGAGAGTCCCATCCGGACACGGGGGAGAGTCTTCGGTCTTCGTATCTTCACAGCCCATCACTCCGGCCCATGGCTAACAGGCCGGACGCCCGAGGACCCCTTAGTCCAGGACTCCCTCACGGGCACCATACATTATGTGATAAACACATTATACCTATGAGACATGGTTTAGATTATGAAGATCTAGTTAGAGCTTGAAATGTACTGTGATTTGAAATCAACATAAAGTGGATTCAAAAAATCGAGTTTGAGTTCATATAGTACACATAGTTCATATCTAAGTCAAGAGTAATCATGTGGTGTGATGTGAGGATAATACACAAACGATGGTTTAACTTGACAATAATGATGATTGTAGATCTTATTAAAATACAGAAACGAATTCAAATGGTTTGACTTCACAACAATCATTATTGTAGATCTTATTCAAATAGAGAAACGAATTCAAATTTAGTTCATATTGAAGCGGTAGTATATACGTTTGGAATGCACTAAAACGTTCATTTGAGTAGCAGGTTGCATGCATTATACACGTAGCGAAATATTTTAATTGAACATAACACGAATTCAAAGTTTTGAATGACATTTGTGGTGCGAATTGATTCGGTAAAGTACACGGGACTAGACTCTCTTGTGTGTTGCGAATTGATTTCTTTTTGTTTTTTCGTCGACGGAAGTGCGAATTGATTTGGTACAGTACACGTTGGGCTTGTCCGGAAATTTCAACTCGTGCCTTGTTACCCCGAAATATTTAAGATATATGTTTGTCTCGTTGTGCTCCGACAACTCCCTACATCTCAACCCGCGCCTTGCTATTCCATAATTACAACACCCGCGAAAACTCCCACCTCCTGTGAAATCCCGACACGCGAAATGCCCGTGATACCCCTGAACCGAAAGAACCGCCTAGCTCAAATCAGTGGGGGTAATTACTAACTTACCCCACATTTCGGACTAGCGCGTCCCTAAGCCATGGTTCCCCACTCCCATCCCATCCACCCACTGATAACCCACAAGTATAGGGGATCAATTGTAGCCTCTTTCGATAAGTAAGAGTGTCGAACCCAACGAGGAGCTAAAGGTAGAACTAATATTCCCTCAAGTTCTATCGACCACCGATACAACTCTACGCACGCTTGACGTTCGCTTTACCTAAAACAAGTATGAAACTAGAAGTACTTTGCAGGTGTTTTTGGATAGGTTTGGAAGATAATAAAGAGCGAGTAAGTAAAAGCTAGGGGCTATTTAGATAAAAACTCAACTAAATTAGTTTTAGTAAAGAGCTTTTTGTTACGAGAAAGTTATTTGTCCCTAGGCAATCAATAACTAGACCGGTAATCATTATTGCAATTTTATTTAAGGGAGAGGCATAAGCTAACATACTTTCTCTACTTGGATCATATGCAATTGTGATTGGAACTCTAGCAAGCATCCACAACTACTAAAGATCATTAAGGTAAAACCCAACCATAGCATTAAGGTATCAAGTCCCCTTTATCCCATACGCAAACAACCTATTTACTCGGGTCTGTGCTTCTGTCACTCACGCCACCCACCATAAGCAAATCATGAACATATTGCAAACCCTACAGCGGGAATTCCGCACGCTTGTGCGACATGGAGAGCACCATAGGACAGCACCAATAATAAAACATGCAACTCAAACCAATCTTGATCATCAAATAGCCCATAGGACAAAACGGATCTACTCAAACATCATAGGATAGCCCTACATCATTGGGAAATAATATATAGCATTGAGCACCATGTTTAAGTAGAGATTACAACGGGTAAGAGAGAGGTTACACCGCTGCATAGAGGGGGGAAGAGTTGGTGATGATGGCGGTGAAGTTGTTGGTGAAGATTGCGGTGCTGATGATGGCCCCCGGTGGCACTCCGGCGCTGCAGGAAGCGAGGGGGAGAGAGCCCCCCTCCTTCTTCTTCTTCCTTGACCTCCTCCCTAGATGGGAGAAGGGTTTCCCCTATGGTCCTTGGTCTCCATGGCGTGGGAGGGGCGAGAGCCCCTCCGAGATTGGATCTGTCTCTCTGTCTCTCTCTGTTTCTGCGTTCTGGGATTCTGCCCTGGCACCGTTTCTTTTATATCTAGAGATCCGTAACTCCGATTGGATTGAAACCTTCGCCCAGATCTTTTCCAAAAATTAGCTTTCTTGCGGCCAAAGTAGAGCATCAACTACCTTACGAGGGGCCCACAAGGGTGGGGGGCGCGCCCACCTGGAGTGGGCGTGGGCCACACCCTCATGGCCACCTCGGGCACCGTCTCGCGTTGATTTTACTTCCCAAAAATCACAAATATTCCAAAATAATTATCTGCCCGTTTGGACTCCGTTTGATATGGGGTTTCTGCGAAACATAAAACATGCAACAAACAGGAACTGGCACTGGGCATTGGATCAATATGTTAGTCCGAAAAATAGTATAAAAAGTTGCCAAAAGTATATGAAAGTTGAATCATATTGGCATGGAACAATAAAAAATTATAGATACGGTGGAGAGGTATCAGCATCCCCAAGCTTAATTCCTGCTCGTCCTCGAGTAGGTAATGATAAAAAAGATAATTTTTGATGTGGAATGCTACCTAGCATAATCTTGATCATATGTCTAATCATGGCATGACTATTAAGATACGAGTGATTCAAAGCAATAGTCTATCATTTGACATAAAAACAATAATACTTCAAACCTACTAATAAAGCAATCTTGTCTTTTCAAAATAACATGGCCAAAGAAAGTTATCCCTACAAAATCATATAGTCTGGCTATGCTCCATCTTCACCACACAAAATATTCACATCATGCACAACCCCGATGACAAGCCAAGAAATTGTTTCATACTTTTGATGTTCTCAAACCTTTTCAACTTTCACGCAATACATGAGCGTGAGCCATGGACATAGCACTATAGGTGGAATAGAATATGATGGTGGAGGTTGTGTGGAGAAGACAAAAAGGAGAAAGTCTCACATCGACGCCGCTAATCAACGGGCTATGGAGATGCCCATCAATCGATGTCAATGTGAGGAGTAGGGATTGCCATGCAACGGATGCACTAGAGCTATAAGTGTGTGAAAGCTCAAACTAAAAACTAAGTGGGTGTGCATCCAACTTGCTTGCTCATGAAGACCTCGGGCATTTGAGGAAGCCCATCATCGGAATATACAAGCCAAGTTCTATAATGAAAATTCCCACTAGTATATGAAAGTTATAACTCAAGAGACTCTCTATATGATGAACATGGTGCTACTCTGAAGCACAAGTGTGGTAAAAGGATAGTAACATTGCCCCTTCTCTCTTTTTCTCTCTTTTTTCTTTTTTTTCTTTTTTTGGGCCTTCTCTTTTTTTGGCCTTTCTCTTTTTTTATTAATTTTTTTTCCGTCCGGAGTCTCATCCCGACTTGTGGGGGAATCATAGTCTCCATCATCCTTCCCTCACTGGGGCAATGCTCTAATAATGATGATCATCACACTTTTATTTATTTACAACTCAATATTACAACTCGATACTACAACAAAGATATGACTCTATATGAATGCCTCCGGCGGTGTACCGGGATGTGCAATGATGTAGCGTAGCAATGACATCAAAAAAGGACAAGCCATGAAAACATCATGCTAGCTATCTTACGATCATGCAAAGCAATATGACAATGATGCTCAAGTCATGTATATGATGATGATGGAAGTTGCATGGCAATATATCTCGGAATGGCTATGGAAATGCCATGATAGGTAGGTATGGTGGCTATTTTGAGGAAGATATTATGAGGCTTATGTGTGATAGAGCATATCGTATCACGAGGTTTGGATGCACCGACAGAATTTGCACCAACTTTCGAGGTGAGAAAGGGCAATGCACGGTACTGAAGAGGCTAGCAATGATAGAAGGGTGAGAGTGCGTATAATCCATGGACTCAACATTAGTCATAAAGAACTCACATACTTATTGCAAAAATCTATTAGTCATCGAAACAAAGTACTACGCGCATTCTCCTAGGGGGATAGATTGGCAGGAAAAGACCATCGCTCGTCCCTGACCGCCACTCATAAGGAAGACAATCAATAAATACCTCATGCTCCGACTTCGTTACATAACGGTTCACCATACGTGCATGCTACGGGAAGCACAAACCTCAACACAAGTATTTCTACTAATCCACAACTACCCACTAGCATGACTCTATTATCACCATCTTCATATCACAAAACTATTGCAAGGAATCAAACATATCATATTCAGTGATCTATAAGTTTTATGTAGGATATTATGACTAACCATGTGAATGACCAGTTCCTGTCATCTCTCTAAATAGATATAAGTGAAGCAAGAGAGTTTAATTCTTTCTACAAAAGATATGCTCACGCTCTAACAAATATAAGTGAAGCAAAAGAGCATTCTACAAATGGCGGTTGTCTAAGTGAAGAGAAACAGGCAATCCAAACTTCAAATGATATAAGTGAAGCACATGAAGCATTCTATGAAGCCATACTCAAAAGATATAAGTGAAGTGCAAAGAGCATTCAATAAATCAACCAAGGACCATCTCATACCAGCATGGTGCATAAAAGAAAAGTGAAAACTAAATGCAAAAGACGCTCCAAGATTTGCACATATTGCATGAACGAAACGAATCCGAAAACATACCGATACTTGTTGAAGAAAGAGGGGATGCCTTCCGGGGCATCCCCAAGCTTAGATGCTTGAGTCTCCTTGAATATTTACTTGGGGTGCCTTGGGCATCCCCAAGCTTGAGCTCTTGCCTCTCTTCTTCTCACATCGAGACCTCGTCGATCATCGAACACTTCATCCACACAAAACTTCAACAGAAAACTCGGTAAGATCCGTTAGTATAATAAAGCAAATCACTACTCTAAGTACTGTTGCAAACCAATTCATATTTTGTTTTGGCATTGTGTCTACTGTAATATAGCTTTTTCATGGCTTAATCCACTGATATAAATTGATAGTTTCATCAAAACAAACAAACTATGCATCAAAAACAGAATCTCTCTAAAACAGAACAGTCTGTAATAATCTGAACATTAACCATACTTCTGGTACTTGAAAAATTCTGCCAAAATTAGGAAAAATAAAAATTTTGTATAGAAAGACAGTGCAAAAAGAATTAGAACCATTTGACGTTCCAGTAAAAAATGTAAAATCGAGCATTACAGCCACACTACTAGGAAAAGGGCTATAGCTAATATGGACATTAATGGCGCACCAGATATGTGGTGCGACACTGCTATATAGCAGTGGCGCACCATGTGTAGGTACGCCATTAATTTCCATATCACTAATGGCGCACCACACCCACGGTGCGCCACTACTAACAATTAATTTTTTTTTTCCAAAACTAGTAATGGTGCACCAGGGCATACTGTGCCATTACTAGTTTTAACTAGTAATGGCGCACCACACACTCTGTGCGCCACTACTAACAATTTTTTTTTACTTTTTTCTTCAAAATACTATTGGCGCACCAGTGTACAGTGCGCCATTACTAGTTCAAACTAGTAATGGCGCACCACAACCACAGTGCGCCACTACTAACAATTATTTTTTTATTTTTTTGCAAAAACTAGTAATGGCGCACTACGTAACAGGTGTGCCATTAGTAACCAGGGTGGCAAGAGCTCCATTACTAACTTTCTTTGCACACCCCCCATGTGGACCGCCTTTTCAGTTTTAGAAAAAATAAAAGAAAATAATGGAAATGTCAAAAAAATAAAAGAAAATAAGTTTCCCATGTGATATGTGGTCTAGTTGTTGGGAAAATTTACAAATATGAATTTCGACTTTATTTGCAAAATCTCTATGGAATTTAGTAAAATGAGCATAACTTTTGCATTCTAACTCGGATTAAAAAGTTTTTTATATGAAAAATCATCTACTCGAAAAGTTACATCCGAATAGAACGGGGGGAACTTTGTTCAAGATTTTCAGAATCCCCAAAAACCTAACAGAACGAAAGATACGGGGCTTTTAAGATCTAGTGGGGGGAAATGAAAAAAATACAAACTTACTAGTGGCGCACCATTTGCTAGGTGCGCCACTAGTAATAGAAAAAAAATTGGTTTCAAAAAAATTTGGAATTTTTTTCAAAATATGATACGTAATATGACCGGGAAGTTTGAAATACTATTTCAAAATTTCATCACACTCATGAACATGAACAAAGTCCTAGACAAAAACAAGGTTTAATAGGATTGATATGATAGATATATCAACAAGTGCCTATTAAGTGAGTTGGTGGTAGGGTTGGATAGAATTGCAATGTTAAGCGTGCTCAGGCTGGAGTAGTGTGAGGATGGGTGACCTTCCGGGAAGTTTGACCACGGAGTGCGATTTGACTTGAGATTAAGAAAAAAACGAAAAAAATTGAATTTTTTTTGGAAGAAAAGTTTCTAAAAAAAATTTGTTAGTAATGGCACACTTCTTTGTGGTGCGCCATTACTATTTGTTACTAGTGCCGTGGTAATAGTGGCGCACCTATAGTGCACCATTAATGGCAAAAATAGGTGCGCCACTAATTAGCCTTTTCCTAGTAGTGCCAAAGTTTCTGTCCTGCACCGTACAAACCAACAAGCATTGTAAACATCCTAAAGGCAAACCTTGGCACATTATTTTTATAATACAATGGAATTGTAAAAGGGGATAATTATTTTTGTTGAAAAGTTTCTGTAATCAAGATTCACAAAGTTTCCGTGAGCATGAACCAAGTTCAAGGCTAGCTCCCACTTCAACAATGCTTGTCTTTCTCACTTTCGCTTTTCTTTTTGAAAAAGATTTAGGTTCCCCTATTTATTTATTTTGTTTTTAAACTATATGAAAGCACTCAACAGAAATAAATGACTCTCTAAAACTTCCGGGTTGTCTCCCTGGCAGCGCTTTCTTTAAAGCCATTAAGCTAGGCATATAGTGCTCAAGTAATGAATCCACCCGGATCCCAAGGTGTATCAAAGCCAATTTTAATTAATAATGATTTGGCATTTAGTAGTGAGCACAAAGTAACATATATCAAGCAATGACGAAGTCTAACTCTCTTCCTATGCATCGGCATGTCATAAAAGAACAATTCATGCACACCCAGTAAAGGCCAATGCATAGTATAAACTGTTTCTTGCAATTTTATCGTATTGGAAACATAGAGAGGTGGAGATATAGTTCCTCTCACATAATAATTGCAAGTAGGAGCAGCAAGCACATGCATATTATATTCATCAAAATCATCATGTGCAACGGTAAAAGGCAACCCATCAATATAATCCTTAATAAGCACAAACTTCTCCGATATAGTGTAGTTTAGAGAATTCAAAAACATAATAGGACTATCATGTGTGGGTGCAATAACAAAAATTTCATGTTTAACATAAGGAACTATAGCAAGTTCATCTCTATAAGCATCATTCATATTGGCATCATGGCCACAAGCCTAGCAAGCATCATCAAAAAGGGATATTTCAAATGAATCAACGGGATCATAATAGTCATCATAGCAATCATCCTTTGGTAAGCACGAAGGGAAATTAAACAATGTATTAGTTGAAGAGTTACTCTCATTAGAAGGTGGGCACAGGTAGCTAATCCGCTCTTCCTCCTTTTGTTCTTCGCTCTCCCCATCATCTTTTTCATCCAATGAGCTCACAGTTTCATCAATTTCTTCTTCCATAGGTTCCTGCAAAATATTAGTCTCTTCTTGGACAGCGAAGACTTTCTCAATAAGCGCATCAATATAGGAATTACATAATTATCATAGCAATATTTTAGGATAGCTAAATTTTCAGGCCAATAAACATCATCATCAAAAGCTTCATACTTTTCAAATAAAGATTCAATTTCATAAGCACCCTTAACAGCAACAAATTCTTCTATTTGTTCCACATCATAGTAATCATATATACCTCTAGCATAAGAAGCCAAGGTTTCATTATCATTAAATTTGGATGAAAAGGGAAGGTGTGGAGCCTTCATCCTAGAGCAACAAGTATAATCATAACTCAAGCATACTTGCCGAGCATACCACTTCAATATATAAATTTGATCCCATAATAGTTTCCCTTTTCGTGTCAAGCGATAATCCCTAAAGTATTCACGTTGATCCAACATTACTCCCATTACCAAATTGAATGGGGTTTTCTCTGGATTATCAAAGTAGTACATAATATCTGTCACATAACGAGCATCGAGGGTTTTAGGAGGTTCCTCATCTCCATGAGTAGCAAGTACACCTAATTTTTTTGGTATTTCGTGTTCCATATCCATAACTAAAGATAGAGAACAACTAAGAACAGCAAATAAAAATTACTTAGTGATAAAGCAAACAAGCACACACGAGAATATTCACCCCACGCTACTGCTCCCTGGCAACGGCGCCAGAAAAAGGTCTTGATAACCCACAAATATAGGGGATCAATTGTAGCCTCTTTCGATAAGTAAGAGTGTCGAACCCAACGAGGAGCGAAAGGTAGAACAAATATTCCCTCAAGTTCTATCGACCACCGATACAACTCTACGCACGCTTGACGTTCGCTTTACCTAAAACAAGTATGAAACTAGAAGTACTTTGTAGGTGTTTTTGGATAGGTTTGCAAGATAATAAAGAGCGAGTAAATAAAATCTAGGGGCTGTTTAGATAAAGACTCAACTAAATTAGTTTTAGTAAAGAGCTTTTTGTTAGGAGAAAGTTATTGGTCCCTAGGCAATCGATAACTAGACCGGTAATCATTATTGCAACTTTATTTGAGGGAGAGGCATAAGCTAACATACTTTCTCTACTTGGATCATATGCACTTATGAATGGAACTCTAGCAAGCATCCGCAACTACTAATGATCATTAAGGTAAAACCCAACCATAGCATTAAAGTATCAAGTCCCCTTTATCCCATATGCAAACAACCTACTTACTCGGGTCTGTGCTTCTGTCACTCACGCCACCCACCATAAGAAAATCATGAACATATTGCAAACCCTACAGCGGGAATTCCTCACGCTTGCGCTACACGGAGAGCACCATAGGACAGCTCCAATAACAAAACATGCAACTCAAACCAATCTTGATCATCAAATAGCCCATAGGACAAAACGGATCTACTCAAACATCATAGGATAGCCATACATCATTGGGAAATAATATATAGCGTTGAGCACAATGTTTAAGTAGAGATTACAGCAGGTAAGAGAGAGGTTACACCGCTGCATAGAGGGGGGAAGAGTTGGTCATGATGGCGGTGAAGTTGTTGGTGAAGATTGCGGTGATGATGATGGCCCCCGGTGGCACTCCGGCGCCACCGGAAGCGAGGGGGAGAGAGCCCCCCTCTTTCTTCTTCTTCCTTGACCTCCTCCCTAGATGGGAGAAGGGTTTCCCCTCTGGTCCTTGGTCTCCATGGCGTAGGAGGGGCGAGAGCCCCTCCGAGATTGGATCTGTCTCTCTATCTCTCTCTGTTTCTGCGTTCTGGGATTCTGCCCTGGCACCGTTTCTTTTATATCTGGAGATCTGTAACTCCGACTGGATTGAAACCTTCGCACAGATCTTTTTCCAAAAATTAGCTTTCTTGCGGCCAAATAGAGCATCAACCGCCTTACGAGGGGCCCACGAGGGTGGGGGCGCGCCCACCTGGAGTGGGCGTGGGCCCCACCCTCGTGGCCACCTCGGGCACCGTCTCGCGTTGATTTTACTTCCCAAAAATCACAAATATTCCAAAATAGTTCTCCGTCCGTTTTTATCCCGTTTGGACTCCGTTTGATATGGGGTTTCTGCGAAACATAAAACATGCAACAAACAGGAAGTGGCACTGGGCACTGGATCAATATGTTAGTCCCAAAAATAGTATAAAAAGTTGCCAAAAGTATATGAAAGTTGAATAATATTTGCATGGAACAATCAAAAATTATAGATACGAAGGAGACGTATCACCCACCCATTCGTACACCGAGGCCGCGAAAAGCCGCAAAGCCCCACACCCTCCCCCGTCCGCCACCCAGCCGGAGCCTCTTCCCCGACGACGTCGTCCACAGCAACACCTCGACATCCCTCATCCACCATACCGGATGAGGATCCGTCGTCGATCTCGTCGTCCCGCCGGTTCAGCGACCCCGTCCTCCACGTCCAAGGAGCTGCCCCGACGTTCCCCTCGTCTTTCGCGCCACCTCCATTCCCACACCGCCGTCTTCACCTGCACCACCGGAAGAGCATCATCATCACCGTTTCCTCGGATGAAGCTGAGGCCTAATCGGCGCCACCAAAGAGGTTGTACACTAATCGCCACATTTTCTTCTTGATTCGATCTCACGGTGCTGCCGGCGCTCGGTCCTGCGCCTCCACGGCGCGGCTCCATCCACGGCGGCGTCACCGGCCACATTCTCCACGGCGTCGCTCCCTCGGCGGCGACGTCCACATTAGTAGGAGCTGCTGCTCGTTTAGCTCTCGCTCGCGCTGCTGCTCTGCTCTGGCTCTCGGTCCCCTGCTTGGTATGCTCTTGCTATTGCTCTTGCTCTTGCTCGCGTTGCTGCTCTCGCTCTTGCTCTTGCTTGCAATGCTGCTCCGATTTAGCTACACTTCCGCCGACTAAGTCGACTTTCGGGTCAGTCGATTTTCAGGTGGTGGGGGGCTCGCCGGAGTTAAGGAAGAACCAGCCGCAGCTGGGAGGGGGCTCGCCGGAGAGGTACCCTACTATCTATCTTAGGGTTCAGGGTGGGGGTGGTGGGGCGGTGGCGTGGGGATCGCCAGAGAAAAAGCTCGGCATAGGGGGGTAAACTAGAAAAACACTACTTTTGACCCATAGTGATCCGCACTCCCCTTTTTCTTCGCTCTTCCGGAACCGGTACAGAAATTGGCCTCGGAGCGAAGGGATGAACGAATTCTCGAGGTCTGGCTCGCTCTTCTCGCGGCGCTCCTTGCTCGCGGGGGGAAAGAGGGATGGCCAGGGCGGCGGCGGACCGGCGGTGGGGAGAGGTTTCGGGCGGGCGAGGCGGCGCACCGCCGGCCGCGGGCGGCGGGGGGCGGCTGTTTGGCCGGTGGTGGCTGGCGGCTCAGGGTAGCCTCACCTGATGCTGCTACACGACGAGCTGCCCCGGCTCTCGCATGCGCTACTGCTGCTCCTGCTTTTCTGCTACTAGCTAGTGCGTTCAGTTTCGGCGGTAAAATCCAGTTTCGAGAGTAAAATCCAGTTTCGACAGCAAAATTCAGTTTCGACAGTTAAGCTCAGTTTTGACAGTTAAATTCAGTTTCGACAGTTAAGTTCAGAGATGAGCGGCTGATGTATTTTACATCTAGCACTTTGTGGTTATGTATTTTACGTCATCTATTGGAGATGCTATTAGAATTCTACTCAGGTTAACGTTGTCTCTCCTGTCCTGCTTCAGCCTCGGCGTCGTACAACTCACCGGAGCTGCTCCAACGACGAAACCCTCCATCACAGCGGAGCAGTACCTGGGCTCCATCTCAAGATGCCTAAGATCTTCTTCCCCTCCTCCGACAGCCAAGTCAGCCGGATCATCCTCACCGACCAACCCAATCACACTGAGATCGACATGGCTTCGCTAAAGAGGTTGTACACTTGTTGCATCTCTTTTTTACTCTACGTGTTATATATATTGTCCACTAAGCACACGCAGTAACGTGAAATACGATTAGTTTCTCCTACTATATGACAAGCAGTGAGGTACCAGGCAACTTAGCTATCCGTGATGGACTCTCTTGAATGCCATCATTATTTATCTCTGCGTGTTTGAGCTGTGCATTTGTTGATGGGCCTCGGAGTTGAGCTAGTAGGGCAGTGGCCTGGGTCCAAAGTAGTAGAAGTAGGCAAGTAGCACAAAAACATTTTTTGAGTGTATCTTTTCCTTGCTCAAGCCTGCCTACTAGAATTGCCGGTGCTTGAAAGGAAAAGTGAAGGAAAAACATAGGAATTGGAAAGTTTCCTATGGTACTACTATTCATGCATTTGGTTCAGAGGAATGGAGCAAAGGAAATTGTAGGATTTGTTCCTTTAGTGTCTCCTTGAAAGAAAAACCGTACGAATTTTAATTTCCACTCGTCCTCCTTTTCAAATTCCTATTCAGGAAGCACAAGACTAAGAGATAGTAGCATAATAGCATTATAACCGTACATTTTCTTGTGGTTTGACTTAATCTCACCATGCTTCTTTGCATCCTGTGATCTTCCAATTCTTGTGAACCAAACACCCAGATTGGCAGAAATCCTGTGTTTCTAAATTCTCTGTTTTGCACGTGCATTCCTATCCTATTACTGTGTATTCCTATCCCTGCATTGTTAGAATCCTCCAATTCAAACGAGCCCTTACAGAATTACTTCTCTTACAGATAGTTGTGAAAGAAAACCTTGTGTGGTTTGTCCCGCTCCTACTGCGCCGTCGTCCACCCAAGCTCATCTGATCCAACGACAGAAGGGTCCAGCACAGCAGGGATCCGGCCTCCAGACTGTCTTTTGCCGCCTCAGATCTTCCTCCCCGCTGCTGACAGCCATGACAACTTCATTACCATCATCAACCGAGCAGAAGACCTCGAGGACTACACGGGTCCGCAAGAGAGGTCGCACTCTTTCGTGTCTGCTTACGTTATGCATCGCTTAATATTACATGCTACTTTATCGTCCTGTTCACCGATTAGACTCTGAGTCAGCTCCAAACTAATGGTCAAACTTGAGTTTTTAAATGGTTGTGGGGTACATATCAGGGCCGCAATCAATAGTATCTATCTACTATCTTGTTAATCTCTGGTGTCTACTATGAGTTTCATGTTGGGTGGGAAACAAACAGTAAAGAATCCATTATCTGTATTTTTTAACTGAAGCCATTATCTGCCTGCTATCATTGGTTTTGGGTCTATCCACAGGTTGCTACCATCACTCTGGATTTCTGCATGCACTCCTTACATAATCTCACTATGTTTTATTCCTATACATGTCAGTTATTGTACACAATGGAACTGAACATGTAGAGCAAAAGAGACGAGCCTTGCGTGGCATAAAATTTCATGCAAACATCGCTCCATGGTAGGCGCAAAGGCAGCCCCCCCTCCACCCATTTCGGATTGTAATCGAGAGGAAGATATCTGTTCTGAGGGGGATTCAGAAGGAGAAGACCACTCCTATTTACCACCTGAGGTCTTCGCTCTAACTTGGCATGCTAATGTCGGTTATATCATGCAGATGGTGCCTTGCATTGCTTACTTTATACATCAAATATGTCAACTGCTTAGTTTACACCTGCTTTGTCTGAATTCCATCTGTTTAGTTTATTCATCGTTTATGTGAATTATGCAACGCCATCTTGTTTAGCCAGGCATCATATATGTGAATTTTGCAATGCCATCCTGCTTAGCCAGTCATCTTATATGTGAATTATATCGGGCCATCCTTTTTTTTCGTTACGTATTACATTTGTCAACAATGTTAGTACATTCAACTACTCTTCGTGTGCATCAGCCATTTGACACGGTGATGGAAAATTCTAGAGTGAAAGCAATTTCTTTAGAGAAGACTATGCTATCTGACGAAGCGCATATCTCGTTGGTTAAGGATAGCTCCTCCGAGGAGGATTCAGAGACAGATGACCAGTTCTATCCCCCCCCGGGGTGTATGCTCTAACTTGGCAGGGTTATGTTGCTCATATCGTGCGTATGGTGTCTTGCATTGCTATGTCATTTGATTAGTTGAGACATGCTTTGTGTGAATGCCATTAGTGTCTAATTACCATATATGTGATTTATGCATTGCCATCTTGTTGGAAGACATTATATATGTGAATTATGCAATGCTATCTTGTTGCAAATGCATTATATATGTGAATTATGCAATGCCATGCTGTTGAGCCAATCATCATGTATGTGAATTATATCATGCTATCATTTTTTGTATTACGTGTTCCATTTGTCGACAACATTTGTATATTCAACTACTCTTCCTATGCATCAGCCATTTGAAGCGGTGATGGAAGTATCTGGAGTGAAAACAAGGTATTCAGAGCAGACAATGCTACCTGCTGAAGCAGACATCTTGCTGGATACAGAGAGCTCCTCAGAGGAGGATTCAGAGACTGATGACTAGTCCTATTTCCCCCCTGAGGTCTATGCTCAAACTTGGCAGGGTTATATTACCCATGTCATGCATGTTGTCTTGCATTGCTTAGTTTTTACATCATATATGGATTGCCATCTGCTTACTTGCTTACTATATAAATCATATATTTGAATTATATCATGCCATCATGTTTACATACACAGCATCTACTTGAATTATGGCATGGCAACCCATTTAATAAAGACATCATATAGTTATATCATCTCATCCTGTTTAGTGTTTACATTCATCATATTTTGAATTATGTCAATCTATCCAGGAATTATATCATGCTATCATCTTTCCATAGGCGGCATGTATGTGAATTATGGCATGCCAACCTATTTAATAAACACATTATATAGTTATATCGTGTCATCCTGTTTACATAGTCATCATATTTTGAACTATGTCTTTCCATCTTTTTTAGTTAGCCATCATAATGTGAAATTGTGTCATGCTATCCTGTTTAGTTAGCCATCAAATATGTGAAATTGTGTCATGCTATCCTCTTTGGTTAGACAACATAAATGTGAATTATTTCATGCCCTCTTTTATTCCCCACTATCGATTGCACCTGTCTATCATACAATGTCCGTACATTCAATTACTTTTCTTGTTTATCAGCCATTTGAATTGGAGAGGGTGATGGCAGTATCTAAGGGAGTAACAACATGGTCTTCAGAAAAGATAGTGCTACAGTTGATGCAGATAGAACCACGGTTGTACTTGCCCAAGAACTAGTCCCACCACACATAACCCAGACTCTCGCAGATTGTACCCCTACCCAGTTGGACAGAGAACCAGCTATACCCCTTCTAACCCCAACCCCAGCAAATAGTAACCCAGTTCCTGTTGAGACAGCACCGTCTCCACCACAGAGCACCCAAACACGAGCAGTTAGTAAGGAAACTGCAGTGCCCAAAGCACGAGGACCACCACTCCAAATCCCAACTCAACGCTTAAAGGAGAAGAAGAATTGTTCTCAGGTCAGGTTATGTAGCTATGGTTCATACTCCTTTGCTCTTGCATCACTGTATTTACTCAGACCAACTACTTTCAAATTTGAAGCATGGAATTGAAACTCCAATGGCGCAACAGGTATTTTTTTATACCTATTTCTTTAACTCATTTGCTGTTGTAACTTTCTCTATGTTGATTTCAGTTTCAATTGAGTAAACAGTTATGTTGTCATGTCATGCACATTACAAGTGTTGTTATTGCTCTATAGTTTCCGACACTTATATTCTGTCTACTCTGCTTTGTCTTGAACAAGTATTATTTGAACTGTGTCTCTATCTTGATTTGGCAACAAAAACTAGAATGATATAAACCATAAAGTGACCATGGTACATAGATATATGTTTGTTTCATGTTGTTATCCTGTGCACTTTACTACTAAACTGATTTACCAAAATGAGTTTCATATACAACATGGTAAACCTATGATGTGTCTACTTGTTTCTTTTTAGAATGCAGACAAAATATTGGAGAACAGTACCCCGTTATACAATGGTAAAGGAAGTAATGCAGATAAGGTTCAAGATAGTGAGACATCCATGTTGGTCTCCAAGAAAACTGATAAAAACTACCTTGACGACAGTGAGAGAACCCAAAAGTCCTGTCTTGATGTAGTGTTCGAGTTACTGGCCACTACTGCTGGCACAACCTCTTCGAACTCGCTGCCTGAATCAGTTCGTCTTCTTGAGTCTCAGCTTCAAGTTGAAAGACATCGATCAGATGTGCTGCGACAGGAAGCTGAAGGACTGAGGAAGTCCCTGCATAATTCACATGCATACTTTCTGGTGCAACAGCAAGCGCTGGAGGATTTAAGCGCCAAACAAGAGAAAGTTAATAAGCTTGCTAAGCATCTTGCCAGCATTATAGGTACCCAAGGTATTGTTTCTTGAGATCTTCTGAAGTGGTTTCAGTTCTGGACTTGTTTTGCTGCGGCGTTTATATGCACTGGTCGCCAACTTTGACAACCAGTGTATATGATATGCTGCTTTGTTCCCTATATTTGCACTGGTGGTGAACTTTGATGCCCAGTGGATGTAATATGTGTAATAGCCGTGATAGCCTAGCGTAAGTTGCTTGTTTATTTATTTCCTTGTTGTCTTGTTTATTTGTTTGCTTGTAGTCAGTGATGTTCTTTTTCCACGGTTTGCTAGTGGCCGCAATAACCTATTTTTTAAAACTAGGCCACAATAACCATGGGCTACAAATTTACTATAGTGACACTGGGCCTTCTACGTGACGCAGAAACAATGGGCCTTCTACGGGCGTAGAAATAATGGGCCTTCTACGGGTCGTAACATCAATGGGCCTTCTACGGGCCGTATCATCAATGGGCCTTCAACGGGCGGTATGATCGATTGCCCAAACATGGGCCAATAACATACCGCATTATGGCCGTAAACGGGCTAGAGTTGGAATCGCCCGTTCATGGGCCGACGATAACGGGCCGTCATTAATCGGCCGTATTTGATGACGCTATGAAAACGGCCCAACGTATTAACGGGCCACAAACGGGCCGACTGTAACCACGGGCTGAATTTTGCCCACAAGCAGAAAATGACAGTAACGGGCCGTAAGTAACCGAATGCTGGAAATGAGCCCAAGAACAAATGGGCCCTGAGAAGGCCGAAAGATAACATGGGCTAGAAACAGCCCAACGCTATAATGGGTCGTTAATGGGTATAAAGTGATACACTGTTCATTACGGGCCAGTTTCACCTCAGGCCGTTACTGGGCCAAGAGTTACAAAGGGCCTCATATGGGCCGAAAGACTTCATGGGCTATACATGGGCCGGAAGTTAAAACGGGCTGGAATCATATTGGACGGCCCAGAGGACGCTACTGGGCCTAATTCGGATAGGCCGTAACAGGCCCTGGGTTAGCGGGCTGTAAATGGGCTATATGCGAACAGGTCGTTAACAGGCTTTTCGTGGGCCGGCCCGCCACCTTTTGACCAAGTCAAACGGGTCGGCCTTTTCACAGGAATGGGCCTCTGTTGGACCCTGCCATGTGTCTATGTATCATAGGCGCCTTCGGTCCAATGAGTGGATGACATCTTGCTACCTCTTGAGCACTGCGTTGGTTTTCCCTTGAAGAGGAAAGGGTGATGCAGCAAAGTAGCGTAAGTATTTCCCTCAGTTTTTGAGAACCAAGGTATCAATCCAGTAGGAGGCTACACGCGAGTCCCTCGCACCTACACAAAACAAATAAATCCTCGCAACCAACACGGTAAGGGGTTGTCAATCCCTTCACGGTCACTTACGAGAGTGAGATCTGATAGATATGATAGGATAGAATTTTTGGTATTTTTATGATAAAGATGCAAAGTAAAATAAAAGCAAAGTAAAAAGCAAAGGAAATAACTAAGTGTTGGAAGATTAATATGATGAAGATAGACCCGGGCGCCATAGGTTTCACTAGTGGCTTCTCTCAAGAGCATAAGTATTTTACGGTGGGTGAACGAATTACTGTTGAGCAATTGACAGAATTGAGCATAGTTATGAGAATATCTAGGTATGATCAAGTATATAGGCATCACGTCCGAGACAAGTAGACCGAGTCCTGCCTGCATCTACTACTATTACTCCACTCATCGACCGCTATCCAGCATGCATCTAGAGTATTAAGTTCATGAAAATAGAGTAACGCCTTAAGCAAGATGACATGATGTAGAGGGATAAATTCATGCAATATGATAAAAAAAACATCTTGTCATCCTCGATGGGAATACAATACGTGCCTTGCTGCCCCTACTGTCACTAGGAAAGGACACCGCAAGATTGAACCCAAAGCTAAGCACTTCTCCCATTGCAAGAAAGATCAATCTAGTAGGCCAAACCAAACCGATAATTCGAAGAGACTTGCAAAGATAACCAATCATACATAAAAGAATTCAGAGAAGATTCAAATATTGTCATAGATAAACTTGATCATGAACCCACAATTCATCGGTCTCAACAAACACACCACAAAAAGAAGATTACATCAAATAGATCTCCACGAGAGAGGTGGAGAACATTGTATTGAGATCCAAAAAGAGAGAAGAAGCCATCTAGCTAATAACTATGGACCCGATGGTCTGAGGTAAACTACTCACACTTCATCGGAGAGGCTATGGTGATGATGTAGAAGCCCTCCGTGATGGATGCCCCCTCCGGCGGAGCTACGGAACAGGCCCCAAGATGGGATCTCGTGGGTACAGAAGGTTGCGGCGGAGGAATTAGGTTTTTGGCTCCGTATCTGATCGTTTGGGGGTACGTAGGTATATATACGAGGAAGGAGTACGTCGGTGGAGCAACAGGGGGCCCACGAGGGTGGAGGGCGCGCCCTGGGGGGGTAGGCGCGCCCCCCTACCTCGTGGCCTCCTCTTTTGTTTCTTGACGTAGGGTCCAAGTCTCCTGGATCATATTCTTCCTAAAAATCACGTTCCCGAAGGTTTCATTCCGTTTGGACTCCGTTTGATATTCCTTTTCTGCGAAACTCTGAAATAGGCAAAAAACAGCAATTCTGGGCTGGGCCTCCGGTTAATAGGTTAGTCCCAAAAATAATATAAAAGTGAATAATAAAGCCCAATAATGTCCAAAACAGTAGATAATATAGCATGGAGCAATCAAAAATTATAGATATGTTGGAGACGTATCACATCTGTCCCAACGGTGAGCCGACACGTGTTTCCTCCAGCCAATGATGATTTTACACGTGGAAAATCCCCATTGGTCCGGGCTGTTAACGGGTTATCGGATCCAAAACCGGATCCGATAGCTTAACGGCGTCCCGTTACGGTGGATGCCACGTGTCGGTCAACCTTGACGAAAGCACTTCTATGACGCAGGATTTATCGTCATGGAAGTGGACACTTCCGTTATGATAATTTTGGTAATGTCACGGAACACTTCTACGACAACACAGGTATGACTATCTTGATTCTGTCATGGATGTACATGCATGACAGAAAACGTCACTACTGTGACAAACACGTATCATCACGGAAGTGTCTTTTTTTGTAGTGCATAAATATTCCAAGGTTCAAATTCGAGCATTACAAGGACCAAATTCAAAGGTTACAAGGTTCAAACTATTCAGACACATAAAATTCATCTTCTTCAGAATCTTTTCCATGCATTATTTCTGCGAAAGGATCAGCCACCGAGAAGTCATATAGCGGCTCGGTACAGTGACTTCCGAATAATCTGTCATATGAAGTTACAAACCGAAATTCGGCTTGCGCAGAGCCTTTTCCATTCAGTTGTAGACGCATGCGTTCTTTAGCAATCCATTCACTTCTGCGAAGTAAATATAGGGCAAACCTCTTTACCTTGAGCAACCTTGCTTTCTCAACAAAGAACCTGGCGAATTTAATTTCTGGGGTGGTGCCATGGTACTCGTTAAAAGTAATTTCTGTGAGATGAAGATCAAGGCATTCAATGGGATTGTTATATTCCGCAACATTTTCTACTTTCGGGCATGCTAGTATCTGCAAATGAAGACAACATATTAGTGCCTAGCTGCAAATTTGAACACTTCGGGCCTCTTTGATTTGCAGGATTTCTAAAATACAGGAAAAGAGTGAAATGCCACCTTCAATCTTTCATGATAAACTTTTATCACTAAAGCATGTCGGGGGAAGGAATAAAATGCGTACAACACTAGCATCTCAAGAAATATATGTATTGAAATCCTCCAAATTTCCTTTAGAAATCATTCTACATCTGCCATTGTAATCATGGGTAAAAGTAACAAAAAATTGAGCTCCATTGTGGTTAACAATTAACATGAAAGGAGCATCACCTTGATGTATAGCTTCTCCCTACAAGGAAAGCATCTAAGGAATCTAACAACTTCATCCAGATCGGGGCTGACAGATTGTAGTGCCAAGGTCTTCACTGTGCGTAGTGGCCGGGTCAAGCTTGTGGGAATCATTTTCTGGATGACAGGCAAACATATAGATCAACAACAATTAGATATAATGTGCTGTCTAATAATATATAAGAAGGATAAGAATAAGACTATCGTACTGATGTTTGCTTGAACTACGTTGGTATTTCCCCAAAGAGGAAGGGATGATGCAGCATAGCAACAGTAGGTATTTCCCTCAGTGATGAGACCAAGGTTATCGAACCAGTATGAGAACCATGCAACACCAGTAAACAGCTCCTGCACACAAAGAACAAATACTTTCAACGCGACGTAAGAGAGGGCTTGTCAATCCCTCACGGGTAAAAAGATAGGTAAAATTGTAGTAGATTGGATAAATAGATCTCGCGGGAACGCGAGATAAAATAAGTAAATAAATATTGTAGCAACGTATTTTTGTATTTTTGGATTAATAGATCTGAAAATAAAAGTTGCAAATAAATAAAAAGGCAAATAGCAAAATAGATCTGAAAGTATATGATGAGAAAATAGACCCGGGGGCCGTAGGTTTCACTAGTGGCTTCTCTCCAGAAAAATAGCATACGGTGGGTAAAAAAATTACTATTGGGCAATTGATAGAACTTCAAATAATCATGACGATATCCAGGCAATGATCATTATATAGGCATCACGTCCAAAATTAGTAGACCGACTCCTGCCTGCATCTACTACTATTACTCCACACATCGACCGCTATCCAGCATGCATCTAGTGTATTAAGTTCATGAAAAAATGCAGTAATGCAATAAGAATGATGACCTGATGTAGACAAGATCTATTTATGTAGAAATAGACCCCATCTTGTTATCCTTAATGGCAACGATACATACGTGTCGGTTCACCTTCTGTCACTGGGATCGAGCACCGTAAGATCGAACCCATCACAAAGCACCTCTTCCCATGGCAAGAAAAATCGATCTAGTTGGCCTAATTCACTAAACCAAATATTCGAAGAAGAAGTACGAGGTTATATGTAATCATGCATATAAGAGATCAAAAGACTCAAATAACTTTCATGGATAAACACATAGATCTGATCATAACCTCAAAATTCATCAGATCCCAACAAACACACCGCCAAAAGCGTTACATCAAATGGATCTCCAAGAGACCATTGTATTGAGAATCAAAAGAGAGAGAGGAATCCATTTAGCTACTAACTACGGACCCGTAGGTCTACAATGAACTACTCACGCATCATTGGAGAGACACCAATGAGGATGATGAACCCCTCCGTGATGGTGTCTAGATTGGATCTTGTGGTTCTGGAACTTGCGGCGGCTAGAATTGATTTTCGTCGACTCCCCTAGGGTTTCTTGAATATTGGGGTATTTATAGAGCAAAGAGGCGGTGCGGGATGCCACCGAGGTCGGCATAACCCACTAGGGCGCTCCTGGACCCCCAGGCGCGTCCAGGTGGGTTATGCCCCCCTCGGGGTACCCCTCTGGTACTTCTTTGGCCCATCTCGAAAATCCACAAAAAGTTTCGCTGCATTTGGACTCCGTTTGATATTGATTTCTTCCGATGTAAAAAACAAGCAAAAAACAGCAACTGGCACTGGGCACTATGTCAATAGGTTAGTCCCAAAAAATGATTGTAAAACATCCAAGAATGATAATATAACAGCATGGAACAATAAAATAATTATAGATACGATGGAGATGTATCAGCATCCACATATTCTTTTCTTTGTAGCATGGACATTTGTACTTCTATATGGTTCAAAGCAAGAGTCTAGTTTTGACATGAGGGCTTTAATATTCAAGCATATCAACCAACAACCATGTCTTTCAAAATATCAATACTAAAGCAAGTTATCCCTAGCCCATTATGCTCAATCATTGATCCATTCATGAAACACACTCACATATTAGCTACACCCAATGCTCAAGTACAATCATAGTGCCCCTTAGTTGGTGCTTTATAGGAGAAGATGGTGACTCAAATAAAAATAAAAATTGCATAAAGTGAATAGAATGCGGAGGGAAGTAGGGATTTGTAGAGGTGCCAGAGCTCAAAGCGAAAAAGATAGAGATAAAAACATTTTGGGTGGCATGCTTTTCCTGTCAACGAAAACGATCGAGTACTTCCCAATACTTTCCATGCTATATATATCATAGGCGGTTCCCAAACAGAGAATAAAATTTATTCCTTTTTCCACCATACTTTCACTTTCCATGGCTAACCGTATCCACGGTTGCCTTTAATAACAACACTTTCCAAGGAATTTATTATTTGACAACATAAAGTAAATTCATTTTTCATTTCGGGACTGGGAATCCCTAATACCTTTGTCGTACTCTCATGCAATGACAAGTGAATAAACACTCATCTTGAGAATAACACATCTAGCAAGGAAATATATTAGCCACCCCCTACCGTTTCATGAGCGGTACGAGCACACAAAAGAGAAATTTATTTTGAAAATTAGAGATGGCACATACAAATTTGCTTAGAACGGCACGAAAATACCGCATATGGGTAGGTATAGTGGACTCATGTGGCAAAAACTGGTTTAAAGGATTTTGGATGCACAAGTAGTGATCATACTTAGTGCAAATGAAGGCTAGCAAAAGATTGGGAAGCATCCAACCAAGAAACAAAAAAATCTCATAAGCGAGCATTAAGCATAACTAACACCGAATAATGCACCACAAGTAGGATGTAATTTCATTGCATAACTATTGACTTTCGTGCTTGCATAGGGAATCACAAACCCTAACACCAATATTCTTACTAAACCATAATTATTCATCAACATGACTCACATATCACTATCATTTATCTCAAAACTATTACAAAGAATTAAGTTTATTTTGTCCAATGATCTTCATGAAAAATTTTATTATATCCTCTGGGATATCTATCACTTTGGGACTAGTTTCATATGTGGCTTTTTTATAAGCTCAAACAAATATAAGTGAAGAACATGAGCATCATATTTCTTTCTCTCAAATTAATCTAAGTGAAGCATGAGAGGATTTCTTCAAAGATAACAAACCACACCATGCTCAAAAAGATATAGGTGAAGCACTAGAGCAATTCCAAGGCTCTAAAAAATTTAAGTGAAGCATAGGAGCAATTCTAACAAGTCATAGCATAATTTTTGCTCTCTCAAATAGGTGTGTCCATCAAGGATTCATGACTTAAAATAAAAAGCAAAACAAGAAAAGACACATTTCATACAAGACGCTCCAAGCAAAACTCATAATATGTGAAGAATAAAAATATAGTTCCAAGTAAAATACCGATGGTTGTCAGAAGAAAGAGGGGATGCCACTCGGGGGCATCCCCAGGCTTAGTTGCTTGGTACTTCTTGAATATTATCTTGAGGTTCCTCGGGAATCCCCAAGCTTAGCCTTTTGCTAATCCTTATTCCTTCATCCACCGCGATCTCACCCAAAACATGAAAACTTCAATCCCACAAAACTGAACAAAACCTTCGTGAGATCCGTTAGTATAAGAAAACAAATCACTACTATAAGTGTTGTTGCAAACCCATTCATATTTTATTTTTGCATTATATCTACTGTATTCCAACTTTTCTATGGCAAAAACTCTTCAAAGGAAACCATAGAGTTATCGAAACAAGCACACAACGCAAAGAAAACAGAATATGTGAAAAACAGAACAGTCTGTAGCAATCAGGGAACTTCGTATACTTCTGTAACTCCAAAAATTCTGAAAAAATAGGACAACGTGGGCAATTTGTATATCAATCTTGTGTAAAACAATTCAGAGCAAAAGCAAGTTCCTGTGATTTATGAAAATTATTTTTCTGAGCGCAAAAGTTTCTGTTTTTCAACAAGATCAAATCAACTATCACCAAACATGATCCCAAAGGCTTTGCTTGGCACAAACACTAATTAAAACAAAAAAATACAATCATAATAGAGGCATAATTGTGCAAGCACTCAAGAACAGAAAGAAAAAGAGAAAAATAAATTTTATTCATTGGGTTGCCTCCCAACAAGCATTATCGTTTTACACCCCTAGCTAGGCATAAGATTCTATGATGCTCACATGAAAGATAAGAATTGAAACAAAGAGCATCATAAAACATGTGACAAACTCATTTAACTCTAACGTACTTCCTATGCATAGGAATTTTATAATCAAACAAATTATCAAGACAAGAAATATTTAGCATATGCTAGGGAGAGGAATAAAACATTGACAATCTCAACATAACGAGAGGTAATTTAGTAACATGAAAATTCCTACAACCATATTTTCCTCTCACATAATAATTACATGTATGATCATATTCAAATTCAACAATATAACTATCACATAACATTTTCTCTTCATGATCCACATGCATGCAAAGTTGACACTCTTCCAAAATAGTGGGATTATCATCAAATAAAGTCATGACATCTCCAAGCCCACTTTTAACAAAAATTTCATAAGATTGAACACTCTCCAAATATGTGGGATTATTTTTAGCTAAAGTTGACACACTTCCAAACCCACTTTTACTATTATCGCAAGCAAATTCATCATGAGATTTAAATAAATTTTCAAGATCATAAGAATCATTATCACCCCAATCATGATCATTGCAATAAGTAGTCGAAATGGCAATATTAGCATCCCCAAGCTTGGGGTTTTGCATATTATTAGCACAATTAACATTAATAGAATTTATAATAAGATCATTGAAATCATGCTTTTCATCCAAGGAGCTATCATGAATAACTTTATAAATTCCTTCTTTTAACACTTCATCACAATTTTCAGATTCATGAATCTCAAGAAAACTTCATAAAGGTAATCTAGCGCACTCAACTTACTAGCAATTGGTTCATCATAATTTGGTCTTTTAAAGATTAGCAAGTGGATGAGGATCCATATCAAAATATTTTTTGGAAGCGAAGATGCAAGCAAATAAGAGACACATGGCAACACAAGCAAACAAGAGATCTGACACAAAAAAGGAAAACGAAAAGAAGACGAATCAAACGGAAAATGGTTGTGAAGTGGGAGAGAGGAAAACGAGAGGCAAATGGCAAATAATGTAAATTGCAAGGAGATGAGATTTGTGATTAGGAACCTGGTAGATGTTTATGATGTCTCCTCGGCAACGGCGCTAGAAATTCCTTTTGATGTTTGCTTGAA
Source organism: Aegilops tauschii subsp. strangulata (assembly GCF_002575655.3). Classification (NCBI taxonomy): domain Eukaryota; kingdom Viridiplantae; phylum Streptophyta; class Magnoliopsida; order Poales; family Poaceae; genus Aegilops; species Aegilops tauschii. The sequence goes on from NC_053041.3 coordinate 82,477,375, forward strand.
CTACGTCCGTATTTCCCCAAAGAGGAAGGGATGATGCAGCATAGCAACAGTAGGTATTTCCCTCAGTGGTGAGACCAAGGTTATCGAACCAGTAGGAGAACCACGCAACACCATGTAAACAGCTCCTGCACACAAAGAACAAATACTTGCAACCACACGTAAGAGAGGGGTTGTCAATCCCTCACGGGTAAAAAGATAGGTAAAATTGTAGTAGATTGGATAAATAGATCTCGTGGGAACGCGAGATAAAATAAATAAATAAAAATTGCAGCAAGGTATTTTTGTATTTTTGGATTAATAAATCTGAAAATAAAAGTTGCAAAAAAATAAAAAGGCAAATAGCAAAATACATCTGAAAGTATATGATGAGAAAATAGACCCGGGGCTCGTAGGTTTCACTAGTGGCTTCTCTCTGGAAGTATATGATGAGAAATATAGCATACGGTGGGTAAACAAATTACTGTTGGGAAATTGATAGAACTTCAAATAATCATGACGATATCCAGACAATGATCATTATATAGGCATCACGTCCAAGATTAGTAGACCCACTCCTGCCTGCATCTACTACTATTACTCCACACATTGACCGCTATCCAGCATGCATCTAGTGTATTAAGTTCATGGATTAACGGAGTAATGCAATAAGAACGATGACATGATGTAGACAAGATCTATTTATGTAGAAATAGACCCCATCTTGTTATCCTTAATGGCAACGATACATACGTGTCGGTCCCCCTTCTGTCACTGGGATCAAGCACCGTAAGATAAAACCCATCACAAAGCACCTCTTCTCATGGCAAGAAAAATAGATCTAGTTGGCCTAACTAAACCAAAGATTCAAAGAAGAAATACGAGGCTATAAGTAATCATGCATATAAGAGATCAAAAGACTCAAATAACTTTCATGGATAAAAACATAGATCTGATCATAAACTCAAAGTTCATCGGATCCCAACAAACACAGCACAAAAAGAGTTACATCAAAAAGATCTCCAAGAGGCCATTGTATTGAGAATCAAAAGAGAGAGAGGAAACCATCTAGCTACTAACTACGGACCCGTAGGTCTACAATGAACTACTCACGCATCATCGGAGAGACACCAATGAGGATGATGAACCCCTCGTGATTTTCGTCGACTCCCTTATGGTTTCTGGAATATTGGGGTATTTGTAGAGCAAAGAGGCGATGCGGGAGGCCACCGAGGTGGGCATAACCCACCAGGGCGCTCCTGGGCGCCCAGGTAGATTGTGCCCCCCTCGGGGCACCCCTCTAGCACTTCTTTGGCCCATCTGGTATCTTCTAGTCCCAAAAAAATCCACAAAGAGTTTCACTGCATTTGGACTCCGTTTTTATTGATTTCCTGCAATGTAAAAAACAAGCAAAAAACATCAACTGGCCCTGGGCACTATGTCAATAGGTTAGTCGCAAAAAAATGATATAAAATGCTATAAAATGATTGTAACATATACAAGAGTGATAATAGAACGACATGGAACAATAAAAAATTATAGATACGTTGGAGACGTATCAGCTGGCGCCGGTGAGGAGGATTCTGGAGGAGCAGAGGATATGCGAGCGAGCAGGGGAGCATTCACTACTAGGGAAAACCTTATACACAAAATCCTAGCAGCAGCGTGGTTTAAAAACAAACGCTACTGCTAATTAGCAGTAGCGAGCTTCAGGAAACCGCGCTACTAATATCACAGTAGCAGTAGCGCTCTAGGTGAAACAAGCACAACTACTATAATTGCCACGACGTTGCCTCCAGGCTAGATATAGTAGTAGCGCCCTTCTCCTGGACACGCTACTGCTAAAGTACTTAGTAGCAGCGTTTTTCTTCAAAACTCGCTGCTGCTAAGTATCACCCCCTTGCAACTAATTAAGTTTAGTCCCATACTGCTAAGCGAACAAGGTGTTTACCACCTTAAATATGTTACTTCTCAAACTATCTCGAGCACTTGGTCTTCATTGAACTATATGTGTAGGATTTGTGGCTGCAATATGAATCTTCACCAGTGCCTATACAGGTACTATGAGGATTCATGTCGACTATTTAGATTCTACACAAAAATATCAATGATGACCAATGTATATTTTTGATGTTTTTACATTCTTAGACTTAGCAGTAGCGTTTTTCCAGGACAAAGCGCTACTGATATTGGGCTTAGCAGTAGCGTGCTCTGTGTACCAATGCTACTGCTAAAGCAAAACAAAACACAAGGCCCGGCCGGCCCCCCGCACGCTCATCTCCCAATCGTCCCCCTCCGCCTGACGCCGGCAGCTGCGGTTAGGGTTTCTCCTCCGCCACCGCCGCCGCCGCAGGTAATGCTCCTCCCCCCTCTCGCCGCCCCTCCACTGCTCCTCCACCCTCTCGCCACCCACTCTGTCACTGCCCGCGAGCTCTGGCCGAGCGCCTATGGTCGACCTCCCTCGATCCCCTTGCCGGCCGCTGTCGTCGCCCCCTCTCGTAGGAAAGTCACCGGCCTTCCCCTCGTCAGCACCCCCGACCGAGGTCACCATGCCATCCCCCTCCTCGACAGCACCCCCCGAGGGCTGCCCTACCTAGATGCAGCGAGGGCTTACAAATTTCATATGGATAACTAGATGCTTTTGTTTTTATGTAATAAGTTATTTTTGCAAAATGTAGGTGCCAATTTAGTTGAAATATTTTGGTAGGTGGTACCATGATCTACTAGATATTGGTTTTGATATAAGTATTTAGTTTGCAAGTGCTAAGTTAATCCCAATTAAATTTGCCACTTGTTTTTTTAATCAGTTATCTTAGGCAATAGGGGCCAAATTAGATGAAATGTGTCTTGGTAGGTGGTACCTTGATTTGGTAGATAGCTTATTACAGATCTTAGGATTATACCTTTGGTAGGGGCCAAATAGTTTTTTCGGCAATAGGTGCCACTGAAATGCTTTCGTAGGTGATACCTTGTCATCTTGTATGTTACTAGATCTTAGGATTATAATTGTCCATCAAATTGCTTCTCGCGGAAGAATCTCTTCATCTAGAGATATTCCAGAAGGTGTTAGTAAGCTAATTGAGAACTTGTTGGCTGTGAGTCATGTTGGCTGCTTTGGCATTTGCCTGCTAGATGTTGGTTCTATTATAGAAGGTGTTAGTAAGTTAATTGAGAGCTTGTTGTTTACTTTTTGGGATCGGGTTCCACTATGAAAATATAACTGAAGAAGAACCAAAAATATCACATGCTACTGTTTTATTTCCTGTGAAGTGGAATGTCAATCCTTTGCTCATATTATTTTAGGAAACTGGCGCCACCACCACCACCACCATGTCGACTATGCAAGTCAAGGTGCGCCAGCGGCCTTGCAACTGGCAAGCTGTTCGGCATCTACTTCCAGCCGCGTTTTCGTCATGCGGCGGTAAGAAATTAGATGAAATGTAACAACTATTTTATTTTTAGTGTTGGCATTACTGCATTGTGTCATTTTGCTTTTTTTTACACAGATCATCCCATGCAATGTGAGGTTGAAATTCAACAAGCTGACAGGAGACACTGTGACATTTGAGGCTCCTGGGGGGCCTTACACTATGGAGGTCGAGAAAGGACGCAATATGTCGTAGATTGGAGGAGATGGATGGGCCCGTTTCCTCGCCCGCATGCGTCTTACTGGTGGTGAATTGATCAGCTTCTCCTTCAGAGCAGAAAGACCCAAGATGGCTGTCATTTATATCAACCTGGTGCAAGATGATGAAGATGACGAAGATGATGAAGATAATCAGGACCCACTCGATGAAGATGATGAGAACCCACTTCATGAAGCCATCGTAGCTCAAAGAATGAGGCTGAGCGAGGAGGAGGTGTGCAACCTATGGGACATAATTCCGCCATGTGATGACTTTGCCGGGGTGCCATTCGTGACCCGCCTGACAAGTACCATGGTCGATCGGCATGAAATGGTATGTTATACTGACTGTAGTAATTTGATGATATATATATGCTTTATTGTTATACTTACAAATGCAAATTATCCGATGATATGCTTAATGAATCCGATGATATGCTTAGTGTAGAGTCCAATGATATGTTGTGTGGAATCTAGTCGATGATATGCTTTAGTGTAGAGTCTGATCACATGCTTATTAGTGTCGAATCCAAGGAACTATTAATAGTGTAGATAATCCATATATACTTATTAGTAGAATTAATGCTTAATTAGTACAAATGTGTAGTACTATGTCTTTTGATAGTGTAGAAATCTATACTTAATAGAAATATATTTGCAAGAGTATGTGCGAGGCTATTTATTAATTAATATGTTTTCTTATTCAGAAATTGCCAAAGAACATATCTGTGAGTTGTGGTATCGAGCCTGATGAAGAAGGCTCAGCTAGACTACGCCTTACCGCAAGGGGCTCCGTCACCACCTGTACTTACCGCATGGACACAGACGGTCGCACACACTTAAACTCGGTTGGGTGGAAGAGATTCCTCGTTGGCAAGAATCTTCGTGTTGGACAGGCCATCCTAATTACTATCAGGAACACCCACCGCCCAGGCTTGAGGATGATGATCGTCGTCGATATCATCTAGAACTACATATGTGTGTGTGGCTATATCATCTAGAACTACATATGATGATCGTCGTCGATATCATGTAGAACTACATATGATGATCGTCGTCGATATCATCTAGAACTACATATGATGATCGTCGTCGATATCACCTAGTACTGCTTGAGGATACATGTTGAATATATATGAAATTGTTATCTAGTACTCCCTTCGTTCCAAATTACTCATCATGGTTTTAGTTCAAATTTGAACTAAAACCACGACGAGTAATTTGGAACCGAGGGAGTACTACCTAGTACCTATAATGCTTTATGAAATTGATATCTAGTAGTACCTAGTATCTGGAAATTAAAATTTATTGAAGCTGAAACGGGGTAGGAGCCAGGGGGAAATGATGAAAGATATAGCAGTAGCGCGGGCTAGGAAATCGCTACAGCTAATTAATAGTAGCGCGTTCTGGAAAAAGCGCTGCTGATATAGTCAATAGTAGTAGTGCGGGTACAGACCGCCCTACTACTAACAGTTAGCTGTAGCGCCTTATTAGTAGCGCGGCTGCCCGCGCTACTGATAGCCTCAAAACCTGCGCTGCTACTAGGGTTTTCCCTAGTAGTGATTGGAGTCAGGTCGGCAACAGCAAACGCGTGGGCACCGCCGGAGCGATGCGACTCGACGCGATCAGAAGCGCAGATCATGGCCGCAGCGCATAGAGTGCGTGCACAGGCATGCGAGGGTCGCAGTCACCATGAGACATGTCATGGAGAGGACAAGAGAGGCTAACAAATTATGTCTAGAGTGTTGTCTCTGCAACATGGGGACTGTATGGGGTGAAAGATCGAGAGAAGGAGCTTTGCAGTGAAGTGAGGCCTCGATGAAAGTTTGTTGTAGCAAACTTGACCACACATCTGTGATCAATAGAGAAGTGATAAGGGACAAATGTGATGTCTGGGAGGTTTAGAGTAGGAAGGACAATGATCCTGTGAAGTTTGAGGAAAAATGGACAACAAAACAACATAGTTGCTTTGTAACAGCAGATTTGGTCAACAAAATTGATTAGGATGGTGCTCTCACATGGAGTGGTTGCATGGGCCGAACTTTGGCAGATCATGGTCATATTGACATAAGAATATGCTGTAAAAATTTCATACCATTTGGATTTGCCAAAATGGTACTTCCTTCACAGAGTTCTTCTATATCCAGAAACTTGGGATAATATTGGAGGGAAAATGGCTTAATGAAATAATCCCAAATTTGGTGGAGAGAAGTTATATGGGTAGGATCATGATCTGGTAAGTTTTCAGAATTAATGAAGCAATATAAGTTATACTTGCTTCACAAACTGAAAATATTACCAGAAACAAATATTTGAAGTTGTGCTCACATATATGAATGAAATGAGCTGAAATTTGGAGAAGTGTGATATAATGAGCGCACGAAGGGGCTGGAAAATTTTCAACTCATTTGGATAACCCTCGATAGTACTTCCTTCACAAAGCTTCTATCTGAACAGAAACTTTGAAAAATCCCCGTGGAAGATTCACAAGGAAAGTGGAGTTGATTTTTGTCATGTGGAAATGATTTGGACATGAAAGAATGCCCAAAAAGTTTGGCAGCAAACAAGAAAGGATAGGTGTCACTTCCTTCACAAAGTGCCACTATGGACAAAATTAAAGAATGAGTATTGGTGAATTATTTTTGGGATAGGAAAGGAAAGTTTCGACATATTTGGGGCATATATGATCTAAACAGTTTATGAGAATTATTTGAAAATTTTGTGGAAGACAGAAACATAGGTTGCGGCCAAACAGGGATATTCCTTTAATAAAAAAGGAATCATCCTGAGAAAAAGAATTTGGTAGATGGGCTAGAATGGAAACTGGCAAGATCTTGGGATAGAATAGGGAATGATAAACCACTTGAGAGAAGAAATGATGATGATCTCCCAGGTTTCAAGTCCATTGAACTGCTCCAAAAGAAAATCAAAGCAAAAACCAAACAAATCAAAAAGAAAAAGAAAGGGCCAAAAACCAGGGTGTTACAGCTTCGATTCGAGATAAGCTCTATAGAACGTGCTCAAGGGCAAGGAGTGAAAGTGCGTTCATCTTTATTTCTGCTAGTTGTTTCCTGCTAATAGTGATTAGTGAGTGTCCCATACATAGCCAATGTCCGCCCGTATTCACATCTAGTCTTCTTTGTGCACATCGATGTTACGGTTCCATTATTGCGACCGGTTCGTAGTTTCGTTGAGCGTAAATGCTCAATTTTGTATTCACATTTGGAGTTATTTTGGACGATTTTTTTCAAATTCATCGCGCACGATCGTTTGTTCAAAATTTCCTTGGACCAGTAGTCTAATCTCGCAGTTCCACACGGCATTCGGTTTGCAAGTTTTTGTTTCGACGATCACAAATGAGAAGATCTACATCTTCCTCTCATGACTGTATATATGCATATGTGTGGTGTGATTTAAGACACTACTTGATCATTCCTCTACGCTGGCGTGGTTTCTCTCGATCTCCTCTATCGCGTCTTGCTGCAGTGGCATCATCGTCGCCGTCGTTCATGTCGGTCTACTCTACATGATTCTACTGCACTGAAGCCTCCATGGCATGCACACTGTATTTTTTCTCCTCTGTCCTCTACCTTAAAACCTTTCTATTCGTCTCTCTCGATGCCGACGTTGTTCCTCTTGACCTCCTTGCCCGCATCCTACTACACTGGAGTCATTTCCGGCATAGGTCATCTCGGCAGCCTCTCTCTCGTCCTACTGCACTAACGCTGCCATGTTGCGAGCACTATATCCCCCCCCCCATCCGTCCTCTGTCTCCGTGCGGACATTCTCTGCGGCGACAAGGCTAGCAACTAGTTCACCAGGCCACTGACAGGGTCGCTCGCGCACGACTCCGTGCTCATCATGTCGGACGCGGAGCAACGACCACCATCCATCGCAGTTGCCATGGTCCGACACACACTGCATTTCTCCTCCCCTGTTCTCTGCCTCAGCGCTCCTTCACACATACTTTCTCTTTGGCAGCGACACTACCAACTTGTTCACCGCGGCGCCGCAGTCACCATCCACCGCAGTCGCGAGGCATAGTGTGTGTGTTAAGTGTAAGTCTAGGCTCTTAATCATATCCCGTGTATACAAACAAACACCGTGTAGTTGCATGGTCCGAGTCAATGCAGGCAACCAAATGCTATGGCAAAATTGCTTCCCTAAGACTAGCCACAATGGGTAGTAACATAGAGTAGTAACATGCTCATGTTACTACTCTATGTTACTACCTCTATGGTGGGGAGTAACATATGTGTGGTAACATGCAACACTTCATTTATTATGCTATAGACTCATATTGCCTTGATATGTGTGATGTTACTCATATTAGTAGTAACTAGCTATGTTACTACATGCCTCTCTTTATTTATTTATTGCTTGCCACATCATCTATTTTATTTAGATATGTGTGATGTTACTACCTATGTTACTCCCACTATGGATAGTCTAATGCAAGAGGACAAGATGCGAGTAACCAAACAATGTGTAGATGTTAGTTTTTCGCCCGTATTTTTCTCAACCAGCCTCCGTTGAGCCAGGGTGAGCAAGCCAGGATGCAGCAAGAAAGCAACCAAACATACCCAAGAGACCTTGGGTTCCCGATGCAACCCCTATTTCCAACACAGAAATTCAATTAACAGGTAGCGTTGATTTACTACTATGAACCCAACAGTTACAGTAGACACCTCTACTGCTACATGTGCTATAAATACGTGTACATTGTGCCTCTCAGAGCATGGTTAATAATATAGCTGATCCGTGGCTATAACATGTTGTCATGCCATCTATAGCCAATGTAAGTAATAGCCAACATGTATAGTAGTGAGCTACAAGGAAGTACTAGTTTTTCATCACATGGCCCATCATACACTCACATATCTTCTTCGAGCCCGTGCTACAGCCGACTGTAAATCTACACCCCGCTTATTTTCTCTCTTCTCTTCTCTTTCATCCAACTCAACAAAGATATAGTATTTTAAGTCTTACAACCCGCTTACGTCACCTTATTATACTTGCTCTCATACATCATCCAGCTCAACCAAAACCACGTTAGGATACGAGATCCAGCTCTCCGGCGCGCAACGGCGCCATGTTCCCCTTGAAGCGTCCCGGCTTCCCTCTCGCAACCACTGGAGTGGCTAGGCCTTCCCGGGTTCCCTACGCCGTGGCATTGTCCACCGTCCGAGCTCTCCAGGCAGTGTCCCAACAGGATCTTCGCCGCCGCGTGCAGTAGCTTTTGCGTGGAATGAGATGCACGTTCTTCTGTGACTCTATGGCCGATCAGCGCATGGTGAACCCTTCTTGGCTAGCCATCGGTTTCGAGAAAATGAGCTATTCATCTAACCAGACCTCGTGCCGGTCACGGACGCGCTACTGGACGTGAACCAGGGGATTACGCAGGTGGCAGGGAAGTAATTTAAGCAGGGTGATCATTTTTCGAAAAACTGCCCGTGTAATCTTTGAAGAAATCACGCATTTTTTCAAACAATGCTCATGCAGTTTTAAAAATATTAACAAATTTTAGTAAAGTGTTCATGTAAATTTAGAAGAACATAACACACTTTAAAATAATATTGTTCACATAACTATAAAATAATCATAAAATTATCACATTAAAATATAATTATTTTATAATTATATGTTTAAAAAAAAGTGTGCTACATTCTTCTCAATTTACATGAATATTTTACTAAAATCTGTTAATATGTTTTTAGTTGCATGAGCATTGTTTGAAAATGCTTGATTTTCTTCAAAGATTGCACGAACATTTATACAAGCACAAAAGCTATGTGTTTGGGTAGTTATTCGTCTTACTGAGCTCCAAATAGGACGTCTCAAGACTAATCCAAGTTATATGCCACGGACAAACACTGGTAGAGAATAGGCCTTTAGTCCCGGTTCGCAAAGGCCATTAATCCCGGCTATGCAACCGGGACTAAATATGCGCGACTAAAGCCCCCCCCTTTAGTCGCGCCTCTTACGAACCGCGACAAAAGGCCCGTCCACGTGGGCGCCAGGAGTCCGTCGGGGCGGAGGACCTTTAGTCCCGGTTCTTGTGGCTAACCGGGACTAAAGGCCTCCTCCGCAGGTTTAGGGTTTTAGCCCCCTTAACCTGGTTTCTTTTTAATTTGTAGTGTTTTATTTCTTTTATATTTTATTTTGTGTTTTATTTTAATTTTGATGAAGTTTCAGTACACATATTCTACGCTACTATATACATGCATATGAAATTTCAAACAAGAAGAATTCAAGAGGAATATATAATATATATTCAATCTCGGCTGACCATATACAACTTCGAACAAGTTTCCATACACAATTAGGATGGATGACCATATACAACTTCGAACAAGTTTCAATCTCGGGTATGCATATAAATTTCTTCGTCCTCGGTATAGTGTTCTCCTTTAGGATTGATGACTTCCCTCATGAAAAATCCTGCTAATTCATCTTGAATTGGTCGGAAGCGAGCTTCTGGACTAAGCCTCCTCCGCAAGTTATCCGTCGCCTTCCGCACGCTATCCGATGCCTTCCGCTCAGAGGTGTGTCTCCGGATGTTCTCACAAACATAGTATCCACATAGATTGGTCCTCGGTGGCTGCTTATCCACATTAACTAACCTTCTAAAATCTAGCTCATGTTTGAATTCACCGACAATTTCTTCTGAGAACCGTCTCCAAACCCTACAGGGCAAAGAAAATTAAATGAATAAGGGAGTTATTAGTTACTTGATATTAGGAAATGAACGAAAGAGACCGATCGATATAGAGCTCAAATGATTGAAAATAATTACTTTTGCAGCATTTTTCTCATGTCGGCCCAACGCTTTGGATCCGAATCCATAGAGTCCATGATTAGAACTCTGGAGGTGTGAAGTTCAATATTTAGCAGAATCCAGTGGAACCTGCGGACACGTTACATGCACAGTCATGCATAACTCATCGATTAGACATACCATGCATGGAGTAAAGAAAAGAGAATGGGCACAAGAGAGAAACACTCACCCAAAATGGTAAGGAAATAGAATTTGACTTTTGAGTTGATGCTTTCTAAGAAACTTGTACAAGTCTTTCTCCACGTCTTCGGGGTGATTTTGTAACACATGTCCATTAACGATATGTGGGTCAATGAACCCAACATCATGGATGTTTCTTATTTTGCATTCCCAAATCTTCAATCTGCATAATAGCGTACGCAACAATATAGTTAGGACAATATATATATATATATATATATATATATATATATATATATATATATATATATATATATATATAGTGCAGGCAATGAAGAACGAGATGAGGTAGAAATAAATCACTTACAGAACGTAGCAACTCAGCATAGATTTGTCGAGGTCGCGCAGATTGAACAGCTGGAACAATTCACTCATATGAACTTGTACAGAGTACCGTTTGGTGTGATGCTCCTCTGTAACATCCGCATAAACATATTCTTTGTCGGCCCATGTTATGAATTGCTTGTACCAACGTAGCAGATTTCGCATTTGTGGTGGTAGACTCTTTTCCCGCGCAGGCTCGACGAGAGGCCCATTCCGCACATATTGTAATGCTATCTCACATACTGGCGCATCCTCAAGGCCTAAGAAGGCACGAAGAGTCAAACCCATCTCGGACGCTTGTTTCATGGCACTCGCTACAGTCAATCCAAGTGCTGCCGCAGCTGCTATGATCTCGGGGTCCTCTTCCGGACCGGCTTTCACTATGAGCGGGGGCATCGATTGTTTATTCTACATCCCGAGCTGGTCAACTTGTTTCCCGCTTTTTTTACTTTCTTCTTTCTCCTCCTTCAATATTTTTGCTTGCCTACGAAGTTCATGTCCATAGTCGTCAGGCATATTCAGCTCGGCTTGGGACGGTGTCGTCAAAAAATCCTTAGCCCACTTCTTTTGCTTCTCAGTGAATACTTGCTTGGGCTGAGGCTCTTTTATCGCCTTCATATCCGCCTTCCATTTCTCATAATGAGCAGACGCGGCCAATTTGGTTTCAACTTCACTAAGTTCCCCAGGCCTTGGGAGGAGAGGCTTCAGTGATGGCTCCGGTACCCTTGTGGTCTTAGGTACATAAGGGTCCGGGTTAATAGTCCAGGAGCGGGTTTCCTTGCTGTCCGCCTGCTTCTGCTTCTTCGTCGGAGGTGGATTGGGGGGCGTCGTACCCGCCGGAGGAGGATTGGGGGGCGTCGTACCCGCCGGAGGTTCTGGATCGGGGGAGGGCGTCGAATGGCGTGAAGGAGGTGTAGGTGAACCACCACGACCACCACCACCGCCACCACCACCACCACCATCGGAGGGGGGGTGGACTTGTTAGCCTTGGCGCCTCGCCTGGAAACACTATGTACTTCTTTTTCCATAGAATGATCTGGCGCTTGACATCTCCAAGTCTTCTCTCCCCTTTGGGTGTAGCTTTGTCAATCTCCAGGTCCTCAAACCCTTGTACTATGTCTTCCACCGTGACACGAGCATAGCCATATGCAATGGGGTTGTTGTGGTGGAGTGCTCCAGGTGTACAGGGTAAAGCACTGCCGGTAGCTACCTTCGTGGAAACGTTCCCCACGGGATAATGCAGATCACATTCTTTCATCTCTTTTACATCATCCACGGGGTAGTGAGGCTCCGGTGCACGAATCTCGATCATCGGTGCATTAGCACCAGGCGGGGCATCCGTGGAAGCCACGCTGCTTCTCCGCTGCTGGCTTCCGCGATCCGCTTCATGATCTTCATGCGGCCCTGCAGCCGATTTTTCTTTTACTAGTTCATGCACGGTCTGCTTCAACTCATGGAGTTCCGATGCAAACTTCGCCAGAAGATCTGCATCCCGGTCCGTCTTTCTCTTACGGCTTCTGTAACAGTACGGGTCATTGTCTTGGGAAAACCCTACTTTCCACGGAACTCTGCCTTTGCCTCGTACACGTCCTCCGTGTTCATCATTCCCGAGGGCTGTTGTTAGTGCGTCTTTCTCTCTGTTGAACTTGATCAAGCCCTCTTGAGCTTGGGTCATTGCGTCAATAAGGGCTTGGGTGGGAGCAAACTTTTTCTTCCGGTGAACACACACCCCTGTCTCCGGGTCTAGCGATCCCCCATGCCCGTACCACCAGCTTTTGGCCCTTGGGTCCCATCCCTCTGTACCTAGAGGGATTCCTCGCAGCCTCAGGTCCTCCTCCATCTTCTGCCACTTAGGCTCCGAAAGGCGGTATCCTCCTGGCCCCATAATATGATGGAACTTTTTCTTACTCGCATTATCCTTATTTTTTTCGATATTTCCTTGAAATGCTCCGATTGCTTTTGCCTCACAAATTCTGGCCAATCATCTTTCAGTTTCTCATGTTGTCCATTGAAATCCGGAGTCTTGCCTTGTTGACATAGTCACGGGTTAAATTTTTCTTGAAGTTCCGGAATGCTTCGCCCATCTTCTGAAGAGCGAACTCTTTAACTAGCCTCCTCCTCTCACGTCCACCCGGAACCTCGTTACCGAATTCATCGACTTTGTTGTATTCCGGAGGTAGAATGAAATGTTCCATAAGCTTTCTCCAGCAATCCTTTTTCGCTCTCTTGTCGACAAAACTGAAACCAAGACGTGCCTTCTTTGGCTCCTTCCATTCCTGGACGGTGATCGGGACGTTGTCTCTAACAACGACTCCGCATTGGTTGATAAACTTTGAGGTGTGCTGTAGGGGCTTGCCGGTTTCACTGACAAAATCAATGGCATATGTTTCTCCTGTTTTCATCGCCTTGGATTTGCCACGCTTTGTCGTACTCAATCCGGCCGAGGGCTAAAAAAAGGAAGAGAGTCGCGCGCGTTAATACATATGTATTCACATTTCAGTAAGTTTGTATCACAAGAGGCTCAATGTATATATATACCTCGCCGGAGGTGGTTGGTACTTGCAATTCGAGATCGTCGTTTGTTGACGGTTGACCTCCGTCGACAATGTCCGTTCCTTCACCTTCTTGATCATCGACAATGTCTGTTCCACCGTCAAGGTTCAGAAAAGAAGAGACTACATCCTCTTCTTGCTCATATTCTGAGCCCGGCACATAAGGAATCTCGTTGTTTATGATGCCCATTAAATAACGTTCAGCCTCCGGATCCCTAAGCGGCTCGGCTCTATCGTCCGCCATATGTCACTCCTACATGTAGTAAAAATTAATTAAGTATAAGGGAATTAAAAAATAAGATTAAGGGGACATAGAGGAGGAGGAATTAAAAAATAAGATTATTGAGCACTGCCAAGTATTTTGTTTTTCCTTTTTTTTCCTTTTCTTTTTCCTTTTCTTATTTTGTTTTTCCTTTTCTTCTTCCTTTTCTTTTTCCTTTTCTTCTTCCTTTTCTTTTTCCTTTTCTTATTTTGTTTTTCCTTTTCTTCTTCCTTTTCTTTTTCCTTTTCTTCTTCCTTTTCTTTTTCCTTTTCTTATTTTGTTTTTCCTTTTCTTCTTCCTTTTCTTTTTCCTTTTCTTCTTCCTTTTCTTTTTCCTTTTCTTATTTTGTTTTTCCTTTTCTTCTTCCTCTTCTTTTTCCTTTTCTTATTTTCTTTTTCCTTTTCTTCTTCCTTTTCTTTTTCCTTTTCTTATTTTGTTTTTCCTTTTATTATTTTCTTTTTCCTTTTCTTCTTCCTTTTCTTTTTCCTTTTCTTATTTTGTTTTTCCTTTTCTTATTTTCTTTTTCCTTTTCTTCTTCCTTTTCTTTTTTCTTTTCTTATTTTGTTTTTCCTTTTCTTCTTCCTTTTCTTTTTCCTTTTCTTCTTCCTTTTCTTTGTTTGAGGAGGACGGCAGGCGGCGGCAGGCGGCGGAGGACGGCAGGCGGCGGCGGGCGGCGGAGGACGGCAGGCAGGCGGCGGTGGGCGGCGGGCAGGGCAGGGGCAGCGGGCGGCGGGCAGGGGCAGGGGCGGCGGGCGGCGGCAGGGACAGGGGCGGCGGGCGGCGGGCAGTGCAGGGCAGGGCAGGGGCGGCGGCGGCGCGCAGGGGCAGGGCAGGGGCGATGCGCAGGGGCAGGGCAGGGGCGGCGGCGGCGCGCAGGGCAGGGCCGGGGCGGCGGCGAAGCTCACTGGGGGCAGGGGCGGCGGCGCGTAGGGCAGGGGAAGTGGGGGGCGACGGAGCTCACTGGGGGCAGGGCGTCGGCGTCGATCAGCGTCGGGGCAGCAGCCTGGCGGCGTCGGCGTCGATCGGCGTCGGGGCAGGGCGTCGGCGTCGAGAGGAGAATGGGAGGTGGGGAAAATGCTAAGTGTTGTATATATAGACAGAGCCTTTAGTCCCGGTTGGGGAGACCAACCGCGACTAAAGGTACCCTTTAGTCCCGGTTGGGGAGACCAACCGCGACTAAAGGTCCTTTAGTCGCGGTTGGTCTCCCCAACCGGGACTAAAGGTTCTTTCGCGCCGCTTTCGTTCCCGCACGAACCGCGACTAAAGGTCCTTTTTCATATACTTTTCAGAAAATACAAATAATATATCAAAAAATTCAGAAAAATAAAGCTAATTCATTTTAAAATCTTAAAAATAGAAACAATATATCAAAAAATTCAGAAAAATAAAACTAATTCATTTTAAAATCTTAAAAATAGAAATAATATATCAAAAAATTCAGAAAAATAAAACTAATTCATTTTAAAATCTTAAAAATAGAAACAATATATCAAAAAATTCAGAAAAATAAAACTAATTCATTTTAAAATCTTAAAAATAGAAATAATATATCAAAAAATTCAGAAAAATAAAACTAATTCATTTTAAAATCTTAAAAATAGAAATAATATATCAAAAAATCCAGAAAAATAAAACTAATTCATTTTAAAATCTTAAAAATAGAAATAATATATCAAAAAATTCAGAAAAATAAAACTAATTCATTTTAAAATCTTAAAAATAGAAATAATATATCAAAAAATTAAATAAAATAAAACTAATTCATTTTAAAATCTTAAAAATAGAACTAATATATCAAAAAATTCAATAAAATAAAACTAATTCATTTTAAAATATTAAAAATAGAAATAATATATCAAAAAATTCAATAAAATAAAACTAATTCATTTTAAAATCTTAAAAATACAAATAATATATCAAATACAAATCATCTGGATTCGCCATCGTACGTTTTAATTCACATGATCCATTCAACAAAGTTTGGTACAATAAATTATTACACATCAATTCTTCCCTTGTGTCCCTGCTTGCTTACGATTGTGCCGTATCCATGGAGCATCCTCATCATTTAACTTAATGCTTGGGTTAGTGTTCACTTTGAAGGGCGGAATTTCACCAAACATATTATAATCTTCTGACATGTCTGTCTTGTCCTCCACTCCCACGATGTTTCTTTTCCCTGAAAGAACAATGTGGTGCTTTGGATCATCGCATGATGTACTGATCGTTTTCTTATCTTTCCGTTTCCTCGGTTTGCTACTCATGTCCTTCAAATAAAAAACCTGAGCGACATCTTTGGCAAGGACGAATGGTTCGTCAAGGTAACCAAGATTGTTGAAATCCACCATTGTCATTCCGTATTGCTCGTCCACCTTTATCCCACCTCCTGTTAGCTTGAACCATTTGCACCGGAACAAAGGGACCTTAAAGGAGGGTCCATAGTCAAGTTCCCATATCTCCTCTATGTAACCATAATATGTGACCTTTTGCCCATTCTCGGTTGCTGCATCAAAGCGGACACCACTGTTTTGGTTGGTGCTCTTTTTATCTTGGGCGATGGTGTAAAATGTATTCCCATTTATCTCGTACCCTTGGAAAGTCGTTATAGTCGAAGATGGTGTCTTGGCCAACATGTACAGCTGATCTCCAACATCATTGTCATTCATTAAATGTTTTCGCAACCAACTGCCGAAAGTCTCCATGTGGGCCTTTCTAATCCAGGATTCAGGCTTCCCCGGGTTGTCCGAGCGTAAAATATTCTTGTGTTGCTCGAAGTACGGAGCCACCAAGCTGGAATTTTGCAGAACTGTGTGGTGTGCTTCAGTCATAGAATGACCATCCATACATATCGTTGATTTCCTTCCAATCGTGCCTTTTCCACTTAGTCTCCCCTCGTGCCGCGATTGAGGAATACCAATCGGCTTAAGGTCAGGAACATGGTCAATACAGAACTCAATTACCTCCTCATTTCCATAGCCCTTGACGATGCTTCCTTCTGGCCTAGCACGGTTACGAGCATATTTCTTTAATACTCCCATGAACCTCTCAAAGGGGAACATATTATGTAGAAATACAGGACCGAGAATGGAAATCTCTTCGACTTCAGGTTTACATGTTGCGGTAGGAGCCCCCTCAAAGCAATCGGAAGCAATTGCGTCATAATCACGTGGCAGTCGTGAGACTTCAGGTTTTGGAACTTTTTCTCCGCCATGTTTATTATTCCCTTTATATTCGACGAGAAGCCAGACGGGACCTTCATACTGCTCAGGCATTCAAAAAAAATGACCTTCTCTTCTTTGGTAAGAGCGTAGCTGGCACGACCTTGAAACCATTCCGGATGCCGGTCATCTGGGTCTTTCAAAAGTTGCTGGTCCTGCCGTGCTTCCTTTGTATCATTTGTCTTCCCATACACGCCCAAGAAGCTTAGCAGGTTCACACAAATATTCTTCGTAACATGCATCACGTCGATTGCAGAGCGGACATCTAGGACTTTCCAATATTCTAACTCCCAAAATATAGATTTCTTCTTCCACATGGGTGCGTGCCCGTCAACTCCCCGCGGAACTGATTGTCCGCCAGGACCCTTTCCAAAGATGACTTTCAAATCCTTGACCATATCAAATATCTCAGCACCAGTACGTTCCGCAGGCTTCGGCCGGTGATCTGCCTTGCCGTTGAAATGCTTGCCTTTCTTTCTTACGTTATGATTTCGGGGAAGAAATCGACGATGACCCAGGTACACGTTCTTCTTACAATTAACCAAACGTACACTTTCAGTCTCATGTAAGCAGTGCGTGCATGCATTGTATCCCTTATTTGTCTGTCCCGAAAGGTTACTGAGAGCAGGCCAATCGTTGATGGTTACAAAAAGCAACGCTCGTAGGTCAAATTCCTCTCCTTTGTGCTCATCCCAGACACGTACACCAGGTCTGCCCCACAACTGTAAAAGTTCATCAACTAATGGCCTTAGGTACACATCGATGTCGTTCCCGGGTTGCTTTGGACCTTGGATGAGCACTGGCATCATAATGAACTTCCGCTTCATGCACAACCAAGGAGGAAGGTTGTAGATGCATAGAGTCACGGGCCAGGTGCTATGGCTGGAGCTCTGCTCGCCAAAAGGATTCATGCAATCAGTACTTAGACCAAATCTTATGTTCCTTGCGTCAGCTGCAAAATCTTTGAACACTCTGTCGATCTTTCTCCATTGCGTTCCATCAGTGGTGTGTCTCAACTCCCCGTCGGACTTACGGTCCTCTTTGTGCCATCGCAACGACTTGGCATGCTTTTTGTTCCTGAACAGACATTTCAACCGTGGTATTATAGGAGCATACCACATCACCTTGGCAGGAACCCTCTTCCTGGGTTTCTCGCCCTCAACATCGTCACCAGGGTCATCGCCTCTGATCTTATAACGCAATGCAGTGCATACAGGGCATTCATTCAAATTCTCGTATTCACCGCGGTAGAGGATGCAGTCGTTAATGCATGCATGTATCTTCAGAACCTCTAAACCTAGAGGGAAGACAACCTTCTTTGCTTCGTACGTACTGGCGGGCAACTCGTTATTCTTCGGAAACATATTCTTCAACATTTTCAGCAAATTTTCAAATGATGAGTCACCTACACCTTCCTGTGCCTTCCATTTTAGCAAATCCAGTGTGCAGCCCAGCTTTTTCAGACTATTATCGCATCCTGGATACAACGACTTTTTGTGATCCTCTAACATGCGATCCAAATTCTCCCTCTCCTTGTCAGTTTCGCAGCGTCTCCGTGCATCAGCAATGGTCCGACCAAGATCATCAGCGGGCTCATCATGTGCCTCTTCTTCACCTTCACCTAACCCTTCCCCACCTTCAGCATCATCCTCCATGAAAGTATCACCGAAATGATCATGATAGTTGTCATCGATATCATCCCCTTCTTCATCTTCTTCCATTCTAACCCCTCTTTCTCCATGCTTGGTCCAACAATTATAGCTTCGCATGAAACCGTGCCGAAGCAGGTGCATGTGAACGTCTCTTGAGGAGGAGTAACCCTTCTGATTCTTACAGACAGCACATGGACAGATAATAAAACCTCGCTGCTTGTTCGCATTTGCCACTACGAGGAAATCTTTCAAACCCATAGTGAACTCGCCGGAGAGTCGGGGACCGTACATCCATTGCCGATTCATCTGCATTATTATTATATAAAGTATATAATTAACCATCATGCATTTGTTAAACTAACTAGCTAGAAATAATACAAAATAAACAATGAACTACACACATGCATATTTTATCAATGACACATGAAAGGTTCAAGTTGCTAACTGCGATCGCGGAGGAAAAATAAATGAGAAAGCTCAAGTGTGGCTCGGACACTTCATATCATGTTTGTTTCATGCTCTCGGGCATTTCATCGAACACCTTGTGTGCATAGGAGGAACCAAAAGCAAACCCACCACCCCCCTTCTGAATTGTGGCTAAGTGAAGTGAGCTGAGTCCTATATATAGGGATGGGCCTTTAGTCCCGGTTGGCCTGGCCAACCGCGACTAAAGGCCTTCGGGCCAGCCTGAGGACCTTTAGTCCCGGTTGGCCAGGCCAACCGGGACTAAAGCCCCTCCCGTCCGCCAGCTGTCGACCGAGCGCGCTGGGCCCAGATAGTTGGTCGCGGGTCTCCTCCCGAACCGCGACTAAAGACACCTTTTGTCGCGGTTCGATTATTTTAGGGACTAATGGGGGCGTATGGAAGCCTCTTTTTCTACTAGTGAAAGCTTGGATTCGGCCGGAGTCAAAATCCAATGCACACGTGCCCATCTAGTAGGAAACTCTGAAATCAGTAGTTAAGGGGTGCATGTTGCAAAGATCACTCAGACCCTTTCTAGTGATGACAAGGATCACATCGCATGTGTGTCACTTGTCACAATTAGGGAGTTTTTGACAGATATTTTCCCGCGCACCAGGAGAGATAAGTGGATTTATTTGTGCTTTTTCGTAGATTTGATTAAAAAATGATTTGTTTCTTGATGGTGTCCAAATTACGAACCATTTTCACCTTTGCACTCCTCGCGTCGAGATCTTCAAAACAAGATACCATATCGATAGGTTTTGACAAACTTTTTATGGGTGGAATATGTACTTCAAAACTGTACTAACTCGTGCTTCAAAACTTAGGTGAAATATGTGCTTCAAAACTGTATTAACCCGTGCTTCAAAATTGCACTAATTCTGCTTCACTTTTGAGGAAGCATAGTTGTGCTTTCATGCTAGATGCATAACTGTGCGTCACGTGAAGCACAATTGTGCTGCTTTACTTTTGGGGGAGAACACGTAAAAGCGCAAAAAGCACATGCTCCTGAAAAAACCAACAATGAAATACTTGAAAAACAAAAAATCTATGATAAACAAAAAAGGAAAATAAACCGTTCTGATGAGGTAAACGGCCGCCGCGTGACATGTGCAAGCACTGGAGCGCGCCACATGGCACGCCGGAGTGCTCCTGCACTCACACGCCCCGCTCGCTAACAAGCTGTCAGACTGGCAGCAGCTCATATGCACGTTAATGTCCGCTGCGAGCAGGTCCGAAGGGTACCCCTCAAATAGTTGCTTTTGCATGCGTCTGTACTGTGTTTAAAAAAAAATTATTTCTTGGGACTTGTATTTTTTGCTCATAGCAAAGAATAGACGCTACTACATGGGCCGGCCCATATAGTAGTTTATTTTGAAGAGCTGTTTTCAGTTTTTTTATTTACTGTTTGTTTTTTCTGTTATTTTCCTATTTTCTCCAGATTTTCCAGTTTTTATTTTGTTCATTATAATTTTTCTTTTCCATTCATTTCTGTTTCTATATTTGTTTCCGTATTCCACTGTTTGTTTACTTTTTTCTTCTTTTCAATACATGAACTATTATTAATACATGAACCTTTTTACCGAAAATTTCAAAAAAATAGGAAATTTAAACACATGCATTTTTAGCACATGAAGCCTTTTTAAAATACATGATAAATATTTTTGAAAAATATATGAACATTTTTCCATAACTTATTTATAGGAAATATTTTTGAAACAAAAATGTTAGAATTACATAGAAATATTTTCCCTGAAATGAGAAAATCAGGTAGAAAACCGACGAGACAACATTTGTATGACAACACGGATGAAAAACTAGTCAGAGAACGTTTGTGATAAAATTGCAGCAGCCGGAAAACAGGCTGGTGCATTCCCATGCGGGGAATACTCGGCATTTCGTCGGAAACACACACTTTTCTCTAGCTAATAGACTATACGACACCACAAACGCGATTTGTTTTTTTTAAGATTGCAGAAGGTTCTGGACGGGTTTTTTTTGTCTACTGGTTATATTGGGTGCTTGTGTTATGCTATTCTGTCTGCGCGAGATCTACTGCTTTGGTCGTAACGAGCCCTACATTTAATCTTTCAGTTTTTTTTGTCAAAGTTGTTGCCTTTGTAATTGCGGCCTTGTATCCTAACCGGTTGATGACTTCATTAATTTGAAGTCGGACACTTGTTACAGTTGTGTCGAATATAGTGTACAAGGTAGGTTACAGTTGGACAATGAGTTGTATTGTATTTATAGGGTACGGAGTCGTGTCCTAGCAGGACACTTGTATCCTAGGCCTCTCATATATAGTGGGGGTAGACACACGATGTAACATATGTCAACATAATAGCACAGGCGTGCAAGGGGGAGCCGGCGCCCGGGTGACCTGGGTGCGGTATTGTGATGGTGTCACGGGGAGAAGCGTCCGTAGTCAAGTTCCGGGAATGTAGCCATATCGGTGAACCTCATTAACAAATCTCAGTGGTCTCGGATTTATTCTAACAAGTGGTATCATGAGTTAGGTCGTTCGAAGGTCGTTGGTGTGTTGATCTAGAGGATGGTGTCGAAAAGTTGATCGCTCGGGAGAGTTCAGCAGGAGATTGGATAGAGTCAAGACAACAAGGTGATCCCAGGCTATGAGTAGTCGACGGAAAATCAATTGAGGCGCAGTTCAGAGCAGTATTTTTTCGGTGAAATCGAAGCACGGAAACAGGCAGAGTTCTCGGCGGGATCGAATCGATCGAGGCGGAAGCAGCGCGACGTAGGGCATGTGGCTTGACGGCGACTGGGCAGCAGGCGTGTGCCGACAGCAGGCTAGAGCATTGCGTGTACCAGGCCCACACGGCCCAAGCAGCGCGAGGCGCACGGAGTGCTCTTGTGCGGGTGCGAGCAGGTCTGCAGGGGCCAAATTTCGTGTTTTGACCATTTTTACAAACAAAATCGGGATCTGATCCCACTTTCAAAAAAATTGACATCTGACCCTTTTGCTACCGCCAAAGGTCTGGGCGGTAGGTTCACGCAGGCTACCGCCAGGGCTTCCGGCGGTGGCATGGACGGCCACTGCCGTTAGCTAATGGCCAGCGCAACACCCTACCACCGCAGGTCTTGGCGGTAGGTTGAGTTACCCTACCGCCGTATGTCTTGGCGGTAGGCTCCTGTGGGTTCAGGTTTTTACAAGTTTTATTGATTGTTTGTTTTGTCACAAGTTTCACATAGTTTTTACAAGGAGGCAAAATATGAGCTCACATATTAATAAAGTTCCACATAGCAAATATCAAACAGTTTACACATAGATTCCACATATCAAACAGTTTCCACATAGCAAATATCAAATAGTTCAACATAGCAAATATGAGCTCACATAAGTAGGAAATAGCAAACTTGTCCACATAGTTTGACAACCCCTACGAACACATAGATGCATATGCAATAGACATGTTTATAGGGCGGGTAAACCTCCCCCCTCATATGTTAGGCCTGGCCGTGGAGATAGATACGGCAGCGGATCCACCGGTTCAGGCGGAGGCGGAACGTTGGTCGGCATCCGACCGTTCAAGCACTCCCACCTTGCCTTGCCAGCTGGAGTTTTCGCCTCCGCCCTTCCCTAGCTGATGATATCGAACGCCGATGCAGTTGGGGGCGGCATCCTGGCTCTCTCCTCCGCGTTGCTCTCGAAGTAGATCCTCCGGCCCAAATTGCGCAGCTCCCAGTTGGAGTGCTGCTTGGCAACTTCAATGGCCGCTTCCCGGCGTTCACGGGAGATAGTTGGATCTCCCTCCATCTCTGCAGTCACTCTCTTCAACTCCTTCACACTCAGCGACCAAGACTTCACATCGTCGGCGATCCGTTCTGCCCTCTCGTGGCACCGCACTGCCCTCGTCGCCTGTAGGAACTCGTCTGAAAAAGCGCTCACCGGCTGCAGAAACTCGGGGAAGGACTCGTACACGTACGGAAGTGGCAAGCCGGACGGGTCGTGTTGGAGATGAATGGGCGATGGTTGCACCACTGTTGCAGACCTAAACATATGGATGAATAACAAAAGTTCATCATTAACTAAATAAAATACATATATCAAGATGGGTCAAATGCAATATCATATCATATTTACTCCACTACTTGCATCATATAAATTTTGCTAACTCCAAAATTCATCATATCATAAATTTTGTTAACAAAAAAATTGAGAAGTTGATGGTTCAACATTTGTTTAAAAAAAATCTAAGCCTAAACCTAGGGTTCGTCAACTAGGGAGGGTTCCTCATATGTTAAAAAAAACTAAACCTAGGGTTCATCAACTAGGTTCATCACATTGCAATCATCTAGGTTCTAGGGTTCATCATATCAACTCGGGAGGATTCCTCATATGGTCAAAAAAAACTAAAGCTAGGGTTCATCAACTAGGTTCATCACATTGCAATCATCTAGGTTCATCATATTAACTAGGGTTCATCATATCAACTAGGGATTCTCATGATTTTGAACATGAACATGAACCTTTTTAGGCTATAAGAAAGCGGATTGATTGACTCAAACTAATTGGGGGATGGGAGGAACTTACCTTCCTCTTTCCGAAGCCATCTCGATCCGCAAAATCCGTGAATCAACGAAGAAGATCGGAGGGGGGAAGTGGAGGGGATGAGAAAATGGGCGAGAGGAAGAAGAAGGCGGCTGCGTGGGTGGGGATAAGGGTTGGGGTGGGGTGGCCGGGGCGGATGGGTTTATAAATGCCCAAACCCTACCGCCATAGGGCGCGGCGGTAGGAGACCACAACCTACCGCCATAGGGAGCGGCGGCGATGCTACCGCCGAGAGCCCCGGCGGTAGGGTGTGCACCCCTACCGCTGAGCTGTTCGATTTTTTGGTCACATGAGGGGGCGTGGGAGGGAGGCACCCTACCGCCGGGTGTCATGGCGGTAGGCTGTACAGACCTACCGCCGCAGTGTCTGGCGGTAGGGTGGCCCAGTGTGCATTTTCTGCACCTCCTAACTTCTTTCGTCTTCAATTTTTGGCAGACAACATTTAAACAACATATGTATGATATATGAAGCACACAATGTATGATATATGAAGCACACACCACAAATCTATAAATAAGATAGGTTGGATACATAGCAAGTTGGATACATAGCAAATAGACATCCATAAAGGTTTTCACCAAGTTATACATAGCAAATTAACGAAACAGTTTCACGAGCAAATCCATATGGTTCACGAAGCAAATATGCAAGTTTTTAGTTCAACGACCCGGCAGCAACTTCAGTCCTTCCCTCCCCTCTTCGACGTTCGGTCCTTGTTATCCTTGGATCGCTTCTCGGTCGCCGTCTTCTTGCGAGCGGTAGGACGTGCTTTCTGAAACGGGGATGGACTCTTCCAATCCTTCTTCGGCACATTCCTCTTCTCACGCTGGGTTGGCTGAGTTGTTGGAGGTCCGTCGTCATCATCGTACTCCTCCTCCTCCTCATCGTCCTCTTCCTCCTCACCATGTTCTTCTTCTGCGCCCTCTTCTTCATCTTCCTCTTCATCATCATCGTCCTCGCTCTCCTCCTCGTCATCTTGAACCGCCCTAGACGACGAGGGTGCATGGCTCGATGAAGCGAGGCTACACATCGGTGCAGGTGGAAAAACATCCTCGGAGTTTGTAGCGCACCCAAGCAGGCCCACAAGCCGGCGTGCTTTGTTGACGTATTTCTGCAATGATAACGAAACAATATGAACTTCTCGAATGTCCAATGATAACGAAAATGAACTCCGTATTACCTTCACCGTTTTCCTCAACTTGTTCTCACTAGCTCGAGTCCCAGGGATAACACTAAGCGCATCAGAGGCATGAAAAATGCTTTTGTTCAGCTCCGAAGACTGCAAAGTAATAAAACGAGTCAGTAGCACTAAAAGCTGATTTCAACCAACCGTCGGTTCAAAAGAGGTAAAAACAACAAACCAGTCTGTTCATGAGGGGTCCGCACTCCCGAAACCCGCCTTGAAGCTCTCTGATGCTCTCGTTGTAGGCTTCATTCTCGGAGGCGTCATCGAACAGGTCTTCGGCATCTGTTGTCGTCTACTGGGGCCTCAGAGCAGACGATGCTTGATGCCATCGTTGTACCACAGCATGTGATCCTCGTACTCGTCCTCTCCGTGTCTTTGCGTCCTTTCCACTCGTTCCATTCCTTCACGTATCTCGCATGTTCGGCTTCCCAATCTGTGATTGATTGATTCTTCTGCCTGCTCATCCTGCAATGCATAAGAAATAATGTGAAACACCCTTCTTGTATGAATGTAAAACATCAAAACAAGAACTTAGAATCGATGAGGACGGCTTGTGGTACTCACTGGTGTAGGTCGTAGCCACCGGTATTGTGGCCGACTGGTGGTGTGTGTTGCGCCTTACCAAATTGTGCGGCAACGCGCTATGGCAAGTGGTACTCCACGGCATAGACACAAATCATGGGCACGATGCGCCGGAAGAGAAGCCGGTCCTGCTTGCACATGCTCTTCAGCTCGAACCCCCACTCTCGATCATCACTATACGGCCCCGCCAAGTAACCTATAACCAAACAATGGTAAGTTCAAGTGAAAGTGTTATCGAAACTATTCAAAATGTAGTTCTTATACCTGGAAAGGCGTGAGAGCAATGATGACCCACAAGTATAGGGGATCTATCGTAGTCCTTTCGATAAGTAAGAGTGTCGAACCCAACGAGGAGCAGAAGGAAATGATAAGAAGTTTTCAGCAAGGTATTCTCTGCAAGCACTAAAAAAATAGGTAACATATAGTTTTGTGATAAGATAATTGGTAACGAGCAACAAGTAACAAAAGTAAATAAAGTGAAGCAAGGTGGCCGAATCCTTTTTGTAGCAAAGGACAAGCCTGGACAAACTCTTATATATAGAAAAGCGCTCCCGAAGACACTTGGGAATTATCGTCAAGCTAGTTTTCATCACGTTCATATGATTCGCGTTCGGTACTTTGATAATTTGATATGTGGGTGGACCGGTGCTTGGGTGCTGCCCTTACTTGAACAAGCATCCCACTTATGATTAACCTCTATTGCAAGCATCCGCAACTACAACAAAAGTATTAAGGTAAACCTAACCATAGCATGAAACATATGGATCCAAATCAGCCCCTTACGAAGAAACGCATAATCTAGGGTTTAAGATTCTGTCACTCTTGCAACCCATCATCTACTTATTACTTCCCAATGCCTTCCTCTAGGCCCAAATAATGGTGAAGTGTCATGTAGTAGACGTTCACATAACACCACTAGAGGATAGACAACATACATCTCATCAAAATATCGAACGAATACCAAATTCACATGACTACTAATAGCAAGACTTCTCCCATGTCCTCAGGAACAAACGTAACTACTCACAAAGCATATTCATGTTCATAATCAGAGGAGTATTAATATGCATATAGGATCTGAACATATGATCTTCCACCAAATAAACCAACTAGGATCAACTACAAGGAGTAATCAACACTACTAGCAACCTACAGGTAGCAATCCCAGACTTAGAGACAAGAATTGGATACAAGAGATGAACTAGGGTTTGAGAGGAGATGGTGCTGGTGAAGATGTTGATGGAGATTGCCCTCTCCCGATGAGAGGAGCGTTGGTGATGACGATGGCGATGATTTCCCCCTCCCGGAGGGAAGTGTCCCCGACAGAACAGCTCTGCCGGAGCCCTATATTGGTTCCGCCAAGGTTCCGCCTCGTGGCGGCGGAGTCTCGTCCCGAAAGCTTGCTTATGATTTTTCTTCGGACGAAAGACTTCATATAGCAGAAGATGGGCACCGGAGGGCCAACAGGGGGCCCACGAGGCAGGGGCGCGCGCCCAGGGGGGTAGGGCGCGCCCCCACCCTCGTGGACAGGTGGAGGCCCCCCTGACGTATTTCTTCCACTTAGTATTTTTTATTATTTCCAAAAATAACTTTCGTGGAGTTTCAGGACTTTTGGAGTTGTGCAGAATAGGTCTCTAATATTTGCTCCTTTTCTAGCCCAGAATTCCAGCTGTCGGCATTCTCCCTCCTTATGTAAACCTTGTAAAATAAGAGAGAATATGCATAAGTATTGTGACATAATGTGTAATAACAGCCCATAATGCAATAAATATCAATATAAAAGCATGATGCAAGGTGGACGTATCAACTCCCCCAAGCTTAGACCTCGCTTGTCCTCAAGCGGAAGCCGATAACGATAAATATGTCCACATGTTTAGAGGTAGAGGTGTCGATAAAA
Source organism: Aegilops tauschii subsp. strangulata (assembly GCF_002575655.3). NCBI lineage: Eukaryota > Viridiplantae > Streptophyta > Magnoliopsida > Poales > Poaceae > Aegilops > Aegilops tauschii. The sequence goes on from NC_053041.3 coordinate 82,504,699, forward strand.
TAAAATACGGACATGAGGGCATCATGATTATTCTCATAATAGCAACATATATGAATATTGTCATATGATTTCTTATGCTCAAGTAATAATCTATTCACAATGCAAAGTACGAATCAGAAACTTTATTGAGAACTAACAAACTATAATCTCAGTCATTGAGGCAATTGCAATTTATCATAACATCAGAAAGAGTCTATGTCAGAGCTTTGTAGCAAGTCCACATACTCAACTATCATTTAGTCTTTCATAATTGCTAACACTCGCGCAATACTTGTGGTTACGGAGTTTTAACCGGACATAGAGAAAGATAGGGGCTTATAGTTTCGCCTCCCAACCTTTTACCTCAAGGTTAATGTCAACAATAATAGTTCATGCTAACTTACATCCAATTAGATATATATATCAGGATCTTTCCAACACCCTATGCTTGCCAAAGGATAAAATGTAAAAAGGAAAGGTGAAGATCACCATGACTCTTGCATAAGGTAGAAGATAATAATAATAGATAGGCCCTTCGCAGAGGGAAGCAGAGGTTGCCATGCGCTTTCAAGGTTGGATGCACAAAATCTTAATGCGAAAGAACGTCACTTTATATTGCCACTTGTGATATGGACCTTTATTATGCAGTCCGTCGCTTTTATTTCTTCCACATCACAAGATCGTATAAAGCTTATTTCCTCCACAACAATCAATCATACATATTTAGAGAGCAATTTTTATTGCTTGCACCGATGACAACTTACTTGAAGGATCTTACTCAATCCATAGGTAGATATGGTGGACTCTCATGGCAAAACTGGTTTAAGGGTTTTTGGAAGCACAAGTAGTATCTCTACTTGGTGCAAAGAATTTGGCTAGCATGAGGGGGAAAGGCAAGCTCAACATGTTGGATGATCCATGACAATATACTTTATCTCAGATATAAGAAAACATAACCCATTACGTTGTCTTCCTTGTCCAACATCAACTCTTTAGCATGTCATATTTTAATGAGTGCTCACAATCATAAAAGATGTCCAAGATAGTATATTTATATGTGAAACCTCTCTTTCTTTATTACTTCCTATTAATTGCAACGATGACCAAAGCTATGTTTGTCAACTCTCAACAATTTTTAATCATCATACTCTTTCTATGTGAAGTCATTACTCTCCATAAGATCAATATGATCTCTTTGTTTTTTTTATTCTTTTTCTTTTTCTTTTATTCCCTCAAGATCATAGCAAGATAATCAAGCCCTTGACTCAACACTAATCTTTATTATATAGCTCACGGACTCGATTACATAAAGGGAACAAAAAGCAAAACTCAAAACTAGATCATGCCATAAACCTTATTCTACTAGATCAAGATACTACTAAAAGGATCAAACTAAGAAAAACGGTAAAGATAGAGATGTGGTGGTGATATGATACCGGGGCACCTCCCCCAAGCTTGGCAGTTGCCAAGGGGAGTGCCCATACCCAAGTGATTATATCTCCTTTGCTGGTGAAGGGATTGTTGATGATGTAGGCTTGTCGTCCATCTTCCAAGGCATAGGCTCACCATCATAGAAGGATGATCGAGTCTCCGGAATCCTTAAATCTGCAGCCAAACTCATCCTCTTGAATCTATATTCATACTCACAGTTTTGGTTTGCAGGTCATAGATTTGGGCTTGGAGGTGCTCGATTTTCTCGTGAAGCTTGAAGATGGCCTCCCCAATGTCCTTGGCATCCAGCTTATGGTTGTTGGTGAAATCTGTGATCATAATGTGATTGGAGTCAAGTCCACGCTCCACCATCTCCTAGCACTTGAAAACTTGTTGCTCCATTGCTTCAAGCCTTGTCTCCACGCTTCCGGTCCTCCGTGGTCCCTCAACATCGCGGATGTGCAGCACCCCCTCATGCATCTCAATGGTTTGAGGGTGTTGCAGCACCTCCGCGAGGTAGGGATTGATGACCTTCTCGAAGAACTTGTCCTTGGGGCACTTGGAGACATCATGATGATCCAGATCTGTTAGCAAAACAGCTCGAAACAAGAACAGAGGATATTTGCATGATACAGGAGTCCAAACCTTTGGGAGATTATATAATGAATTTTTACCGACCAAAATACGTATCGTGCAAGAAAACGGAGTCCGGAGAGCACACGAGGTGCCCACGAGGTAGGGGGCGCGCCCAAGGGGGTAGGGCGCGCCCTCCACCCTCGTGGAGGCCTCGTGTCCTTCCCGGACTGCTTCTTATTTTTCTATTTTTCTAAATATTCCAAAACGGAGAAAAATTGCCATTAGAACTGTTTTGGAGTCGGTTTACTTACCGTACCACATACCTATTCCTTTTCGGAGTCTGAAACGTTCCAGGAAGTGTCCCTTATGTATTCCTCCGGGGTTACGGTTTCAATAACATTGGTTTCAACTTTTTGGGATTACCTGAGATATAATGTTTAATTCTTTGACCGTTCACCACCTTCGGATTTGTGCCTTCGAAGTTGTTGATTTTTATGGCACCGGAACGATAGACCTCCTCGATAATGTAAGGGCCTTCCCATTTAGAGAGAAGTTTTCCTGCAAAAAATCTTAAATGAGAGTTGTATAACAATACATAATCACCTACATTAAACTCACGCTTTTGTATCCTTTTGTCATGAATCTTTTAACTTTTTCTTTAAACAAATTGGCATTTTCATAGGCTTGGGTTCTCCATTCATCAGGTGAGCTAATGTCGAACAACCTCTTCTCACCGGCAAGTTTGAAATCATAATTGAGTTCTTTAATAGCCCAATAAGCCTTATGTTCTAGTTCGAGAGGTGAGTGACATGCTTTTCCATAAACCATTTTATACGGAGACATACCCATAGGATTTTTATATGCAGTTCTATAGGCCCATAATGCATCATCAAGTTTCTTGGACCAATTCTTTCTAGATCTATTAACAGTCTTTTGCAAAATTAATTTGAGTTCTCTATTACGCAATTCTACTTGACCACTAGACTGCGGGTGATAAGGAGATGCAATTCTATGATTAACATCATATTTAGCAAGCATTTTTCGAAAAGCACCATGAATAAAATGTGAGCCACCATTAATCATTAAATATCTAGGGACTCCAAACCTCAGAAAAATAACTTCTTTAAGCATTTTAATAGAAGTGTTATGATCAGCACTACTAGTTGGAAAAGCTTCTACCCACTTAGTAACGTAATCAATAGCGACTAAAATATGTGTGTAACCACTAGAGGCAGGAAAAGGTCCCATATAATCGAAGCCCCAAACATCAAATGGTTCAATAGCAAGTGAATAATTCATAGGCATTTCTTGGCGTCTACTAGTATTACCAATTCGTTGACATTCATCACAAGATAAGACAAACTTACGGGCATCCTTGAAGAGAGTAGGCCAATAAAAACTGGATTGCAATACCTTATGTGCAGTTCTATCTCCAGCGTGGTGTCCTCCATAAGCCTCGGAGTGACACTTGCATAGGATCTGTTCCTGTTCATGCTCAGGTACACAACGTCTAATAACACCATCTGCTCCTTCTTTATAAAGATGTGGGTCATCCCAAAAGTAATGCCTCAAATCAAAGAAAAACTTTTTCTTTTGCTGGTATGTGAAACTAGGTGGTATAAATTTAGCAACAATATAATTAGCATAATCAGCATACCATGGAGCAGTACGAGAAGCATTTATGACATTTAATTGTTCATCAGGGAAGCTATCATCAATAGGGTGTGGGTCATCAAGCACATTTCCTAACCTAGACAAGTTGTCTGCAACGGGGTTCTCAGCTCCCTTTCTATCAATAATATGCAAATCAAATTCTTGTAGCAAGAGAACCCATCTAATAAGTCTAGGTTTAGCATCTTTCTTTTCCATAAGATATTTAATAGCAGCATGATCAGTGTGAATAGTTACTTTAGAATCAATAATATAAGGTCTGAACTTATCACAAGCAAATACAACTGCTAAGAATTCTTTTTCAGTAGTAGCATAATTTCTCTGGGCATTGTCTAGAGTTTTACTAGCATATTGAATAACATTTAATTTCTTATCAACTCTTTGCCCTAGAACAGCACCTACAGCATAATCACTGGCATCACACATACTTTCAAAAGGTAAATTCCAATCAGGTGGCTGAACAATAGGTGCAGAGATCAATGCTTTCTTAAGTATTTCAATGCTTCTACACAATCATCATCAAAACAAATGGTATATCCTTTTGTAATAAATTAGTCAGAGGCCGAGAAATTTTTGAGAAGTCCTTAATGAACCTCCTATAAAAACCGGCGTGACCAAGGAAACTTCTTATACCTTTGATGTCCTTGGGACATGGCATTTTTTCAATAGCATCAACCTTGGCTTTATCAACCTCAATACCTCTTTCAGAAACTTTATGCCCCAAGACAATACCTTCATTAATCATAAAGTGGCACTTTTCCCAATTCAAGACAAGATTAGTTTCTTCACATCTCTGCAAAACTCGATCAAGGTTGCTCAAGCAATCATCAAAAGAGGATCCATAAACGGAGAAATCGTCCATGAAAACTTCACAAATCTTTTCACAAAAGTCAGAGAATATAGCCATCATGCATCTTTGAAAGGTAGCAGGTGCATTACATAAACCAAAAGGCATACGTCTATAAGCAAAAGCACCAAACGGGCAAGTAAAAGTTGTCTTTGATTGATCATCGGCTGACATAGGTATTTGAGAGAAACAAGAGTAACCGTCTAGAAAGCAAAAATGTGTATGTTTGGATAATCTTTCTAGCATTTGAATGATAAAAGGTAAGGGGTAATGATCCTTTTTAGTAGCCTTATTTAATTTGCGGAAATCAATTACCATCCTATAACCTGTAATAATTCTTTGCGGAATCAAATCATCTTTATCATTAGGAACGACGGTAATACCTCCCTTCTTAGGGACAGAATGGACATCACTTACCCACTGACTATCAGCAACGGGATAAATAATACCTGTCTCAAGAAGCTTTAGTATTTCCTTTCTTACCACTTCTTTCATCTTAGGATTCAGCCGTCGTTGGTGATCATGAACTGGTTTGGCATCTTTCTCCAAATTTATTTTGCGTTGACATAGTGTGGGACTAATGCCCTTAAGATCATCAAGAGTATATCCAATAGCAGCGCAGTGCTTCTTCAGAGTTTTCAATAATCTCTCTTCTTCATGCTCTGAAAGGTTAGCACTAATAATAATAGGATATATCTTTTTCTCATCAAGATAAGCATATTTAAGAGTATCAGGTAACGGTTTAAGCTCAAACATGGGATCACCCTTGGGTGGAGGAGGATCCCCTAGGATTTCAACAGGCAAATTGTGCTTTAGGATGGGTTCCTGTTTAAAGAACACTTCATCTATTTCCCTTCTTTCATTCATAAACATATCATTTTCATGGTCTAGCAAATATTGTTCTAAAGGATCACTAGGAAGCACAGCAATAGAAGCAAGACCAATAATTTCATCTTTACTAGGCAATTCCTCTTCACGGTGTTGTCTACGAAATTTAGAAAAGTTAAACTCATGAGACATATCACCTAGACCAATAGTAACAACATCATTTTCACAGTCTATCCTAGCATTAACAGTATTCAAGAAGGGTCTACCAAATATAATGGGACAAAAGCTATCTCGTGGCGAACCAAGAACAAGAAAATCAGCAGGATATTTAGTTTTCCCACACAAGACTTCAACATCTCTAACAATTCCCATTGGTGAAATAGTGTCTCTATTGGCAAGTTTAATTGTGACATCAATATCTTCTAACTCAGTAGGTGCAATATCATGCATAATTTCTTTGTATAAGTCAATAGGTATTGCATAACAATGATCTCCTATTTTAACAGAAATAACAGGCATGCCTACCACAAGTCTATGTTTATCTTTAGCACAAGGTTTGGCAATTCTAGTAGTTTCATCACGGAAATGAATAACATGCCCATCAATATTATCAGATAAGAGATCTTTAACAATAGCAACATTAGGTTCAACTTTAACTTGCTCACGAGGTTTATAGGTTCTAATATTGCTTTTACGAACCACAGTTGAAGCTTTAGCGTGATTCTTTATCCTAACAGGAAAAGGTGGTTTCTCAACATAAGCAGTAGGAACAATAGGATCATTATAAGTGATAGTCTTTTCTTCAACTTTAATAGGTGCAGCTACTTTTACTTCTATGGGAGGATGATACTTAAACCACTTCTCCTTAGGGAGATCAATATGAGCAGCAAAAGATTCACAGAAAGAGGCTACTATCTCAGAGTCAAGTCCATATTTAGTGCTAAATTTATGGAAAACATCGGTATCCATAAAAGATTTAGCACAATCAAACTTAGGTGTCATACCTGACTCCTTACCTTCGTCGAGGTCCCAATCTTCAGAGTTGCGTTTAATTCTTTCCAATAAATCCCATTTGAATTCAATAATCTTCATCATAAAAGAGCCAGCACAAGAAGTATCGAGCATGGTGCGATTGTTATCAGAAAGCCGAGCATAAAAACTTTGAATAACTATTTCTCTTGGGAGGTCATGATTGGGGAATGAATATAACATTGATTTAGGCCTCCCCCAAGCTTGAGCGATGCTTTCTCCTTCGCGGGGCCAAAAATTATATATATAATTGCGATCACGATGAACAAGATGCATAGGATAAAACTTCTGATGAAAATCCAATTTCAATCGTTTGTAGTTCCATGATCCCATATCATCACATAGCCTATACCATGTCAATGCATCTCCCTTCAAAGATAAAGGGTAGACCTTCTTCTTAATAACATCACCGGGCACACCTGCAAGCTTAAATAATCCAGAAACTTCATCCACATATATTAGGTGCTCATCAGGATGCTTTGTTCCTTCTCCTGCAAAAGGATTAGCTAGCAGTTTTTCTATCATACCCGAAGGAATCTCAAAGTAGACATTTTCATCTTCAGTAGGTTCAGTAGCTTGAGGAGCAACTCTTTGCTCTACTGGTCGGGGTGAAGATACCCCCGAACAAGCCCCTCAGAGGATTACTTTCCATAGTAACAAGTGACAGTAAATTTCAGCACACTATATAAATTTTTCCTTACCAAATTCCACCTACCAATGGCGCTTCACTCCCCGGCAACAGCGCCAGAAAAGAGTCTTGATGACCCACAAGTGTAGGGGATCTATCGTAGTCCTTTTGATAAGTAAGAGTGTCGAACCCAACGAGGAGCAGAAGGAAATGATAAGCGGTTTTCAGCAAGGTATTCTCTGCAAGCACTGAAATTATAGGTAAGAGATAGTTTTGTGATAAGATAATTGCTAACGAGCAAAAAGTAACAGAAGTAAATAAAGTGCAGCAAGGTGGCCCAATCCTTTTTGTAGCCAAGGACAAGCCTGGACAAACTCTTATATAGAGAAAAGCGCTCCAGAGGACACTTGGGAATTATCGTCAAGCTAGTTTTCATCACATTCATATGATTCGCGTTCGGTACTTTGATAATTTGATATGTGGGTGGACCGGTGCTTGGGTGCTGCCCTTACTTGAACAAGCATCCCACTTATGATGAACCTCTATTGCACGCATCCGCAACTACAACAAAAGTATTAAGGTAAACCTAACCATAGCATGAAACATATGGATCCAAATCAGCCCCTTACGAAGAAACGCATAAACTAGGGTTTAAGCTTCTGTCACTCTAGCAACCCATCATCTACTTATTACTTCCCAATGCCTTCCTCTTGGCCCAAATAATGGTGAAGTCTCATGTAGTCGACGTTCACATAACACCACTAGAGGATAGACAACATACATCTCATCAAAATATCGAACGAATACCAAATTCACATGACTACTAATAGTAAGACTTCTCCCATGTCCTCAGGAACAAACGTAACTACTCACAAAGCTTATTCATGTTCATAATCAGAGGAGTATAAATATGCATATAGGATCTGAACATATGATCTTCCACCAAATAAACCAACTAGCATCAACTACAAGGAGTAATCAACACTACTAGCAACCTACAGGTACCAATCCCAGACTTAGAGACAAGAATTGGATACAAGAGATGAACTAGGGTTTGAGAGGAGATGGTGCTGGTGAAGATGTTCATGGCGATTGCCCTCTCCCGATGAGAGGAGCATTGGTGATGACGATGGCGATGATTTCCCCCTCCCGGAGGGAAGTGTCCCCGGCAGTAGAGCTCTGCCGGAGCCCTAGATTGGTTCCGCCAAGGTTCCGCCTCGTGGCGGCGGAGTCTCGTCCCGAAAGCTTGCTTATGATTTTTCTTCGGACCAACAGGGGGCCCACGAGGCAGGGGGCGTGCCCCCCACCCTCGTGGACAGGTGGAGGCCCCCCTGACGTATTTCTTCCACTCAGTATTTTTTATTATTTCCAAAAATAACTTTCGTGGAGTTTCAGGACTTTTGGAGTTGTGTAGAATAGGTCTCTAATATTTGCTCCTTTTCTAGCCCAGAATTCCAGTTGCCGGCATTCTCCCTCCTTATGTAAACCTTGTAAAATAAGAGAGAATAGGCATAAGTATTGTGACATAATGTGTAATAACAGCCCATAATGCAATAAATATCAATATAAAAGCATGATGCAAGATGGACGTATCAAGCATCAAGCTCGTTGCTGAAGACCTTGTACAAGGCCTTCGATTCGCCCGTGTAGACACGCACCACGTCCCAAGCGTATGCGACGGTCGGGTTCTGATCATCTTCGTCATCTCCGCCGTAGTCCGTCCATGCACGCGAGCGCAGCTTCTCCGGACGTCCCACCGGGATTTGCTCCAACATCCAAATGGAGAGGCCCCATACACATCCACACATACCGGACGTGACTTCCGCTCTCTGGGTCGCGTCGTCAAGCTACAAACCAAGTATAGATGATAAGATGTCAAAATGTAAAGCAGCACACGTCCATGATATTTGAAAGAAAGTGATATTCACTTTCCGAACGGTATAGGTAGGCAAGTCCGGCGGCCCCCCAGCTGTACCCCGCATCCTAGTCCTTTAGGAAGTCGAGATACATCCATAGGGCAGAGTTCCCGGAGCAGTCCGGAAACACCACCTCCGTGAGAATGTACCACAGGTAGGCCCTGGCATACTTCTCCACCACCCGGGGCTCGACATCTTTCGGGCACTTGCTCCGGTGCTTGAGGAGCCATGGCAGCGGTATGCCGGAAGTCCGGTTGCTCTTACCGGGGGGCAGTCACCGATGAGGCTGACAACCCTATCATGCCAGTTCGCCCTCTCACTCTTCCTGTGAGAGCACGACCCTCGAGAGGTACGGCCGTAATCATCGCCCAATCCTCGAGGGTCACGGTCATCTCCCCACATGGAAGATGAAAGCTTTGCGTCTCTGTCCGCCACCGGTCGATCAAAGCCGTGAGAGCTGAGTGGACGAGCGTCGGCGGCTTACGCTTGAACTGCAGGACGAAACCCAATAGTCAGGCTCTCCTGAAGAATGGTGCGTACCGCTCGTCGTACTCCATCTTAACCGTCGTCTTGTGAGCCCTCATCCGTAGTGGCGGCAGCATCTGTGAAAATCAATAACCAAAGCATAATTAGCATAGACATAATAGTTAGCAACTTGTTTTCATCAATTCGAAAGATTTGGTTTAAAATGGTAATTACCACTCCATTCTCAATGAAACGGGCATGGTGACGCTTGTCGAACCTAGGGTCAAGCATGGTGTACTTCGTGCCGATGTCGTCCGCAAGACGTGGCCTCCTAAAAGAATTGCGTAAGCATATCAAAAGATTTTTCAACATGAACTAGGGTTCATCATTAACTACGAAACATATCGATGCATAACAAAGGTTAATCACATCCAACAGAACCTATGAGTTCAATCTTTGAATAATCATATATAAAGATTATCATGAACATGAACTAAATACAATACATATATCAAGAACTAATAAAATACATATATCAAGATGAAATCACCATGGTTCAAATGCATCATATCACATATTTCTCCAACAAAATCCAACATGCATCATCTCATATTTTGTTAAAAAACAAAAAAACATGAACTAGGGTTCATCTTGAGGATTCATACACTACATATAACAAATATATCCAATATCATCTCCAATATCTATCATACACTACATCCGATACTTGCATCATAGCATAGGAACATGCATCATCTATCATAACAAATGCCTCCAACATCTATCATATCAAAAAAAAAATTCAAATAAAATATGAACTAGGGTTCATCTTAACTCAACCATACCAACTAGTCAATAGAGTTCATATCTAACACAATATAACTTCTATAATCAACCTAAATAAATCCTAGGGTTAAAAAAATATTCACTCTAGTTCAAAAAAGGAGTGATTTGAATCGAATAATGCGATGAATCGAAAGGTATTTGATTAAACTAATTGGAGGGATTGAAAGAGCTTACTTTTCTTTCTTCGGGGCCATCTCGATCCGCAAAATCCGTGAAGAAACAAAGAAGATCGGAGGGGGAGTGGAGGGGATGAGAGAGAGCGAGTTGGAGGAACTGCTCTGTTCTTCGTGCTGGGGGTGGCTGGGTGGGGGAGAATGGGGGTGGGGGCGGCCGGCCCGCATTTTATATATGTCCACACCCTACCACCAGAGGCTTTGGCAGTAGGTTCAGACATCCTACCGCTGGGCTGAGCGGCGGTAGGGTGTGATGGAGGGGCACGGAGGCCGTTATCGCTGCTGACGTGGATAAGTTTGCTACCACCGCAGGTGTTGGCGGTAGGCTATAGGATCCTACCATTGTGCCTCGTGGCTGAAAGGGTCAAATGTCAAAAAAAATTCAAACTGGGGTCAGATCTAGATTTTGTTTGACAAACGGGTAAAACACGAAATTTTGCCTCTGCAGAGCAACCAGCGCATGCTGGAGTCCCAGTTTAGACGGAGTGCGTGCCGAATGAAAAAAAGAAGGAAAAGAGGCTATGAGCTGATCGATCATGAGGCTGGACGAGATACGAATGGCATCGTGAGGATTTGTTTGAGAATAAAAGGAGTGTCCAGGGTCACGCGTGTGTACAAGAGCAATTTGGCTGGATCAAACTTGGTCCTTTTTCTTGCTAAGGTGCACGAAGAAGCTACAAAAACAAATAGAGACAATAAAAATTGTGCAGGTTGCATGGAAGTTTTTTTAAGTCGATTTGTTGAGAAGGCTTGGAACACGTGGACAGGCAACGGAGGCGCGCGGACAAGCGCGTTATGAGGATCATGTTTAACAGGGTGTCGAGTAATGCATGGTATGTGTTGGATGACACGATGCAGGATGAAACATGGTTGCAGTCGAACAAGTTCGGCTGGGTCGGACAGGACAGTCTGACGGATCGACGCAAGATGGTTGGTACAGAAGACGGTGGTGGGATCGGCGATGACGACGTAGGAGTGTGATGCTGATGGTGACCGACTTTTGGGGCGTGGAAACACGTTGCACAAGCCCAAGGCTTATGTGTTGGGGAACGTAGCAATAATTCAAAATTTTCCTACGTGTCACCAAGATCAATCTAGGAGATGCTAGCAACGAGAGAGAGGGAGTGCATCTTCATACCCTTGAAGATCGCTAAGTGGAAGCGTTACAAGAACGCGGTTGATGGAGTCGTGCTCGCGGCGATTCAAATCGCGGAAGATCCGATCTAGCGCCGAACGGACGGCGCCTCCGCGTTCAACACATGTACAGCCCGGGGACGTCTCCTCCTTCTTGATCCAGCAAGGGGAGAGGAGAAGTTGAGGGAGAACTCCAGCAGCACGACGGCGTGGTGGCAATGGAGCTCGTGGTTCTCCGGCAGAGCTTCGCTAAGCACTACGGAGGAGGAGGAGGAGGTGTATGAGGAGGGAGGGCTGCGCCAGGGAAGAGTTGCCGCTGCCCTCCCACCCCTCCACTATATATAGGGGCAAGGGGAGAGGGGGAGGCGCCCTAGGGTTTCCCCTAGGGGGCGGCGGCCAAGCAGATTGGATCTCCCTAGGGAAAATCCTAGGGAGACTTGCCCCCCAAGCCAAGCAGGTGCAGGCTTGCCTCCCAAGCCAGGTGGAGGCGCCCCACCTCCCCAAGCAACGTGGGAAAGGGTGTGGGGGCGCACCACCCCTTAGTGGGCTGGTTTGCCCCTTCCCCTTTGGCCCATGAGGCCCTCCAACACTTGCCGGGGCTTCCGAAACACCTTTCGGTCATGCTGGCCCTAGCCTGGTACCCTCGGAACACTTCCGGCCTCCAATACCCTTTGTCCAATATATCGATCTTCACCGCCGGACCATTCCGGAACTCCTCGTGATGTCCGGGATCTCATCCGGGACTCCAAACAACCTTCGATAACCACAGACTATTTCCCATAACAACTCTAGCGTCACCGAACCTTAAGTGTGTAGACCCTACGGGTTCGGGAACCATGCAGACATGACCGAGACACCTCTCCAGCCAATAACCAATAGCGGGATCTGGATACCCATATTGGCTCCCACATGTTCCACGATGATCTCATCGGATGAACCACGATGTCGGGGATTCAATCAATCTCGTATACAATTCCCTTTGTCTATCTGTATGTTACTTGCCCGAGATTCGATCGTCGGTATCCCAATACCTCGTTCAATCTCGTTACCGGCAAGTCACTTTACTCGTTCTGTAACGCATGATCCCGTCGCTAACTCATTAGTCACATTGGGCTCATTATGATGATGCATTACCGAGTGGGCTCAGAGATAACTCTCCGTCATACGGAGTGACAAATCCCAGTCTCGATTCGTGCCAACCCAACAGACACTTTCGGAGATACCTGTAGTGCACCTTTATAGCCACCCAGTTACGTTGTGACGTTTGGTACACCCAAAGCATTCCTACGGTATCCAGGAGTTGCACAATCTCATGGTCTAAGTAAATGATACTTGACATTAGAAAAGCTCTTAGCAAACGAACTACACGATCTTGTGCTATGCTTAGGATTGGGTCTTGTCCATCACATCATTCTCCTAACGATGTGATCCCGTTATCAACGACATCCAATGTCCATGGTCAGGAAACCATAACCATCTATTGATCAACGAGCTAGTCAACTAGAGGCTTACTAGGGACATATTGTGGTCTACGTATTCACACATGTATTACGGTCTCCGGTTAATACAATTATAGCATGAACAATAGACAATTATCATGAACAAGGAAATATAATAATAACCATTTTATTATTGCCTCTAGGGTATATTTCCAACAGTCTCCCACTTGCACTAGAGTCAATAAGCTAGTTCACATCACTATGTGATTGTAATGAATCCAACACCCATGGGGTTTGACCATATCTCGCTTGTGAGAGAGGTTATTAGTCAAAGGGTCTGAACCTTTCAGATCCATGTGTGCTTTACAAATCTCTATGTCATCTTGTAGATGCAGCTACCATGCACTACTTGGAGCTATTCCAAATAACTGCTCTACTATACGAATCCGGTTTCCTTCTCAGAGTCATTCGGATTAGTGTCAAAGTTTGCATCGACGTAACCCTTTACGACGAACTCTTTTACCACCTCCATAATCGAGAAAATTCCCTAGTCCACTAGTTACTAAGGATAAGTTCGACCGCTGTCATGTGATCCATTCCTGGATCACTATTGTACCCCTTGACTAACTCATGGCAAGGCACACTTCAGGTGCGGTACACAGCATAGCATACAGTAGGGCCTACGTCTAAAGCATAGGGGACGACCTTCATCCTTTCTCTCTCTTCTGCCGTGGTCAGGTCTTGAGTCTTACTCAATACTCACACCTTGTAACACAGCCAAGAACTCCTTCTTTGCTGATCTATTTTGAACTCCTTCAAAATCTTGTCACGGTATGTATTCATTTTGAAAGTACTATTAAGCATTTTTGATCTATCCTTATAGATCTTGATGCTCAATGTTCAAGTAGCTTAATCCAGGTTTTCCATTGAAACACACTTTTCAAATAACCCTGTATGCTTTCCAAAAATTCTACATCATTTCTGATCAACAATATGTTAACAACATATACTCATCAAAAATTCTATAGTGCTCCCACTCACTTCTTTGGAAATACAAGTTTCTCATAAACTTTGTAAAAAACCCAAAATCTTTGATCATCTCATCAAAGCATACATTCCAACTCCGAGATGCTTACTCCAGTCCTTAGAAGGATTGCTGGAGCTTTGCATACTTGTTAGCATCTTCCAGGATTGACAAAACCATCTGGTTGTATCACATACAACCTTTCCTCAAGAAAATCGTCGAGGAAACAATGTTTTGACATCCTATCTGCAAGATTTCATAAATAATGCAGTAACTGCTAATATAGTTCCAACAGACTCTTAGCATCGCTACGAGTGAGAAAATCTCATCGTAGTCAACTCCTTGAACTTGTCGGAAAACATCTTAACGACAAGTCGAGCTTTCTTAATGGTGACACTTACCATCATTGTCCGTCTTCCTTTCAAAATCCATCTGCACCCAACAGCCTTACGACCATCAAGTAGTTCTTCCAAAGTCTATACTTTGTTTTATACATGGATCCTCTCTCGGATTTTATGGCCTCGAGCCATTCGTCGGAATTTGGGCCCACCATCGTTTCTCCATAGCTCGTAGGTTCATAGTTGTCTAGCAACATGACTTCCAAGACAGGATTACGTACCACTCTGAAGTAGTACGCATCCTTGTCGTCCTACGAGGTTTGGTAGTGACTTGATCCGAAGTTTCATGATCACTGTCATAAGCTTCCACTTCAATTGGTGTAGGTGCCACAGGAACAACTTCTTGTGCCCTGCTACACACTAGTTGAAGTGACAGTTCAATAACCTCATCAAGTATCCACCATCCTCCCACTCAATTCTTTCGAGAGAAACTTTTCCTCGAGAAAGGACCCGTTTCTAGAAACAATCACTTTTGCTTCCAGATCTGAAATAGGAGGTATACCCAACTGTTTTGGGTATTCTATGAAGATGCATTTATCCGCTTTGGGTTCGAGCTTATCAGCCTGAAACTTTTTCACATAAGCGTCGCAGCCCCAAACTTTTAAGAAACGACAGCTTAGGTTTCTCTAAACCATAGTTCATATGGTGTCGTCTCAACGGAATTGCATGGTGCCCTATTTAAAGTGAATACGGTTGTCTCTAATGCCTAACCCATAAACGATAGTGTAATTCGATAAGAGACATCATGGTATGCACTATATCCAATAGGGTGCAGTTATGATGTTCGGACACACCATCACACTATAGTGTTCCAGGCGGTATTAGTCGCGAAACAATTTCCACAATTACTTAATTGTGTGCCAAACTCGTAACTCAGATATTCATCTATGTGATCATATCACAGACATTTTATCCTCTTGTCACGACGATCTTCAACTTCACTATGAAATTACTTGAACCTTTCAATAATTCAGACTTGTGTTTCATCAAGTAAATACTCAAATCATCTGTGAAGTAAGAACATAACGATATCCACTGCGTGCCTCAGCACTCATTGGACTGCACACATCAAATGTATTACTTCCAACAAGTTGCTCTCTTGTTCCATCTTACTGAAAACGAGGCCTTTCAGTCATCTTGCCCATGTGTTATGATTTGCATGTCTCAAGTGATTCAAAATCAAGTGAGTCCAAACGATCCATCTGTATGGAGTTTCTTCATGCATATCTACCAATAGACATGGTTCGCATGTCTCAATCTTTTCAAAAACTAGTGAGTCCAAAGATCCATCAACATGGAGCTTCTTCATGCGTTTTATACCAATATGACTCAAATGGCAGTGCCACAAGTATGTGGTACTATCATTACTATTTTATATCTTTTGGCATGAACATGTGTATCACTACGATCGAGATTCAATGAACCATTCATTTCAGGTGCAAGACCATTGAAGGTATTACTCAAATAAACAGAGTAACCATTATTCTCCTTAAATGAATTACCGTATTGCGATAAACATAATCCAATCATGTCTATGCTCAACGCAAACACCAAATAATGATTATTTAGGTTTAACAGCAATCTCGATGGTAGAGGGAGCGTGCGATGTTTGATCACATCAACCTTGAAAACACTTCCAACACATATCGTCATCTCACCTTTAGCTAGTCTCCGTTTATTCCGTAGCCTTTTGTTTCGAGTTACCAACACTTAGCAACCGAACCGGTATCTAATACCCTGGTGCTACTAGGAGTACTAGTAAAGTACACATTAATATAATGTATATCCAATATACTTCTGTCGACCTTGCCTGCCTTCTCATCTACCAAGTATCTAGGGTAGTTCTGCTTCAGTGACCGTTGCCCTCATTACAGAAGCACTTAGTCTCGGGTTTGGGTTCAACCTTGGGTTTCTTCACTAGAGCAGCAACTGATTTGCCGTTTCATGAAGTATCCCTTCTTTCCCTTGCCCTTCTTGAAACTAGTGGTTTTACTAACCATCAACAATTGATGCTCCTACTTGATTTCTACTTTCGCGGTGTCAAACATCGCGAGTTGCTCAAGGATCATCATGTCTATCCCTGATATGTTATAGTTCCTCACGAAGCTCTAATAGCTTGGTGTCAGTGACTATGGAGAACCATCACTATCTCATCTGGAAGATTAACTCCCACTCGATTCAAGCGATTGTAGTACTCAGACAATCTGAGCACATGCTCAATGATTGAGCTTTTCTCCCTTAGTTTGCAGGCTTAAGAAACTTGTCAGAGGTCTCATACCTCTTGACGTGGGCACTAGTCTGAAATCCCAATTTCAGTCTTTGGAACATCTCATATGTTCTGCGACGTTTCAAAACCGTCTTTGGTGCCACAATTTTAAACCGTTAGCATCACACACTGAACTATCACGTAGTCATCAAAACGTGTATGTCAGATGTTTCGCAACATCTACAGACGACGCTCGAGGTTCAGCACACCGAGCGGTGCATTAAGGACATAAGCCTTCTGTACAGCAATGAGGACAATCCTCAGTTTACGGACCCAGTCCGCATAATTGCTACTATGAACTTTCAACTAAATTTTCTCTAGGAACATATCTTAGTAGAACTAAAGCGTAAGCTACGACATAATTTGCAAAGACCTTTTGACTATGTTCATGATAATTAAGTTCATCTAATCAAATTATTTAATGAACTCCCACTCGGATAGACATCCCTCTAGTCATCTAAGTGATACATGATCCGAGTCAACTAGGCCGTGTCCGATCATCACGTGAGACGGATTAGTCATCATCGGTGAACATCTTCATGTTGATCGTATCTTCTATATGACTCATGTTCGACCTTTCGGTCTCTTGTGTTTCGAGGCCATGTCTGTACATGCTAGGCTCGTCAAGTCAACCTAAGTGTTTCGCATGTGTAAATCTGGCTTCCACCCGTTGTATGCGAACGTTAGAATCTATCACACCCGATCATCACGTGGTGCTTCGAAACAACGAACCTTCACAATGGTGCACAGTTAGGGGGAACACGTCTCTTGAAATTTTAGTGAGGGATCATCTTATTTATGCTACCGTCGTCGTTCTAAGCAAATAAGATGTAAACATGACAAACATCACATGCAAATCATAAAGTGACATGATATGGCCAATATCATCTTGCGCCTTTTGATCTCCATCTTCGAGGCACGGCATGATCACCTTCGTCACCGACATGACACCATGATCTCCATCATCGTGTCTTCATGAAGTTGTCTCGCCAACTATTACTTCTACTACTATGGCTAACAGTTAGCAATAAAGTAAAGTAATTACATGGCATTTTTCATTGCCACGCAGGTCATACAATAAATTAAGACAACTCCTATGGTTCCTGCCGGTTGTCATACTCATCGACATGCAAGTCGTGATTCCTATTACAAGAACATGATCAATCTCATACATCACATATATATAATTCATCACATCCTTTTGGCCATATCACATCACACAGCATACCCTGCAAAATCAAGTTAGACGTCCTCTAATTGTTGTTGCATGTTTTACGTGGCTGCTATGGGTTTCTAGCAAGAATGTTTCTTACCTACGCAAAAGCCACAACGGTGATATGCCAATTTCTATTTACCCTTCGTAAGGACCCTCTTCATCGAATCCGATCCGACTAAAGTGGGAGAGACAGACACCCGCTAGCCACCTTATGCATCAAGTGCATGTCAGTCGGTGGAACCTGTCTCACGTAAGAGTACATGTAAGGTCGGTCCGGGCCGCTTCATCCCACAATGCCGCCGAATCAAGATAAGACTAGTAACGGTAAGCAAATTGAACAAATCATCGCCCACAACTACTTTGTGTTCTACTCGTGCATAGAATCTACGCATAGACCTGGCTCTGATACCACTGTTGGGGAACGTAGCAATAATTCAAAATTTTCCTACGTGTCACCAAGATCAATCTAGGAGATGCTAGCAACGAGAGAGAGGAGTTCATCTTCATACCCTTGAAGATCGCTAAGCGGAAGCGTTACAAGAACGCGGTTGATGGAGTCGTACTCGCGGCGATTCAAATCGCGGAAGATCCGATCTAGCGCAGAACGGACGGCGCCTCCGCGTTCAACACACGTACAGACCGGGGACGTCTCCTCCTTCTTGATCCAGCAAGGGGAGAGGAGAAGTTGAGGGAGAACTCCAGCAGCACGACGGCGTGGTGGCAATGGAGCTCGTGGTTCTCCGGCAGAGCTTCGCTAAGCACTACGGAGGAGGAGGAGGTGTATGAGGAGGAAGGGCTACGCCAGGGAAGAGGTGCCGCTGCCCTCCCACCCCTCCACTATATATAGGGGCAAGGGGAGAGGGGGAGGCGCCCTAGGGTTTCCCCTAGGGGGCGGCGGCCAAGCAGATTGCATCTCCCTAGGGAAAATCCTAGGGAGACTTGCCCCCCAAGCCAAGCAGGTGGAGGCTTGCCTCCCAAGCCAGGTGGAGGCGCCCCACCTCCCCAAGTAACGTGGGAAAGGGTGTGGGGGGCGCACCACCCCTTAGTGGGCTGATTTGCCCCTTCCCCTTTGGCCCATGAGGCCCTCCAACACTTGTCGGGGCTCCCGAAACACCTTTCGGTCATGTTGGCCATAGCCTGGTACCCCCGGAACACTTCCGGACTCCAATACCCTTCGTCCAATATATCGATCTTCACCGCCGGACCATTCCGGAACTCCTCGTGATGTCCGAGATCTCATCCGGGACTCCGAACAACCTTCGGTAACCACATATTATTTCCCATAACAACTCTAGCGTCACCGAACCTTATGTGTGTAGACCCTACGAGTTCGGGAACCATGCAGACATGATCGAGACACCTCTCCGGCCAATAACCAATAGCGGGATCTGGATACCCATATTGGCTCCCACATGTTCCACGATGATCTCATCGGATGAACCCCGATGTCGGGGATACAATCAATCCCGTATACAATTCCCTTTGTCTATCGGTATGTTACTTGCCCGAGATTCGATCGTCGGTATCCCAATACATCATTCAATCTCGTTACCGGCAAGTCACTTTACTCGTTCTGTAACGCATGATCCCGTGGCTAACTCATTAGTCACATTGAGCTCATTATGATGATGCATTACCAAGTGGGCCTAGAGATACCTCTCCGTCATACGGAGTGACAAATCCCAGTCTCGATTCGTGCCAACCCAACAGACACTTTCGGAGATACCTGTAGTGCACCTTTATAGCCACCCAGTTACGTTGTGACGTTTGGTACACCCAAAGCATTCCTACGGTATCCGGGAGTTGCACAATCTCATGGTCTAAGGAAATGATACTTGACATTAGAAAAGCTCTTAGCAAACGAACTACACGATCTTGTGCTATGCTTAGGATTGGGTCTTGTCCATCACATCATTCTCCTAGTGATGTGATCCCGTTATCAACGACATCCAATGTCCATGGTCAGGAAACCGTAACCATCTATTGATCAACGAGCTAGTCAACTAGAGGCTTACTAGGGACATATTGTGGTCTACGTATTCACACATGTATTACGGTCTCCGGTTAATACAATTATAGCATGAACAATAGACAATTGTCATGAACAAGGAAATATAATAATAACCATTTTATTATTGCCTCTAGGGTATATTTCCAACATTATGTGGTTTCGACAAGACTATGGCGCGGGGTTGATTCAAGGTGGTGTGCACACGGAGCTTGAAATCGACGGGGCACGAGGATGGACTGATCATCTACCATGTAGTCATGTTGAAGTTGGAGCTGGAGTCTGAAAGACTTCACTCAGTGCTGATTGAAGGGCTACAGCGTAAGAGTTCAGAGAGTCAAAGCCTATTTTAGTGGGAAAAAGCGAGTGACACATAGTTCGGTCTGGAGCCAAGTGGTCTGATGGAAGCGTGAAACTTGTCATCGATCGGTGATGATCGGTGGTACTCTACATGAAGGAAATATGCCCTGGAGGCAATAATAAAGTTATTATTTATTTCCTTATATCATGAAAAATGTTTATTATTCATGCTAGAATTGTATTAACCGAAAACTTAGTACATGTGTGGATACATAGACAAACAGAGTGTCACTAGTATGCCTCTCCTTGACTAGCTCGTTAATCAAAGATGGTTAAGTTTCCTAACCATAGACATGAGTTGTCATTTGATTAACGGGATTGCATCATTAGGAGAATGATGTGATTGTCTTGACCCATTCCGTTAGCTTAGCACTTGATCGTTTAGTATGTTGCTATTGCTTTCTTCATGACTTATACATGTTCCTATGACTATGAGATTATGCAACTCCCGTTTACCGGAGGAACACTTTGTGTGCTACCAAATGTCACAACGTAACTGGGTGATTATAAAGGTGCTCTACAGGTGTCTCGGAAGGTACTTGTTGAGTTGGCGTATTTCGAGATTAGGATTTGTCACTCCGATCGTCGGAGAGGTATCTCTGGGCCCACTCGGTAATACACATCACTATAAGCCTTGGAAGCATTGTAACTAATGAGTTAGTTGCGGGATGATGTATTACGGAACGAGTAAAGAGACTTGCCGGTAACGAGATTGAACTAGGTATTGAGATACCGACGATCGAATCTCAGGCAAGTAACATATCAATGACAAAGGGAACAACGTATGTTGTTATGCGGTTTGACCGATAAAGGTCTTCATAGAATATGTAGGAGCCAATATGAGCATCCAGGTTCCGCTATTGGTTATTGACCCGAGACGTGTCTCGGTCATGTCTACATAGTTCTCGAACTCGTAGGATCCGCACGCTTAATGTTCGGTGACAATTTGTATTATGAGTTTATGTGTTTTGATGTACCGAAGGTAGTTCGGAGTCCCGGATGAGATCGGGGACATGACGAGGAGTCTCGAAATGGTCGAGACGTAAATATCAATATATTGGACGACTATATTCGGCCATCGGAAAGGTTCCGAGTGATTCGGGTATTTTTCAGAGTACCGGAGAGTTACGGGAATTCGCCGAGGAGTATATGGGCGTTATTGGGCTTTAGGGGAAAGAGAGAGGGGAGGCTGCGCGCCCCCCAATGCTTAGTCCGAATTGGACTAGGGGGAGGGGCGGCGCCCCCTCCTTCCTTCTCTTCTCTTTTCCCTTTCCTTCTCTCCTACTCCTACTACTTGGAAGGGCTCCTAGTTCTACTGGGAAAGGGGGAATCCTACTCCCGGTGGGAGTAGGACTCCCCTAGGGCGCGCCATAGAGAGGGCCGGCCCTCCCCCTCCTCCACTCCTTTATATACGGGGGGGGCACCCCTTGGAGACACAACAATTGATCATTGATCTCTTAGCCGTGGGCGGTGCCCCCCTCCACCATATTCCACCTCGGTTATATCGTAGCGGTGCTTAGGCGAAGCCCTGCGTCGGTAGCATCATCAACACCGTCATAACGCCGTCGTGCTGACGGAACTCTCCCGCAAAGCTCTGCTGGATCGGAGTTCGCGGGACGTCATTGAGCTGAACGTGTGCTAAACTCGGAGGTACCGTGCGTTCGGTACTTGGATCGGTCGGATCGTGAAGACGTACGACTACATCAACCGCGTTGTCATAACGCTTCCACTTTCGGTCTATGAGGGTACGTGGACACACTCTCCCCTCTCGTTGCTATGCATCACTATGATCCTGCGTGTGCGTAGGAAAATTTTGAAATTACTACGTTCCCCAACAGTGGCATCCGAGCCAGGTTTTATGCGTAGATGTTATATGCACGAGTAGAACACAAGTGAGTTGTGGGCCATACAAGTCATACTGCTTACCAGCATGTCATACTTTGGTTCGGCGGTATTGTTGGATGAAGCGGCCCGGACCGACATTACGTGTACGCTTACGCGAGACTGGTTCTACCGACGTGCTTTGCACATAGGTGGCTGGAGGGTGCCAGTTTCTCCAACTTTTGTTGAACCGAGTGTGGCTACGACCGGTCCTTGAGAAGGTTAAAACAACACTAACTTGACGAACTAGCGTTGTGGTTTTGATGCGTAGGTAAGAACGGTTCATGCTCAGCCCGTAGCAGCCACGTAAAACTTGCAACAACAAAGTAGAGGACGTCTAACTTGTTTTTGCAGGGCATGTTGTGATGTGATATGGTCAAGGCATGATGCTATATTTTATTGTATGAGATGATCATGTTTTGTAACCGAGTTATCTGCAACTGGTAGGATCCATATGGTTGTCGCTTTATTGTATGCAATGCAATCGCCCTGTAATGCTTTACTTTATCACTAAGCGGTAGCGATAGTCGTAGAAGCAATACTTGGCGAGACGACAACGATGCTACGATGGAGATCAAGGTGTCGCGCCGGTGACGATGGTGATCATGACAGTGCTTCAGAGATGGAGATCACAAGCACAAGATGATGAAGGCCATATCATATCACTTATATTGATTGCATGTGATGTTTATCTTTTATGCATCTTATTTTGCTTAGATCGACGATAGCATTATAAGATGATCTCTCACTAAATTTCAAGGTATAAGTGTTCTCCCTGAGTATGCACCATCGACGGTAGCATTATAAGATGATCTCTCCCTGAGTCTGATCGGGTGTGATAAGCTCTATGTTCAAATACAACGGGTGCAAGACAGTTTTGCACATGCGGAATACTCAGGTTAAACTTGACGAGCCTAGCATATGCAGATATGGCCTCGGAACACTGAGACCGAAAGGTCGATCGTGAATCATATAGTAGATATGATCAACATAGTGATGTTCACCATTGAAAACTACTCCATCTCACGTGATGATCGGACATGGTTTAGTTGATTTGGATCACGTGATCACTTAGAGGGATGTCTATCTAAGTGGGAGTTCATAAGTAATATGATTAATTGAACTTTAATTTATCATGAACTTAGTCCTGGTAGTATTAGCATATCTATGTTGTAGATCAATAGCTCGCGATGTTGCTCCCCGTTAATTTTGATATGTTCCTAGAGAAAAACTATGTTGAAAGATGTTTAGTAGCAATGATGCGGACTTGGTCCGTGATCTGAGAATTATCCTCATTGCTGCACAGAAGAATTATGTCCTTGATGCACCGCTAGGTGATGGACCTATTGCAGGAGCATATGCAGACGTTATGAACGTTTGGCAAAACTCGGTATGATGACTACTTGATAGTTCAGTGTGCCATGATTTACGGCTTAGAACCGGGACTTCAACGACGTTTTCAACGTCATGGAGCATATGAGATGTTCTAGGAGTTGAAGTTAATATTTCAAGCAAATGCCCAGATTGAGAGATATGAAGTCTCCAATAAGTTCTACAGCTGCAAGATGGAGGAGAATAGTTCTGTCAGTGAGCATATACTCAGAATGTCTGGGTATAACAATCACTTGATTCAACTGGGAGTTAATCTTCCAGATGATAGCGTCATTGACAGATTTCTTCAATCACTGCCACCAAGCTACAAGAACTTCGTGATGAACTATAACATGCAAGGGATGGATAAGACGATTCCCGAGCTCTTCGCAATGCTAAAGGCTGCGGAGGTAGAAATCAAGAACGAGCATCAAGTGTTGATGGTCAACAAGACCACCAGTTTCAAGAAAAAGGGCAAAGGGAAGAAGAAAGGGAAATTCAAGAAGAACAGCAAATAAGTTGCTGCTCAGGAGAAGAAACCCAAGTCTGGACCTAACCCTGAGATTGAGTGCATCAACTGCGAACAAACTGGTCACTGGAAGCGGAACTGCCTGCTACCTCTTGAGCACTGCGTTGGTTTTCCCTTGAAGAGGAAAGGTGATGCAGCAAAGTAGCATAAGTATTTCCCTCAGTTTTTGAGAACCAAGGTAACAATCCAGTAGGAGGCTACGCACGAGTCCCTCACACCTACACAAACAAATAAATCCTCGCAACCAACGCGATAAGGGGTTGTCAATCCCTACACGGTCACTTACGAGAGTGAGATCCGATAGATAAGATAGGATAATATTTTTGGTATTTTTATGATAAAGATGCAAAGTAAAATAAAAGAAAAGTAAAAAAGCAACGGAAATAACTAAGTGTTGGAAGATTAATATGATGGAAGATAGACCCGGGGGCCATAGGTTTCACTAGTGGCTTCTCTCAAGAGCATAAGTATTTTACGGTGGGTGAACAAATTGCTGTTGAGAAATTGACAGAATTGAGCATAGTTATGAGAATATCTAGGTATGATCATGTATATAGGCATCATGTCCGAGACAAGTAGACTGACTCCTGCCTGCATCTACTACTATTACTCCTCACATCGACCGCTATCCAGCATGCATCTAGAGTATTAAATTCATAAGAACAGAGTAACGCCTTAAGCAAGATGACATGATGTAGAGGGATAAATTCATGCAATATGATAGAAACCCTATCTTGTTATCCTCGATGGCAACAATACAATACGTGCCTTGCTGCCCCTACTGTCACTGGGAAAGGACACCGCAAGATTGAACCCAAAACTAAGCACTTCTCCCATTGCAAGAAAGATCAATCTAGTAGGCCAAACCAAACTGATAATTCGAAGAGACTTGCAAAGATAACCAATCATACATAAAAGAATTCAGAAGATTCAAATATTGTTCATAGATAAACTTGATCATAAACCCACAATTCATCGGTCTCAACAAACACACCGCAAAAGAAGATTACATCGAATAGATCTCCACGAGAGAGGGGGAGAACATTGTATTGAGATCCAAAAAGAGAGAGGAAGCCATCTAGCTAATAACTATTGACCCGAAGGTCTGAGTTAAACTACTCACACTTCATCGGAGAGGCTATGGTGTTGATGTAGAAGCCCTCCGTGATCGATGCCCCCTCCGGCAGAGCTCCGGAACAGGCTCCGTATCTGATCGTTTGGGGGTACGTAGGTATATATAGGAGGAAGGAGTACGTCGGTGGAGCAACGTGGGGCCCACGAGGGTGGAGGGCGCGCCTGGGGAGGGGGGTAGGCGCGCCCCCTACCTCGTGGCTTCCTGGAAGCTTCCTTGACTTAGGGTCCAAGTCTCCTGGATCATGTTCGTTCCAAAAATCACGTCCCGAAGGTTTCATTCCGTTTGGACTCCGTTTGATATTCGTTTTCTGCGAAACTCTGAAATAGGCAAAAAATAGCAATTCTGGGCTGGGCCTCCGGTTAATAGGTTAGTCCCAAAAATAATATAAAAGTGAATAATAAAGCCCAATAATGTCCAAAACAGAAGATAATATAGCATGGAGCAATCAAAAATTATAGATATGTTGGAGATGTATCAAGCATCCCCAAGCTTAATTCCTGCTCGTCCTCGAGTAGGTAAATGATAAAAATAGAATTTTTGATGTGGAATGCTACTTGGCATAATTTCAATGTAATTCTCTTAATTGTGGTACGAATATTCAGATCCGAAAGATTCAAGATAAAAGTTCAATATTGACATAAAAATAATAATACTTCAAGCATACTAACTAAGCAAGTATGTCCTCTCAAAATAACATGGCCAAAGAAAGTTCATCCCTACAAAATCATATAGTTTAGTCATGCTCCATTTTCATCACACAAGAATGCTCTCATCATGCACAACCCCGATGACAAGCCAAGCAATTGTTTCGTACTTTAGTAATCTCAAACTCTTTCAACCTTCACGCAATACATGAGCGTGAGCCATGGATATAACACTATGGTGGAATAGAATATGATGATGGCCGTTATGTGGAGAAGACAAAAAAGGAGAAAGTCTCACATCAACGAGGCTAATCAATGAGCTATGGAGATGCCCATCGATTGATGTTAATGCAAGGAGTAGGGATTGCCATGCAACGGATGCACTAGAGCTATAAATATATGAAAGCTCAACAAAAGAAACTAAGTGGGTGTGCATCCAACTTACTAGCTCACGAAGACCTAGGGCACTTGAGGAGGCCCATTGTTGGAATATACAAGCCAAGTTCTATAATGAAAAATTCCCACTAGTATATGAAAGTGACAAAACAAGAGACTCTCTATCATGAAGATTATGGTGCTACTCTAAAGCACAAGTGTGGTAAAGGATAGTAACATTGTCCCTTCTCTCTTTTTCTCTCATTTTTTTGGGCGTTCTCTTTTTTTTATGGCCTTTCTCTCTTTTTATATTCCTCACTTGGGACGATGTTCTAGAAAATGATGATCACACACTTCTATTTATTTACAACTCAATGATTACAACTCGATACTAGAACAAAGTATGACTCTATATGAATGCCTCCGGCGGTGTACCGGGATATGCAATGAACCAAGAGTGACATGTATGAAGGAATTATGAATGATGGCTTTGCCACAAATACTATGTCAATTACATGATCATGCAAAGCAATATGACAATGATGAACGTGTCATGATAAACGGAATGGTGGAAAGTTGCATGGAAATATATCTCGGAATGGCTATGGAAATGCCATAATAGGTAGGTATGGTGGCTGTTTTGAGGAAGATATAAGGAGGTTTATGTGTGAAAGAGCGTATCATATCACGGGCTTTGGATGCACTGGCGAAGTTTGCACCAACTCTCAATGTGAGAAAGGGCAATGCACGGTACCGAAGAGGCTAGCAATGATGGAAAGGTGAGAGTGCGTATAATCCATGGACTCAACATCAGTCATAAAGAACTCACATACTTATTGCAAAAATCTACAAGTCATCAAAAACCAAGCACTACGCGCATGCTCCTAGGGGGATAGATTGGTAGGAAAAGGCCATCGCTCGTCCCCGACCGCCACTCATAAGGAGGACAATCAAAGAACACCTCATGTTTCAAATTTGTTACATAACGTTTACCATACGTGCATGTTACGGGACTTGCAAACTTCAACACAAGTATTTCTCAAATTCACAACTACTCAACTAGCACGACTTTGATATCACTACCTCCATGTCTCAAAACAATCATCAAGCATCAAACTTATCTTAGTATTCAACACACTCATAAGAAACTTTTTACTAATCTTGAATACCTAGTATATTAGGATTATTTAAGCAAATTACCATGCTATTTAAGACTCTCAAAATAATCTAAGTGAAGCATGAGAGATCAATAGTTTCTATATAACAAATCCACCACCGTGCTCTAAAAGATATAAGTGAAGTACTAGAGCAAAGACTATATAACTCAAAAGATATAAGTGAAGCACATAGAGTATTCTAATAATTTCCGAATCATGCGTGTCTCTCTCAAAAGGTGTGTGCAGCAAGGATGATTGTGGTAAACTAAAAAGCAAAGACTCAAATCATACAAGACGCTCCAAGCAAAACACATATCATGTGGTGAATAAAAATATAGCTCCAAGTAAAGTTACCGATGGAAGTAGACGAAAGAGGGGATACCTTCCGGGGCATCCCCAAGCTTTGGATTTTAGGTGTCCTTAGATTATCTTGGGGGTGCCATGGGCATCCCCAAGCTTAGGCTCTTTCCACTCCTTGTTCCATAATCCATCAAATCTTTCACCCAAAACTTGAAAACTTCACAACACAAAACTCAGCAGAAAATCTCGTGAGCTCCGTTAGCGAAAGAAAACAAAAGGCCACTTCAAGGTACTGTAATGAACTCATTATTTATTTATATTGGTGTTAAACCTACTGTATTCCACTTCTCTATGGTTTATAAACTCTTTTACTAGCCATAGATTCATCAAAATAAGCAAACAACACACGAAAAACAGAATCTGCCAAAAACAGAACAGTCTGTAGTAATCTGTAACTAACGCAAACTTCTAGAACTCCAAAATATCAGCCAAAATAGGACGACCTAAATAATTTGTTTATTTATCAGAAGCAATTGGAATCAATATTTTATCACGTTCTGGTGATTTTTAACAATTAGTTTCGTGAACAGAAAGTTTCTGGAATTTTCTGCAGGATCAAATAACTATCATCCAGGAAGATCCTATAGGTTTAACTTGGCACAAATACTAATTAAAACATAAAAACACATCTAACCAGAGGCTAGATCAAATATTTATTCCTAAACAGAAGCAAAAAGCAAAAAACTAAAAATAATTTTGGGTTGCCTCCCAACAAGCGCTATCGTTTAACGCCCCTAGCTAGGCATAAAAGCAAGGATAGATCTAGGTAGTGCCATCTTTGGTGGGCAATCCATAAGTGGCTCTCATAATAGATTCATATGGTAGTTTTATTTTCTTCCTAGGGAAGTGTTCCATGCCTTTCTTTAATGGAAATTGGAATCTAATATTCCCTTCCTTCATATCAATAATTGCACCAATCGTTCTAAGGAAAGGTCTACCAAGAATAATAGGACATGAAAGATAGCAATCTATGTCAAGAATGATAAAATCTACGGGCACATAATTCCTATTTGCAATAATAAGAACATCATTAATTCTTCCCATAGGTTTCTTAATAGTGGAATCCGCAAGGTGCAAGTGCATAAATTGCCTTTCAAGTTCAACTATAAGCATGGCAATAGCGTCAGCAAGACTACTAGTTCTATGAAGAATGGAACTGCCCATAGACGGCAAAGCACCGGCACAAGTAAAGAAATCTTGAATAACTCCTTTTCCAATAATATTACCACTACCAATTCGAAATCTTTTTGTATGCAAGGTAGGGGGTTCTTCAGCAGGAGCATCAGAATTTTCCATGATATTATTATTGTCCATATCGACAATAATTTCCCAAATTTCAGACATAACGGCAGAAAGAGCGAGGGGCAAAAAGGAAAGAAGAAGGCGAACGGAAAAGAGAGGGCGAATAAAACGGCAAGGGTGAAGTGGGGGAGAGGAAAACGAGAGGCAAATGGCAAATAATGTAATGCGGGAGATAAGGGTTTGTGATGGGTACTTGGTATGTTGACTTTTGCGTAGACCTCCCTAGCAACGGCGCCAGAAATCCTTCTTGCTACCTCTTGAGCATTGTGTTAGTTTTCCCTTGAAGAGGAAAGGGTGATGCAGCAAAGTAGCATAAGTATTTCCCTCAGTTTTTTAGAACCAAGGTATCAATCCAGTAGGAGGCTACGCGCGAGTCCCTTGCACCTACACAAACAAATAAATCCTCGCAACCAACGCGATAAGGGGTTGTCAATCCCTACACGGTCACCTACGAGAGTGAGATCTGATAGATATGATAGGATAATATTTTTGGTATTTTTATGATAAAGATGCAAAGTAAAATAAATCAAAGTAAAAAGCAACGGAAATAACTAAGTGTTGGAAGATTAATATGATGGAAGATAGACCCGGGGGCCATAGGTTTCACTAGTGGCTTCTCTCAAGAGCATAAGTATTTTACGGTTTGTGAACAAATTACTGTTGAGCAATTGACAGAATTGAGCATAGTTATGAGAATATCTAGGTATGATCATGTATATAGGCATCACGTCTGAGACAAGTAGACCGACTCCTGCCTGCATCAGTACTATTACTCCACACGTTGACCGCTATCCAGCATGCATCTAGAGTATTAAGTTCATAAGAACAGAGTAACGCCTTAAGCAAGATGACATGATATAGAGGGATAAATTCATGCAATATGATAAAAACCCCATCTTGTTATCCTCGATGGCAACAATACAATACGTGCCTTGCTGCCCCTACTATCACTGGGGAAAGGACACCGCAAGATTGAACCCAAAGCTAAGCAGTTCTCCCATTGCAAGAAAGATCAATCTAGTAGGCCAAACCAAACTGATAATTCGAAGAGACTTGCAAAGATAACCAATCATACATAAAAGAATTCAGAAGATTCAAATATTGTTCATAGATAAACTTGATCATAAACCCACAATTCATCGGTCTCAACAAACACACCGCAAAAGAAGATTACATCGAATAGATCTCCACGAGAGAGGGGGAGAACATTGTATTGAGATCCAAAAAGAGAGAGGGAGCCTTCTAGCTAATAACTATGGACCCGAAGGTCTGAGGTAAACTACTCACACTTCATCGGAGAGGCTATGGTGTTGATGTAGAAGCCCTCCGTGATCGATGCCCCCTCCGGCGGAGCTCCAGAACAGGCCCCAAGATGGGATCTTGTGGGTACAGAAGGTTGCAGCGGTGGAATTAGGTTTTTGGCTCCGTATCTGATCGTTTGGGGGTACGTAGGTATATATAGGAGGAAGGAGTACGTCGGTGGAGCAATGTGGGGCCCACGAGGGTGGAGGGCGCGCCTGGGGGGGTAGGCGTGCCCCCTACCTCATGGATTCCTAGAAGCTTCGTTGACTTAGGGTCCAAGTCTCCTGGATCATGTTCGTTCCAAAAATCACGTTCCCGAAGGTTTCATTCCGTTTGGACTCCGTTTGATATTATTTTTCTGCCAAACTCTGAAATGGGAAAAAAACAGCAATTCTGGGATGGGCCTCCGGTTAATAGGTTAGTCCCAAAAATAATATAAAGGTGGATAATAAAGCCCAATAATGTCCAAAACTGAAGATAATATAGCATGGAGCAATCAAAAATTATAGATATGTTGGAGACGTATCACTGCCCCAAGTATTTGGCGGATAAGAAGGATGGCAAGGTGAACAGAGGTATATGTGATATACATGTTATTGATGTGTACCTTACTAATGCTCGCAGTAGCACCTGGGTATTTGATACTGGTTCTGTTGCTAATATTTGCAACTCAAAACTGGGACTACGGATTAAGCGAAGATTGGCTAATGACGAGGTGATGATGCGTGTGGGAAATGGTTCCAAAGTCAATGTGATCGCGGTCGGCACGCTACCTCTACATCTACCTTCGGGATTAGTTTTAGACCTGAATAATTGTTATTTGGTGCCAGCGTTGAGCATGAACATTATATCTGGATCTTGTTTGATGCGGGACAGTTATTCATTTAAATCAGAGAATAATGGTTGTTCTATTTATATGAGTAATATCTTTTATGGTCATGCACCCTTGAGGAGTGGTCTATTTATAGTAAATCTCGATAGTAGTGATACACATATTCATAATATTGAGGCCAAAAGATGTAGAGTTGATAATGATAGTGTAACTTTTTTGTGGCACTGCCGTTTAGGTCATATTGGTGTAAAGCGCATGAAAAAACTCCATTCCGATGGACTTTTGGAATCACTTGATTATGAATCACTTGGTACGTGCGAACCATGCCTCATGGGCAAGATGACTAAAACGCCGTTCTCTGGAACTATGGAGCGAACAACAGATTTGTTGGAAATCATACATACAGATGTATGTGGTCCGATGAATGTTGAGGCTCGCGGCGGGTATCGTTATTTTCTCACCTTCACAGATGATTTAAGCAGATATGGGTATATCTACTTAATGAAACATAAGTCTGAAACATTTGAAAAGTTCAAAGAATTTCAGAGTGAAGTTGAAAATCATCGTAACAAGAAAATAAAGTTTCTACGATCTGATCGTGGAGGAGAATATTTGAGTTACGAGTTTGGTCTTCATTTGAAACAATGCGGAATAGTTTTGCAACTCACGCCACTCGAAACACCACCGCGTAATGGTGTGTCCGAACGTCGTAATCGTACTTTACTAGATATGGTGCGATCTATGATGTCTATTACTTATTTACCGCTATCATTTTGGGGTTATGCTTTAGAGACGGCTGCATCCACGTTAAATAGGGCACCATCAAAATCCATTGAGACGACGCCTTATGAACTGTGGTTTGGCAAGAAACCAAAGTTGTCGTTTCTTAAAGTTTGGGGTTGCGATGCTTATGTGAAAAAGCTTCAACCTGATAAGCTCGAACCCAAATCGGAGAAATGTGTCTTCATAGGATACCCAAAGGAAACTGTTGGGTACACCTTCTATCACAGATCTGAAGGCAAGACTTTTGTTGCTAAATTTGGATCCTTTCTAGAGAAGGAGTTTCTAAAGAAGTGAGTGGGAGGAAAGTAGAACTTGATGAGGTAACTATACCTGCTCCCTTATTGGAAAGTAGTTCATCACAGAAACCGGTTCCTGTGACATCTACACCAATTAGTGAGGAAGCTAATGATATTGATCATGAAACTTCAGATCAAGTTACTACTGAACCTCGTAGGTCAACCAGAGTAAGATCTGCACCAGAGTGGTACGGTAATCCTGTTCTGGAGGTCATGTTACTAGACCATGACGAACCTACGAACTATGAAGAAGCGATGGTGAGCCCAGATTCCGCGAAATGGCTTGAAGCCATGAAATCTGAGATGGGATCCATGTATGAGAACAAAGTGTGGACTTTGGTTGACTTGCCCAATGACCGGCAAGCCATTGAGAATAAATGGATCTTCAAGAAGAAGACTGACGCTGACGGTAATGTTACTGTTTATAAAGCTGGACTTGTTGCAAAAGGTTTTCGACAAGTTCAAGGTGTTGACTACGATGAGATTTTCTCACTCGTAGCGATGCTTAAGTCTGTCCGAATCATGTTAGCAAATTGCCACATTTTATGAAATTTGGCAAATGGATGTCAAAACTACATTCCTTAATGGATTTCTTAAAGAAGAGTTGTATATGATGCAACCAGAAGGTTTTGTCGATCCTAAAGGTGCTGACAAAAATGTGCAAGCTCCAGCGATCAATCCATGAACTGGTGCAAGCATCTCGGAGTTGGAATATACGCTTTGATGAGTTGATCAAAGCATATAGTTTTATACAGACTTGCGATGAAGCCTGTATTTACAAGAAAGTGAGTGGGAGCACTACAGCATTTCTGATAAGTACATGTGAATGACATATTGTTGATCGGAAATAATGTAGAATTTTCTGGAAAGCATAAAGGAGTATTTGATAGGAGTTTTTCAAAGAAAGACCTCGGTGAAGCTGCTTACATATTGAGCATCAAGAGATAGATCAAGACGCTTGATAAGCTTTTTCAGTGAGTACATACCTTGACAAGACTTTGAAGTAGTTCAAAATGGAACAGTCAAAGAAAGAGTTCTTGCCTGTGTTACAAGGTGTGAAATTGAGTAAGACTCAAAGCCCGACCACGGCAGAAGATAGAAAAAGAATGAAAGTCATTCCCTATGCCTCAGCCATAGGTTCTATAAAGTATGCCATGTTGTGTACCAGATCTATTGTATACCCTACACTGAGTTTGTCAAGGGAGTACAATAGTGATCTAGGAGTACATCACTGAACAGCGGTCAAAATTATCCTTAGTGGAATAAGGAAATATTTCTCGGTTATGGAGGTGATAAAGAGTTCGTTGTAAAGAGTTAAGTCGATGCAAGTTTTTACACCAATCCGAATGACTCTAAGTCTCAATCTGGATACATATTGAAAGTGGAAGCAATTAGCTAGAGTAGCTTCGTGCAGAGTACTGTAGACATGGAATATTTGCAAAATACATACGGCTTTGAATGTGGCAGACCCGTTGACTAAACTTCTCTCACAAGCAAAACATGATCACACCTTAGTACTCTTTGGGTGTTAATCACATAGCAATGTGAACTAGATTATTGACTCTAGTAAACCCTTTGGGTGTTGGTCACATGACAATGTGAACTATGGGTGTTAATCACATGGTGATGTGAACTATTGGTGTTAAATCACATGGCGATGTGAACTAGATTATTTACTCTAGTGCAAGTGGGAGACTGAAGGAAATATGCCATAGAGGAAATAATAAAGTTATTATTTATTTCCTTATATCATGATAAATGTTTATTATTCATGCAAGAATTGTATTAACCGAAAACTTAGTACATGTGTGGATACATAGACAAACAGAGTGTCACTAGTATGCCTCTACTTGACTAGCTCGTTAATCAAAGATGGTTAAGTTTCCTAACCATAGACATGAGTTGTTATTTGATTAACGGGATCACATCATTAGGAGAATGATGTGATTGACTTGACCCATTCCGTTAGCTTAGCACTTGATCATTTAGTATGTTGCTATTGCTTTATTCATGACTTATACATGTTCCTATGACTATGAGATTATGCAACTCCCGTTTACCGGAGGAACACTTTTGTGCTACCAAACGTCACAACGTAACTGGGTGATTATAAAGGTGCTCTACAGGTGTCTCCGAAGGTACTTGTTGAGTTGGCGTATTTTGAGATTAGGATTTGTCACTCCGATCGTCGGAGAGGTATCTCTGGGCCCACTCGGTAATACACATCACTATAAGCCTTGCAAGCATTGTAACTAATGAGTTAGTTGCGGGATCATGTATTACGGAACGAGTAAAGAGACTTGCCGGTAACGAGATTGAACTAGGTATTGAGATACCGACGATCGAATCTCGGGCAAGTAACATACCGATGACAAAGGGAACAACGTATGTTGTTATGCGGTTTGACCGATAAAGATCTTTGTAGAATATGTAGGAGCCAATATGAGCATCCAGATTCCGCTATTGGTTATTGACCGGAGACGTGTCTCGGTCATGTCTACATAGTTCTCGAACCCGTAGGGTCCGCACGCTTAACGTTCGGTGACCATTTGTATTATGAGTTTATTTCTTTTGATGTACCGAAGGTAGTTCGGAGTCCCGGATGAGATCGGGGACATGACGAGGAGTCTCGAAATGGTCGAGACGTAAATATCGATATATTGGACGACTATATTCGGACATCGGAAAGGTTCCGAGTGATTCGGGTATTTTTCGGAGTACCGGAGAGTTACGGGAATTCGCCGGGGAGTATATGGGCCTTATTGGGCTTTAGGGGAAAGAGAGGGGGGAGGCTGCGCCCCCCCCCCCCCCAATGCTTAGTCCGAATTGGACTTGCGGGAGGGGCGGCGCCCCCTCCTTCCTTCTCTTCTCTTTTCCCTTTCCTTCTCTCCTACTCCTACTACTTGGAAGGGCTCTAGTTCTACTAGGAAAGGGGGAATCCTACTCCCGGTGGGAGTAGGACTCTCCTAGGGCGCGCCATAGAGAGGGCCGACCCTCCCCCTCCTCCACTCCTTTATATACGGGGAGGGGGCACCCCTTGGAGAAACAACAATTAATCATTGATCTCTTAGCCGTGTGCGGTGCCCCCCTCCACCATATTCCACCTCGGTTATATCGTAGCGGTGCTTAGGCGAAGCCCTGCGTCGGTAGCATCATCAACACCGTCATCACGCCGTCGTGCTGACGGAACTCTCCCGCAAAGGTCTGCTGGATCGGAGTTCGTAGGACGTCATCGAGTTGAACGTGTGCTGAACTCGGAGGTACCGTGCGTTCGGTACTTGGATCGGTCGGATCGTGAAGACGTACGACTACATCAACCGCGTTGTCATAACGCTTCCGCTTTAGCTCTACGAGGGTACGTGGACACACTCTCCCCTCTCGTTGCTATGCATCACTATGATCCTGCGTGTGCGTAGGAAAATTTTGAAATTACTACGTTCCCCAACACTACAGTGGGGGTTGAGTGGTGTGGGTTCGCGACCCTTGAGACTCGACCGAGACAGCAGAGGCTCGACGCGGTAATAGCGGTGAGGCGTGCGGTACGCATGGGACATTGAGACGGGCCAGGGCTCTGGTGGCCATACATGTGGTGAGACACCTACGAATTTAACTCGGAATGATTACAAGCAATGGTGAAATTTCTCCAAGTTTCAGACATGCGGTCAAGAAAAGAGTGATGATGTTGAGTTCAGGTAACTCTTATGTGTGACACTCAATATGTGAGTTGTTCATCTTTCACGCAGGTCAGTGATCGTTGTGTGATGGCGTTGAACGGATACTCTGGAAGTTGGGAGCCCAAATTAGAGTAATGTGGAACTTAATTTCGCTCGAGCGTTGATTGTGGTCAAGAATTGAAGGGACTACAAGTTGCAGGTGGAGTCACATGGAGTCTTTGGAGTAGCAGCGGTACCCATGGGATAAGCTCAAGTCCAATGTACATTGACGCATTGACGAATTCAAGCTGGTGGAGAATATTCGCCAAGGTGGAGTTTGTTAGAGTTGTGTCGAATATAGTGTACAAGGTAGGTTATAGTTGGACAATGAGTTGTATTGTGTTTACAGGGTACGGAGTCGTGTCCTAGCAGAGCGCTTGTATTCTCGGCCGCTCATATATAGTGGGGGTAGACACATGATGTAACATATGCCAACATAATAGCACAGGCGCGAAAGGGGGAGCCGGCGGCGTGTGCCGACGCCTGGGTGGCCGGGGTGCGGTATTGTGATGGTGTCACGCGTAGGAGCGCCTGTAGTCAATCCCCGGGGATGTAGCCATATCGATGAACCTCGTTAACAAATCTCGGTGTCGTGCTCATGTGATTGCTTGGTCCTCAGATGATCGACGGTGGCCTCGGATTTATTCTAACAACACTTGTTCCTTTTCTCTACAAAAATAATAATAATAATAATAAGAAGAAGAAGAAGAAGAAAAAGAAGAAATGTCATATAGCGAATTCAAACTATGCTGGAGTAGGCCTTGCTTTCTTGTTTTAGCTAGCAGTGGCCTTGTTTAGAAGTATTCCCTTCCAACTCAAAAGATGGTCAACATATATTCGGTGATATAAATTTCAACCATAATTTTACTGGGTTTGTGTGTCATGAAAATCAAATCGTTGCGTATCTGAAATAATTTCTCAGTGATATAAGTACGGAGTAGTAATATTGGTTTAATTCACTTAAGAAAGCAATATTGGTTTAATTGATAGTCAAAGTTGAATTTTGAAAAGAGTGCATGTCCTCTTTTTGGGTGGGAGAGTGACTAGTACATTTTCCTTGTTGGCACTTTTTTTGTTTTGCTTGTTGCTTTATTTATTTTATTTTGTTTCTACTTACAACAAAATACTTACTGTTCCTATTTTATTTTATTTTATTTTGTTTCTACTTAGTTATTAAAGTTTATTTTGTTTCTACTTATTTATTTTATTTTGTTTTTTTACTTATTTATATTATTTTGTTTCTACTAATTTATTTTATTTTCTTTTTGCTTATAATGTTTTGAACAGAAAATACTTTGATAATTTTAGTTGATTCCTTTTGCTATTAGAGTTTCATTAAAGTTTTCTAGTTCATTCTTTTTTCTATTAGAGTTTCATTAAAGTTTATTTTGTTTCTACTTATTTAGTTTCTTTTATTTTTTTTTTGCTTTTTTATTGATTTTATGTAAATTCTTTTTTGCATTTAATTTTTTGAACAGAAAATACTTTATTAATTAGTACCGGTTCATTTAGTACAGAAAATACTTTATTAATGTTTTGAACAGAAAGTTTTCTTTTTTGGTTTTTTATTGATTTTATGTAAATTCATTTATTACCGGTTCTAAGGCTCCCACGAGCACCTTTAGTACCGGTTCTGCAGCTGTTTTTTAGTCCCACCTCGCCAAGCGAGAGGCACTCGCAGCGGTTTATAAGCCCTGAGTGCACAGACGATATGAAGGAGAGGCGCAATGCTCACCTGCACATTGCTTAGCTTCAGGCTTTGAGGAAGTGGTGTAGACTGCATGAAGCTATCAGGGTTTCTGACTTCAAAATGCACCATTCAAAGCCACGTCATCAATATTCAACCCTTTCTGACTTTTTTTGTTATTTTTCATGCATTTACTGATTTTTTTGAGCTATAAGACCCTGAAATTCAAAAGCGTTTCAAATGAACTCTGAAAAGGTTGAAAGTTGGCATGGTATCATCATTTCACCCACATAGCATGTGCAAAAAAGTTGAGAGGGTTACGGCAAAAACTAGATGCACTTTGTGTACAAAACGGACAATCTCTTTCGAAGTATCAGGGTTTCATATGGAAATTCATGTATTACAGAGGGATTTCATTTTTTTGAACTTATTTGAACTCCAGACTTTTTGTGTGTTCAAAATGCACCATTCAAAGCCACATCATCAATTTTCAACCCTTTCTGACTTCATTTGTTATTTTTCATGCATTTACTGATTCTTTTGAGCTATAAGACCCTGAAATTCAGAAGCGTTTCAAATGAACTCTGAAAAGGTTGAAAGTTGGCATGGTATCATCATTTCACCCACATAACATGTGCTAAAAAGTTGAGAGGGTTAGGGCATGGACAACACATAAAACCATTCTGCTTGTTTGCCTCAGCCACTTTGAGAAAAATATGCAGGCCCTTAATGTACTCGGAGGTGTGTCTGTCACCGTACATCCATTGCCGGTTCATCTGCGTGCATTATATATAATTATGTGTGTCAAAAACCATTACAGATTCACATGGATAGATAAGTGACCAAATTAATAGATGTTCGTCATCACATTAAAACCAAAGTACATACATAGTTCAAATTGAACAACATATAGCTCTCCAAAGCATCTAGTTAAACCATACATTGAAACTATGTAAAACATTTCAATGCAACAACAAATGCGATCATAATCACAACCAAGGTAACAATTGATCCAACGGCATAATGATACCAAGCCTCGGTATGAATGGCATATTTTCTAATCTTTCTAATCTTCAACCGCATTGCATCCATCTTGATCTTGTGATCATCGAAGACATCCACAACATGCAACTCCAATATCATCTTCTCCTCCTCAATTTTTTTTATTTTTTCCTTCAAGTAATTGTTTTCTTCTTCAACTAAATTTAACCTCTCGACAATAGGGTCGGTTGGAATTTCCGGTTCAGCTACCTCCTAGATAAATAAAATCTATGTCACGTTGGTCGGCATAATTGTCATAAACAATAAATGAACCAAATAGTTATAAAAAGATAATATATACCACATCCGAATCATAGATAGGACGAGGGCCGACGGGGGCGGATACCAAAACCATCGCACTATATAATAACAAGGAATAATAAAAGTAAGAAAATTAGACAAGTATCTATCTGAAGTAAGAATTTTTTTTCTTTCAGAAAGAAGATAAGAACAAGAGGCTCACCACGGTGGTGCCGGCGACAAGATCGGCGCGGGCGATCGGCGGCGGTGAAGATGGGGACGGGACGTGACGGACCGCTAAACCTAGACAAATCTTGGGAAAATGGAGCTCGGAGGTCGAGTTTCGAGAGGAGAAAGCTTAACTAGTGTGGCTCGGGCATTTCATCGAACACCTCATGTGCATAGAAGGTGAGCTAGAGCACCACAAAGCTCTCCCGTCGCCGGCCAGAGAAAACAGAGCAGTGTGGAGTGCTCTGCTCACCGGCGAGGGGTTATATATAGCCACCTCATTGGTCCCGGTTCATGGCTGAAACCGGGACTAAAGGCTGTGGGCCAGGAGCGAGGACCATTGGTCTCGGTTCGTGCCTAGAACCGGGACAAATGGGTCCAGACGAACCAGGACAAATGCCTCCCGAGGCCCGGCCGGCCCCCTGGATGCACGAACCGGAACGTATGCCTCCATGGGTCCCGGTTCGTGACTCAACTGGGACTAATGAGCTGGCCAGGCCCGAACCAAAGCCATGTTTTCTACTAGTGAATGAGCTGCACATTCTTCTATGACGCTACGGCCGATAAGTGCATGGTGCCTCCCTTCTCGGCTAGCCGTCGGTTCTCGGAAAATGAGCTGTTCATCTGCCCCGACCTCGCGCCGGTCACGGGCGCGTTGCTGGCCGTGAACCAGGCGATGACGCAGGTGGCGGCGAAGGACGCCAGCGAGGAGGCATGCAGCGGCTACTACGACGCCGTCGGCAAGCTGATGCGGCTGCTGGGCGACGAGTTGGTTGCTCCTTAATCACTGCTGTTAATTAGTCTGCTTTTGGAACCGTACCGAGTGCTACCGGGTGCTGTGATGAATAAGAAGCATGCATGAGTGGAGTATGACTGTTTGCCATTTCATAAGGTGCTGTTAATTAGTCTTCTTTTTGTGCGGGGAGAACAGTCGGCGTACTCATCAGAGTAGGGTTAGCTTAGGCTGGCCATACGGGGGAACGTAATCGGTATCATGCATTTGGGACTAGCAAACATACTTATGTGGCAGACAATTAGAAGAGAGAGAGTTATAGTAACATAGGTAGATACCGTATCATAATAAATATGTTATGCTACCATGTGTCATGCATGGCAATAAATGAGACCATCTATAATACTCCCTCCTTTTCGGTTTATAGGGCTCATCTCAAAATCTTAGTTTTTCCAATTTATACGGCTGGTCATAGTGGGCAGTAATTTAGACCAGTAACATGCATATGTTACTACCTTCATAATGGGTAGTAACATATGGATGGTAACATGCAATCCTTCATTAATTGTGATATAGACTTATTTTATCTCGGGGTGTGTTATGTTACAGTAACGTATTATGTTACCACAAGCATCTCTCTCCTCATTAACTCCGTGCCACATAAGCAAATTTGCCTTGAGATGTGTTATGTTACTACCTAAGTTACTCCTACTATGACTAGCCTAAGGCTCAATTTGGTTGTTCCCAATCACAATTTCAGATTTCAAGGTGCATTAAATAATTGGATGCAAGTATTAAGAGAAAATTGACCAATGCATGTACTTTATGCATGCATGCATTGCAATTAATACATTGGTAAACATATTATTTTGAGAAAAACAAGAGCATTAATTGGGTGCTTTTGTAAATTACGAAAAGTATTCCACCACTCACCATCTACCTTGGTTGGTGAGATTTTTGAATTGAGCCTTATAAACCGGAAAGGAGGGAGTACTATGCACTATAGATGTATTATTATACACTAGTATCATATGCATGTTACTATTATATGATACTCCTCACTATGACCAGCCATACACCATTTCAGTATGCACTTGGGAGGAAAAAACATGGTACTACACACGACACTAGATTCAAAAAATGTCTTACATGACGGAGGGAGTAGAATATAGAGAGGAATCAAATTCCCCAGCGTGTCATCTGATGGGTAAGGCTGGTCATAGTGGGGAGTAACTTATACTAGTGTCATGCATATGACACTAGTCTAAGTTACTACGTTTATAGTGCAAAGTAACATAGTAGTATTGTCATAGATGGCTTCATTTATTAGTTTGTAGACTCATCCTTTCTCGGAAAGCGCTATATTACAATAACATATTATGTTACTCTAAACACCTCTCTCCTCATTAACTACATGCCACATAAGCAAAAAATTCTTGGAGTGCGCTATGATACTACCTAAGTTACTCCCACTATGACTAGCCTAATGGCAAAGGTTTTTTCAGGACATATGATGCAAGTACATTACCACCATATGCTGGTAACTAAAACTAACCACCATGGTAACTATGCACCATTATGATGGCAACTTGTTTACCAAGTTGTATTGATATACGCCACCACTATGTTGGTAATTTCTTCTATAAGTGTTTAGTTAAGAGCTTGATGATTTGAAGTTTTAGAAGTTTCTATAGTGTGGCCCAATTATGTAGTGCTAACACAGGGTGACATATCTAGAACCAAAATAGCCCTGCTAATCTCCTAATCTAACCAAATAAACATAAATTTGCTAATTTTCATACTAGTCAGTGGAACTGCATATAACATGGGGGGTGGTAACTTTTAAGTAAAATTTGTTAAAATATATCACGCAGGAGCTATTTTTGAAGCATTCACTCAACAAAGTTGACAATAAAGACGGGTCATAAATAAAAATAAATGGTTTGTGAAATACTAGCACATTTCAAAGTTATGAGTTATGAAATAATTCTACTATTAAACCTCTTCTATACCATACATGCAAGTAACTCCACACCCTACCAACAGGGAATATCCCATGCACACACCCGTCTCCATGCATGCAAATAGCTCCACATTAATTCCTCCAACAGGGAAGATGCAGAATGTTGTGGTAGGACTCCAGAGCACGATTTTGTGTAGTTGTTGATATTTGAAAGGTTTGCCAAACAAAGTTCCCACGCTTGTGCTGTCCAATATTTGTGACTGTTAAACAAACATATCAACAATTATCTGTTACATAATGTGGTAAACATATACTTCCTCCATTCCTAAATATAAGTCTTTTTAGAGATTTCACTAAAACCTACATACGGATCTATATAGACATATTTTAGAATGTACATTCACTCATTTTGCTTAATATGTATTCCAAGTTGGAATCTCTAAAAAGATTTATATTTAGGAATGGAAGGAGTAGTTATAGACATAACTAAAAGGCTCTTATTGCATAGCACTTAAACCTATGATATTACCGGGATTACAGAAGTGTGGCACCTATACTAAAGATATATTGTTATGTATAACTATGATACATATAATTTCTTGATCGTGGTGCTCTTTATTGTTCAATCACGTACGCACACTATGCATGTGTGTGTGTTCGATATACTAGTATAAATATAACTAGAGGGAGCTAGGTGTAAAGTAGTTGCCTCCGTTGTCCTTGTTCAACCAGGAGGCGATCTCACTGGCAAACTTCTCCATCACCAACCCTGGCAATAAGACTGACACCGTGATTGATTCCTCCCCATTTATATCCTTGCATCTAGTGTGGAAGCTTGATAGCTTCGGGACTGGCATTTCACCACCAACCCACTCTGCCCACCCAAAGTCCACTGTGTCACCTCCAATGTGACTATTGTCTGTCACCCAGTAGACTTGTTGCGCAGGCAAAGTTGGCCGCCCACGCAATAGTGCCATCATATCCACCATTGACCGCATCCACTCCAGCGACATGTCAGTCTTGGCCTTACGAATTAGCTCCACAATGTGGCCGAGTGGCTTCCCGCATAGGTCACCTACCGTGATCTCCGCTATGGTGTGCACAAGGGTGTTTCCGTAGTATCCCCGTGGGATGGGCAAATCATGCTTCCATCTCCCACGGGCATTGAGCGTAAAGATGAGGCGTACTTTTGTATCGACCTCGTAGCCGAGCGCTATCGTCTGACAGCGCCACATTACAGCAATGAGAAGCTCGAAGGCGGTGGCGGGTTTGGTGAGAAGCGATGGGACGATATACCCTCGTAAATGAGTTATCTCTCTCGGACTGAAGAGCAAGTACTTGTGCACCATGCTCTCGACTGTCGTTGATAGCATAACGTCATTGACAATCCTATTGACATCATACTCGGAGCCAGTTAGGACCGGTGAGTATGCGGGGTCGATGTCGGTGATGCGTGGAGGAGTGCGTGCCATCAGAATATGCCTCTCCCACACGGGTAGCACTGCCGGTTGCACCTCGCCACGTGCAAGATCACCTATGCTTTTTATGAACTGGATCATTCCGAAGCCGTCGACGATGCTATGGCATACCTGAAAACCAAGTACGAAACCTCCGCCTATTAATTCTGTTACCTGTACACACAAAGTTTGTTTATCTGACTAAATAAAGAAAGATGCATTTAAACTGAAACCCAAATAGAACGATAAT
The DNA here is from genome assembly GCF_002575655.3 of Aegilops tauschii subsp. strangulata. Classification (NCBI taxonomy): domain Eukaryota; kingdom Viridiplantae; phylum Streptophyta; class Magnoliopsida; order Poales; family Poaceae; genus Aegilops; species Aegilops tauschii. The sequence continues at coordinate 82,548,212 of NC_053041.3, forward strand.
TAAATTAAAACCATCTTTGAGACTGGAATAACTGTTTTGCGGAGTGACATGGTTGCATAATGGGAAATGGGTTGCGTTGAAGATTTCCACCATGAAATTGTGTATATAGATACAAAAATGGGTAATAAGGCCAATATGGGTGGCCGCTAATAGGAAGCGAATTGAATTTTCAACATGTACTACGTCACCTACCCCTTGCGGGAGGAGAAAGAGCGGAGCTCAGAAGGAGAATCGGGTCCGTCTACGTCAAAATCGATTGATATTTCTCAAGTCTCAATCGATTCGGAAAGTAATTTTCTGTCTATTAGTAAAAAATGTAACCTGCATTTTATTCACCCATTTGCATTTTTTATTAAACTATAGGCATACTTTTTCAAATTTATTGAGAGTTAAGAAAATCTCAGCCGACATAGAATTAGCAAAACCAAAGACAATTACATGCGGTAGTGATTTAGGAAAACACACATGATGTAAAGGATCTGCTTGAAGTAAGTCTCAAGCTTCGTCAAGAGGCGAGTATCCAAACTTCATATAAAACATCTTTGCCGGAGTGAATTTTGTGGGATTTAATCCGCCTATATCTTAAGCAATTATATTACTACAAGTTTAACTATTCGATGTTCCCCTCTAGTTTGAATCGTGCACTTGCAATGCACATGTGCCTATTCCCGTACCCATTAATTATCGTCGTAGACCTGCTTTAGTAGATGGTGATTAAGGCACACTCCGTAGAGCTTCTTCATCACCCCATTTACCGACACCTCCTTCAATCACTCTACAATATGCTAGTGACACGCTTATTATAGCTCACGCTTCCACTCAGGACGTAATCCATGTCAAATCCATCATTGATGATTTTGCCCTGACGGCTGGACTCACCATCAACTTATACCACCATTCTCACACTCAACACTGATCACTTCACTTCCATCGTGATAGCCAAAATTGCTATGTCGCTTTCTTCCCCTGACCTGCATTGGCCTACCCCTCTCTCCTGATGAACTACCAACATCTGCCTTCAGCTCCTTTACAAGCTAATTTTGCAACTACCTGCAAGGCCAGGTTGCACATTCACCTTCGCGCGAAGCTTGCCTCATTCTACTCTCTTTGGTGCCTGAATTACTGATGGCCTACATCATACTATTATACTCTCTTTGGTGCGCGAAGCTTGCCTCATTCTACTCTCTTTGGTATTTGTTTTCCGCCTTATGAAAGGACTTGTAAATACTATTTATGCGATTCGTAGGGCCTTTTTATGGAGAACCAAGGACTCTTATACCAGGAAATGATTCCTCAATTCTCAGAAAATATTTGCAAAAAAACATCATCTAGGTACAAAAAATTACTCTTACAAAACAATTGCCTGCTCATGAAATCTGCTTTCAAACTGCCTAAGCTTCTAGACCTCCCTTGGGTGCACTGGTTCCACTTGCCATTCCACTATCATAGCCATCACGAAGTGTAACCTCCTCCTTCCCCTGGAAAATAGTAAACCACCAGCTTCCCTATCTACAAAAAATATTATTTATCCTCTCACCACCAACAACTACTTAGTCAACTCCATAATATAGCTTCCCAACCTATTCTATCACTCCATAAACCCCCACCATACTAGTCTCACAAGTTAGACCGATGGCTTGCTAGCTAACCTAAGGAACCACCTGACTAATGTTCTTTGGTAGACTTGGATGAGGTGATTTTGTTGTTGCGGGACTTTATCAGCAACACCGCCGACAATGAGTGCTTCCTTACACACGGGATGCCCTTATCAGCCAAGAATGCTTACAACATGCCTACTCAGCTACTCTCAAGGAAGTAGAAGACTCTAATGCAACGCTAATTTGATGTTCCAAAGTTCCCATCAAAGTCAACATTTTGGGTAGGCTCCCTCTTCGGCGATGGATCAATTCTAGAGCCAGCCTCTTCTACAAGTCCACTTTACAAGATCCTTCATGCTGGTGGGATGCCAGCCATTAGGACACCGAGCATATCCCCATCCATTGATCATCTGCCTCACTGATCTGAATGGACCTCGCCTTCTTGCCCTCAATCTCTACCACAAGTATGGAAAGCATACACTTGTCGGCAACGAGCAGACCAATTGGCCTACAGTTGTGCTTTCAATTATATGGAAGATTTGAGACTCAAGAAATGCCACAACCTTTCATGGCATCGTTCACTCGCGCCTCCTCTCTCTTGTCACTATAGCTACATTTGAGTAATATATTTAGGTGGGAACCCTCTCCCCTGGTGGATGTTCCAAAGAAAACATAGCATCATATCCTATATAGTATTGGTCAAACAGTATTGATCCATCCAACTGATATTTAAAATTGAACCTTGAAATAGGAGAACCTCATATTGATGACATACTAGCCGGGGACAGAGGGAGTACCGTAGTACCAATTAATGACATAGTAGCCGGGGACTAAATTAGTGTCATGAGTATCTCTACTTTTTTCTATTACTTTTTTGAAAAATAATGTTCCTTTTCCTATCAGATAAAGTGCTTCGTCCAACCTTACGCACGCTCCTTCTTCATCTTTCTATTTTGATTTTTTTTTCTTCTTCTACATACACCTATGGTTTGTTTCACCGGCTTTCCTTAAAACCATTAAACCATCCTTTTTATTAACTTACCAAATAATGTCTTATCTATACCAATATAAAAAGACCCAAAGGGGCAGATCCAAACCATCTTGACTGTCAAATCATGTTATCTAGCGGTTCAAATCGCTCCAATGTTGAGCACCAAACACGTTTAACGCTCTAATTACCCACCACTGCCATTGGTTACGAACACGTTTTGACTCAACGCTATCCCATGAAATCTGCAATGTAATTAATATCCTACCATTGCCGCGGAAAAAGTAATTGATATCTTACCAAATACCAATGTATAATAGATAGATCTTATCTAATATAACGTGCAACTAATTATTCTATCTAATATAAACATGCATTGCACGTACATAATTACTAGTACTTGAAAAGAAAAGAATAGCATTCTTTTCTCTGTCAGTCAGCGTGTTTTGTCCAACCTTACGTATGTTTCCCCTTCTTCTTTCCCTTTTAATTTTTTTCTTCTATATCTCTATTGTTTTCATCAGTTTTCTTTAAACCATCTTAAGTGTCACACCTTTTATTGGCTTTCAAATAATTTGTGTATTCTTTGGTAAACCAAAAAATACTCACTAAGTGATTAACAAATAAAATCCTTGAATTTATTCAGGTAGGTAAATCACGAACATTAATAAAGGCAAGAATAGGTAAATTATGAGCTAACGTACTAGAATATCAATATCTCATTGCAATGCACTGGTAATTACCTAAGACAGAAAGAAAACTGTAGAAGAATATTGATCATACTTGGATGAAGAACAAGGGCTTGCCGACCACGACTGTCGTATCGCCTGCATCGCATAAGAGTTCCTCGACGCATGGGTACGGTGGCCGCAGTGGTGGATGTCCAAACTCTTCCAGGCCCGCGTCGGCCGATGCTTCCACGAACACCGCTCCCTCTCCGGTACAATCTACCACCAGCTTGTTTCCGGGGACCTCCCTCAGCCGACCGGCAATGGGATGATAGTACACTAGAGACTCCGCGAGCGCCGCCTTGACGGACTTCGCCGGCGTCGTCGTCGGATGGCCGCCTGGTCGGCAGTGGAAGAACTTGATCACAAAAGAGTATACTCGTAGGTCATAACAGTCGTCGACGTCGGAGAGGATCTTGGTCTCGCGTGGTGTTGGCCGTGCCGGCGCCACCAGCTCGGGTATGCTCCGGCGTGCGGTGAACTTCACCATTGCGTTCCTACGCTTGGGTGCTTGTGACCTTGTGTTGTACTGTACCTCCACTAACTCTGATATTTTGATTCATCCATGTATCTCTATATATATATACACACACATAGAGATGCTTTTTTTTCGAAAGAAAGAGAGTTTTATTCCATATGCATAGGGTTACAATCGAAAGGCACCAACTCCTCAATACAAGGTGGGCTCCTCCCCAGCCATACAACAGTAGTAGACTCTGTACGACTATACAATGCCAACCGATGTGCTACCCTATTTTGCTCACGCTTGATTTTTGATGGAACAAACTCTCGAGCCTCTAAATGAAGCCTGATCTCTGCTACCAAATGCCCATAAGCAGACCTGGACAAGCTGTCCCCAGTCATTGCAGCTAGTGCCATGGATGAGTCTGACTGAACTACAATTGGCAAGGAGGAATGCTGCAGGGCCAAGGCCATACCCTGCATTATGGCATGTAATTCCGCCTCCAACGCGTCGTTACAGTTGAAGATGCACCTGTACGCCGCGAAGATCACACCTCCATCATGACGCCGTAGTATCATACCCGCCGCCGCCGATCCGTCCTCTTGCATGAAAGCCCATCCACCGAGAGCGCAGCCCAGTCCATCGGCGGCCACGGCCAGTGAAGAGGGGTTCGAGGGTTAGGGACCTCGACGGTTGCTTCCCGGACCATTGGCATTTTCCCTTTGAGAATTTCTTCCATGGAAAATCTACTACATAGGTTCAAGGAATTCATATAGCTTTGGAGGTAGTCCGACGTTGCCGTTATGGGAGGAGCATCCTTCCCCTGTGTTAGGTCCAATCGTAGAGACCATATCCTCCATATCAACATAATCGTGCAATCCCGCATCTGATCATCGCAGTTTGCTAGGACGTTTAAGAGCCATTCCTTCCCTGTATCATGAAGAAGCTCTTGGCTCGGAAGTCGCCAAACTGTTCTCATCTGAGCCCATATCCTCCTCGCATGCTCACAGGACACTAGAGCATGAAAGCTAGTCTCCTTTTCTCGGCCGCACACTGGACAACCATCTCTAGTAGAGATGTGCCGGTATTTCTTGCACTCATTTGTAGCGAAAGCCCCCGAGACAGCCTTCCACGCCATAATTCTCATCTTCAGAGGTACTTGAGCGCTACAGATCCGCTGCCAAATGGGCCTCCGACCTGAAGAGTTGCTACTTGACGAGCTGAGTCACATTGAGTACTGGACCTCCGTAGCTAGATGATATGCGCTACGGACAGTGAATTGTCCATACCGCTCTGGAGACCAAGCGACGAAATCTTGCCCATTCCTTGGAGATGTGCGAATCTTCAAGATCTCCCTAACATCCATGTCCCAAAAATGCTCCCGAAGCCGTTCCACATTCCATGCACCATGCTCATTCAAAAAATCAGCCACTCAATTGTAACGACAATTCCTTCTAGGAGTGACCGGCCTGAAATTGTGTCCACGAGGGATCCAAGCATCTCTCCAAGTCTTTATCATTGTTCCATTGCCAACGCGCCATATAATGCCTTTCTTCACCAACTCAAGTCCATGAACAATACCTCTCCACACTGCCGAACTATTGGATGAAAAAACAGTGTCAAGCAAATTTCCCCTTGGGTAATATTTAGCCTTCAATAACCTCGCACATAAGCTATCTGGGCTATCCAGTAGGCGCCAGGAACCGGAAGTCCAAGGTATTTTGGTTCAAACATCTGCTGTGTTACCTCCAATATATTCTTGATCTCGTCTGCAACTGACCCAACGCAATTTTCAGAAAAGAGGATGGAACACTTCTCGGGGTTTATAAGTTGACCCGTCGCCGAGGAATAAGTGTTCAACAAGCCTTTAACAACATTCGCCTGCTGGCCTGAAGCTTCAAAAAATAGCAAGGTGTCATCCGCAAAGAGGAGGTGGGATATCTCCGGTGCACCCCGACAAATGCTCACCCCGTTTAAACTTCCTTCATTCACTGACTTAGACAGGAGAGCAGATAACGCATCAGCAACAAAGAGAAACAAAAACGGAGACAATGGGTCACCTTGTCGAAGGCCTCTTGAAGGTGAAAAAACTTCCAAAAGCTTCCCATTAAGTTTAACCGAATATCGGACTGATTTAACACACGTCATTATCCAGGCAATCCACTGCTCAGAAAAACCCCATCTACTAAGCGCCTTCTCCAGAAAGTCCCAGTCGACCCGATCGTACGCCTTCGAGAGATCGAGTTTGTACGTTACTCTTCAGAGACTGTATGTGATGGATGCACTCAAAACCAATAATAGAATTATCCGAGATGAGCCGGCCCGGAATAAAAGCACTTTGGTTCTTAGAAATCAGCTCCGACAGCCAGGGACGGAGACGATTAACCAAGCATTTAGAAACCAGTTTATAAATTACATTGCATAAGCTGATCGGCCTGACGTCCTTGAGCTCCTTGGGATGAGGGACTTTCGGAATGAGGACGATCGCTGTATCATTAACCCCTTCTGGCATGGAGCCAGAGACAAAGAACTCGAACACTGCAGCTGTGATTTCAGATTTTAGAGCTGCCCAATTCCGTTGATAGAACCTTGCCGGGAAGCCATCCGTGCCCGGAGGTTTCAGCGGGCCGATTTGAAACAGGGCGTTAGACACTTCCTCTTGAGAAAACGGCGCGCTCAACATGGCGTTCATCTGTTCAGTTACCTTAAGTTCAATAGCCTCTAGCATGACATCAGGTGTAAGAGTCGGATCTTTGGTGTAAACCTCCTTGAAGTAGGAAGTGGCCATTCGTTCCATGTCCGATGGAGAGGAGCACCACGATCCATCAGTGCACCGTAGTCTCTATATGTGATTCCTTCGCGCACGCCACAAGGCGCGCCTATGCAAGTATGTCGTGTTCCTTTCTCCTTCCTTCAGCCACGTAATGCGCGATCTCTGTAACCACATCATCTCTTCCCTGTAAAGCAGCTCATCAAGTTGAAACATCTTCTGACGGATCAACGTTCTGTCTGCATCTTTTAGTTGTAAATCAGCCAGCTCGGCCCTTAACTTCTCCAATTCTGTAGCAACATGACCGAAGTTCTCCTTACTCCACGCCCGAAGGCCATTCATCATCTCATGCAGGGCGTCCCGGACGGCCGCCAAATTGCCGGCTGGTTTACTCTTCCTCCATCTACTCGCCACCACCTCTGACAGCGCCGGCTGGCGTTCCCACATAATCTCATACCGAGGAGAGGCTCTAGTCCTCCTCGGGTCCACGAGAACAAGCTGAACCAAGATCGGGCAGTGGTCAGAACATGAAGATGCCAGGTGAACAACTTGCGCGGCCGGGAAAAGCTCCCTCCAACTCTCATTCGCACATGCTCGGTCAAGGCGAACTCGCACGTTCCTCTCACCAAGCTGCCCATTATCATATGTAAAAGGGTACCCCGAGAAACCGAGGTCCCACAATTCGCATGTCAACAAACAGTCCCGGAACAGCCCCATCTGATTTTCAGAGCGCTGGGATCTAGACATATGCTCATGCTGCCACATCGCCTCGTTGAAGTCACCACACACTAACCACGGCTCCGAAGAGAGCGCACGGAGCTGGGAGAGTGAACTCCACATGAGATGACAGTTTTCAACCCGAGGTTCACCATAAACAAACGTCGTTCTCCAAGTCTTGGCACTTGCCACATCAACAATCCGCACGTCAATGTACCGTGCACAGGAATCCAACACTGTCACTTGCAACTTCTCATCCCAAAAGAGCGCAAGTCCTCCACTGATACCATCACTCGAGACACCAGCAAAACCCTTCATCTGCAATCTCCACTTTAGTTTCTCCATCTTCGAAGAGGCCTGTCTTGTTTCCGAGAGAAAAACAAGCCCCGGGGAATTGGCTTTAGAGAGGGCCACCAACACCTCACGAACTATCCGGCGGTCCCCTCCCCCCCCCCCCCTCGGCAGTTCCAAACTAGGATATTCATTGCATCCGGCGGTCCTCCTCGAAGGAGGCCGCCGATCTATCACCTGACACACCGATTGAGTCAACACGAGCCCTCTTGCTGCTAGTGCTACCGGTAGGCGAGGCATGTTCTCCATCCTCACCCTTCCCCTGTGTGAGCGTCAACAGACCACTCGGCCTTGCCAAGGCATTGGCCTCTGGTGCTACATCATCCATGGAGAGTCTTTTGCGAGCTGCCGGGTCTCCATGCTTGGATATGTGTCCTTCCTTGGCTGGGCTTGTAGCCGTATCTAGGATGTCCGAATCGACCACTGTCTTTCCAGGCGACTTCTGCTGTTGAGACTGAGGTGTAGGTTCCTTCTGACTCCTTCCCCGGCCAAAACTATCATTGGACGGGGGTTTATTCAAACCATCCGCATAGAGCCAAGAGCCATACTTCTTGTCCTTCTCCTCATGCACACCTGATCCGCACTCTTTGCAGTCATGACCAAGGAGCCCACATACACTGTAGAAGCGCGCCAATTTCTCATAGCGCACCAAATAGACTTGGCGCTCTTTCCCCCTTACAATACTGACATACTTGGTGAGAGGCCGACGAACATCATGCCGAACCCTAACCCTAATGTAGTCACCACGGGTATTTCCGGTTAGTCTCATCTCCAAGATCTCACCTGAGTTTTTTAGCAGATTTTCCACAATGTTCTTCCTGCAGAAACCCTCTGGAATCTTGTGAATCTGTAGCCAAATTGGCATAAACACCATGGGCACCTCCTCTGCCTTTGTGAACCCATCATATGGAACCATCAACACAATCAAATTCCTGAAGAGCCAAGGCCCTTGATACATCATGCGTTCCCAATCTCCCAAACATGATGCTTGCACAACAAAAAGCTTCGGACCAACCGGGCGAAACCTTACCGGCTGCGCAGGGTTCCAAGCCGCACGCATATCCTTGTAGAAGGCCGCTTGGCTGAAGGATTTATCGGTATGAACCCTAGCCAGCGCGAGCCATCTCACGCTGTCATTGATCTCCGGATCAGCCTCATCTATCACCAGATCATCAAAATCTTTCTCTTCCAGGTTGAGTTGTTCCATGAACTCTCCAAGGTCCGGCGTTCCGAGGGAGCCGCCGCCAGCGCTGGTGCCCGACAGGGCGTCCGCGAGAGGATCCATCGCTACCGAGGAGTGGGGAGGATCGAGGGACGGCCGATCGAGACTCCACTCGCGGGGAGGGGGATCGATCGGGATGGGAGACTCAGGGGCGACGGAGTCGCCCGAGAGGAAGAGAAACCCTAGCCTTACGGGAGGGGAAAGCACCGTATACTCGACTTCTTACACATAGAGATGCTTGACGTGTAGAAATGATATACTCCTACATCTCTTGGTCTCGGAGGAGAAAAAGAGCTCTCAGCTGTTTCACATGTCATAGCACATGAAAATGATGTTTGTACACATGCCATATCTGCGGGGAGTGTGTGCAACTGGATCATTCGGAAGAAACAAAATACTGCAAATGGACAAAACTCAATTCATGGCACCCGTATCACACGTTTATCCAAGCTTTGTCATTATCGCCTAATCTCATGAGTCCCCGGCATGCACATTCACCTGACCAATTACTTCGCGAGTTCCTTTTTTAGGCGTGCTACCTCGCTAGCTTATGCGAGACCTGTGGGTATTTCCACTTAACACTCAGTGCGGCAGATTGCTGACAGTGTGAGCTGGGCCATTTGCACCGTGTCTTTTTTTTTTGTATTTGTGTTCATTCTTTGGTTTTCTTTTTCCCTTTTCTTTGATTTATTTTCTCATCTATACAGATAAGTTTGAAATATTTTCAAAATGCACCACGAACATTTTTCTAAAACATGGCAAACATTTTTCAACACATGATGTACATTTTGAAGTACATGGTGACCTTTTCTCAGAAATTGTGCGTGCAAACTTTGAAGACAATCATGCATTTTAGACAATGCTTGTGCAATTTTAAAAATATTAACACATTTTAATAAATATTTCATGTAAATTCAGAAGAATGCAACACCTTTTTTTAAGATTGTTCATATAATTATAAAATAACCACATTTTTCTTAAGAAAATGCTTGTGTTTCATGTAAAAACACAAGTGCAAACCGGAGAAATTGCTAAAACGTGTAGGAGGGGTGCTCTATAACAAACAAGACGCAGCGGCCGAACTTGGCCGTCCCACGATGCATGCGACTATGCGTTTGGGCAACTATTCGTCGTTGTAAGCGCCAAATAGGATGTCTCTAGACTTATACTCCCTCCGTTCCAAATACGACGAGTAATTAATTTGGAACAGAGGGAGTACAAGTTACGTGCCATGGACAAAGCTTGAATTCTGTCGGAGCCAAAATCCAATACACACAGGCCCATCTAGTAGGAAACTTTGAAATCGTTAGTTAACACGTGTACTCCTTGCAAAGGTCACTCCGACCTGCTTTATTTTCCCACACGTAGGGATGGGTGAGTTTATTTTTGCTTTTCATATATTTCATTTTTCAAAATGATTTATCTCTTGAACCGTGCGTCCAAAATATGAACTGTTTTCACCTTTGCACTCCTCGCGTCGAGATCTAAAAAATTGATACTATGTTGATAGATCTTAACAAAAAAAATAAGGGTGGAATATGTGTTCCACAACTGTAATAACTCATGCTTCAATACAACACTACTTGTGCTTCAGTTATGGGGAAATACGGTTCTGCTTTCACTTGGGGAAGCATAAAGGTCACTCAGACCTTCTCTGGTGATGAAAAGTGGCGCATAGGGTATGTGCCAGTTGTTGCAATTAAGGTGTTGCCGTGGGATTTTCCCCAGGCGTAGGGAGAGATAAATGGGTTTATTTGTGCTTTTCGTAGATTCTTTTTATGAAACTATTCATCTCATTAATCGTGTGTCCAAATTACAAACAATTTCCACCTCTGCACTCCTCTCGTCGAGATCTAAAAAATATCCCATGTTGATAGGTTTTGACAAAAAAATATGGGAGAAGTATATGCTCCAAAACTGTACTAACCCTTGTTGTAATACAACACTAATTGTGCATCAGTTTTAGGGAACTTTCATGCAAGAAGCACTAGTGTTCTTCACTTTTGGGGGAAGCATGCGGAAGTACAACTGTTGCTTGATGCGAGGGCATTTGTGCTTCACTTTTTGTGGAAGCACAATGTGCTTTCACGTGAAAAGCATAACTATACTTCATGCCGAAGCACACGCTCCTATTTGATGTAAACAAAAAAACCGATGAGAAAAAACCATAAATGAAATAGCAAACAAATCACAAAAAACAAAAGAAAGACAAAAACCGTCCCAATGAAAACACCCATTGTGCAGCACCTTGAAACGTTGGAGCTTGCCACATGGCACATCGGGGCACTCCCGCGCTCGTACGCCTCGCTCACTAACAGGATGCAGAGGCTCTGCTGCGAGCACTTTGCAAGGGGTAGCTCTCAAATAGTAGCTTCCGAGAAGCTGCTACACGCAATAATGAATGGAGCAATGATATATGGGCCGACCCATGTACTAGTTTATTTATTACGGATGCTTCTTATTTTGTTGTTGATTTTTTCTATTTCGTTTCCTTTTCCTAAGGTTTTTAGTATTGTTCTTTTATTCATTTTAATGTTCCTTTTATGTATATTCAAGTTTCTCTGTTCGTTTTTCATTATTTTTACCTTTTTAATAATTGAAGTATTTTTAATTTATGAAAATTCATATAGAAAATTCAAATAAATTGAGAAAATTTTAGACACATGCATTTTTAAGCATATGAAGCTTTTTAAAAATACATAATGAATAAATATTTTTAAAATGTTTGAACATATTTACATAGTATATTTCAGAAATATATTTTAAATTAAAATGTTTGAATACATAAAAATAATTTCAACAAAATAAAAATGGAGGGCGAAAACCGACAAGACATTTGTACCAACACAGCAAACAGACCAGTCAGAAAACGTTGCTGTGATAAAAACATCCAGCGGCCAGCCCATTCCCGTGGGTGCGCTTTTGGGGGCTATTCCGTACTATGGAGCTCCTCGCAAAATCCTAGTTCCCGCCCAACGCGGGGAATACTTCGCTTTTCATAGGAAACACACACTTTCCTCTAGCTAAGAGGCCATACCACACCACAAACGTGATTCGTTTTGGTCTTTTGAATATTGTAGAAGGTTTTGGCCTGTTTCTTTTTTCTTATTTATCTTCTTGAGTTTTCATTTATTTTTTGTTTTTTGTTTCTTATCTTTCACGTTATTTTGGTTCTCCTTTTTGTTTTATTTGATATTGCTTTGCGTTTTTTCTGTTAAGTTCCTATTTCTTTTTCCTTCATTTTCTTTTCTTTATCCTTTTCTCGTCCTATCAAATTCAAGTTTTAAAATTTGTAGAAATTTTAGAATTCAAAATTTAAAAAAATTCATGAACACTTTTTTAGATACACGAACATGTTGTAAAATATGTGACATCTATTTATTTTACCATTTTCATTAAACAATTAAGGAGTTTTTTTTGAAAATTAATGAATTTCTTTCCAAATTCGTTAAGAATTTATTAACATTTTCTATTTCTTTAACAATTTTCCCAATAAGATTTTTTTAATGAACTCTTTTAAGAACCTTGAACATTTTTATATTAATAGGGCTGAAATATAAATATCATTCAATTCATAATGGTACTAAATAAAACCACCCAATCCGAAAAACCAGCCAAAACATTGGCCAAATATATACAAAAAATCATCCTTGTGTGATAGGACATAAGTGGCCACGGGCCACGCGACGAGAACGCGAGTCTAGCGTAGGACCGACCGAGCAACCGCCGTACCAGTGCGCTCGCGCGACAAGCCCGAGGCACGGCCTAGTCGGAGACAATGAAGATATTGATGAAGTAGACGCGTGAAAGATCGTGGATGTGGCCTAGAGGGGGGTGAATAGGCGCTTTAAAATTATTACGGTTTAGGCTTGAACAAATGCGGAATAAACCTAGCGGTTAATTTGACAAGAACAAAACCTACAACAACTAGGCTCACCTATGTGCACCAACAACTTATGCTAAGCAAGATAAACAGCTATGTGATAGCAAGATATATGACAAGAAACAATGTGGCTATCACAAAGTAACGTGCATAAGTAAAGGGTTCGGGTAAGAGATAACCGAGGCACGCGGAGACGACAATGTATCCCGAAGTTCACACCCTTGCGGATGCTAATCTCCGTTTTGAGCGGTGTGGAGGCACAATGCTCCCCAAGAAGCCATTAGGGCCACTGTAATCTCCTCATGCCCTCGCACAATGCAAGATGCCGTGATTACACTAAGTGACCCTTGAGGCGGTCACGGAGCCCGTACAAATGGCAACCCTTGGGGCCGGTCACTGAACCCGTACACTTTGGCAACCCTTGGGGGTGGTCACCGGAACCCGTCAAATTGCTCGGGGCGATCTCCACAACATAAGTGGAGACCCCAACGCTTGCCCGGAGCTTTACACCATAATGATTGAGCTCTGAACACCAACAACCGTCTAGGGAACCAAGGCACCCAAGAAGAACAAGCTCAAGGTTACCAAGCACCCAAAAGTAATAAGCTTCTCAACTTCACTTCCACGTATCACCGTGAATAACTCAAACCGATGCACCAAATGCAACGGCAAGGGCACAGGAAGTGCCCAAATCCTTCTCTCCCAAATCCCACCAAAGAAACTAATGCTAGGGAGGAAAATGAGAGGAAGAACGAACAAAAGAACACGAAGAACTCCAAGATCTAGATCCAAAGGGTTCCCCCCACATAGAGGAGAAAGTGATTGGTGGAGATGTGGATCTAGATCTCCTCTCTCTTTTCCACCAAAACTAGCAAGAATCCATGGAGGGATTGAGCGATAGAAAGCTCGAAGAAGGTCAACAATGGGGGAAGAACACGAGCTAAAGGAATAAGGCTCAATGGGGAAGAAGACCCCCTTTTATAGGGGGGGGGGGAATCCAACCATTATCCCCATTCTCAGACCGCTTACAAGCGGTACTACCGCTCCTACTGCCGTTGCTATTGCCGCTGAACCCGGCACGAGACACGCAGGTCTTGAGTCGAGGTGGTACTAGCGCGGAACCGAAGCCGTACTACCGCCTGTGGCCGTGGGCGGTACTACCGCTGTGAAACAACGGTACTACTACTGTGAAACAGTGGTACTACCGCTTGTGGCTTTCAGCGGTACTGCCGCTCCGGTGCCGCGGTACTACCGCTGGCGCCTCCCAATGTCACTTCCAAGCAAAACAGATGCTCCAGGAAAACCAAAACTGCCACAACTTCTGCAAATGAGCTCCGAATTGAGCAAACTCAAGCTTGTTGAAAAGATGAAGACGAGTAGCATCAAAACAGCGACATCAAAAAGAGAAGAGGCAGGGGAGGTATGCCTAAGATATAGTGGAGAGAAACCTCTAAAAGAGAAGAACCGACATAACCTCCAACATCGAAAACATCATAGAAGATGCATGTGAACTCCGTTTTCGATGAACTCGAGCTTGTCATCAAGATGATTGCTACCTCTTGAGCACTGCATTGGTTTTCCCTTGAAGAGGAAAGGGTGATGCAGTAAAGTAGCCTAAGTATTTCCCTCAGGTTTTGAGAACCAAGGTATCAATCCAGTAGGAGGCCACGCACGAGCCCCTCGCACCTACACAAACAAATAAATCATCGCAGCCAACGCAATAAAGGGGTTGTCAATCCCTTCACGGTCACTTACGAGAGTGAGATCTGATAGATATGATAAGATAATATTTTTGTTATTTCTATGATAAAGATGCAAAGTAAAATAAAAGGCAATAAAAATAGCTAAGTGTTGGAAGATTAATATGATGAAAGAAAGACCCGGGGGCCATAGGTTTCACTAGTGGCTTCTCTCGAGAGCATAAGTATTACGGTGGGTGAACAAATTACTGTTGAGCAATTGACAGAATTGAGCATAGTTATGAGAATATCTAGGTATGATCATGTATATAGGCATCACGTCCGTGTCAAGTAGACCGAAACAATTCTGCATCTACTACTATTACTCCACACATCGACCGCTATCAAGCATGCATCTAGAGTATTAAGTTCATAAGAACAGAGTAACGCTTTAAGTAAGATGACATGATGTAGAGGGATAAACTCATGCAATATGATATAAACCCCATCTTGTTATCCTTGATGGCAACAATACAATACGTGCCTTGCTGCCCCTACTGTCACTGGGAAAGGACACCAAAAGATTGAACCCAAAGCTAAGCACCTCTCCCATTGCAAGAAAGATCAATCTAGTAGGCCAAACCAAACTGATAATTCGAAGAGACTTGCAAAGATAACCAATCATACATAAAAGAATTCAGAGAAGATTCAAATATTGTTCATAGATAAACTTGATCATAAACCCACAATTCATCGGTCTCAACAAACACACCGCAAAAGAAGATTACATCGAATAGATCTCCACGAGAAGCGTGGAGAACTTTGTATTGAGATCCAAAGAGAGAGAAGAAGCCATCTAGCTAATAACTATGGACCCGAAGGTCTGAGGTAAACTACTCACACATCATCGGAGAGGCTATGGTGTTGATGTAGAAGCCCTCCGTGATCGATGCCCCCTCCGGGGGAGCTCCGGAAAAGGCCCCAAGATGGGATCTCATGGGTACAGAAGGTTGCGGCGGTGGAATTAGGTTTTTGGCTCCGTATCTGGTAGTTTGGGGGTACGTAGGTATATATAGGAGGAAGAAGTACGTCGGTGGAGCAACGTGGGGCCCACGAGGCTGGAGGGCGCGCCTGGGGGGTAGGTGCGCCCCCTACCTCGTGCCTTCCTGTTTTATGTCTTGACGTAGGGTCCAAGTCCTCTGGATCACGTTCGTTCCAAAAATCATGTTCCCGAAGGTTTCATTCCGTTTGGACTCCGTTTGATATTATTTTTCTGCGGAACTCTGAAATAGGCAAAAAAACAGCAATTCTGGGCTGGGCCTCCAGTTAATAGGTTAGTCCCAAAAATAATATAAAAGAGTATAATAAAGCCCATTAATGTCCAAAACAGAATATAATATAGCATGGAACAATAAAAAATTATAGATACGTTGGAGACGTATCAAGCATCCCCAAGCTTAATTCCTGCTCGTCCTTGAGTAGGTAAATGATAAAAATAGAATTTTTGATGTGGAATGCTACTTGGCATAATTTCAATGTAATTCTCTTAATTGTGGTATGAATATTCAGATCCGAAAGATTCAAGATAAAGGTTTAATATTGACATAAAAGTAATAATACTTCAAGCATACTAACTAAGCAATTATGTCCTCTCAAAATAACATGGCCAAAGAAAGTTCATCCCTACAAAATCATATAGTTTAGTCATGCTCCATTTTCGTCACACAAGAATGCTCTCATCATGCACAACCCCGATGACAAGGCAACCAATTGTTTCATACTTTAGTAATCTCAAACTTTTTCAACCTTCACGCAATACATGAGCGTGAGCCATGCATATAGCACTATGGGTGGAATAGAATATAATGATGGGGGTTATGTGGAGAAGACAAAAAAGGAGAAAGTCTCACATCAACGCGGCTAATCAATGAGCTATGAAGATGCCCATCGATTGATGTTAATGCAAGGAGTAGGGATTGCCATGCAACGGATGCACTAGAGCTATAAATGCATGAAAGCTCAACAAAAGAAACTAAGTGGATGTGCATCCAACTTGCTTGCTCACGAAGACCTAGGGCATTTGAGGAAGCCCATTGTTGGAATATACAAGCCAAGTTCTATAATGAAAAATTCCCACTAGTATATGAAAGTGACAAAACAAAAGACTCTCTATCATGAAGATCCTGGTGCTACTTTGAAGCACAAGTGTGGAAAAAGGATAGTAGCATTGTCCCCCTTTTTTGGGCCTTCTTTTTTTTATTTGGCCTTTCTCTCTTTTTTTATTGGGACAATGCTCTATGAATGATGATCATCACACTTCTATTTATTTACAACTCGATACTAGAACAAAGTATGACTCTATATGAATGCCTCCGGCGGTATACCGGGATAGCAATGAATCAAGAGTGACATGCATGAAAAAAATATGAACGGTGGCTTTGCCACAAATACGATGTCAACTACATGATCATGCAAAGCAATATGACAATGATGAACGTGTCATGATAAACGGAACGGTGGAAAGTTGCATGGCAATATATCTCGGAATGGCTATGGAAATGGCATAATAGGTAGGTATGGTGGCTGTTTTGAGGAGGATATAAGGAGGTTTATGTGTGAAAGAGCATATCATATCACGGGGTTTGGATGCACCGGCGAAGTTTGCACCAACTCTCAATGTGAGAAAGGGCAATGCACGGTACCGAAGAGGCTAGCAATGATGGAAGGGTAAGAGTGCGTATAATCCATGGACTCAACATTAGTCATAAAGAACTCACATACTTATTGCAAAAATCTACAAGTCATCAAAAACCAAGCACTACGCACATGCTCCTAGGGGGATAGATTGGTAGGAAAATACCATCTCTTGTCCCCGACCGCCACTCATAAGGAGGACAATCAAAGAACACCTCATGTTTCAAATTTGTTACATAACGTTTACCATACGTGCATGCTACGGGACTTGCAAACTTCAACACAAGTATTTCTCAAATTCACAACTACTCAACTAGCACAACTTTAATATCACCACCTCCATATCTCAAAACAATCATCAAGCATCAAACTTCTCTTAGCATTCAGCACACTCATAAGAAAGTTTTTTACTAGTCTTGAATACCTAACATATTAGGATTAATTTCCCAATTTAGGAAAATTACCATGCTGTTTAAGACTCTCAAAATAATATAAGTGAAGCATGAGAGAATAATAGTTTCTATAAAACAAAACCACCGCCGTGCTCTAAAAGAAATAACTGAAGCACTAGAGCAAAAACTATATAGCTCAAAAGATATAAGTGAAGCGCATAGAGTATTCTAATAAATTCCGAATCATGTGTGTCTCTCTCAAAAGGTGTGTACAGCAAAGATGATTGTGGTAAACTAAAAAGCAAAGACTCAAATCATACAAGACGCTCCAAGCAAAACACATATCATGTGGTGAATAAAGATATAGCTCCAAGTAAAGTTACCGATGGAAGTAGACGAAAGAGGGGATGCCTTCCGGGGCATCCCCAAGTTTGGCTTTTTGGTGTCCTTAGATTATCTTGGGGTGCCATGGGCATCCCCAATCTTAGGCTCTTGCCACTCCTTGTTGTTGGGGGACGTAGCAGAAATTCAAAATTTTCTACGCATCACCAAGATCAATCTATGGAGTAATCTAGCAACGAGGGGAAGGAGAGTGCATCTACATACCCTTGTAGATCGCGATGCGGAAGCGTTGCAAGAACGCGGATGAGGGAGTCGTACTCGTAGCGATTTAGATCGCGGTTGATTCCGATCTAAGCACCGAAGAACGGTGCCTCCGCGTTCAACACACGTGCAGCCCGGTGACGTCTCCCACGCCTTGATCCAGCAAGGAGAGAGGGAGAGGTTGGGGAAGACTCCATCCAGCAGCAGCACGACGGCGTGGTGGTGATGGAGGAGCGTGGCAATCCTGCAGGGCTTCGCCAAGCACCGCGGGAGAGGAGGAGGAGGGAGAGGGGTAGGGCTGCACCGAAAGAGAGACGTTCTCGTGTCTCTTGGGCAGCCCAAACCTCAACTATATATAGGGGGGAGGGGGCTGCACCCCCCTTAGGGTTTCCACCCCCAAGAGGAGGCGGCCAGCCCTAGATCCCATCAAGGGGGGCGGCCAAGGGGAGGAGAGGGGGGGCGCCCCACTAGATGGGCCCTAAGGCCCATCTGGACCTAGGGTTTGCCCCCTCCCACTCTCCCATGTGCCTTGGGCCTTGGATGGGGGGCGCAACAGCCCACCTGGGGATGGTCCCGTCCCACACTTGGCCCACGCAGCCTTCTGGGGCTAGTGGCCCCACTTGGTGGACCCCCGGGACCCTCCCGGTGGTCCCGGTACATTACCGATTTCACCCGAAACTTTTCCGGTGACCAAAACAGGACTTCCCAAATATAAATCTTTACCTCCGGACCATTCCGGAACTCCTCGTGACGTCCGGGATCTCATCCGGGACTCCGAACAACATTCAGTAACCACGTACATACTTTCCCTATAACCCTAGCGTCATCGAACCTTAAGCGTGTAGACCCTACGGGTTCGGGAACCATGCAGACATGACCGAGACGTTCTCCGGTCAATAACCAACAGCGGGATCTGGATACCCATGTTGGCTCCCACATGTTCCACGATGATCTCATCGGATGAACCACGATGTCGGGGATTCAATCAATCCCGTATGCAATTCCCTTTGTCTAACGGTATGTTACTTGCCCAAGATTCGATCGTCGGTATCCCTATACCTTGTTCAATCTCGTTACCGGCAAGTCTCTTTACTCGTTCCGTAACTCACATCATCCCGTGATCAACTCCTTGGTCACATTGTGCACATTATGATGATGTCCTACCGAGTGGGCCCAGAGATACCTCTCCGTTTACACGGAGTGACAAATCCCAGTCTCGATTCGTGCCAACCCAACAGACACTTTCGGAGATACCCGTAGTGCACCTTTATAGCCACCCAGTTACGTTGTGACGTTTGGCACACCCAAAGCATTCCTACGGTATCCGGGAGTTGCACAATCTCATGGTCTAAGGAAATGATACTTGACATTAGAAAAGCTCTGAGCAAACGAACTACACGATCTTGTGCTAGGCTTAGGATTGGGTCTTGTCCATCACATCATTCTCCCAATGATGTGATCCCGTTATCAACGACATCCAATGTCCATGGTCAGGAAACCGTAACCATCTATTGATCAACGAGCTAGTCAACTAGAGGCTTACTAGGGACATGGTGTTGTCTATGTATCTGAGTTTCCTATCAATACAATTCTAGCATGGATAATAAACGTTTATCATGAACAAGGAAATATAATAATAACCAATTTATTATTGCCTCTAGGGCATATTTCCAACAGTCTCCCACTTGCACTAGAGTCAATAATCTAGTCCACATCACCATGTGATTAACACTCACAGGTCACATCACCATGTGACCAACATCCAAAGAGTTTACTAGAGTCAACAATCTAGTTCACATCACTATGTGATTAACACTCAATGAGTTCTGGTTTGATCATGTTATGCTTGTGAGAGAGGTTATTAGTCAACGGGTCTGAACCTTTCAGATCTGTGTGTGCTTTACGAATATCTATGTCATCTTGTGGATGCTACCACGCGCTATTTGGAGCCATTTCAAATAATTGCTCTACTATACGAATCCGGTTTACTACTCAGAGTCATCCGGATTAGTGTCAAAGTTCGCATCGACGTAACCCTTTACGACGAACTCCTTTTCACCTCCATAATCGAGAAAATCCTTAGTCCACTGAATACTAAGGATAAGTTCGACCGCTGTCATGTGATCCATTCCCGGATCACTATTGTACCCCTTGACCAACTCATGGCAAGGCACACTTTATGTGCGGTACACAGCATAGCATACTGTAGAGCCTACGTCTGAAGCATAGGGGACGACCTTCGTCCTTTCTCTCTCTTCTGTTGTGGTCAGGTCTTGAGTCTTACTCAATACTCACACCTTGTAACACAGCCAAGAACTCCTTCTTTGCTGATCTATTTTGAACTCTTTCAAAATCATGTCAAGGTGTGCGTTCTTTGAAAGTATCATTAGGCGTCTTGATCTATCTCTATAGATCTTGATGCCCAATATGTAAGCAGCTTTATCCAGGTCTTCCTTTGAAAAACTCCTTTCAAACAACCCTTTATGCTTTCCAGAAATTCTACATCATTTCGGATCAACAATATGTCATTCACATATACTTATCAGAAATGTTGTAGCGCTCCCACTCACTTTATTGTAAATACAAGTTTCTAACAAACTTTGTACAAACCCAAAACTTTGATCACTCCATCAAAGCATATATTCTGACTCCGAGATGCTTGCTCTAGTCCATGGAAGGATCGCTGGAGCTAGCATACCTTTTAGTATCCTTAGGATCGACAAAACCTTTCTGATTGTATCACATACAACCTTTCCTTACGAAAACTGGTAAGGAAACTTGTTTTGACATCCATCTGCCAGATTTCATAAATGCAGCTAATGCTAACATGATTCCGACGGACTCAAGCATCGCTACGGATGAGAAAAATCTCATCGTAGTCAACTCCTTGAACTTGTGAAAATACTCTTTGCCACAAGTCGAGCTTCATAGACGGTAACATTACCGTCCACGTCCGTCTTTTTCTCCATTTATCTCGGATTTCATGGCTTCTAACCATTTGTCAGAATATGGGCCCACCATCGCTTCTCCATAGCTCGTAGGTTCATTGTTGTCTAACAACATGACTTTCAAGACAGGATCACGTACCACTCTGAAGTAGCACGCATCCTTGTCGTCCTACGAGGTTTGGTGGTGACTTGATCCGAAGTTTCATGATCACTATCATAAGCTTCCACTTCAATTGGTGTAGGTGCCATAGGAACAACTTCCTGTGCCCTGCTACACACTAGTTGAAGTGACGATTCAATAACCTTATCAAGTCTCCACCATCCTCCCACTCAATTCTTTCGAGAGAAACTTTTCCTCGAGAAAGGACCCGTTTCTAGAAGCAATTACTTTTGCTTCCAGATCTGAAATAGGAGGTATACCCAACTGTTTTGGGTTTTCTATGAAGATGCATTTATCCGCTTTGGGTTCGAGCTTATCAGCCTGAAACTTTTTCACATAAGCATCGCAGCCCCAAACTTTTAAGAAACGACAACTTAGGTTTCTCTAAACGGTGTCATCTCAACGGAATTGCGTGGTGCCCTATTTAAAGTGAATGCGGTTGTCTCTAATGCCTAACCCATAAACGATAGTGGTAATTCGATAAGAGACATCATGGTATGCACCATATCCAATAGGGTGCAGTTATGATGTTCGGACACACCATCACACTGTGGTGTTCCAGGCGGTATTAATTGTGAAACACTTTCCACAATGTCTTAGTTGTGTGCCAAACTTGTAACTCAGATACTCATCTCTATGATCATATCACAGACATTTTATCCTCTTGTCACGACGATCTTCAACTTCACTCTGAAATTACTTGAACCTTTCAATAATTCAGACTTGTGTTTCATCAAGTAAATACACTCAGCATCTACTCAAACCATCTGTGAAGTAAGAACATAACGATATCCACTGCATGCCTCAGCACTCATTGGACTGCATACATCAAAATGTATTACTTCCAACAAGTTGCTCTCTTGTCCCATCTTACTGAAAATGAGGCTTTTCAGTCATCTTGCCCATGTGGTATGATTTGTATGTCTCAAGTGATTCAAAATCAAGTGAGTCCAAACGATCCATCTGCATGGAGTTTCTTCATGCATATATACCAATAGACATGGTTCGCATGTCTCAATCTTTTCAAAAAACAAGTGAGTCCAAAGATCCATCTACATGGAGCTTCTTCATGCGTTCTATACCAATATGACTCAAATGGCAGTGCCACAAGTATGTGGAACTATCATTACTATTTTATATCTTTTGGCACGAACATGTGCATCACTACGATCGAGATTCATTTTAGGTGCAAGACCATTGAAGGTATTATTCAAATAAACAGAGTAACCATTATTCTCCTTAAATGAATAACCGTATTGCGATAAACATAATCCAATCATGCTCAACGCAAACACCAAATCTCGATGGTAGAGGGAGCATGTGATGCTTGATCACATCAACCTTGGAAACACTTCCAACACATATCGTCATCTCACCTTTAGCTAGTCTCCGTTTATTCCGCAGCTTTTATTTCGAGATACTAACACTTAGCAACCGAACCGGTATCTAATACCCCAGTGCTGCTAGGAGTACTAGTAAAGTACACATTCATATAACGTATATCCAATATACTTCTGTTGACCTTGTCTGCCTTCTCATCTACCAAGTATCTAGGGTACTACTGCTTCAATGACCGTTCCCCTTATTACAGAAGCACTTAGTCTCGGGTTTGGGTTCAACCTTGGGATTCTTCACTAGAGCAGCAAATGACTTGCTGTTTCATGAAGTATCCCTTTTGTCATTGCCCTTCTTAAACTAGTGGTTTTACTAACCATCAACAATTGATGCTCCTTCTTGATTTCTACTTTCGCGGTGTCAAACATCGCGAGTTGCTCAAGGATCATCATATTGTCCCTGATATGTTATAGTTCATCACGAAGCTCTACTAGCTTGGTGGCAGTGACTATGGAGAACCATCACTATCTCATCTGGGAGATTAACTCCCACTTGATTCAAGCGATTGCAGTACTCAGACAATCTGAGCACATGCTCAACGATTGAGCTTTTCTCCCTTAGTTTGCAGGCTTAAGAAACTTGTCAGAGGTCTCATACCTCTTGACGTGGGCACTAGTCTGAAATCCCAATTTCAGTCTTCGGAACATCTCATATGTTCTGCGACATTTCAAAAACGTCTTGTCGCCACAATTTTAAACCGTTAGCATCACACACTGAACTATCACGTAGTCATCAAAACGTGTATGTCAGATGTTCCGCAACATCTACAGACGACGCTGAGGTTCAGCACACCGAGCGGTGCATTAAGGACATAAGCCTTCTGTGCAGCAATGAGGACAATCCTCAGTTTACGGACCCAGTCCGCATAATTGCTACTACCAACTTTCAACTAAATTTTCTCTAGGAACGTATCTTAAACAGTAGAACTAAAGCGCAAGTTATGACATAATTTGCAAAGACCTTTTGACTATGTTCATGATAATGAAGTTCATCTTATTATTGAACTCCCACTCAGATAGACATCCCTCTAGTCATCTAAGTGATACATGATCCGAGTCAAACTAGGCAGTGTCCGATCATCACGTGAGACGGACTAGTCATCATCGGTGAACATCTCCATGTTGATCGTATCTGCTATACGACTCATGTTCGACCTTTCGGTCTCTTGTGTTCCGAGGCCATGTCTGTACATGCTAGGCTCGTCAAGTCAACCTAAGTGTTTCGCATGTGTTCCGAGGCCATGTCTGTACATGCTAGGCTCGTCAACACCCGTTGTATTCGAACGTTAGAATCTATCACACCCGATCATCACGTGGTGCTTCGAAACAACGAACCTTCGCAACGGTGCACAGTTAGGGGGAACACGTCTCTTGAAATTTTAGCGAGGGATCATCTTATTTATGCTACCGTCGTTCTAAGCAAATAAGATGCATAACATGATAAACATCACATGCAATCAAATAGTGACATGATATGGCCAATGTCATTTTGCTCCTTTGATCTCCATCTTCGGGGCACCATGATCATCTTTGTCACCGGCATGACACCATGATCTCCATCATCATGATCTCCATCATTGTGTCTTCATGAAGTTGTCACGCCAACGATTACTTCTACTTCTATGGCTAACGCGCTTAGCAATAAAGTAAAGTAATTTACATGGCGTTATTCAATGACACGCAGGTCATACAAAAAATAAAGACAACTCCTATGGCTCCTGCCGGTTGTCATACTCATCGACATGCAAGTCGTGATTCCTATTACAAGAACATGATCAATCTCATACATCACATATATCATTCATCACATCCTTTTGGCCATATCACATCACATAGCATACCCTGCAAAAACAAGTTAGACGTCCTCTAATTGTTGTTGCATGTTTTACGTGGCTGCTATGGGATTCTAGCAAGAACGTTTCTTACCTACGCAAAAGCCACAACGTGATATGCCAATTTCTATTTACCCTTCATAAGGACCCTTTTCATCGAATCCGATCCGACTAAAGTGGGAGAGACAGACACCCGCTAGCCATCTTATGCAACTAGTGCATGTCAGTCGGTGGAACCTGTCTCACGTAAGAGTATGTGTAAGGTCGGTCCGGGCCGCTTCATCCCACAATGCCGCCGAATCAAGATAAGACTAGTAACGGCAAGTAAATTGACAAAATCGACGCCCACAACTACTTTGTGTTCTACTCGTGCATAGAAACTACGCCTAGACCTAGCTCTGATACCACTGTTGGGGAACGTAGCAGAAATTCGAAATTTTCTACGCATCACCAAGATCAATCTATGGAGTAATCTAGCAACGAGGGGAAGGAGAGTGCATCTACATACCCTTGTAGATCGCGATGCGGAAGCGTTGCAAGAACGCGGATGAGGGAGTCGTACTCGTAGCGATTCAGATCGCGGTTGATTCCGATCTAAGCACCGAAGAACGGTGCCTCCGCGTTCAACACACGTGCAGCCCGGTGACGTCTCCCACGCCTTGATCCAGCAAGGAGAGAGGGAGAGGTTGGGGAAGACTCCATCCAGCAGCAGCACGACGGCGTGGTGGTGATGGAGGAGCGTGGCAATCCTGCAGGGCTTCGCCAAGCACCGCGGGAGAGGAGGAGGAGGGAGAGGGGTAGGGCTGCACCGAAAGAGAGACGTTCTCGTGTCTCTTGCGCAGCCCAAACCTCAACTATATATAGGGGGGAGGGGGCTGCACCCCCCCTTAGGGTTTCCACCCCCAAGAGGAGGCGGCCAGCCCTAGATCCCATCAAGGGGGGCGGCCAAGGGGAGGAGAGGGGGGGCGCCCCACTAGATGGGCCCTAAGGCCCATCTGGACCTAGGGTTTGCCCCCTCCCACTCTCCCATGTGCCTTGGGCCTTGGATGGGGGGCGCAACAGCCCACCTGGGGCTGGTCCCGTCCCACACTTTGCCCACGCAGCCTTCTGGGGCTAGTGGCCCCACTTGGTGGACCCCCGGGACCCTCCCGGTGGTCCCGGTACATTACCGATTTCACCCGAAACTTTTCCGGTGACCAAAACAGGACTTCCCATATATAAATCTTTACCTCCGGACCATTCCGGAACTCCTCGTGACATCCGGGATCTCATCCGGGACTCCGAACAACATTCGGTAACCACGTACATACTTTCCCTATAACCCTAGCGTCATCGAACCTTAAGCGTGTAGACCCTACGGGTTCGGGAACCATGCAGACATGACCGAGACGTTCTCCGGTCAATAACCAACAGCGGGATCTGGATACCCATGTTGGCTCCCACATGTTCCACGATGATCTCATCGGATGAACCACGATGTCGGGGATTCAATCAATCCCGTATGCAATTCCCTTTGTCTAACGGTATGTTACTTGCCCAAGATTCGATCGTCGGTATCCCTATACCTTGTTCAATCTCGTTACCGGCAAGTCTCTTTACTCGTTCCGTAACTCACATCATCCCGTGATCAACTCCTTGGTCACATTGTGCACATTATGATGATGTCCTACCGAGTGGGCCCAGAGATACCTCTCCGTTTACACGGAGTGACAAATCCCAGTCTCGATTCGTGCCAACCCAACAGACACTTTCGGAGATACCCGTAGTGCACCTTTATAGCCACCCAGTTACGTTGTGACGTTTGGCACACCCAAAGCATTCCTACGGTATCCGGGAGTTGCACAATCTCATGGTCTAAGGAAATGATACTTGACATTAGAAAAGCTCTGAGCAAACGAACTACACGATCTTGTGCTAGGCTTAGGATTGGGTCTTGTCCATCACATCATTCTCCCAATGATGTGATCCCGTTATCAACGACATCCAATGTCCATGGTCAGGAAACCGTAACCATCTATTGATCAACGAGCTAGTCAACTAGAGGCTTACTAGGGACATGGTGTTGTCTATGTATCTGAGTTTCCTATCAATACAATTCTAGCATGGATAATAAACGTTTATCATGAACAAGGAAATATAATAATAACCAATTTATTATTGCCTCTAGGGCATATTTCCAACAGTCTCCCACTTGCACTAGAGTCAATAATCTAGTCCACATCACCATGTGATTAACACTCACAGGTCACATCACCATGTGACCAACATCCAAAGAGTTTACTAGAGTCAACAATCTAGTTCACATCACTATGTGATTAACACTCAATGAGTTCTGGTTTGATCATGTTATGCTTGTGAGAGAGGTTATTAGTCAACGGGTCTGAACCTTTCAGATCTGTGTGTGCTTTACGAATATCTATGTCATCTTGTGGATGCTACCACGCGCTATTTGGAGCCATTTCAAATAATTGCTCTACTATACGAATCCGGTTTACTACTCAGAGTCATCCGGATTAGTGTCAAAGTTCGCATCGACGTAACCCTTTACGACGAACTCCTTTTCACCTCCATAATCGAGAAAATCCTTAGTCCACTGAATACTAAGGATAAGTTCGACCGCTGTCATGTGATCCATTCCCGGATCACTATTGTACCCCTTGACCAACTCATGGCAAGGCACACTTTATGTGCGGTACACAGCATAGCATACTGTAGAGCCTACGTCTGAAGCATAGGGGACGACCTTCGTCCTTTCTCTCTCTTCTGTTGTGGTCAGGTCTTGAGTCTTACTCAATACTCACACCTTGTAACACAGCCAAGAACTCCTTCTTTGCTGATCTATTTTGAACTCTTTCAAAATCATGTCAAGGTGTGCGTTCTTTGAAAGTATCATTAGGCGTCTTGATCTATCTCTATAGATCTTGATGCCCAATATGTAAGCAGCTTTATCCAGGTCTTCCTTTGAAAAACTCCTTTCAAACAACCCTTTATGCTTTCCAGAAATTCTACATCATTTCGGATCAACAATATGTCATTCACATATACTTATCAGAAATGTTGTAGCGCTCCCACTCACTTTATTGTAAATACAAGTTTCTAACAAACTTTGTACAAACCCAAAACTTTGATCACTCCATCAAAGCATATATTCTGACTCCGAGATGCTTGCTCTAGTCCATGGAAGGATCGCTGGAGCTAGCATACCTTTTAGTATCCTTAGGATCGACAAAACCTTTCTGATTGTATCACATACAACCTTTCCTTACGAAAACTGGTAAGGAAACTTGTTTTGACATCCATCTGCCAGATTTCATAAATGCAGCTAATGCTAACATGATTCCGACGGACTCAAGCATCGCTACGGATGAGAAAAATCTCATCGTAGTCAACTCCTTGAACTTGTGAAAATACTCTTTGCCACAAGTCGAGCTTCATAGACGGTAACATTACCGTCCACGTCCGTCTTTTTCTCCATTTATCTCGGATTTCATGGCTTCTAACCATTTGTCGGAATATGGGCCCACCATCGCTTCTCCATAGCTCGTAGGTTCATTGTTGTCTAACAACATGACTTTCAAGACAGGATCACGTACCACTCTGAAGTAGCACGCATCCTTGTCGTCCTACGAGGTTTGGTGGTGACTTGATCCGAAGTTTCATGATCACTATCATAAGCTTCCACTTCAATTGGTGTAGGTGCCATAGGAACAACTTCCTGTGCCCTGCTACACACTAGTTGAAGTGACGATTCAATAACCTTATCAAGTCTCCACCATCCTCCCACTCAATTCTTTCGAGAGAAACTTTTCCTCGAGAAAGGACCCGTTTCTAGAAGCAATTACTTTTGCTTCCAGATCTGAAATAGGAGGTATACCCAACTGTTTTGGGTTTTCTATGAAGATGCATTTATCCGCTTTGGGTTCGAGCTTATCAGCCTGAAACTTTTTCACATAAGCATCGCAGCCCCAAACTTTTAAGAAACGACAACTTAGGTTTCTCTAAACGGTGTCATCTCAACGGAATTGCGTGGTGCCCTATTTAAAGTGAATGCGGTTGTCTCTAATGCCTAACCCATAAACGATAGTGGTAATTCGATAAGAGACATCATGGTATGCACCATATCCAATAGGGTGCAGTTATGATGTTCGGACACACCATCACACTGTGGTGTTCCAGGCGGTATTAATTGTGAAACACTTTCCACAATGTCTTAATTGTGTGCCAAACTTGTAACTCAGATACTCATCTCTATGATCATATCACAGACATTTTATCCTCTTGTCACGACGATCTTCAACTTCACTCTGAAATTACTTGAACCTTTCAATAATTCAGACTTGTGTTTCATCAAGTAAATACACTCAGCATCTACTCAAACCATCTGTGAAGTAAGAACATAACGATATCCACTGCATGCCTCAGCACTCATTGGACTGCATACATCAAAATGTATTACTTCCAACAAGTTGCTCTCTTGTCCCATCTTACTGAAAATGAGGCTTTTCAGTCATCTTGCCCATGTGGTATGATTTGTATGTCTCAAGTGATTCAAAATCAAGTGAGTCCAAACGATCCATCTGCATGGAGTTTCTTCATGCATATATACCAATAGACATGGTTCGCATGTCTCAATCTTTTCAAAAAACAAGTGAGTCCAAAGATCCATCTACATGGAGCTTCTTCATGCGTTCTATACCAGTATGACTCAAATGGCAGTGCCACAAGTATGTGGAACTATCATTACTATTTTATATCTTTTGGCACGAACATGTGCATCACTACGATCGAGATTCATTTTAGGTGCAAGACCATTGAAGGTATTATTCAAATAAACAGAGTAACCATTATTCTCCTTAAATGAATAACCGTATTGCGATAAACATAATCCAATCATGCTCAACGCAAACACCAAATCTCGATGGTAGAGGGAGCATGTGATGCTTGATCACATCAACCTTGGAAACACTTCCAACACATATCGTCATCTCACCTTTAGCTAGTCTCCGTTTATTCCGCAGCTTTTATTTCGAGATACTAACACTTAGCAACCGAACCGGTATCTAATACCCCAGTGCTGCTAGGAGTACTAGTAAAGTACACATTCATATAACGTATATCCAATATACTTCTGTTGACCTTGTCTGCCTTCTCATCTACCAAGTATCTAGGGTACTACTGCTTCAATGACCGTTCCCCTTATTACAGAAGCACTTAGTCTCGGGTTTGGGTTCAACCTTGGGATTCTTCACTAGAGCAGCAAATGACTTGCTGTTTCATGAAGTATCCCTTTTGTCATTGCCCTTCTTAAACTAGTGGTTTTACTAACCATCAACAATTGATGCTCCTTCTTGATTTCTACTTTCGCGGTGTCAAACATCGCGAGTTGCTCAAGGATCATCATATTGTCCCTGATATGTTATAGTTCATCACGAAGCTCTACTAGCTTGGTGGCAGTGACTATGGAGAACCATCACTATCTCATCTGGGAGATTAACTCCCACTTGATTCAAGCGATTGCAGTACTCAGACAATCTGAGCACATGCTCAACGATTGAGCTTTTCTCCCTTAGTTTGCAGGCTTAAGAAACTTGTCAGAGGTCTCATACCTCTTGACGTGGGCACTAGTCTGAAATCCCAATTTCAGTCTTCGGAACATCTCATATGTTCTGCGACATTTCAAAAACGTCTTGTCGCCACAATTTTAAACCGTTAGCATCACACACTGAACTATCACGTAGTCATCAAAACGTGTATGTCAGATGTTCCGCAACATCTACAGACGACGCTGAGGTTCAGCACACCGAGCGGTGCATTAAGGACATAAGCCTTCTGTGCAGCAATGAGGACAATCCTCAGTTTACGGACCCAGTCCGCATAATTGCTACTACCAACTTTCAACTAAATTTTCTCTAGGAACGTATCTTAAACAGTAGAACTAAAGCGCAAGTTATGACATAATTTGCAAAGACCTTTTGACTATGTTCATGATAATGAAGTTCATCTTATTATTGAACTCCCACTCAGATAGACATCCCTCTAGTCATCTAAGTGATACATGATCCGAGTCAAACTAGGCAGTGTCCGATCATCACGTGAGACGGACTAGTCATCATCGGTGAACATCTCCATGTTGATCGTATCTGCTATACGACTCATGTTCGACCTTTCGGTCTCTTGTGTTCCGAGGCCATGTCTGTACATGCTAGGCTCGTCAAGTCAACCTAAGTGTTTCGCATGTGTTCCGAGGCCATGTCTGTACATGCTAGGCTCGTCAACACCCGTTGTATTCGAACGTTAGAATCTATCACACCCGATCATCACGTGGTGCTTCGAAACAACGAACCTTCGCAACGGTGCGCAGTTAGGGGGAACACGTCTCTTGAAATTTTAGCGAGGGATCATCTTATTTATGCTACCGTCGTTCTAAGCAAATAAGATGCATAACATGATAAACATCACATGCAATCAAATAGTGACATGATATGGCCAATGTCATTTTGCTCCTTTGATCTCCATCTTCGGGGCACCATGATCATCTTTGTCACCGGCATGACACCATGATCTCCATCATCATGATCTCCATCATTGTGTCTTCATGAAGTTGTCACGCCAACGATTACTTCTACTTCTATGGCTAACGCGCTTAGCAATAAAGTAAAGTAATTTACATGGCGTTATTCAATGACACGCAGGTCATACAAAAAATAAAGACAACTCCTATGGCTCCTGCCGGTTGTCATACTCATCGACATGCAAGTCGTGATTCCTATTACAAGAACATGATCAATCTCATACATCACATATATCATTCATCACATCCTTTTGGCCATATCACATCACATAGCATACCCTGCAAAAACAAGTTAGACGTCCTCTAATTGTTGTTGCATGTTTTACGTGGCTGCTATGGGATTCTAGCAAGAACGTTTCTTACCTACGCAAAAGCCACAACGTGATATGCCAATTTCTATTTACCCTTCATAAGGACCCTTTTCATCGAATCCGATCCGACTAAAGTGGGAGAGACAGACACCCGCTAGCCATCTTATGCAACTAGTGCATGTCAGTCGGTGGAACCTGTCTCACGTAAGAGTATGTGTAAGGTCGGTCCGGGCCGCTTCATCCCACAATGCCGCCGAATCAAGATAAGACTAGTAACGGCAAGTAAATTGACAAAATCGACGCCCACAACTACTTTGTGTTCTACTCGTGCATAGAAACTACGCCTAGACCTAGCTCTGATACCACTGTTGGGGAACGTAGCAGAAATTCGAAATTTTCTACGCATCACCAAGATCAATCTATGGAGTAATCTAGCAACGAGGGGAAGGAGAGTGCATCTACATACCCTTGTAGATCGCGATGCGGAAGCGTTGCAAGAACGCGGATGAGGGAGTCGTACTCGTAGCGATTCAGATCGCGGTTGATTCCGATCTAAGCACCGAAGAACGGTGCCTCCGCGTTCAACACACGTGCAGCCCGGTGACGTCTCCCACGCCTTGATCCAGCAAGGAGAGAGGGAGAGGTTGGGGAAGACTCCATCCAGCAGCAGCACGACGGCGTGGTGGTGATGGAGGAGCATGGCAATCCTGCAGGGCTTTGCCAAGCACCGCGGGAGAGGAGGAGGAGGGAGAGGGGTAGGGCTGCACCGAAAGAGAGACGTTCTCGTGTCTCTTGCGCAGCCCAAACCTCAACTATATATAGGGGGGAGGGGGCTGCACCCCCCCTTAGGGTTTCCACCCCCAAGAGGAGGCGGCCAGCCCTAGATCCCATCAAGGGGGGCGGCCAAGGGGAGGAGAGGGGGGCGCCCCACTAGATGGGCCCTAAGGCCCATCTGGACCTAGGGTTTGCCCCCTCCCACTCTCCCATGTGCCTTGGGCCTTGGATGGGGGGCGCAACAGCCCACCTGGGGCTGGTCCCGTCCCACACTTTGCCCACGCAGCCTTCTGGGGCTAGTGGCCCCACTTGGTGGACCCCCGGGACCCTCCCGGTGGTCCCGGTACATTACCGATTTCACCCGAAACTTTTCCGGTGACCAAAACAGGACTTCCCATATATAAATCTTTACCTCCGGACCATTCCGGAACTCCTCGTGACGTCCGGGATCTCATCCGGGACTCCGAACAACATTCGGTAACCACGTACATACTTTCCCTATAACCCTAGCGTCATCGAACCTTAAGCGTGTAGACCCTACGGGTTCGGGAACCATGCAGACATGACCGAGACGTTCTCCGGTCAATAACCAACAGCGGGATCTGGATACCCATGTTGGCTCCCACATGTTCCACGATGATCTCATCGGATGAACCACGATGTCGGGGATTCAATCAATCCCGTATGCAATTCCCTTTGTCTAACGGTATGTTACTTGCCCAAGATTCGATCGTCGGTATCCCTATACCTTGTTCAATCTCGTTACCGGCAAGTCTCTTTACTCGTTCCGTAACTCACATCATCCCGTGATCAACTCCTTGGTCACATTGTGCACATTATGATGATGTCCTACCGAGTGGGCCCAGAGATACCTCTCCGTTTACACGGAGTGACAAATCCCAGTCTCGATTCGTGCCAACCCAACAGACACTTTCGGAGATACCCGTTGTGCACCTTTATAGCCACCCAGTTACGTTGTGACGTTTGGCACACCCAAAGCATTCCTATGGTATCCGGGAGTTGCACAATCTCATGGTCTAAGGAAATGATACTTGACATTAGAAAAGCTCTAAGCAAACGAACTACACGATCTTGTGCTAGGCTTAGGATTGGGTCTTGTCCATCACATCATTCTCCCAATGATGTGATCCCGTTATCAACGACATCCAATGTCCATGGTCAGGAAACCGTAACCATCTATTGATCAACGAGCTAGTCAACTAGAGGCTTACTAGGGACATGGTGTTGTCTATGTATCTGAGTTTCCTATCAATACAATTCTAGCATGGATAATAAACGTTTATCATGAACAAGGAAATATAATAATAACCAATTTATTATTGCCTCTAGGGCATA
This sequence comes from Aegilops tauschii subsp. strangulata, assembly GCF_002575655.3. Lineage (NCBI taxonomy): Eukaryota > Viridiplantae > Streptophyta > Magnoliopsida > Poales > Poaceae > Aegilops > Aegilops tauschii. Next base: position 82,581,646 of record NC_053041.3, read on the forward strand.
TTTCCAACACTTGTTCCTTAATCTATCAAATCTTTTACCCAAAACATGAAAACTTCACAACACAAAACTTAGCAGAAAATCTCGTGAGCTCCGTTAGCGAAAGAAAACAAAACACCACTTCAAGGTACTGTAATAAACTCATTCTTTATTTATATTGGTGTTAAACCTACTGTATTCCAACTTCTCTATGGTTTATAAACTATTTTACTAGCCATAGATTCATCAAAATAAGCAAACAACACACGAAAAACAGAATCTGTCAAAAACAGAACAGTCTGTAGTAATCTGTAACTAACACAAACTTCTGGAACTCAAAAACTTCAGCCAAAATAGGGCGACCTAGACAATTTGTTTATTGATCAGCAGAAATTGGAATCAATATTTTATCACGTTCTGGTAATTTTTAACAGTTATTTTCGTGAACAGAAAGTTTCTGGAATTTTCAGCAAGATCAAATAACTATCATCCAAGCAGATCCTATAGGTTAAACTTGGCACAAACACTAATTAAAACATAAAAATACATCTAACCAGAGGATAGATCAAATATTTATTCCTAAACATAAGCAAAAAGCAAAAAAAAACTAAAAATAAAATTGGGTTGCCTCCCAACAAGCGCTATCGTTTAACGCCCCCTAGCTAGGCATTAATAATTTTGATGATGCTCACAAGAAAGACAAGAATTGAAGCGCAAAGAGAGCATCATGAAACACGTGATAAACACATCTAAGTCTAACATACTTCCTATGCATAGGCATTTTATAAGCAAACAAATTATCATAGCAAGCAAAAATTAGCATATGCAAGGAAGAAGAAAGAGACGATAGCAATCTCAACATGAAGAGAGGTAATTTAGTAACATGAAAATTTCTACAACCATATTTTCCTCTCTCATAATAATTACATGTAGGATCATAAGCAAATTCAACAAAATAGCTATCACATAAAATATTTTCAACATGATCCACATGCTTGCAAAGTTGACACTCTTCCAAAATAGTGGGATTAACATTAACTAAAGTCATGACCTCTCCAAACCCACTTTTATCAAAAATACCATAAGATTGAAAATTCTCCAAATATGTGGGATCTAAATTTGATACTCTTCCAACCCCACTTTCAATATTATTGCAAACACTATTATCAATCTCATATTCATCATGGGGCTTAAATAAATTTTCAAGATCATAAGAAGAATCACCCCAATCATGATCATTGCAACAAATAGTAGTCATAGCAAAACTAGCATCCCCAAGCTTGAGGTTTTGCATATCATTAACACAATTGAAATCAAGAGAATTTATAATAACATCATTGCAATCATGCTTTTCATCGAAGGAACTATCAAGTATGGGTGCAATAGCAACGATCTCATGTTTAACATAAGGAACTATAGCAAATTCATCTTCATAAATATTGGCATCATGGCCACAAGAATAGCAAGCATCATGTTCATCAAGGGATATTTCAATCAAATCATCGGAATCATAATTATCTATAGATTCATGCATATCATTATTTTCTTCCAAAGCAACGGTCATTCTCTCAATAAATTCTTTGACATAGACATTATGAGCATAATTTTCATAGCAATATTTAAGTATGTCAAAATTTTCAGATTTGTAGAGAGTAATATCATACTTTTCAATCAAAGAAGCAACTTCATAAGCACCCTTAAAGCAACAAATTCTTCAATTTGTTCGATATCGTAGTAACTATAAACACGCTTTGCATAAGAAGATAAGATTTCATTATCATTAAACTCACATAGGTAGGGAAGGTGTTTTTTAGGGTTCTTAGAGCAACAAGTAAAATCACAAATTTCACAAAGATTCCAAGCATAACACAGCAATCTGTTTATTTGATTCCATAAGAGTCTCCCTTTTTCAGACAAACGGTGACGCACAAAATGAGCATGCTCATCTAATGATTTCCCATCAACTAGGCTAGTTGGGGTTTCAGCACGAGCGCATAAGGATCGAAGATGATCCAAGTAGAACACTTTAAGTGGATCCATATCAATAGATTTTTAGCAAGCAAAGATGCAAGCAAATAGAAGGCACATGGAAATACAAACAAAAAGACATACGGGAAGAAGGCGAATAAAACGGCAAGGGTGAAGTGGGGGAGAGGAAAACGAGAGGCAAATGGCAAATAATGTAATGCGAGGGATAAGAGTTTGTGATGGGTACTTGGTATGTCTTGACTTGTGCGTAGACTCCCTGGCAACGGCGCCAGAAATCCTTCTTGCTACCTCTTAAGCACTGCGTTGGTTTTCCCTTGAAGAGGAAAGGGTGATGCAGTAAAGCAGCGTAAGTATTTCCCTCAGTTTTTGAGAACCAAGGTATCAATCCAGTAGGAGGCCACGCACGAGTCCCTCGCACCTACACAAACAAATAAATCCTCGCAACCAATGCAATAAAGGGGTTGTCAATCCCTTCACGGTCACTTACGAGAGTGAGATCTGATAGATATGATAAGATAATATTTTTGGTATTTTTATGATAAATATGCAAAGTAAAATAAAAGGCAATAAAAATAGCTAAGTGTTGGAAGATTAATAGGATGAAAGATAGACCCGGGGGCCATAGGTTTCACTAGTGGCTTCTCTCGAGAGCATAAGTATTACGGTGGATGAACAAATTACTGTTGAGCAATTGACAGAATTGAGCATAGTTATGAGAATATCTAGGTATGATCATGTATATAGGCATCACGTCCGCGTCAAGTAGACCGACCCCTGCCTGCATCTACTACTATTACTCCACACATCGACCGCTATCCAGCATGCATCTAGAGTATTAAGTTCGTAAGAACAGAGTAACGCTTTAAGTAAGATGACATCATGTAGAGGGATAAACTCATGCAATATGATATAAACCCCGTCTTGTTATCCTCGATGGCAACAATACAATACGTGCCTTGCTGCCCCTACTATCATTGGGAAAGGACACCGCAAGATTGAACCCAAAGCTAAGCACTTCTCCCATTGCAAGAAAGATCAATCTAGTAGGCCAAACCAAACTGATAATTCGAAGAGACTTGCAAACATAACCAATCATACATAAAAGAATTCAGAGAAGATTCAAATATTGTTCATAGATAAACTTGATCATAAACCCACAATTCATCGGTCTCAACAAACACACCGCAAAAGAAGATTACATCGAATAGATCTCCAAAGAGAACTTTGTATTGAGATCCAAAGAGAGAGAAGAAGCCATCTAGCTAATAACTATGGACCCGAAGGTCTGAGGTAAACTTCTCACACATCATCGGAGAGGCTATGGTGTTGATGTAGAAGCCCTCCGTGATCGATGCCCCCTCCGGCGGAGCTCCGGAAAAGGCCCCAAGATGGGATCTCACGGGTACAGAAGGTTGCGGCGGTGGAATTAGGTTTTTGGCTCCGTATCTGGTAGTTTGGGGGTACGTAGGTATATATAGGAGGAAGAAGTACGTCAGTGGAGCAACATGGGGCCCACGAGGGTGGAGGGCGCGCCTTGGGGGGGGAGGCGCGCCCCCTACCTCGTACCTTCCTGGTTGATGTCTTGACGTAGGGTCCAAGTCCTCTGGATCACGTTCGTTCCGAAAATCACGTTCCCGAAGGTTTCATTCCGTTTGGACTCCGTTTGATATTCTTTTTCTGCGAAACTCTGAAATAGGCAAAAAACAGCAATTCTGGGTTGGGCCTCCGGTTAATAGGTTAGTCCCAAAAATAATATAAAAGTGTATAATAAAGCCCATTAATGTCCAAAACAGAATATAATATAGCATGGAACAATCAAAAATTATAGATACGTTGGAGACGTATCAACGATCATAAGCTCCAAATGTCACAAGGAGAAAAACTAGACAAGAACCAATAAAGATGATGCAAGGATGCAATGGTTTGAGCTCTCTACAAACAATACAATCAAGGTACTCATCGAGAGCCACCCTTGATAGTACGACAATCGATCCTATAACCCGGTCTCCCAACTACCACCATGAGACCGGTAAAATAGAGTACATATCAAGGGAAAATCTTTGCCTTGCACATAGTCCACTTGAGCAAGATGATGACGATCTTGACTCCCTCAAGATGGACCACCTTTCTTGATTGCGTTGGCTCGATGAAGACTAGTTGATTGCAACCCCATACTCCACTATGGGTGAGCCACTCCTCGGCACATCTTCACAAGTTCATTGACACCACAGCGGACGGCAAGCTTCAAGCACTTGATCTCTTTGTGATGCTTCACTTGAACTTGCACACCGCAATCTTGATGATGATCACCACTTGATGTCATCCTCCATGGGTTGTATAATATCTTCCTCTTGACTCAAGCCCATGGAAACATACCTAACCCCACATAGAACTCTCACGTAGACCATGGGTTAGTACACAAAGAGTAATGGACAATGCTTACCTTACCATGGGATCACTTGATCCCTCTCGGTACAGCTTCTACGCTTTGTGTGTTGATCAACTTGAATCACTCTCTGTACTTAGTCTTGATCAAACTTCAATCTTTCGAACTCTCTTCATTTGGATGATGTCTTTGAAGGTAAACATGAATGACCACACGCTCTTCTTCTTCAAGACATGCTTGCAATAAGCTCAACACTCACATAGCCAATCTTTGGATAATTCCTTAATAGCACCTTAGTCAACTCATAAACTCCTTGAAACCAACACATGGACTTCAAGAAATGCATATGGACAAATCCTTCAAATATAACTCAATGCAACCATTAGTCCATGGAGAATGTCATGAATTACCAAAACCACACATGGGGGCACCACATGTCCTTTCAACGCGTGTTGTAGTTGATGGATGGTGGCGGGCGACGCAAATCAATCTATAGATCAGAAAACCAAGAAAGAACACCGATCAAACGTCCGACAAGAGAGAAAAACCCGGATCAATTGATCGGGAAAAAGAATCTTTAGGGCAGCAGATCAACACGATCGGCAGACGAACCCTAGGTCCGGGCGGCGCGACCCCCGCCGGCGATCATGGAGATTCGACCGTCCCGGGGGCGGCGCGATGCGGAAGCGGTGGCGACGGCTAGGGTTTTGGATCGGGGTTAGGCTGATACCATATTAGAAGGAGAGAGAATTGGCGAAATATGATGATTGTATTGCTTGAGCCTCATCTGCATATATATAGGAGTACATGACAATCTTGGAGTACAAGGCAAAGTAGAATAAATCCTATAATGTCCTACATTTCCTAAATAACCATGATACTCAACAGATGGAAGCACAAACATTTTATTGCTTTAAGATTCGTTTTCCACACGTCAGCAAATGTCGGGCTGGGCGACATCTCCGACGATGGATCAGGAACGGAGGTGAGGATTGGGAGCAAGGGTGGAGGCCGGCGAGGGTTCGGGCACGGGAACGGTTGGTGGGCGGCGGAAGTAGGAGGAAGGGTTTGGTGGATTTGGTGCAATTTGTGGTGGGGTCGGACTGTTGGGTCCGACGTGGCGGGCGTGCCCGGACGCGCCCGGGCTGCCCCATATCTGCCCCATATTTGGGCTGGATATGGGGGTTGCCTGTCAGCCCGGGGGTTTGAGGGCTATTTGAGAGGGCCTGCCTGGGCGTATAAGGCGGGTTTGAGAGGTCCGGTTGTAGATGCTCTAAGGCTGCTAGTGCTAGTGCTAACCATAAAAGGAAGATTATATGGGTCTGCTAATCATATTAATTAGGTCTGCTAAATATCTACAACTAATTGTATTGTCCTGCTGGAGCTGACAGGGGGGCCGTAACAGCTTGCGTAACAAGTTCCTGCACAAAAATCGCTGCTCGGGGCGGGACTAGGCGCCGGTGCACTGGCCAAAAGTTTGGGCCAAAAGTTCCAGCCGTCCAGATCGAGTCCTCTTTTTGTCCCCTTCCTCCGCATCTTCTTATCCTGAAAAACAGCATCCACGCACAGCTTGAAGAGCGACGACGAGCGCTGCAGGCCTCCTTGCTCCCTGCCATGGATGTGCCCCCCTTGTCACTGTCCGCCCCGCTCCCCGCCATAGATGCGCCCCCTCGTCGATGACGGTTTGCAGCCTCACTGTCGCCGTTCTCTTCCTCGCCATGGCCGCCTCAGCATGCAACTCGTGGCCATGGACGCGTCGCTGCTCCGGGTTGCGCCGCCCCGCCATGATTGTAGCTCACCATCCCCCGTGGCTGCAGCACCGGGCTTGCGTCGCCTCGCCGCCCTCGCCATCAACACCCGACGCACGAGGGCATCGTGCACTGCCCTCTCGCTGTCGCCTCTTGGGTCGCTGATTCGTCCATATAACCATCGCAGCAAAAACGAACCTCGGATGTAGCTTTTGCTGTTCCCGGTTCCAGCCCACCACGGTAGCACCCGTCACCGCTTCATCGATTGAAGCAAAAAAACACCGGTTCGAGCTTTCATCAGTAATGGTTCCAGCATCCGCACCCTGTACTTGCAGCTCCGCAAGTAGCCGGTTCCAATAAAAAAATTCATCCGCCGGGCGTAGCACTATTGCTTACGATGTAGCTTCGGAAGATGTTGGTTCCAGCATTTTTGTATGCTGGTTCCAGCATTTCTCCTGTCGGCCTAGAGCTTTGAAGCATCTCCGGCCTGCCATTCCAGCATCTCTGGGACATGGTTCCAGCATCACCAGAACACGGTTCCAGCTCGGGCGTGTATCGATTCCAGTATGGCACGCGCTGGTTCCAGCTCCTGGCGTGTCTGGTTGTAGCTCCTCTGCCGGCAGGTTCCAGCATATTGCATCAACGGTTGCAGCACCGCAGGTAGCGTGCGTCGTTCTCAGCTCGCCGGTGTAGCTAGTTCGTAACACACCGTCGGCGTCGTTCCAGCTCAACAAACTGTGCTTGTAGCACCTGCAATGCGCGGTCCCAACTCCTGGCGTTGGGTCTCTCATAGGGAGGAGACTCGTCGCAGCGCGCTCGCCCAGTGTGGCGCCAGAGGTGGCTGTAGCAGGAAGCAGAGGTGGCGATAGACATGAGGAAGAAGAAAAGGGAACAATGACAGCAGGGTTGAGGAAGAAGAAAGAGTGGTGGAGACAACTTGCAAAGGGATAAGGAAAGCTGGCGTGGCTGCGTAGACCCACCCAACAGGTGTGGCATGTGGTAGCGCACGTGCGACTTGGGGGCACATGGAAACGTTTAATCGTGTTGTATTGTACGGTCCGTGTGCGACCGGCCGAAGTTTCGGCTGGCGTGCCGGATACAAGCGTTTCCCTTACTGGAAACGGGATCGTTAGGGGGGTCTCGTCCCCCATTGTCTTTGTCCCTGGTCATACACTACTATCATATGCATGACACTAACTTATGATACTACCCATTACAAGCAGCCTCAGTTATATCTTATGCTGCGATATATATATTTGATATCATCCAGAAAATAAAAAAAGATCATATGCATTTCCCCCCACATCCCGCGACATGAAAATGGTTAGATACATTACCCACGTCCTTGCTATTTTTTAATGGAGCTTCTGCTAATTTTCTCGAATACGCACAAGTGTGCATACTATATTATAAAAAAGATGATGGGGTAAAGAGCCCCTCCCCATTAGTGTTACAAGTTACATGTACACCAACACCACTTTCACCCTATCTATAGCTAGCCTAACTTGTTGCTCTAGCTCACACATCCACGTCTCGAAAGAAGGCATCCGAGTCGCCTTCAAGCGGAGCTGCTGCTAATTTTATTTCAAGAATCCATTGACAGAACTTAGTTTTGACAGTGATGCTACACTATTTTTCTTTTTCTTTTTACATAAATTCTTACAGGAAGTAGCATTCTTCCATAGGCTTTAGCCCTTAGGTCTAGCATTTTTGTGCTTTTGATTGCAAAAGAAGATGACCTATTCAACCTCACGCTAGTGCAGAACCGGCCTGTAGTCCTGGTTCGTAAGGCCCTTTAGTGTCGGTTCTAGAACCGGCACTAAAGGGTGGGGACTAAAGGCCCCCTCCCTCTAGTCCCGGTTCAACACGAACCGGGACCAAAGGCCCACCACGTGGCACGAGCCCGTGCCGAGGGGCTGGGGGCCTTTAGTCCCGGTTGGTTACACGAACCGGTACTAAAGGTTTTAGGAGTTTAGGGGTTTTTGTTTTATTTTTCCATTAATTTTGTGTTTTCCATTTAGTTCTTTTTCATTTACTGGTATTTTATATATAAATAGAATTTCTTGTAGAACCGTCCATATATATAGCCGGTCTATTCTGCTAATATTAGCAGAATAACTATTCTGATAACACTTCCGCACTGCACGTTCAATGCAAGTGCACGTCATTATTTGAAGCAAGTGTGTTGTAGTACTCAGACGAGTGAACTTCGTGTCGGAAAAAACTGCACGCAGTGTTTTTCCGGTACTGTTTTCGCTCTAGTTTTTTAACCATTTATCGGAACAAGGCGTATAATATACCGTTGGAGAGCTATGGATTAGGCGCAACTTTGCCATGTTGAACATTTTTCTAGATTCTCCACAGTTTAAGAGCAGTTTTAAAAACGGTGCCGCGGACGACGAGTGGCAGCGAACGTTTTTTCGCTTTTTTCTAAACCACTAGTCGGAATGAAGCAAATGATACATCATTGGAAAGATATCATCGAGGTGCATCTTTTGCATATCTATTATTTTCTCAAATTCGTTACGGTTTAGGAGCAGTTTCAAATTTACTAAATCGCGTAATTCTGTTTTTTAATTTTTTTAAAATTTTTGGTACTGTTTTCGCTCCATTTTTGAACTGTTTGTCGAAACGAGGCATGTGATACGTCGTTGAAAATCTACGGACGAGGCGCAACTTTCATATGTTGAAATGTTTTTGAGATTCCTTACGGTTTTTAGTTAATTTTGAAAATCGTGCGGCTGACGACGAGAGACCGCAGCCGTTTTTCGCGAATTTTTTCAAACCATTGGTCGAAATGATTCAAATCTTACGCCGTTGGAAAGATATCGACGAGACGCAACTTTTTATTGTAGAACACTCTCTCTGATTCCTTATGGTTTAAGAGTAATTTTGATTTTAACGAAATGCGGACACTCTGTTTCTTCGCAACCCCAAATTGTCGTATGTACGCACTGCTTCAGACTAAAACCGCACTTCATCATACGAACAAGTGCACTACATAATTTCTTTTTTATGGGACCTAAACTTTCCCAAACAAGGTGGAGTGCACTTCGTCTCGAGCGTTGCTGAACCGCAATAGTATGAAAAGGGAACCTCAAGACTACCGTAAACGGGCCACGACACCGCACTTCATTAGACCGACAAGTGCACTGCATGATTTCTTTTTTGTGGGACATAATTTTTTCCAAACAAGGTAGCAAACCGCACTTCTTTAAACTAAAACCCGCACTTTATCAGACGGACAAGCGCACTACATGATTTCTTTTTTGTGGGACGTAAATTTTCCCAAACGAGGTAGCAAACCGCACTTCTTTAGACTAAAAACCTCACTGCATCAAATAGTCAAGCGAACTTCATGATTTTCTTTTGTCGAGCATAAATTTTCTTAGACAAGTTTTTGTGTGTTTTTGTTGTCTTTTTTTTTATGAACAAGAGTGAACCGCATGGACAAGGGCAAGTGAGCCGCGACATATATCGAAGTGAACCGCAATAATATCTTGTTGTCTCGCTAAAATTTTCGCACTTTTCTTAATGGGCACAAGTGAACAGCACCACTCTCAAAAGTGAACCACATCCGAGGACCAATTGCACTGCAAAACACACACATTTTTTTTTCTTTTTAATTTTAGAAATTCTTCCGCACTGCGAGGACAAGGCGAGTGAACCGCAAGGACAAGGCGAGTAAACCACACTGTTTTTTATTTGGTTTCTTTTTTGTTGTTTATCCACCACCGTGTGTACCCTGAAATTTAACTTGTGTTGTGGTTTCACATGGGCACCCCTCGATTTGTTTAGGCGCATGCGGACTACATGATCAAGGTTAGTGTACTGCATCATGTGTTTCCTCGTTTTCTAATAAAAAGAAGTGAATTTGCATCCAAGTCAACTGTAATATTTTTTTTAAAGTTAACTGAGGGAAACAAAGGAAAATGAACAGTAGCACATGACAAAATGAACAACCAGGGTGCTCCAGGTGAACGGCATGCCCATACCCTCGGGACTGTATGCACAGCATGCCCAAAACCTTGCATTAGTAATCACCGGACTGCACTAGGAAATCTTCTGGGCTGAATACACCAAAACTGACAACAAAACTGACAGTAATCTAAAAATACACCAAAACTGACAGCAAAAATCCACTAGGAAATTTCTTTCAATAAAGGAAGAGGGAATCAGAGGCAATGCTTCAATCTCCCAGGACTACGAGAACAAAATAAACCAAAAACACATGAACTGCATTTGTGCCTAACCAACTGCAATGATTTTCTTTACAATTCTCAGCCACTGTAGAATTTGGGCGAGTGGGGGGACGACCTGCGTGGGTTGCCCCGGCGGACTGCACGCTAAGTGAGGGGAGCCCTGGGCTGCTCCACCACAAGGCTTCCAGTGACCTGCACGCTAAGTGAGGGAAGCCCGATCTAGCACACCGGCGAGCTGGACAGGGGCAAAACAACCCCATGGAACCTCACACGGCCTTGTTACCACACTACATCACACGCACTGCACACACAAGTGAACCTAACCGCAGTGTACATCCGGGCGGACGGCACTGGGGAAACCGCACTGCACACGCGGGCGAACATCACTGGGAAATCACACGCCTGAGCGTGACGCCGCCAAAATCCCGAGCTGCACACGCCAATTCAACAAACTGCATCGTCGTACGTACTACAGCGCTGGCTGCACAGCCAAAATCCCGTGAGGCCAAACCGCACACATCACTTGACCGCACTGCAGCGCTGGCCAAGCTGCACAGCCCACAACTGCAGAAGCCACATGTTGTGGGGCAACGAACTGTAGCAAGGTCGCCGACGACCAATTCACGACACCGGAGTTGACCATCGCCGGACTGCACACACACACACACGAGTTGAATCGCCAGAGCTGCGCAGCGCCACGCCGTCGAGCTGCACGAAAATACGAAAATAGAACCGCATTAGGTGCTGGAGGCAGATACACGCAAAGAGCAGCCCGAGGAAGATGGGTGGGGGCGGCACGCCCGGATCCGCACCGGAGATGCGACGCAGGTGACCCCTGCGTTCGGATCCGGCGTGAGATGGAGCATGGCACGGCGAGGTCGCCATCGCCGGAGGATGGAGCAGATGTTCGCAGCCGCGTCGTCAAGCTTGGTCGGGGGCGGGGGCGTTGTGGACTACGCTGTGGAGCCCCGCCCATGAAGACCGGCCGTCGTGGGGACGGGGCCGTGGCCGTCGAGGCCGGCCGTCGCGGGGTGGGGAAGTGGCCGTGGAGGCCGGCCATCGCGGGCCAGGGTCGGGGTGGGGCGAGGGCAGCGCCTTGGGGTTGGGGGCGGACAGGCCCTCTTCCGGCGCAGATCCAGGGTAATGGAGGCGTGGCGGCGCGGATCCAGGGCCTCTGCTGGTGGCAGCAGGGTGGACCATCGCCGGAGCGGCCTTGGGAGGCCGGGGTAGGGGGTGGTGGGAAGGGGGTGCTCGGGGCGGGGCGGGGCGTGGTTGGAGGCGGTGGGTGTCTGGCTCCGGCGCGGTGCAGAAGGTAGTTGGAGGCGGGCAGCGCCGGGTAGGAGAGGAAGGTGGTTGGTCGTGGGGAATCAGAGGAGGCGTCGGTGGGAGAGGAAGATGGACAGAGAGGTGGTCGAGTGGTGGGGGTGGGGGCGGTTGCTTTTTTCTGTTTCGCACGAGCATTAATCACGCATACATATGTATATATATACAATTTGGTATATACAATTTCTCCTACAATATGTAGATCATTACATGGAGGCATTATAGCTTGTAATAGTATTTTCCTTTGGGTTCTATGACCCGGTCAAGCAAAAATCCAGTTATTTCCTTTTGGATTGCTCGTACGCGATCCGCTGGTAGGAGCTTATCCCGCATCTCCTTCATCTTTAAAGAAAGAGATCAACATGCATGTATTAGTTGTGTGTATATATATTAGATAATGGTGTAAAAATGGTGAATAGTATTCTGGCAAACGTACCCATTGGTCTCTATCAGTTCTTGTCCTTTCGGACGTCATCATGCCAATGTTCTTGCAAACATAGTATGCACATAAATCAGTCCCCGACGCTTGCTTCAAGGCCTTTACAAGAATAAAATTCAATCAGATAATAATTAATCAAGCATGATAATGGTATTGAAACTAGAATGAAAGAGATGGTAGCTAGCTAGTACTAGCTACTTAATTAATTACCTTGGGTCGATACCATTTCAGCTCTTTTTTCCATTCGCCATCAACATGTTTGATGAACTTTTCCCAAGCCCTACCCGCCGGCAAAGAAAATAAATAAAGGAGTTATTAATTAGTTGATATCACGAAATGTTGAACTAAAGAGGCCGACATATAGTTCGATAATGATTGAAATTACCTGTTGACAATCCACTTCATGATTGAGTAGTCATTAACGTCTTTAAGTAGTGAGTCCAGTACTTAAACTTTTCCCTTGTCAACTTCAATGATTAACAAGATCCAACGAAAACTGCATGGGCACACGTTTCCATGTATAATTAAGCAGGCATGTGCATAACTCATCAACTACCCTAAACCCTCTATACACTTATTAACATCTAGCTAGTAAGCAAAAACAGAATTTATAGTACAAGACAGTATGACTCACCCGAAGTTGTAAGGAAGTAGTATTTCTGGACAGGTATTTAGGCGCAGCAAGAACTCTAGCAAGATTTTCTCCGTGTCTTTTCGTTCCCATGGACGCGTCCATGTCTCTTGATTAATGGTATTTGGGTCAATGAACCCAATGCCATAGCTTCCAACTTTTTTCATTCCATACATCTTAATTCTGCATAATACCACAAGAAAGAATATAGTAACGATAATTACATGCAATGATCAACAAGCACTACAGCTAGCTAGAGACTTAATTAAATTACAGAAATAAATCACCTAGCTAGAGACTTAACTAAAGGTCAATTTGGCCCAGGCGAAGCGGCGGGAAGCGACCACCTTTAGTCGCGGTTGGTGGCTCAAACCGAGACTAAAGACACCCCCTTTAGTCGCGGTTGGAGCCACTAACCGCGACTAAAGGTGGTGCGCTGCCACCCGCGGTGCACGAAGTTTAGTCCCACCTCGCCAAGCGAAGGGCAGCTGCACTGGTTTATAAACCCAGCCGCAGATGTGATGTCTACTACGCAACTTTATTCTTGTAGACTCGTGTTGGGCCTCCAAGCGCAGAGTTTTGTTGGACAGTAGCAATTTTCCCTCAAGTGGATGACCTAAGGTTTATCAATCTGTGGGAGGCGTAGGATGAAGACGGTCTCTCTCAAGCAACCCTACAACCAAATACAAGAAATCTCTTGTGTCCCCAACACACCCATACAATGGCAAATTGTATAGGTGCACTAGTCCGGCGAAAAGATGGTGATAAAAGTGTAATATTGATGGTACAAATATATTTTTATAATCTGAATAAATAAAATCATCGAGGTAGCAAGTAACAAAAGTGAGCAAAAACGGTATTGAAATGCTTGAAAATGAGGCCTAGAGTCCGTACTTTCGCTAGTGCAATCTCTCAACAATGCTAATATAATTGGATCATATAACCATCCCTCAAAGTGCAATAAAGAATCACTCCAAAGTTCCTATCTAGCGGAGAACATAAGAATAAATTGTGTGTAGGGTATGAAACCACCTCAAAGCTATTCTTTCCGTTCGATCTATTCATGTGTTCGTACTAAAATAACACAAAGCTATTCTTTTTGTTCGATCTATCCTAGAGTTCGTACTAAAATAACACCAAGCAAATTCATATTCATAATACTCAATCCAACACAAAAAACTTCAAAGACTGCCCCAAGATTTCTACCGGAGAAACAAAGATAAGAACGTGCATCAACCCCTATGCATAGATTACCCCAATGTCACCTCGGGAATCCGCGAGTTGAGTGCCAAAACATATATCAAATGAATCAATATGATACCCCATTGTCACCCGGAGTATTCAATTGCAAGACATATATCAAGTGTTCTCAAATCCGTAAAAGTATTCAATCCAATAACAACGAAATCTCAAAGGAAAAAACTCAATTCATCACAACAAGATAGAGAGGGAAAACACCATATGATCCAACTATATTAACAAAGCCCCCGATAAATCAAGATCGTGCCATCAAGAACACGAGAGAGAGAGAGAGAGAGAGAGAGAGAGAGAGATTAAACACATAGCTACTAGTACAAACCCTCAGCCCCGAGGGTGGACTACTCCCTCTTCATCGTGGTGGCCGCCGGGATGATGAAGATGGCCACCGGTGATGATCTCCCCCTCTGGCAGGGTGCCAGAACGGGGTCTAGATTGGTTTTCGTGGATACAGAGCCTTGCGGTGGCGGAACTTCTGATCTAGGTCTGCCCCGAAGGGTTTTGGAATATTTGGAAATTTATAGTGCAAAGAAGGGGTGCGGGAGGCCACCGAGGTGGGCACAACACACAGGCGCGCCCTGGTGGGTTGTGCCCCCCTCGGGGCACCCCCAAGTGCTTCTTCGGCCCACTGTTGGTCTTCTGGTCCATCAAAAATCTCTGTGAAGTTTCGTTGCATTTGGACTCCGTTTGGTATTGATTTCCTGCGATGTAAAAAACAAGCAAAAAACAGCAACTGGCACTGGGCACTGGGTCAATAGGTTAGTCCCAAAAAATGATATAAAGTTGCTATAAAATGATTGTAAAACACCGAAGAATGATAAAATAAGAGCATGAATAATTCATAAATTATAGATACATTGGAGACGTATCAAGCTGCTCCTTCGAGCTCCTCTCTAAAGCAGGCCTTCTAGGCCTACCTCTGCTGCGCTGCCCTGTGGGCCTACTGGGCCTTGCGGGCCTGCATCTTGGCCCAACTACAGGTTGGGTTTCTAGTCGTATGCAGGCCATTGTGGCCGAGTAGGCGGGCTTTTTTAATTTTTTTTGTTTTCTGCTTTATTTATTTTCTTTTACTTCTGAGTTATTTTTTTCTTTATTTAGAATTTATTTGTGAATCTTTTTTCTTTAGGTAAAAAAATTATAAACTTTCTGTTAGTGCAAATAGTTTTCAAATTTGAATAGTTTAAATTTGAATTATTTGAAATTTGTGTGAATCACTAGTTTGTGAATAACTTTACTTTAAAAATAGATTATTTAGTGATTCTCTTTCTTCTGTTTAATATTAGTGTGTTTTATGATTATATTCAATTTGGTAAAACTTCGATAAGTTTAAAAAATGAAATGCCTTTGTAATAGATGAGTTTTCGTCCGAAACCCTGATACTTCGAAAGAGATTGTCCATTTTGTACACGAAGTGGATCCTATTTATTCCGTAACCCTCTCAACTTTTTAGCACATGCTATGTGGGTGAAATGATGATACCATGCCAACTTTCAACCTTTTCAGAGTTCATTTGTAATGCTTTTCAATTTCATGGTAGTTTAGCAAAAAATTAGTAAATGCATGAAAAATAGCAAATGAAGTCAGAAAGGGTTGATAATTGATGACGTGGCTTTGAATGGTGCATACTAAACGCACAGAAAGTCTGGAGTTGAAATAAGTTTTCTTTAAATAAAATGCCTTTGTAATAGATGAGTTTTCGTCCGAAACCATGATACTTCGAAAGAGATTGTCCATTTTGTACACAAAGTGCATCCCGTTTTTGCCGTAACCCTCTCAACTTTTTAGCACATGCTATGTGGGTGAAATGATGATACCATGCCAACTTTGAACCTTTTCAGAGTTCATTTGTAGTGCTTTTTCAAGTTCATGGTAGTTTAGCTCAAAAAATCAGTAAATGCATTAAAAATAGCAAATGAAGTCAGAAAGGGTTGAAAATTGATGACGTGGCTCCGAAACACAAAAGTACACGTTTTAAATGCAAAACACATAAGCACCCTAATTATTACAAAGATTCCCTACGGTTTGTCCAAAGTGGGACTTTCCAGATATATACGCCCGGAAACTCACTAGAGAAGAAAGTCATGATAGTGAACCCGGTCACATCCCAGAGTGGGATTTTTGGGTGTGAAAGTTTTTCTTCACGTGTGTCCCTTTGCGCCGTAACCATGGAGAATATTCATCATTTAACTGGATGCTCGGGTCCATATTCACTATGAAGGGAGCAATTTCATGAAACTTTTCATAATCTTATGACATGTCTGTCTTGCCATCCACTCCCATGATGTTTCTTTTCCCTGAAAGAACTATGTGGCGCTTTGGCTCATCGTATGATGTATTCGCTTCCTTATCTTTTCTTTTTCTCGGCTTGGTTGACTTGTCCTTCACATAGAAAACCTGCGCCACATCATTGGCTAGGACGAATGGTTCGTCTACGTATGCAAGATTGTTGAGATCCACTGTTGTCATTACGTACTGCGGGTCTTCCTTTACCCCTCCTCGTTTCAGATTGACCCATATGCACCGAAACAAAGGGACCTTCAAACCACGTCCATAGTCAAGTTCCCATATCTCCTCTATGTAACCATAATATGTGTCCTTTCCCCTCTTGGTTGCTGCATCAAAGCGGACACCACTGTTTTGGTTGGTACTCTTCTTATCTTGGGCGATCGTGTAAAATGTATTCCCATTTATCTCATATCCTTTGAAAGTCATTATATTCGAAGATGGTAACTAGGACGACAAGTACAGGTCATCTTCAACAGCGTTGTCATGCATGACACATGTCTACAACCAACCGGCGAAAGTCCCCGTTTGTTCACGTGTAATTCAGTCGTCAGACTGCTCTGGCTGTTTGGAGCGTAGAATATTCTTGTGTTCCTCGATATACGGAGCCACCAAGGCGGAATTTTGTAGAACTGTGTAGTGTGATTGAGTGAGAGAATGCCCCTCCATACATATTATTTGTTTTGGTCCTAGCATGCCATTTCCACCCAGTCTGCCCTGATGCCGCGATTCAGGAACACCAATCGACTTAAGGTCAGGAATAAAGTCAACACAAAACTCAATGACCTCCTCATTTTCATGGCCCTTGGAGATGCTTCCTTCTGGCCTAGCACAGTTATGAACATATTTCTTTAAGACTCCCATGATCCTCTCAAAGGGGAACATATTGTGTAGAAATAAAGGACCCGGAATGGCAATCTCTTCGCATAGGTGAACTAGGATGTGCGTCATGATGTTGAAGCAGGATGGTGGGAACACGAACTCAAAACAGACAAGACACTGAGCCAAATCATTCTCTAACCTTGGTATGATTTCTGGATCGATTACCTTCTCAGAGATTTCATTGAGGAATGCACATAGCTTCACAATGGCTAATCGAACGTTTTCCGGTAGAAACCCCCTCAATGCAACCGGAAGCAGTTGCGTCATAATCACGTGGTAGTCATGAAACTTTAGGTTCTGGAACTTTTCTCTGCCATATTTATTATTCCCTTTATATTCGACGAGAAGCCTTACCGGGCCTTCATACTGAGCAGGCATTCAAAGAAGATTTCCTTCTCTACTTTGGTAAGAGCATAGCTGGCATGACCCTGATGTATGCCGTCTTTTCCGTGCATGCATTGTTGGTCCTCCCGTGCCTCCGGTGTATCTTTTGTCTTCCCATACATGCCCAAGAAGCCAAGGAGGGTCACGCAAAGATTCTTCGTCACGTGCATCACGTCGATTGCAGAGCGGACCTCTAGGTCTTTCCAATAGGGTAGGTCCCAAAATATAGATTTTTTCTTCCACATAGGTGCGCGTCCGTCAGTGTCATTCAGAACAGATTGTCCGCCAGGACCCTTTCCAAATATTACCTTTAAATCCTTGACCAAATCATGTACATCATCACCAGTACGGTGGCGAGGTTTCGTCTGGTGATCTGCCTCACCTTTGAAATGCTTGCCTTTCCTTCTTACAGGATGTCTGCTCGAAAGAAATCGACAATGTCCCAGGTACACATTCTTCTTACAATTATCCAAATATATAATGTCGGTATCATCCAAAAAGTGCGTGCATGCGCGGTATCCCTTGTTTGTCTGTCCTGAAAGGTTACTGAGAGCAGGCCAATCATCGATGGTCACAAACAACAACGCATGTAGGTCAAATTCTTCCTGATCGAGCTCATCCCACGCACGTACACCTTTTCCATTCCACAGCTGTAAGATTTCTTCAAATAATGGCCTTAGGTACACATCAATGTCGTTGCCAGGTTGCTTAGGGCCTTGGATGAGCACTGTCATCATAATGTACTTCCGCTTCATGCACAACCAAGGAGGAAGGTTATACATACATAGAGTCATAGGCCAGGTGCTAAGATTGCCCCTCTACTCCCCAAAAGGATTAATGCCATCTGCGCTTAGACAAAACCATACGTTCCTTGCGTCATCTGCAAAGTCCCTTCACTTCCTCTCGATTTTTCTCCACTGCGACCCGTCAGTGGGCACTCTCAACTTCCTGTCTTTCTTACGGTCCTCTTTGTGCCATCGCATCAACTTGGCATGCTTTTTGTTTAGGAACAAATGTTTCAACCGTGGTATTATAGGAGCATACCACATCACCTCAGTAGGAATCTTCTTCCTGGGGTGCTCGCCCTCGACATCACCAGGGTCATCGCGGTTGATCTTATAGTGCAATGCTCCACATACCGGGCATGCCTTCAAATCATCGTACTCACCGCGGTAGAGGATGCAGTCATTAGGGCATGCATGTATTTTTTGCACCTCTAATCCTAGTGGGCAGACAACCTTCTTTGCTTCGTACGTACTCTTGGCAATTCGTTGTCCTTTGGAAGCATCTTCTTTAACATTATCAGCAAGTTTCCAAATTCCTTGTCAGATACACCATTCTCTGCCTTACACTACTGGAATCAACAGATTTGCCGTCTGTCCACTCTTTGTCGTCTGCTAGCGGACGGCAAAGGTAGGCTTTGCCATCAGCCACCAGAAAGCGGATGGCAAGGAGGCAGCGGACGACAAAGGTAGGCTTTGCCATTAGCCATCTCTTTGCCGTTTGCTCCTTTCTTTGCCATCTAGCAGACGACAAAGATTCTTTGCCGTCCGCCAGCAAACGGCAAAGAAAGTGGCCGTTTTAACGGCTGTTTCCCCCTGGCCCCACCCCACTAGGTACGCTCTTCTGTGACCTAGCAGAAAAGGGGCCGCGCCCGTGCCCCACCCCTCTCTCTCTCTCTACCCTCTATCTCTCTCCACCCAGGCCCGCGCACCCCACCCGCGTCGCCGTCCCCGGGCCCGAGCCTTCGCCGCCCCGCCCCACCGCCACGCCGCCCCGGTGCCCCGCCCTGCTGCCCCACCGCCCCGCCCTGCTGCCCCACCGCCCCGCCCCCGCCGCCCCGGCGCCCTGCCCCGACTCGCCGCCCCGCCCCGGCCAGCCCCGACTCGCCCCCCCACCGCCCCGGCGGCGCCCCTGCGCCCGCCGCCTCCTCCACCACCGCCCGAGCCAAGGTGATTTTTTTTGTTTTTTCTACTGTTATTTGTGTTTAGGTTTAGGTGTTATTAATATGTTTAGGTTAGTGGTAGGATTAGGTTAGTGCTAGGTTTAGGTTTAGATGATTAGAAGAAGAAAAAAATGAAAAAAAGAAGAATAAGGAGAAGAAGAGGAAAAAGGAAAAAAGGAAGAGGGTCGTGGATCACCGGTCGCCGAGGGGATAGATGGTGGAGCCAGTGGGTCCCGCCGGTCCCGACACCCATGCTGACAATCCCCCGGTCCGACTGCTGACCCGTCGACCATGCGTCGCCATACTAGAGGGCGCCCGGCGACGAGCGGGTTAGGGGGTTCCTCAACGTCGATGGAACCCTAAGTAGCAAGTATCGTCGGTGCGAGAAACATTTGGCCGTTGGTGTCGAACACTACATCCACGTCCCGCAAGTGACGCCGGTGTCCGGCGTCCCGTAGCAATAGTTCTCGGGGTCGATGGCGGTCGAACACCTTTGCGAATTTGTCTTGCAGCCTCTGCGATGACGATTAAAAGCAAAGTGTTGAAACTTGAAACACCCAAACTGACTCAAGTCGGTTTGGTTGTTTGAAGTTTCAAAACTTGGCTTTAATCCTCATCGCAGAGGCTGCCAGACAAATTTGCCAAGGTGTTCGACCGTCATCGGCCCCCAGAACTATTGCTGCGCGCTGGATGGTAAATATTTAGTTAGGTTGACGGAAAAACAATATTGCTATGTTACTCATCTTTCGATTTAAATGTGCAGGTTTTTATCACTGCTAGGGTTTAGTGTTCGACGAACTCCGCCCCTGCGCTCGTGGGTGAGCACCAATGACATCTCCTCCTCCCCCCTTCATTTGCTCTATTCCAGTCTTCGTGCCGATGAAACTTGCTAGCTCTAGGTGTCTTCAACTATCAGTATACATGACCACTATGTGTCTCCCATTCGAAAGGGTTACATCTATAAATATGCATGCATTTGCATATTTATAACCTTGATTCTTTCGAATTGTCCAACGTTATCCATCGACAGTCTGAGTATGTGTAGATTGGGTTCGTTTTCCCATATGCTCTGCTCCGGATCTGATGCAGAATTTCGTCATTGCCTCCCTGTTGTTCTCCGGGTACACATCCTCTCTGCTTATTGTGAAGACGTGTATAAGGAGAACAGCGGGGAGGTGCTACCAAAATTTTGCGTCAGATCCGGAGCAGAGCATGGGAAAACGAACCCAATCTACACATACTCGGGTGGGATTAGGACCTATCTTTACCTATTAGCGTCTAGGTTGCATGGACGTAAGAAAAGTGACAAACTCCATTAACTGATGAATATATACATGCTGATATATATATATATATATATATATATATATATATATATATATTTCTTATGTGTCCAGTAGCTAGGCAAGATGAGTGATCGTGCGTGGATGTACAGTGGTCACACTAGTCAGAAAGACATGACCATTGAATGGTTAACAAAATGTGACAGCCTGGATTTTGCCTTCTCTCTTTTTACCGGACTTGCCTTCTCTGTCTTTCCGGACTTGGTTTTCATCGTGGTTTTTGCCCTGATTTGATTTGGATTTTTGGATCAATTCAAATGGACTTGTCACTTGGACATATCCTTAGCTTTCACCCAAGTGACCTATCTACCTTATTCCTCCCACAAATTTCCAAAATAATAAAATGAATATTTTTCCTAAAAGGAAAATATTCATTTTTCTCTCTTAAGCTCATTTCAGAACTTTGTGCTCCATAGCAACCTCAATTTTTCTTGCTCAGAAAAATCTGAGATAATTCCTAAATATTCTTAGGACCATAGCACATCTTCCCATGCAAAAATATTGTAGCACTTTTTGTAATATTTTTGCTGTAGAAAATCTATTCACTTCTGGACCAGAAATGCACTTTGTACAGCAAGTGCATTTTTCCTTGAGCTTTTGGCCTTGAGATTTCTTGAGCTTAAAGACCATCCTAAGAAACCCTAAACCCTAGGAGATTAGCCCTAATGGCCTTCTAGAAGGTGGCCAAACCTGGCGACCAAGTTTCTGACCAGAAACTTGCCAGCTTGGTAGAGTCGCGTCTGGTCGGCCTGGGTATGATCCATCACCTCTCCTAGACGTAGCACTGCACGGTCGAGCTCGTAGACAAGGTTTGGCCGCTCCTGGCCGTCGTTTTGGCCATGCCAGCTTGGTGACCGTGCGAGGACACGGCGCCTGGCAGCGTCTCGACGCGCTCTGGCTGGCGCTTTGCGTTCTGTTTCGCGTGTGTGCATGCAAGCGCTTGCCTCCGACTGCCGCAACGTGCCACAACCCTCGACCCATCACCCATGACCCCTCCCTGGCGCTCGCCGACACCAGAGCCGCCGCAGCAAGCCCGGTCAAGTCGCGGCCAAAATGGCACAGTGCGCGCGTGTGCTTGTCCCCATCTCAAACCGCCTCCTGTGCTCGTCCGCGAGCGTGGGCAAGCGCCGGCGTTGACGCTGCACCTAGTCCCCTCGCGTTGGAGCCTCTCGTCGACGTTCGCCGCGTGTCCAGAGCGCTCCGGCGGCGACACGTTCCCCCCTCTGCTCCGGCTATATAAAGCCACCCCGCCTCCGTCGCTAGCCACGCACCACTCCACACCACATCCACGAACATGTAGACGAGCAGAAGCCCGGTCGGGCAGGCCTCTGGCCGTCGCCCCGACCCGAGGACTCCGGCGATCCCCGCAGGCCAGCTGCCGCTCTCCAGGGCCTCTCGAGCTCAAGCAGCTGCTTGGGCAGGGCCATGGTGGTCTGCTGGAGCTGCCTGGACCCCGCCAAGCCCTCAGAGCTGCCTCTAGCCACCGTCTTCCACCTCTCCGGCAAACCCCGTCCGCCACCGAAGCTTGCGAGCTCGACTGCGACCAGCTCCGTCCACCTTTCGCCAAGCCACGGGTACGGGCAGGAGCGCCGCGAGCCCTGCTTCCGATCTATCCCTCTAGCCTAGCCCCAAACCCCCTCATCGCCGGCATGAGCTCCGGCGAAGCACCGCCTCCCCTCTGATCTCCATCCCCTTCCCTCTCTCCTAACTGATGGAGCCCAGTATCAGCCTCACCACTCGCGCCTGAAGCGGTACGAGTGGAGGCGCACTCCCACTTTACGCCTTCGACGTCACCCCCCAGGATATCTATTTATTCAAATTTAATTCAGAAATTTGACCAAAGTTTGACCAGCCACCATTTCTAAACCATAAGTCCAAATGAATTGATTCTTTTTGCATTGTCTTTGTTACAAAAAGCTCTAGCAGCACACCAAAAGGTGGATTTTTCCTGGCTGTCTAGAATTTCTGGTGATTTCTAGAATGTGTTTTAACATTTATTTTTGTGGTTTTAAAATATTTTCAGAAGGAGGATCTTGCCTTGAAGCTAACCAGGAGGAGTGTGACCCTCCTCTGCACTAAGGCAAGCCACAACATCAGTTGGATGGTATTATTTCAATATCTATGATTTTCTACTTGAATATGAGTCTTTATTAGCATTTAAAATTTGATAAATTAATATGCTAGTTGAGTTCATAGAATTGTTTGGCTAAGTAGAGTAAGATTTTGCACTAGATATTTTGTGATGGAAAGTTATGGTAGCTTTTTTTGCTAGTAATAGTTTTCAACTAAATGATGAACTAATAAAAATGTTGTTTGTAGATAAAAATGAGTTATAACCAGAGAAGTTTCTGATCTTAGTATTGCAAGATAGTTATGTTGCTTGTTTTGATCCATGCTTAAGAGTTGCTTGCTCTGTGTGATTAGTAGTTGCATGATTTCCGGTATGATGCCATGTTAGTAATAAAAAGTTTTTCTAAAAGTTATTACTTGATTAAGTTCAACCTGAATATGATGTTGATCACATCATGGTGCCACTGAATCGTGTTTTTAATTCAGTGCGACCACATTTACCTAATGGGAAGGTCTTGATTCGGTCCTTTGTCGTGGCTCTCACCGGTGCCTCCCGCGAGGGAAGGTTATGGGCGTGCATACCCTGGCCCGGTAGGCAGACATAACCTTTTGTGCTCGTTTTGTTTTTATGGTACCTTGTCCCCGTTTGGGACCGTTTTACCACGATGATGGCCGTTGGTGTCTTTGGTAGACATGGGGCCACCCAAGACCTAGCCCTGAGAGGGAGATGGTCGAAGTGGCCGGGGATAGTGCATGGAAAAGGGAGGGTTTCATCGGAATACTTTGGTCCACCCGAATGGGAGTACGAGGCCAGGTATTCCGTAGTGTGGGTAAAGTGCGCTACCTCTGCAGAGTGTATTTAATCTATCGATAGCCGCGCCCTCGGTTATGGGCAAGACTCGGGAGTAAGTCACACCATGGATCAACTTTTATAATTAATCTTGCAAACTAGTAATTGTTGTGATGCATTGTTTCGTGGTGAACCTTGAACACTCGGGGTGTTCATGAGTGATTGGTTCCAGGTGTGACCCTGGTGTGGTCACCATTTGGTTACGAGGTAACCGTCTGGTAAGCGAGTCCGTGTGACTCGGTGCGCTGTTTAGTTGCTTTGTATAGCTTTGCATTTGTAGTAATTTCTTGCATTAATTTAACTTGATTAATTATCATGATATTGTCTGTCATCGTGCTTATGTTTGTTGTGAGCTTGCAAGTACATTCAATGTACTGACCTGGCATGTCATGCCAGCTTTCAGGCAAGTTGATTCGCATCGGAGCGCATCTCGTGTCTAGGCCGTGTCCACGTCGGTGTCCCTGTGCCATGGAGTTCCGCTACGTTGTTCTTCCGCTGCCGCGTAGTTTCGTGTGATTGAGGCCCCAGTCATGTTCATTAAATAATGTACATACTGTCCAGCAGCACCGTTTGTGCCGCTTGGCCTCGAATCTCGATGTAATATCAGACCTTTGTACCACGCTAGTATCAATAAAGCGGTTATTTCTGTACCATGTTGTTGTGTATTGCCAGAAGACTCGATCTCTGGGCTGGCAATGCAGGGTAAACCGGTTGCTCTGAGCCGGGGTGCCACAACGCTTGGTATCAGAGCGCGCTGATTGTAGGACACGCTAGACCGGTAGTGCATTAGTAAAACGGTAGATAGTTTCGTTTGAGTGCCGGTAGACATAGGAATTGGTTGTTGCATTGCATGCATGACTTATTGTTGTTATTACTAACCGTATGGTTTGTGAGTGTAGATGGCACTAGTACCGATCTTGTACCATCCTGAGCCAGCTCCGTGCACATCGCCGCACCTGCTTCAGAACGTGTGGCGGCGACTCTATCTAGAGGGTGCTGATCCAGAGTATCGGGTGTATCGCGAGAATCTGGCCGGTGCATTGTATGAGTATTATGCTGAGGTCACTCTACAAGACAGTTCCCCATCCGACGCTTACACTCGTTCGTCTAAGGGTGGTCTTGCTTCTACGCCATCTCAGGCGGTTCAGTTTGCTGCTATCGAGGCTCTTGTAGACTTGCGCTACAATGAGGTTCGCATGCACACCCACCCTGGACTTTTCTTCTACCCATCTCTGCACGAGAATGGGCGTGTCCTCTTTCCTTTGATTAATCCGGCGTGCGATCGTCCCACTAGCCACCTTGCACGCTACATCACCGCTAGCTATCTCCTTAACTACGAGTTAGCGCGGGAGCTCTCACGCGCTCGCGCCGCTCTCGCTGCTGCTCGTATAAGGAACCCTCTTCCCGCTGTCATCTACACTTCTGCTCCTCCCACCTCCGTTCCTACGACGACCTCGCAGGGTACCGTTAACCCTTTGACGGTGAACCCTCGCAGCGCTCCTGCTGCATGGTCTTCTCTTGTCGCTACTCCTGCCGCTCCTATGCTTAGATCCCATCCCCCGCCTGCCCCTGAGGGAGAGCCCCCAAGGCAGCGCCAGCGCACCTCTCTTCCCCCGGAGGTCTCTACTATCAGTTCAGGATCTGGGTCCGGCTCAGGAGACGAGCCTGCAGCAGCACCATCCGAGCAGTAGATCATTAGAGTATCGTGGTAGTCATGAGCATGATGTATGGCTGTAATCGCACTTGTCAGGATGCGTAGTTTCATGTACGAGGGTAGTAGACCCATTGCGATGTTTATTTTCATGTTGGAACTATGTATAATTATGTTGGACTCCTTTTTGACTTGGTTTTATTCGCTTCTTTCTTCCAGGATTTGTCATTAGTTTTCCCCCCATTTTGGAATTTTCTCATCATGGTTGCTATGTATTGGGAAAACGAAAAAAGGAGGCCGCGTGGAGGCAGCAGCAGTCAAGCTGGTGAGGATGTCCCTGTTCGTCGTTCCGCAAGACAGGCAGGACATTCCCCTGAACCATACCAGCCACCTCCGCCTCCACCGCCACAACCGCCTTCCACCGAGCAAATCCTGCGAATGTTTGAAGAAAGAAGGAGCAACGATCTGCTGGAAATACTGAAAAGTTTACAAGTTATGGTTGGGCAGAATGGAAACCAGAATAGCCATCATTCCAAGTTATTAGATTTTCAGCAAACCAAGCCTCCCAGTTTCAGCCATGCTACTGATCTTTTGGACGCCGACGACTGGCTAAGGACTATTGAAAGAAAACTGGAAATTGCTCGCACAGACGACGGAGACAAGGTTCCCTTTGCAACGCATTATCTCGAAGGAGCTGCCGCTATATGGTGGGATAATGCCAAAGCAATATGGCCTGCCGACGAGGAAATTACTTCGACAAAATTCAAGGATCACTTCCGCAAATATCATATTCCCACCAGAGTCATGAAGATCAAGCAACGCGAATTTCTCGCTCTCACTCAAGGCAGCATGACCGTCGTCGAGTATATGAATAAATTCAACCATCTGGTCCGCTATTCTCTCCACGATGTGGCCACAGAAGAGCAGAAGATCGACCGATTCCTTGGAGGCCTACATCAACATCTCCGGTGCACTCTCATTATGTTTGATTTCCCGGACTTCCTGACTCTGGTCAACAAGGCCCTCATCGCCGAGAGGGAACACAAGCCCCTACGCGACAACAAGCCAGCTGCTAATGACCACAAGCGCAAATTCGAGCCCAAGAAGGATATGCAACCAGTGCAAAAGGCTCGTACATGGCAACAGACTCAGGTGGAGTACAAACCCAATTGGCAGCAGAACGTCAACAAGACTACTACACAAGTCAAGCATGTCGTGACCAGCCCGGTGCGCGACGATTGCCAGCGCAACAATTCGTGCTTCAGCTATGGTCAAACCGGACACTACGCCCGACAGTGTCCCAAGAACACCAAGCACGTCGCTCCATTTCAGCCGCAAGTCAACTACATGGAGCAGTATTCCGCCCCCGATATAATCCAAGGGCAAGTTCATCACATCTCCGCAGACGAAGCCCAAGAGGACCCGAAAGTTGTCATTGGTATGTTTCTCGTTAATGAAATACCCGCCGTAATTCTATTTGACCCTGGGGCTTCCCACTCTTTTATTTCGCGGAGTTTTGCTTCCCAAAACAATTTTTCTTGCTCGATTTTGGGAAAACACATGCTGGTACAATCCCCGGGATCCCTCCTCAGAAGCAATCTCATCTGCCGAAATTTGGAGATTGACATCAAGGGCGTCAAGTTTCCAACATCGTTGATAATCATCGATTCCAACAAATTGGATGTCATTCTGGGCATGAATTGGTTAACCCAATACCAAGTCTGCATCACCTGTGCGACCAGAGAAGTTACCATGAACAATATGGAAGGTCGCACTACCAGTTTTTATGCCCGCAAGCGCATCCCCACGAAGGATATGGTTTTCACAGCCATGACAGAAGAGGCGGAATTAATCCCAGCGGTCAGTGAGTATCCAGATGTATTTCCTAAAGAATTGCCCGGCATGCCACCAGACGGCAAAGGCAAGGATGGCGGACGGCAAATGCCTTTGCCGTCTGCCGAGGACGGCAAAAGGCTCCGGCAAAGTAGGCATCGGTAAAGTGCTTCTTTCCGTCTGCTTTTTGAAGCGGACGGCAAAGGGGCCTTTGCTATCAGCGGCTGACGGCAAAGAAAGCCGACGGCAATAAATGCGTTGTTAGTCCATTAGGCGGCTAACGACAGCCTTTGCCGTCCGCCGCTAACGGCAAAGAGCATCCGGCCTTTGCCGTCCGCCGAATGACGTCAGCTGGACGTCACTGCGGGACAAGCCTTTGTCGTCTGCTGCTGTACGCAAATGTGGGCATTCTTTGCCGTCTGCCACTGTAGGCAAAGCCTTTGCCGTCCGCCGCTGTAGGCAAACTGACCAAATGGGTCAGCTCCCAGGGAGCACAGGTGGCCGCCGCGTGGCTTCTTTGCCGTCCGCGGCATACGGCAAAGGAGCCTTTCCCATCAGCGGCTGACGGCAAAGGTGCCTCTTTTTTCTGTTTTTTTAATCCAGCAATTTTCACAGCAAATATATGACATATATATATATATATATATATATATATATATTTCACAGGGCCATTTAACAGCATACATATGACATATCCAGCACATAAGTTTCATCGTGCATACATATATAGTTCCATCCATTCATACATAGCAAGTTGCACATACACATTGTTCCATCCATACATATTACAATGCAAAGTTTCATCAAGATAGCAAGTTCCATCATAGCAAGCTAGAAGAATACTAGAGGAGAATGAAAGAAAAAACAAGCACTCCATCTTAGCAAGCTAGCTTCCGTGAAGTGAATGAAATCTGCAAAATGGCAAATAAGAAAGTTAGAAAAAGGTGACTAGAAGAAGAAGTATATGCCATTTATGAGCTAACTTAGGTGAAAGGGATGATTTAAGAGCTAACTTAGTTGAAATGGATCGTTTATGAGCTAACCTAGGTGAAATAGATTGTTTATGAGCTAACTTAGGTATAATGCATCATTTTAGAGCTAACCTTGGTAAGATGGGTCATTTTGGAGCTAACCTAGGTGAAATGGATCGTTTTTGAGCTAAGTTAGGTGAAATGGATAGTTTATGAGCTAACCTAGGTGAAATAGATCGTTTATGAGCTAACTTAGGTAAAATGCATCATTTTAGAGCTAACCTAGGTGTGATGGGTCATTTTGGAGCTAAACTAGGTAAAATGGATCGTTTGTGAGCTAACCTAGGTGAAATGGATCGTTTATGAGCTAATCTAGGTAAAATGGGTCATTTTAGAGCTAACTTGGGTAAAATGCATCATTTTGGAGCTAACCTAGGTTAGATGGGTCATTTTGGAGCTAACCTAGGTAAAATGGGTCATTTTAGAGCTAACATAGGTAAAATGGCTCATTTTGGAGCTAGTCTAGGTAAAATGGGTCATTTTAGAGCTAACTTGGGTAAAAATGGATCATTTATGAGCTAACTAAGGTAAAATGGGTCATTTTAGAGCTAACTTAGGTAAAATGGATTGTTTATGAGCTAACTAAGCTAATTATGCCATTTTTGACATAAGTAAGCTAAGTACATGTCATTATTGAGCAAACCTAGTTAACTAAGCATATTAGAGCTAACTTAGGTCATTTTGGAGGAAACAAAGCTAAGTATAAATCGTTTTAGAGCTAACTTAGGTAAAATGGATGGTTTTGGAGGTCAGTAAGCTTATTAAGTCATTTTGGAGGAAAAGAAGCTAACTCTAGGTCATTGTGGTAAGCATATTGGAGGAGATAAGGCTAAGTCTAGGTCTTTATGCATTTGTTAAGCAAAACACTAGAGAAACTTACCATGATCATGGAGGTGTAGGAGCGGGCTGGCTCGTGCCGGTAGCTGGAGAAGGATCGTGCGATGCTTGTCTGGAGTTACGCTGCACCAAAGATCATTTCCAATGTCTCGTTAGCATGATGACACTCAAATGATAAGACTAGCAAGTAATGTCCATTCAAATTAAACTCACCGTGGTCCCAGGAGCAATCACTGGCATCGGCGGAGCGGTCTGACCGGTCTTCTCGCACACAGACTGCACATTTGGTTTTGACGACTCAGTCATACTAGTTAGTAATGAGACAAACACTACATGAATGTTTTGGCTAATCTGGACAAGAAACTTACCACAAGGAGCTCGTACATGGCCCTTGCCTGCATGTCATTCCGTGCCCTCTTCTCCTCCAACATCTTTGTCGTCCTCTCCTCCAACTCCCGCTGCCTCTCCGCCGCCTCCGCCAGAAGTTTCTCCGTTCTATCTCTCTCACTCTGTAGCAGCCTGCAACACCACTCCTCGTTACCATTTGTAATCATTGATGGAAGCACACACAATGTAATGGAGAAAGATAGCTGAGTACGTATAACTAACCTTGATGGCGAGTTGGACTGGCTGTTCACGAGGCCTTATCTCAGGAGCGGAGCTCGACTGGCGCGCCTTGATCTCCGGGAGAGTGCTAGGACAACGGATAAGTCCATCTCCAATGGCTATGGAGCCATCGGACCTCCCGCCACCAGATATCATCACCAGCTCTGGATCAATGGGACCCTGGCTCAGGTTAAAGTCCTCCCCTTTCCTCGCCTTCCCCTCATCTCTATATTTCACGAGCTTGTCGTGGGAGGAGATGTTGGTGAAGTTGTTTGCATCATCGAGGTCAGACAGAGAGAATGCCTTGACTTTCTTGAAAGAGGCAGTGTGGGCCATGGCATACAGGTCGTACACCTCTGGCACCTTATCCGCCTTATTGTAGCGTGCCTGAAGGAGAGAAACAAAGTAAATTAGTAATTAAAGGGCTCAAGCTAGCATGATGAATGAATTACATGAATCATGAAGCAAACCACATACCCAGTTCCGCCCGAACTGATATAAGTTGGAGCTGCCTTGATGGTGTGGCACACCTTCCATTTGGGCACGTTTGTCCTTGGCCGCGTTGTGGACAGCTAGCCATTCTTTTGAGCACCACTCATTGACCAACACCTCCCAACAATCCATCCGATCCGCACACCATCTCGGAGGCGCCTAAGTTAGCAAATAGAAACTTGAGCGCTACGGCTATGAATTACTAAATGACGGAAGTAAGTACAAGGCCTTAAGAATTACCTTCATGTACTGCTCCTTACTCAGGAACTTATCGCAACACGCCGGCTTGGGCTTCTTGATACCACGCAAGGCGTAGTAGTCTGGATCTGGCTCGAGAGCGTTTAACTGATCCAGGGTCTGTTGGCCTGTCAACGCAGGTGGTGCAGAGTTTTTGACAACTCTACCTCTGATGAAGTTCTTCTTGTCTTTCCTGAACTTATGGCGAGGATCCAGGAACTGTCTATGCATGTCGAAGCAAGAAAACTTGCGACCGGCCTGAAGCCAACGAAACTCAAGAGCTCCCTTGCATGTGGGGCACGGGAACCTTCCATGCACACAACAGCCAACGAATAGCGCATACGCCGGCAAGTCATGCGTCGAGTACATGTACCAGACACGCATTATGAAGGTCCGTTTGCTATAGGCGTAGTATGTCTTGAATCCATTATCCCAGGCTTCTTGCAATTCGTCCTTAAGCGGCTGCATGTACACATTCATATTTTCCCCGGATAGTTGGGCCCTGGAATTATCAACGTCAGGAAAATGTTCTTTCTTTGCATAATCCGTGCGGGGGGGATTGAGTGGAAAGACAAATACGGGCCAACAACTGTATTGGGCTGCCGTCAGACCAAACACACTGAACCCATCCATGCTGATGCCGACTCGAGGATGCCTCGGATCTGCCGCTTTGTCAGCATGTAATTCATCAAACTTTTTCCACGCAACACCATCCGATGTGTGTACGATCATCAAATTCCCATTTGCATCTAGTTCGGTTCTTTTGCCCGTTTTGTGCCATATCATCTGTCTGGCCGTCTCTTCGACCATGAAAAGATGTTGAAGTCTTGGTATGATTGGCATATACCAAAGAACACTAACGGGGATTTTGGTCTGTGTCTTCTCACCCATACCGTTGTCTACCACAACATAACTGGAAGACTTGCAAATGGGACAATAGTTCAAGTCCGCATAGTCAAGCCTAAATAAGACACATCCTTTCTCACAGGCATGTATCTTCTCATAGGGCATCTTCAGTGCACGGAGGATTTTGTCCGACTGGTACAGGTTTGCAGGCATTACATGGCCTTTGGGTAGAAAGCGTCCAAATACTGTCATCATTGCGTCGTAGCATTCTCTGCCCAAGTTGAACTGAGCCTTCAGAGCCATTACTTGTGAGATGGCATCCAACTGACAAAGCTCAGTGTGCTCGTGGAGCGGACGTTTTGAAGACTCCAACATTTCATTGAAGGCCTTTGCAGATTCCTCCATCTCCTCGTCCAAATCCCGAGCATCATCGAAGTCTTGCACCATGTTTTCCATCCCGGTACCATGCTCATCGGTGCAACGACGATCCACCTCAGCTCGGTCACGTTGGGCAGACTCACCATGATATGCCCACACCGTATAATCGGGCGTAAAACCACTCTTCTGCAGGTGTTTGCCCATTTCAGCCTCTGTCCTCTTTTCCCAAGTGCCGCACCGTAAACAGGGGCACCAGGTTTTCCTCTGGCCATTTGCAAATGCGGCTTGCACAAACCCCTTGGTTTTTGTGAACCATTCAGTGCTCCATTTGTTCTGACCAGTGTGACCGGTGTACATCCACACACTATCACTCATCTTGACTTTCAGAGCTACTGGACACACAACAAATATATATATATATATAAATATAAATATAATTCACCATGTATATATTCATCAGTTGATCTACTTTTTCAATTTTATTACGTCCATGCAACCTACGCTGTAATAGGTAATGATAGGTCCTAATCCCACCCGAGTATGTGTAGATTGGGTTCATTTTCCCATGCTATGCTCCGGATCCGACACAAAATTTCGGCAGCACCTCCCCGCTGTTCTCCTGATACACGTCTCTGCAATAAACAGAGAGGATGTGTACCCGGAGAACAACAGGGGAGGCACTGACGAAATTTATGCGTCGGATCCGGAGCAAAGCATATGGGAAAACGAACCCAATCTACACATACTCGGGCTGTCCATGGATAGCGTTGGACAATTCGAAAGAATCACGGTTATAAATATGCAAATGCATGCTTATTTATAACTATAACGCTTTCGAACAGGAGACACATATTGGTTACGCATACTGATGATTCAAGACAGATATATAGCTAGCTATCAAGTTTCATCGGCATGAACACAGGAACAGAGCAAATAATTAAGGGGGGAGGAGGACATGTCATTTGTGCTCACCCACGAACGAAGGGGCAGATCTCGTCAAACGCACGGGGAGGTCGTCGAACACCAAACCTCGCAGCGATGAAACAACTGCACATTTAAATATACCCGATCAACACAATTATATATGATGTTTTTCATAACAAAATCGAAAAATATATGACCTAACTCATAATTCACAAATATATGACCCCGTTGGCCTCTGGAAGGCTAAAGAGCACCTTTTCGGGAGGTGTCGGGGGTCGGGGTGCTGTTTCGGGGTCGGGGTGTCGTGTCGGGGTCGATCGGGGTGTCGGGGTGTGGTGTCGGGGTCAGGGGGTCGGGGTGTCGGGGTGTGGTGTCGGGGTCAGGGTCAGGGTGTCGGGGTCAGGGTCAGGGTGTCGGGGTCAGGGGGTCAGGATGATGTTTCGGGGTCGGGGTGTCGTGTCGTGTCGGGGTCGCGGTGTCGGGGTTTGGTGTCGGGGTCGGGGTGTCGGGATCAGGGGGTCGGGGTGTCGGGGTATGGTGTCGGGGTCAGGGTGTCGGGGTCAGGGGGTCAGGGGGTCGGGGTGTCGGGGTGTGGTATCGGGGTCAGGGTGTCGGGGTCAGGGTGTCGGGGTGTTGTGTCGGGGTCGGGGTGTCGGGGTCAGGGGGTCGGGGTGTTTCCTTCTATCCTTCTTCTTCTTCTTTCCTTCTCTTCTTCTTCCCCTTCTACATATTCTTCTTTTCTTCTTCTTCTTTTTTCATCTTTTTTCTACTTCTTTTAATAATATAACTAATTATCTAAAACCTAACACTAACACTAACACATATCTAGACCTAAATCTAACACTAGCACTAAATCTAACACTAACACTAACACATATCTAGACCTAAATCTAACACGAACAATTAAACAGCAAAAAAAAGAAAAAAAAAGAAGAAAAAAAAATAACTCACCGGAGCTCGGGGGGTGGCGGTGGCGACGGGGGCGGCGGGCGGCAGGGTGGCGGTGGCGACGGGGGTGGCAGGGGTCTGGGGCGGTGGAGCTCAGGGGGAGCCGGCAGGGAGGCGGGGCCGATGGGGCGGCGGTGGCGCCGGGGTGGTGGGCGGGTGGTGGGGGCGGCGGGGCGCCGGGGTAGTGGGACGATCGGGCGGCGACGTGATGTGGGGCGGCGGGGCGCCGGGGCGGCGGGATGGTGGGGCGACGGGGCGTCGGCGGGTGGGGGGCGGCGGGGTGGTGGGGCGACGGGCCAGGCTGCGGCGGGTGGCGGGGGCGGTGGCGGGTGCTGGGGGCGGCGCCGGGCGGCGGGAGGGGGGGGCGGCGGGGGGTCGATCTGATCGTGGAGAGAAACAGAGAGGAAAGGAGATGGGGGCTCGGCCGTTAGTTAGGTTAGTGAAGTTAGGTCTTTGCCGTCCCTTGTGCTTTGCCGTCCTCTATTTTTCTCTCTTTGCCGTCCTCTAGCGGACGGCAAAGAGGGGGAGCCGTAAAGTTTTATCTAATCAGCTCGTAAGTGGGGCCACCTAGCGGATGACAAAGAACTGGTTGATGGCAAAATCCTTCTTTGCCATCAGCCAGTTCTTTGCCGTCCGTTTTTATAAGAGGACGGCAAAGACCTTCTTTGCCGTCTGCTAGCAGACGGCAAATAAGCTAATTCCAGTAGTGCTAGTGCCTGGAACCACCCCGATACATAAGAAATATTATCGGATGCCCTCCCCAGAATTGGTGGAATTGAGGAAACAACTGAATGAGATGCTGCAAAAGGATACATTCGTCCATGCTCTTCCCCATGGGGATCACCAGCAATCTTCGTGGACAAAAAGGATGGCAGTCTACGAATGTGTGTAGACTACCGACAGCTGAATGACGTCACCATTAAAAACAAGTATCCACTGCCGAGGATTGACGATCTGTTTGATCAACTCAGTGGGGCCAAAGTATTCTCAAAGAGTGATTTGAGGACGGGATATCATCAAGTTAAGATTAAGAAGGAAGATATTCCTAAGACCGCGTTCACCACTCGGTACGGTCTTTACGAATACACTGTTATGTCCTTCGGCCTCACCAACGCTCCTGCATTCTTTATGCATATGATGAACAAGGTGTTTATGGACTTCTTGGACAAGTTTGTGGTGGTGTTCATTGATGACATCCTCATTTACTCCAAAAGCAAGGACGAACATAAGGAACATCTTCGCGCAGTTCTGCAACGGCTTAGCGATCATCAACTGTATGCCAAATTCAGCAAATGTGAGTTTTGGCTCCAGCAAGTGGGATTCCTCGGACATATCCTCTCGGCAGAAGGAATCTCGGTGGACCCAAGCAAGGTAAAATATGTACTTGATTGGTCCGCACCCACCACCATCTCAGAAATCCGGAGTTTCCTTGGACTGGCCGGATATTATCGCCGTTTTATCGAAGGATTTTCCAAGATCGCCAAGCCAATGATTGAGCTCCTCAAGAAGGACAAGAAGTTCGGATGGACTAAAGACTGTGAACAGAGCTTCAATGAGTTAAAAACCAGACTGACATCGGGACCCGTATTAACTCTTCCAGATATCTACCGCAGTTTCGATGTTTACTACGACGCCTCGAATAAAGGACTGGGGTGCGTACTCATGCAAGATGGCAAAGTGGTGGCCTATGCATCTCGCCAACTACGACAACATGAAGGAAACTATCCTACTCATGATTTGGAATTGGCCGCAGTGGTGCACGCTTTGAAAATCTGGAGACATTATATGATTGGAAAGAAGTGCCAGATATTCACCAACCATAAAAGTCTCAAGTATATATTCACTCAGCCCGACTTGAAACTTCGACAGCGAAAATGACTCGAGTTGGTTAAGGACTATGACCTCGGAATAAATTATCACCCGAGCAAAGCTAATGTGGTGGCTGACGCCCTCAGCCGCAAACCAGCCAACCTCAATGCCCTAATGGATTCCTTGCCTCCAGGGCTCTATGAAGAAATCATGCAGCTAAATCTGGTAATCACCGACGCCCGTCTTACCAATATATTGGAAGTTGCTCCTACTCTCGAAAAAGAAATCCGCAGAGCTCAAGCGGATGATAAGGTGTTACGGATATATGTTCAGAAGCTGCACCAAGGGCAAGCACCGAATTTCACTACGGATCAGCAAGGTTCGCTAAGGTTCCGAGGAAGACTTTGCGTACCCAACCAAGACAGTCGGAAGAACAAAATATTGGCGGAAGCACATGAAGCACCATACTCAATTCATCCCGGTGGTACCAAGATGTATGAGGATCTTCGTCAGATATTTTGGTGGGATGGAATGAAGAAAGACATCGCGTATTTTGTGGCCTGCTGCGATATCTGCAATAAGGTAAAGGCGGAACACCAAAAACCCGCCTGACTCCTCCAGCCTCTGCCGGTATCCCAATGGAAATGGGACGATATTTGCATGGATTTCATCACCGGATTACCAAGGTCTCATCAAGGAAACGACGCGATATGGGTCATAGTGGACACTCTAACCAAGGTGGCACACTTCCTACCCATCCAGACCACATACCGTGCAAATCAACTTGCACAGCTGTATGTATCAAGAATCGTCAGTCTGCATGGAGTACCCAAGACTATCACCTCCGACAGGGGATCTCTATTCACATCCGCATTTTGGTCCCGACTTCATCAAGCCTTGGGGACCGCTCTGAAGTACAGCACGGCTTACCATCCTCAGACAGATGGACAGACTGAGCGAGTAAATCAAATACTCGAAGATATGCTCCGGGCTTGTACATTGGCCCAAGGAACCAAGTGGGAAGACTGTCTGCCCTACGTCGAGTTCCTACAACAACAGTTTCCAGGCCAGCTTAAAGATGTCACCCTATGAAGCCCTGTATGGCCGGAAATGCCGCACCCCATTAAATTGGTCTCAAACTAGAGATAGACGTATTTTCAGGACTGATTTAATGCTCGAAGCAGAGAAGCAAGTCAAGGAAATCCGAGACAGACTGCAACTGGCCAAATCCCGACAGAAGAGATACTATGATGCCAAACATCGTCAGATCAGCTTCGAACCCGGAGAACACGTATATCTCCGAGTCACCCCTATGAAAGGAGTCAAGAGGTTTTAGACCCAAGGAAAATTGGCACCCAGATATATCAGTCCATTCCCCATCATGGCCAGAGTCGGAACAGTTGCCTACCAGTTGGAATTGCCACCAGAATTGTCAGAAGTACACAACGTGTTTCACATCTCACAGCTAAGAAGATGCATCTCGCCACCGGAGAAAAGGACTGATATGTCAGAGATTGAATTGGCTAAGGATTTGACTTATGAGGAAAAGCCAATCAGAATATTGGATCAGACAGAAAGGGTCACTCGCAGCAAAGAGATAAGATTTTACAAGGTTCAGTGGGAGCACCACACCGAAGAAGAAGCAACCTGGGAAAGAGAGGAATTTTTAAGGGCTGCATACCCAGAATGGTTTTCCCAAGCAACCGAATCTCGAGCACGAGATTCATCCTAAGTGGGGGAGGTTTGTGACAGCCTGGATTTTGCCTTCTCTCTTTTTACCGGACTTGCCTTCTCTCTCTTTCCGGACTTGGTTTTCATCGTGGTTTTTGCCCTGATTTGATTTGGATTTTTGGATCAATTCAAATGGACTTGTCACTTGGACATATCCTTGGCTTTCACCCAAGTGACCTATCTAACTTATTCCTCCCACAAATTCCCAAAATAATAAAATTAATATTTTTCCTAAAAGGAAAATATTCATTTTTCTCTCTTAAGCTCATTTCAGAACTTTGTGCTCCATAGCAACCTCAATTTTTCTTGCTCAGAAAAATCTGAGATAATTCCTAAATATTCTTAGGACCATGGCACATCTTCCCATGTAAAAATATTGCATCACTTTTTGTAATATTTTTGCTGTAGAAAATCTTTTCACTTCTGGACCACAAATGCACTTTGTACAGCAAGTGCATTTTCCCTTGAGCTTTTGGCCTTGAGATTTCTTGAGCTTAAAGTCCTTCCTAAGAAACCCTAAACCCCAGGAGATTAGCCCCAATGGCCTTCTAGAAGGTGGCCACACATGGCGACCAAGTTTCTGACCAGAAACTTGCCAGCTTAGTAGAGTCACGTCTGGTCGGCCTGGGTATGATCCATCACCTCTCCTAGACGTAGCACTGCACGGTTGAGCTCGTAGACAAGGTTTGGCCGCTCCTGGCCGTCATTTTGGCCATGCCAGCTTGGTGACCGCGCGAGGACACGGCACCTGGCAGCGTCTCGACGCGCTCTGGCTGGCGCTTTGCGTTCTGTTTCGCGCGTGTGCATGCAAGCGCTCGCCTCCGACTGCCGCAACGTGCCACAACCCTCGACCCATCACCCATGACCACTCCCTGGCGCTCGCCAACGCCGGAGCCGCCGCAGCAAGCCCGGTCAAGTCGCGGCCAAAATGGCACAGTGCGCGTGTGTGCTTGTCCCCATCTCAAACCACCTCCTGTGCTCGTCCGCGAGCATGGGCAAGCGCCGGCGTTGACGCTGCACCCTGTCCCCTCGTGTTGGAGCCTCTTGTCGACGTTCGCCGCGTGTCTAGAGCGCTCTGGCGGCGACACATTCCCCCCCCCCCCCCCCCGCTGCTCCGGCTATATAAAGCCACCCCGCCTCCCTCGCTAGCCACGCACCACTCCACACCACATCCACGAACACGTAGACGAGCAGAAGCCCGGTCGGGCAGGCCTCTGGCCGTCGCCCCGACCCGAGGACTCCGGCGATCCCCGCAGGCCAGCTGCCGCTCTCCAGGGCCTCTCGAGCTCAAGCAGCTGCTTGGGCAGGGCCTTGGTGGTCTGCTGGAGCTGCCTGGACCCCGCCAAGCCCTCGGAGCTGCCTCTAGCCACCGTCTTCCACCTCTCCGGCGAACCTCGTCCGCCACCGAA
Source organism: Aegilops tauschii subsp. strangulata (assembly GCF_002575655.3). Classification (NCBI taxonomy): domain Eukaryota; kingdom Viridiplantae; phylum Streptophyta; class Magnoliopsida; order Poales; family Poaceae; genus Aegilops; species Aegilops tauschii. The sequence goes on from NC_053041.3 coordinate 82,620,086, forward strand.
GCTTGCGAGCTCGACTGCGACGAGCTCCGTCCACCTTTCGCCAAGCCACGGGTGCGGGCAGGTGCGCCGCGAGCCTCGCTTCCGATCTATCCCTCTAGCCTAGCCCCAAATCCCCTCGTCGCTGGCATGAGCTCCGGCGAAGCACCGCCTACCCTCTGATGTCGATCCCCTTCCCTCTCTCCTGACTGGTGGGGCCCAGTGTCAGCCTCACCACTCGCGCACTCCCACTTTACGCCTTCGACGTCGCCCCCCCAGGATTTTCTATTTATTCAAATTTAATTCAGAAATTTGACCAAACTTTGACCAGCCACCATTTCTAAACCATAAGTCCAAATGAATTGATTCTTGTTGCATTGTCTTTGTTACAGAAAGCTCTAGCAGCACACCAAAAGGTGGATTTTTCCTTGCTGTCTAGAATTTCTGGTGATTTTCAGAATGTGTTTTGACATTTATTTTTGTGGTTTTAAAATATTTTCAGAAGGAGGATCTTGCCTTGAAGCTAACCAGGAGGAGTGTGACCCTCCTCTGCACTAAGGCAAGCCACAACATCATTTGGATGGTGTTATTTCAATATCTATGATTATCTACTTGAATATGAGTCTTTATTTGCATTTAAAATTTGATAAATTAATATGGTTAATTGCTAGTTGTTTTATGATGCTTGATATGCTTGTTTTAGCTTCTGGTTGAGTTCATAGAATTGTTTGGCTAAGTAGAGTAAGATTTTGCACTAGATATTTTGTTATGGAAAGTTATGGTAGCTATTTTTGCTAGTAATAGTTTTCAACTAAATGATGAACTAATAAAAATGTTGTTTGTAGATAAAAATGAGTTATAACCAGAGAAGTTTCCGATCTTAGTATTGCAAGATAGTTATGTTGCTTGTTTTGATCCATGCTTAAGAGTTGCTTGCTCTGTGTGATGAGTAGTTGCATGATTTCCGGTATGATGCCATGTTAGTAATAAAAAGTTTTTCCGAAAGTTTTTACTTGATTAAGTTCAACCTAAATATGATGTTGATCCCATCATGGTGCCACTGAATCGGGTTTTTAATTCAGTGCGACCACATTTACCTAATGGGAAGGTCTTGATTCGGTCCTTTGTCGTGGCTCTCACCGGTGCCTCCCGCGAGGTAAGGTTATGGGCGTGCATACCCTGGCCCGGTAGGCAGACATAACCTTGCGTGCTCGTTTTGTTTTTATTCTACCCTGTCCCCGTTTGGGACCGTTTTGCCATGACGGTGGCAGTTGGTGTCTTTGGTAGACACGGGGCCACCCAAGACCTAGCCCTGAGAGGGAGATGGTCGGAGTGGCCGGGGAGAGTGCATGGCAAAGGGAGGGTTTCGTCATAATACTTTGGTCCACCCGAATGGGAGTACGAGGCCAGGTATTCCGTAGTGTGGGTAAAGTGCGTTACCTCTGCAGAGTGTATTTAATCTATCGATAGCCGCACCCTCGGTTATGGGCAAGACTCGGGAGTAAGTCACACCATGGATCAACTTTTATAATTAATCTTGCAAACTAGTAATTGTTGTAATGCATTGTTTCGTGGTGAACCTTAAACACTCGGGGTGTTCATGAGTGATTGGTTCCAGGTGTGACCCTGGTGTGGTCACCGTTTGGTTACGAGGTAACCGTCTGGTAAGCGAGTCCGTGTGACTCGGTGTGCTATTTGGTTGCTTTGTATAGCTTTGCATTTGTAGTAATTTCTTGCATTAATTTAACTTGATTAATTATCATGATATTGTCTGTCATCGTGCTTATGTTTGGTGTGAGCTTGCAAGTACATTCAATGTACTGACCTGGCGTGTCATGCCAGCTTTCAGGCAAGTTGATTCGCATCGGAGCGCATCTCGTGTCTAGGCCGTGTCCACGTCGGTGTCCCTGTGCCATGGAGTTCTGCTACATCGTTCTTCCGCTGCCGCGTAGTTTCGTGTGATCGAGGCCCCAGCCATGTTCATTAAATAATGTACATACTGTCCAGCAGCACCGTGTGTGCCGCTTGGCCTCGAATCTCGATGTAATACCAGACCTTTGTACCATGCTAGTATCAATAAAGCGGTTATTTCTGTACCATGTTGTTGTGTATTGCCAGATCTCTGGGCTGGTAATGCAGGGTAAACCGGTTGCTCTGAGCCGGGGTGCCACACAAAAACCAAGGGGTTTCTTAGAGTTGCATTTGCAAATGTCCAGAGCACAACATGGTGCCCCTGTGCCGGGTGCAGCAATTGGCACAAGAGGACAGAGGATGAAATGGGCAAACACCTGCAGAAGAGGGGTTTTACGCCAGATTATACGGTGTGGACATTTCATGGCGAGTTTGCCAACGTGCCAGAGCTGAGGTGCTTCGTCGTCGAAACGACGAGCATCGTACCGGGATGGAAGACATGGTGCAAGACTTTGATGATGCTTGGGACTCGAACAATGAGATGGAGGAATCTGCAAAGGCCTTCAATGAAATGTTGGAGTCTTCAAAATGTCCTCTTCACGAGCACACTGAGCTTTGTCAGCTGGATGCCATCTCACAAATAATGGCTCTGAAGGCTCAAATCAACTTGGGCAGAGAATCCTACGGCGCAATGATGATAGTATTTGGACGTTTTATACCCAAAGGCCATGTACTACCTGCAAACCTATACTAGTCAGAAAAATCCTCCGTGGTCTTAAGATGCCCTATGAGAAGATACATGCCTGTGAGAAAGGATGTGCCTTATTTAGGCTTCAGTATGCGGACTTGAACTATTGTCCCATTTGCAAGTCATCCAGGTATGTTGTGGTAGACGACGGTATAGGTGAGAAGATGATACGTCTCCGTCGTATCTACTTTTCCAAACACTTTTGCCCTTGTTTTGGACTCTAACTTGCATGATTTGAATGGAACTAACCCGGACTGACACTGTTTTCAGCAGATATTCCATGGTGTTATTTATGTGCAGAAACAAAAGTTCTCGGAATGACCTGAAACTCCACGGAACTTATTTTTGGAAAATATTAAAAATATTGGCGAAAGAATCAAGGCCAGGGGGCCCACCACCTGTCCACGAGGGTGGGGGCGCGCCTGCCCCCCCTGGGCGCGCCCCTGCCTCGTGGGCCCCCTGTTGCTCCACCGACCTCAACTCCAACTCGGGAGAAAAAATCAGAGAGAAGGATTCATCGCGTTTTACGATACGGAGCCGCCGCCAAGCCCTAAAACCTCTCGGCAGGGCTGTTCTGGAGTCCGTTCGGTGCTTCGGAGAGGGGAATCCGTCGCCATCGTCATCATCAACCATCCTCCATCACCAATTTCATGATGCTCACCGCCGTGCATGAGTAATTCCATCGTAGGCTTGCTGGACGGTGATGGGTTGGATGAGATTTATCATGTAATCGAGTTAGTTTTGTTAGGGTTTGATCCCTAGTATCCACTATGTTCTGAGATTGATGTTGCTATGACTTTGCTATGCTTAATGCTTGTCACTAGGGCCCGAGTGCCATGATTTCAGACCTGAACCTATTATGTTTTCATGAATATATGTGAGTTCTTGATCCTATCTTGCAAGTCTATAGTCACCTAGTATGTGTTATGATCCGGCAACCCCGAAGTGACAATAATCGGGACCACTCCCGGTGGTGACCATAGTTTGAGGAGTTCATGTATTCACTATGTGTTAATCCTTTGGTCCGGTACTCTATTAAAAGGAGGCCTTAATATCCATTAGTTTCCATTAGGACCCCGCTGCCACGGGAGGGTAGGACAAAAGATGTCATGCAAGTTCTTTTCCATAAGCACGTATGACTATATTCGGAATACATGCCTACATTACATTGATGAATTAGAGCTAGTTCTGTGTCACCCTATGTTATGATTGTTACATGATGAACCGCATCCGGCATAATTCTCCATCACTGATCCAATGCCTACGAGCTTTTCACATATTGTTCTCCGCTTATTTACTTTTCCGTTGCTATTGTTACAATCACTACAAAACCCAAAAATATTACTTTTGCTACCGTTACCGTTACTTCCATATTACTTTGCTACTAAATACTTTGCTGTAGATACTAAGTTATCCAGGTGTGGTTGAATTGACAACTCAACTGCTAATACTTGAGAATATTCTTTGGCTCCCCTTGTGTCGAATCAATAAATTTGGGTTGAATACTCTACCCTCGAAAACTGTTGCGATCCCCTATACTTGTGGGTTATCAAGACTATTTTCTGGCGCCGCTGCCGGGGAGCATAGCTCTATTCTTTGAGTCACTTGGGATTTATATCTGCTGGTCACTATGAAGAACTTGAAAGACGAGAAAAAAATGTATCCCTCAACTACGAGGGGAGGTAAGGAACTGCCATCTAGCTCTGCACTTGATTCACGTTCTGTTTTGAGTAAGCTTGCGACACCTAAACCTGCTTCTGCTATTCATTCTGATATGTCGCATGTTATTGATGATGCCACTTCTGCTATGCATGATACTTATGATGAAACTACTTCTATGCTTGATACTACTGTGCCACTTGGTGAATTTCTTGATGAACAACTTGCTAGGGCTAGAGAGAATGAAATTACTGAAACTGATAATATTGATGATAGTGATGATGAAGACTCTCCCCCTAATAAATATGAATTACCTGTTGTGCCTGAGGGCTATGTTATGGATGAAGAAACTAAAACAGACTTTCTTGCTTGCAATGATAGAAGTGATCTTAAGAAACTATTAGCTAAGCTTAAACAAAAAACTCTGAATGCTAGAATGAAATATGATCCTGCTTATGCTACTTCACCTATCTTTGTTACTGATAAGGATTATGAATTCTCCATTGATCCTAATATAATTACTTTGGTTGAATCTGATCCTTTTTATGGTTATGAATCTGAAATTGTTGTGGCACATCTTACTAAATTAAATGATATAGCCACCATGTTCACTAATGATGAGAGAACTCGCTACTTTTATATCCTTAAAATATTTCCGTTCTCATTAAAGGGTGATGCTAAGATATGGTTTAATTCTCTTGATCCTGGTTGTGTCCGTAGTCCCCAGGATATGATTTATTACTTCTCTGCTAAATATTTCCTCGCTCATAAGAAACAAGCTGCTTTAAGGGAAATATATAATTTTGTGCAAATTGAAGAAGAGAGTCTCCCACAAGCTTGGGGGAGGCTTCTCCGATTACTTAATGCTTTGCCTGATCATCCTCTTAATAAAAATGAAATACTTGATATCTTTTATAATGGACTAACCGATGCTTCCAGAGATTACCTGGATAGTTGTGCTGGTTCTGTTTTCAGGGAAAGAACACCGAATGAAGCTGAAATTCTATTGAATAATATGTTGACAAATGAAAATAATTGGACACTTCCTGAGCCAGCTCTTGAGCCAACTCCTGAGCCTATTCCTAAACCAACTCCGAAGAAGAGGGGTGTTCTATTTCTCAGTCCTGAAGATATGCAAGAGGCAAAGAAATCTATGAAAGAAAAAGGTATTAAAGCTGAAGATGTTAAGAATTTACCTCCTATTGAAGAAATACATGGTCTTAATTTACCACCTGTTGAAGAAATATATGATTTTAATCCATTACCTATTGAAGAAGTACATAGTTTTGATAACCCGACACAGGTAGTAAAGGTAAATTCTCTCTATAGATTTGATGAAGGTGATATTCCTCGTTATAAGTCTGCTAGACAATGCTTAGATGAGTTTGACAATTTTATTGTTAAACAAGAAAACTTCAATGCTTATATTGGTAGACAATTGAAATACAATTCCGATATGATTGAACACTTGGGTGATTATATGTCTAGAGTTAAAGGTGAACTTAAACTCATTAGTAAACATGCTTCTATGGTTACCACTCAAGTAGAACAAGTACTTAAAGCTCAGAATGATTTTCTCAATGAATTAAATAGTAAGAATAATGACTATGCTGTTAGAGTGGCTACTAGAACTGGTAAAATGACTCAGGAACCTTTGTATCCTGAAGGGCATCCTAAGAGAATTGAGCAAGATTCTCAGAGGAATAATGTTGACGCACCTAGTCCTTCTAAAAAGAAGAAAAAGAAAAATGATAGGACTTTGCATGCTTCTAGTGAACCTATTGCTGAAACACCTGAGAATCCTAATGATATTTCTATTTCTAATGCTGAAACACAATCTGGTAATGAACATGAAACTAGTGATAATGTTAATGATGATCTTCATGATGATGCTCAACCTAGTAATGACAATGATGTAGAAATTGAACCCGCTGTTGATCTTGATAACCCACAATCAAAGAATCAACATTATGATAAGAGAGACTTTGTTGCTAGGAAGCATGGTAGAGAAAGAGAACCATGGGTTCAGAAACCCATGCCTTTTCCTCCCAAACCATCCAAGAAAAGGATGATGAGGATTTTGAGCGCTTTGCTGAAATGATTAGACCTATCTTTTTGCGTATGCGATTAACTGATATGCTCAAAATGAATCCTTATGCTAAGTATATGAAAGAAATTTTCACTAATAAAAGAAAGATACCGGAAGCTGAAATTTCCACCATGCTTGCTAATTATAATTTTAAGAGTGGAATACCAAAGAAACTTGGAGATCCAAGAGTACCCACTATACCATGCTCCATTAAAAGAAACTATGTTAAAACTGCTTTATGTGATCTTGGAGCCGGTGTTAGTGTTATGCCTCTCTCTTTATATCGTAGACTTGATTTGAATAAGTTTACACCTACTGAAATATCTTTGCAAATGGCTGATAAATCAACTGCTATACCTGTCGGTATTTGTGAGGATGTGTCTGTTGTTGTTGCGAACGTTACTATTTTAACGGACTTTGTTATTCTTGATATTCCCGAGGACGATAGTATGTCTATTATTCTTGGAAGACCTTTTTTGAATACTGCAGGGGCTATTATTGATTGCAACAAAGGCAATGTCACTTTTCATGTTAATGGTAATGAGCATATGGTACACTTTCCGAGGAAACAACCTCAAGTCCACAGTATCAATTCTATTGGAAAAATTCCATCGATTATTTTTGGAGGTTTTGAATTTCCTCTTCCTGCTGTCAAGAAGAAATATGATAGTCTTATTATTGGGGATGTGCATATCCTCGTTGAGGTAACATAGTGTTATTCGAAATTTCTTCGGTTCCATGTTATTCGGAATGAGTTTGTTAATAAGACTTGATCAACCTTGTTAGTGGATTCCTTTTGATGATCATGAGATGGATGAAGTTAGAAAGCACAACCTTCTGTACCCTCCTTTTACTTTCTGTTATTTAGTTGAAATAAAGTAAAAATAGTATTTTTCTATCTGTTTTCTGAATTATCCGTGCAATAAAAAATACCCCAAAAATAAAAGTTCTCCAAATGCCCTGCCAAATTAATATGATTTTTTCTGGAATATTTAAGAATATCTGGCACTGAGAACACAGCAGGGGGAGCTGGCACCTGGCCACTAGGGTCCAGGGCGCGCCCACCCCCTGGGCGCGCCCCTCTACCTCGTGGGCCCACGGTGGCCCCCCTCCACTTATGCCAGCCACCACACACTTCTTCTTCCTCCCAAAAAAAATCACCATCCAGCTCAAGCATGAATTCTAGCTCATTTTGCTGCGATTTTTGATCTCCTTGCTCAAAGCACCTCTCACAAAACTGCTTTGGGGGATTGTCCCTTGGTATGCGACTCCTCCATTGGTCCAATTAGTTTTTGTTCTAGTGTTGTATTCATTGCAAATTTGTGCTGCCTAGGTGACCATGCTCTTGAGCTTGCATGTCAAATTTATATGGTTCCAAGTAGTTCTAATGCATGATATAGGCCCTAGGCACTTGTAGGAGTAGTTGCTATCAATTTTGTTGAGCTTGGTTCACTTTTATTTGAAGTTACTAAAAATTTCAGAATTTTTCAGAAAATAATGAAGAGATTTTTGAGGGGCTCATCGAGCCGAAGCTCGAAGGAAAAGAAAAGTGAAGAAGCAGAGAGGCCCAAATATAATCTGCCTCACACCACATAGGTTTGGCTGTGTGAATGGCCTTCCGATGATTTCTTGACAGCAGCCGGGATTTATGATGATTTTTATGAATTGGCTGAGAATGCAGGCCTCACCGACTTCCTCCGCGACCAACGCGAACAGTATCTCTTACTCACCAATACTTTTGTGCAAAACTTCTACTATTATCCTAAGGAATCACCTCCTTCAGTAGAGTTTCATTTATATGATGTGGTTAAGAAGATGTCACTAGATGAATTTTGCAGGGTTTGAAAAATACCTTTCGAGGGTAGTTTAGAGGAACCATAGCGTAAAGATGTGGACGGGTTTATTGACACTATTACTGTAGGGGAAACTAGGAAGGTTTCCTATGCAAGAATCACTAGCATACATTTTCCTGTTTTACGCTACTTTGCAATATTTGCTAGTCGTTGCTTAATTGGTCGCGGAAACTGTGGAAACCTTAGTGTTCCTGATATTATTATTTTGTTCCATGGTTTATTCCGTGACGACTCTATTAGTATGGGCGGTATTATTGCCAAACGTTTAAGTCTAAACCATACAAAGGGCCCCATCTTTGGAGGTGTTTATGCTTCGCGCCTTGCTGCATATTATAACATACCTATAGGCACTATGAAAAAGAAGAAAAATTGCTGCCCACTGTTTATTTAGATTATAAGAGTATGGTAGCGCATGATTTTATTCTTAAGAATAGGGAAAGGGAGCTTAAATACAAAATTTTCTTTGATAAACATCACCCTGAAACTATTACCGTGCCTACTCCTTCCTTGTTTGATTTATCTACAGGCCAGTCTCGTTCCATTGGCGGCAATTCACGCCTACCGGAACCCTACGTCAGCCACAGAGCCAGAGCCGGAACCACAATTTGATCCTCCACGGCAGTCTAATTACCAGTGGGATCCGGAGATGATTGCTGACCAGTGGCAATCAGGGGCTTCTTCATCGCAGTACGACCCCAGCTATAACTTTGGATATCCGCCAGGCCATCCATGGCAATAGACCAACTTAGGCCAAAAGCCTAAGCTTGGGGGAGTACGTATTTCTCACCGACATTATATTCATGTTCACACACTCATTGCTAGTTGTCGTTGCTCATACTCTTTCACTCTAATATCCATGCTAGTTTATTTTCCTTTTTTTATGCTTTCTTCTTGTGTGTTTAATAAACCTTAAGAAAAAAAGTAGTAGCTTTTAGTTAGTTTACTTTTCTTGCTGTAGTAATAATTAAAAAGAAAATCCAAAAATATTTCATGTTCTTCTTTTGCTTGTTGGGAGCTTTCCCGTGTAAATAGTTTTATTTCTTTTCTTTTCTTTGGGGGTCGATAGGAGAAGACCATGATTAAATTGTTGAAGTGACTCTTATATGCATTATTGTTGATTTAACCAAGAGCCCATATTGCCTTGTCTTCTCCTGTTTATTGAATGCTCGCAGATTCCAGCTTAGTCCAATGCACGTGCACTATTATTATTCACATCATTCGGTCGTGCAAGTGAAAGGCAATTATGACAATATATGATGGACTGATTGAGATGGGAGAAACTGGTATGAACTCGACCTTTCTTGTTTTTGTAAATATGATTAGTTCATCATTCTTGATTCAGCCTATTATGAATAAACATGTTTGCAATGACAATTAGAGATTATAGTTGCTTATGCCATGCTTAATTAGCTAGGAGTATATAATGGTGTACCTTGGGTGCCAACATGCTATTAAAATGGTTGTGATGTGGTATAGTGGGGTGGTATCCTCCTTTGAATGATTTAAGTGACTTGACTTGGCACATGTTCACACATGTAGTTGAAACAAATCAACATAGCCTTCACGATATTTATGTTCATGGTGGATTATATCCTACTCATGCTTGCACTCAATGTTTATTAATTTTAATGCATGTTCATGACTATGGTCGCTCTCTAGTTGGTCGCTTCCCAGTCTTTTTCTAGCCTTCACTTGTACTAAGCGGGAATACTGCTTGTGCATCCAATCCCTTAAACCCCAAAGTTATGCCATATGAGTCCACTATACCTTCCTATATGCGGTATCTACCTGCCGTTCCAAGTAAATTTGTATGTGCCAAACTCTGAACCTTCAAATGAAATTCTGTTTTGTATACTCGAATAGCTCATGTATCAACTAGGGTTGTCCGTATCTTCCATGCTAGGCGGGTTATTCTCAAGAGGAGTGGACTCCGCTCCTCACTCACGAGAAAATGGCTGGTCACCGGGATGCCCAGTCCCATGCTTTATGCAAATTAAATCAAAATAATTGCAAACAAAACTCCCCCTGGGACTGTTGTTAGTTGGAGGCACTCGTTGTTTCGAGCAAGCAATGGATGGGGAGTATAAACTTTACCATTCTGTTTGGGAACCGCCTATAATGTGTGTAGCATGGGAGATATCGCCATCTCTTGGTTGTTATGTTGATAATGAAAGTATGCTGCTCAAAATATTATTTATCTCTATTTCAAAACCGAGCCCTGGCACCTCTACAAATCCCTGCTTCCCTCTGCGAAGGGCCTATATATTTATTTTTATGTTGAGTCATCACCCTCTAATTAAAAAGCACCAGCTGGAGAGCACCGCTGTCATTTGCATTCATTACTATTAATTTATATTGGGTATGACTATGACTGGATCTCTTTTACCATGAATTACAATGTTTAGTCAGTCCTTGATCTTTAAAGGTGCTCTGCATTTATGTTTTGCGGTCTCAGAAAGGGCTAGCGAGATACCATCTTGTTATATCATATCATGATTGTTTTGAGAAAGTGTTGTCATCTGAGATTTATTATTATTGCTCGCTAGTTGATTATGCCATTGATATGAGTAAACATGAGACCTAAGTGTTATTGTGAATATGGTTAGTTATGATCTTTGCTGAAAACTTGAATGCTGGCTTTACATATTTACAACAACAAGAGCAAACAGAGTTTGTAAAAGTTTTTCTTTATCACTTTCAGTTTGTCAACTGAATTGCTTGAGGACAAGCAAAGGTTTAAGCTTGGGGGAGTTGATACGTCTCCGTCGTATCTACTTTTCCAAACACTTTTGCCCTTGTTTTGGACTCTAACTTGCATGATTCGAATGGAACTAACCCGGACTGACGCTGTTTTCAGCAGACTTTCCATGGTGTTATTTATGTGCAGAAACAAAAGTTCTCGAGATGACCTGAAACTCCACGGAACTTATTTTTGGAAATATTAAAAATATTGGCGAAAGAATCAAGGCCAGGGGGCGCACCACCTGTCCACGAGGGTGGGGGGCGCGCCCCCTGCCTCGTGGGCCCCCTGTTGCTCCACCGACCTCAACTCCAACTCCATATATTCATGTTCGGGGAGAAAAAAATCAGAGAGAAGGATTCATCCTGTTTTACGATACGGAGCCGCCGCCAAGCCCTAAAACCTCTCGGGAGGGCTGATCTGGAGTCCGTTCGGGGCTCCGGAGAGGGGAATCCATCGCCATTGTCATCATCAACCATCCTCCATCACCAATTTCATGATGCTCACCGCCGTGCGTGAGTAATTCCATCGTAGGCTTGCTGGACGGTGATGGGTTGGATGAGATTTATCATGTAATCGAGTTAGTTTTGTTAGGGTTTGATCCCTAGTATCCACTATGTTCTGAGATTGATGTTGCTATGACTTTGCTATGCTTAATGCTTGTCACTAGGGCCCGAGTGCCATGATTTCAGATCTGAACCTATTATGTTTTCATGAATATATGTGAGTTCTTGATCCTATCTTGCAAGTCTATAGTCACCTACTATGTGTTATGATCCGGCAACCCCGAAGTGACAATAATCGGGACCACTCCCGGTGGTAACCATAGTTTGAGGAGTTCATGTATTCACTATGTGTTAATGCTTTGGTCCGGTACTCTATTAAAAGGAGGCCTTAATATCCCTTAGTTTCCATTAGGACCCCGTTGCCACGGGAGGGTAGGACAAAAGATGGCATGCAAGTTCTTTTCCATAAGCACGTATGACTATATTCGGAATACATGCCTACATTACATTGATGAATTGGAGCTAGTTCTGTGTCACCCTATGTTATGACTGTTACATGATGAACCGCATCGGCCTAATTCTCCATCACCGATCCAATGCCTACGAGCTTTTCACATATTGTTCTCCGCTTATTTACTTTTTCGTTGCTACTATTACAATCACTACAAAACCCAAAAATATTACTTTTGCTACCATTACTGTTACTTCCATATTACTTTGCTACTAAATACTTTGCTGCAGATACTAAGTTATCCAGGTGTGGTTGAATTGACAACTCAACTGTTAATACTTGAGAATATTCTTTGGCTCTCCTTGTGTCGAATCAATAAATTTGGGTTGAATACTCTACCCTCGAAAACTGTTGCGATCCCCTATACTTGTGGGTTATCAGAAGACGCAGACCAAAATCCCCGTTAATGTTCTTCGGTATATGCAAATCGTACCAAGACTTCAACGTCTTTTCATGATCGAAGAGACGGCCAGACAGATGACATGGCACAAAATGGGCAAAAGAACCCAACTAGATGCAAATGGGAAGCTGATGATGGTGCACACATCGGACGGTGAAGCATGGAAGCGCTTCGATGTATTACATGATGACAAAGCGGCAGATCCGAGGCATCCTTGAGTCGCCATCAGCACGGATGGGTTCAGTGTTTTGTCTGACGGCAAGCCAATACAGTTGTTGTCCCGTCTTTGTCTTTCCACTCAACCCCCCCCCCCCCCCGGGATAGATTATGCAAACAAAGAACATTTTCCTGACGTTGATAATTCCAAGGCCAACTATCCGGGGAAGAATATGAATGTGTACATGCAGCCGCTGAAGGACGAATTGTTTCGCAACTTCTAATTCCTTTTGAACTGCTCTTATTCCCGGATAAATTTGATACAGTCGATACGTCGCCAAATTCTCGTATGGAGCGGTGATCCAAAAGGATTCCATCGAAGAGTATGAGCTTCTGGCAAAGCATGGAGGCGGATATCCTGGTTTCATCCCTTGGTTCATACAAACGGTAATTTCCATTAGACCATTTCATTTCTTCATCTAATTTGTGGCTAATGCAACAATCCTTTTCGTATTAAACTTGTATGCTAATTCAGAGTTTATGGACGCCGAATTGAGACAAGTCGCTAATGGTTTTGACTGTAAGGTCCGTTCATTTGACAAATACGACATCAACGGGTATCGCTTTCGTACCTATGGCAAAGAGCTATCTATGGCCGGCCGGAAGTCTAAAAATTGTTGTGTCTCTGCTATCGGCTAACAAGATACCGAGTATTATGGAAGAGTTGAAGCAATTTATGAACTTCAATTCTATGCTGCAAACACACCAAACGTCGTAGTCTTCAAATGTTATTGGTTCCAGCTGAAGGAGACTAGAAGGACTCATGGACATATAGGGCTAGTGGAAATGAAACAAAGCACCTATTTGGATGTTCCCGATGTCTATATTATGGCCCAACAGGCAACCCAAGTTTTCTATCTACCGTGGGCCTGTCAAAGTGATCCAAATCTCAATGGTTGGGATGTCGTTTATGAAGTGCCGCCACGTGTTAGACCACCTCCCCCCAATGAAGAGGATTATGAACCTCACATTAACCCAGACACATATGAAGGAGAATTCTTCCAAGAAACACGTCTTTCCAAAAAAACATTTCAAGAACCGCTCTACTTCACCCTAGAACATTGAAGTAGACAGCGAAAGTGAACCCGAATTCACCCCTAAGCCGGAACAAGAAGAGCCTGAACTAGAAGAGGTTACTGCTGCGGATGACCTGCCAATGCTTGACCGATTACGTAAAGGTGGCCTTCCACATGATGATGCATTTATTATTAATGATGATGATGAGCACGCCATTACTGATAGTGATGATGATGATGCATGTATTGATCCCGGAGCATTTATTGAACCCGACGATCCCGATTATTATTAGGTATTCAATTTTTTATGTTGTACTTGATTTATATAGTTACTTGTATGATTGTATGATTTATATAGTTACTTGTATAATTTTCTTACTTCGTATGATTGTTTCTTATACATAGTGCCATGCTCTTGATGTCCGTCCCCGTCAGCCCTCGCCCGCTTTATGATTCGGATGTGGTAAATTCTCTTCTATAACTATTTGTTGCATTTCGCATTTATGACAATTATGGCCATCAAGTTGACATAGAGATATTTTAATCTAGGAGGTATGTGAACCAGAATTTGAAACCGACCCTCTTATCGAGAAGTTAAATTTAGTTGAAAAAGAAAATGAGTATTTGAAAGAAAAAATTAAAGGAATTGAACAAGAGAAGATGACACTGGAGTTGTATGTTGCCGATGTCGTCGATGATCATAAGATAAAGATGAATGCAATGCGCTTGATGATGGATGCAATGCGCCTGAAGCTTAAGAAGATTAGAAAATATGCCATTGATAATGAGGCTTGGTATCATTACGCCGTTGGATCAATTGTTACCTTAGTTGCGATCTTTATCGCATTTGTTTTGATGAGGGTAAGTTTTCTCTAGTGTTTTGCTTAACAAATGCATACTTAGATTATTTTTCTCCTAAATGGCATAATTACCTTAGTTAGATAAAAAATAAGCTTTACTTACATAAGTTGGCTAAAAAATGGCATCATCAGCTAGGTTACCACAAAAATGACCTATACTTACCTTATTTCTCTCCAAAATGACATAATAAGCTTAGTTGACCTATACTATACGTAGGATAGCTATGAAATGACCTACACTTAGCATTTTTTCCTCCTAAATGACTTAATATGCTTAGTTAGCTAAAAATGGCATAACTACCTAGGATAGCTCAATAATGATCTATACTTAGCTTACCTAGTTCATTTATGACATAATTAGCTTACTTAGGTTAAAAATGGCATAATTACCTAGGTTAGCTCAAAAATGACCTATACTTAGCTTCTTCACTTCATTTATGACATACTTAGCATACTTAAGTAAAAAATGGCATGATAATCTTTGTTACCTCCGAAATGACATAGACTTAGCTTATTTTCCACGAAAATGACATAATGACCCTACTAAGCTCCAAAATGACCTATTTACCTAGCTTAGCTCTAAAGTGACCTATACTTAGCATTTTTACCTAGCTTAGCTAAGGCATTTTCTACCTACCTTAGTTAGAAGAAGAAGATAAAGAAGAGGAGAGAGAACAAGAAAGAGAAGAAAAATTCTTCTTCTTCTTCCTCTTCTTCTTCTTCTTCTTCTTCTTCTTCTAGTTAGTCTTCTTATTCTAGTCTTCTTCTTCTTCTTCTTCTAACTTTCTTCTTTCCCAATTTACAGATTTGCTTTCGATCAGGAAGCTTGCGTTGATGGAGTCTACTCTTCTCCTTGTGCTTCCTTTTTGTTTTGATTTTGTAGGATGAACAATGTGAAACTTGCTACCTATATATGTATGTATGGATGAAACCATTGTATGCGCGTTGATGGATATGTTGGCTAGCTATATATGTTGCATATGGACTTTTGGTTTGGTATGTATATGTGTTGGATAATCATATCCATATGACATGGATATGATTTGGTATGTATATGTGTTGTTATGCTTGTTGAAAGTATTCTCAAATGTGTATATATATATCTGTGAAATTCTGTGAAATTGAATGAATTTAAGAAAAAACAGGGGTTGTACAAGCTCTTTATCGTCTGCTGGCAGACGGCAAAGAGCTTGCCATCAGCCAGCAGACGGCAAAGCTGCCACGTGGCAGCTACCTGTGCAACCTGGGGTGCACTAGGCTAACCTATTTGGCAGCTTTGCCATCTGCTGGCAGACGACAAAGACCTTGGCATCTTTGTCGTCCGCCAGCAGACGGCATAGCTTTCCACGTGGCAGCTACCTAGGGGGCATCTGGGCTGGCATATTTGTGCACTTTGCCATCCGCTGGCAGACAACAAAGATGCAAAGGTCTTTGCTGGCAGACGGCAAAGATGCAAAGGTCTTTGTCGTCTGCCAGTAGACGGCAAAGCACGACGTTAACCCCCTAGCAGACCTAACCTGCCACGTGTGCCGTCTGCTGGCGGATGGCAAAGACCATTACATCTTTGTCGTCCGCCAGCAGACGACAAAGTG
Source organism: Aegilops tauschii subsp. strangulata (assembly GCF_002575655.3). Taxonomy (NCBI): domain Eukaryota; kingdom Viridiplantae; phylum Streptophyta; class Magnoliopsida; order Poales; family Poaceae; genus Aegilops; species Aegilops tauschii. The sequence continues at coordinate 82,636,163 of NC_053041.3, forward strand.
CCCTTTGTTGTAGCTTACTCAGCCAGACCTGTTGCCGTTTGCTGGCTGACGCCAAAGGCCTTTGCCGTCCGCGAGGCATGCCTTTGCCTTCAGCCATGGTGGACGGCAAAAGTGTCTGATTCCTGTAGTGTTCGATTGTAGCAATTCCAGTGTGGTGCCCAGTTTTTTCTTGTCAGCTTCGCAATTTGGGTACAATAATTTCTTGTGATCCTCTAACATGCGCTGCAACTTCAGCCTCTCCTTTTCACTTGCATAGTTTCTCTTTGCATCGGCAATGGCCCGACCTAGATCATCAGCGGGCTCATCTGATGCCTCTTCTTTAGCTTCTTCTCGCATTGCCGGCTCGGCTTCTTCCCCCATTGTTGTACCATCATATTCAGGCAACCCATGGCCAGGATAGCTAGCTGTCGTCCTCCTCTTCTTCTTCTTCATTGTCTTCCATCATAACCCCTCTTTCTCCGTGCTTGGTCCAAACATTATACTGGGGCATCAAACCGGACTCAAATAGGTGCCAGTGAATGGTTCTTGAGTTAGAGTAATTGTGATCATTCTTACAGCCAGCACATGGACAACACATAAAACCATCCGCCCGCTTGTTTACCTCAACCGCAAGCAGAAAATTATGCATGCCATTAACGAACTGGGGAGAGCATCGGTCATCGTACATCCATTGCCAGCTCATCTTCATTACAGAGCACCGAAAAGACCAAATTAATACAAGTTCATACACACTTATTCTCATAAAACAACATACAAACTCTCTAGCTAAAGCATTTAAATGCAACAACAAATGTGATCAAGATCGCAACTAAGGTAACAATTGATCCAACAACATAATGATACCAAGCCTCACTATCAATGGCATATTTTCTAATCTTCAAGCGCATTTTCTCCATCTTGATCTTGTGACCATCGACGACATCGGCAACATGCAACTCCAATTTCATCTTATCCTCCTCAATTCTTTTCAATTTTTCTTTCAAATACTCGTTTTCTTTTTCAACTAAATTTAACCTCTCGACAATAGGGTCGGTTGGAATTTCCGGTTCACATACCTCCTAGATAAGAATATCTATGTCAATTTGATGGGCATAATTTGTCATAAACACGAAATGCAACAAATAGTTATAAAAGAGGATATACCACATCCAAATCATAAACCGGACGAGGGCCGACGGGGACGGATATCAAAACCATGGCACTATGTATCTCTACTCCTAATGTCTCAGTTGGTTGAATAGTCTCCACGGTTTTTTTCGTCTGGTTATATTTCGTTTGGTTTATTTTCGTCCGGTTTATTTTCGTCTCACATCCCACCACTATATCTCCTCACGATGATTTTTTACCGTCACAATAAAAACTTTCCTAACCGTTCCAAATTTTCCTAACTAGACACGTTATAAACGGGCAGAAACCGACAACACGTTACCAATCAATAAAATCTAAATTAATTAATCTTACCATAAATCGCTTAATCACATTAATTAAACTTTCCGAACGTCATCAAAATTAAATTAATTAACATTTCATACGCCGGTCAATCTTCCTAAAGGCTTCCTCTCCATGATTTTTTCCACGACGCCTCGATCGTCAGCCGATCCACAAATCTCCATCAAATCAATAGTTTCCTTTACCAAAGCATTCCCTTCCCGTTCCCTTCTCCTACCATATCTCCTCCAGTTATTTTTTATCTGTGCGTGCCACCGCCATTGTCACGACGACCAACGCACTGGTCGGCCGTTTCTCCCCTGCCGCCAGCCACCTCTCCCTCAAACCGTCCTAGCTGCGCCGCCGCTTGTTCTGCTCGGGTCGCGCCGCATCTGCATATCTGTTCTGTCGTCGTTGGTGGCACGGACGACCTCTCGGGCAGCACGATGACAACTGAGACATCATCTGCCTCAATCATGTCCACGGTAGTGATCGCATGCATCGTCCAGATGCAGAGGCCGGGGGTCCTCCTCCATTTCTAAAAAAAAAAAATCATGTCCACGGCAATACCACCGTGGTCCCATCCCTGCAGGCCGCCTCTGCCAAGATGGACGTCCACAGCTTCACGCACGAGCTGCTTCATGCATGCATCGTTCGTCCAGATCCTACATGTCGATAGGTGTGGGCTTCCATCTCTTGGTTCTTCTCTATTTCTTTTGCGTGTTGGGTGTTTTAGTACCCTTCATTGTGAAGGAATTCAGTTAGCGGCACCTGGAAGTGGCTAGCGGCGCCTGCAGCCGTGGCGAACTTCCACCGGTGCTATCCTTTTCGGAGGTCCAGGTAGCGGCGCCAGCGGCCACGGAGAACTGCCAAGGGTGCCGCCAAGATCCGAGCTCCCGTTATAAGGGCCCCAACTCTGAAAATTGAAATTTCGGTTCAGACTAACATTCTTGCTGATTTATGGTTTTGATCCAGCCAAGTATGGTCCGTGCTTGTCCTGCTTTTCCTGGAGGCCTGGCGGGCGATCGATAGTGGCGAGAAGTCCTTCAATGGGAAGAGCTGGTTCAGGTACATCAAGCGTCTCCTCCGCGATGAGCTGATGAACATGCGGGAGGTGACATGTATGGTTCCAGTTCCACAAAGTCTGCATGTACTGTGAAACATAATGTTGACTACCAATAATAATAATAATATGGGGTAATTGTATTTATACCCTTAGTTGTGTCCCCCTCAATCTAATTGCCCCTAGTTTTTGAAAACACGTGGTCTTGCCCAACTCACTTTGTCGTCTTGTGCTTTTGCCATTTGACCGTTTGACCGTCACTTTGAAAACTTCATAACTAATTCATACTAAATCAGAAAAATGCAAATAAGATACCAAAATGTTTGAAAAAACATCACATGTATATGAATGTTACTTGCATTCATGACAAAAGTGTTGGAAAGTGCCCATCCGAGTTTTACCTCTTATCATACCACCATGAACAGGAAAATCTAAAAAAATTCAAAAAATTCAAGAAAAATTTGGTGGCAAAGAATTGCACATGTTTTTTCATGATAAGAGCTAAAACTCGCATGTGCACTTACCAATATTTTTTCATGAATGCAAGTGACATTGACATACAGGTGATGTTTTTCCAAATATTTTGGTATTTTATTTGCATTTTTCTGATTTAGTATGAATTAGTTATGAAGTTTTCATAGTGACGGTCGAACGGTCAAAGGGCAAAAGCACAAGACGACAAAGTGGATTGGGCATGACTACATGTTTTCAAAAAATAGGGGCAATTCGGTTGAGGGGGACACAACTAAGGGTATAAATACAATTATCCCTAATATAATTTATCAGTTGCCTCAATGGCTCACACTTTTTCAAGCCATCACCAGCAACTTCATATTTAAGAATATACAATGAATTGCAGTTATATGTCATGTACCTGCTTTGCTTAAATCTGAAATTCTGTTAGAAACATAATGGACCACTTAATATATAAATCATTGATGTGTGCAAAACTGAGAGATATGTCTTTACAGTTCTTAGGTCGTTTGGTAACCAATGTCCACTCTATGTTGAGTCTGAAGGTATGTCTCTCTTTTAAACAAATTGGTTTCTTTTTTGTGACACTGCGACACTGCCAATCTTTCTCATTTTGAAACCTCTTTATATATCACATGCTTCCTTTATAGTTTCCTCACTCAATGCAAAAAAAATAGGACCACTGATTGCTCACACGGTTGCCGTTGCAGACCAATTGGCGTGCTGCAGACCTAGAGTTTATCTATCTCAAAATTGTTTCCTATCACCATGCCCGATCTGCATGTGGTAAGAATTTTGGTTTGATGTCGGGGTACACGATATATTTTGCGTGGCAGATGCTTGTGTCAGGGGTGGAGACAGAAAGTACAAGTACATCAAGGAGGCCATCTAGCTTGACCTAGGAACGGTCGCCTCTGAAAAAATAAAAAATTGGTGTTGAACTATTAGAATATGTAACGAATTGATCACAAATATATTTCTTCTGTATTTGAGTAGTATCTTTTGCAATCAAAATGATATGCATACTTTCAATTACTGTAGCAGAGATCTTCATTGACATGTCACCTTTAATCCATTTTGCTTTTTATGGTTATAACATATGTATATTTGCGGATGGCCAAAATGGCTGAGGGAAACCCTTCACAATAGATCTGAGTTTGTAGGAGCAAATAAATAAGTCATTTGCTGAAACTACTGAAACTAGCGGATGCCATCATGTCCCTCACCCAAAAAAATGTGCATGTTTCTTACCGGAATTTAAAGCCTACTCGGTGACTCCGGGACTCTCTCGGTATCTCTATAACTCGACTTCCTTAATTTGCACCTTCTCGGAGCTGAGTCTATCATAGATGTGGGATGTCCACTTGTTTCGTCAAAAATTATGTGAACACATGTGGGCCTCCCAATTATATTATGCGACAGATATGGATGTGGATGGGAGTTGGGGTTGGCCTCTTCCAATTCAGTTATGGTTGTGTGAGCACAATAATTTTCATACTTTAAGAAATATGGCAAATTGCATTTCATTTGAGATGGTTTTGCAACAAATTGTATGACAGAGCGGTTCATATATTTTTAAAATCAACTTGTACAATATTTTGGTTAGGATAGAAGGGTAAATGCATTGGTTAGTTGCTTCAAGAGTTAATAACGAACACAGTGCCTATGAGTTGCATGCCCAACAACGGACATCATATTTTTGTTATGTAGTAATGCACGGCATTTCTCTACTCCTAATGGAGCAGTTGGTAGTCTCCGTTTCGATTTCTTTCGTCCCACCTCCCACCTTCATCTGGGATTTTTTCGTCATACTCCCACCACCATCAATTTCGTGGTTTTTTTTTCCGCATCAACTTGCATCACCCTCTTCCGCTGGTTTTTTTGCTTTACCTCTCACACAATGAAAACAAATCTGAACGGATCAGATTTTTTGTGTTTGGCCCTCCTGTTGGAGATAACTTGACGGATAGTTTGGACAACCACATTCCCATCCCCCATATGGTCTGGATTTGGGGGTGCCCAGACTATCTGGATGGTTAAGTTTTGAGGAGCCTATTGGGCGCCCGTCCAAACACGCTTGGACATATGAGGGAGAAATAAGATTTTACATTGCAGACGATCTTAATTATTTGTTCGGTCCCATTTGATGTCCAAAACACGATTGAACGTATGAGGGGGAAATGAGCTTCTACCTTGAAGATGACTTTAATTATTTGTTTGATCAATTTATATGCATTATAGCCCGTAGCAATGCACGGGCGTTCTACTAGTAACAAATAACGTATGGGTAAGAAAATTATACAAGTAACTATATATCTAAATCACACAAACATGATTATTTTTATATAAAAAAGATAAGAACAAGAGGCTCACCACAAGGTGGTGCCGGCGACGGGAAGGTGCGGGCGATCGACGGTGGTTAGGACGGAGACGGGAAGGCACTAAGTAAACCACACCTACATATGCAAACTAAGAGTTATTTTGAGCTGAAATTGCATATAAATCAAATAAACATATAATTCCTCCGAAACTAAAACCCACAAATCACTATACTTATATATAGAGCATTGCAAGAGCTAATCTAGCAATGAGAGATGAAAGGACAAAGTTCCTAACCTTTGTGATCACTTGGATTGATGGGGTGCCTTCAAATCTTGACAAATTTTGGCAAAAATGGAGGATGAGCTCGAGAGGAGAGAAAGAAAACAAAGAGGAGAGGAAAGAGGAAGAACAGGGAGCTCGGGCTCGATGAAGGGTTTATATAGGATGATCTTTAGTCCCGGTTGGTTATACGAACCAGGACTAAAGAGGTACACCTCTAGTACCGGTTCGTGCGACGAACCGGGACTAAACGTGTTTTTGGGGCCCCAGCCTGACACTAGCCTGCCACCACCTCTTTAGTCCCGATTCGTGGCACGAACCGGTACTAGAGGTTCGACACGAACCGGGACTAATGAGCGTCGCCCGCCTAGCCGTTGGAACCGACACTAATTGTCACATTAGTGCCGGTTCATTTACAAACCGGGACTAATGAGCTAAACATTAGGTCCTTTTTCTACTAGTGTCACTTGATTTCATCACTTCGGTAATGTCATTAATTCAAGATTATTGTTCAAGAATCTGTTGATACCACACAATTATGAGATAATAACACATCAAATATACTCCAGCTATTAATTTCGAATCATTAATTATCCTCCATTTTTTCTGGTATTACAGTGTGTGTATTTACGAACATCGGGAAAATCGAAAGAGACCCTGCTCCACTGGTAGAAAAAAGCCCTTTAGTCCTGGTTCGCAACAGCCTTTAGTCCCGGCTGTGCAACCGGGACTAAATATGCGCGACTAAAGACCCTCCCCCCTTTAGTCGCGCCTCTTACGGACCGCGACTAAAGGCTTTAGTCCCGATTCTTGTGGCTGACCGGGACTAAAGGCCCGTCCACGTGGGCGCCGGTGGTCCGTCGGGGCGGAGGACCTTTAGTCCCGGTTCTCGTGGCCAACCGGGACTAAAGGCCTCCTCCACAGGTTTAGGGTTTTAGCCCCCCTAAACCTGGTTTCTTTTTAGTTTGGAGTGTTTTATTTTTTTTATTTTTTTTGTGTTTTATTTTAATTTTGATAAAGTTTCAGTACACATATTCTACGCTACTATATACATGCATATGAAATTTCAAACAAGAAGAATTCAAGAGGAATATATAATATATATTCAATCTCGGGTGACCATATACAACTTCGAACAAGTTTCCATACACAATTAGGATGGATGACCATATACAACTTCGAACAAGTTTCAATCTCGGGTATGCATATAAATTTCTTCGTCCTCGGTATAGTGTTCTCCTTTAGGATTGATGACTTCCCTCATGAAAAATCCTGCTAATTCTTCTTGAATTGGTCGGAAGCAAGCTTCTGGACTAAGCCTCCTCCGCAAGTTATCCGTCGCGTTCCGCACGCTATCCGATGCCTTCCGCTCAGAGGTGTGTCTCCGGATGTTCTCACAAACATAGTATCCACATAGATTGGTCCCCGGTGGCTGCTTATCCACATTAACTAACCTTCTGAAATCTAGCTCATGTTTGAATTCACCGACAATTTCTTCTGAGAACCGTCTCCAAACCCTACAGGGCAAAGAAAATTAAATGAACAAGGGAGTTATTAGTTACTTGATATTAGGAAATGAACGAAAGAGACCGATCGATATAGAGCTCAAATGATTGAAAATAATTACTTTTGCAGCATTTTTCTCATGTCGGCCCAACGCTTTGGATCCGAATCCATAGAGTCCATGATTAGAACTCTGGAGGTGTGAAGTTCAATATTTAGCAGAATCCAGTGGAACCTACGGACATGTTACATGCACAGTCATGCATAACTCATCGATTAGACATACCATGCATGGAGTAAACAAAAGAGAATGGGCACAAGAGAGAAACACTCACCCAAAATGGTAAGGAAATAGAATATGACTTTTGAGTTGATGCTTTCTAAGAAACTTGTACAAGTCTTTCTCCACGTCTTCGGGGTGATGTTGTAACACATGTCCATTAACGATATGTGGGTCAATGAACCCAACATCATGGATGTTTCTTATTTTGCATTCCCAAATCTTCAATCTGCATAATAGCGTACGCAACAATATAGTTAGGACAATATATATATATATATATATATATATATATTTATATATATATAGTGCAGGCAATGAAGAACGAGATGAGGTAGAAATAAATCACTTACAGAATGTAGCAACTCAGCATAGATTTGTCGAGGTCGCGCAGATTGAACAGCTGGAACAATTCACTCATATGAACTTCTAAAGAGTACCGTTTGGTGTGATGCTCATCTGTAACATCCGCATAAACATATTCTTTGTCGGCCCGTGTTATGAATTGCTTGTACCAACATAGCAGATTTCGCATTTGTGGTGGTAGACTCTTTTCCCGCGCAGGCTCGACGAGAGGCCCATTCCGCACATATTGTAATGCTATCTCACATACTGGCGCATCCTCAAGGCCTAAGAAGGCACGAAGAGTCAAACCCATCTCGGACGCTTGTTTCATGGCACTCGCTACAGTCAATCCAAGTGCTGCCGCAGCTGCTATGATCTCGGGGTCCTCTTCCGGACCGGCTTTCACTATGAGCGGGGGGATCGATTGTTTCTTCTGCATCCCGAGCTGGTCAACTTGTTTCCCGCTTTTTTTACTTTCTTCTTTCTCCTCCTTCAATATTTTTGCTTGCCTACGAAGTTCATGTCCATAGTCGTCAGGCATATTCAGCTCGGCTTGGGACGGTGTCGTCAAAAAATCCTTAGCCCACTTCTTTTGCTTCTCAGTGAATGCTTGCTTGGGCTCAGGCTCTTTTTTTGCCTTCATATCCGCCTTCCATTTCTCATAATCAGCAGACGCGGCCAATTTGGTTCCAGCTTCACTAAGTTCCCCAGGCCTTGGGAGGAGAGGCTTCAGTGATGGCTCCGGTACCCTTGTGGTCTTAGGTACATAAGGGTCCGGGTTAATAGTCCAGGAGCGGGTTTCCTTGCTGTCCGCCTGCTTCTGCTTCTTCGCTGGAGGTGGATTGGGGGGCGTCGTACCCGCCGGAGGAGGATTGGGGGGCGTCGTACCCGCCGGAGGTTGTGGATCGGGGGACGGCGTCGAATGGCGTGAAGGAGGTGTAGGTGAACCACCACGACCACCACCACCGCCACCACCGCCACCACCACCACCACCACCATCGTAGGGGGTGGACTTGCTAGCCTTGGCGCCTCGCCTGGAAACACTATGTACTTCTTTTTCCATAGAATGAACTGGCTCTTGACATCTCCAAGTCTTCTCTCCCCTTCGGGTGTAGGTTTGTCAATCTCCAGGTCCTCAAACCCTTGGACTATGTCTTCCACCGTGACATGAGCATAGCCATATGCAATGGGGTTGTTGTGGTGGAGTGCTCCAGGTGTACAGGGTAAAGCACTGCCGCTAGCTACCTTCGTGGAAACGTTCCCCACGGGATAATGCAGATCACATTCTTTCATCTCCTTTACATCATCCACGGGGTAGTGAGGCTCCGGTGCACCAATCTCGATCATCGGTGCACTAGCACCAGGCGGGGCATCCGTGGAAGCCACGCTGCTTCTCCGCTGCTGGCTTCCGCGATCCGCTTCGTGATCTTCATGCGGCCCTGCAGCCGATTTTTCTTTCACTAGTTCATGCACGGTCTGCTTCAACTCATGGAGTTCCGATGCAAACTTCGTCATAAGATCTGCATCCCGGTCCGTCTTTCTCTTACGGCTTCTGTAACAGTACGGGTCATTGTCCTGGGAAAACCCTACTTTCCACGAAACTTTGCCTTTGCCTCGTACACGTCCTCCGTGTTCATCATTCCCGAGGGCTGTTGTCAGTGCGTCTTTCTCTCTGTTGAACTTGATCAAGCCCTCTTGAGCTTGGGTCATTGCGTCAATAAGGGCTTGGGTGGGAGCAAACTGTCTCTGCCGGTGAACACACACCCCTGTCTCCGGGTCTAGCGATCCCCCATGCCCGTGCCACCAGCTTTTGGCCCTTGGGTCCCATCCCTCTGTACCTAGAGGGATTCCTCGCACCCTCAGGTCCTCCTCCATCTTCTGCCACCTAGGCTCCGAAAGGCGGTATCCTCCTGGCCCCATAATATGATGGAACTTTTTCTTACTCGCATTATCCTTATTTTTTTCGATATTTCCTTGAAATGCTCCGATTGCTTTTGCCTCACAAATTCTGGCCAATCATCTTTCAGTTTCTCATGTTGTCCATTGAAATCCGGAGTCTTGCCCTTGTTGACATAGTCACGGGTTAAATTTTTCTTGAAGTTCCGGAATGCTTCACCCATCTTCTGAAGAGCGAACTCTTTAACTAGCCTCCTCCTCTGACGTCCACCCGGAACCTCGTTACCAAATTCATCGACTTTGTTGTATTCCGGAGGTAGAATGAAATGTTCCTTAAGCTTTCTCCAGCAATCCTTTTTCGTTCTCTTGTCGACAAAACTGAAACCAAGACGTGCCTTCTTTGGCTCCTTCCATTCCTGGACGGTGATCGGGACGTTGTCTCTAACAACGACTCCGCATTGGTTGATAAACTTTGAGGTGTGCTGTAGGGGCTTGCCGGTTTCACTGACAAACTCAATGGCATATGTTTCTCCTGTTTTCATCGCCTTGGATTTGCCACGCTTTGTCGTACTCGATCCGGAGGGCTAAAAAAAGAAAGAGAGTCGCGCGCGTTAATGCATATGTATTCACATTTCAGTAAGTTTGTATCACGAGAGGCTCAATGTATATATATACCTCGCCGGAGGTGGTTGCTACTTGCAATTCGAGATCGTCGGTTGTTGACGGTTGACCTCCGTCGACAATGTCCGTTCCTTCACCTTCTTGATCATCGACAATCTCTGTTCCACCGTCAAGGTTCAGAAAAGAAGAGACTACATCCTCTTGTTGCTCATATTCTGAGCCCGGCACATAAGGAATCTCGTTGTTGATGATGCCCATTAAATAACGTTCAGCCTCCGGATCCCTAAGCGGCTCGGCTCTATCGTCCGCCATATGTCACTCCTGCATGTAGTAAAAATTCTTTAAGTATAAAGGAATTAAAAAATAAGATTAAGGGGACATAGAGGAGGAGGAATTAAAAAATAAGATTCTTTAAGTAAAAATTCTTTTTTTCTTCTTCTTCCTTTCTTCTTCCTCTTTCTTCTTTCTTTCTTCTTCTTCCTTTTTCTTTTTTCTTTCTTTCTTCTTCTTCCTTTCTTCTTCCTTTCTTCTTTTTTTTCTTCTTCCTTTTTCTTTCTTCTTTCTTTTGGTTTTCATTTCGTTTTCATTTGGTTTTCATTTTTTTTCTTCTTCCTTTTTCTTTCTTCTTTTTTTCTTCTTCCTTTTTCTTTCTTCTTTCTTTCTTCTTTCTTTTTTTCTTCTTCCTTTTTTTCTTCTTCCTTTTTCTTCTTTCTTTCTTCTTTCTTTTTTTCTTCTTCCTTTTTTTTTCTTCCTCCTTTGTTTTTCTTCTTTCTTTTTTTCTTCTTCCTTTTTTTTCTTCTTTCTTTTTTTCTTCCTCCTTTGTTTTTCTTCTTCCTTTGTTTTTCTTCTTCCTTTTTTTTCTTCCTCCTTTGTTTTTCTTCTTTCTTTTTTTCTTCTTCCTTTTTTTTCTTCTTTCTTTTTTCTTCTTCCTTTGTTTTTCTTCTGTTTTTTTCTTCCTTTTTTCCTTTTTCCTTTTTTCTTTTGTTTTTTTTCTTCTGTTTGTTTTTCTTGTGTTTTCTTTTGTTTTCTTTTTTCTTTCTTCTTCCTTTTTCTTTTGTTTTCTTTTTCTTCTTCCTTTTTCCTTTTTTCTTCCTTTTTCTTGTTTTTCTTCTGTTTTTCTTTTGTTTTCTTCTTCCTTCTTTCTCCTTCTTCCTTTTTCCTTTTTCTTTCTTCTTCTTCTTCCTTCTTCTTCTTCTGCCGGCGCGCGGAGGACGGCTGGCAGGGGCAGCGGGCGGCGGGCGGCAGGGCGTCGGGCGGCGGGCGGCGGGCAAGGGCAAGGGCAGGGCACGGGCGGCGGGCAAGGGCAGGGCACGGGCGGCGGCGGCGCTCACTGGGGACGGGGGCGGCGGCGCGCAGGGCTTCGGCGTCGGCGTCGGCGTCGGGGCAGGGCTTCGGCGTCGGCGTCGGCGTCGGGGCAGGGCTTCGGCGTCGATCGGCGTCGGGGCAGGGCTTCGGCGTTGAGAGAGGAAGAATGGGAAGTGGCGGAAACTGCTAAGTGCAGTATTTATAGACGTACCTTTAGTCCCGGTTGGGGAGGCGGACCGCGACTAAAGGTACCCTTTAGTCGCGGTTGGTGTGGCCAACCGCGACTAAAGGGTACCTTTAGTCGCGGTCCGCCTCCCCAACCGGGACTAAATGGTTTTGGCGCCGCTTTCGTTCCCGCGCAGAAAGACCCTTTTGTCGCGGTTGGGGACAACAACCGCGACTAAAGGGTACCCTTTAGTCGCGGTCCGCCTCCCCAACCGGGACTAAAGGCATTGTGCTGGAACTGGCGCGGTGCGGTGGGATGTTTAGTCCCACCACGCTAGCCGAGAGGCTTCGACAGTGGTTTATAAGCGCGGCTGCGCTCACCACTTCGTGCTCCTCTCAAATGCAGGCTTACGGGCCTATTCTGTCACTATGTGCTTGTGGGCCTACTGGGCCTTCTGCGGGCCTGAATCCTGGCCCATTGATGGGTTTCTAGTCGTATTCAGGCCGTGGTGGCCCAGTAGGAGGCATATTTTTTATTTTTTGCCTGTTTTTTGTTTTCTTTTTTGCTTTATTTATTTTGTTTTGTTTCTACTTACAACAAAAAACTTATTTATTTTATTTTATTTTGTTTCTAATTAATTATTTATTTTACTTTATGATAATTATTTTTGCTATTAAAGTTTCTAACAAAAAAAGTTCTTTATGAAAATTCTTTTAGCTTTCAATGATTTTGAACAGAAAATACTTCGATAATTTTAGTTGAATCAATTTTATTTATGTTATTAAAATTTATTTTATTTTGTTTGTACTTATATATTTTATTAAAGTTTATATTATTTTGTTTCTAATTCATTTTAAAATCTTAAAAATACAATTATATATCAAAAAAATCAGAAAATAAAACTAATTCATTTTAAATTCTTAAAAATACAAATAATATATCAAAAAAAATCAGAAAAATAAAACTAATTCATTTTAAAATCTTAAAAATACAATTATATATCAAAAAATCAGAAAATAAAACTAATTCATTTTAAAATCCCTTGAAGGTTTGACAAAAGGTTTGATACATCATTCAGTTCATCGACCAAATACAAAGTTTGGTACAATAAATTATTACACATCAATTCTTCCCTTGTGTCCCTGCTTGCTTACGATTGTGCCGTATCCATGGAGCATCCTCATCATTTAACTTAATGCTTGGGTCAGTGTTCACTTTGAAGGGCGGAATTTCACCAAACATATTATAATCTTCTGACATGTCTGTCTTGTCCTCCACTCCCACGATGTTTCTTTTTCCTGAAAGAAAAATGTGGCGCTTTGGATCATCGCATGATGTACTGATCGTTTTCTTATCTTTCCGTTTCCTCAGTTTGCTACTCATGTCCTTCAAATAAAAAACCTGAGCGACATCTTTGGCAAGGACGAATGGTTCGTCAAGGTAACCAAGATTGTTGAAATCCACCATTGTCATTCCGTATTGCTCGTCCACCTTTACCCCACCTCCTGTTAGCTTGAACCATTTGCACCGGAACAAAGGGACCTTAAAGGAGGGTCCATAGTCAAGTTCCCATATCTCCTCTATGTAACCATAATATGTGACCTTTCGCCCATTCTCGGTTGCTGCATCAAAGCGGACACCACTGTTTTGGTTGGTGCTCTTTTTATCTTGGGCGATGGTGTAAAATGTATTCCCATTTATCTCGTACCCTTGGAAAATCGTTATAGTCGAAGATGGTTTCTTGGCCAACATGTACAGCTGATCTCCAACATCATTGTCATTCATTAAATGTTTTCGCAACCAACTGCCGAAAGTCTCCATGTGGGCCTTTCTAATCCAGGATTCAGGCTTCCCCGGGTTGTCCGAGCGTAAAATATTCTTGTGTTGCTCGAAGTACGGAGCCACAAAGCTGGAATTTTGCAGAACTGTGTGGTGTGCTTCAGTCATAGAATGACCGTCCATACATATCATGGATTTCCTTCCGATCTTGCCTTTTCCACTTAGTCTCCCCTCGTGCCGCGATTGAGGAATACCAATCGGCTTAAGGTCAGGAACATAGTCAATACAGAACTCAATTACCTCTTCATTTCCATAGCCCTTGACGATGCTTCCTTCTGGCCTAGCACGGTTACGAACATATTTCTTTAATACTCCCATGAACCTCTCAAAGGGGAACATATTGTGTAGAAATACAGGACCGAGAATGGAAATCTCTTCGACTAGGTGGAGCAGGAGGTGCGTCATAATATCGAAGAAGGATGGTGGGAACACCAACTCGAAACTGACAAGGCATTGGACCACATCGTTCTGTAACCGTGGTAGATCTTCTGGATTGATTACCTTCTGAGAGATTGCATTGAGGAATGCACATAGCTTCACAATGGCTACTCGAACATTTTCCGGTAGGAGCCCCCTCAAAGCAATCGGAAGCAATTGCATCATAATCACGTGGCAGTCGTGAGACTTCAGGTTTTGGAACTTTTTCTCCGCCATGTTTATTATTCCATTTATATTCGACGAGAAGCCAGACGGGACCTTCATACTGCTCAGGCATTCAAAAAAAATGACCTTCTCTTCTTTGGTAAGAGCGTAGCTGGCACGACCTTGAAACCATTCCGGATGCCGGTCATCTGGGTCTTTCAAAAGTTGCTGGTCCTGCCGTGCTTCCTTTGTATCATTTGTCTTCCCATACACGCCCAAGAAGCTTAGCAGGTTCACGCAAATATTCTTCGTAACATGCATCACATCGATTGCAGAGCGGACATCTAGGACTTTCCAATATTCTAGCTCCCAAAATATAGATTTCTTCTTCCACATGGGTGCGTGCCCGTCAACTCCCCGCGGAACTGATTGTCCGCCAGGACCCTTTCCAAAGATGACTTTCAAATCCTTGACCATATCAAATATCTCAGCACCAGTACGTTCCGCAGGCTTCGGCCGGTGATCTGCCTTGCCGTTGAAATGCTTGCCTTTCTTTCTTACGTTATGATTTCGGGGAAGAAATCGACGATGACCCAGGTACACGTTCTTCTTACAATTAACCAAACGTACACTTTTAGTCTAATGTAAGCAGTGCGTGCATGCATTGTATCCCTTATTTGTCTGTCCCGAAAGGTTACTGATAGCAGGCCAATCGTTGATGGTTACAAAAAGTAACGCTCATAGGTCAAATTCCTCTCCTTTGTGCTTATCCCAGACACGTACACCAGGTCTGGCCCACAACTGTAAAAGTTCATCAACTAATGGCCTTAGGTACACATCGATGTCGTTCCCGGGTTGCTTTGGACCTTGGATGAGCACTGGCATCATAATGAACTTCCGCTTCATGCACAACCAAGGAGGAAGGTTGTAGATGCATAGAGTCACGGGCCAGGTGCTATGGCTGGAGCTCTGCTCGCCAAAAGGATTCATGCCATCAGTACTTAGACCAAATCTGATGTTCCTTGCGTCAGCTGCAAAATCTTTGTAACACTCCGTCGATCTTTCTCCATTGCGTTCCATCAGCGGGGTGTCTCAACTCCCCGTCGGACTTACGGTCCTCTTTGTGCCATCGCAACGACTTGGCATGCTTTTTGTTCATGAACAGACGTTTCAACCGTGGTATTATAGGAGCATACCACATCACCTTGGCGGGAACCCTCTTCCTGGGTTTCTCGCCCTCAACATCGTCACCAGGGTCATCGCCTCTGATCTTATAACGCAATGCAGTGCATACAGGGCATTCATTCAAATTCTCGTATTCACCGTGGTAGAGGATGCAGTCGTTAATGCATGCATGTATCTTCAGAACCTCTAAACCTAGAGGGCAGACAACCTTCTTTGCTTCGTACGTACTGGCGGGCAACTCGTTATTCTTCGGAAACATATTCTTCAACATTTTCAGCAAATTTTCAAATGATGAGTGACCTACACCTTCCTGTGCCTTCCATTTTAGCAAATCCAGTGTGCAGCCCAGCTTTTTCAGACTATTATCGCATCCTGGATACAACGACTTTTTGTGATCCTCTAACATGCAATCCAAATTCTCCCTATCCTTGTCAGTTTCGCAGCGTCTCCGTGCATCAGCAATGGTCCGACCAAGATCATCAGCGGGCTCATCATGTGCCTCTTCTTCACCTTCACCTAACCCTTCCCCACCTTCAGCATCATCCTCCATGAAAGTATCACCGAAATGATCATGATAGTTGTCATCGATATCATCCCCTTCTTCATCTTCTTCCATTCTAACCCCTCTTTCTCCATGCTTGGTCCAACAATTATAGCTTGGCATGAAACCGTGCCGAAGCAGGTGCATGTGAACGTCTCTTGAGGAGGAGTAACCCTTCTGATTCTTACAGACAGCACATGGACAGATAATAAAACCTTGCTGCTTGTTCGCATTTGCCACTACGAGGAAATCTTTCAAACCCGTAGTGAACTCGCCGGAGAGTCGGGGACCGTACATCCATTGCCGATTCATCTGCATTATTATTATATAAAGTATATAATTAACCATCATGCATTTGTTAAACTAACTAGCTAGAAATAATACAAATTAAACAATGAACTACACACATGCATATTTTATCAATGACACATGAAAGGTTCAAGTTGCTAACCGCGATCGCGGAGGAAAAATAAATGAGAAAGCTCAAGTGTGGCTCGGACACTTCATATCATTTTTGTTTCAGGCTCTCGGGCATTTCATCGAACACCTTGTGTGCATAGGAGGAACCAAAAGCAAACCCACCACCCCCTTCTGAAACTTGTGAAGTGAGCTGAGTGAAGTGAAGTGAGCTGAGTCCTATATATAGGGATGGGCCTTTAGTCCCGGTTGGCCTGGCCAACCGCGACTAAAGGCCTTCGGGGACCTTTAGTCCCGGTTGGCCAAGCCAACCGGGACTAAAGCCCCTCCCGTCCGCCAGCTGGATGGGCCTTTAGTCCCGGTTGGCCTGGCCAACCGCGACTAAAGGCCTTCGGGGACCTTTAGTCCCGGTTGGCCAGGCCAACCGCGACTAAAGCCCCTCCCGTCCGCCAGCTATCGACCGAGCGCGCTGGGCCCAGATAGTTGGTCGCGGGTCTTCTCCCGAACCGCGACTAAAGACCCCTTTTGTCGCGGTTCGTTTATTTTGGGGACTAATGGGGGCGTATGGAAGCCTATTTTTCTACTAGTGCTCCCCAATCCCGCCCCATAAACCCAGGTAGATACATTACCCACATTCCTGCAATCCCACACAACCTTATTATGCCATCCATATTTAGCAGATTTTGAAGTCATTTATGTGTTACCACATGCGCTGGATTTATCAATTGACTAATACATGCCAAAAATAAGACACAACACATTAATTGTTTGTGCCATATAAATATTACGCGGTATCGATCATATTCTAGCATTCCCATCATCTTCCTTGTGTTCCTGTGTGCGGCTTAAGAAATGAAATCATTTAGACATCTCTCGGTACAACTTCTCTTGCTCGCCACCCTCTTTCCTATACTCGCACTATGCTATATTAATCCAGCTACCACAAGCATACACCAAAATGCCACAAAATCCTCTGCTTATCGTGCTTACATCGTGCTCGTCCAGCCACCACCCTCGAATGCAGGCGAAGACGCACACCACCAGTGGCACGAGTCTTTCTTGTCGAGATCGTTGGCAGGTGACTCTCGCAAGTCATGCCTTCTCTACTCCTACACCGAGGTGTTCAATGGGTTCGCCGTAAGGCTCACCGATGCCGAACTCGACATAGTGTCCAAGAAGCCAGGGTTTGTGCGTGCATTCCCAGACCAAACGCTGCAACTAATGACCACCCACACGCCAGAGTTCCTTGGGCTAAGGAATGGCACTGGGTTCTGGAGCCAGGCTGACTACGGGAAGGGAGTCATCATCGGGCTGCTCGATAGCGGCATCTATGCAGCGCATGCTTCCTTCAACGACCACGGTGTTCCACCACCCCCAGCAAGGTGGAAGGGCTCGTGCGACGCGGCCCGGTGCAACAACAAGCTTATCGGTGCCAAGTCACTCATTGCAGATCATGACTCTGACGACGAACAGGGGCATGGAACACACACCTCTTCCACAGCCGCGGGAAACTTCGTAACGGGCGCATCATACAATGGCGTGGGCACAGGTACTGCGGTTGGAATTGCCCCTAGTGCCCACATTGCCATGTATAAGGTATGTGATGCTCGTGACTGCAAGGCATCTGCTACACTGGCCGGCCTAGAAGAGGCCATCAAGGATGGGGTGGACGTGCTCTCGCTCTCCCTTGGCAGCAGCACCAGTGCCAGCTTCGATCAGGACCCGATATCTATTGGCGCGTTCAGTGCCGTGTCCAAGGGCATCCTCGTGGTGTGCGCCGCTGGCAACAACGGTCCGATTCAGCGGTCCGTCACGAACGAAGCACCATGGTTGCTCACGGTCGCCGCTAGCTCCGTGGACCGGAGCTTTGGCGCCAACATACATCTCGGCAATGGCAAGACCATTGACGGAGAAGCACTTACCCAGATAGGAAATCCAAGATCAAAGTTGCACTCTCTCCTCTACTCCAAGGAATGGCGGTACTGCAATTATGACTATGATAGTAGCATCACTGGTAAGATCCTCCTTTGCAAGGACAATAAGTCGAGGGCTCAACGGTCCAAAATCCGCAACATAGTGGGCGCTGGCGCGACAGGCGTGGTATTGTTCAACGATGAAATCAGTGGCTACACCACCACTGTTACAGATTACAACTCCAGTGTTGTACAGGTGACTGCGGCCGATGGCGAGGCCCTCATAGCTTACATCGCGTCGACAGACAATAGCTCTATGGCGTCTCTTGCGTACAACGGTACACAGTTTGGTGTCCGCCCTGCCCCCGTCGTGGCCTCGTTCTCTTCTCGGGGTCCAAGCTCACTCGCCCCCAACATCCTAAAGCCGGACATACTGGCACCGGGCCTCAACATCCTTGCTGCTTGGCCGTCAAAAACGGGCCATTAACAGGGCTCTTTCACCATCATATCAGGCACATCTATGGCGACACCACATGTCAGCGGTGTCGCGGCGCTCATCAAAGGCATCCATCCTGACTGGTCGCCAGCCACCATCAAGTCTGCCATCCTAACAACGTCGGACATCATTAACGGTACTGGCGGCTCAATCTTGGACGAGCAACATAGAAAGGCCAGCGTGTACGACACAGGTGCCGGCCATGTAAACCCGGCAAGAGCTGCCGACCCTGGCTTGGTGTATGACCTCAGTGTCATTGACTACGCTGGCTACATCTGCTGGCTCCTTGGTGACATCGGCCTAGCAACCATAGTGCACAACTCGAGTTTGTCCTGCGCGAAGTTGCCCAAGGTCCGGGACGTGCAACTTAATTACCCGACGATAACCGTGCCGCTCACATCGACGCAATTCACTGTGAACCGGACTGTGACAAATGTCGGTCCAGCAGAGTCAACATTCAAGGCCAAAGTGGATGTGCCAAGGTCTTTAACAGTGCGCGTCATCCCGGATACTATGTCATTCTCCAAAACCGGAGAGAAGAAGACCTTCAGTGTGTCCGTGAGCAGCTTGAACTGGGCAAAGAGCTCTACGTGGATGGAACCTTGAGCTGGGTATCGGAGAAGCATGTCGTGCGTAGCCCCATCATCGTTGTCCCCGCATGAGGTGATATTGCTCCGGCACCATCACCATGAACGATGTCCATGCCATGAGATCGATGGCTGTTTTATTTTTCCTTGTTCAATTCTTTTTTGGTTTAATGTTGCATCAACATAAATAAACAGTCATAATGGAACAAGAATGTGCATCGTCTCATATGTACCAATACATGATGCTGTAGAGTTTGATTTTTCTGCTTTTTTTACTTTGTTTTACTACATAATTGCGGGCCAGTAACAATTACGATTCACCTTCTTCCGTTACTCGACATGTCTGTATGTAATCACCACCATGCCACCACAACTTCCCCATTCCCCATTCCCCTTATTACACAAAATCCGCAAATCCCTCTCCAGCAGCCATGATTGGCGATTAGCCATCTAATTTGTCTTCCCAGTTCTGCCAGTCTTCCCTACTTTCTACCTCCTTCTCCAACCTATTCTTCAATGGATTTTAGATTCTACTTTTATTCATGATGTTCTCTTCACTAAAAAAATGAATGCAGGTTTTCCAGCTCGGATGGATTCAAGCTCAGTTGTGATGGATTGGCTGGTTTTACTGGATTGGAAGGTGAGGCATTGGTTTCAGCTTTAATGTTTTGTTGTCTGAGAGTATTATGTTTAAATGCCCGCACCATCCTTTCCGAAAGTGCTAATGGCTAGAGTGTGACATTATTTTGGTAATAGCAAATTGTAGCATGGTAAACTTCAAAGCTTTAACAAATTAAAACATATTTGCTTTGGCATGATCACAAGTGTACAACAACATTAGTATTTTCAGTGCCTATGCAGAACTGCCACTATCTAAATTCTAAGTCTAAAGTAACAAGGCTCCACCATGCAAACTTGGCATGGCATCCATCTTTAGCAGTTCGTGGAGACTAAAACATGACAAGAACTTCTATTTAACATTCTATTGCTCATTATAACACTTCTGTTTCTGAAGCTCACCAAAATTTGGGTGGTTGATTGATCTCTTTGCCTCTTCTACTAGCACACATGCCTGTGCTTTGCAACGGGACAATATAAGAATCGCTCAAGACCCCCACAGGTTCGAGTTCTCTAGTTCAACATGGCTCCCCGCTCGTGCTGCCGCTTGGCTGCTTTGCCGTTAGGTATAATACATTTGAGCTTACATTTACATGTTGTAAAATGTAAAGGTAGATTTGTTTTTGTAAGTTTAAAGTTAGAATCATGATTAAGTGAAAGTGAGTTCATTTTACCATTAAAATAAGCCATCCCACATACAAAACCTGTTTTGAGGAGCCCACATAAAAAACTTGCATTAAAAAAAGATAAATTTGAAATTGTATTTTCGTGATTGATCCATGCATTAGTAATTAGTCGAAATTTCTTGAGATGCATATGACATGTGTGTACGTGGTCCAACATGGCATGCACAAATAAAGATGATCAATTTTCTCCCCTCATTGATAGGAAAAAAATTGCGTGCGACCCGGATCGTACCCTCCTTGTCCTTAGACACTCTTCCTCAGCTAAGAGCTGGCGCATTGCAAAACAAATCTCAAAGGTTATTCTCCATTGTCGCATGCTCTCGGTGACGCCGCCGCCGCAACTCTTCAATTTCATGGAACCACCGATGCTCTGTCTTTCTTCCCTCTTCTCTCTTCCTCTCGTCTCAAATCACGACACGACATCATCTCGGCTATTTGGGTAGCACCTCCTCCCCAAAGTTGTGATGGTTGCAACCTCTATCAATGGTGCCAATAGATGGGCTGAACTACAGTGACGGCGACAATATCTGTCGTCAAGGACGGGCAGGTCTGCGGCCGGCGTGTGAACATCACCTCCCGTCCAGGATGTGATGGCTACTACTATCAACGACGACTTGACGCAGAGCAATGATTGTGCAGTGGCGGTGGTCGCGCATCGCGCAAGCATGTAGCTGCTGGGATCGTGGAAAAGTGGTGGCGACGACACATGAGTGACTTTGATGGTTGTGCTACTTGAGCACATGCTCTCAAGCTCTGGGGTGAAAACCTAGGTGCAACCGAGTTGGTTATACCTGGCAATGACGATGTTTCTATGTCGTTACCTTGTTGAAGGCATTGCTCGGATATGTTCAGAGTGGTTCTTCGGGGTGAAAACCTAGATTCAGACTTTGGGTAGTTGGATCCGGTGACGACGACACTTGAGTGTTGCTCCCTTTCTGAAGGCGTTGATGTTGAAGAACCTCATTGTCCGTGTAATGTCATGAGATGGTCGGTGCGGATAAGGTCATTAATATAGTTTGCCGATCACGGATCTGATCGCTTTGGGGTTTCTCTTTTTTTTTCTCGCCCATGCATAGCTTTGGTCTTAGATGACTTTGCTATTTGATGGCGTGTTTTTACGTGCGTGTGTTGGTGTTGGCTGTGTGCATCTTAGCTATGCAGACGCCGGATGTATGCTCATTGTGTTTGTATCCTCTTAATGCTCCATTTTGAGCCAATAAAATTTCACCCTTTGTCGAAAAAACTACTAGCCCAAGTTGCACCGCTGTGACCTAAGCAGGTTGAAGCAGTAGTGGTGGCCTTTGCTAGGGCTAGCGGCCACAGTGGCCATAAATTGGATGAGCAGCAGTTGCAAATCACAAGTCAGCAACGACCATGGACGGCATTAGAAGGGAGAGAGAATTGGCGAAATATGATGATTGTATTGCTTGAGCCTCGTGGGCTTATATATAGGAGTACATGACCATTTTGGAGTGCAAGGTAGAATAAATCTTACGATATCCTACATTCCCTAAATAACCATGATACTCAACATCCCCCGCAGTCACAACGGTAGCGACGCAGACGGTGAGACTGAAGAAGAATCCAAAGGGAAGTCGACGGACATCCCCCCACAGTCGTAACGGTCGGTGCGTCGCGGAAGTCATGGTTGGAGTAGACACCGATGAGATTACTCAAGGAAGGAGGTAGCCCTTTGTGCCGATGTCGTTGTAGCTGAGAGCGTATGGTGGTGCAGAAGTCGTTGAGGTAGCCATGCGAGGGACGCCGTGGTCGATGTCAAGTCGGGGTGGCCGGTGTCGAAGTAGTCGCCGTGGACCGGGAAGAAGAGCAGCGGCGGCGTCCTAAGGAGGTGGCGGCGGCTAGGTTAGGAGCGCGGCGACGGTGCTCGAAGTAGGTGAGGAAGAACCCGACAGCATGATGAAGACCGGTGCGAACGATGGTGTTCCCGCGCCTAGGGAGGCGACGCGGCACATACCACGCGTAGAAGTCGACATGCGGGGACGGCGGAGCGGACCGCGTGTTGCGGTGCTATGGCCCAAAGGGGCGATGCAGTGTCAGCTCACAAGTCGGGGCGACGGCGAGGAAGACCTCAGGGTGGCGACGGGGACCACGTGCCACGCTCACTACGGCCCAATGGAACGACGCAGCGGCAGCGCAAGGGTCGATGCAGCGAGGAGGACGGCCTGGAACAAACGACCTCGGGTGGCGATGGACCGCGGGCTGCAGCACTATGACCCGAAGGGGCAACGCAGCGGCAGCGTGTGGGTCGATGCAGCCGCGGAAAGAAACACAAGGTGACGACAGGGACCACATGCCACGCTCGCTACGGCCTGATGGGAAGATGCGGCAGCAACGCGAGGGTCGGTGCAGAAACGACCTGACATGGACGGAGTCGGGGCGGCGGTAGACCGCGGGCCGCGACACTACCACCTTACGTAGTGGCAGCACGCGGGTGAATGCAGGGGCAGCCGATTGCTCAATCGGGGAAGAGACGTGAAAATTTGATAACAATCTTCATGAAATTTGGCACAAGTACGGACCGTACAGCGTCCATCAGAGGCCATGAAATTTGGCACAAGTACGGACCGTACAGCGTCCATCAGAGGCCGGACGTTGCAGCATCCTGTAACCGGGCGTGGGCACGCGCTTGTGCGGGAAGGCTGATCCGATCTGGACTCCTAGATGAGTCACCGCCGAAGGTGCACAGCTAGCCAGCCAACATGCACGCATCATGCATCAAGATGGCAATGGGCCCCGAAACCCATGTCCCCGCAGGTTTTTACCCTATTAGGAGACGGGGATGGGCACCTTTTCATTCCCGCGGGGTTGTTGTTGGACACATTATACAACCCGACATGTTTCGTGGGTTTACACCCGTTTCGATACTCCCCGAACCCGAAACCCGACCAAACCCGGCAAAATACATTCTTTTTAGGAGGCATTGATCCTGGCCACGGGCGACCCCCCCCCCCCCCCCCCCCCCCCGCGCTCGAGCCCTCAAAGCAGAAAACCTAAACCTAGGTCCCCAACCGCTGCCTGGCTCGATCCACTGTTCCAAGATTCGCCGACCACGATCTGCGCCACGAGCCTCCTCCCTCCTTGTCTTCTCCACCGACTACAGTCTGATTTGGAGAAGGGGCGCCGCCGTAGGTGACAATCTCCATGGTAGCCTCCTCACGTCCCAAGTCAGGTGAAAGGGCGCTGCCGCCGGTGCCGCCGACGCCGTCTGCAGCCACCCGTCGCCTTCGTCTCTCTACTACAACCCCGCGCGGTGGTACATGTACAAATCGCTACTGTTTTACTAGACATGCAAGAAATAAATATAGTAGAGTCCAAATTGCTACTGCCACTATGTCAAAAAAAAATACACCGATTTCCCCGTGGGTTCCCCGTGGGTTTAGAAAACCCGATGGGTTTCGGGGACGGGCAAAAAGCTAGCCCCGCGCACGATGACGGGGACGGGGACGGGCTTGTGATTTTCTCGTGGGATGGGTTTGGGAAGGTAAAACCCGGTGGGTTTCGTCCCCGTTGCCATCTTGAATCATGCATGGACACGGCTTGCATCTGGCCAGTGCGGGAGATCGAGCAGGCAACCATGCCAATTGCACGAACGAGGTCAGCCCACCCTAGTGGGGTGCACTTCTTTCTTTTTTCTTAGGACCAGAGTATGCAATACTCTAGTGGGGGTTACATTCGGTCAGCATCCGATTCCTAAGTCTATCAGGGACATTCCCTAAGATCAGAAAATCTCCACTGGACCTAGCTTCGGCTGCCAGCTCATGGGCAAGGGTATTTTGCTCTCTGCCAATGTGTAGCACTTGGTGGTCTGCAAAATTGGGATAGAGCAGCTTTAATGTCAAGAATGAGCCCGTAGCTCGAGGAACGACTATCCGCATCCTTTGTCAGTTCAGCTGCAAGGTTTTTGCAACCTGTTTCCACCACTAGAGAACCTCTGTATAAGTCCAAGAAGGCTTGCAGGCCAATAAGCATTGCTTGTCCTTCAGCATCCTGGGGGCTGTTCGAGGGGGCGAGCTGTCTGCCAACTGACAAGTTTGTGAGACCCCTGAAGTCTCTAGCTACTGCACCGCCCCATCCATGTCCAGTGTCCGGGAGAAAGGATGCATCCGAGTTTAATTTAGCAGTCCCAGGGGCCGGTGCATTCCACCGCGCGACCATCCGAGCAGAGACGCAAGGTAAGGAACTGGAGCAGGGAACTAACTTTTTTCCGGCCAGGGAAGGGCGATCCAAACCTGCATTTTTTCATTCCTCCAACAGTTTAGACAAGTATTGCACTGATCTCCCAATCGTTTCTTTGCCGTCCCCATGCACACAATTATCTCGCAGGTGCCAGCATCTCCATAGAAGAAGCAGTATCTTTGATCTCATGTCCTCCGTCACCGAGCTTAAAAGAACCTGCAGCCAGTCACAGCCCGTATTCTGGAAAGAATTTTCCGAGGGTAACTCCCACTGATCTCTCATAACATACCGTAGGGCTGCACTCTTTGTGCACATGATTACTGCATGGTGTTCGTCCTCATCGCCGTTCCCACATACATTGCAGACAGCATCCACAGTGATCGAGCGTCTGAATTTGTTCTTCTTGGTAGCAAGAGTGTTTGTGGCTACCCTCCATCCAAAGATTTAACTTTCGGAGGCACATCAGCTTTCCAGATGAGGTCCCATATGCTGCGATCGTTAGCATCACTCGTCGAACTGGATGATGAGAGATGAGAGTTGTTCTTGAGGGTTGCTGCCAGTTTGTAAGCACTTCTCATCGAAAAGTTTCCATTCCTTTCATAGTGCCAGGCCAAACAGTCTTTTGCCTCTGTCCTTGGGAGGGGGATCCTACAGATTTCGTCTGCGTCGAAGGGGTAGAATATCTGTTTGATGAGTGGAACGTTCCAAGTTTTTTGTTCCTCATCGATGAGTTGGCTCACCCAGCGAAGACGAGATCTTCGAATGAAGGACGCACTCTTGACCCTCCTTATGAGGGATCCATTGATCTCTCTGAATCTGGATACTTTTGCCGTCACCCACGTGCTAGATAACTCATTTTTAAGCAGTTCTAGGCCAGCCTCTATGCCCCTCCAAACCGGTGACGCATCCGACGCAAAAACAGTGTCCAGAAGGTTCCCATTCGGGTAGTACTTAGATTTCAAAACACGGGCACAAAGGTTGTCTGGATTTTGAAGTAGCCTCCATCCTTGTTTGGCTAGAAGGGCAATGTTAAACAAATGCATGTCCCTGAAGCCGATTCCTCCCGCTCGTTTTGGTTTCGTCATGTCCTCCCACGACATCCAATGCACTTTGCGTTCCCCATTTTCGTCTCCCCACCAAAAGTCACGGATGAGCTTCTCGTATTTCTCACAGAAGCCCAGGGAGAGAAGGAACACACCCATAGTGTAGCATGGAAGTGCTTGGACCACGGATTTCACGTGTACTTCCTTTGCTGTGTAGGCCATGAATCTCTCAGACCAGGCACTGCACCTCTTCCCCAACCTATCTATGATCGGCTGAAAATCTTCGTCTTTCATCCTACCTTCTGGTGTTGGAAGTTCTAGGTACTTGCTCTCAAAGGTGGACGAGACTACACCCAGCACCCTCTTGATCCCTTCCCTGGTCTCCTCTGGGCATACCTCACTGAAAAGGATCAAGCACTTACTTTCACTTAGGAGTTGCCCCGTGCCCTTCTGGAAAGTTGTCAAGACCTTTTTGATTACATTAGCTTGGTCCACCGAAGCTTTGAAGAATAACAAACTGTCGTCTGCAAACAGGAGATTTGATACTCCCGAACTGTTTCTAGCAATTGTCAAAGGAATTAAATTTACTTGGTTGATTTCCTTCTCCAAGAGTTTCACCAGGCCGTCTGCTATGAACATTAAGCATTCCCCGCCGCATGCAGAGATAGTGCAGGCACTTTCTTGGGCAGTTCGTCACTTGTGATTACGGGAGTTGATGATCCTGCCACCCTCGAGGCAATCACATGCCGGGAAGCTTTAGCTTTGGCTCAAGACCTACAACTACACAATTTCATCATCGCCTCAGACTCCAAGCAAGTGATTGGGGACATTAAGGGAAGTCGTGGAAGCTATGGAGCCATCATTAGAGAAATTAAAACTAGAACTGTTTTATTTCATTGTAATTTTACTTTCAAATGCCGTGCATCGAATAGCGAGGCACATAGCTTAGCTAATTTTTCTCTTTCTCTTAGTCAAGGTCGCCACATGTGGTTCGGTCAACCTCATGAACCGATTTGTATCCCACATATTATGATTTTCAATGAATGGTTTACCCCCCCCCCCCCCCCCCCCCCGAAAAAAATTAATCATCCCCGGCTAGGTCTTTTTTGTGTGTCTAAACACACTCTTTATTAATGATCATAAACAAGGTTTATGGTTATGGGATACAATTTAGATCCAGAGGATTGAGGGGCCACATAAGGCGTCCTAAAGAAAGTTCTAAAGCGTATTTAGCGGGGCTATGTTCCTCAACATTAGGTTCCCACCCTTCAATGATGAAGGAGCAGCACATAAAATAGACACCAATTATTTAAAAATACATGAACAGTTCTTAAATTTATGAATATATATTTACAATATGTTGACAAAAAAAGACATGAACATTTTTTTAGAATTAAGTTTTCATGTATCTCTAAAATACATTGTTTTTTTATTTTACCTGTAAGAATAGACAGAAAAAAAGAAGAGACCTTTTACAGTACATCAAAATAATATGAGCCGTCCATTTTAAGTGATTCAATAGACTAGATCCATCAATACTACTAGCGAAAATCAGTAGTATATTTTGTTCATGGGATAAAATGGGAAGACTTACAAAATAAATACCAAAACTCTACATGTATTGTGAAATCCGTGTGTTTTCTTCTCCTGCTCTCACGAGACTGCAGGACCGGTTCGGCCAAATACTTTCCGGCGGACATGAGATGCAACAGAGCGATGACTGTAGATAGTCGATGGATCCTTGCCGGACGGTCTTTTTGGCTGACGAAACTACCATGTACAATACATTGATTGATCATGTCATGATGCACTAGTACGTACGTATCATTGTTTTCCGGCGATCAATCCGGCGGCCGCGGCCGCTGCATACAAGTGACGCGGGCACAAGCAGCGGAGGCACCTCAGAGGGAGCTGCAGCAACAACGGCGCTACGGACCAGGACGCCGTAGCGGCGGCTCCGTAGCCTGCTGGTTGATTCGATGACCGATCGCAGACTTCGAGCTCCCACTTGAAGGTCACGGAAGCCAGCTCTGATCGATTGTTGGACATGTGTTGTTGATGACTTGCGATGGCAACTACGAGGCCTCACGAGGATGGGCACCGTGAGTGATTTTTACAAATTAGGAAACAAAAGAATTGACAAAACTACCCTGCTAAATTACGGCTGAGATGATTCAATACTACTCGATTCCGGAAGTAGTATGATTTACCCTAAAAAATCTCTAAAAGAAACATAAATGAAGAAAGGAAAAGTAGGGGCTATTGCAAGGAAGTTTGATCGAGCTAGTGACATATTAAGACAGGACAAAAGACATATCATTGTCTGAACTAAGAAGGATTGTTTTTCTTCGTGTCAGTTTTATTTGCATCCTCAGTTACTATATTTGCACGGAAATTTGGATCAGTGACAATACACCCACGATATGACCAAGTAGATGGTCGTTTACAAAGTATATTGTATGTCCAAGTAGATGGTCGTTCTCATCGCCATCGCTAATCGTTGAGGTACGATCATCCATGTCAGATGTTTCTAATTGAAGAAATATGTACTACCATACTAGTGGTTGGGACGCCAGACACGCCACCCTGTGGCGCCGCTTAAGAGGAAGTTGTGCGAACGTTTTCATTTAAAAAAATAGAAGGATTCCCGGCCTCCATCTAGAAAAACATTAAAAAAACCATCACTCCCATCTAGAAAAGAAGTAACAATGAAAAAAAAAACATCAACGCAGCCTACCAGCGAGCGCCACTTTGCGTAGCCCTTCATTTTGAAAAATATGTGGGGTCATCACCTCCATCTAAAAAGAAAAAAAAACATTATTTTTCAACTCCATCTAAAAATAATATCCCAAAAAAAATCACCACGGCAACCAACTTACGCCACGTGGCATAGCTGGTTGGCCACCCTTCACGCGATGCTTAATGGGTTTAACTAGTGGCTGGGGCGCCACCCGGTGGCGCCGCCTGAGAGGAAAGCTGGTCGGTGTCAGGTGGGAGGCGCCCCCTTCCACTTTACTTTTTATAGTATGCAGTGTTATTACATAATTGCATATTAAGCAGCAGGGAATCAGGAGAAACCAGATTTGAGATCATCAGGAACAAAATTTAAAGTTCATTACACACTTGATGAAACAAGTGACAAGTGCATCTTGGCTCTAACATCACATTGATAAAGAGTACTGAAATCATCTCCAAAAGAAGAAGGAACAAAATAGTGACCGTGGATGGAGTGGCTGATCTTCACCTCGAGCTCAATGCATCCACTGTCCCAGATCCCGGGCTAGTCTTCGTCGTCGTCGCCACCGCCGGTAACCACTGTATCTTTTTGAGCCCCACCTCACAATTTCAGTGAAAAATGCAGCCATCGTCTTGGAATTCCTTGAGAATATCCCTGCCAAGTGCACCATATACAGCCACACTAGTATGGTTAAAGCAATAAAGGAAGTTGGGGTACCTTTTCTTGGATGTAATCCTTGGATTTAAATCCAATTAAGCAGCTCTGTTGAGAGCATTGTTGGTGCTTCCACCTCCTTGGACCTTCAGAGCAAGGCTCCAGATTTTGTATTTCGAACCTAGGGCAGAGCATATGGTACGAGATTGAACAAATCAAGAATAAAGGAAACAAATCATGCCATAATTTCTTTTAGACACTCCCTAAGTTCAGACTGTGAATAATGAGAGAAAAAACTATCGAATATGTCGCCTTTCGTTTTCAGTCGTTTCCCCTCAAATGTGAATGCATCAATATATGGATATGTTTTCTATTAACACCCAATCTGAGACAAAGCTAACTGTAATAAATTAGAGAACACAATTCAATAGTTTTCAGTGGTGTTACCAAAGAATTATAAAATGTTATTTGAAAGCGTACATCATACCTTTACTGCATTGGTATTCATAATTATTTGAGTAACGAACTGAGCTGTATGTACCTGTTATATATTTTTATTTTTCACCAAAACCTAAAATAATATAACCTTGGCAAGAGGTATCCGTAAACCTGCACAACCTCAGGTTGTAGTCCTGCCCGATCTATCTCCTCTAACACCCATAGTTAAAAGTTTGAGAGTTATATATTTATCTTAACTAATAGGAATAAACACAATAACAATGGGCAAGAGCATAGTGCATTCAGTGCATCACTTTATGTTTATACAATATACATGATGATCAAGTGAGTATCATATGTTGTAAGAACTGCAGCCTCTAACACAGGTTGAATTTGAAGATTGCAGAAACTATGAGAAGCAGATAGAACTGCAAACAATTTATCAAAAAGTTGAAAACATAAGAAAAAAATTGAAAACTATGAGAAGGTTGTGCCTGGAGCCTCGATGCTTGCTCTGTTTCAACTTCTTCTTGGACTAAAGATGTTGAGTAACTTCGTGCCTGCGCGTGATGCAGTTCTTGGCGTTTGGCTTGCTGTCCATATCGGCGCCATGGGCAGGGCCATCGCCAGCGGCCAGATGGCCGAGCACATTGGCCGGAAAGGGGTGAGAAAATCTTGACCCTTCCCTCCCTCCGAATGAAAATTAGGAGTTGACCTTGTATTAGTCTCGGATCTCATAAGTTATTTAATAGGTTGCATCTGGCATTTGATATGATAATCAGAGAAGAGAAATTGGTGTTCCAAAAAATGTGTAGGTGAAGAATTTTTCTGAAAAAAGTTCAGTATTTTGTTCATGTCATATGCTTGCAAGTTGCAACAAATTAATTCTTGACTACACTAAAGTTTTATTCTTTTATACTCTAATGACAGCGTAATGGACATGCCTACTGAATTTTCAGTCATTAACGATGGTGGTGATTCAGAACATCATCGGTTGGCTCACCATCTCCTTCACGAATGTACGGCATGATGCACCCACATGTTTCCCAAGCTTATTTTCTGCCTTTTTCTTCTCGCGGCGATACGAGCTTCATGCTTGCTAATCGATGTTTAATCTAGAGGACTCATCACTTCTCTACATGGGACGACTGCTTCAAGGATTTGGTGTTGGTGTCATACCATACGTGGTTTGTAATAAAGTATCTTCACTGCATGATTATTCTGTGCCTAGGATGTTCATGACTTTATGCTTTAAGATTTTGAGTACTTCTCAGCTGGTTCAAAAATGTTCAGAAACAAGAGAGCAACTAATATGTCAATATACTGGATGTAGAATGGTCCATGTTTTTTTTTGGAAAAGATGGTACGTTGTTTATACCTACGCACCCCTACCAAAACTAAATTAACCTATTGAAATTACAACATTTTTACTTTGTGCCTGGGCCTCAGTCCATGCTGATTTTTATGGCTTTATGCTTTAAGAGATTCAGTACTTCTCCATCGTATATACCAACTTATTTTATTGTCAACATATTATTGAGCTACCTGATAGTTACAATACTAACTCTTATCACACAGTAAAAGTTGAAAGTGATCTGGACAATGACTACAAACAATGCAATAAAACTTGTGATGACAGAAAGAATAAACAGAAAGGACCATTGGCATCTAATCACAGTTAAGAGCTAGAAGCATCGGCACTCATAAGGAAAAGACATATGAGTACCTGTTATTTTAGCCCACAATAGATCATCTGGATCAAGACCTTGGTAGTCATGAAAGCTGACAGCAAGTGCAAGTAGCTCATCGTATCCCTTCTTATCCAGGTTAGATGTTCCAAATTTCAGGTTCAGGCATTCATTTCCTCAGATGAAATGGAAAATTTTATCCTTTCATTAGCTAGGGTAAGATCTTCATACTTCACCTGCAGTTCGTTTAGCTTTAGATATCAACTATTTCACATGGCACTCTTCATAGTGCAGACATTACATGGAAAATAGAATGGTCCATAACAAGCCTTTTAGTAATGAAAATGCAGAAAAGATTATCAAATTCAACCGAGGATAATCCACTCAGCCACAATAATTTTTCATGAATAAGAAAAATAAGAACCGGCGATATAGAAAGCATACATAATTCTTGGTTAGTTCCATGTAGGCCATGATGGAACCCTCGTATCAATCATCATCTTGGGGCCAGAACCTGCATTCACCATCAAAATTCAGGCCCCAGTTTTGCTGCATTCCATATAGTGATGAAACAAACACATGCTCAGAACAGACCTCGTCAAGAACTTACCTTGCACACTAAACCGACAAATGCCTGCGAATCGGCACCCTGAATTTCAAACTTCCCACAAAGCCAGCGCCAAAATTACACAGAGAACAAGTATTCTAGTTGGTCGTTCTTTGTTGCTGAAGCCGTGAGGAGAGTTTCATTGCGAAGCAAGCACATATCCAACTTACTCTGCCCATCTGTTCTCAAATGGAGAGGCCGCCTCTAGCTGGCTGCTATGGCGCCGTCGCCTCCGGGGCGCCGAGGTGCTCTCCTTCTGCACTCCCCTTCTGCGCCTCGGCTGCCGTAGCCCCAACAGCTTTCACGGGGTTCGCCTCCCCTGCGCACACAGCCTCCCGAAGGATGAGCAGCAAGACGGAGACCCGCGGTGGCGGTCCTCACCGCTGCCACAGACACGGCCGAGGCCGGAGTCGGCGACGGCGCCCGCATCCATCCAGAGATTCTTGGGCACCTCGACGACGACCTCGGCACGGGGTACGTTCCGCGCCGCCAAGAGGCCGAGGCCCTCACGCCATCTGCTGCAAGCTCCCCCACCCCAGTACGCCGAGCCACCCCAGCACCTCCAGTCTCCGCCGCAGTAGATGAGAGAAAAGAGGAGAAAGGAGGTGGCGTGCGCGGTGGGAGGAAAGGGAGGCGCGAGGAGAACCGAGGGTGAGGAGAGGGGGCGGCGGCGCCGAGGGAAGGGGGTCGTGCACAGACCCCGGACACGTGGACATCACGGTAACTCGCCCTTCACGCGTAGCTTATTGTTATGGATATGTCACGTACATGCATGTGGGGACATGTCCTCTTGGAATCTTATCTTGGTCGCATTATCCAACTACCCACCGCCATGATTCTTATAATTTACACCCTCTATACTGAACTCTAAACCCGCCTCAGACAGCTGGACAGACGGCTTGGTCATTAACTTGTCATAAAAATTCGATTTAGACGGGTTTCTTAAACGGGCCTCAAATGACCGGGCTGACCGGAACCCCTTATATATCTAGCCCAAACAGGGTGGATATGAGGGCACCCGGGCGCGTTCACCTCACCGGACCCGACAGCCCTATCGCACATCAAGTTGCACCAAATCCATCCTGCGCCTGAGCCCTCGCCGTCCGCCACTCTCGCTCCCCATCCTCATCACCGGTCCCGATCTGCTGCCCTAGATGTCGTCTAGCCCGTTCCCAACCGCCGTGACGGAGACTGTGTTCGACTCGTCCGTCGGCATCCCGTCCTCGCCTCCGTCGTGCAAGGCGGAGAACGTCGCTCGAAGGATGCGGCGACGCCAGCGGTGAGAGAGGTAAGCGGCGGCGGCAGCGCGGGGAGATGCGGACATGTTCGAGGAGTTGTCCCGCGCTGCTGCACCCCGAACCCCGCACCCCATCCATCCAGCCAGCAAACGAGCATCCGTCATGATCAGACATTTATTTCATTTTGGCATGTCCGGATTGTTGAACTATGATTTACTCTACTTTGTTTCAAACTATTGAATTTGGACAATTTGTATCGTATGATCGATGTGCATGGGTTGTATGGATTTGAGGCTCGGCATTTCAGGTATGTGGATGTGCGGCATCCCATATGAAGGGCTGGCGGGCGCTGTCCACAGATGTGCCAGGACGCGCTCGCAGACGTATGGTGGGACAGATTTGCCAAGTCCGTAGATGTTCCAAGTAACAAGTGAATCACAATCTAAGTTTGAGATTATCTCCAATATCTAACTAAATGGGCGTCATACGTCCCATCCTTCAGGATGAATAACGTCACATATGACAAAATAATTATTTCTGGCATCTGTTTTGGTCCTTACATTATATAAATATATTCTTCACCACCTCTATTTTAACATCTATGCACCGTAATTTTACGTTTCGTAAATGTTATCTTATTTTAGACATAAAAAGAGAACGTAAGAAAACCTATAATCGTCGTAAAAATATTTTATGTTACGTAAAACTACAAATGTAAAAACATAGTGTAAAATGTACGTAAAATATAATTTTTGACCTATATTCTTTTTGTTATGCCAATTTTTTTGCAGTAAATCATTATGAATGTAAATATTTGTATTTCAAATGTAATTTATTTATGAAACAATCGTAAGATTACCTGGGGTGAAAAATAACGTATTCTGCACCTTGGGTGATATATATATATATATATATATATATATATATATATATATATATATATATATATATATATATACATACACACACACACACACACACATATATATATATATATATATATATATATATATATATATACCCACAAAAAATATTAGGAATGACGAATCTACTAACAATATTTTCAATGAGCCATTTTAAATAGTATTGCCGGATAGAAAATGTAATTTACAGCAGAGAATGTAATTTACAAACACTTTAATGATATGCAGGTTATTAGAAGCAATAGAAAATGACAAAACTTCAAATTAAACTAGGTGCATACATTTCAAGGACAAGCATGAGAGATTCTGTTTTTAAGAGATGCTATTGCAAGTAAAAGCTATTATACCTTTTTGGAACTTTTACCATGTCTCAAATCATGTACTTATATTTAGTTTGTTAGATTTGTATGTTAGATTTGTATTATTTTTTTCAAAAACAATATATAAAAGAAGAAGACTTAAGAACGCCATTTTCTCACTTCCACTACCCTTTTACTGTAATGTTGGTGTTTTGTATTATTTGTATGTGACCAAGGTAAGTTATGAAATATTGGTTGGTCATATCATAGAGCTGTATGATTGTTGTAGATGAATACTACAATCAAAAGCCTCAGTTATGCATATCATAATTTTGAATTAGTTTTACAGATGAATATTATCATGTTCTTCCATTACTATGGTTTAACCCTGCAGGTCCAGGACATGTGTGACCCTAACCACTACTTT
This sequence comes from Aegilops tauschii subsp. strangulata, assembly GCF_002575655.3. Taxonomy (NCBI): domain Eukaryota; kingdom Viridiplantae; phylum Streptophyta; class Magnoliopsida; order Poales; family Poaceae; genus Aegilops; species Aegilops tauschii. The sequence goes on from NC_053041.3 coordinate 82,670,960, forward strand.
GGATATGTATTTGGCAGTGCTGCTAACATATCATTTTGTTGTGAAGAACAATAGTTGTAAAAAAAACGAGTAATATCCTACGAAGTAAATAACGATGTGTCTTAGCATCTGGACATATTCTGCAATGCGATAAAGGGTGTTCTGATCCCAAAATTTATGGAAGCCAAAACACAGAAGGCTCATGAAATGAACAACAACCCCCGACCCGCAAATAGAGCAGCAAGGAATCGATTCGTAAATTGACAATCAAACAAATAAATGGTAGAAAAGTAGAATGACGTAGCAAGGCGCGCGTATGCTTCTAGTTTTGATTCATTCATGCATCTCTCTATATATACACACACATACAGATGCTTGACGTGTAGAAATGATATACTCCTACGTACATCTCTTGGTCTCCGAGGATAAAAGAGCATTCTGTTTCACATGTCATAGCACGTGAAGATGCTGTTTGTACACATGTCATATCTGCCGGGAGTGTGTACAACTGGATCACTCGGAAGAAACAAAAGACTGCAAATGGACAAAACTCAATTCATGGCACCCGTATCACACGTTTATCCAAACTTTGTCATTCTCGCCAAATATCATGAGTCCCCGGCATGCACAAACCGGGACTATTGGCTGCGTGCCTCGTGCAAGATCAGCGATACTTCTTATGAATTGGATCAATCCGAAGCCGTCGACGATGTTGTGGCATACTTGGAAACCAAGTGCGAATCCCCCACCTATGAATTCCGTCACCTGAATAGAAAATAGCTTTCATACAAAATAAACTAAAAGATAATCATATGGAAACCCAAATAAAAAACACCCCATTTCAAGATAACTGAAGTTCTAGCTTTGTCCTAATTCAAAATTCTTTAAGTTTGAACAAATCAATAGAAAAATACATCAATATGTATAGCAGCAAATTACTTTCATTAGATTCATCATAAAATACATTGTCATACTATACATAGTTGATGTTGTAGATATTATCAAACTTTCCATAGATTTCGTCAAATATAGAGAAATCTCACTTTCAACAAAGTTAAGGTTTCAATTAATTTGTAATTGATGACGTATTTAAACTAAAATCCTCTTTTAAACAAGAAGGTGATGAAGGTATAGTTGTCCTTAAACTGGACATACTTGATGGAGAATTACTAGCAATAATGATTGAGGAAACTGCACATGAGATGAAAGGTCGTCTTAACCTAAGTATCAAAGCATATATAGTTAGTAGGTAAGTATATAGGATAGACACAACTATCCAAATTTCAAATAATTATCATCGTGGGAGTCATACTTGTTTCATTTATCTTCTTAGGATATTTATTTAAACAATTTATATTAGTATAGTTGAATTCTTTGATTCACCCTTAGGTTGAGAGCCCCATTATGTTCACTTAGTGAGCCTATTTGATACATATTTCTTTAATGTGGAATAAACTAACTACTGCACAATCGAATTTTAAAATCACATATTCGACCCCTTTAGTTGAGTTCACTAGTAGAAAAAGGGCCTATTGTCCCGGTTCATGAGGGCCTTCTGTCCCGGTTTGTGAACCGGGACTAAAAGGTCGTTACTAATGCCTTGGCCTTTAGTTCCGGTTCTTACATGAACCGGGACAGAAGGTCCTCCACGTGGCCGCTGCGGCCAGCCCGGGCAGGGGGCCTTTGGTCCCGGTTGGTGACACCAACCGGGACCAATAGGCATCCACGCGTCAGCATCTGGCTGGAGCTGCGGGTTTTTTTTGAAAGGGGTTGATTTAGGGTTTTTGGGGGTTAATTTAGGTTGTTATTAGGTAGCTATTAGAGAGAATTGTCCTCTCTTATATCTCCGTGCTTGGTTTACCAACGCTATGTACTGCTATGCCTAAACATGGCTTAGATTGAAGTGAAGGCAACATGTGGTGCATGTCGAAAGTAATACTAATCCTAACTTGATCAAGTTTGGATTGTACTACTTTCGACATGCACCACATGCAGGTTGCCTTCACTTCAATCCAATCCATGTTCATTTCACCCGCTGATATATAATAACTCTTCATGCGCGCATCATGCATCATCATATATAATAACAAGTCCTACTAATCATCATCATACAACTTCTACTCGTTATTAATAACAAGTCATACGATCATCGTCCTCATAGTCATCGAACCAAGCCTACTTAATTGTTTTTAGCACATGATCATCAGTATTAGGTAGGACCGAAATACCCTCTTTAAGGTAAAATAGCATAAAACAATACAGACCCTGACTCTCCATTATGGAGAATGGAGATCATCCTGTCTCCAATTCTTGCGCTTCGCTTCCTTTTGCTTCCAAGAACCTCCTTGCGACTGTCCATACATTTTTTCCATTCTTTGATTTGCATGTCTCCACTTCTTTTAGAAATCCCGTATGGACAGTTGAGATTCGTAGGATGACCTGGTTATATGTTCAAAACATCAAGCCTACCATTCTGATACATCAAATGAGGCACACAATTCTCTGGGATTATCTGTTGAAAAACATAGTAATAACTTCATAGTTAGCAATGATGTACTAGTTATAGAAGTATGCAAAAGATGCACGGATGTCGTAATAGTAAGAAATCTTACCAGGGTATCTCCATAGTAGTTACCGTAGTTCAACACGTGCACTAGTGGCACGTATTGACCATAAAGGAGTTTTACAATAGATATTGTAATTCTCAAGATCAGTACAAAATCCGACCAGATGAGTTTTCTCCTTATAAGTTAACTCAGAGCCATCGGTGTAGTAGGTTCTGTCTACCATATTCCGCACATTGTTTGAACAATCAAAATAAGCTGTCAATAAAAATAAGCTGTCAACTATTTTGAAATGAACAATATAAATTAGCTAATAACTATGTTTGAGAAACTAACATAGCTGTAGAATTGGAGGCGTATCAACAAGGACCCAAATGTCCATATTGTCTTGCTCGATGTCAGGATCACCAAGATCCATGGTGACAAGCATACCCTCATCAAAACCATACATCTTGCAAAATGCTTCCCAATTTTTGCAACCAAAATGGGTTACGCTCTCAGAATTATACAGATTACTTCAAAATCTATATCATGATGGGTCCTTAGGTGAATTTTCTTTGTTTCCATACTTTCATGGTCTTCAAAACTCATCCTCTCCAAGACGTAGCGTCTTGCGTGGCATGGGATAAGCTAGCCGAATTGTAAAAGATGAAAAGTACACGTTGAAATAGTTGAAGTCGTGCTTAATTACGAAAAAATAACACTTGTCGTCGTTGCGTACCGTTTCAACATCGAAGGTCTCCTCCAGCTTAATACTGAAGCGCCGATCTTCGTCCAGGTGAGGCCTGTCGCACTGACCTCGGTCGTCGTGGCACTAGTCGCACTCCCCCGGGAGACTTTCGTCGTCCGAGTACGACATTTCCTATGTTCATAATTCAAATATTAAACGTCTACAATTAAATATATGTACTAAAAAACCTAAGTTAGATCATTATTATTCATCACGGGTTGACTATCGGTTTGTCGAGTCTTTTCTTGAAAACTCTCAGCTCACGTGGTGTATACATTCGACCGTTGGTGATGGTCGCTCCTCCATTTGTCCCCGAGTGCATTACACCAAAATGTCTAGCACACGGGAACAAAGAAGAAGCGACCCCCACGACAACAGTCGGGATTCTTCGTCCTCTCATATATATATGGTGGAACTCTCCCTCACTGATTCCTCTCTGACATTTGCGACCGTCGGTGATGGTAGCTCCTCCTTTCGTTCTCGAGTGCATTACACCAAATTGTCTAGCACACGGGAACGAAGGAGAAGCTACCCCCACGACAACAGTCGGGATTCTTCCTCCTCTCATATATGGTGGAGACTCGACAGACTTACATCAACCCGAAATATCGTTTAATTATCTTTCTAAAAGAGGATTTGGCTAGTCTCACCTCGATGTCGGAGGGGGCGGTGACGGGGACGACGGCGGGGATGATGGAGGGGCCGGGGCCTCCTAGATTTCTGCAAAAACAAAAACCCTATAAGCTATCAACTAATCATATGCATACGCCTTGCATAGTGCTCTCCAATTTTAGCATTCAAAGTAGGAGTAGTTTTCCACTTTGAGCATTCAATGAGCAAAATCAAATCACAAAATAAAGTAGTATTCAAATTAGGATGCATTCAATTATAAGTAAAACTACATCATCTCCATGCGTCCGTACATCGTCGAATATTATCACTAATACACCTCGAATACTATCATACATATAGCATCGCTAGTACAGCTAGAATTGTAGCGCCCGACGGATATCGGCGCGGGCGGTGGACACCCAAAGGGACGGAACCATCACAGGATCATAGCTCCAGTGAGATCCCTGAAGAACCTGCCAGGGATTGTCGAACCTGCCCTCCACACTACTAGGAAAAGGCCTACTAATGGCGCACCTAATTTGGCCATTAATGGCGCATTAGTGGTGCGCCATTAGTGCCACGCCATTAGTATATTTTACTAATGGCGCACCACTGGTGCGCCATTAGTATCTGGTATACTAATGGTGCACCACTGGTGCGCCATTAGTATATGCCATGGTGCGCCATTAGTATAGGCCACTGGTGCGCCATTAGTATAGGCCACGGTGCGCCATTAGTATTTTTGAATTTTGAAGGCGGGAAAATAGTAGTGGCGCACCGTCTAACCCCCACCATGCGCCATCGCTATTTTTGAATTTTGAATTTGGATCTGGATCGCGATTTTTTGCCCATTTGTTGCTCGTTCTTTTGGCTTGTTTTTTTGCACGATATTATTTCAAATTTTGTTCCTGTTTTTGGATCTTGTACGTTCTTTTGCCGTGTTCTTTTGCCGGAGAGGAGTTCGCCGGAGAGGAGGAGGAGGAGGTCGCTGGAGAGGTGCTCGCCTACATCACCGGAGAGGAGGAGGAGGTCGCCGGAGAGGAGTTCACCGGAGCATCGGAGAGGAGGAAGGAGAAACCATGAGGGGAACTCACCGAAGAGGAGGGAGGAGGAGCTCACCGAAGAGGAGGGAGGAGGAGCTCACCGGAGAGGAGGGAGTAGGAGCTCACCGGAGAGGAGGGAGGAGGAGCTCACCGGAGAGGAGGGAGGAGGAGCTCACCGGAGAGGAGGGAGGAGGAGCTCACCGGAGAGGAGGGAGGAGGAGCTCACCGGAGAGGAGGGAGAAGGAGATGAAGTGGAGGAGAGGTGGAGTGGAGGAGAAGAATGAAGAGGTAAGGAGGAGAGGACACGCCCAGCCATATATACGGCATAGTAATGGCGCACCGTGGGCAGGTGCGCCATTACTATTTTTTTTTTTGAATTTTGAAGGCGGGAAGATACTAATGGCGCACCATGGGCAGGTGCGCCATTAGTAACTTTTTTTTATTTTTTTTATTTTGAATTTTGAAGGCGGGAAGATACTAATGGCGCACCATGGGCAGGTGCGCCATTAGTAACTTTTTTTATTTTTTTAATTTATTTTGAATTTTGAAGGCGGGAAGATAGTAATGGCGCACCATGGGCAGGTGCGCCATTAGTAAGTTTGATTTTTTTTAATTTTTTTGCCTCTCCAGATCTTAAAAGCCCCGTATCTTTTTTTCTGTTAGGTTTTTGAGGATTTTGAAAATGTTTAACGGGGTTCCCCCAGTTAAATTCGGATGTAACTTTTCGAGTAGATGATTTTTCATATAAAAAACTTTTTCATCCGAGTTCGTATGCAAAAGTTATGCCCATTTTCAGAAATTCCAGAGAGATTTTGCAAATAAAGTCGAAATTCATATTTGTTAATTTTCCCAACAACTAGACGACATATCACATGGGAAACTTGTTTTATTTTATTTTTTTGACATTTCCATCATTTTCTTTTATTTTTTTAATACTGAAAAGGCGGTCCAAGGGGGGTGCATTCGGTGGAATGGGCCAAGTTACTAATGGCGCACCGTGGGGGTGGTGCGCCATTAGTAGTTCAACTAGTAATGGCGCACCGTAGGTGTGGTGCGCCATTAGTAGTTGAACTAGTAATGGCGTACCGTCCCACGGTGCGCCATTAGTAGTTTAAAAAATAAAAATAAAAAAAATTGAAAAAAAAAATTGAAACATAAGAACTACTAATGGCGCACCATCCCACGGTGCGCCATTAGTAGTTTTAAAAAATTAAAAAAAAATTACTAATGGCGCACCGTGGATGTGGTGCGCCATTAGTACTTTCACACTAATGACGCACCAACACATGGTGCGCCATTAGTATATAGTAATGGCGCACCACATGTCTGGTGCGCCATTACTGGCCATATCATCTATAACCCTTTTCCTAGTAGTGCCAACACAACCATGTAGCGACGGACGTGCTGGTCCTCCTCGCTGACACGGTGACGTACCACCTCCGCGGTGTCCGGAAGCGTCGGCACCGTCACTGGCCCACGCGACCGCCACCAAATAAGGATTGGGTCAACGACGGGCTGGCTCCTCACCAACCTACGCCCACCGGAAGGTAGCACCTCCCAAAACCAGCCCGGCGGAGCCCAGTCCCGGACATGACCCCTCTGATCAAGCCGGCCTCCTCCGCCGAGTCGACGACGAGGATGCGGGATAGGCATCGTCGACGTTGATGCGGGAATAATTGCTTTAACTAAAAAAACAAACTAGTTCTATTAATTTCCTTGCTAAAAATAAACTACTTCTATAGTAAAATAAACTAGTTTTGTTAAATCAACTAGTTCAACTACTAATTAAGCACTTACTATAAATAAAATAAAGTAGTTTTATTAATTAATCAACTAGTTCAACTACTAAGCACTTACTATAAATGAATAAAATAAAGTAGTTCTTACTAAAAATAAACTACTTCTATATATAGTAAAATTTAATAAAGTAGTTTTACTAATTAATCAACTAGTTCAACTACTAAGCACTTACTATAAATATATAAAATAAAGTAGTTCTTACTAAAAATAAACTAGTTTAACTAGTTCTATTATTTTTCTAACTAATTCTATTAAACACTTTCTCTTCTTATTCTATGAACAAAATTACAACAGAAAAAAATCATAAAAAATCTATGAACAAGATAAAAATTCTATGAACAAAATTACAACAGAAAATAATTATAAAAATTCTCAGAAAAAATTGACATATTCTTTGCATATATATATGAACACACAAACATTTGCATATTCAACAATAATATCACAAAAAAATCTATGAATGGAAAAAAATTCTAACATTTGCATATTCTAACAAAAAAAAATCTATGAACAAAAAAAATCTATGAACATCTAAATTAGGAAAATTCATATGAGCTCACAAAGGGGGCGGCGATCGACGAGGAGGCAGGGCACGGGGGCGACGGTGAGTGGCGTGGCCACGGGTGACGAGGAGGCAGGGGGCAGCAACGGCGACGGTGAGGGGTGCGGCGACGGGCGACGAGGAGGCAGGGGGCGGAGGTGAGGGGCGCGGCGACGGGCGACGAGGAGGCAGGGGGCGCGGGGCGGCGACGGCGTCTGGCGGCGCGGGACGGCGTCGGAGGCAGGGCGACGACGGCGACGGCGAGGCGCAGCCTGGCGGCGTCGTCAGGGCGGGATCGAAGAACTGAACGAAAAATTTCACAAGTGTTGTATATATAGACGGAGCATTGGTCCCGGTTCGTGACAGCAACCGGGACGAATGCGGCCTTTAGTCCCGGTTGGTGCCACCAACCGGGACCAAAGGCCTCTTTTCAGCAGCCCAAAGGGCGGGAAGTGGCGACCTTTGGTCCCGGTTGGTGCCACCAACTGGGACCAAAGGCCTCTTGCTGCCCGCGTCGCGGCCAAAAGTTTAGTCCCACCTCGCTAGTTGAGAGGGCTCGAGAGTGGTTTATAAGCGCTGTTGCGCCCACCCTCTCGAGCTCCTCTCAACTGCAGGCTTTCGGGCCTAATCTGTCACTATGTCCCTGTGGGCCCACTGGGCCTCCTGCGGGCCTGAATCCTGGCCCATGGATGGGTTTCTAGTCGTATTCACGCCGTGGTGGCCCAGTAGGTGGCATATTTTTTATTTTTTGCCTGTTTTTTTTCTTTTTTGTTTTATTTATTTTGTTTTGCTTCTACTTACAACAAAAAACTTATTTATTTTATTTTATTTTGTTTCTAATTACTTATTTATTTTACTTTATGATAATTCTTTTTGCTATTAAAGTTTCTATCAAAAAAAGTTCTTTATGAAAATTCTTTTTGCTTTTAATGATTTTGAACAGAAAATACTTCGATAATTTTAGGTTCATCAATTTTATATGATTTTAGTTTCAATAATACTAGAGGTTTCTTATAATGTTTTGAACATAAAATACTTCGTTAATTTTAGTTTCATAAATTTTATTAAAGTTTATTTTATTTTGTTTCTACTTATATATTTTAATAAAGTTTATATTATTTTGTTTCTAATTACTTATTTATTTTATTTGTTATTTTTCATGCACCATTTTTCATGCATTTACTAATTATTTTGAGCTATAAGACCCTAAAATTGAAAAGCATTTCAAATGAACTCTGTAAAGGTTGAAAGTTGGCATGGTATTATCATTTCACCCACATAGCATGTGCAAGAAAGTTGAGAGGGTTACGGCAAAAACTGGATGCACTTCGTGTACAAAACGGACAATCTTTTTCAAAGTATCGGGATTTCATACGGAAACTTGTCTGTTACAAAGGGATTTCATTTTTAAAACTTATTTGAACTCCTGAATTTTTGTGTGTTCAAAATGCACCATTCAAAGCCACATCATCATTTTTCAATCCTTTCTGACTTCATTTGTTATTTTTCATGCATTTACTAATTATTTTGAGCTATAAGACCCTAAAATTGAAAATCATTTCAAATAAACTCTGAAAAGGTTGAAAGTTGGCATGGTATCATCATTTCATCCACATAGCATGTGCAAGAAAGTTGAGAGGGTTACGGCAAAAACTGGATGCACTTCGTGTACAAAACGGACAATCTTTTTCAAAGTATCGGGATTTCATACGGAAACTCGTCTGTTACAAAGGGATTTCATTTTTTAAAACTTATTTGAACTCCTGACTTTTTGTGTGTTCAAAACGCACCATTCAAAGCCATAAGACCCTACATTTGAAAAGCATTTCGAATGAACTTGAAATTGAAAAGCATTTCAAATGAACTCTGAAAAGGTTGAAAGTTGGCATGGTATCATCATTTCACCCACATAGGATGTGCTAAAAAGTTGAGAGGGTCCCGGCAAAAGGTGGATGCACTTCGTGAACAAAATGGACAATCTCTTTCGAAGTATTAGGGTTTCGGACGAAAACTCATCTGTTACAAAGGGATTTCATTTTCTTGAACTTATTTGAACTCCAGACTTTTTGTGTGTTCAAAATGAACCATTCAAAACAGAGACTGATTTTGAATGGTGCATATTCAACACACAAAAACTCTGTAAAGATCGCCAACCCCAACATAAAAAAATGAGCATAGATGCGCTTATAGAGAAAATTCAACCTAAATTCATAATAAATTTCTATGAATTTCAGAGAAATTCACTATGAATTTAGGTCAAATTCCATGTATAAGGGCATCTATTTTCATTTTGAGAGGAGCTCAACAAGGCAGAGAGGGATGGGCTTATAAACCGGTGTGAGCGCCCTTCGATTGGCAAGGTGGGACTAAACTCTGATCGCAACGAGGACCAACCCTTTAGTCCCGGTTTGTGGCACAAACCGGGACTAATGGTCATGGGCCAGGGGCGAGGCCCATTGGTCCCGGTTCGTGCGTGGAACCGGGACCAAAAGGTCCAGACGAACCGGGACCAGTGGCCCACGTGGCCCGGCCGGACCCCTGGGCTCACGAACCAGGACTAATGCAGCCCATGGGTCCCGGTTCGTGCACAACTGGGACTAATGGGCTGGCCAGGCCCGAATGAAAGCCCTGTTTTCTACTAGTGGTTGATACTTGATAACAAGTAGAACTTAATGAAAAAAATAGTTAGAATATGGTATTAATGGAAACCTTAGAACTTCACTTAGAAGGAATTTAACCAACAATCACGCTAATCTAGATCGCCTGAGACTTTTTTTATGCGTAAATTGGTTATTTTTAGGAAGAGCTAGAGTCTTATCGGTTAGCACCACAAATTGTTGGGTTAAACATCCTGCGTTCGGGCCTCGCCACCTCCTATTTACTTTGAGCATAGTTCCTTCTATACTGAACTCATTATTTTTAAGTAGAATTTTGAAAACCACAATTTCAATTCTGCAAAAAGTGCAACTTAGTAGAAGCCAAGTTTTGCATTTTTTAAGAGCAAGTTTCAGAATCGTGTATTCCTCACCCTTTAGTGGGTATCCTAGATCTAAGAGCAGATTAACATCTTGTTTGGTTATATTTTATATCTAAATAATTAGTCCCCACTAAGGTATTTTAGAGCACATTCAATTATATGACCTCATCACGATGGGCACTGATAGCTTTAGCGATTAGTTGCATGCATCCATTTGTCTTCCAATACCTAGTTTCCTTCTCGCGCACTACTGTGGGTATGTTCTGATTCCGTTTCAATTGTCACGGAGGGCACACATGATGTGATCAAATATGTACAATTATATTATTAATCCAAATATTCGTGTTCATGCCATCAAGTCTCTTCTATATCGCCTCCAGTAACTTATTTTAGAGCACATACAGTAATGCCACCTCATCACAAGTGCCACATCTAGCTATAGCGGATATGCCACCTCACCATGATGGCCATGTCTGCATGCGTGCATTCTCTAATACCTAATTCCCTTCTCCCTGCACTACCGCAGGCTTTTGTCTAATTCCTTTTCAACTTTTCCCCAGTGACACATATGATGTAATAAAAATGTATGCAATATATTATTAATCCAAATATTCATGTTCATGCAATGAAATATCTTATATATCTAAATAGCTAGCCCCCACTAACTTATTTTAGACTGTATGCATCTATGCCACCTCATCATGACTGCCGCATCTAGCTTTAGCAATTATTTGCATGCCTGCATGCACCCTCCATTTGTAGTTTCCTTCTGTGCACTATTGTGGGCCTTCTTTTCTAGTACCCTTTTAACTATTCACTGAGAGAACAATATGATGCAATCAAATCTATGTGATATACTCCAAATAGATAGCCCCAAATAACTTAAATATTCATGTCAATGCAAACAAATCTCTTATATGTCCAAATAGATAGCCCCCCCCCCCCCCCCCCCCCCCCCCCCCCCCGTTGGGTACTTTATAGCTCACAACACGAGATAGGCAGATATGTACTAATTTTTAGAGTACGTGCAACTATGTCACCTCATCATAATTGCCACATCTAGCTTTAGCAATTAATTGCACGCAGCATGCGTCCTCCATTCCTAGTTTGCATCTCCGACACTACTGTGTTTTTTTTCTAATTCCCTTTCGACTGTTCATTGACGGCACATATAATGCCATCAAATCGATGCAATACATAATTAATTCAAATATTGATGTTCATGCAATCAAATCTTATTGAAATATATTGCAACCAATTCCCATGTAGCTATGCCACCTCAACACGATTGACACATCATCTCAATTAGCTTTAGCAATTATTTGCATGCATGCATGCATCCTCGAACCTTTTTCTTACTCCCTTTCAAACAGTAGCTAAGCGCACATATAACGTGACCAAAGCTATGATATATGTTATTCAGCCAAATAATCATACTGAAACAACTAAATCTCATTGAAACATATTGCAACCAATTTGCACGGCGACATGCATGGTATCATCTAGTTTATTAAGTTTGGATGACACACTAGTCAACAATATGCATGATAATGAGTGACATGGAATATCCAAAGGGATGTCAACAAAAGAGGTTGTATGGAGTTATATCCATGTGCAAAATGATAATCCCTTCGTAAACTAATATAAGAGCATTTAGAATACTAAAGTAGTGATCTAAACGCTCTTATATTAGTTTACAGAGGGAGTATATGTTAAATTATGAAGAAATATTAAGCCCATGTAGGCACACATGTTGGTTAGACGTCCATATGTAATCCAAGATTCAGCTTTAACCATTAATTATGACTAACAAGATGTGGGTTATTTGCCGGCGTGGGTTAGCAGTCAAAATATCAGAGTTAGTGGTGTAGCAAGTCATATGTATTTACGGAAGAGTAAAATACACCATAGGTCCTAAAACTATTTGAGGGGTGCCGAGTTGGTCCTAATCCTAATACTATGAAATGCATATCTGGATCCTAAAAAGTTTTCCAAGTGTGTCACCCGCAGTCCTATCCGCGCGACATCAACTTTGACTTGCACGGGCGGTAGGTTGACTACTGTTATGTGGCAGCTTTTTGCACGGCCCTCCTCCTTGCACACATGCTTGGACAAAGAACCATATGGTAACTTTGAACAAAAGACTGCAAACGGACAAACTCAATTCATGGCACCCGTATCACATGTGTATCCAAGCTTTGTCATTACCGCCTAATCTCATGAGTCCCCGGCATGCACATTCACCTGACCAATTACTTCGCTATTTTCTTTTTGGAGGCGTGCTACCTCGCTAGCTTATGCGAGACTTGTGGTATTTCCTACTCAACACTCAGTGCGGCAGATTGCTGACCGTGTGAGCTGTGCCGGGCCATTTGCACCGTGTTTTTTTTTTTTTGTAATTTCCGATTTTTTTTTCAATTTGTGTTCATTCTTCGGTTTTCTTTTCCCCTTTTCTTTGATTTATTTTCTCATTTATAAAGATAAGTTTGAAATATTTGTAAAATTCACCATGAATTTTTTTTAAAAACATGCCAAACATTTTTCAACACATGAGGTACATTTTTAAGTACATAGTGAATTTTCTCAAAAATTGCCGGTGCAAACTTTGAAGACAATCATGCATTCTCAGACAATGCTTGTGCAATTTTAATAATATTAACAAATTTTAATAAAATTTTCATGTAAATTCAGAAGAATGCAACACCTTTTTTTCTTAAAGATCGTTCATATAATTATAAATAATCACATTTTTCTTAACAAAATGCTTGTGTTTCATGTAAAAACACAAGAGCAAACCGGAGAAATTGCTAAAACATGTAGGAGGGGTGCTCTATAACAAACAAGACGCAACGGCCGAACTTGGCCGTCCCACGATGCACGGGACTATGCGTTTGGGCAACTATTCGTCGGCGTAGTGAGCGCCAAATTAGATGTCTCTAGACTTATTCAAGTTACGTGCCATGGACAAAGCTTGCATTGTGTCGGAGCCAAAATCCAATACACACAGGCCCATCTACTAGGAAACTTTGAAATCATTAGTTAAGGTGTACCCCCTGCAACGGTCACTCGGACATGCTTTATTTTCTCACACATAGGGATGGGTGGGTTTATTTCTGCTTTTTGTAGATTTGATTTTTCAAAATGATTTATCTCTTGAACCGTGCGTCCAAATTATGAAACGTTTTCACCTTTGCACTCCTCACGTCGAGATCTCAAAAATTGATACTATGTTGATAGATCTTGACAAACTTTTTAAGGGTGAAATATGTGTTCCAAAACTGTAATAACCTGTGCTTCAATACGACACTACTTGTGCTTCAGTTATGGGGAAATACAACTCTGCTTTCATGTGAGAAGCACAACTGTGCTTCACTTGGGGAAGCATAAAGGTCACTCAGACCTTCTCTGGTGATGAAAAGTGGCACATAGGATATGTGCCAGTTGTTGCAATTAAGTAGTTTCTGTTAGATTTTCCCCCACGCGTAGGGAGAGATGGGTGGGTTTATTTGTGCTTTTCGTAGATTCTTTTTACGAAACTATTTATCTCTTTAATCGTGTTTCCAAATTACAAACCATCTCCACCTCTGCACTCCTAGCGTCGAGTTCTCAAAAACATCCCATGTTGATAGGTTTTGACAAAAATTTATGGGTGAAGTATGTGCTCTAAAACACTATGAACCCTTGCTTCAATACAACACTAATTGTGGTTCAGTTTTAGGGAAGCATAGTTGTACTTTCATGCGAGAAGCAGTAGTGTTCTTCACCTTTGGGGGAAGTATGCAGAAGTACAACTGTTGCATCATGCAAGCGCATTTGTGCTTCAATTTTTGGGGAAGCACAGTGTGCTTTCACGCAAAAAGCATAACCATACCTCATGCTGAAGCACACACTCATGTTAGATGTAAAAAAATGATGAGAAAAAACCAAAAATGAAATACCAAACAAATCAGAAAAAACCAAAAGAAAGACAAAAAATTGTGCTGATGAAAACACCTGTTGTGCGACACATCGAAGCACTCCGCCCTCGTACGCCTCGCTCACTAACAGGATGCCGAGTTTTTGATGCAAGCACTTTGCAAGGGGGCCCTCAAATAGTAGCTTCCGAGAAGTTGCTAATCTTCGCTCGTAGCAAAGAATACACGGTATAATGAATGGAACAATGATATATGGGCCGGCCCATGTAGTAGTTTCTTTATTACAGATGTTTCTCATTTTTTTTGTTGATTTTTATGTTTTGTTTCCTTTTCCTAAGGTTGGTAGTGTTGTTCTTTTGTTCATTTCAGTTTCTCTGTGTTTTCTCATTCCTTTTCATTTTTTAATACGAGAAACATTTTTAATTTATGAAAATTCTTATAGAAAATTGAAATAAATTGAGAAATTTTTAGACACATGCATTTTTAGCATATGAAGCCTTTTTCAAGTACATAATGAACAAATAAAATTTTAAAATGTATGAACATTTTCCATACCATATTTCAGAAATATATTGGAATTAAAATGTTTGAATACATACAAATAATTTTACCTAAATAAAAAAAGGAAGGCGAATACCGACAAGACATTTATACCAACACAGCCAACAAACCGGGAGCTCCTATTGGGCGCTAGAGGCGCCAGAATTCCTCCCTGGCGCCTACTGCAGCGCCCAGTTGGGCCGGCCCACGAAACACACACAACATCAGAAAACATATATGGTAAAAAACCCGAAAAAATAATAGTTCTCTCCAGGTTTCAAACTTGCACAGTTGCAATAACGTACGTGTTCACTGACCACTCAAGCTACCTGCCATTAGTGATAGATAATAGCGCCAATTACATAATAACAATGTCGCCGTGCTATTTTATTGCACAGAACTGTACTGATGTATAATTTTTGAATTATTTGACCACAAAAAATCGTGAATTAGAAAAGGTTCATATATTTCGAAAAAAGTTCGTCAATTTTCAGAAAAGTTCACCAACTTAAAAAAAAGTTCATCAAATTTTAAAAATGTTCATGTATTGAAAAAAGTTCATCGAATTAGAAAACATTTCATCAATTTTGAAAAAAGTTCATAAAAATTGGAAAAAGTTCACGGATTTTCAAAAAAGTTCATTAAACTGGAAAAACATGATAGAATTTGAAAAATGAGTTCATGGATTTTTGACAAAAGTTCATTGAATGTTTAAAAAGTTCACAAATTTTGAGAAAAGTTCATCGATTTGGGAAAAAGTTCATGGATTTTTGAAAAAAAATGTTCGTCAATTTTGAAGAAAAAATTCATCAATTTAAATCGTGCATTTAAGAAAAATAAATAAGTACAAAAATAAAAAAGAAAAGAAAAAGTGAGAAAATAAAAATAAATTCAAGCTGGAGAAAGAGTAAAATGAACGCAAGAACTTTCTAAGCATAAGCTTGCGGTTGCCAGCGCAGGCGCCCGTTTGCAAAAACACCTGTAACGGGCGCGTGTGGCACGAAATAGGAAATGCCTAACGCCCACGATGCGGCTATATCTCCCACGTGTCGAGGCACGACTTATAGGCATAATCGCATTGTGGTTTTGTCGCAAGAAGGGTCATCTTCACACAATCCCATGTAATGAACAAGAAAGGGATAAATAGAGGGTTGACTTACAATCGCCACGTCACACAATGAACATATAATTCATACATCATTTAGAGTACACAAATAGTCCGACTACGGACAAATCCAAATGAAAAGAAGATAAACCCCAAATGTTAGATCCCTGATCGTCCCAACTGGGCACAACTACTGATCAACAAGAAAAGACACGTAGTACTGGCTAAGGTCCTCGTCGAACTCCCACTTGAGTTCGGTAGCATCACCTACACTGGTTTCATCGGCACCTGCAACTGTTTGGTAGTATCTGTGAGTCACGGGGACTCAGCAATCTCAAAACCCGCGAGATCAAGACTATTTAAGCTTATGGGTAGGATGTGGTAATGAGGTGGGGTTGCAGCAAGCGCTAAGCAAATTTGGTGGCTAACATACGAATACAAGAGTAAGATGAGAAACTACGCAACGGTGGTGAAGCTAGAAGTGATCCTGAACTACTTACGTTCAAACATAACCCAAACCGTGTTCACTCCCCGGACTCCGCCGAAAAGAGACCATCACGGCTACACACGCGGTTGATGCATTTTAATTAAGTCAAGTGTCAAGTTCTCTACAACCGGATATTAACAAATTCCCATCTGCCACATAACTGCGGGCACGACTCTCGAAAGTTTATACCCTGCAGGGGTGTCCAAACTTAGCCCATCACAAGCTCTCACGATCAACGAAGGATATTCCTTCTTCCGGAAAGACCTGATCAATCTCGGAATCCCGATTACAAGAAATTTCGACAATGGTAAAACAAGACCAGCAAGACCACCCGAATGTGCCGACAAATCCCGATAGAAGCTGCACATATCTCGTTCTCAGGGCACACCAGAAAGGTCAAGCTACGAGTAAAACCAACCCTCAAGTTTCCCCGAGGTGGCCCCGCATGCTGCCCGGTTCGAACCAACAATCAGAGGAGCACCGGCCCGGGGGAGGGTTAAATAAAGATGACCCTTGGGTTTGCAACCCCTAGGGAAAGTTATAGGTTGTTAGACAAGCGTAAAACCAAGATTGGGCCTTGCTGGAGGAGTTTTATTCAAAGTGAACTGTCAAGGGGGTCTCATAACCCCAACCGCGTAAGGAACGCAAAATCAAGGAACATAACACCGGCATGACGGAAACTAAGGCGGCAAGAGTGGAACAAAACACCATGCATAAGGCCGAGCCTTCCACCCTTTACCAAGTATATAGATGCATTAATTAAATAAGAGATATTGTGATATCCCAACATAATCATGTTCCAACATGGAGCAATCTTCAACTTCACCTCCAACTAACAACGCTATAAGAGGGGCTGAGCAAAAGCTGTAACATAGCCAAACAACGGTTTGCTAGGAAGGTGGGTTAGAGGCTTGACATGGGTATATGGGAGGCATGATAACAAGTGGTAGGTAGCGCGACATAGCGATAGAACGAACAACTAGCAAGTAAAGATAGAAGTGATATCGAGGGTAATGGTCATCTTGCCTGCAAAGTTCTTAGAGTTGTCGAAAGTTTGCTCCTCGTTAGCGTATTCAACAGGTTCCTCGTTCATGAACTCGTCTCCCGGCTCTACCCAAAGCAAGAACACAAGCAACGGAACAACAATCAATCACGGTGCAATGCACAAGCAACATGATGCAATACATGGTATGGGATGCAAGGTATGATGTGCAAAGCATATGGGTACTCCAGAAGGGAAAGGATGATCAAGGCATCAACTTGACAAACCTAGCATGCCGCTGGAAATATGGGGTGATTTCAGTCGAAATCAATATAAGGATCACCGGAAACGGATGCACGGTTTGCAAATGACAAGCAAAACAAGAATGATGCAAAACTGCGATTAACAACATCATAGCACTTAAGATGCAACGAGAAGCTATGCTATAGCACTCCAACATAGCAAAAAAACAAATGTAAGTGAAGTACACATGAAGTTCTACAAATCATGAGCACTGAGCTCCTGCTAAAACTCACTGGAACAAGCTCAAAATAGCATGGCGAAAATGAAAATGATAACAGACTCACAGACTTGGTGAAAATACTAACATGTCAAAAACAGCATCAGGTAGCAATGTATAGAGCTAGCAAACAACATGCTAGAGGAACATATCATGGCAAACAAAGGCATGACATGCTAGTACTAAAGGCAAATAACAAAACTCTCTTAATGAACTTTAACCAAAGATGCATGGATAAGATGGTAGCATCAATGCAAACATGGCAAATGATATGATCAGTTTCAGACTTGGAAGAAAAACAGAGCATGGAAGAAAACAGATTCATGATAGCAACTTTGCAAGCTTATGCCACTCACCACACAGCATTTCATGGCATAACAAGGTTATCAACAGTAAGTAGACATATTCATGAAGCTAAGCATGGCAAGAGCTAGTTCATAGGGTGCATGGATCACTAGCAAAAAACATGGCAGAACTGAATCTCATGTTAACAATCTGTCAGGAGCAACATTTAGCAAAAGTAGAGCATGGTAATGACAAGCTAGAGTACTCCATAATTGCAACCAGAGGCATAAATGGATAGAGCAATACCACATGTTCAAAACACTCTTACTGAACTACCTCAAAATATGCATGGATCTACTGGTACCAGTCAGAATTGTTTTTGTGATAAAACATACAACGACGGCAAAACGGGCCGGCCCATTCCCGTGGGGTCCGTTTTGGGGGGCTATTCCGCACTATGGAGCTCCTCGCAAATTCCTAGTTCCCGCCCAATGCGGGAATACTTCGGGTTTCGTAGGAAACACACACTTTCCTCTAGCTAAGAGGCCTGTTTATTTTTTATATTTTATCTTCCGGTTATTTTGGGTTTTCATTTCTTTTTAATTTTTGTTTCTGCTCTTTCTTATTATTTCTCTTTCCCTTTTTTGCTTTCTTTTATATTCCTTTGCTTTTTTTCTTTAAGTTCCTATTTTATTTTCCTTCATTTTGATTTCTTTATCCTTTTTCGCTCCTATCAGATTCAGGTTTTAAAATTTGTGAACATTTTAGAATTCAAAATTTTGAAAAATTCATGAACACTTTTTTAAATACACGAACATGTTGTAACATATGTGCCATTTATTTATTTTACAATTTTCATTAAACAATTAAAGAATTTTTAAATTTATGAATTTATTTTCAAAATCGTTAAGAATTTATTAACATTTTCAAGATCTCTAATTATTCTTAAAAATTGTACATTATTTTAAATTTTTCATAAGTTTTTTTAAATGAACTCTTTTTAGAAGCTTGAATATTTTTAATTTAAAAGGGCTGAAATATAAGTATGATTCAATTCATAATGGTACTGAATAAGAAACGGATGGAATCCAGCCAAGCCGAAAAACCAGCCAAAAAATTGGCCAAATATATACAAAAAATGATCCTTGTGCCATAGGACATAAAGTGCACGAACCAGGTCAGCCCACCCTAGCGGGGTGCACTTTTCCTGCAAAGATTAAGCATTCGTCGCCGTATGCACAGATAGCACGGGCACTTTCTTGGGCAGTTCGTCACTTGTGATTGTGGAGTTGATGATCCTGCCACCCTTGAGGCAATGGCATGTCTGGATGCTTTAGCTTTGGCTCAAGATCTACAACTAAAGAATTTCATCGTCGCCTCAGACTGCAAGCAACTGACTGGGGACATCAATAAGGTAAGTCATGGAAGCTACGGAGCCATCATTAGCGAAATTAAAACCCAAGCTGCTTTATTTCAATGTAATTTTACTTTCGAAGGTCGTGCATTGTATAGCAGGCACATAGCTTAGCTAATATTTTTTCTTTCTCTTAGTCAAGGTCACCACGAATAGTTTGGTCAACCTCATGACCCGATTTGTATCCCACATATTGTGGTTTTCGATGAATAAGCCTTGGTTTACCCCCTCAAAAATAGTTAAGTATTCCCCGCAACGGCTAGGAGCTCCCTGAGCTCTCCATCTTTTGTGTGTGTGTGTGTGTGTGTGTCTAAACACACTCGTTATTAATGATCATAAACAAGGTTCATGGGGATACAATTTAGATCCAGAGGATTGAGGAGCCATAGATGGCGTCCTAAAGAAAGTCCTAAAGTGTGTTTAGTGAGGCTATGTGCCTCAACATTAGTTTCTCACCCTTTGAAGATGAATGAGCAGCACATAAAATAGACACCAATTATTTAAAAATGCATGATTAATTCTTAAATTTATGAATATATATTTACAATATGTGGACACCCTTTGAAGATGAAGGAATTTTTTTTTCTCGTGTCAGTTTTGCTGGTATCATCCTCTAAATCACTAAGCTCCCAGGGCTTGGAGCGCTGAGAATCAATTGAGGCTAGCGATTGCGATTTTGTTCTCTCGATTTTGACCATGTAACCAGTGTGGGCTTTGTGAAGGGGTCTCCCGCTCAGTGGGTCCCGGCTGCGTGGTGTGGGACTGCGTTCACGCGCAGTGACCGCCTCTCCACTCGACCCCTTTCTCTCTCTCCTCATCCCTTACGCCGCCGCTTCCTTTCTCTCCCTCGCCATCGCAACACACTCACCGCCGCCTGATGAGCCCCCTCCTTCTTCCCAGCGCAACCATCAGCCCCAACTCATGCAGCACCTTGTCTGGCTGTGCTTCCTGGCCAACAAAGCCATGCTGGATTCCCTCCTCTACCACACGGTGTGATGTTGGATGCGTGCTCCCCGCCCCCCGATTCTGCCGGATCCAGTTGCCCCAATCTGCGGCTCCACCGGATTTACCGCGCCATCTATGTGCCGCCAAATCTTTACCTGACCGGTGGACAACAAGGTGAAGAAGGCTGTGGTGTTTCCCCATTGGGGCGTGGATGGTGACGACCGCACCCGTCCTGTGCCAATTCGGCCTCCGCACCCCTTGCCACGAGGAAAGCGAGCATGTATGTCGCAGGATGACGTGCTCCTATTTTTGTTGGCGGTGCTCTTAATGTCGTCGAAGGTAGCGCGTGCCCCCTCGGCAAGCCAGCAACACCAATTTCTGTTGGGGCGGGTTCTTGTGGTGGTGCTCTGCCGTTGGTGGTGCTCTATTTGGCGTTTTGGTTGCAACCAACATTGCGCCTCATGTCTGCAGGGTTGGGCTTGAGGGGCTTTCTGTAGTCTTTGCATGCAGAGGGGAGGCAATTTGGGGGAAGCTCAACCGCTCGACAAGAGGCTACTTGGGGGTTCTCTGTCGCCACTCTGTCCACGTCTTCAATGCGGCCCTTGTTGCTTCGCCCCCGCGTTTGATTAATCTGGCGAGTGTTCCTCCTGCCCTTCCCTCTTTGTGCGTACGCGTATGCCACCTTTCTCTATTGATTGTTGTCATGTCCCGCAGGTGTGTTTCTCTGCCCGCCAACTACATGAGGTGAGCGAAGCCACAACGGAGTTGCAGATTAGGGACTTGGGTCATCGACCAACAAAATCAACTCACTGGCACTCCTGATTCATCTTTGTCACTTATCATTCAACTTTTGAATGCGGATTCTGCTATTCTGTTTCATACTGTATTGATTTGGTAGGCTACATCTACATGGATGCATCAACTCTGCTCCATAAATATGGATACAAAGTGTTTGGTGGTAATTTTCTTTGATAATTTTGTGTTGCCGTTTCTCCCAGTCAGCATATTTAGAATTTATAATGGCCAATACTTATCCATCAAAGTACAAGTTCATTCTCAAGTGTTGCAATTTGTATGCTCTAACAAAATGAGTCTGCGTGGGTGGCCGGATCAAGTACTACGCCTAATCCTTCAGAAGTTCAGGTGATATGGCAACTACCCCTTTGAATTATATAAAGATCAATGTCGATGCAAGTTTTGCGGAGAGCATTAGTGCGGCGAGTGTGGGGGTCGTGGCAAGGGACTCTTCTGGGAGGGTCATAGTCTCCTCCTAGGATTTCATTGGACTTTGTAAAAGCGTGGAGGAGGCGGAGCTCCGTGCTTGCATTGCCGGTCTTTATATAGGTATTACTCTACAAAATCCTATAATCTTAGAGACTGACTGTGCGTTTGTGGTGGCGACCCTGGAAAATGAAAATTTTAACAGATCATCATTGGTGGATTTGAAGAAGGAAGCGATGAGTACCTCCAAGCTTATATCTAGTCTTAAGATCTCCAAGATCAATCGCTCGGCCAATGTGGTGGCCCATATGATTGCTAAATTTAGCTTTGATAATAGATCAGATGGTATCTTAGTTAGTGGTGTTCCACCCTGCGTGTTGAATTTTATAATGAGTGATTGTAATAACTAACGTTGGTTAATTAATATATGAGGTGGTTTTATAAAAAAATGACGTCTGCGTGAAATTTGGATCTCGTAATCTTAAATGGTTTGGATTCCAGTAGTAAGTTCTTTATGTACGGACCCCCTACTAGAATTAGCACTTTTTGTTGTATAAATTTAGCTCTATAAGGGCACATGAATTGTACCAATGAAGAACTTCGTACAGAGGAAATTAGAATTTACTAAAGTTTGAAGGAACTGCCTTGTTCTGAAATTGTTGCTCTTGTTGGATTGTTTTGTGTCATAATCAAAATTCTAATATTAGCATATAATTGGGTGGACCATATTCTTGATTGGGGGTTGTATCTAGAGGACCAGTAATACTTCACTTATACTTGTGGTCTGGTACACTTGAGCTGGTGCATCACAAGTGCTTCTTTGTTTTTTATCCTTTATTAATATATTTATTGTTTGGAAGGAGGAGGTTGCATATTATTCTACATGACCCCTTTGTTGAATACAATCAACATGCTACATCGATTGTTGTTTGCTGCAATACTTGCAGGCACTTTATGCATGTTTCTTAGAGCTAGTAAGATTTTCCGGTGCAAATATGCATGCATTCTGGTGTACTTAATTATGATGTCTTAGAATCCTCACTTTTATAATACTTATTCTTGCTAAAGTTTGCAGCCGTAGCTGGATTATCCTAATCATTTGTAATACATAAGTTACACCAATAACCATGTTTTTCTATGAGCGTATCTCCGTAGGATTACTAATCTGAATAATGTAAGCTCAATTAAGGTAGGCAATAAAGTTGTTTTGTGTACTCAAATAAAAAATCATTCGCAAAACAGTTGGGTCATTCACTTGTGATGATGAATACTTTTTCCATCAGATTGTTGTCCATAAAGAATTATGTACTGGAACATTAGCAACTCACTTTCTACACTTTCAGAAAGGAAGTTAAATTTTGGTATTCTTTTTTTGAACAATTTGGATTCCTCGTCAAATACAATTAAGCCAAAAGGGACAGCGAGGTTGGACATTCGAACATACAACTACAATGGGATGGATCATGGCTATGAATATATCAGATACTTTTGGGATAACATAACAATCGAAGCACGACACATTTAAAGTTACTTCCCAGCTTCCTTAAGCGTCAAACTGATATTTGCACAACAAGTAGTAAGGCTAGGATTGGGTAGTAGGATTTGAACAACTGGATAAGCTAGATCTACCCTATGCAAGGATTTTAGCAATCATCGCATGCACAATTCCATCAGGGAGATACCATACAAACCTCTATTTTGCATGCAGTCTGTTGGTTGAGGTAAGCATAACCTGATGCTTACATTTCAGATTTAGGTCTAGGTTTAATTGTTCTTCGGCCTACTTCATGCTTTTCCTGTGTAGTCTTTGTAACATGGTGCCAGAAGGGGGTGTGTACTCTGAATTACTTGTTCTTTACGCAGAAGAAAATGTATTTAGATTGTTTCGGGCCTTGAGATTATTTATATCTTCAACATCCAAGTGACTGGCTTGCAGGCTGCTCTTTTTAGCAGTGAAGGAACCGTTTCTGTGGTGCATGCTAATAGTTATTTATTTCTGACATAAGAAATCCATGTAAACTTTCTAACTCTTATATTGAAACTAAAATTTACCTTCTTCGCCTTAGTGTAGCACCATCCGTATGTTGCTGCTGGAAGATATGCTTCCGTGCTCATCTTTTCTACAATGTAGTGCAGACACACTACCTTCTCTAAAACTTTGATAACTGTTGTTTGAAGATTTAGCATCAATTGTTCTTTCACTGTCCCTACAACGCAAAAGATGATGTCAGGCGGAAATGTTTTACCTACAATCGAAGATTTTTTTACCATTAGTAGATCTGTTTTGTACTCATCTCTTCTACAATGTGGAATGAATTTACAGGTTCTGGAAAAGTCGACACTTTTTGTTTAACGATTTAGCATATGTTGTTCTTTCCAGGGTCCTATAATTTAAAAGGTGCTGCGAGGCCATGATGCATGGCTACAACTAAAGATTTCCCCCAAAATTGTTTGGGACGACCTTTGTCATTTTTTCCGTCTTAATAGTCCAGTTCTTGCATACTGTTTTCTGTTATACATTATCTAATTTCAGATGATCACCAACTTCACTTATTTGTGTTGCACCTACAAAATTTTGCCCTAGAAAGATTTGCATGCTATTTGATTGCCTCTGAAAGTGCTCTGTCTCAAAGTTGTTTCTTAGCGACTCTACTCTCTCGACTCGAGACATTCTACTTCAGTTTCAAAGTTGACTGATAGAATTGCATTTTTAATTTAAGTTTCCTGATACGCAAAACTCCTAGGCTCGCCAAAATGTATTGTTTGGTCGAGAAATAGGAACATGAAGACTTTGTTGATGAATACTTTGTTTTTTATCGGTTATAATAGAGCGGGCACAGCAAAGCGTGCCTTTCCCTTCTAGTCGGTTACTATATTTGCACGTAAAATTGGATCAGTGACAGTACACCCATGATATGACCAAGTAACATGGAAGTATATTGTATGTGCAAGTAGATGGTCGTTGTCATCACCATCGCTAATCGTTGAGGTGCGTCATCCATGTCAGATGTTTCTAATTGAAGAAATCCCCTATATCACTAAGCTCACTTAGGCAAAATCGTCCAGGAGAGATCCACGCGATCGATTGCCTTGTGCGATCGATTTTGACCGGGTCTTCGTGTGTACAACCTGCATCTGGTGAGGTGGCAGGTCTGTGGGCCTTTTTTGTTAGGGACGGTTGGCAAGAGCATGGGTTGTCGGTGGCTGGCAAAGGCGGTATCTTCTGGTTAAACGAGGTTTTCTCTGGTCAAAGCGTCGTGGCAGTTACGAGGGGTTGCGAAGCATGTGGCAGTAATGGGTAGTGCGGTCGTGCGGGCGTTGCAGACATCTATATAGGGGATGGGCGGCTTTTGGGAGGCATTTGGGTCACCCCCGTTGGGTGCTGTCGCTGTTGGATCTTGCTTGCGGGCAGCCGCCAGGGAGGTCGTAGCCGTGTTGACGCTCAAAAGTGACACGATCATAAAGAGTAGCTTGAAGGTATGTCAATATTAATTCAAACTTATTATTGAAAGTCATCATGGGATGGCTCTCTTTGAGAAGATCAAGATGGATATGAAGATGGTCTAAAACAGAGCTCGGATGCAAAAGTTATGACAAGATCAGAGATGCTCATGTTGACACAAGATTAAAGAATGGCTTGAAACCCAATTAAGATGGCCTTGTATGGAAAAAGTTTCAACACAAAGTTGTGCGTCTCGTCAAAACAGTTGATTTTGATATAAAAACATCTCAATCGGAGTTCGTATGCAAAAGTTAGAGCCAAAACGGTGTGTTGCAGAAGTCTACCCCGGAAGTTCCGGGCTAAACCCAAAGTTTGCACGCGGTGCGCCCTGTAAACTTAAATATCAACATTATTTAGAGGCTCGAATTCAACCTCAAGATGACCTCAAATGAAAAAGTGATCAACTAATGAGTTTTTCTCCATTGCAAGATCTAAAACATTGCTATTGGGACCACCGCGATGTGAAGCCATATGCGAGCTGCAGGAGTGGTGCAAGAGGGCTACTTGATGTAATTTTAGCCCGGAAGTTCCGCCCCCTAGTCCGAGTTAGGTTAACTTTTGATGTTTTGGATGAGATTTGAGTCCTTTTCTTGTACGGAAAGTCCAGCCGCCTCATATATATATATATATATATATATATATATATATATATATATATATATATATATATATATATATGTATATATATGTGTGTATATATATATATATATCACTTTTTACCTTTACCTTTATCTTCTCCATTGTTCTTCTTCTTCCTTGTTATTTGTTCGTTCTTCATGAAGGAGGGCAGCGATCCACAAGGACATAGGGTCGATCAGGTCGACCTAGGGCAGCCCATAGTCGCCGCGCGCTCTGACGGGGTCCCTCCCGGACGTGTGGGGTTTCGGGTCTACAAAAGCGCCAGCCGGACTGCTTGCGTACCGCGCTTCCGGCCAGGTCTCCTTCGACGTGAGCTACGGTGCATCACCCCTGGCATCGAGGGTACATGGTGACGTGTTCGTGTGCGAACACACTTTTTGGCGACTCCGCTGGGGACGAAGCTTCGAACGGTCTCCATCCTGTTCGTACTACGAAGAGATCATCATCTAGGGTTTGCAGTCTACAAAGGTAATATGAATACCCAATCCCCTTGTGTAGATGCAAATATTTCATATGGTGTTACTAGATCGTTCAATGAGTATACTCTATCGGCCTGCCCTAGTTTTTTCAATCATGCATCTAACTACGTGCAAGGGTGTGACGCCCCCGATTCAGTCGTACACTAATCATACACGCAAACGTGTACGATCAAGATCAGGGACTCACGGGAAGATATCACAACACAACTTTAAAAATAAAATAAGTCATATACAAGCATCATAATACAAGCCAGGGGCCTCGAGGGCTCGAATACAAGTGCTCGTTCATAGACGAGTCAGCGGAAGCAACAATATCTGAGTACAGACATAAAAGCAAACAAGGTGCCATAAGATGGCTAGCACAAACTGGGATACAGATCGAAAGAGGCGCAGGCCTCCTGCCTGGGATTCTCCTAAACTACTCCTGGTCGTCGTCAGCAGCCTGCACGTAGTAGTAGGCACCTCCGGTATAGTAGGAGTCGTCGTCGACGGTGGCGTCTGGCTCCTGGGCTCCAGCATCTGGTTGCGACAACCAGGAAGAAAGGAAAGGGAGAAAAAGGGGGAGAAAAGCAACCGTGAGTACTCATCCAAAGTACTCGCAAGCAAGGATCTACACTACTTATGCATGGGTATCTGTGTAAAGGGGCAATATCGGTGGACTGAACTGCAGAATGCCAGAATAAGAGGGGGATAGCTAATCCTATCGAAGACTACGCTTCTGGCAGCCTCCACCTTGCAGCATGTAGAAGAGAGTAGATGGTAAGTTCACCAAGTATCAGCGCATAGCATAATCCTACCCGGCGATCCTCTCCTCGTCGCCCTGTTAGAGAGCGATCACCGGGTTGTATCTGGCACTTGGAAGGGTGTGTTTTATTAAGTATCCGGTTCTAGTTGTCATAAGGTCAAGGTACAACTCCAAGTCGTCCTGTTACCGAAGATCACAGCTATTCGAATAGATAAATTTCCCTGCAGGGGTGCACCACATTACCCGACACGCTCGATCCCCTTTGGCCGGACACACTGTCCTGGGTCATGCGCGACCTCGGAAGATCAACACGTCGCAGCCCTACCTAGGCACAACAGAGAGGTCAGCACGTCGGTCTAAATCCTATGGCGCAGGGGTCTGGGCCCATCGCCCATTGCACACCTACACATTGCATGGGCGGCCGGAAGCAGACCTAGCCTCCCTAATACAAGAGCAGGCGTTCCAGTCCAATCCGGCGCGCGTCGCTCAGTCGCTGATGTCACGAAGGCTTCGGCTGATACCACCATGCCGGTTGCCCATATCTTGTCCCATGTGGCGGTTAGTGCGTATAAGGTCAACGACCCAACTCAGATCAAATACCAAGATCTCGTTAAGCGTGTTATTATGAAGTAACCGCGGACGCCGACCAGGGCCAGGCCCACCTCTCTCCTAGGTGGTCTCAACCTGCCCTGTCGCTCCGCCACAAAGATCCACTCGCGGGTACTCTACAAGCCGACCCGACTTTAGTCACCACATGTATCATATATTATGTATATAGGTATATACCCGTGATCACCTCCCGATGTAGGGCCAATGATGGAATACTAGCATCCTATACTAAGCATGTAGGATTGCAGGTAAAGGTAACAACAGTAGTAGCAAGGACAGGCTATGCATCAGGATATGATTCACGGAAAGCAGTAACATGCTACACTACTCTAATGCAAGCAGTAGAGAGAAGAATAGGCGATGTCTGGTGATCAAGGGGGGGGGGGCTTGCCTGGTTGCTCTGGCAAGAAGGAGGGGTCGTCAACACCGTAGTCGAACTGGGTAGCAGCGGCGTCGGTCTCGGAGTCTAGCGAGAGAAGAGGGGGAAGAAACAATAAATATAATGCAAACAAATGCGTGACATGGCAATGAGCGTTGCTAGGGGTGCCCAAACGCGGTAGTAGGTGATACCAGCGAAGGGGGGAAAACATCCGGGAAAGTATTCCCAGTGTTTCGTGTTTTCGGTCAAATGAACCGGAGGGGGAAAGTTGCGTGTTTGCTATGCTAGGGATGTGTGGCGGATGAACGGGCCGCGCATTCGGATTCATCTCGTCGTTCTGAGCAACTTTCATGTAGAAAACATTTTCATCTGAGCTACGGTTTATTTTCTATGTTTTTCTAAAGTTTTAATCATTTTCTGAAATTATCTAAATTAACAGAAATGGAATTATGACATCAGCATTGCGTGGGCATGATGTCAGCAGTCAACACACTGGTTGACTGGTCAAAATGGCCAGTAGGGCCCACTCGTCATAGACAGTGGGGCTAACAAAGGTTTATTTAAATTAGACAGAGTTAATTAGCAGTAGGGCCCCACATGTCAGCGACTGTTTAGGTTAAATAATTTGTTTTATTTATAAAACGTTTTAATTAGTTTAATTACGCGGTGGGGCCCGCATGTCAAAGCCACTAGGCTGCCCAGTCGGAAGTTGACTGGGTCAACCAAGTCAACTGGGCCACCAGGGCCCACTGGCCAGCGACTCAGGGGAGGGGACCGCCTAGCCACGTCGGCGGACGGCGCCGGAACGACACCGGCGAGTCAAGACGCGGCGGCGCGGCTCGGGAGATGGCCGGAAAACACGCATAGGGCACAGTTCGTTGAGTTTTCGGGCGTTTTCGAAAGCTACGGCTGCGCCACGTCCAACGGTGGTGGTTGTGGCGGTAGGGGTGACCGGAATCGAGCGCGTCCAGCTCATCGGCGGACGGCCGGAGTCGGGCGCGAGAGGGAACAGCGACGCAGCGCGCTAGCGAGCGAACTGAGAGGCCAGGCGAGACGTACGTGAGGCGGCGAATGCAACGGGCGCTGGCCCGTGACCATCTGGTCATCGGAGGCACGCCGGCGACGAGCGCAGGCGGCAGCGCGTTCGGGCGCTCAACGAGCTAGGGCATAGCGGCCATGGGGAAGCGCGTGCGTTGGGTTCCTGGAAACACCAGGAGCACGATGTCGGGCTCAGGCGAGCATGACGACGGCTGTGGCGACAGCCACGAGCTCGTCGGCGGCGGACAGAAAACGGCGTGGTGGCAAACTAGCTACGGCGCGCGAGGAAGCTAATGGAGAGGGGCTCACCGAGTGATAACCCACAAGTATAGGGGATCGCAATAGTTTTCGAGGGTAGAGTATTCAACCCAAATTTATTGATTCGACACAAGGGGAGCCAAAGAATATTCTCAAGTATTAGCAGTTGAGTTGTCAATTCAACCACACCTGGATAACTTAGTATCTGCAGCAAAGTGTTTAGTAGCAAAGTAATATGATAGTAGTGGTAATGGTAACAAAAGTAACGGTAGCAAAAGTAATATTTTTGGTGTTTTGTAGTGATTGTAACAGTAGCAACGGAAAAGTAAATAAGCGAAGAACAATATAGGAAAAGCTCGTAGGCATTGGATCGGTGATGGGGAATTATGCCGGATGTGGTTCATCATGTAACAATCATAACATAGGGTGACACAGAACTAGCTCCAATTCATCAATGTAATGTAGGCATGTATTCCGAATATAGTCATACGTGCTTATGGGAAAGAACTTGCATGACATCTTTTGTCCTACCCTCCCGTGGCAGCGGGGTCCTAGCGGAAACAAAGGGATATTAAGGCCTCCTTTTAATAGAGTACCGGAACAAAGCATTAGCACATAGTGAATACATGAACTCCTCAAACTACGGTCATCACCGGGAGTGGTCCCGATTATTGTCACTTCGGGGTTGCCGGATCATAACACATAGTAGGTGACTATAGACTTGCAAGATAGGATCAAGAACTCACATATATTCATGAAAACATAATAGGTTCAGATCTGAAATCATGGCACTCGGGCCCTAGTGACAAGCATTAAGCATAGCAAAGTCATAGCAACATCAATCTCAGAACATAGTGGATACTAGGGATCAAACCCTAACAAAACTAACTCGATTACATGATAGATCTCACCCAACCCATAACCGTCCAGCAAGCCTACGATGGAATTACTCACGCACAGCGGTGAGCATCATGGAATTGGTGATGGAGGATGGTTGATGATGACGACGGCGACGAATCCCCCTCTCCGGAGCCCCGAACGGACTCCAGATCAGCCCTCCCGAGAGGTTTTAGGGCTTGGCGGCGGCTCCGTATCGTAAAACGCGATGAATCCTTCTCTCTGATTGTTTTCTCCCCGAAAGTGAATATATGGAGTTGGAGTTGAGGTCGGTGGAGCGTCAGGGGGCCCACGAGGTAGGGGGCGTGCCCAGGGGGGCAGGCGCACCCCCCACCCTCGTGGACAGGGTGTGGGCCCCATGATGTGGATTTTTCTTCTAGTATTTTTAATATTTTCCGAAAAGATGTTCCGTGGAGTTTCAGGTCATTCCGAGAACTTTTGTTTCTGCACATAAATAACACCATGGAAAGTCTGCTGAAAACAGCGTCAGTCCGGGTTAGTTCCATTCAAATCATGCAAGTTAGAGTCCAAAACAAGGGCAAAAGTGTTTGGAAAAGTAGATACGACGGAGACGTATCAACTCCCCCAAGCTTAAACCTTTTCTTGTCCTCAAGCAATTCAGTTGATAAACTGAAAGTGATAAAGAAAAACTTTTACAAACTCTGTTTGCTCTTGTTGTTGTACATATGTAAAGCCAGCATTCAAGTTTTCAGCAAACATTATGACTAACCACATTCAATAATAACTCTTAGGTCTCATGTTTACTCATATCAATGGCATAATCAACTAGCGAGCAATAATAATAAATCTCGGATGACAACACTTTCTCAAAACAACCATGATATGATATAACAAGATGGTATCTCGCTAGCCCTTTCTGAGACCGCAAAACATAAATGCAGAGCACCTTTAAAGATCAAGGATTGACTAGACATTGTAATTCGTGGTAAAAGAGATCCAGTCATAGTCATACCCAATATAAATTAATAGTAATGAATGCAAATGACAGCAGCGCTCTCCATCTAGTGCTTTTTAATAAGAGGGTGATGACTCAACATAAAAGTAAATAGATAGGCCCTTCGCAGAGGGAAGCAGAGATTTGTAGAGGTGCCAGAGCTCGGTTTTGAAATAGAGATAAATAATATTTTGAGCGGCATACTTTCATTGTCAACATAACAACCAAGAGATGGCGATATCTTCCATGCTACACACATTATAGGCGGTTCCCAAACAGAATGGTAAAGTTTATACTCCCCCTCCACCAACAAGCATCAATCCATGGCTTGCTCGAAACAACGAGTGCCTCCAACTAGCAACAGTCCCATGGGGAGTTTTGTTTGCAATTATTTTGATTTAGTTTGCATAAAGCATGGGACTGGGCATCCCGGTGACCAGCCATTTTCTCGTGAGTGAAGAGCGGAGTCCACTCCTCTTGAGAATAACCCGCCTAGCATGGAAGATACGGATAGCCCTAGTTGATACATGAGCTATTCGAGCATACAAAACAGAATTTCATTTGAAGGTTTAGAGTTTGGCACATACAAATTTACTTGGAACGGCAGGTAGATACCGCATATAGGAAGGTATAGTGGACTCATATGGATTAACTTTGGGGTTTAAGGGATTGGATGCACAAGCAGTATTCCCCGCTTAGTACAAGTGAAGGCTAGCAAAAGACTGGGAAGCGACCAACTAGAGAGCGACAACAGTCATGAACATGCATTAAAATTAATAAACATTGAGTGCAAGCATGAGTAGGATATAATCCACCATGAACATAAATATCGTGAAGGCTATGTTGATTTGTTTCAACTACATGTGTGAACATGTGCCAAGTCAAGTCACTTAAATCATTCAAAGGAGGATACCACCCCACTATACCACATCACAACCATTTTAATAGCATGTTGGCACGCAAGGTAAACGATTATAACTCATAGCTAATCAAGCATGGCACGAGCAACTATGATCTCTAATTGTCATTGCAAACATGTTTATTCATAATAGGCTGAATCAAGAACGATGAACTAATCATATTTACAAAAACAAGAGAGGTCGAGTTCATACCAGCTTTTCTCATCTCAGTCAGTCCATCATATATCGTCATAATTGCCTTTCACTTGCACGACCAAACGATGTGAATAATAATAAGAGTGCACGTGCATTGGACTAAGCTGGAATCTGCGAGCATTCAATAAACAGGAGAAGACAAAGCAATATGGGATCTTGGTTAAATCAACAATTATGCATATAAGAGCCACTTCAACAATTTAATTATGGTCTTTCTCCTATCGCCCCCCAAAGAAAAGAAAAGAAATAAAACTATTTACACGGGAAAGCTCCCAACAAGCAAAAGAAGAACGGGAAATCTTTTTGGGTTTTCTTTTAATTACTACTACTATAGCAAGAAAGTAAACTAGCTTAAAGCTACTACTAATTTTTTTTGGTTTTTTCTTAAGGTTTATCAAAAACACAAAAAGAAAGCAAGAAAAAGAAAATAAACTAGCATGGATATTACAGTGAAAAAGTATGAGCACCGACATCTAGCAATGAGTGTGTAAACATGAATGTAATGTCGGTGGGAAATACGTACTCCCCCAAGCTTAGGCTTTTGGCCCAAGTTGGTTTATTGCCACGGGTGGCCTGGCGGATATCCATAGTTGTAGCTGGGGTCGTACTGAGATGAAGAAGACTCTGATTGCCACTGGTTGGAAATCATCTCCGGATCCCACTGGTAGTTAGACTATCGTGGAGGCTCAAATTGTGGTTCCGGCTCCGTGGCTGTTGTAGGGTTTCGGTAGGCGTGAATGGCCGCCCACGGAACGAGATACGGACCTGTAGATAAATTAAACAAGGAGGGAGCAGGCAAGGTAATAGTCTCAGGGTAATGTTTGTCAAAGAACAATTTGTATTTAAGCGGCCCTTCCCTATTCTTAACAATAAAGTCATGCGCTATCATACTCTTATAGTCTAAATAAGCATTGGGCAGCAATTTTTTTTCTTTTTCATAGTGCCTAATAGGTATGTTATAATGTGCAGCAAGGCGTGAAGCATAAATACCTCCAAAGATGGGACCCTTTGTACGGTTCAAACTTAACCGTTTAGCAATAATTCCGCCCATACTAACAATGTTATCGCGGAATAAACCATGGAACAAGATGATAATATCAGGAACACTAAGGTTTCCACAGTTTCTGCGACCAATTAAGCAACGACTAGCAAATATGGCAAAGTAGCGTAAAACAGGAAAATGTATGCTAGTGATTCTTGCATCGGAAACCTTCCTAGTTTCCCCTACAGTAATAGGTCAATAAACCCATCCACATCTTTACGATGTGGTTCATCTAAACTACCCTCAAAAGGTATTTTGCAAAACTTGCAAAATTCATCTAGTGGCATTTTCTTAACAACATCATATAAATGAAACTCTACTGATGGAGGTGTTTCCTTAGGATAATAGTAGAAGTTTTGCACAAAAGTATTGGTGAGTAAGAGATACTGGTTGCGTTGATCGCGGAGGAAGTCGGTGAGGCCTGCATTCTCAGCCAATGAATATAAATCATCATAAATCCGGGCTTCTCTCAAGAAATCATCGGAAGGCCATTCACACGGCCGAACCTCCGCGGTGCGAGGCAGATTATATTTGGGCCTCTGTGCTTCTTAAATTTGCTTTTCCTTCGAGCTTCGGCTCGATGAGCCCCTCAAAAATCTCTTCATTATTTTCTGAAAAATTCTGAAATTTTTAGTAACTTCAAATAAAAGTGAACCAAGCTCAACAAAATTGATAGCAACTACTCCTACAAGTGCCTAGAGCCTATATCATGCATTAGAACTACTTGGAACCATATAAATTTGACATGTAAGCTCAAGAACATGGTCACCTAGGCAACACAAATTTGCAATGAATAAAGCACTAGAACAAAAACTAATTGGACCAATGGAGGAGTCACATACCAAGGAACAATCCCCCCAAGCAGTTTTGTGAGAGGTGCTTTGAGCAAGGAGATCGAAAATCGCAGCAAAATGAGCTAGAACTCGTGCTTGAGCTGGATGGTGATTTTTTGGGAGGAAGAAGAAGTGTGTGGGTGCAGGAATAAGTGGAGGGGGCCCATTGTGGGCCCACGAGGCAGGGGGCGCGCCCAGGGGGGCAGGGTGCGCCCTCCACCCTCGTGGCCAGGTGCTTGCCCCTCCTGCTGTGTTCTCAGTGCCAGGTATTCTCAAATATTCCAGAAAAAATCATATTCCATTTTCAGGGCATTTGGAGAACTTTTATTTCGGGGTATTTTTATATTGCACGGATAAATCGGAAAACAGACAGAAAAATACTATTTTTACTTTATTTCAACTAAATAACAGAAAGTAGAAGGAGGGTACAGAAGGTTGTGCCTTCTAGTTTCATCCATCTCATGCTCATCAAAAGGAATCCACTAACAAGGTTGATCAAGTCTTGTTAACAAACTCATTCCGAATAACATGGAACCGGAGAAATTTCGAATAACACTATGTTATCTCAATGGGGTTATGCACATCCCCAATAATAAGAATATCATATTTCTTCTTAACAATAGGAAGAGGAAATTCAAAACCTCCAAAAATAATCGATGGAATTTTTCCAATAGAATTGATACTGTGGACTTGAGGTTGTTTCCTCGGAAAGTGTACCGTATGCTCATTACCATTAACATGAAAAGTGACATTGCCTTTGTTGCAATCAATAACAGCCCCTGCGGTATTCAAAAAGGGTCTTCCAAGAATGATAGACATACTATCGTCCTCGGGAATATCAAGAATAACAAAGTCCGTTAAAATAGTAACGTTTGCAACCACAACAGGCACATCCTCGCAAATACCGATAGGTATAGCTGTTGATTTATCAGCCATTTGCAAAGATATTTCAGTAGGTGTCAACTTATTCAAATCAAGTCTACGATATAAAGAGAGAGGCATAACACTAACACCGGCTCCAAGATCACATAAAGCAGTTTTAACATAGTTTCTTTTAATGGAGCATGGTATAGTGGGTACTCCTGGATCTCCAAGTTTCTTTGGTATTCCACCCTTAAAAGTATAATTAGCAAGCATGGTGGAAATCTCAGCTTCCGGTATCTTTCTTTTATTAGTAACAATATCTTTCATATACTTAGCACAAGGATTCATTTTGAGCATATCAGTTAATCGCATACGCAAAAAGATAGGTCTAATCATTTCAGCAAAGCGCTCAAAATCCTCATCATCCTTTTTCTTGGATGGTTTGGGAGGAAAAGGCATGGGTTTCTGAACCCATGGTTCTCTTTCTTTACCATGTTTCCTAGAAACGAAGTCTCTCTTATTATAACGTTGATTCTTTGATTGTGAGTTATCAAGATCAACAGCAGGTTCAATTTCTATATCATTGTCATTACTAGGTTGAGCATCATCATGAACATCATCATTAACATTTTCACTAGGTTCATGTTCATTACCAGATTGTGTTTCAGCATCAGAAATAGAAATATCATTTGGATTCTCAGGTGGTTCAGCAATAGGTTCACTAGAAGTATGCAAAGTCCTATCATCTTTCTTTTTCTTCTTTTTAGAAGGACTAGGTGCATCTATATTATTTCTCTGAGAATCTTGATCAATTCTCTTAGGGTGGCCTTCAGGATACAAAGGTTCCTGAGTCATTTTACCAGTTCTAGTAACCACTCTAACAACATAATCATTATTCTTACTATTCAATTCATTGAGAAAATCATTCTGAGCTTTAAGTACTTGTTCTACTTGAGTGGTAACCATAGAAGCATGCTTACTAATGAGTTTAAGTTCACCTTTAACATTAGCCATGTAATTACTCAAGTGTTCAAGCGTATCAGAATTGTATTTCAATTGTCTACCAAAATAAGCATTGAAGTTTTCTTGTTTGACAATAAAATTATCAAACTCCTCTAAGCATTGTCTAGCAGACTTATAGTGACGAATACCACCTTTATCATATCTATAGAGAGAATTTACCTTTACTACCTATGTCGGGTTATCAAGACCATGAGTTTCTTCAATAGGTAATGGATTAAGATCATATGTTTCTTCAACAGGCGGTAAATTAAGACCATGTATTTCTTCAATAGGAGGTAAATTCTTAACATCTTCAGCTTTAATACCTTTTTCTTTCATAGATTTCTTTGCCTCTTGCATATCTTCAGGACTGAGAAATAGAACACCTCTGTTCTTCGGAGTTGGTTTAGGAATAGGCTCAGGAATTGGCTCAGGAGCTGGCTCAGGAAGTGTCCAATTATTTTCATTTGTCAACATATTATTCAATAGAATTTCAGCTTCATCCGGTGTTATTTCCCTGAAAACAGAACCAGCACAACTATCCAGGTAATCTCTCGAAGCATCGGTTAGTCCATTATAAAAGATATCAAGTATTTCATTTTTCTTGAGAGGATGATCAGGCAAAGCATTAAGTAATTGGAGAAGCCTCCCCCAAGCTTGTGGGAGAGTCTTTTCTTCAATTTGCACAAAATTATATATTTCCCTTAAAGCAGCTTGTTTCTTATGAGCAGGGAAATATTTAGCAGAGAAGTAATAAATCATATCCTGGGGACTACGCACACAACCAGGATCAAGAGAATTAAACCATATCTTAGCATCACCCTTTAATGAGAACGGAAATATTTTAAGGATATAAAGGTAGCAAGATTTCTCATCATTAGTGAACAGGGTGGCTATATCATTTAATTTAGTAAGATGTGCCACAACAGTTTTAGATTCATAGCCATGAAAAGGATCAGATTCAACCAAAGTAATTACATCAGGATCAACAGAGAATTCATAATCCTTATCAGTAACACAGATAGGCGAAGTAGCAAAAGCAGGGTCAGGTTTCATTCTAGCATTAAGAGATTGCTGCTTCCATTTAGCTAATAACCTCTTGAGCTCGTATCTATCTTTGCAAGCTAAAATAGCTAAAGCAGCTTCTTTTTCCAAAACATAACCCTCACGAATAACAGGCGATTCATAATTATTAGGGGAGAGTCTTCATCATCACTTTCATCAATGTTATCAGTTTCAATAATTTCATTCTCTCTAACCCTAGCAAGTTGTTCATCAAGAAATTCACCTAGTGGCACAGTAGTATCAGGCATAGAAGTAGTTTCATCATAAGTATCATGCATAGCAGAAGTGGCATCATCAATAACATGCGACATATCAGAACGAATAGCAGAAGCAGGTTTAGGTGTCGCAAGCTTACTCAAAACAGAAGGTGAATCAAGTGCAGAGCTAGATGGCAGTTCCTTACCTCCCCTTGTAGTTGAGGGATAAATCTTTGTTTTCTCGTCTTTCAAGCTCTTCATAGTGACCAGCAGATATAAATCCCAAGTGACTCAAAGAATAGAGCTATGCTCCCCGGCAACAGCGCCATAAAATAGTCTTGATATCCCACAAGTATAGGGGATCGCAACAGTTTTCGAGGGTAGAGTATTCAACCCAAATTTATTGATTCGACACAAGGGGAGCCAAAGAATATTCTCAAGTATTAGCAGTTGAGTTGTCAATTCAACCACACCTGGATAACTTAGTATCTGCAGCAAAGTGTTTAGTAGCAAAGTAATATGATAGTAGTGGTAACGGTAACAAAAGTAACGGTAGCAAAAGTAATATTTTTGGTGTTTTGTAGTGATTGTAACAGTAGCAACGGAAAATTAAATAAGCGAAGAACAATATAGGAAAAGCTCGTAGGCATTGGATCGGTGATGGAGAATTATGCCGGATGCGGTTCATCATGTAACAATCATAACATAGGGTGACAAAGAACTAGCTCCAATTCATCAATGTAATGTAGGCATGTATTCCGAATATAGTCATACGTGCTTATGGGAAAGAACTTGCATGACATCTTTTGTCCTACCCTCCCGTGGCAGCGGGGTCCTAGCGGAAACTAAGGGATATTAAGGCCTCCTTTTAATAGAGTACCGGAACAAAGCATTAGCACATAGTGAATACATGAACTCCTCAAACTATAGTCATCACCGGGAGTGGTCCCGGTTATTGTCACTTCGGGGTTGCCGGATCATAACACATAGTAGGTGACTATAGACTTGCAAGATAGGATCAAGAACTCACATATATTCATGAAAACACAATAGGTTCAGATCTGAAATCATGGCACTCGGGCCCTAGTGACAAGCATTAAGCATAGCAAAGTCATAGCAACATCAATCTCAGAACATAGTGGATACTAGGGATCAAACCCTAACAAAACTAACTCGATTACATGATAGATCTCATCCAACCCATCACCGTCAGGCAAGCCTACGATGGAATTACTCACGCACGGCGGTGAGCATCATGGAATTGGTGATGGAGGATGGTTGATGATGATGACGGTGACGAATCCCCCTCTCCGGAGCCCCGAACGGACTCCAGATCAGCCCTCCCGAGAGGTTTTAGGGCTTGGCGGCGGCTCCGTATCGTAAAACGCGATGAATCCTTCTCTCTGATTTTTTTCTCCCCGAAAGTGAATATATGGAGTTGGAGTTGAGGTCGGTGGAGCGTCAGGGGGCCCACGAGGTAGGGGGACGCGCCCAGGGGGGCAGGCGGGCCCCCACCCTTGTGGACAGGGTGTGGGCCCCCTGACGTGGATTTTTCTTCCAGTATTTTTAACATTTTCCGAAAAGATGTTCCGTGGAGTTTCAGGTCATTCCGAGAACTTTTGTTTCTGCACATAAATAACACCATGGAAAGTCTGCTGAAAACAACGTCAGTCTGGGTTAGTTCCATTCAAATCATGCAAGTTAGAGTCCAAAACAAGGGCAAAAGTGTTTGGAAAAGTAGATACGACGGAGAAGTATCACCGAGCGGCACACACGGAGGCCGATGAACGGTTTAGTAGCAGCAGAGGGGTGTCGCCGGAGTGGGTGAAGAGCGGCGGCGACCGAAGATGTGGAAGAAGGGGAACCGTGCAGCAGCGCCTCCGAGCTCCAGCTGCGGCTACCGGTCGACGAGGAAGACGACGGACACGCTAGTGAGGCAAGGCGATGGCTGTGGCCGCGCGTTTCACAGCGGCGGGTCCATGGCGGCGTTCGGACGCGGTGGGGAAGGGGAAGCGGCAAGGTGGATCTGAGGGGAGGGGAGGCGCAGGCACCGAGAGGGAGAGCGGGGTGAGTGGGAGGCGGGATCGAGGAGGCGGGGGCGTGGCGGCCTTATCCCCTCCCGGCATCGGTGCCGGCGAGGTGGTTGGGCGGGAGCACGCCCCTGTTCCGATCCGGGTCGGGGGAACAGGGAAGGGAGGCCGCAGGGGGGCCGGGCCGGCTGGGCCGGTCGGGCTGGCTGGCTGTTGGCTAGCTGGGCCAGGTGGGCCGGTCTGGTGTGAGCTGGGCCGCCTGGTCCAGTGGGGGGTTTTCTTTTCCTTTTGTTTTATTTTCACTTTTTCTTTTTATTTATTTTCTTTTCTGTTTTATTTCATTTTAAAATATTTAGGCACTTTCTAAAAAATTCTTTTCTCCACAATAATTACCAGTGCAATATTTGGCACCCACCGAACATTTTTGTTTCAAGGTTTGAAAACTTTTGTTGTTTGCCATATTTTGAATTGATTTTTGAATCAGTTTTGAACTAACGAAAGATTAGCAACAGTAACGGAGCTGACGTGGCATCATTAGCAGAGTTTCACTGTAGCTTAATTATCTAGGTGTTACAAATCTCCCCCACTACAAGAAATCTCGTCCCGAGATTTAGGACGTAGAAGGAAACAGTGCGGGGTATTCATCACGCAGGCGATACTCGCGTTCCCAAGTGGCCTCATCTTCAGAATGGTGCGACCACTTGACCTTGAGGAACTTGATTGCCGTCTGACATGTGTGGCGTTCAGCTTGGTCGAGAATGCAGACCCGATGCTCTTTATAGGAGAGGTCCTGTTGCAATTCGAGCACTTCATGATCCACTACTCGGATTGGGTCCTTGAAGCAACGGCGGAGCTGTGACACGTGGAACACATCGTGAACCTGAAAAAGGTTCGGCGAAAGCTCCAGTTGATATGCCACTTTTCCACGCCTTTCCAGAATAGTAAATGGGCCTATATAGCAAGGATCTAGCTTGCCCTTGATCCCGAAGCGGTGAGCACCCTTCATTGGTGTAACTCGAAGATAAGCCTTTTCGCCAGGTTGATAGACCATGTCTTTATGATGACGGTCATACTGACTCTTCTGACGTGACTGAGCAGTCTTGAGATTCTCGTGAATAGTGCGGACTTGTTCTTCGGCATGTTGGATAATATCTGGACCGAAGAGTGGACGTTCCCCAGTTTATGACGAGTTCAGAGTGGTTCGGCACTTTCGTCCATATAACAATTCGAAGGGGGCCATCTTCAGACTAGCTTGATAGCTATTGTTATAAGAGAACTCAGCATACGGGAGAGATTCCTCCCATC
Source organism: Aegilops tauschii subsp. strangulata (assembly GCF_002575655.3). Lineage (NCBI taxonomy): Eukaryota > Viridiplantae > Streptophyta > Magnoliopsida > Poales > Poaceae > Aegilops > Aegilops tauschii. The sequence continues at coordinate 82,711,573 of NC_053041.3, forward strand.
TCTTGCCGAAGGAAATTACACAAGCTCGAAGCATGTCTTCGAGAACTTGGTTGACACGTTCAACTTGCCCTTGCGACTGAGGATGAAATGCAGTACTGAACGACAGATGAGTTCCCATAGCTTCTTGGAAACTTGCCTAGAATCTTGAAGTGAATAAGCTGCCAGGGTCTAAACTGATAACCAGTGGAATACCGTGAAGTGAAACAATTCTGGACATATAGAGGGTTGCAAGCTGACTAGCAGTGATCGTTTCTTTGACCGCCAGAAAATGTGGAACTTTAGAAAGCCGGTCAATGATGACAAGAATAGCATCATTACCTTTCTGCGATTTGGGAAATCACGTGACGAATTCCATTTCAAGATGGTCCCATTTCCATTCAGGAATAGAGATAGGTTGCAGAGTTCCAGCAGGCCTTTGATGTTCTTCTTTGATATAACGGCAAACGTCACACTCAGCAACATAACGAGCAATGTCTTGCTTCATATTAGACCACCAGAATCTCTGACGGATGTCTTGGTACATCTTTGTACTACCAGGATGGATACATAGAGGTGTATCATGAGCTTCTTTCATAACTTTCTGAGTCATATCCAGGTTTTCCCTCTTACTCGGAACCACTAGGCGACCTTCGAAGAATAAAGTGCCATCATCATCAACAGTGAAGAATGAGGGCTTTCCTTCTGCGAGATAACGTTTAATCCTCTCCACTTCATCGTCACATTTCTGTATCCATTTGATGGTGTCCTCAAGCTCTGGTTTCGCAACCAGGGTATTGAGAGAACCCTCGGGAACAACATGGAGGTTCAGTTTGGGGAAATCTTCGGGAGGGGGAGCGAGTGCACCAGGAGGAACAATATGGAGGTTCAGCTTTCTAAATTCTTCAACAAGCGAAGGATGAACTTTGTGAACCTGGAGGTGGTTGCAGTAAGACTTGCAGCTCAAGGCATCAGCCATTACATTAGCCTTGCCTAGTGTATAGGAAGTACCCAAGTCAAAGTCTGCAACAATCTCCATCCATCTCTGCTGACGGAGGTTCAGGTCTGGCTGAGTAAACAGATACTTCAGACTTTGGTGGTCGGTGAAGATCTCGCAACGATTACCGAGAAGGTAATGTCACCACTGTTTTAGCGCATGAATGACAGCAGCAAGCTCGAGGTCGTGAACTGGGTGGTTCTCTTCGTGAGGGCGCAATTGGCGAGAGGCATAAGCAATCACTTTGCGGCCTTGCATTAGGACACAGCCTAATCCTTGACGGGAAGCGTCGCAGTAAATGACGAAGTCCTTCTTAGTATCAGGTGGAGCAAGCACTGGAGCAGAAGTCAACTTGTCTTTGAGTGCCTGGAAACTTTCCTGACATTTGTCTGTCCATTGGAACTTGACACCCTTATGCCACAGGTTAGTCAGAGGCCTGGCGATCTTGGAGAAGTTCTCGACGAATTGACGGCAATAGCTGGCGAGTCCGAGAAAACTTCTGACTTGCTTAACGTTCTTGGGAGGATTCCAATCAAGAATAGCCTGGACTTGTTCAAGGTTGACGGCAATACCATCCTTAGAGATGACATGCCCAAGATAGGTTACTTCGGGTAGCCAGAATTCACACTTAGAGAACTTGGCATAGAGTTGATGCTCTCTACGCTTTTCCAGAACAAGACGAAGATGTTCAGCATGTTCTTCGTTCTTGGAAAATACCAGGATATCATCCAGATAAACCACGACGAACTTGTCGAGGTAATCCATGAATATATAGTTCATCAAACGAGAGAAGGTGGCTGGAGTATTGGTTAAGCCAAAAGACATGACGGTGTACTCGTATGAACCATATCGAGTCACGAAGGCGGTCTTTGGGATATCCTCTTCACGAACACGGATCTGGTGGTAACCCAACCTCAAGTCGAGTGATCATTGATCCGAGGAAGAGGATATTTGTTCTCAATGGTAGCTTGGTTTATAGGACGGTAGTCTTGGACTAATCGGTTTCTCCCATCCTTCTTCTTGACAAAGAGAGAAGGTGCTCCCCAAGGAGAGCAACCTGGGCGAATGAAACCACTGCGAAGAGATTTGTCGATTTCCTCCTTAAGCTCAATGAGTTCATGCGGCGGCATCTTGTAGGGTCGCTTGGCTATAGGAGTGGTGCCTGGTTTCAAGTCGATGATGAATTCGACAGCTCTAGCAGGGGGAATCCCTGGAAGTTCTTCGGGAAAGACGTCTTGGAATTCACGAACGACAGGAATGTTTTCAATGCCCTCGAGTGGTGCAGCGTTCAATGCATTCAAGGCATAAAGCCTTGCCTCGGCATTCTGAACCAGGCGAGCATTGTAGCTTATTATTTCCTCAGAAGGGTGTAGCAGATGGACGGTCTTAGTGGCGCAAACGATTGAAGCCGAATGCTCTTTTAACCAATTCATTCCCAGAATGAGATCAATGCTACAGGACTTCAATACGATGGGAGAGACAAGGAATTCTAGTCCTTCGATTTCAACGGGGACGTCGTTGCAAATCATGGAGGTACGACATTGGCCCGCAGGGGTGTGTACTAATAGTGAAGCGTTCATGTCCTCGTTTTTAATGCCATGCATGAATGCAAAATCTTCTGACATGAATGAATGTGATGCACCTGTATCAAATAAAACGGATGTTGGTACTGAATTTACGGGGAGTGTACCCATCACAGTAGCAGGCTGATCTTGAGCTTCGTTCAGATCAACGTGGTTGGCATGAACACGACCATAAGGCTTGGATTGTTGTTGCGGGGCTGGTTGCTTCCACGGCCAGTTGCTGGAAGGGCCAGTTGATTCTGGTTCTGGTTCTAGTTGCATTCCCTAGCACGGTGTCCTGGTTGACCACACCTGAAGCACAGACCATTATTGGGAGTCGGAGCAGGAGCTCGGGGTGGTGGTGCTGGAAGCCTTGGCTGCCTAGATGGTGGAGGAGGCGGACGAGGTGCAGCATAGGTCTGCCTTGGGGCAGGTGCAGTTGGCTGGTACATGCTGTTGGGAATCCATATCTTACGCTTCTGCAAGGGCGGGCCTGAAGATGAGCCCATGTCACGGTTGCGCCTATGAGAGCTCTGGTGTTCCTGCAGACCAGTCTCGACATTGATAGCCTTGTTCACCAAGGTGGCGAAATCAGCAAAGTCATGCACTAGAAGTGCGAGCTTGATGTCAGCTTGAAGGCCATCACGGAACTACTCTCTGCGTGCATCAGTTGCAATGTCCTCTTCAGCATAGCGGGACAAGTCCAGAAACTCCCGCTGATAAGCTTCCACAGTTTTGTTGCCCTGGGTGAGGCTGTGGAACTCACGCTTCTTCCGGTCCATGACTCCCCGAGGAATGAAGCGGGCACGGAAAGCAGTTTGGAAGTCTGGCCAGGTGATGATTGTTCCAGCTGGCAGAGTACGCCTGTGGCTGTCCCACCATTGAGCTGCGGGTCCCTTCAGGAAGAAGGAAGCAAAGGTGACATAGCTGGCAGGGGCTACATCAGCAGACTCCATCTCATAGGTGATGTCACGGAGCTAGTCATCAGCATCCAGAGGCTGAGTTGAGCTGCGGTACACAGTTGGGTTGAGGCGCATGAAATCCTGCAGAGTCACTTGGGCTGGCTGCTGGTTCATATTGGGGCGAGGGAACTGAGCCATCATATTTTCCATGAACTAGCGATTCAACTCGAGTTGTTGGATCATACCAGCCATGTACTCAGGCGGTGGTGGGCTATAGCGACCACGACCACGACCACCTGGTCTAACCATCCTGCTAAATTTTAACAGGGGTAGTTCAGCATTGAGAAATTTGCAAGGACAAGAATAATTCATGATGAAACATGCATAATGAAAGGAGCACGATAGATACTACATAGTAGTCGGCATATCTTACAAAAGGGATCATGCATAGAGTTCAGTACATAGAGTTCACTACACCGACTAAAGACATCATAGGCGGCACGCAGGCTCGCGGCGAATGCATCTAATACTAATAAGCAAGACTACATCAGTCCCAAGAGGAACTATGGAGGTAGGTGTAGCCTGAAAGCTGGTAGTGTCGCATCGGGAACTCCACGTCAGTAACCTGGGGTCCGCGGATACTCTGGTGCAGAACCCGACGCTCAGGTGGCAGAAGAGGACTAAGTGCGGGAGAGTAGCCTCCCACATCTGGCCAACCGACACCGTGGGGCATCACGGTCCTAGCTGGGTAGATCGCAGAATGCGGCAGCTCTCTAGATCGGACAAAGGGGTGCAACAGCGTCAGAGCACTGTAAAGGTGCTGACGAGTGGTGTACAACTCGTGGCGAAGAGCTCGGTTAGCTCGATCCAGCCCATCAGCATGCAGAACCAGGTTCTGATGGTAGAAGGGCTCTCGGGTGATAGTGGAGTAGGCAGTAGTGTAGTAACCCTCCACACCAACATGGATGCGATAGCAATGTGCTTGAAAGGGGAGGTGTCCAACTCCCGATACTCTCCACGAAGACGTGTCCGAGCAGCATAAGCAGCATCGTGGACTGCCATATCGATGGTCACTCCAACACCATGAGCAGTGTGCAGCACAGTAGTGGAGTCATACTCCCGAGAGTAGAGGTGGACGATGGCGCGATACTGCGCCTGGTTAAAGTCCTGGTACTCCTCGTAGATGGTGTACTCAGGGTGCCAGCGATAACCCAGATAGGTCATCATCTCAGCTAGCACGACAGGTGATCTCGAGGCACCAATGGCCGTCGTGTGGCGCACGACCTGCCTCGTGGGTTCCATCTGAAAGCAAAGATGTTTCAAAGGAGTGAAATGACAGTGTGGGTATTGTTCAAAATACTATTCTAAGGAATAACTATGGCTTGTCCAACTTTGGGGTGAATGTGGTCACAGGATCCTAATGTTAGAGTTAGTAAATTCGTTTAACCCGAGTAGAAGAGAGTTCAGAGTCCCGGAGTAACGGTCGAGAAGTAAAAGATCCTAATACCACCCAAATGGTGACGTGGGCCCATAAGACACACAACCATGTTAGTAAAAATTTTGTAATGTCTAGACTCGACTTCGGCCAAGGAGTGTGGAAGGGGGATTCCTATAGGCAGTCGGCTCTGATACCAACTTGTGACACCCCCAATTCAATCGTACACTAATCATACACGCAAACGTGTACGAGCAAGATCAGGGACTCACGGGAAGATATCACAACACAACTCTAAAAATAGAATAAGTCATACAAGCATCATAATACAAGCCAGGGCCCTCGAGGGCTCGAATACAAGTGCTCGATCATAGACGAGTCAGCGGAAGCAACAATATCTGAGTACAGACCTAAAGCAAACAAGGTGCCATAAGATGGCTAGCACAAACTGGGATACAGATCAAAAGAGGCGCAGGCCTTCTGCCTGGGATCCTCCTAAACTACTCCTGGTCGTCGTCAGCAGCCTGCACGTAGTAGTAGGTACCTCCGGTGTAGTAGGAGTTGATAACCCACAAGTATAGGGGATCAATTGTAGCCTCTTTCGATAAGTAAGAGTGTTGAACCCAACGAGGAGCTAAAGGTAGAACAAATATTCCCTCAAGTTCTATCGACCACCGATACAACTCTACGCACGCTTAATGTTCGCTTTACCTAGAACAAGTATGAAACTAGAAGTACTTTGTAGGTGTTTTTGGATAGGTTTGCAAGAAAGTAGAGAGCACGTAAATATAAACTAGGGGCTGTTTAGATGAAGACACAACTAAATTAGTTTTAGTAAAGAGCTTGTTGTCATGAGAAAGGTATTTGTCCCTAGGCAATCGATAACTAGACCGGTAATCATTATTGCAATTTTATTTGAGGGAGAGGCATAAGCTAACATACTTTCTCTACTTGGATCATACGCACTTATGATTGGAACTCTAGCAAGCATCCGCAACTACTAAAGATCATTAAGGTAAAACCCAACCATAGCATTAAAGCATCAAGTCCCCTTTATCCCATACGCAAACAACCTACTTACTCGGGTCTGTGCTTCTGTCACTCATGCCACCCACCATAAGCAAATCATGAACATATTGCAAACCCTACAGCATGGATCCCTCATGCTTGCGCGACACGGAGAGCACCATAGGACAGCACCAATAATAAAACATGCAACTCAAACCAATCTTGATCATCAAATAGCCCATAGGACAAAACGGATCTACTCAAACATCATAGGATAGCCATACATCATTGGGAAATAATATATAGCGTTGAGCACCATGTTTAAGTAGAGATTGCAGCGGGTAAGAGAGAGGTTACACCGATGCATAGAGGGGGGAAGAGTTGGTGATGATGGCGGTGAAGTTGTTGGTGAAGATTGCGGTGATGATGATGGCCACGGCAGTGTTCCAGCGCCACCGGAAGAGAAGGGGAGAGGGGGCCCCTTCGTCTTCTTCTTCCTTGACCTCCTCCCTAGATGCGAGAAGGGTTTCCCCTCTGGTCCTTGGCCTCCATGGCGTGGGAGGGGTGAGAGCCCCTCCGAGATTGGATCTGTCTCTCTGTCTCTCTCTGTTTCTGTATTCTCGTCTGGTGCCCTTTCACCGTTTCGTATATATATGGAGATCCGTAACTCCGATTGGACTGAAACCTTCGCCGTGATTTTTTTTTACCAAAAATAGCTTTCTTGCGGTCGAAGAAGGGCATCAACCGCCTTACGGGTGGCCCACGAGGGTCAGGGGCGCGCCCCCTGCCTCGTGGCCACCTCGGGCACCGTCTCGCATTGATTTTTCTTCCGGAATTCTCCAAATATTCCAAAAATATTCTCCGTCCGTTTTTATCCCGTTTGGATTCCGTTTGATATGGATATTCTGCGAAACCAAAAACATGCAACAAACAGGAACTGGCACTGGGCACTGGATCAATATGTTAGTCCCAAAAATAGTATAAAAAGTTGCCAAAAGTATATGAAAGTTGCATAATATTGGCATGGAACAATCAAAAATTATAGATACGACGGAGACGTATCAGCATCCCCAAGCTTAATTCCCGCTCGTCCTCGAGTAGGTAAATGATAAAAAAGATAATTTTTTATGTGGAATGCTACCTAGCATAATCTTGATCATGTATCTAATCATGGCATGAATATTAAGATATGAGTGATTCAAAGCAATAGTCTATTATTTGACATAAAAACAATAATACTTCAAGCCTACTAATAAAGCAATCATGTCTTTTCAAAATAACATGGCCAAAGAAAGTTATCCCTACAAAATCATATAGTCTGGCTATGCTCCATCTTCACCACACAAAATATTCAAATCATGCACAACCCCGATGACAAGCCAAGCAATTGTTTCATACTTTTGATGTTCTCAAACCTTTTCAACTTTCACACAATACATGAGCCTGAGCCATGGACATAGCACTATAGGTGGAATAGAATATGATGGTGGAGGTTGTGTGGAGAAGACAAAAAGGAGAAAGTTTCACATCGACGCGGCTAATCAACGGGCTATGGAGATGCCCATCAATTGATGTCAATGTGAGGAGTAGGGATTGCCATGCAATGGATGCACTAGAGCTATAAGTGTATGAAAGCTCAAACTGAAAACTAAGTGGGTGTGCATCCAACTTGCTTGCTCATGAAGACCTAGGGCATTTGAGGAAGCCCATCGTTGGAATATACAACCCAAGTTCTATAATGAAAATTCCCACTAGTATATGAAAGTGATAACTCAAGAGACTCTCTATATGAAGGATCATGGTGTTACTCTGAAGCACAAGTGTGGTAAAAGGATAGTAACATTGCCCCTTCTCTCTTTTTCTCTCATTTTTTTTATTTTTTTATTTTTTTATATATTTTTATATTTTTTGGTGGGCTTCTTTGGCCTCTTTTATTTTGATAAACTCACATGGGACAATGTTCTAATAATGATGATCATCACACTTTTATTTACTTACAACTCAATATTACAACTCGATATCTGGAACAAAGATATGACTCTATATGAATGCCTCCCGCGGTGTACCGGGATGTGCAATGATCTAGCGTAGCAATGACATCAAAAAACGGACAAGCCATGAAAACATCATGCTAGCTATCTTACAATCATGCAAAGCAATATGACAATGAATGCTCAAGTCATGTATATGATGATGATGGAAGTTGCATGGCAATATATCTCGGAATGGCTATGGAAATGCCAAGATAGGTAGGTATGGTGGCTGTTTTGAGGAAGATATAAGGAGGCTTATGTGTGATAGAGGGTATCATATCACGGGGTTTGGATGCACCGGCGAAGTTTGCACCAACTCTCGAGGTAAGAAAGGGCAATGCACGGTACTGAAGAGGCTAGCAATGATGGAAGGGTGAGAGTACGTATAATCCATGGACTCAACATTAGTCATAAAGAACTCACATACTTATTGCAAAAATCTATTAGTCATCGAAACAAAGTACTACGCGCATGCTCCTAGGGGGATAGATTGGTAGGAAAAGACCATCGCTCGTCCCCGACCGCCACTCATAAGGAAGACAATCAATAAATACCTCATGCTCCGACTTCATCACATAACGGTTCACCATACGTGCATGCTATGGGAATCACAAACTTCAACACAAGTATTTCTACAATCCACAACTACCCACTAGCATGAATCTAATATCACCCTCTTCATATCGCAAAACTATTGCAAGGAATCAAACATATCATATTCGGCGATCTACAAGTTTATGTAGGATTTTATGACTAACCATGTGAATGACCAGTTCCTGTCATCTCTCTAAATAGATGTAAGTGAAGCAAGAGAGTTTAATTCTTTCTACAAAAGATATGCCCGTGCTCTAACAAATATAAGTGAAGCAAAAGAGCATTCTACAAATGGCGGTTTTCTAAGTGAAGAGAAACAGGCAATCCAACTTCAAATGATATAAGGGAAGCACATGAAGCATTCTATAAAGCCATACTCAAAAGATATAAGTGAAGTGCAAAGAGCATTCTATAAATCAACCAAGGACTATCTCATACCAGCATGGTGCATAAAAGAAAAATGAAAACTAAAGCAAAAGACGCTCCAAGATTTGCACATATCACATGAACGAAACGAATCCGAAAACATACCGATACTTGTTGAAGAAAGAGGGGATGCCTTCCGGGGCATCCCCAAGCTTAGACGCTTGAGTCTCCTTGAATATTTACTTGGGGTGCCTCGGGCATCCCCAAGCTTGAGCTCTTGCCTCTCTTCCTTCTTCTCACATCAAGACCTTCTCGATCATCGAACACTTCATCCACACAAAACTTCAACGGAAAACTCGGTAAGATCCGTTAGTATAATAAAGAAAATCACTACTCTAGGTACTGTTGAAAACCAATTCATTTTTTGTTTTTGCATTATGTCTACTGTAATATAACTTTTTCATGGCTTAATCCACTGATATAAATCGATAGTTTCATCAAAACAAGCAAACTATGCATCAAAAACAGAATCTGTCTAAAACAGAACAGTTTGTAATAATCTGAACATTCACCATACTTCTGACACTTTAAAATTCTGCCAAAATTAGGAAAAATAAACAATTTGTATAGAAAGACAGTGGAAAAAGTTTCAGAACCATTCGACGTTCCAGTAAAAAATGAAAAATCGAGCACTACAGCCAAAGTTTCTGTCCTGCACCGTACAAACCAACAAGCATTGTAAACATCCTAAAGGCAAACCTTAGCACATTATTTTTATTTTTAAGCTTTATAAAATAACACAACAGAAATAAATGACTCTCTAAAACTTCCGGGTTGTCTCCCTAGCAGCGCTTTCTTTAAAAACATCAAGCTAGGCATATAGTGCTCAAGTAATGGATCCACCCGGATCCCAAGGTATATCAAAGCCTATTTTAATTAGCAATGATTTGGCATTTAGTAGTGAGCACAAAGCAACATATATCATGTAATGACGAATTGTAACTCTCTTCCTATGCATCGGCATGTCATAAAAGAACAATTCATGCACACCTAGTAAAGGCCAATGCATAGTATAAGCAGTTTCTTGCAATTTTATCATATTGGAAACATAGAGAGGTGGAGATATAGTTCCTCTCTCATAATAATTGCAAGTAGGAGCAGCAAGCACATGCATATTATATTCATCAAAATTATCATGTGCAACAGTAAAAGGCAACCCATCAATATAATCCTTAATAAGCACAAACTTCTCCGTTATAGTATAATCGGGAGAATTCAAAAAGATAGTAGGACTATCATGCGTGGGTGCAATAGCAACAATTTCATGTTTAACATAAGGAACTATAGCAAGTTCATCTTCATAAGCATAATTCATATTGGCATCTTGGCCACAAGCATAGCAAGCATCACATCAAAAGGGATATTTCAAGAGAATCAACGGGATCATAATAGTCATCATAGCAATCATCCTTTGGTAAGCACGAAGGGAAATTAAAAAATGTATGAGTTGAAGAGTTACTCTCATTAGAAGGTGGGCACGTGTAGCTAATCCGCTCTTCCTCCTTTTGTTCTTCGCTCTCCTCATCATCTTTTTCATCCAATGAGCTCACAGTTTCATCAATTTCTTCTTCCATAGATTCCTGCAAAATATTAGTCTCTTCTTGGATAGCGGAGACTTTCTCAATAAACGCATCAATATCAGAATTGTATTCATAATTCTCATAACAATATTTAAGGATAGCTAAATTTTCAGGTCTGTAAACAGCATCATAAAGATTTTCATACTCTTTGAACATAGATTCAATTTCATAAGCACCCATAAAAGCAACAAATTCTTCTATTTGTTCCACATCATAGTAATCATATATCCCTCTAGCATAAGAAGCCAAGGTTTCATTATCATTAAATTTGCATAAAAAGGGAAGGTGTGGAGCCTTCATCCTGAGCAACAAGTATAATCATATCTCAAGCATAGTTGCCTAGCATACCATTTCAACATATAAATTTGATCCCATAATAGTTTCCCTTTTTGAGTCAAGCAATAATCCTTAAAGTATTCACGTTGATCCAACGTGTCTCCCCTTACCAAATTGAATGGGGTTTTCTCTGGATTATCAAAGTAGTACATAATATCTGTCACATAACGAGCATCGAGGGTTTTAGGAGGTTCCCCATCTCCATGAGCAGCAAGTACACCTAATTTTTTTGGTATTTCGTGTTCCATATCCATAACTAAAGATAGAGAACAACTTAGAACAACAAATAAAAATTACTTAGTGATAAAGCAAACAAGCACACACGAGAATATTCACCCAACGCTATTGCTCCCCGGCAACGGCGCCAGAAAAAGTTCTTAATAACCCACAAGTATAGGGGATCAATTGTAGCCTCTTTCGATAAGTAAGAGTGTCGAACCCAACGAGGAGCTAAAGGTAGAACAAATATTCCCTCAAGTTCTATCGACCACCGATACAACTCTACGCACGCTTAACGTTCGCTTTACCTAGAACAAGTATGAAACTAGAAGTACTTTGTAGGTGTTTTTGGATAGGTTTGCAAGAAAGTAAAGAGCACGTAAATATAAACTAGGGGCTGTTTAGGTGAAATCACAACTAAATTAGTTTTAGTAAAGAGCTTGTTGTCACGAGAAAGTTATTTGTCCCTGGGCAATCGATAACTAGACCGGTAATCATTATTGCAATTTTATTTGAGGGAGAGGCATAAGCTAACATACTTTCTCTACTTGGATCATATGCACTTTTGATTGGAACTCTAGCAAGCATCCGCAACTACTAAAGATCATTAAGGTAAAACCCAACCATAGCATTAAAGCATCAAGTCCCCTTTATCCCATACACAAACAACCTACTTACTCGGGTCTGTGCTTCTGTCACTCACGCCACCCACCATAAGCAAATCATGAACATATTGCAAACCCTACAGCGGGGATCCCTCACGCTTGCGCGACACGGAGAGCACCATAGGACAGCACCAATAATAAAACATGCAACTCAAACCAATCTTGATCATCAAATAGCCCATAGGACAAAACGAATCTACTCAAACATCATAGGATAGCCATACATCATTGGGAAATAATATATAGCGTTGAGCACCATGTTTAAGTAGAGATTACAGCGGGTAAGAGAGAGGTTACACCGCTACATAGAGGGGGGAAGAGTTGGTGATGATGGCGGTGAAGCTGTTGGTGAAGATTGCGCTGATGATGATGGCCACGGCAGCGTTCCAACGCCACCGGAAGAGAAGGGGAGAGGGGGCCCCTTCGTCTTCTTCTTCCTTGTCCTCCTCCCTAGATGGGAGAAGGGTTTCCCCTCTGGTCCTTGGCCTCCATGGCGTGGGAGGGGCGAGAGCCCCTCCGAGATTGGATCTGTCTCTCTGTCTCTCTTTGTTTCTGCGTTCTCGTCTGCTGCCCTTTCACCGTTTCGTATATATATGGAGATCCGTAACTCCGATTGGACTGAAACCTTCGCCGTGATTTTTTTAACCAAAAATTAGCTTTCTTGCGGCCGAAGAAGGGCATCAACCGCCTTATGGGTGGCCCACGAGGGTCAGGGGCGTGCCCAGGGGGGCAGGCGCGCCCCCTGCCTCGTGGCCACCTTGGGCACCGTCTCGCGTTGATTTTTCTTCCGGAATTCTCCAAATATTCCAAAAATATTCTCCGTCCGTTTTTATCCCGTTTGGATTCCGTTTGATATGGATATTCTGCGAAACCAAAAACATGCAACAAACAGGAACTGGCACTGGGCACTAGATCAATGTGTTAGTCCCAAAAATAGTATAAAAAGTTGCCAAAAGTATATGAAAGTTGCATAATATTGGCATGGAACAATCAAAAATTATAGATACGACGGAGACGTATCAGGAGTCGTCGTCGACGGTGGCATCTGGCTCCTGGGCTCCAGCATCTGGTTGCGACAACCAGGAAGAAAGGAAAGGGAGAAAAGGGGGTAGAAAAGCAACCGTGAGTACTCATCCAAAGTACTCGCAAGCAAGGATCTACACTACTTATGCATGGGTATCTGTGTAAAGGAGCAATATCGGTGGACTGAACTGCAGAATGCCAGACTAAGAGGGGGATAGCTAATCCAATCGAAGACTATGCTTCTGGCGGCCTCCACCTTGCAGCATGTAGAAGAGAGTAGATGGTAAGTTCACCAAGTATCAGCGCATAGCATAATCCTACCCGGCGATCCTCTCCTCCTCGCCCTGTTAGAGAGCGATCACCGGGTTGTATCTCGCACTTGGAAGGGTGTGTTTTATTAAGTATCTGGTTCTAGTTGTCATAAGGTCAAGGTACAACTCCAACTCGTCCTGTTACCGAAGATCACGGCTATTCGAATAGATAAACTTCCCTGCAGGGGTGCACCACATTACCCGACACGCTCGATCCCCTTTGGCCGGACACACTTTCCTGGGTCAAGCCCGACCTCGGAAGATATCGCAGCCCTACCTAGGCACAACAGAGAGGTCAGCACGTCGGTCTAAATCCTATGGCGCAGGGGTCTGGGCCCATCGCCCATTGCACACCTGCACATTGTGTGGGCGGCCGGAAGCAGACCTAGCCTCCCTAATACAAGAGCAGGCGTTCCAGTCCAATCCGGCGTGCGCCGCTCAGTCGCTGACGTCACGAAGGCTTCGGCTGATACCATGACGCCGGTTGCCCATATCTTGTCCCACGTGGCGGTTAGTGCGTATAAGGTCAACGACCCAACTCAGATCAAATACCAAGATCTCGTTAAACGTGTTATTATGAAGTAACCGCGGACGCCGACCAGGGCCAGGCCCACCTCTCTCCTAGTTGGTCTCAACCTGCCCTGTCGCTCCGCCACAAAGATCCACTCGCGGGTACTCTACGAGCCGACCTGACTTTAGTCACCACAGGTATCATATATTATGTATATAGGTATATACCCGTGATCACCTCCCAAGTGATCACGGCCCGATAGTATAGCATGGCAGACGGACAAGAATGTAGGGGCAATGATGGAATACTAGCATCCTATACTAAGCATGTAGGATTGCAGGTGAAGGTAACAACAGTAGTAGCAAGGACAGGCTATGCATCAGGATAGGATTCACGGAGAGCAGTAACATGCTACACTACTCTAATGCAAGTAGTAGAGAGAAGAATAGGCGATATCTGGTGATCAAGGGGGGGCTTGCCTGGTTGCTCTGGCAAGAAGGAGGGGTCGTCAACACCGTAGTCGAACTGGGTAGCAGCAGCGTCGGTCACGGAGTCTAGCGAGAGAAGAGGGGGAAGAAACAATAAATATAATGCAAACAAATGCATGACATGGCAATGAGCGTTGCTAGGGGTGCCCAAACGCGGTAGTAGGTGATACCGGCGAAGGGGGGGAAACATCCAGGAAAGTATTCTCAGTGTTTCGCATTTTTGGTCAGATGAACCGGAGGGGGAAAGTTGCATGTTTGCTATGCTAGGGATGTGTGGCGGACGAACGGACTGCGCATTCGGATTCGTCTCATCGTTCTAAGAAACTTTCATGTAGAAAACATTTTCATGTGAGCTACGGTTTATTTTCTATGTTTTTCTAAAGTTTTAATCATTTTCTGAAATTATCTAAACTAACAGAAATGGAATTATGACATCAGCATTGCGTGGGCATGACGTCAGCAGTCAACACACTGGTTGACTGGTCAAAATGACTAGTAGGGCCCACTCGTCATAGACAATGGGGCTAACCGAGGTTTATTTTAATTAGACAAAGTTAATTAGCAGTAGGGCCCCACATGTCAGCGACTGTTTAGGTTAAATAATTTTTTTATTTATAAAAACATTTTAATTAGTTTATTTACGCGGTGGGGCCCTCATGTCAAAGCCACTAGGCTGGCCAGTCGGCAGTTGACTGGGTCAACCCAGTCAACCAGGCCACCAGGGCCCACTGGCCAGCGACTCAGGGGAGGGGCCCGCCTAGCCACGTCGGCGGACGGCGCCGGAACGACGCCAGCGAGTCAAGACGCGGCGGCGCGGCTCGGGAGATGGCCGGAAAACACGGACAGGGCACCGTTCGTCGAGTTTTCGGGCGCTTTCGAAAGCTACGGCTGCGCCACGTCCAACGGTGGTAGTTGTGGCGGCAGGGGTGACCGGAATCGAGCACGGCGAGCTCATCGGCGGACGGCCGAGTCGGGCGTGAGAGGGAACGGCGATGCAGCGCGCTAGCGAGCGAACTCAGAGGCCAGGCGATACGTACGTGAGGCGGCGAATGCAACGGGCGCTGGCCGTGACCATCTGGTCACCGGAGGCACGCTGACGACGAGCGCAGGCGGCAGCGCGTTCGGGCGCTCAACGAGCTGGGGCATAGAGGCCATGGGGAAGCGCGTGCGCGGGTGCGTTGGGTTCCTGGAAACACCAGGAGCACGATGCCGGGCTCAGGCGAGCATGACGACGGCTGTGGCGACAGCCACGAGCTCGTCGGCGGCGGACTGAAAACGGCGCGGTGGCAAACTAGCTACGGCGCGCGAGGAAGCTAACGGAGATGGGCGGGAGGTGGAGGATCTCACCGGGCGGCACACACGGAGGCCGGTGAACGGTTTAGTAGCAGTAGAGGGCCGTCGCCGGAGTTGGTGAAGAGCGACGGCGACCGAAGATGTGGAAGAAGGGGAACCGTGCAGCAGCGCCTCCGAGCTCCAGCTGCGGCCACCGGTCGACGAGGAAGACGATGGCGGAGACGACGGACACGCTGGCGAGGCGATGGCTGTGGCCGCGTGTTTCACGGCGGCGGGTCCATGGCGGCGTTCGGACACGGTGGGGAAGGGGAAGCAGCGAGGTGGATCTGAGGGGAGGGGAGGCGCAGGCACCGAGAGGGAGAGCGGGGTGAGTGGGAGGCGGGATCGAGGAGGCGGGGGCGTGACGGCCTTATCCCCTCCCGGCGTCGGTGCCGGCGAGGCGGTTGGGCAGGAGCGCGCCCCTGTTCCGACCCGGGTTGGGGGAATAGGGAAGGGAGGCGGCAGGGGGGCCGGGCCGGCTGGGCCGGTCGGGCTGGCTGGCTGTTGGCTAGCTGGGCCAGGTGGGCCGGTCTGGTGTGAGCTGGACCGCCTGGTCCAGTGGGGGGTTTTCTTTTCCTTTTGTTTTATTTTCACTTTTTCTTTTTATTTATTTTCTTTTCTGCTTTATTTCATTTTAAAATATTTAGGCACTTTCTAAAAAATTGTTTTCTCCACAATAATTACCAGTGCAATATTTGGCACCCACCGAACATTTTTGTTTCAAGGTTTGAAAACTTCTGTTGTTTGCCATATTTTGAATTGATTTTTGAATCGGTTTTGAACTAACGAAAGATTAGCAATAGTAACGAAGCTGACGTGGCATCATTAGCAGAGTTTCACTGTAGCTTAATTATCCGGGCGTTATAAAGGGTCGATTCAAAGTAATTTACATGCTTCAGCTTCTTATGATACTAGTATATACTACCATATATGGCATGTACATGCATGTGGGGACATGTCATGTTGGAATCTTATCTTGGTCGCATTATCCAACTACCCACTGCCATGATTCTTATAATTACACCCTTGTACTGAACCTTCGATCTTCATCTCTAGTCTGTACCTTAAGGATAAGGATAAGAGTATCTACAACCGGGTGCCTCAAACCCTCCTCAAACGGCCGGACGGACTGCTCGGTAACTAACGGTCACCAAAATTCGACCCAGACGGGCTCCTTAAACGAGCCTCAAATGCCCGGGCTGACTGGCACCCCTCATATCCGGCCCAAACATGGGGCGGATTGGGGCCCCCGGGCGCGTCCACCACGTCAGACCCACCAACCCCATCCCACATTAAATTGCACCAAATCCACCAAACGCTTCCTCCTCCTCCCGCCTCCCTCCTACCTTTCCCGCGCACGAGCCCTCGCCGGCCGCCACCCTTGGTCCCCATCCTCACCACAGGTCTTGATCCGCCACCCTAGATGTTGTCCAGCCTGTTCCCGACCGTCGCGACGGAGACTGCGTCCGCCTCGTCCATCGGCATCCCGTCCTCGTCTCTGTCGTGCAAGGCATAGAACGTCGCCCGAAGGATGCCATAACGCCGGCAGCGAGAGAGGGAAGCGGCAGTGCAGGGAGATACCAACATGGACGAGCAGCTACCCCCTCCACGCACCGAACCCCGCACCCTATCCATCCAATCAACAAGCGAGGCATCCGTCACAATCGGACATTTATTTCATTTTGGCATGTCTGGATTGTTGAACTATGATTTCCTTTGCTTTGTCTCGAACTGTTGAATTTGGACAATTTGTATCGTATGATCGACGTGCATGGGTTGCATGTATTTGATTCCCCATATTTGAGGTATGTGGATGTGCGACAACCCATATGAAGGGCCGGCGGGCGCTGTCCCCGGACGCGCTCGTGGGCGTATAGGGGCCCAGATTTGCCAAGTTCGGCTGTAGATGCTCTAAGTATCAAGTGGATCACAATCTAAGTTTGAGATTATCTCCAATGTCTAACTAAACGGGCATCATACGTCCCATCCTTCAGGATGAAAAAGATCACATCTGGCAAATAATTATTTTTTGGTATCTGTTTTGGTCCTTACATTATATAAATATATTCTCATATATGTTAGTCAGAAAATTAATAATATATATTCACAAAAAATATTATGAATGACTAATCTACTAACAATATTTTCAGTGAGCCAATTTTAAATAGTATTGCCACATACCGGGAGATAGCAGCAGAGAATGTAATTTACAAACACTTTAATGATATGCAGGCTATTAGAAGCAATAGAAAATGACAAAACTTCAAACTAAACTAGGTGCATATATACATTTCGAGGACATGCATGAGAGATCCTTTTTTATGAGATATTATTGCAAGTAAAAGCTATTATACCTCTTTGGAACTTTTACTATGTCTCAAACCATTTACTTATATTTAGTTTGTTAGATTTGTATTTTTTTTGTTTCAAAAAACGATATATAAAAGAAGAAGACTTAAGGACGCCATTTTTGACTCACAAGCATGTGGTCCCTAGAGCCAAAACAATGAAAATTGTTAGAGATTCCTCTGTATGAGCTATTCTTGGTAAGCTAAAGACATTTCATCCTCTAAACTCTTGCTGAAGTCAAAAATTAACCCGGAACCTCAAGTAAACACTAGAACAGATTAGACTGTCAAGCTGGTCATAGCACCACACTGGAGTAATTTTGTACAAGTGATGTTAAATGACAAAATAGACCGTCACTACTAGAATCAACTACTTTGCCGACTTCCTCGGCAAAGACCCAAAAAAACTCGGCAATGTGTTTGCCACGTGCAGTACTTTGCAAACAATACTCGGTAGAATACATTGGCAATTGTTAACTTTGCCGAATTTTTATACTGAGAATTCGAGAATACTCATGAAGTCTTTGTCGAGTTTCCAAAAAGGAGAACTCTAGAAACCACAAGCGCTAGACGAAATGACCTATTAATGATGGTGCCACATGGGCAGAGCAGTGCCGAGTTCTCGCATGCCGAACTCGGCAAATGCCTGATGAATAGAAACATGGCGCGTGGCATAGGTGGTTGCCAGAGTTCTTGCCTTTGCCAAGCGTGGAACCCAACAAACATTTAGCGAATAGTACAGCGATGCGTGGCAGAACTGGCTGCCAAGTTCTTATCTATGCCGGGTACCTATGTTGTAGGAGAACTCTGCGAATTCTTTTAAGAACAGTAATGCGGCACATGTCACATATGACTGTCGGGTTCTTGTATTTGCTGAGTATGGCGCCACGGAGACTCGTTGATACCTTTGCGGAGCTTTGTGCAGGGTGAACTTGGCAAAGAAAACCTGTGGAAGACGTTCAGGAGCTGCTTCCGCATTTTCTAAGTGTGGAACTCGGCAAAGATTCCTGGAGCTACCAGCTTCTGCCACGTGTCACATTTTGCCGAGTAGTACACTCAGCAAAATGCTCCAGGAATAGTTTTGTCGAGTGACAGAACTTGGCAAATGTTCAATCATGTTTATTTATTATTTTTCGTAGGGAAATCTTGCATACAAATCAGTATGTATACATATATATCATCGCAAAGATACATAACATCATTCAAATATCAGTTCACAAAATCAACAAGCAATATGGCGATCATTCCAACACATTTTACACAAGTGACATCGTCATAAATTTATCCAAGTTAGTCTCATTGAAGCCATGTTTCTCTAATGACTGTAGATTAAGATCCAGCTGCAGCACGGGCAGGGTCGGTCCTGGTATTTCCGTGGTCCTGGGTGGAACTAACATTCGGATCCTCTCAATATAAACATCATAACAATATCCGCAAATGTTTATATTATCAAATGTTACCGGTAGATATTTAAATGCACAAAAGAATTTATTCATATCAAATAATATATATTACATTAAATTTTCTTCTAAGTATTCTCAATACAAAGCCATTGATGATGGTGTTGATGTCAATCTTATCCAACAATTTCTTATTGATGCAAAACTTTGCCGAATCATTTATTCTTGAGTCATCCACATGTTTTTCCTTTTCCTTTTCGCATACTATATGAAAGATGTGATAACAGACAGACATAGTGCTAAGAAAAATTGAATCAAAGGTTGAATAGTACCAAAGGTAACTTAGTTAAGTAAAATATACCTATATGAAGTAAGAATGATAATACTTTTCTATGAGAAGTGAATGGCGACATATATTATACCTTCGATTGGTTGGATCAGTATCGCTCGGTCGATGATCAGGCGCTCAACCATCAGGCGATGTGGAGACTATCGAAGTGACCGGAGTATGGATAAGACGGTCGACGATGTTATATAGCCATGCGTGTGCCTCCAGTGCCTGGGTGTGGCAACCGGATATCATGTGTTGGAGTTTGTTAGTCATCGGAGTCGTTACTCACGACCTCGTTCCTGCGACTCACGAATTCACAATCAGTGCGACAGGGCCCAAGGGTAGGGGAATAGCTGGAGATCGTGGCGAACTGGCATCTCTTGGTAATTCGATTAGAAGGGAAATACGCAAGACTAGGTCGTGCTTCTTGTGGACTCATGGGAGGAAATTCCTATTGGACGCATTCTGCGTCAAAAGGAAAAAGTCCAAAATAAACCTCGAAGTTGCAGACGAAAGCTAAATCAAACCCTGAACTTTGAATCCCGGGAATTGGCACTCTGAACTTTTACTCCCGGTCTATTTTGGACCCTAGATCTGTTTGGCACACCAGGAATAATGTTTTTCGAATTCCATAATTATTTCGTAAATGATGTTTTTAAAAATGTTTTGGATTGTTGGCTGCGGACTCGTCTGGGACGCCCACCAGACATAAAGCGAGCTTTTTTTTCTTATCACGCGCCATAAAAATTCTTTCTTTCTTTTTGTTAACGCGCGACGTAATAATTCCAAAAGAGAAAAACATGCCTTGGAGTCGAACTTGGCACCTGGCAGGGTTGACCTGATTATGCTAGCCACTACAACAGACGACTATGACTTACATAATAAGAGGCTGAAAATATTGAATTAGAAACCAAAGCATCGAACTTTGAAAACTATTTTTAGGGGCAAACAATTATTGAAAACGTATTTATTTCTGAAATCTTCGAAAATTTTATAAATTGCGTTTTTGAACAAAAAAAAACATGTTTTGAAACAGAAACAATTTTTTAAACCTGAACAAAATTTTAAAGTGCAAACACTTTTTGAAACATAATTGTTTTCTGAAACCTGAACAAAATTTTAAAGTGCGAACACTTTTTGTACAATGTAAAAAAATGTTTGAGTGTTGTAAAAAAATGTGTTATAACCTTAACAGAATATACGTGACATTTGTTCGAAAAAGTGTATGCAAATTTAAAAAAGTTGAACCATGTAAAAGAGTGTTCGCGTAGTTTTATAAAATGTTTATTGTCATTAAGAAAATGTAAAACATGTATTTGGAAAAATATTACTATGTATTCAAAAATGTTTAAAAATATTTAATTTAAAAATGTTCATAATGTATTTGAAAATATCAAAAGTTTATCAAATATTTAATGTGTGTGTTAAAATGTACATTGGGTACTGAGAAAAATTAGACATGTGTAAAAATGAAAAAAGAAAAGAAAAACATAAAAGAAAAAACTTTGAAAAAACAAAGTACTGCGCGCGCGTGAGCGACTGTGCTACTGGGCCGGCCCAATTCAAAAAATACCGGCGAAGTCCTCTCAAGGTTTAAATTGGACCGGGATTAGAGAGTTCAGAGTGCCAATTTCCGGGATTGAGAGTTCAGGGTTTGGTTTAGCTTTCGTCTACAACTTCAAGGTTTATCTTGGACTTTTTCCGCGTTAAAATGTCGCCCGGCCGCACACGTGATCGACTCGATCGATCAAAACGGGCCGGCCCGTTTAGAAGGTAGTTGTGCGTTTCACCGATCCTGGTTTTTGGAACCTCCTAGAATGGTTCCAGCCGATTTTTTTTTCCGGTTTTGTGAACCTTCTAGAAGGTTCCAGAAACGGGTTTTATCTGTTTCTTTTTTCTTTTATTTTTTCGTTTTTATTTCCTTTTTTTTCTCCTTTTCCCTTTTCCCTTCTTTGTTTCTCTTTTTCCTTTTTCATTTTAATTTGCAAGTTTACTTTTATTTTCAACAAATTTCCATAAATGTTAAAAATGTTCGTGTTATAAATTTTTGTTCACAAATTCTGACAATTTTTTGGGACTTTAAAAATGTTCCCATTTTCAATTTTTTGTTCACGAATTTAAAAAATGTTCATGTTTTGAAAATTTGCTGGCATACTCAAAAAATGTTAAGGAACTTCAGAAAATGTTCACAATTTATAATTTTGTCCACGCATATGAAAATTGTTCATGTTTTGAAATATTGTTCTGAAATTCAAAAAATTGTTTGAATTTATATTTTTTGCTCACAAATTTAAAATATGTTTGGGATTTGAAATAATGTTCTAGCTTTACAAATTTGTTCAGAAATTCAAAAAATGTTCAGGTTTGAATATTTCTTCATAAATTCATAAAATGTTTGAATTTTGAAATAATTGTTTGCAATTTTGAGAAATGTTTCTTGTTTTCAATGTTTGTTCCTGTTTTTCAAAAAAATGTTTGTATGTTTAACAAAATTGTTGCTAATTTTGAAAAATGTTCTCGTTTGCAATTTTTGGATTTTTAAGCAAACTTAAGTTTTATCGCTATCGTTGTTATGTCTTTTAGTGTTGCGCTCCACATTTAGCACAAGAGCAAGCTGACAACAGTGGCTAGCATAGCGCGCAAGACCATGAGGTCACTGGTTCGAATCCCAGTGCTAGTGTGTTGCTTTATTTTCGTGTTTTTGCATCTTGTAAAAGCCAAATGGGCCGGCCCAGGTTTGCCATGCTTGTGCGAAATGTCGACACTTCGACGTAATTAGCGTCACATAGGAGCTCCCCTCATGGGATACCTACACCTGTTGTGTGATATGTCTGCATGAACTAGTGCTACCTGGACCTACATGTGCCTCATGGGCCTTGGGCATATGGGCCCAGGGCGGCCGCCCCCTGACCCCCTCTCAGAGCTGGCCCGGGTGAAGAGCTTTGTCCGGTGTGGACTCGGCAGCGGTGACGCTCTGCGCCGTTCGCACTCTTAGGGGCGTTGTCGTGGAGCTTAGGTGTGCTAACTCGTAGCGTGGGGTGTTTAGTTCTTCTAGTGCTTGTTGCTGGTAGTGTAGTCGCATGCGTTCTACATGTGCCGGATATCTCAAGATTGGTTTTGTAAGAGAGTTGCCTCACCATCTTGTATCACTCGGCCGTATACTTTTTCGGGTGTTGCTCGTTCCTTGTATCGTTCGACCCTGAGCACGGGCTCCAAGAAACTTTATGAGTGTGTAAGATAATCAAGTATTAATAAAAAAGTACATCTCTATACATCTTGACTTTAGACTCACTATAGATGACATGAACATGAGATATAGCTAGCAGTTGGCCCTATCATTATCCTTGCTCTTAGAGCATCTATAGCCTGGCTCCCCAAATCGTCCCCAAACGTCTGCGGACGTGTCCGGTTAGTCATTGGACAGGAAAGAGAAGGAAAATGTGACCCAACAGGACCCCTCATATCGTCCCTATATGGTCGGGCCGTCCGCAAACCCTCATATTGAGACCAAATATAGGGAGGATATGAGAGCTCGTAGACGTGTCGGGACGCACCTGGTCAGTCCGGCATGTAGGATGCGGCCCACTGTGAATAATCTTTTCATTTTTTTTCATTTTTTTCTTCTCTCTCTACATCTTAAACAATCACATGCAATTGACCGAACATATAAGGCAGGAAATGAGGAGCATGACAACATGCATGGACAAATAGAGACTCAAAACAGACACGCGTGTCCACGAACATTTTTGTGGGTGGGTGTGTGGGGGGGGGGGGGGGGGGGGGGGGAGGAGGGGGCGATTGCGACCCTTTACCGTGATGCACCAACTATCTGACCTGACAAATGTAGCTTAATATTGACCAATAGACCTAAGATATGCTAGTCATGAATGATCCATATCATTTGTCTGTATTAGTAGATGCCGAGTGATCTTGCACTTTTTGTAATCGCCAATTGGCCAACTAGCTATTATTTGCCTGGACGAATTGCTGCCCTCTTTGTTATAGTGGAAGATTTCTAAGTACGTCAAAAGATGTCCCAAGAAATGTTTTTTTTCCATTGTAATACGTGTCTCATTTATATCATATGAATCATAGTACAAGTCACGTACACACCGACCTGACAAAACTGAAAAAGCAGCAGAATAGGCTTTGCACAATGGAACACCAGCCAAGAAAGAAAAATACAATCAAGACTAAAAAATCCTCTGAACTTGACACCAACGTCCATCACACATGCCTCTGACACCACCACAACAGCCACCAAAGGAAAAAAATGACGGATCACCTCCTCACCCGAGCTCGACGCGGCTCCATCACTGATATGCAGCTTTGCGGACCTTCAAGGTAGCTCCCCAAAGGCGAGACCATTACCATTGAACGAACCAGACTGGGCAACACCTCGGACATGCCATCGAACTCCAGATCTGGCACTCCCGCTTGACTAAGACGTCGGAGGAGGAAACCATACCTGTCATCCACGAAACACGAACACATCACATGATCCACTATCTTTCAGATGTCGTTGATACAGAGTACAATCTGCATCCGCTATTGGACTACAACCCAAGCTCTGTGCCGGCGCTGGAGAAAATGTCATTGCAACGGCGGAGCCCGTGGACACATGTCCACAACGAGGATGTCGTCGCCGCCACACCCTCTTTGCTTAAACAAACTGGTTTCCAAATCCATCCCCAACCATAGGACCGATCGCCTCGTCGGAGAAGAATCTAAAGAATCTTTATTTAGCGCCGCCATCACCGCCACTGAAGCCAAGACGATGAACAACCTAAAAAACTAGACTACGAGGGCCTAAAACCATCCACACACGTAGATCTGGTGACCCCCCTCACCACCGACGACCGAGGTCACCGGCAGAGGGGAGCCGCTCCTCCCAAAAGATGTTTTATCCATAGATTTTACATTCTTTATTGAGATGTTGTACAAAAGCGGTGTATATACATATGTACAATGTTTCAAGTGTACACTACATGAATTTGGCTATCTTGTTTATTAGCACTAGTAGGAAAAGGGGCTTTTACCCCGGTTCATAAGGGCCTTTAGTCCCGGTTCAGGAACCGGGACTAAAGGGTCGTTACTAATGCCCTAGCCCTTTAGTCCCGGTTCTTACACGAACCAGGACTAAAGGCTGTCCACGTGGCCGGTGCGGGGAGCCCAAGCAGGAGGGCCTTTGGTCCCGGTTGGTGCCACCAACCGGGACCAATAGGCATCCACGCGTCAGCACCTGGCAGGAGCTGAGGTTTTTATTTTTTTGAAAGGGGGGGGGGGGGGGTTTGAGGGTTTTGGGGGGTAATTTAGGTTGTTATTAGGTAGCTATTAGAGAGAAGTGTCCTCTCTTATATCTCCGTGCTTGGTTTACCAACGCTACGTACTGCTATGCCTAAACATGGCTTAGATTGAAGTGAAGGCAACATGTGGTGCATGTCGAAAGTAATACTAATCCGGACTTGATCAAGTTTGGATTGTACTACTTTCGACACGCACCACATGCATGTTGCCTTCACTTCAATCCAATCCATGTTCATTTCACCCGCTGATATATAATAACTCTTCATGCGCGCATCATGCATCATCATATATAATAACAAGTCCTACTAATCATCATCATACAACTTCTACTCGTTATTAATAACAAGTCATACGATCATAATCCTCACAGTCATCGAACCAACCCTACTTAATTGTTCTTAGCACATGATCATCAGTATTAGGTAGGACCGAAATACCCTCTTTAAGGTAAAATAGCATAAAACAATATAGACCCTGACTCTCCATTATGGAGAATGGAGATCATCCTGTCTCCAATTCTTTCTCCTCGCTTCCTTTTGCTTCCAAGAAGCTCCTTGTGACTGTCCATACATTTTTTTCATTCTTTGGTTTGCATGTCTCCACTTCTTTTAGAAATCCGGTATGGACAGTTGAGATTCGTAGGATGACCTGGTTGTATATTCAAAACATCAAGCCTACCATTCTGATACATCAAATGAGGCACACAATCCTCTGGGATTATCTGTTGAAAAACATAGTAATAACTTCATAGTTAGCAATGATAATGTACTAGTTTTAGAACTATGCAAAATATGCACGGATGTCGTAATAGTAAGAAATCTTACCAGGGTATCTCCATAGTAGTTACCGTAGTTCAACACGTGCACTAGTGGCACGTATTGAGGACCATAATGTTGAGGAGTTTGATTGTAGATATTGTAATTCTCAATATCAGTACAAAATCCGACCAGATGAGTTTTCTCCTTATAAGTTAACTCAGAGCCATCGATGTAGTAGGTTCTGTCTACCATGTTCCGCACATTGTTTGAACAATCAAAATAAGCTGTCAATGAAAATAAGCTGTCAACTATTTTGAAATGAACAATATAAATTAGCTAATAACTATGTTTGAGAAACTCACATAGCGGTAGAATTGGAGGCGTATCAACAAGGACCAAAATGTCCATATTGTCTTGCTCGATGTCAGGATCACCAAGATCCATGGTGACAAGCATACCCTCATCAAAACCATACATCTTGCAAAATGCTTCCCAATTTTTGCAACCAAAATGGGTTACGCTTTCAGAATTATACAGCTTTACTTCAAAATCTATATCATGATGGGTCCTTAGGTGAATTTTCTTTGTTTCCATACTTTCATGGTCTTCAAAACCCATCCTCTCCAAGACGTAGCGTCTTGCATGGCATGGGATAAGCTAGCCGAATTGTAGAAGATGAAAAGTACACGTTGAAATAGTTGAAGTCGTGCTTAATTACGAAAAAATAACACTTGTCGTCGTTGCGTACCGTTTCAACATCGAACGTCTCCTCCAGCTTAATACTGAAGCGCCGATCTTCGTCCAGGTGAGGCCTGTCGCACTGACCTCGGTCGTCGTGGCACCAGTCGCATTCCCCCGGGAGACTTTCGTCGTCCGAGTACGACATTTCCTATGTTCATAATTCAAATATTAAACATCTACAATTAAATATATGTACTAAAAAACCTAAGTTAGATCATTATTATTCATCACGGGTTGACTATCGGTTTGTCGAGTCTTTTCTTGAAAACTCTCAGCTCACCTGGTGTATACATTCGACCGTTGGTGATGGTCGCTCCTCCCTTTGTACCCGTGTGCATTACACCAAAATGTCTAGCTAGCACACGGGAACAAAGGAGAAGCGACCCCCACGACAACAGTCGGGATTCTTCGTCCTCTCATATATATATGGTGGAACTCTCCCTCACTGATTCCTCTTTGACATTTGCGACCGTCGGTGATGGTAGCTCCTCCTTTCGTTCTCGAGTGCATTACACCAAATTTTCTAGCACACGGGAACGAAGGAGAAGCTACCCCCACGACAACAGTCGGGATTCTTCGTCCTCTCATATATGGTGGAGACTCGACAGACTTACAGTCAACCCGAAATATCGTTTAATTATCTTTCTAAAAGAGGATTTGGCTGGTCTCACCTCGATGTTGGAGGGGGCGGTGACGGGGACGACGGCGGGGATGATGGAGGGGCCGGGGGCTCCTAGATTTCTGCGAAAACAAAAACCCTATAAGCTATCAACTAATCATAGTGCTCTCCAATTTTAGCATTCAAAGTAGGATCGGAGTAGTTTTCCACTTTGAGCATTCAATAAGCAAAATCAAATCACAAAATAAAGTAGTATTCAAATTAGGATGCATTCAATTATAAGCAAAACTACATCAGCTCCATGCGTCCGTACATCGCCGAATATTATCACTAATACACCTCGAATACTATCATACATATAGCATCGCTTGTACAGCTAGAACAGTAGCACCCGACGGGTATCGGCGCGGGCGGTGGACACCCAAAGGGACGGAACCATCACAGGATCATAGCTCCAGTGAGATCCCTGAAGAACCTGCCAGGTATTGTCGAACCTGCCCTCCAACGCAACCATGTAGCGACGGACGTGCTGGTCCTCCTCGCTGACACGGTGACGTACCACCTCCGCGGTGTCCGGAAGCCTCGGCACCGTCACTGGCCCACGCGAGCGCCACCAAACAAGGATCGGGTCAACGACGGGCTGGTTCCTCACCAACCTACGCCCACCGGAAGGTAGCACCTCCCAAAACCAGCCCGGCGGAGCCCAGTCCCGGACATGGCCCCTCTGATCAAGCCGGCCTCCTCCGCCGAGTCGACGACGAGGATGCGGGATAGGCATCGTCGACGTCGATGCGGGAATAATTGCTTTAACTAAAAAAACAAACTAGTTCTATTAATTTCCTTACTATAAATAGAATAAAGTAGTACTTACTAAAAATAAACTAGCTAGTTTAACTAGTTCTATTATTTTTCTAACTAATTCTATTAAACACTTTCTAAGTAGTACTTACTAAAAGTTATCGGGGAGGGGGGTACATATATCGACAACGACATACCTGATAAAAAATAAGAAGAGGAAGAAGACGAAAAAAAGAGGAGAAGAAGAAAGGAATAGAGGAGGAGATCGAAGAAAAAAAAGAAAAAAAGAGGAGAAGAAGAAGGAATAGAGGAGAAGAAGAAAAAATAGAATAATATATTATTCTATTTCTTCTTCTTCTCCTCTATTTCTTCTTCTTCTACTCTTTTTTTTCTTCTTTTTCATCTTCTTATTTATTTCTCCTCTACTTCCTCTCCTCTTCTTCTTATTCTTCTTCTTCTTCTCCTTCTTCCTCTTCTTATTTTCCTTTTTTCTCTCCTTCTTTTTCTTCTAAATATGAACATACATAAATGACTTCTAAATATGAAAAATCTAAACTACACATCTAAATTACAACAACTAAATTAACTACACATCCAAATTAATACAACTAAATTACAAATCTAAATTAAACTACGTACACATATAATAGCTAGGGGGCGCGGCGGCAGCAGCGGCGGCCATTACAGGGAGGAGGAGGAGGGGATCGGGGCGGCGCTCAGAGGGTGGCGGAGGGCGACGGCGACCGTGGCGGGCCGGGGGCGGAGGGCGGCGACGGTGACGTATGGGGCACGCGCGACGGCTCGGGGGCGCGCGGCGGAGGCCGACGGCGACGGCGGCGAGGGGCGGAGGACGACGGCGACGGGCGATGGCGTGGGCTCGGGGGCACGGGCGACGGCGGCGACGGCGGGGCAGCCTGGCGGCGTAGATCGAGCTCGCGGCGTCGTCGGGCGGGGGGACACTGGCGATGGAAATCAGAAAATGTCCAAAGTGCTGCTTATATAGCAAAGGCTTTGGTCCCGGTTCAACGCACAAACCGGAACCAATACCCACCCTTTGGTCCCGGTTGGTGGCACCAACCGGGACCAAAGGCCTCTTTTCACTAGCGCAAAGGGCGGGAAGCAGAGGGCTTTGGTCCCGGTTGGTGGCACCAACCGGGACCAAAGGGGAGCATTGGTTCCGGTTGGAGCCACCAACCGGGACTAATGTGCTGGCGCGGTGCGGTGGGAAGTTTAGTCCCACTTCGCTAGCTAAGAGAGCTCAGCACCTGTTTATAAGCTGCGTTGCAGCTCAGGTGCTGAGCTCCTCTCTAATATGCAGGCATTACATGCCTACCTTTGTCACTGCCATGTTGGGCCTATTGGGCCTGCGGGCCTGCATCCTGGCCCATGTGCAGATGGGTTTCTAGTCGTATGCAGGCCGTGTGGCCCATTAGGCGGCATTTTTTTATTTTTTCCAGTATTTTTTTGTTTTTTGAATTATTTATTTTCTTTTGATTTTTGCTTTATTTTTTATTCCTTTTGCTTTTATCTCAGAATAATTATAAACTTTCTGTTACTCCATTAGTTTCCAAATTTGAATAGTTTAAATTTCATCCGGAAACTCGTCTGTTACAAAGGGATTTCATTTTTTAAAACTTATTTGAACTCCTGACTTTTTGTGTGTTCAAAATGCACCATTCAAAGCCACATCATCATTTGTCAATCCTTTCTAACTTCATTTGTTATTTTTCATGCATTTACTAATTATTTTGAGCTATAAGACCCTAAAATTGAAAAGCATTTCAAATGAACTCTGAAAAGGTTTAAAGTTGGCATGATATCATCATTTCATCCACATAGCATGTGCAAGAAAGTTGAGAGGGGTACGGCAAAAACTGGATGCACTTCGTGTACAAAACGGACAATCTCTTTCAAAGTATCAGGATTTCATCCGGAAACTCGTCTGTTACAAAGGGATTTCATTTTTTATAACTTATTTGAACTCCTGACTTTTTGTGTGTTCAAAATGCATCATTCAAAGCCACATCATCATTTTTCAATCCTTTCTGACTTCATTTGTTATTTTTCATGCATTTACTATTATTTTGAGCTATAAGACCCTAAAATTGAAAAGCATTTCAAATGAACTCTGAAAAGGTTGAAAGTTGGCATGATATCATCATTTCATCCACATAGCATGTGCAAGAAAGTTGCGAGGGTTACGGCAAAAACTGGATGCACTTCGTGTACAAAACGGACAATCTCTTTCAAAGTACCAGGATTTCATCCGAAAACTCGTCT
Organism: Aegilops tauschii subsp. strangulata; assembly: GCF_002575655.3. NCBI lineage: Eukaryota > Viridiplantae > Streptophyta > Magnoliopsida > Poales > Poaceae > Aegilops > Aegilops tauschii. The sequence continues at coordinate 82,741,553 of NC_053041.3, forward strand.
GTTACAAAGGGCTTTCATTTTTTAAACCTTATTTGATCTCCTGACTTTTTGTGTGTTCAAAATGCACCATTCAAAGCCACATCATCATTTTTCAATCCTTTCTGACTTCATTTGTTATTTTTCATGCGTTTACTAATTATTTTGAGCTATAAGACCCTAAAATTGAAAAGCGTTTCAAATGAACTCTGAAAAGGTTGAAAGTTGGCATGATATCATCATTTCATCCACATAGCATGTGCAAGCAAGTTGAGAGGGTTACGGCAAAAACTGGATGCACTTCGTGTACAAAACGGACAATCTCTTTCAAAGTATCAGGATTTCATCCGGAAACTCGTCTGTTACAAAGGGATTTCATTTTTTAAACCTTATTTGATCTCCTGACTTTTTGTGTGTTCAAAATGCACCATTCAAAGCCACATCATCATTTTTCAAGCCTTTCTGACTTCATTTGTTATTTTTCATGCATTTACTAATATTTTGAGCTATAAGACCCTAAAATTGAAATGCATTTCAAATGAACTCTGAAAAGGTTTTGTTTCTACTTACAAAAAAACTTATTTATTTTATTTCTAATTACTTATGTATTTTACTTTAATTATTTTATTTTTATTTATTTTACTCTTGCTATTTTTATTTATTTTACTGCTGCTATTTTTACTTAATTTATTAAGGTTTATTTATTGTAGTTACTATAGTTTATTTTATTTTATTTTATTAAGGTTTATTTAGTTTTATTTATTTTATTAAGGTTTATTTATTTTATAAATATAAAAATGAACATAGATGCACTTATAGAGAAAATTCAACCTAAATTCATAGTAAATTTCATAGAAATTTACTATGAATTTAAGTCAAATTTCCTGTATAAGGGCATCTATTTTCAGTTTAAGAGAAGCTCAACAAGGCATAGAGGGACGGGCTTATAAACTGGTGTGAGCGCCCTTCGGTTGGCGAGGTGGGACTAAAACTGGCCGCAACTAGGACCAGCCCTTTAGTCCCGGTTTGTGGTATGAACCGGGACTAAAGGGTGGTGGGCCAGGAGCGTGGCCCATTGGTCCCGGTTTGTACCACCAACCGGGACCAAAGGGTCCATACGAACCGGGACCAATGCCCACGAGGCCCCGGCCGGCCCCCTGGGCTCACGAACCGGGACCAATGCTCACATTAGTCCCGGTTCGTGACTGAACCGGGGCTAATGTGAAAACTGCCCTGTGACCTAAGCCCTGTTTTCTACTAGTGTACATGAACATATCTCAATGCTTAATGGCGAGACACATATACTCCACGTTCTTCTGCTCTCTTAGCCTGTTGTTCGAGGTGATAAGCATCTATATTACCATAAGCAAATCAGTACTTAATTAGCTTTGATAGAATGCACTCTATTTGAACTTAATTTTTGGGAAGTCTAGGTCAGAATATTAGCAGGTAGGATACACATCAGACTATAGAGTTACATAAATTCCAATACTAATGCAAGTTGCTGACATGTTAAGAACCTCTTTAACTTGTATGTATGATATTGACTTTTAACTCCAAGGACCGGAATGCAATTTTCTTTTCTAGCGGTGTTTTTTTTCATTGCTAAATCCATTAAATATAGAGCATGTGGCTCTGTTGTAGAAAGTTAATAAAATGGATTTTCCACCGGTAAATAAAAATTAAATGGACTTTCAACAGCTTGGTTTAATGTTTGGTGATCTGTATTGAAATTTACTCTCTACTCGGCCAGACTTTGCAAATAAAACCAATGTCATAAATGCAACTTAATTAAATGGATCTTAACCTATTCCTAATGGGTATAGCTACATGCTCTAATTTAGATACCGTGACGTGATCTTACCATAGTAATATTATTATGTAGTGCACAACTAGCAAGCCCACTAAATATTCCTAATACAACATCAAGGACTGCACTAACCGACATTTATAAACTGTACATTTGTAGTTTAGATGATTTTGAAATATTGTTTGGGTGGAACATCCACACATGGGTAAGCATTGAGAGCTATGTGTGCAATGGCTAAGAAACTAAGATACAAGGACCACATCTATATAGCATCCATAAAGATTATAACATGGATGAACTTGACATACTGTCCACAACCATAATATATGATGACATACAAGTCCGTCCATACAATAAGAGCTACTTATTTGGCCTATGGATTAGTGTCACTCGGTTGATGATCAGGCAGTCAACAACCAGGCGATGTGGATACTATCAAAGTAACCGGAGTCTGACTAAGACACTCGACGATGTTGTATAGCCCATGTGTGTGCCTCTAGTTACTGGGCATGGCAACCGGATATCATGTATCAGAGTTTGTTAGCCACTGGTGTCGCAACTCATGAGCTGCCTCCTACGAGCCATGAATTTGCAATCGGCGCGACAGGGACCGGAGCTAGGGGAATAGCCATAAATCAAGAAGACCTCGCATATCCTGATAATCGACCAGAAGGAAAATAGGCAAGACGGGGTCATGCTTCTTGTGGACTCATGGGATACCTACATTGGTTGTGTGATGCATCTGCGTCAGCTAGTGCTACCTCGACCTACATGTGCCTCATGGGCCTTCGGCATATGGGCCCAGGGCGGCCGCCCCCTGAACCCCTCTCAAAGCCGGCCTGAGTGAAGACCTTTAGTTGGCAGCGGCGATGCTCTGCGCCATTCTCCTTCTTGGGGGCGTTGTCGTGGAGCTTAGGTGTGCTAGGTTGTAGCATGGGGGTGTTTAGTTCATACAGTGCTCGTTGCTGGTAGTGTAGCCGTGTGCGTTCTGTGTGTGTCGTATATCTGAGGGTCAACTTTGTAAGAGAGCTACCTCACCATTTTGTGTCGTTTAGCCGTGTACTTCTTCGGGTGTTGCTTTATTTATGAAGCAGAGCAAAAGCCTGTTTTGAGAGCCGTCCGTAAGCACAGGCTCCAACAAACTTTGTGAGTAGTAAGATGATCAAGTATTAATAAAGAAGTACACCTCTATACATCTTAACTTTAGGCTGACTACAGATGACATTATAATAAGATATAGCTAGCAGTTGGCTCTATCATTATCCTTGCTCTTAGAACATCTACAGCCGGGCTCCCCAAATCCCCCACAAATGTCTGCAGACGCGCCGGGTTAGTGACTGGACATGAGAGAGAAAGAAAAATGTGACCCAATAGGACCCCTCATATCTTCCCTATACGTCTGGGTTGTCCGCAAATCAGTATATTGAGACAAATTGTTGGGAGGATATGAGAGCTTGTGGACACGTCCGTACGCACCTGGTCAATCCGCCATGTAAGACGCGACCCACTCTGGACCACTTTTTCCCTTTCTTTATTTTTTCTTTTCTTTCTCTCTCTTCAAACGATCACATGGAAGTGACCAGACATATAAGGGAGAAAATGAGGAGCATGAGTACATGCACGGAAAAATAAGGGCTAAAAACGGACACGCCCGGACACTGATCGGGCACGTCTGCGGATGTTTAGGGGGGCGGATTTGCTAAGTCAGGTTGTACATACTCTTACGAACTGAACGTCCTCCTGCACGCCGAGCAGTGGAGGAGCTAAAAACTCAATATAGAGGGGGCCAACATGTATACCAAAACCACTATATCTCAAAAAGTTTTTGCCTCCAGGTTTACCCACTTGTGTGAAAGTGACATCTTGATCAGCTGGATGACGACACGTGCATTATTTTGGTAGATTACCGTGTAGAATCACGCGGTGGCCGTAGGCCTTCAATGAAAATTTTGTTAACTGATTCGCATTTTTCCGTGTGCACTTGGGGTGTCTTTAGCAATTTTGGTTCAGATGATTGTTTGGTCTTGAAACCAACCTATGGGCGTTTGGGCTGTTGACGCGTGCATTTTTTGGGGATGTGGCTGTGTACAAATGCATGTGTGGGTGTATATGCATCGGCTAAATTTTTTGAACGTGCTTGCTTCACTGCCATGTGCTTCTAGCCGTTTATGTTATAATTAAGTCGGCCATGCAGTGCGTTGGTTTCCAGTTTAGCTTTCGTCGTCGAGAACAGACAAGAAACAAGCAAATCGATGCTCAGCAAAGGAACGTGGGCAAATCAGTCACCGCATGGTGCAGACCAATCGGAACACATTGCTTGGATATGCGGCTGACCAATAGCAGTCTGACGAAGCGGTGGTCGGGGGATGGGAAACTCATCCAGTTACAAGGCACATGTGCAGGCAGCGGGACGGGCAACTACATCCAATTACAAGACAACAGAGGGATATGGCCAAGACAGTCACCACACCGCTCGGGCGCAATTCTAGGCCAGATACGGGGACATTCCTTCTGTCTCCCTCGCATGTGCGCTGCATGCATCCTGTCCAATCCACTGCTTTCGTTGCTTTCTTATCTGCCTCACCGCTTACTTCTCCTTCCTTATCTCTTCTTCTTCTGGATGCCTCTGCGGCTTACCGCACTTGATGATCGAGGTGTTTTCCTGAAGATTTCGGTTGAATCGTCCAGCGCCATAAGCATGTATAAATCTCTCCTTGCTCTTCTCTGTGGTCATCACTCGCTTTCACATCTCAACCGAAGCACCACCGAGAAATAGCGTTGGCGCAAAACATCGAGCCTCTCTCTACTTCTCTCGTGTGGGATGGAAAGGAGCTTCGTTTACCGCCTCGACGGGCATGCCCCTCGTCCTAGGCTCCTCCTTTCTTCGACGTGTAGTACGGAGCAAGCTCGCCCATCACGAGTTGTGGAGCCGCGCTCCAAGGTTCAGAGTGGCTTCCCGCGGGCTCTCCCCACGCTGCACCTCCGGGCTTGCCGGGGAGGAGTTGCAGCCTCCGTCGCTGCTACTCCGCCAAGCGAGAAACTGCATCATTGTCGCTACCATGTGGAGGTTGTCGACGTCCACCACGGGACGGCGAGGTGTTCGACGGCTCACGGGCACGCCGGCGAGCTGGTTCCACTTGGGCGCCTCAAAGGCATGGGTGACCGCCGGCGACGTGTCCCTGGCGTCGCTGGACGCAATCGCTTCCCTGGAGTAGTCGGCTACAGTGCACGAGATTGGCCACCTGCTTGGCTCGGTCACTTCTCGGTGATAGTAAAAAAAATGTATGAAAGATGGAAAAGAATATTAACTACATACGGTGTATATATAATTCCGACTATTTGTGTCTCTTTACTACTTCATAATAGGAGCTAATCCAATGGGAGGCTACACCAGATGATCTAATCTGGCAATGACTCGCATCATGTTTAGCAAAATAAATCATCCCTACTAGAGATGTGTCATCGTGTATTCCCCCGTTTGTTCACATGCATCATCCTCTCATCTTTTTTTCCGTGCATCCATAGTTTTTCATGCGATCATCTGGTATTCTAAAATAACAACACTTATTATACAAAGAAGAAACATAATCCATATAACCGCACCGTATCGACGGGCACGGCATGCCGCCGCGCGGGGGTAAGCTAGTATAATGTTAGACAGGGCCAACTCATCTAAATCTTGCTAATAATATTTGAAAATGGAGGATTAGGAGCACATACAGCTTTATTTGTGAGAGCATAGGGGGCCAAGGCCCCTGCCTCCGTCGCTGATGCCGAGACCACGCAAGGCTCAAACACATGGTAACTCAATGGGGGAGGCCAACTATCTACAGTATGTGAAATATGTGGAAGAGAGACAAATAAGAATGTCTCAGGCCACCTCGCGTACCTCGACTTAACTTGCGACCCTTTCCCGTGAAGAATTGACCTCCATGTCTTTGCCACCACAACTCCAATCCAACCGTAGTTTTCATTTTCTTTAATTTGGAGGGTCGACGACAGACTGTGTTTGTTTGTCGACCCATCTTTTTATTTTCATTTATCTATGTTTTTGGTTAGTTCTCGGGCTTTGTCTCCCTGTACATATTGCACCTGTTCTCCCTAAATCCATGGTAGACATGTTGCCGCTTTGGTACAATACCACACATGGACTTGTAGTAGATTGTCATGACCTTTCGTCACAGCTAATGGCTGAGTCCTCACGTACATGCATGTGGTGGTAACATGCGGACTGTTGAGAATCTTATCTAGAACGCACATTAACTATCAAATCATGTCATAATTTTTTTAGAGGCCACTGCCATCAATAATATATGAAGTACAGAGGACAACTCAAATAATCAAATCTAAAGTATTATACCTGCCGCCACCCCTGGAGAATATAATTGATACTTCTTGTTTTTTCTCTTGACAATAATTAATACTTCTTGTTGGACGCAAACCGTGCCAGGTATGCGCACCAACTATCTGACTTGACAGATGTAATTGAGCTTAATATTGACGGATAGACCTAAGATGCTAGTCAATCCATATCATTTTTCTGTATTAGTAGATGCCAAGTGATTTTGCACTTTTTGTAATCATCCATTGACCAACTAGCTATTATTTGATGGACGAATTGTCTTATATTATATATGGTGCCCTCTTCGTTGCAGTGGAAAATTTCTAAGTGCGTCAAAATGATGTCCCAAAAAATGTTTTATCCCTAGCTTTTACATTTTTATTGAGATGTTGTACAAAAGTGCTATATATATACATATGTACAATGTTTCAAGTGTCCACTACATCAATTTGGTTATCCTGTTTATTATATTAACATATCTCAATGCTTAATAGTGACACACATATGCTCCAAGTTCTTCTGTTTGGGTTAGCCCATTGTTCGAGGTGATAAGCATCTATATAAACATAAGCTAATCAGTACTTAATTAGCTTTGATAGATATGTACTATATATAAACTTAATTTTAGGGAAGCCTAGATCAGAATATTAGCGGGTAAGATACACATCAGACTGTACATTTACAGAAATTCCAATACTAGTGCAAGTTGCTGACATGTTAAGAACCTCTTTAACTTGTATGTATGATATTGACGTTTATCCATTGCAGGTCGCACAATACATAGTTATCTCCAAGGACCGGGATGCAATTTTCTTTTCTAGCGGTGTTTTTTCTTGTATTGCTAAATCCATTAAATATAGAGCATAGGACTCTGTTGTAGAAAGTTAATTAAATGGATTTTTCACCCAAAAAAATTGAATGGATTTTCAACAACTCGGTTTAACGTTTGGTGATCTCTATGGAAATTTATTCTCTATTGGGCCAGACTTTGCAAATAAAACCAATATCATAAATGCAAGTTAATTAAATGGATCTTAACATATTCATAACTGGTATAGCTACATGCTATAATTTCATTACTGTGACGTGATCTTACCATATTAATATTATTATGCATTGCACAACTAGCAAGTCGACTAAATATTCATAATCTTACCACATCAAGGACTTCTTTAACCGACATTTATAGACAGTACATCTGTAGATCAGATGATTTGGAAATATTCTCTTGATGGCACATCCACATCATGTTATCTATACCACAGGCTAAGCATTGAGATATATGTGTCCAATGGATAAGGAACTAAGATACAAGCACCACATCTATATAGCATCCATAGTGATTATAACATGGATGCACTTGACATACTGTCCACACCCATAATATATGATGGCATACAGGTCCATCCATAAATAAGAGTTACTTATTTGGCCTATGGATGCCTACATAAAGACAAGATCTGTCGGCAATATACTAACGGTCAAAACAATATGGCTTCAATTTGACTATCTTAGGTCTTCGCGTCAATTTTAAGCTTATATGCATGGGTCAAGTAGATAGTCATGACCTTCCACCAAAGCTAATACGTGGCCGCCCTTGACCCCCTCTCAGAGCCGACCTGAGTGAAGTCCTTTGTCCAGTTTGGACTCGACAGCGGCGACACTCTACGCCGTTCTCCCTCTTGGGGGTGTTTTCGTGGAGTTTAGGTGTGCTAGGTCGTAGCGTAGGGATGTTTAGTTCTTCTAGTGCTCGTTACTGGTAGCGTAGTCGTGTGCGTTTTGCGTGTGTCAGATATCTAAGGATCGGCTTTGTAAAAGAGTTACATGACCATCTTGTATTGTTCGGCCGTGTACTTCTTTGAGTGTTGCTTTATTTACAAAGCGGGGGAAAAGCTTGTTCAAGAGCCGGCCCCGAGCATGGGCTCCAAGAAACTTTGTGAGTGTGTAAGATGATGATGTATTAATACAAAAGTACATCTCTATATATCTTCACTTTAGACCAATGATAGATGACATGACAATGAGATATAGCTAGCAGTTGGCTCTATCATTATCCTTGCTCTTAGAGGATCTATAGGTGGGCTCCCCAAATCCTTCTGAAACATCCGTAGACGCGCCCGTTCAGTGACTATACAGGAGAGAAAATAAAAACTATGATGCAATACGACCCCTCATATCATCCTTATACGTCCGGGTTTTATGCAGACCTTCATATTGAGGCCAAATGTAGGGAGGATATGAGAGCTCATGGAAGCGTCCGTACGCACCTGATCAGTCCGCCATGTAAGACACACGGCCCACTCCGGACGACCATTTCTCTTTCTTTATTTTTCTTTTCTTTCTCTCTCTTCGTCGTCAACAATCTCATGCAAGTGACCGAACATATGAAAAATAAATGAGGAGCATGACTGCATGCACAAACAAATAAGGGCTCAAAACGGACACGACCGGACACTGGTCGGGCGCATCCGCGGACTTTTAGGGGGGCGAATTTGCCAAGTCTGGCTGTGCATGCTCTTACAACCGGAACATCCTCTTGCACACCAAGACCACCCAAGGTTCAAACACACGGTAACTCAATGGGGGAGGCCAGCTACATTATGTGAAATATTTGGAAGTCAGGCCAATAAGAATGTTTCGAGCCACCACACGTACCTCGGCTCAAGTTGCAACCCTCTCTCGTGAAGCAATTGACCTCCATGTCTTTGCCACCACTAGGGATGCAAACGAGTCTAGTCCGAGCAAGTTGGACTAGGCACAATTCGGCTTATACTATAATTCAAGCGAGCTGAATTCAGCGAACCTCAATGTCGAGTTGTAGAAAGTGGCTCGTGCTCAACTTGTATAGATCCCGAGCTAGTTTTGAGATAAATAAAATGATATTTTCATAATGTAAGGCGTTTTTTCAAACAAGATGGGCTACAAAAGAAACTACTGTAAAATTTGATAGAAAGAGATGGAATGAACCAGAAAAATAGAAAGAGAAGACTAGTACTCAAGAGAAGACTAGTACTTAATAGAAAGAGATCGGAATGAACCAGAAAAATAGAAAAATGAAGGTGCGTCCGTTCTAAAACTCTGGCCAAGAATAACAGGATATTTGTGACACACGGCTCGCCACGTACCTTATTGAGGCAAAACAATCAGCGCTGCAACAAGCTTTCATGTTCGCTAGTAGGTAAAATGGAAAAAAGTTGTACGCAATGTATATGAAAAAATTATACAATTTTATTTTCATATCTATCAAAATTATTTAATATTATTATATAATGTAGAGCTATCGAGCTAAATCGAGCGAGTGAGTGTTGGCTTATGATTAGCTCGTTTCTCGATCGAGCTACATAAATTGCTCATTCTCAGGTCATTTCTTTTCAAATCAAACTCAAGTCGAAACAAAATACGAGTCGATCTTGAGTGGCTTACGAGCCTCGAGCTTTACTTGCAGCCCTAGCCACCACGACTCCATCTTTTCTTTGGAGGGTCGACGACCGACTGTGTTTGTTTGTTGACCCATATTTTTTTCTTTTCATTCCCTATGTTTTTGGCTAGCTTCGGGCTTTGTCTCCCTGTACATATTGCACTTGTTCTCCCTTAATCCATGGCAGAGTTGTTGCCACTTTTGTACAATAACATATATGGACTTGTAGTAGATTGTCATGACCTTTCGTCATAGCTAATGGCTAAATCCTCACGTACATTCATGTGGTGGTAACATGCGGACTGTTGATATCTTATCTAAAATACACATTAACTATCATATCATGTCATAATTTTTTATAGCCCAGTGCCATGAATAATATATGAAGTACAGAGGACAATTCAAACAATCAAATTTAAATTACTATACCTGCGGCCACCCCTTGGGAATATAATTTATACTTCTTGTTTCTTTTCTTGACACTAATTGATACTTATTGTTGGACGTGAACCAAGCCAAGTATGTACACCAACTATCTGACTTGACAGATGTAAGTTAGCTTACTATTGACTAACAGACCTAAGATGCTAGTCATGAACGAATCCACATCATTTGTCTATATTTGTAGATGTCGAGTCATCTTGCACTTTTTGTAATCGCCTATGGCCAACTAGCTATTATTTGCATGGATAAATTGTCTTATATGATATATGCTGCCCACTTTGTTACAATGGCAGATTTCTAAGTGCGTCAAAAGGGTGTCCCAAAAGATGTTTTATCCATAGGTTTTACACTCTTTATTGAGATGTTGCACAAAAGCTGTACAATGTTTCAAGTGTACACTACATGAATTTGGTTATCCTGTTTATTAGATGAACATATCTCAATGCTTAATGGTGACACGCATATACTCCAAGTTCTTCCGTTCTAGTTAGTCCACTGTTCGAGGTGATAAGCATCTATATTACCATAAGCTAATCAGTGATTCATCATCTTTTATAAATATGTACTCTATTTCACCTTTATTTTAGGGAATTCTTGATCAGAATATTAGCAAGTAAGATACACATCATACTATACATTTACATAAATTCCAATACTAATGCAAGTTGCTGACATGCTAAGAACCTCTTTAACTTGTATCCCCAAGGACTGGGATGCAATTTTCTTTTCTAGCGGTGGTTTTGTTGTATTGTATATCCATTAAATATAGAGTATGCGGCTCTGTTGTAGAAAGTTAATTAAATGGATTTTTCAGCCGCAAAAGAAAAATGAACGGATTTTCAATAACTTGGTTTAATTTTTGGGGATCCGTATCGAAATTTACTCTCTATTGGGCCAGACTTTGCAAGTAAAACCAATATCATAAATGCAAGCTAATTAAATGGATCTTAACCTTTTTATGACTGGTATAGCTACATGCTCTAATTTAATTAATGTGACGTCACTAGTAGAAAAAGAGGCTTCCATACGCCCCCATTAGTCCCTAAAATAATCGAACCGCGACAAAAGGGGTCTTTAGTCGCGGTTCGGGAGGAGACCCGCGACCAACTATCTGGGCCCAGCTCGCTCGGTCGACAGCTGGCGGACGGGAGGGGCTTTAGTCCCGGTTGGCTTGGCCAACCGGGACTAAAGGTCCTCAGGCTGGCCCGAAGGCCTTTAGTCGCGGTTGGCCAGGCCAACCGGGACTAAAGGCCCATCCCTATATATAGGACTCAGCTCACTTCACTTAACCACAATTCAGAAGGGGGGTGGTGGGTTTGCTTTTGGTTCCTCCTATGCACACAAGGTGTTCGATGAAATGCCCGAGAGCATGAAACAAACATGATATGAAGTGTCCGAGCCACACTTGAGCTTTCTCATTTATTTTTCCTCCGCGATCGCGGTTAGCAACTTGAACCTTTCATGTGTCATTGATAAAATATGCATGTGTGTAGTTCATTGTTTAATTTGTATTATTTCTAGCTAGTTAGTTTAACAAATGCATGATGGTTAATTATATACTTTATATAATAATAATGCAGATGAATCGGCAATGGATGTACGGTCCCCGACTCTCCGGCGAGTTCACTACGGGTTTGAAAGATTTCCTCGTAGTGGCAAATGCGAACAAGCAGCGAGGTTTTATTATCTATCCATGTGCTGTCTGTAAGAATCAGAAGGGTTACTCCTCCTCAAGAGACGTTCACATGCACTTGCTTCGGCACGGTTTCATGCGAAGCTATAATTGTTGGACCAAGCATGGAGAAAGAGGGGTTAGAATGGAAGAAGATGGAGAAGGGGATGATATCGATGACAACTATCATGATCATTTCGGTGATACTTTCATGGAGGATGATGCTGAAGGTGGGGAAGGGTTAGGTGAAGGTGAAGAAGAGGCACATGATGAGCCCGCTGATGATCTTGGTCGGACCATTGCTGATGCACGGAGACGCTGCGAAACTGACAAGGAGAGGGAGAATTTGGATCGCATGTTAGAGGATCACAAAAAGTCGTTGTATCCAGGATGCGATAATAGTCTGAAAAAGCTGGGCTGCACACTGGATTTGCTAAAATGGAAGGCACAGGAAGGTGTAGCTGACTCATCATTTGAAAATTTGCTGAAAATGTTGAAGAATATGTTTCCGAAGAATAACGAGTTGCCCGCTAGTACGTACGAAGCAAAGAAGGTTGTCTGCCCTCTAGGTTTAGAGGTTCTGAAGATACATGCATGCATTAACGACTGCATCCTCTACCGTGGTGAATACGAGAATTTGAATGAATGCCCTGTATGCACTGCATTGCGTTATAAGATCAGAGGCGATGACCTTGGTGACGATGTTGAGGGCGAGAAACCCAGGAAGAGGGTTCCCGCCAAGGTGATGTGGTATGATCCTATAATACCACGGTTGAAACGTCTGTTCAGGAACAAAAAGCATGCCAAGTCATTGCGATGGCACAAAGAGGACCGTAAGTCCGACGGGGAGTTGAGACACACCGCTGATGGAACGCAATGGAGAAAGATCGACAGAGTGTTCAAAGATTTTGCAGCTGACGCAAGGAACATAAGATTTGGTCTAAGTACTGATGGCATGAATCCTTTTGGCGAGCAGAGCTCCAGCCATAGCACCTGGCCCGTGACTCTATGCATCTACAACCTTCCTCCTTGGTTGTGCATGAAGCGGAAGTTCATTATGATGCCAGTGCTCATCCAAGGTCCAAAGCAACCCGGGAACGACATCGATGTGTACCTAAGGCCATTAGTTGATGAACTTTTACAGTTGTGGGGCAGACCTGGTGTACGTGTCTGGGATGAGCACAAAGGAGAGGAATTTGACCTACGAGCGTTGCTTTTTGTAACCATCAACGATTGGCCTGCTCTCAGTAACCTTTCGGGACAGACAAATAAGGGATACAATGCATGCACGCACTGCTTACATGAGACTGAAAGTGTACGTTTGGGTAATTGTAAGAAGAACGTGTACCTGGGTCATCGTCGATTTCTTCCCCGAAATCATAACGTAAGAAAGAAAGGCAAGCATTTCAACGGCAAGGCAGATCACCGGCCGAAGCCTGCGGAATGTACTGGTGCTGAGATATTTGATATGGTCAAGGATTTGAAAGTCATCTTTGGAAAGGGTCCTGGCGGACAATCAGTTCCGGGGGGAGTTGACGGGCACGCACCCATGTGGAAGAAGAAATCTATATTTTGGGAGCTAGAATATTGGAAAGTCCTAGATGTCCGCTCTGCAATCGACGTGATGCATGTTACGAAGAATATTTGCATGAACCTGCTAAGCTTCTTGGGCGTGTATGGGAAGACAAATGATACAAAGGAAGCACAGCAGGACCAGCAACTTTTGAAAGACCCAGATGACCGGCATCCGGAATGGTTTCAAGGTCGTGCCAGCTACGCTCTTACCAAAGAAGAGAAGGTCATTTTTTTTGAAAGCCTGAGCAGTATGAAGGTCCCGTCTGGCTTCTCGTCGAATATAAAGGGAATAATAAACATGGCGGATAAAAAGTTCCAAAACCTGAAGTCTCACGACTGCCACGTGATTATGACGCAATTGCTTCCGATTGCTTTGAGGGGGCTCCTACCGAAAAATGTTCGAGTAGCCATTGTGAAGCTATGTGCATTCCTCAATGCAATCTCTCAGAAGGTAATCAATCCAGAAGATCTACCACGGTTACAGAACGATGTGGTCCAATGCCTTGTCATTTTCGAGTTGGTGTTCCCACCATCCTTCTTCGATATTATGACGCACCTCCTGCTCCACCTAGTCGAAGAGATTTCCATTCTCGGTCCTGTATTTCTACACAATATGTTCCCCTTTGAGAGGTTCATGGGAGTATTAAAGAAATATGTTCGTAACCGTGCTAGGCCAGAAGGAAGCATCGTCAAGGGCTATGGAAATGAGGAGGTAATTGAGTTCTGTATTGACTATGTTCCTGACCTTAAGCCGATTGGTATTCCTCAATCGCGGCACGAGGGGAGACTAAGTGGAAAAGGCACGATCGGAAGGAAATCAACGATATGTATGGACGGTCATTCTATGACTGAAGCACACCACACAGTTCTGCAAAATTCCAGCTTGGTGGCTCCGTACTTCGAGCAACACAAGAATATTTTACGCTCGGACAACCCGGGGAAGCCTGAATCCTGGATTAGAAAGGCCCACATGGAGACTTTCGGCAGTTGGTTGCGAAAACATTTAATGAATGACAATGATGTTGGAGATCAGCTGTACATGTTGGCCAAGACACCATCTTCGACTATAACGACTTTCCAAGGGTACGAGATAAATGGGAATACATTTTACACCATCGCCCAAGATAAAAAGAGCACCAACCAAAACAATGGTGTCCGCTTTGATGCAGCAACCGAGAATGGGCAAAAGGTCACATATTATGGTTACATAGAGGAGATATGAGAACTTGACTCTGGACCCTCCTTTAAGGTCCCTTTGTTCCGGTGCAAATGGTTCAAGCTAACAGGAGGTGGGGTAAAGGTGGACGAGCAATACGGAATGACAATGGTGGATTTCAACAATCTTGGTTACCTTGACGAACCATTCGTCCTTGCCAAAGATGTCGCTCAGGTTTTTTATTTGAAGGACATGAGTAGCAAACCGAGGAAACGGAAAGATAAGAAAACGATCAGTACATCATGCGATTATCCAAAGCGCCACATTGTTCTTTTAGGGAAAAGAAACATCGTGGGAGTGGATGACAAGACAGACATGTCAGAAGATTATAATATGTTTGGTGAAATTCCGCCCTTCAAAGTGAACACTGACCCAAGCATTAAGTTAAATGATGAGGATGCTCCATGGATACGACACAATCGTAAGCAAGCAGGGACACAAGGGAAGAATTGATGTGTAATAATTTATTGTACCAAACTTTGTTGAATGGATCATGTGAATTAAAACGTACGATGGCGAATCCGGATGATTTGTATTTGGTCGATGAACTGAATGATGTATCAAACCTTTTGTCAAACCTTCAAGGGATCGATGAACTGAATTTTTTGATATATTATTTATATTTTTAAGATTTTAAAATGAATTAGTTTTATTTTTCTGAATTTTTTGATATATTATTTGTATTTTTAAGATTTTAAAATGAATTAGTTTTATTTTTCTGAATTTTTTGATATATTATTTGTATTTTTAAGATTTTAAAATGAATTAGTTTTATTTTTCTGAATTTTTTGATATATTATTTGTATTTTAAGATTTTAAAATGAATTAGTTTTATTTTTCTGAATTTTTTGATATATTATTTGTATTTTTAAGATTTTAAAATGAATTAGTTTTATTTTTCTGAATTTTTTGATATATTATTTGTATTTTTAAGATTTTAAAATGAATTAGTTTTATTTTATTGAATTTTTTGATATATTATTTGTATTTTTAAGATTTTAAAATGAATTAGTTTTATTTTTCTGAATTTTTTGATATATTATTTGTATTTTTAAGATTTTAAAATGAATTAGTTTTATTTTATATGAAAAAGGACCTTTAGTCGCGGTTCGTGACACGAACCGCGACTAAAGGCTCTTTCCGCGCGGGAACGAAAGCGGCGCGGAAGAACCTTTAGTCCCGGTTGGGGACACCAACCGCGACTAAAGGTACCCTTTAGTCCCAATTGGGTCTCGACGCCGACGCCCTGCCCTGACGCCGATCGACGCCGACGCCGCCAGGCTACTGCCCCGACGCCGATCGACGCCGACGCCCTGCCCCCAGTGAGCTCCGACGCCCTGCACTGCCGCCCTGCCCCTGCGCGCCGCCGCCGCCGCCCTGCCCCTGCGCGCCGCCGCCGCCGCCGCCCTTGCCCTGCACTGCCGCCGCCCCTGCCCTGCCCTGCGCGCCACCGCTGCCCCTACCCTTGCCGCCGCCGCCGCCCGAAGGAAGAAGAAAAGGAAGAAGAAAAGGAAAAAGAAAAGGAAGAAGAAAAGGAAAAAGAAAATAAGAAAAGGAAAAAGAAAATGAAGAAGAAAAGGAAAAAGAAAAGGAAGAAGAAAAGGAAAAACAAAATAAGAAAAGGAAAAAGAAAAGGAAGAAGAAAAGGAAGAAGAAAAGGAAAAAGAAAAGGAAGAAGAAAAGGAAAAAGAAAATAAGAAAAGGAAAAAGAAAAGGAAGAAGAAAAGGAAAAAGAACAGGAAAAAGAAAAGGAAAAACAAAATAAGAAAAGGAAAAAGAAAAGGAAGAAGAAAAGGAAGAAGAAAAGGAAAAAGAAAATAAGAAAAGGAAGAAGAAAAGGAAGAAGAAAAGGAAAAAGAAAAGGAAGAAGAAAAGGAAGAAGAAAAGGAAAAAGAAAAGGAAGAAGAAAAGGAAGAAGAAACGGAAAAAGAAAAGGAAGAAGAAAACGAAAAACAAAATAAGAAAAGGAAAAAGAAAAGGAAAAAGAAAAGGAAAAACAAAATACTTGGCAGTGCTCAAACAAAAACTTCTATGCAAATTAGTGCTCAATAATCTTATTTTTTAATTCCTCCTCCTCTATGTCCCCTTAATCTTATTTTTTAATTCCTTTATACTTAATTAATTTTTACTACATGCAGGAGTGACATATGGCGGACGATAGAGTCGAGCCGCTTAGGGATCCGGAGGCTGAACGTTATTTAATGGGCATCATAAAAAACGAGATTCCTTATGTGCCGGGCTCAGAATATGAGCAAGAAGAGGATGTAGTCTCTTCTTTTCTGAACCTTGACGGTGGAACAGACATTGTCGATGATCAAGAAGGTGAAGGAACGGACATTGTCGACGGAGGTCAACCGTCAACAAACGACGATCTCGAATTGCAAGTAGCAACCACCTCCGGCGAGGTATATATATACATTGAGCCTCTCGTGATACAAACTTACTGAAATGTGAATACATATGTATTAACGCGCGCGACTCTCTTTCTTTTTTTAGCCCTCGGCCGGATCGAGTACGACAAAGCGTGGCAAATCCAAGGCGATGAAAACAGAAGAAACATATGCCATTGATTTTGTCAGTGAAACCGGCAAGCCCCTACAGCACACCTCAAAGTTTATCAACCAATGCGGAGTCGTTGTTAGAGACAACGTCCCGATCACCGTCCAGGAATGGAAGGAGCCAAAGAAGGCACGTCTTGGTTTCAGTTTTGTCGACAAGAGAACGAAAAAGGATTGCTGGAGAAAGCTTATGGAACATTTCATTCTACATCCGGAATACAACAAAGTCGATGAATTCGGTAACGAGGTTCCGGGTGGACATGAGAGGAGGAGGCTAGTTAAAGAGTTCGCTCTTCAGAAGATGGGCGAAGCATTCCGGAACTTCAAGAAAAATTTAACCCGTGACTATGTCAACAAGGGCAAGACTCCGGATTTCAATGGACAACATGAGAAACTGAAAGATGATTGGCCAGAATTTGTGAGGCAAAAGAAATCGGAGCATTTCAAGGAAATATCGAAAAAAATAAGGATAATGCGAGTAAGAAAAAGTTCCATCATATTATGGGGCCAGGAGGATACCGCCTTTCGGAGCCTAAGTGGCAGAAGATGGAGGAGGACCTGAGGGTGCGAGGAATCCCTCTAGGTACAGAGGGATGGGACCCAAGGGCCAAAAGCTGGTGGTACGGGCATGGGGGATCGCTAGACCTGGAGACAGGGGTGTGTGTTCACCGGAAGAAAAAGTTTGCTCCCACCGAAGCCCTTATTGACGCAATGACCCAAGCTCAAGAGGGCTTGATCAAGTTCAACAGAGAGAAAGACGCACTGACAACAGCCCTCGGGAATGATGAACACGGAGGACGTGTACGAGGCAAAGGCAGAATTCCGTGGAAAGTAGGGTTTTCCCAGGACAATGACCCGTACTGTTACAGAAGCCGTAAGAGAAAGACGGACCGGGATGCAGATCTTTTGGCGAAGTTTGCATCGGAACTCCATGAGTTGAAGCAGACCGTGCATGAACTAGTAAAAGAAAAATCGGCTGCAGGGCCGCATGAAGATCATGAAGCGGATCGCGGAAGCCAGCAGCGGAGAAGCAGCGTGGCTTCCACGGATGCCCCGCCTGGTGCTAATGCACCGATGATCGAGATTCGTGCACCGGAGCCTCACTACCCCGTGGATGATGTAAAGGAGATGAAAGAATGTGATCTGCATTATCCCGTGGGGAACGTTTCCACGAAGGTAGCTACCGGCAGTGCTTTACCCTGTACACCTGGAGCACTCCACCACAACAACCCCATTGCATATGGCTATGCTCGTGTCACGGTGGAAGACATAGTCCAAGGGTTTGAGGACCTGGAGATTGACAAAGCTACACCCGAAGGGGAGAGAAGACTTGGAGATGTCAAGCGCCAGATCATTCTATGGAAAAAGAAGTACATAGTGTTTCCAGGCGAGGCGCCAAGACTAACAAGTCCACCCCCCTCCGATGGTGGTGGTGGTGGTGGTGGTGGCGGTGGTCGTGGTGGTTCACCTGCACCTCCTTCACGCCATTCGACGCCGTCCCCCGATCCACAACCTCCGGCGAGTAAGCAGCCGCCGCCCCCCAATCCTCCTCCGGCGGGTACGACGCCCCCCAATCCTCCTCCGGCGGGTACGACGCCCCCCAATCCACCTCCGGCGAAGAAGCAGAAGCAGGCGGACAGCAAGGAAACCCGCTCCTGGACTATTAACCCGGACCCTTATGTACCTAAGACCACAAGGGTACCGGAGCCATCACTGAAGCCTCTCCTCCCAAGGCCTTGGGAACTTAGTGAAGCTGAAACCAAATTGTCCGCGTCTGCTCATTATGAGAAATGGAAGGCGGATATGAAGGCGATAAAAGAGTCTGAGCCCAAGCAAGTATTCACTGAGAAGCAAAAGAAGTGGGCTAAGGATTTTTTGACGACACCGTCCCAAGCCGAGCTGAATATGCCTGACGACTATGGACATGAACTTCGTAGGCAAGCAAAAATATTGAAGGAGGAGAAAGAAGAAAGTAAAAAAAGCGGGAAACAAGTTGACCAGCTCGGGATGCAGAATAAACAATCGACCCCCCCGCTCATAGTGAAAGCCGGTCCGGAAGAGGACCCCGAGATCATAGCAGCTGCGGCAGCACTTGGATTGACTGTAGCGAGTGCCATGAAACAAGCGTCCGAGATGGGTTTGACTCTTCGTGCCTTCTTAGGCCTTGAGGATGCGCCAGTATGTGAGATAGCATTACAATATGTGCGTAATGGGCCTCTCGTCGAGCCTGCGCGGGAAAAGAGTCTACCACCACAAATGCGAAATCTGCTACGTTGGTACAAGCAATTCATAACATGGGCCGACAAAGAATATGTTTATGCGGATGTTACAGAGGAGCATCACACCAAACGGTACTCTGTAGAAGTTCATATGAGTGAATTGTTCCAGCTGTTCAATCTGCGCGAGCTCGACAAATCTATGCTGAGTTGCTTCGTTCTGTAAGTGATTTATTTCTACCTCATCTCGTTCTTCAATGCCTGCACTATATATATATTGTCCTAACTATATTGTTGCGTACGCTATTATGCAGATTGAAGATTTGAGAATGCAAAATAAGACACATCCATGATGTTGGGTTCATTGACCCACATATCGTTAATGGACATGTGTTACAAAATCACCCCGAAGACGTGGAGAAAGACTTATACAAGTTTCTTAGAAAGCATCAACTCAAAAGTCATATTCTATTTCCTTACCATTTTGGGTGAGTGTTTCTCTCTTGTGCCCATTCTCTTTTGTTTACTCCATGCATGGTATGTCTAATCGATGAGTTATGCATGACTGTGCACGTAACGTGTCCGCAGGTTCCACTGGATTCTGCTAAATATTGAACTTCACACCTCCAGAGTTCTAATCATGGACTCTATGGATTCGGATCCAAAGCGTTGGGCCAACATGAGAAAAATGCTGCAAAAGTAATTATTTTCAATCATTTGAGCTCTATATCGATCGGTCTCTTTCGTTCATTTCCTAATATCAAGTAACTAATAACTCCCTTGTTCATTTAATTTTCTTTGCCCTGTAGGGTTTGGAGACGGTTCTCAGAAGAAATTGTCGGTGAATTCAAACATGAGCTAGATTTTAGAAGGTTAGTTAATGTGGATAAGCAGCCACCGGGGACCAATCTATGTGGATACTATGTTTGTGAGAACATCCGGATACACACCTCTGAGCGGAAGGCATCGGATAGCGTGCGGAAGGCGACGGATAACTTGCGGAGGAGGCTTAGTCCAGAAGCTCGCTTCCGACCAATTCAAGATGAATTAGCAGGATTTTTCATGAGGGAAGTCATCAATCCTAAAGGAGAACACTATACCGAGGACGAAGAAATTTATATGCATACCCGAGATTGAAACTTGTTCGAAGTTGTATATGGTCATCCATCCTAATTGTGTATGGAAACTTGTTCGAAGTTGTATATGGTCACCCGAGATTGAATATATATTATATATTCCTCTTGAATTCTTCTTGTTTGAAATTTCATATGCATGTATATAGTAGCGTAGAATATGTGTACTGAAACTTCATCAAAATTAAAATAAAACACAAAATAAAATATAAAAGAAAATAAAACACTACAAATTAAAAAGAAACCAGGTTTAGGGGGGCTAAAACCCTAAACCTGCGGAGGAGGCCTTTAGTCCCGGTTAGCCACGAGAACCGGGACTAAAGGTCCTCCACCCCGGCGGACTCCTGGCGCCCACGTGGACGGGCCTTTAGTCGCGGTTCGTAAGAGGCGCGACTAGGGGGGGGAGCCTTTAGTCGCGCATATTTAGTCCCGGTTGCACAGCCGGGATTAATGGCCTTTGCGAACCGGGACTAAAGGCCTATTCTCTACCAGTGCGTGATCTTACCATAGTAATATTATTATGCAGTGAACAACTAGCAAGTCGACTAAAGATTCATATTACTACATCAAGGCCTTCATTAACCGACATTTATAAACTGTACATCTGTAGATCAGATGATTTGGAAATATTCTCTGGATGGCACATCCACATCATGTTATCTATACCACGGTCTAAGCATTGAGATCTATGTGTCCAATGGATAAGAAACTAAGGTACAAGCACCGCATCTACATAGCATCCATAGAGATTATAACATGGATGCACTTGTTGTACTGTCCACACCTATAATATATGGTGGCATACACATCCATCCATACGATAAGAGCTACTTATTTGGCCTATGGATGCCGACATGAAGAGAAGATCCAACAGACAAAACAATATGCCTTCAACTTGATTATCTTAGGTCTTTTCGTCAATTTTAAGCTTACATGCATTGGTCAAGTAGATAGTCATGACCTTTCACCAAAGCTAATAGCTGAGGTCACACGTGCAGGCATGTGGCGGTGACATGTGGAGTGTTCAAATCTTAGCTAGAACGCACATGAATTATCACATGCATGCTACAACAGTTGAATGGCATCCTACGCATCTATATACTACATCCTGTTATGATTTCTTTTATATGCCACTGACATGAGTCATATATGAAGTATATAGGGAAATTTAGATCTAGTTTAAATTAATATACATGTAGCTAGCCGCCCCTGAGGGGGTCAATTGCATATTATAATTACAATATACATACACACACACACACACACACACACACACATATATATATATATATATATATATATATATATATATATATATATATATATATATATATATATATATATATATATATATATATATATATATATATATATGCAACTACTCCATGGAAATATGATTGTGTCTTTTGGTTGTACGCAAACCAAGGCAAGTACCGACGTATCTAAGGCGTACATGTGCGTACACCAACTATCTGACTTGACACATTTAAATTAGCTTAAAAATGACGAATATACCTTATTAAGATGCTAGTCAAAATGAATCCATATCCATTGCTTGCATTAGTTGATGCCGAGCAATCTTGCACTTTCTGTTATTGTCCGTTGGCCAACTAGCTTTTATTTTTACAGATAAAATTTTCTTTTATAATATATGTTTCCCTCTTTGTTACAATTGAAAGTTGCTAAGTGCATCAAAAGGATAAATCACCTAGATATAAGCAATGAGGGGCATGAAAATAGAAATCACATTTATTTATAGCTTTTACATTTTTATCAGTATGTTGTACAAAGTTGGTGTATATACCTTGTGTTTAAGTGTACACTACACGAATTTGTCTCTTTATTAGATGCACATATCTAAATACTTAACGTGGCACATGTACATTCCAAATTATTATGTTCTACATATATGGTA
The DNA here is from genome assembly GCF_002575655.3 of Aegilops tauschii subsp. strangulata. Lineage (NCBI taxonomy): Eukaryota > Viridiplantae > Streptophyta > Magnoliopsida > Poales > Poaceae > Aegilops > Aegilops tauschii. The sequence goes on from NC_053041.3 coordinate 82,763,828, forward strand.
TAATTTACTATTGCTTGTTTGTTCATTCTTCGATGAGATAAGCTGAAAAATCGTGGATGTCGCCTAGAGGGGGGGTGAATAGGCGCTTTAAAATAATTACGGTTTAGGCTTGAACAAATGCGGAATAAACCTAGCGGTTAATTTGACAAGCACAAAACCTACAACAACTAGGCTCACTTATGTGCACCAACAACTTATGCTAAGTAAGATAAACAACAAAGTGATAGCAAGATATATGACAAGCGGAAACAATATGGCTATCACAAAGTAAAGTGCATAAGTAAAGGGTTCGGGTAAGAGATAACCGAGGCACGCGGAGACGACGAAGTATCCCGAAGTTCACACCCTTGCGGATGCTAATCTTCGTTTGGAGCGGTGTGGAGGCACAATGCTCCCCAAGAAGCCACTAGGGCCACCGTAATCTCCTCACGCCCTCTCACAATGCAAGATGCCGTGATTCCACTAAGGGACCCTTGAGGGCGGTCACCGAACCCGTACAAATGGCAACCCTTGGGGGCGGTCACCGAACCCGTACACTTTGGCAACCCTTGGGGGCGGTCACCGAACCCGTACACTTTGGCAACCCTTGGGGGCGGTCACCGGTACCCGTCAAATTGCTCGGGGCGATCTCCACAACCTAATTGGAGACCCCGACGCTTGCCCGGAGCTTTACACCACAATGATTGAGCTCCGAACACCACCAACCGTCTAGGGCGCCCAAGCACCCAAGAGGAACAAGCTCAAGGGTACCAAGCACCCAAGAGTAATAAGCTTCTCAACTTGTAACTTCCACGTATCACCGTGGAAAACTCAAACCGATGCACCAAATGCAATGGCAAGGGCACACGGAGTGCCCAAGTCCTTCTCTCTCAAATCCCACCGAAGCAACTAATGCTAGGGAGGAAAATGAGAGGAAGAACAAGAAGGAGAACACCAAGAACTCCAAGATCTAGATCCAATGGGTTCCCCTCACATAGAGGAGAAAGTGATTGGTGGAAATGTGGATCTAGATCTCCTCTCTCTTTTCGCTCAAAAACTAGCAAGAATCCATGGAGGGATTGAGAGTTAGCAAGCTCGAAGAAGGTCAACAATGGGGGAAGAACACGAGCTCAACGGATAAGGTTCATTGGGGAAGAAGACCCCCTTTTATAGGAGGGGGAAAATCCAACCGTTATGTGCTCAGCCCGCACACGAGCGGTACTACCGCTCGGGCGGAAGAAGCAGGGAAACGGATCAACAAAACATGAACCTTGGGGCGGTAGTACCGCTCACCCCAGCGGTACTACCATGGAGTCTGGAGGGCAGGAGAGTGACAGACCCGAGCGGTACTGCTGCGGTGGTTGGGCGGTACTACCGCTCGTGAGCGGTACTGCCGCCCTACTGCCGCTGCGAAGTACCGCACTATCCGACACGAAAAATGACCCCTCGAGTCGACGCGGTAGGGGCCTGGTACCGTAGCGGTACTACTACTGAGGACCCACGAGCGGTACTACTGCTGCAGAGCGGTACTGCCGCTTGTGACCCCTAAGCGGTACTACCGCTGGGACCATCCTAAAGCCACTTCCACGAAAACAAGAATACTCCACGGGAAACCAGAACTGCCATAACTTCTGTATATGAGCTCCGAATTGAGCAAACTCAAGCTTGTTGGATACAAGACACGAGTAGCATCAAAACACCGTAGTCGAACTGGGTAGCAGCGGCGTCGGTCTCGGAGTCTAGAGAGAGAAGAGGGGGAAGAAACAATAAATATAATGCAAACAAATGCATGATGATGCATGACATGGCAATGAGCGTTGCTAGGGGTGCCCAAACGCGGTAGTAGGTGATACCGGCGAAGGGGGGAAACATCCGGGAAAGTATTCTCAGTGTTTCGCATTTTTGGTCAGATGAACCGGAGGGGGAAAGTTGCATGTTTGCTATGCTAGGGATGTGTGGCGGACGAACGGGCTGCGCATTCGGATTCGTCTCGTCGTTCTAAGCAACTTTCATGTAGAAAACATTTTCATCTGAGCTACGGTTTATTTTCTATGTTTTTCTAAAGTTTTAATCATTTTCTGAAATTATCTAAACTAACAGAAATGGAATTATGACATCAGCATTGCGTGGGCATGACGTCAGCAGCCAACACACTGGTTGACTGGTCAAAATGACCAGTAGGGCCCACTCGTCATAGACAATGGGGCTAACAGAGGTTTATTTTAATTAGACAAAGTTAATTAGCAGTAGGGCCCCACATATCAGCGACTGTTTAGGTTAAATAATTTGTTTTATTTATAAAAACATTTTAATCAGTTTAATTACGCAGTGGGGCCCGCATGTTGAAGCCACTAGGCTGCCCAGTCGGCAGTTGACTGGGTCAACCCAGTCAACCGGGCCACCAGGGCCCACTGGCCAGCGACTCAGGGGAGGGGCCCGCCTAGCCACGTCGGCGGATGGCGCCGGAACGACGCCTGCGAGTCAAGACGCGGCGGCGCGGCTCGGGAGATGGCCGGAAAACACGGACAGGGCACCGTTCGTCGAGTTTTCGGGCGCTTTCGAAAGCTACGGCTGCGCCACGTCCAACGGTGGTGGTTGTGGCGGCAGGGGTGACCGGAATCGAGCACGGCGAGCTCATCGGCGGACGGCCGGAGTCGGGCGTGAGAGGGAACGGCGATGCAGCGCGCTAGCGAGCGAACTGAGAGGCCAGGCGAGACGTACGTGAGGCGGCGAATGCAACGGGCGCTGGCCGTGACCATCTGGTCACCGGAGGCACGCCGACGACGAGCGCAGGCGGCAGCGCGTTCGGGCGCTCAATGAGCTGGGGCATAGGGGCCATGGGGAAGCGCGTGCGCGGGTGCGTTGGGTTCCTGGAAACACCAGGAGCACGATGCCGGGCTCAGGCGAGCATGACGACGGCTGTGGCGACGGCCACGAGCTCGTCGGCGGCGGACTGAAAACGGCGCGGTGGCAAACTAGCTACGACGCGCGAGGAAGCTAACGGAGAGGGGCGGGAGGTGGAGGATCTCACCGGGCGGCACACATGGAGGCCGGTGAATGGTTTAGTAGCAGCAGAGGGGCGTCGCCGGAGTTGGTGAAGAGCGGCGGCGACCGAAGATGTGGAAGAAGGGGAACCGTGCAGCAGCGCCTCCGAGCTCCAGCTGCGGCCACCGGTCGACGAGGAAGACGATGGCGGAGACAACGGACACGTTGGCGAGGCGATGGCTGTGGCCGCGTGTTTCACGGCGGCGGGTCCATGGCGGCGTTCGGACGCGGTGGGGAAGGGGAAGCAGCGAGGTGGATCTGAGGGGAGGGGAGGCGCAGGCACCGAGAGGGAGAGCGGGGTGAGTGGGAGGCGGAATCGAGGAGGCGGGGGCGTGGCGGCCTTATCCCCTCCCGGCGTCGGTGCCGGCGAGGCGGTTGGGCGGGAGCGCGCCCCTGTTCCGACCCGGGTCGGGGGAATAGGGAAGGGAGGCGGCAGGGGGGCCGGTCGGGCTGGCTGGCTGTTGGCTAGCTGGGCCAGGTGGGCCGGTCTGGTGTGAGCTGGACCGCCTGGTCCAGTGGGGGGTTTTCTTTTCCTTTTGTTTTATTTTCACTTTTTCTTTTTATTTATTTTCTTTTCTGCTTTATTTCATTTTAAAATATTTAGGCACTTTCTAAAAAATTGTTTTCTCCACAATAATTACCAGTGCAATATTTGGCACCCACCGAACATTTTTGTTTCAAGGTTTGAAAACTTCTGTTGTTTGCCATATTTTGAATTGATTTTTGAATCGGTTTTGAACTAACGAAAGATTAGCAATAGTAATGAAGCTGACGTGGCATCATTAGCAGAGTTTCACTGTAGCTTAATTATCCGGGCGTTACAAAGGGTCAATTCAAAGTAATTTGCATGCTTCAACTTCTTATGATACTAGTATATACTACCATATATGGCACGTACATGCATGTGGGGACATGTCATGTTGGAATCTTATCTTGGTCGCATTATCCAACTACCCACTGCCATGATTCTTATAAATTACACCCTTGTACTGAACCTTCGATCTTCATCTCTAGTCTGTACCTTAAGGATAAGGATAAGAGTATCTACAACCGGGTGCCTCAAACCCTCCTCAAACGGCTGGACGGACTGCTCGGTAACTAACGGTCACCAAAATTCGACCCAGACGGGCTCCTTAAACGAGCCTCAAATGCCCGGCCTGACTGGCACCCCTCATATCCGCCCCAAACATGGGGCGGATTGGGGCCCCCGGGCGCGTCCACCACGTCGGACCCGCCAACCCCATCCCACATTAAATTGCACCAAATCCACCAAACGCTTCCTCCTCCTCCCGCCTCCCTCCTACCTTTCCCGCGCACGAGCCCTCGCCGGCCGCCACCCTTGGTCCCCATCCTCACCACAGGTCTTGATCCGCCACCCTAGATGTCGTCCAGCCTGTTCCCGACCGCCGCGACGGAGACTGCGTTCGCCTCGTCCATCGGCATCCCGTCCTCGTCTCTGTCGTGCAAGGCATAGAACGTCGCCCGAAGGATGCCGTAACGCCGGCAGCGAGAGAGGGAAGCGGCAGTGCAGGGAGATACCAACATGGACGAGCAGCTACCCCCTCCACGCCCCGAACCCCGCACCCTATCCATCCAATCAACAAGCGAGGCATCCGTCACAATCGGACATTTATTTCATTTTGGCATGTCTGGATTGTTGAACTATGATTTCCTTTGCTTTGTCTCGAACTGTTGAATTTGGACAATTTGTATCGTATGATCGAAGTGCATGGGTTGCATGTATTTGATTCCCCACATTTGAGGTATGTGGATGTGCGACAACCCATATGAAGGGCCGGCGGGCGCTGTCCCCGGACGCGCTCGTGGGCGTATAGGGGCCCAGATTTGCCAAGTTCGGCTGTAGATGCTCTAAGTATCAAGTGGATCACAATCTAAGTTTGAGATTATCTCCAATGTCTAACTAAACGGGCATCATACGTCCCATCCTTCAGGATGAAAAAGATCACATCTGGCAAATAATTATTTTTTGGTATCTGTTTTGGTCCTTACATTATATAAATATATTCTCATATATGTTAGTCAGAAAATTAATAATATATATTCACAAAAATATTATGAATGACGAATCTACTAACAATATTTTCAGTGAGCCAATTTTAAATAGTATTGCCACATACCGGGAGATAGCAGCAGAGAATGTAATTTACAAACACTTTAATGATATGCATGCTATTAGAAGCAATAGAAAATGACAAAACTTCAAACTAAACTAGCTGCATATATACATTTCGAGGACATGCATGAGAGATCCTTTTTTATGAGATATTATTGCAAGTAAAAGCTATTATACCTCTTTGGAACTTTTACTATGTCTCAAACCATTTACTTATATTTAGTTTGTTAGATTTGTATTTTTTTTGTTTCAAAAATCGATATATAAAAGAAGAAGACTTAAGGACGCCATTTTTGACTCACATGAGCATGTGGTCCCTAGAGCCAAAACAATGAAAATTGTTAGAGATTCCTATGTATGAGCTATTCTTGGTAAGCTAAAGACATTTCATCCTCTAAACTCTTGCTGAAGTCAAAAATTAACCCGGAACCTCAAGTAAACACTAGAACAGATTAGACTGTCAAGCTGGTCATAGCACCACACTGGAGTAATTTTGTACAAGTGATGTTAAATGACAAAATAGACCGTCACTACTAGAATCAACTACTTTGCCGACTTCCTCGGCAAAGACCCAAAAAAACTCGGCAATGTGTTTGCCACGTGCAGTACTTTGCAAACAATACTCGGTAGAATACATTGGCAATTGTTAACTTTGCCGAATTTTTATACTGAGAATTCGAGAATACTCATGAAGTCTTTGTCGAGTTTCCAAAAAGGAGAACTCTAGAAACCACAAGCGCTAGACGAAATGACCTATTAATGATGGTGCCACATGGGCAGAGCAGTGCCGAGTTCTCGCATGCCGAACTCGGCAAATGCCTGATGAATAGAAACATGGCGCGTGGCATAGGTGGTTGCCAGAGTTCTTGCCTTTGCCAAGCGTGGAACCCAACAAACATTCAGCGAATAGTACAGCGATGCGTGGCAGAACTGGCTGCCAAGTTCTTATCTATGCCGGGTACATATGTTGTAGGAGAACTCTGCGAATTCTTTTAAGAACAGTAATGCGGCACATGTCACATATGACTGTCGGGTTCTTGTATTTGCTGAGTATGGCGCCACGGAGACTCGTTGATACCTTTGCGGAGCTTTGTGCAGGGTGAACTCGGCAAAGAAAACCTGTGGAAGACGTTCAGGAGCTGCTTCCGCATTTTCTAAGTGTGGAACTCGGCAAAGATTCCTGGAGCTACCAGCTTCTGCCACGTGTCACATTTTGCCGAGTAGTACACTCAGCAAAATGCTCCAGGAATAGTTTTGTCGAGTGACAGAACTTGGCAAATGTTCAATCATGTTTATTTATTATTTTTCGTAGGGAAATCTTGCATACAAATCAGTATGTATACATATATATCATCGCAAAGATACATAACATCATTCAAATATCAGTTCACAAAATCAACAAGCAATATGGCGATCATTCCAACACATTTTACACAAGTGACATCGTCATAAATTTATCCAAGTTAGTCTCATTGAAGCCATGTTTCTCTAATGACTGTAGATTAAGATCCAGCTGCAGCACGGGCAGGGTCGGTCCTGGTATTTCCGTGGTCCTGGGTGGAACTAACATTCGGATCCTCTCAATATAAACATCATAACAATATCCGCAAATGTTTATATTATCAAATGTTACCGGTAGACATTTAAATGCACAAAAGAATTTATTCATATCAAATAATATATATTACATTAAATTTTCTTCTAAGTATTCTCAATACAAAGCCATTGATGATGGTGTTGATGTCAATCTTATCCAACAATTTCTTATTGATGCAAAACTTTGCCGAATCATTTATTCTCTCTTGAGTCATCCACATGTTTTTCCTTTTCCTTTTCGCATACTATATGAAAGATGTGATAACAGACAGACATAGTGCTAAGAAAAATTGAATCAAAGGTTGAATAGTACCAAAGGTAACTTAGTTAAGTAAAATATACCTATATGAAGTAAGAATGATAATACTTTTCTATGAGAAGTGAATGGCGACATATATTATACCTTCGATTGGTTGGATCAGTATCGCTCAGTCGATGATCAGGCGCTCAACCATCAGGCGATGTGGAGACTATCGAAGTGACCGGAGTATGGATAAGACGGTCGACGATGTTATATAGCCATGCGTGTGCCTCCAGTGCCTGGGTGTGGCAACCGGATATCATGTGTTGGAGTTTGTTAGTCATCGGAGTCGTTACTCACGACCTGGTTCCTGCGACTCACGAATTCACAATCAGTGTGACAGGGCCCAAGGGTAGGGGAATAGCTGGAGATCGTGGCGAACTGGCATCTCTTGGTAATTCGATTAGAAGGGAAATATGCAAGACTAGGTCGTGCTTCTTGTGGACTCATGGGCGCATTCTGCGTCAAAAGGAAAAAGTCCAAAATAAACCTCGAAGTTGCAGACGAAAGCTAAATCAAACCCTGAACTTTGAATCCCGGGAATTGGCACTCTGAACTTTTACTCCCGGTCTATTTTGGACCCTAGATCTGTTTGGCACACCGGGAATAATGTTTTTTGAATTCCATAATTATTTCGTAAATGATGTTTTTAAAAATGTTTTGGATTGTTGGCTGCGGACTCGACTGGGACGCCCACCAGACATAAAGCGAGCTTTTTTTTCTTATCACGCGCCGTAAAAATTCTTTCTTTCTTTTTCTTAACGCGCGACGTAATAATTCCAAAAGAGAAAAACATGCCTTGGAGTCGAACTTGGCACCTGGCAGGGTTGACCTGATTGCCCTAGCCACTACAACAGACGACTATGACTTACATAATAAGAGGCCGAAAATATTGAATTAGAAACCAAAGCATCGAACTTTGAAAACTATTTTTAGGGGCAAACAATTATTGAAAACGTATTTATTTCTGAAATCTTCGAAAATTTTATAAATTGCGTTTTTGAACAAAAAAAAAGTTTTGAAACAGAAACAATTTTTTAAACCTGAACAAAATTTTAAAGTGCAAACACTTTTTGAAACATAATTGTTTTCTGAAACCTGAACAAAATTTTAAAGTGCGAACACTTTTTGTACAATGTAAAAAAATGTTTGAGTGTTGTAAAAAAATGTGTTATAACCTTAACAGAATATACGTGACATTTGTTCGAAAAAGTGTATGCAAATTTAAAAATGTTGAACCATGTAAAAGAGTGTTCGCGTAGTTTTATAAAATGTTTATTGTCATTAAGAAAATTTAAAACATGTATTTGGAAAAATATTACTATGTATTCAAAAATATTTAAAAATATTTAATTTAAAAATGTTCATAATGTATTTGAAAATATCAAAAGTTTATCAAATATTTAATGTGTGTGTTAAAATGTACATTGGGTACTGAGAAAAATTAGACATGTGTAAAAATGAAAAAAGAAAAGAAAAACATAAAAGAAAAAACTTTGTAAAAACAAAGTACTGCGCGCGCGTGAGCGACTGTGCTACTGGGCCGGCCCAATTCAAAAAATACCGGCGAAGTCCTCTCAAGGTTTAAATTGGACCGGGATTAGAGAGTTCAGAGTGCCAATTTCCGGGATTGAGAGTCCAGGGTTTGGTTTAGCTTTCGTCTACAACTTCAAGGTTTATCTTGGACTTTTTCCGCGTCAAAATGTTGCCCGGCCGCACACGTGATCGACTCGATCGATCAAGACGGGCCGGCCCGTTTAGAAGGTAGTTGTGCGTTTCACCGATCCTGGTTTTTGGAACCTCCTAGAATGGTTCCAGCCGATTTTTTTCCGGTTTTGTGAACCTTCTTGAAGGTTCCAGAAACGGGTTTTATCTGTTTCTTTTTTCTTTTATTTTTTCGTTTTTATTTCCTTTTTTTCTCCTTTTCCCTTTTCCCTTCTTTGTTTCTCTTTTTCTTTTTTCATTTTAATTTGCAAGTTTACTTTTATGTTCAACAAATTTCCATAAATGTTAAAAATGTTTGTGTTATAAATTTTTGTTCACAAATTCTGACAATTTTTTGGGACTTTAAAAATGTTCCCATTTTCAATTTTTTGTTCACGAATTTAAAAAAATGTTCATGTTTTGAAAATTTGCTGGCATACTCAAAAAATGTTAAGGAACTTCAGAAAATGTTCACAATTTATAATTTTGTCCACGCATATGAAAATTGTTCATGTTTTGAAATATTGTTCTGAAATTCAAAAAATTATTTGAGTTTATATTTTTTGTTCACAAATTTGAAATATGTTTGGGATTTGAAATAATGTTCTAGCTTTACAAATTTGTTCAGAAATTCAAAAAATGTTCAGGTTTGAATATTTTTCACAAATTCATAAAATGTTTGAATTTTGAAATAATTGTTTGCAATTTTGAGAAATGTTTCTTGTTTTCAATGTTTGTTCCTGTTTTTCAAAAAAATGTTTGTATGTTTTACAAAATTGTTGCTAATTTTGAAAAATGTTCTCGTTTGCAATTTTTGGATTTTTAAGCAAACTTAAGTTTTATCGCTATCGTTGTTATATCTTTTAGTGTTGCGCTCCAGATTTAGCACAAGAGCAAGCTGACAACAGCGGCTAGCACAGCGCGCAAGACCATGAGGTCACTGGTTCGAATCCCAGTGCTAGTGTGTTGCTTTATTTTCCTGTTTTTGCATCTTGTAAAAGCCAAATGGGCCGGCCCAGGTTTGCCACGCTTGTGCGAAACGTCGACACTTCGACGTAATTAGCGTCACATAGGAGCTCCCCTCATGGGATACCTACATCTGTTGTGTGATATGTCTGCATGAACTAGTGCTACCTGGACCTACATGTGCCTTGGGCATATGGGCCCAGGGCGGCCGCCCCCTGACCCCCTCTCAGAGCTGGCCCGGGTGAAGAGCTTTGTCCGGTGTGGACTCGGCACCGGCGACACTCTGTGCCGTTCGCACTCTTATGGGCGTTGTCGTGGAGCTTAGGTGTGCTAGCTCGTAGCGTGGGGTGTTTAGTTCTTCTAGTGCTTGTTGCTGGTAGTGTAGTCGCATGCGTTCTACATGTGCCAGATATCTCAAGATTGGTTTTGTAAAAGAGTTGCCTCACCATCTTGTATCACTCGGCCGTATACTTTTTCGGGTGTTGCTCGTTCCTTGTATCGTTCGACCCTGAGCACGGGCTCCAAGAAACTTTATGAGTGTGTAAGATAATCAAGTATTAATAAAAAAGTACATCTCTATACATCTTGACTTTAGACTCACAATAGATGACATGACAATGAGATATAGCTAGCAGTTGGCCCTATCATTATCCTTGCTCTTAGAGCATCTATAGTCTGGCTCCCCAAATCGTCCCCAAACGTCTGCGGACGTGTCCGGTTAGTCATTGGACAGGAAAGAGAAGGAAAATGTGACCCAACAAGACCCCTCATATCGTCCCTATATGGTCGGGCCGTCCGCAAACCCTCATATTGAGACCAAATGTAGGGAGGATATGAGAGCTCGTAGACGTGTCGGGACGCACCTGGTCAGTTCGGCATGTAGGATGCGGCCCACTGTGAATAATCTTTTCTCTTTTTTTCATTTTTTTTCTTCTCTCTCTACATCTTAAGCAATCACATGCAATTGACCGAACATATAAGGCAGGAAATGAGGAGCATGACAACATGCATGGACAAATAGAGACTCAAAACAGACACGCGTATCCACGAACATTTTTATGGGTGGGTGGGGGGGGGGGGGAGGAGGGGGCGATTGCGACCCTTTACCATGATGCACCAACTATCTGACCTGACAAATGTAGCTTAATATTGACGAATAGACCTAAGATATGCTAGTCATGAATGGTCCATATCATTTGTCTGTATTAGTAGATGCCGAGTGATCTTGCACTTTTTGTAATCGCCAATTGGCCAACTAGCTATTATTTGCCTGGACGAATTGCTGCCCTCTTTGTTATAGTGGAAGATTTCTAAGTGCGTCAAAAGATGTCCCAAGAAATGTTTTTTTCCATTGTAATACGTGTCTCATTTATATCATATGAATCATAGTACAAGTCACGTACACACCGACCTGACAAAACTGAAAAAGCAGCAGAATACTAGGCTTTGCACAAAGGAACACCAGCCAAAAAAGAAAAATACAATCAAGACTAAAAAATCCTCTGAACTTGACACCAACGTCCATCACACATGCCTCTGACACCACCACAACAGCCATTAAAGGAAAAAAAATGGCGGATCACCTCCTCACCCAAGCTCGACGCGGCTCCATCACTGATATGCAGCTTTGCGGACCTCCAAGGTAGCTCCCCAAAGGCGAGACCATTACCATTGAACGAACCAGACTGGGGCAACACCTCGGACACGCCATCGAACTCCAGATCTGGCACTCCCGCTTGACTAAGTCGTCGGAGGAGGAAACCATACCTGTCATCCACGAAACACGAACACATCACATGATCCACTATCTTTCAGATGTCGTTGATGCAGACTACAATCTGCATCCGCTATTGGACTACATCCCAAGCTCTGCGCCGGCACTGGAGAAAATGTCATTGCAACGGCGGAGCCCATGGACACATGTCCACAACGAGGATGTCGTCGCCGCCACACCCTCTTTGCTTAAACAAACTAGTTTCCAAATCCACCCCCAACCATAGGACCGATCACCTCGTCGGAGAAGAATCTGAAGAATCTTTATTTAGCGCCGCCATCACCGCCGCTGAAGCCAAGACGATGAACAACCTAAAAAACTAGACTACGAGGGCCTAAAACCATCCACACGCGTAGATCTGGTGACCCCCCTCACCACCGACGACCGAGGTCGCCGGCAGAGGGGAGCTGCTCCTCCCAAAAGATGTTTTATCCATAGCTTTTACATTCTTTATTGAGATGTTGTACAAAATCGGTGTATATACATATGTACAATGTTTCAAGTGTACACTACATGAATTTGGCTATCTTGTTTATTACATGAACATATCTCAATGCTTAATGGCGAGACACATATACTCCAAGTTCTTCTGCTCTGTTAGCCTGTTGTTCGAGGTGATAAGCATCTATATTACCATAAGCAAATCAGTACTTAATTAGCTTTGATAGAATGCACTCTATTTGAACTTAATTTTTGGGAAGTCTAGATCAGAATATTAGAAGGTAGGATACACATCAGACTATAGAGTTACATAAATTCCAATACTAATGCAAGTTGCTGACATGTTAACAACCTCTTTAACTTGTATGTACGATATTGACTTTTAACTCCAAGGACCGGAATGCAATTTTCTTTTCTAGCGGTGTTTTTTTTTCATTGCTAAATCCATTAAATATAGAGCATGTGGCTCTGTTGTAGAAAGTTAATAAAATGGATTTTCCACCGGTAAATAAAAATTAAATGGACTTTCAACAGCTTGGTTTAATGTTTGGTGATCCGTATTGAAATTTACTCTCTACTCGGGCAGACTTTGCAAATAAAACCAATGTCATAAATGCAACTTAATTAAATGGATCTTAACCTATTCCTAATGGGTATAGCTACATGCTCTAATTTAGTTACTGTGACGTGATCTTACCATAGTAATATTATTATGTAGTGCACAACTAGCAAGCCCACTAAATATTCCTAATACAACATCAAGGACTGCACTAACCGACATTTATAAACTGTACATTTGTAGTTTAGATGATTTTGAAATATTGTTTGGGTGGAACATCCACACATGGGTAAGCATTGAGAGCTATGTGTGCAATGGCTAAGAAACTAAGATACAAGGACCACATCTATATAGCATCCATAAAGATTATAACATGGATGAACTTGACATACTGTCCACAACCATAATATATGATGACATACAAGTCCGTCCATACAATAAGAGCTACTTATTTGGCCTATGGATCAGTGTCACTCGGTTGATGATCAGGCACTCAACAATCAGGCGATGTGGATACTATCGAAGTAACCGGAGTCTGGCTAAGACACTCGACGATGTTGTATAGCCCATGTGTGTGCCTCTAGTTACTGGGCATAGCAACCGGATATCATGTATCAGAGTTTGTTAGCCACTGGTGTCGCAACTCACGAGCTGCCTCCTACGAGCATGAATTTGCAATCGGCGCGACAGGGACCGGAGCTAGGGGAATAGCCAGAAATCATCATGACCTCGCATATCCTGATAATCGACCAGAAGGAAAATAGGCAAGACGGGGTCATGCTTCTTGTGGACTCATGGGATACCTACATTGGTTGTGTGATGCATCTGCGTCAGCTAGTGCTACCTCGACCTACATGTGCCTCATGGGCCTTGGGCATATGGGCCCAGGGCGGCCGCCCCCTGAACCCCTCTCAAAGCCGGCCTGAGTGAAGACCTTTAGTTGGTAGCGGCGATGCTCTGCGCCATTCTCCTTCTTGGGGGCGTTGTCGTGGAGCTTAGGTGTGCTAGGTTGTAGCATGGGGGTGTTTAGTTCATACAGTGCTCGTTGCTGGTAGTATAGCTGTGTGCGTTCTGTGTGTGTCGTATATCTGAGGGTCAACTTTGTAAGAGAGCTACCTCACCATTTTGTGTCGTTTAGCCGTGTACTTCTTCGGGTGTTGCTTTATTTATGAAGCAGAGCAAAAGCCTGTTTTGAGAGCCGTCCGTAAGCACAGGCTCCAACAAACTTTGTGAGTAGTAAGATGATCAAGTATTAATAAGGAAGTACACCTCTATACATCTTAACTTTAGGCTGACAGATGACATTACAATAAGATATAGCTAGCAGTTGGCTCTATCATTATCCTTGCTCTTAGAACATCTATAGCCGGGCTCCCCAAATCCCCCTCAAACGTCTGCAGACGCGCCGGGTTAGTGACTGGACATGAGAGAGAAAGAAAAATGTGACCCAATAGGACCCCTCATATCTTCCCTATACGTCTGGGTTGTCCGCAAATCAGTATATTGAGACAAATTGTTGGGAGGATATGAGAGCTTGTGGACACGTCCGTACGCACCTGGTCAATCCGCCATGTAAGACGCGACCCACTCTGGACCACTTTTTCTCTTTCTTTATTTTTTTCTTTTCTTTCTCTCTCTTCAACGATCACATGGAAGTGACCAGCCATATAAGGGAGAAAATGAGGAGCATGAGTACATGCACGGAAAAATAAGGGCTAAAAACGGACACGCCCAGACACTGATCGGGCACGTCTGCGGATGTTTAGGGGGCGGATTTGCTAAGTCAGGTTGTACATACTCTTACGAACTGAACGTCCTCCTGCACGCCGAGCAGTGGAGGAGCTAAAAACTCAATATAGAGGGGGCCAACATGTATACCAAAACCACTATATCTCAAAAAGTTTTTGCCTCCAGGTTTACCCACTTGTGTGAAAGTGACATCTTGATCAGCTGGATGACGACACGTGCATTATTTTGGGAGATTACCGTGTAGAATCACGCAGTGGCCGTAGGCCTTCAATGAAAATTTTGTTAACTGATTCGCATTTTTCCGTGTGCACTCGGGGTGTCTTTAGCAATTTTGGTTCAGATGATTGTTTGGTCTTGAAACCAACCTATGGGCGTTTGGGCTGTTGATGCGTGCATTTTTTGGGGATGTGGCTGTGTACAAATGCATGTGTGGGTGTATATGCATCGGCTAAATTTTTTGAACGTGCTTGCTTCACTGCCATGTGCTTCTAGCCGTTTATGTTATAATTAAGTCGGCCATGCGGTGTGTTGGTTTCCAGTTTAGCTCTCGTCGTCGAGAACAGACAAGAAACAAGCAAATCGATGCTCAGCAAAGGAACGTGGGCAAATCAGTCACCGCATGGTGCAGACCAATCGGAACACATTGCTTGGATATGCGGCTGACAAATAGCAGGCTGACGAAGCGGTGGTCGGGGGATGGGAAACTCATCCAGTTACAAGGCACATGTGCAGGCAGCGGGACGGGCAACTACATCCAATTACAAGACAACAGAGGGATATGGCCAAGACAGTCACCACACCGCTCGGGCGCAATTCTAGGCCAGATACGGGGACATTCCTTCTGTCTCCCTCGCATGTGCGCTGCATGCATCCTGTCCAATCCACTGCTTTCGTTGCTTTCTTATCTGCCTCACCGCTTACTTCTCCTTCCTTGTCTCTTCTTCTTCTGGATGCCTCTGCGGCTTACCGCACTTGATGATCGAGGTGTTTTCCGGAAGATTTCGGTTGAATCGTCCACCGCCATAAGCATGTATAAATCTCTCCTTCCTCTTCTCTGTGGTCATCACTCGCTTTCACATCTCAACCGAAGCACCACCGAGAAATAGCATCGGCGCAAAACATCGAGCCTCTCTCTGCTTCTCTCGTGTGGGATGGAAAGGAGCTTCGTTTACCGCCTCGACGGGCATGCCCCCCGTCCTAGGCTCCTCCTTTCTTCGACGTGTAGTACGGAGCAAGCTCGCCCATCACGAGTTGTGGAGCCGCGCTCCAAGGTTCAGAGTGGCTTCCCGCGGGCTCTCCCCACGCTGCACCTCCGGGCTTGCCGGGGAGGAGTTGCAGCCTCCGTCGCTGCTACTCCGCCAAGCGTGAAACTGCATCATTGTCGCTACCATGTGGAGGTTGTCGACGTCCACCACGGGACGGCGAGGTGTTCGACGGCTCACGGGCACGCCGGCGAGCTGGTTCCACTTGGGCGCCTCGAAGGCATGGGTGACCGCCGGCGACGTGTCCCTGGCGTCGCTGGACGCGATCGCTTCCCTGGAGTAGTCAGCGACAGTGCACGAGATTGGCCACCTGCTTGGCTCGGTCACTTCTCGGTGATAGTAAAAAAATTGTATGGAAGAAGGAAAAGAATATTAACTACATACGGTATATATATAATTCCGACTATTTGTGTCTCTTTACTACTTCATAATAGGAGCTAATCCAATGGGAGGCTACACTAGATGATCTAATCTGGCAATGACTCGCACCATGTTCAGCAAAATAAATCATCCCTACTAGAGATGTGTCATCGTGTATTCCCCCGTTTGTTCACATGCATCATCCTCTCATCTTTTTTTTCCGTGCATCCATAGTTTTTCATGCGATCATCTGGTATTCTAAAATAACAACACTTATTATACAAAGAAGAAACATAATCCATATAACCGCACCGTATCGACGGGCACGGCGTGCCGCCGCGCGGGGGTAAGCTAGTATAATGTTAGACAGGGCCAACTCATCTAAATCTTGCTAATAATGTTTGAAAATGGAGGATTAGGAGCACATACAGCTTTATTTGTGAGAGCATAGGGGGCCAAGGCCCCTGCCTCCGTCGCTGATGCCGAGACCACGCAAGGCTCAAACACATGGTAACTCAATGGGGGAGGCCAACTATCTACAGTATGTTAAATATGTGGAAGAGAGACAAATAAGAATGTCTCAGGCCACCTCGCGTACCTCGACTTAACTTGCGACCCTTTCCCGTGAAGAATTGACCTCCATGTCTTTGCCACCACAACTCCAATCCAACCGTAATTTTCATTTTCTTTAATTTGGAGGGTCGACGACAGACTGTGTTTGTTTGTCGACCCATCTTTTTATTTTCATTTATCTATGTTTTTGGTTAGTTCTCGGGCTTTGTCTCCCTGTACATATTGCACCTGTTCTCCCTAAATCCATGGTAGACATGTTGCCGCTTTGGTACAATACCACATATGGACTTGTAGTAGATTGTCATGACCTTTCGTCACAGCTAATGGCTGAGTCCTCACGTACATGCATGTGGTGGTAACATGCGGACTGTTGAGAATCTTATCTAGAACGCACATTAACTATCAAATCATGTCATAATTTTTTTAGAGGCCACTGCCATCAATAATATATGAAGTACAGAGGACAACTCAAATAATCAAATCTAAAGTATTATACCTGCCGCCACCCCTGGAGAATATAATTGATACTTCTTGTTTTTTCTCTTGACAATAATTAATACTTCTTGTTGGACGCAAACCGTGCCAGGTATGCGCACCAACTATCTGACTTGACAGATGTAATTGAGCTTAATATTGACGGATAGACCTAAGATGCTAGTCAATCCATATCATTTTTCTGTATTAGTAGATGCCAAGTGATTTTGCACTTTTTGTAATCGTCCATTGACCAACTAGCTATTATTTGATGGACGAATTGTCTTATATGATATATGGTGCCCTCTTCGTTGCAGTGGAAAATTTCTAAGTGCGTCAAAATGATGTCCCAAAAAATGTTTTATCCCTAGCTTTTACATTTTTATTGAGATGTTGTACAAAAGTGCTATATATATACATATGTACAATGTTTCAAGTGTCCACTACATCAATTTGGTTATCCTGTTTATTATATTAACATATCTCAATGCTTAATAGTGACACACATATGCTCCAAGTTCTTCTGTTTGGGTTAGCCCATTGTTCGAGGTGATAAGCATCTATATAAACATAAGCTAATCAGTACTTAATTAGCTTTGATAGATATGTACTATATATAAACTTAATTTTAGGGAAGCCTAGATCAGAATATTAGCGGGTAAGATACACATCAGACTGTACATTTACAGAAATTCCAATACTAGTGCAAGTTGCTGACATGTTAAGAACCTCTTTAACTTGTATGTATGATATTGACGTTTATCCATTGCAGGTCGCACAATACATAGTTATCTCCAAGGACCGGGATGCAATTTTCTTTTCTAGCGGTGTTTTTTCTTGTATTGCTAAATCCATTAAATATAGAGCATAGGACTCTGTTGTAGAAAGTTAATTAAATGGATTTTTCACCCAAAAAAATTGAATGGATTTTCAACAACTCGGTTTAACGTTTGGTGATCTCTATGGAAATTTATTCTCTATTGGGCCAGACTTTGCAAATAAAACCAATATCATAAATGCAAGTTAATTAAATGGATCTTAACATATTCATAACTGGTATAGCTACATGCTATAATTTCATTACTGTGACGTGATCTTACCATATTAATATTATTATGCATTGCACAACTAGCAAGTCGACTAAATATTCATAATCTTACCACATCAAGGACTTCTTTAACCGACATTTATAGACAGTACATCTGTAGATCAGATGATTTGGAAATATTCTCTTGATGGCACATCCACATCATGTTATCTATACCACAGGCTAAGCATTGAGATATATGTGTCCAATGGATAAGGAACTAAGATACAAGCACCACATCTATATAGCATCCATAGTGATTATAACATGGATGCACTTGACATACTGTCCACACCCATAATATATGATGGCATACAGGTCCATCCATAAATAAGAGTTACTTATTTGGCCTATGGATGCCTACATAAAGACAAGATCTGTCGGCAATATACTAACGGTCAAAACAATATGGCTTCAATTTGACTATCTTAGGTCTTCGCGTCAATTTTAAGCTTATATGCATGGGTCAAGTAGATAGTCATGACCTTCCACCAAAGCTAATACGTGGCCGCCCTTGACCCCCTCTCAGAGCCGACCTGAGTGAAGTCCTTTGTCCAGTTTGGACTCGACAGCGGCGACACTCTACGCCGTTCTCCCTCTTGGGGGTGTTTTCGTGGAGTTTAGGTGTGCTAGGTCGTAGCGTAGGGATGTTTAGTTCTTCTAGTGCTCGTTACTGGTAGCGTAGTCGTGTGCGTTTTGCGTGTGTCAGATATCTAAGGATCGGCTTTGTAAAAGAGTTACATGACCATCTTGTATTGTTCGGCCGTGTACTTCTTTGAGTGTTGCTTTATTTACAAAGCGGGGGAAAAGCTTGTTCAAGAGCCGGCCCCGAGCATGGGCTCCAAGAAACTTTGTGAGTGTGTAAGATGATGATGTATTAATACAAAAGTACATCTCTATATATCTTCACTTTAGACCAATGATAGATGACATGACAATGAGATATAGCTAGCAGTTGGCTCTATCATTATCCTTGCTCTTAGAGGATCTATAGGTGGGCTCCCCAAATCCTTCTGAAACATCCGTAGACGCGCCCGTTCAGTGACTATACAGGAGAGAAAATAAAAACTATGATGCAATACGACCCCTCATATCATCCTTATACGTCCGGGTTTTATGCAGACCTTCATATTGAGGCCAAATGTAGGGAGGATATGAGAGCTCATGGAAGCGTCCGTACGCACCTGATCAGTCCGCCATGTAAGACACACGGCCCACTCCGGACGACCATTTCTCTTTCTTTATTTTTCTTTTCTTTCTCTCTCTTCGTCGTCAACAATCTCATGCAAGTGACCGAACATATGAAAAATAAATGAGGAGCATGACTGCATGCACAAACAAATAAGGGCTCAAAACGGACACGACCGGACACTGGTCGGGCGCATCCGCGGACTTTTAGGGGGGCGAATTTGCCAAGTCTGGCTGTGCATGCTCTTACAACCGGAACATCCTCTTGCACACCAAGACCACCCAAGGTTCAAACACACGGTAACTCAATGGGGGAGGCCAGCTACATTATGTGAAATATTTGGAAGTCAGGCCAATAAGAATGTT
Organism: Aegilops tauschii subsp. strangulata; assembly: GCF_002575655.3. NCBI lineage: Eukaryota > Viridiplantae > Streptophyta > Magnoliopsida > Poales > Poaceae > Aegilops > Aegilops tauschii. The sequence goes on from NC_053041.3 coordinate 82,783,386, forward strand.
TCGAGCCACCACACGTACCTCGGCTCAAGTTGCAACCCTCTCTCGTGAAGCAATTGACCTCCATGTCTTTGCCACCACTAGGGATGCAAACGAGTCTAGTCCGAGCAAGTTGGACTAGGCACAATTCGGCTTATACTATAATTCAAGCGAGCTGAATTCAGCGAACCTCAATGTCGAGTTGTAGAAAGTGGCTCGTGCTCAACTTGTATAGATCCCGAGCTAGTTTTGAGATAAATAAAATGATATTTTCATAATGTAAGGCGTTTTTTCAAACAAGATGGGCTACAAAAGAAACTACTGTAAAATTTGATAGAAAGAGATGGAATGAACCAGAAAAATAGAAAGAGAAGACTAGTACTCAAGAGAAGACTAGTACTTAATAGAAAGAGATCGGAATGAACCAGAAAAATAGAAAAATGAAGGTGCGTCCGTTCTAAAACTCTGGCCAAGAATAACAGGATATTTGTGACACACGGCTCGCCACGTACCTTATTGAGGCAAAACAATCAGCGCTGCAACAAGCTTTCATGTTCGCTAGTAGGTAAAATGGAAAAAAGTTGTACGCAATGTATATGAAAAAATTATACAATTTTATTTTCATATCTATCAAAATTATTTAATATTATTATATAATGTAGAGCTATCGAGCTAAATCGAGCGAGTAAGTGTTGGCTTATGATTAGCTCGTTTCTCGATCGAGCTACATAAATTGCTCATTCTCAGGTCATTTCTTTTCAAATCAAACTCAAGTCGAAACAAAATACGAGTCGATCTTGAGTGGCTTACGAGCCTCGAGCTTTACTTGCAGCCCTAGCCACCACGACTCCATCTTTTCTTTGGAGGGTCGACGACCGACTGTGTTTGTTTGTTGACCCATATTTTTTTCTTTTCATTCCCTATGTTTTTGGCTAGCTTCGGGCTTTGTCTCCCTGTACATATTGCACTTGTTCTCCCTTAATCCATGGCAGAGTTGTTGCCACTTTTGTACAATAACATATATGGACTTGTAGTAGATTGTCATGACCTTTCGTCATAGCTAATGGCTAAATCCTCACGTACATTCATGTGGTGGTAACATGCGGACTGTTGATATCTTATCTAAAATACACATTAACTATCATATCATGTCATAATTTTTTATAGCCCAGTGCCATGAATAATATATGAAGTACAGAGGACAATTCAAACAATCAAATTTAAATTACTATACCTGCGGCCACCCCTTGGGAATATAATTTATACTTCTTGTTTCTTTTCTTGACACTAATTGATACTTATTGTTGGACGTGAACCAAGCCAAGTATGTACACCAACTATCTGACTTGACAGATGTAAGTTAGCTTACTATTGACTAACAGACCTAAGATGCTAGTCATGAACGAATCCACATCATTTGTCTATATTTGTAGATGTCGAGTCATCTTGCACTTTTTGTAATCGCCTATGGCCAACTAGCTATTATTTGCATGGATAAATTGTCTTATATGATATATGCTGCCCACTTTGTTACAATGGCAGATTTCTAAGTGCGTCAAAAGGGTGTCCCAAAAGATGTTTTATCCATAGGTTTTACACTCTTTATTGAGATGTTGCACAAAAGCTGTACAATGTTTCAAGTGTACACTACATGAATTTGGTTATCCTGTTTATTAGATGAACATATCTCAATGCTTAATGGTGACACGCATATACTCCAAGTTCTTCCGTTCTAGTTAGTCCACTGTTCGAGGTGATAAGCATCTATATTACCATAAGCTAATCAGTGATTCATCATCTTTTATAAATATGTACTCTATTTCACCTTTATTTTAGGGAATTCTTGATCAGAATATTAGCAAGTAAGATACACATCATACTATACATTTACATAAATTCCAATACTAATGCAAGTTGCTGACATGCTAAGAACCTCTTTAACTTGTATCCCCAAGGACTGGGATGCAATTTTCTTTTCTAGCGGTGGTTTTGTTGTATTGTATATCCATTAAATATAGAGTATGCGGCTCTGTTGTAGAAAGTTAATTAAATGGATTTTTCAGCCGCAAAAGAAAAATGAACGGATTTTCAATAACTTGGTTTAATTTTTGGGGATCCGTATCGAAATTTACTCTCTATTGGGCCAGACTTTGCAAGTAAAACCAATATCATAAATGCAAGCTAATTAAATGGATCTTAACCTTTTTATGACTGGTATAGCTACATGCTCTAATTTAATTAATGTGACGTCACTAGTAGAAAAAGAGGCTTCCATACGCCCCCATTAGTCCCTAAAATAATCGAACCGCGACAAAAGGGGTCTTTAGTCGCGGTTCGGGAGGAGACCCGCGACCAACTATCTGGGCCCAGCGCGCTCGGTCGACAGCTGGCGGACGGGAGGGGCTTTAGTCCCGGTTGGCTTGGCCAACCGGGACTAAAGGTCCTCAGGCTGGCCCGAAGGCCTTTAGTCGCGGTTGGCCAGGCCAACCGGGACTAAAGGCCCATCCCTATATATAGGACTCAGCTCACTTCACTTAACCACAATTCAGAAGGGGGGTGGTGGGTTTGCTTTTGGTTCCTCCTATGCACACAAGGTGTTCGATGAAATGCCCGAGAGCATGAAACAAACATGATATGAAGTGTCCGAGCCACACTTGAGCTTTCTCATTTATTTTTCCTCCGCGATCGCGGTTAGCAACTTGAACCTTTCATGTGTCATTGATAAAATATGCATGTGTGTAGTTCATTGTTTAATTTGTATTATTTCTAGCTAGTTAGTTTAACAAATGCATGATGGTTAATTATATACTTTATATAATAATAATGCAGATGAATCGGCAATGGATGTACGGTCCCCGACTCTCCGGCGAGTTCACTACGGGTTTGAAAGATTTCCTCGTAGTGGCAAATGCGAACAAGCAGCGAGGTTTTATTATCTATCCATGTGCTGTCTGTAAGAATCAGAAGGGTTACTCCTCCTCAAGAGACGTTCACATGCACTTGCTTCGGCACGGTTTCATGCGAAGCTATAATTGTTGGACCAAGCATGGAGAAAGAGGGGTTAGAATGGAAGAAGATGGAGAAGGGGATGATATTGATGACAACTATCATGATCATTTCGGTGATACTTTCATGGAGGATGATGCTGAAGGTGGGGAAGGGTTAGGTGAAGGTGAAGAAGAGGCACATGATGAGCCCGCTGATGATCTTGGTCGGACCATTGCTGATGCACGGAGACGCTGCGAAACTGACAAGGAGAGGGAGAATTTGGATCGCATGTTAGAGGATCACAAAAAGTCGTTGTATCCAGGATGCGATAATAGTCTGAAAAAGCTGGGCTGCACACTGGATTTGCTAAAATGGAAGGCACAGGAAGGTGTAGCTGACTCATCATTTGAAAATTTGCTGAAAATGTTGAAGAATATGTTTCCGAAGAATAACGAGTTGCCCGCTAGTACGTACGAAGCAAAGAAGGTTGTCTGCCCTCTAGGTTTAGAGGTTCTGAAGATACATGCATGCATTAACGACTGCATCCTCTACCGTGGTGAATACGAGAATTTGAATGAATGCCCTGTATGCACTGCATTGCGTTATAAGATCAGAGGCGATGACCTTGGTGACGATGTTGAGGGCGAGAAACCCAGGAAGAGGGTTCCCGCCAAGGTGATGTGGTATGATCCTATAATACCACGGTTGAAACGTCTGTTCAGGAACAAAAAGCATGCCAAGTCATTGCGATGGCACAAAGAGGACCGTAAGTCCGACGGGGAGTTGAGACACACCGCTGATGGAACGCAATGGAGAAAGATCGACAGAGTGTTCAAAGATTTTGCAGCTGACGCAAGGAACATAAGATTTGGTCTAAGTACTGATGGCATGAATCCTTTTGGCGAGCAGAGCTCCAGCCATAGCACCTGGCCCGTGACTCTATGCATCTACAACCTTCCTCCTTGGTTGTGCATGAAGCGGAAGTTCATTATGATGCCAGTGCTCATCCAAGGTCCAAAGCAACCCGGGAACGACATCGATGTGTACCTAAGGCCATTAGTTGATGAACTTTTACAGTTGTGGGGCAGACCTGGTGTACGTGTCTGGGATGAGCACAAAGGAGAGGAATTTGACCTACGAGCGTTGCTTTTTGTAACCATCAACGATTGGCCTGCTCTCAGTAACCTTTCGGGACAGACAAATAAGGGATACAATCCATGCACGCACTGCTTACATGAGACTGAAAGTGTACGTTTGGGTAATTGTAAGAAGAACGTGTACCTGGGTCATCGTCGATTTCTTCCCCGAAATCATAACGTAAGAAAGAAAGGCAAGCATTTCAACGGCAAGGCAGATCACCGGCCGAAGCCTGCGGAATGTACTGGTGCTGAGATATTTGATATGGTCAAGGATTTGAAAGTCATCTTTGGAAAGGGTCCTGGCGGACAATCAGTTCCGCGGGGAGTTGACGGGCACGCACCCATGTGGAAGAAGAAATCTATATTTTGGGAGCTAGAATATTGGAAAGTCCTAGATGTCCGCTCTGCAATCGACATGATGCATGTTACGAAGAATATTTGCATGAACCTGCTAAGCTTCTTGGGCGTGTATGGGAAGACAAATGATACAAAGGAAGCACAGCAGGACCAGCAACTTTTGAAAGACCCAGATGACCGGCATCCGGAATGGTTTCAAGGTCGTGCCAGCTACGCTCTTACCAAAGAAGAGAAGGTCATTTTTTTGAAAGCCTGAGCAGTATGAAGGTCCCGTCTGGCTTCTCGTCGAATATAAAGGGAATAATAAACATGGCGGATAAAAAGTTCCAAAACCTGAAGTCTCACGACTGCCACGTGATTATGACGCAATTGCTTCCGATTGCTTTGAGGGGGCTCCTACCGAAAAATGTTCGAGTAGCCATTGTGAAGCTATGTGCATTCCTCAATGCAATCTCTCAGAAGGTAATCAATCCAGAAGATCTACCACGGTTACAGAACGATGTGGTCCAATGCCTTGTCATTTTCGAGTTGGTGTTCCCACCATCCTTCTTCGATATTATGACGCACCTCCTGCTCCACCTAGTCGAAGAGATTTCCATTCTCGGTCCTGTATTTCTACACAATATGTTCCCCTTTGAGAGGTTCATGGGAGTATTAAAGAAATATGTTCGTAACCGTGCTAGGCCAGAAGGAAGCATCGTCAAGGGCTATGGAAATGAGGAGGTAATTGAGTTCTGTATTGACTATGTTCTGACCTTAAGCCGATTGGTATTCCTCAATCGCGGCACGAGGGGAGACTAAGTGGAAAAGGCACGATCGGAAGGAAATCAACGATATGTATGGACGGTCATTCTATGACTGAAGCACACCACACAGTTCTGCAAAATTCCAGCTTGGTGGCTCCGTACTTCGAGCAACACAAGAATATTTTACGCTCGGACAACCCGGGGAAGCCTGAATCCTGGATTAGAAAGGCCCACATGGAGACTTTCGGCAGTTGGTTGCGAAAACATTTAATGAATGACAATGATGTTGGAGATCAGCTGTACATGTTGGCCAAGACACCATCTTCGACTATAACGACTTTCCAAGGGTACGAGATAAATGGGAATACATTTTACACCATCGCCCAAGATAAAAAGAGCACCAACCAAAACAGTGGTGTCCGCTTTGATGCAGCAACCGAGAATGGGCAAAAGGTCGCATATTATGGTTACATAGAGGAGATATGAGAACTTGACTCTGGACCCTCCTTTAAGGTCCCTTTGTTCCGGTGCAAATGGTTCAAGCTAACAGGAGGTGGGGTAAAGGTGGACGAGCAATACGGAATGACAATGGTGGATTTCAACAATCTTGGTTACCTTGACGAACCATTCGTCCTTGCCAAAGATGTCGCTCAGGTTTTTTATTTGAAGGACATGAGTAGCAAACCGAGGAAACGGAAAGATAAGAAAACGATCAGTACATCATGCGATTATCCAAAGCGCCACATTGTTCTTTTAGGGAAAAGAAACATCGTGGGAGTGGATGACAAGACAGACATGTCAGAAGATTATAATATGTTTGGTGAAATTCCGCCCTTCAAAGTGAACACTGACCCAAGCATTAAGTTAAATGATGAGGATGCTCCATGGATACGACACAATCGTAAGCAAGCAGGGACACAAGGGAAGAATTGATGTGTAATAATTTATTGTACCAAACTTTGTTGAATGGATCATGTGAATTAAAACGTACGATGGCGAATCCGGATGATTTGTATTTGGTCGATGAACTGAATGATGTATCAAACCTTTTGTCAAACCTTCAAGGGATCGATGAACTGAATTTTTTGATATATTATTTATATTTTTAAGATTTTAAAATGAATTAGTTTTATTTTTCTGAATTTTTTGATATATTATTTGTATTTTTAAGATTTTAAAATGAATTAGTTTTATTTTTCTGAATTTTTTGATATATTATTTGTATTTTTAAGATTTTAAAATGAATTAGTTTTATTTTTATGAATTTTTTGATATATTATTTGTATTTTAAGATTTTAAAATGAATTAGTTTTATTTTTCTGAATTTTTTGATATATTATTTGTATTTTTAAGATTTTAAAATGAATTAGTTTTATTTTTCTGAATTTTTTGATATATTATTTGTATTTTTAAGATTTTAAAATGAATTAGTTTTATTTTATTGAATTTTTTGATATATTATTTGTATTTTTAAGATTTTAAAATGAATTAGTTTTATTTTTCTGAATTTTTTGATATATTATTTGTATTTTTAAGATTTTAAAATGAATTAGTTTTATTTTATATGAAAAAGGACCTTTAGTCGCGGTTCGTGACACGAACCGCGACTAAAGGCTCTTTCCGCGCGGGAACGAAAGCGGCGCGAAAGAACCTTTAGTCCCGGTTGGGGACACCAACCGCGACTAAAGGTACCCTTTAGTCCCAATTGGGTCTCGACGCCGACGCCCTGCCCTGACGCCGATCGACGCCGACGCCGCCAGGCTACTGCCCCGACGCCGATCGACGCCGACGCCCTGCCCCCAGTGAGCTCCGACGCCCTGCACTGCCGCCCTGCCCCTGCGCGCCGCCGCCGCCGCCCTGCTCCTGCGCGCCGCCGCCGCCGCCGCCCTTGCCCTGCACTGCCGCCGCCCCTGCCCTGCCCTGCGCGCCACCGCTGCCCCTACCCTTGCCGCCGCCGCCGCCCGAAGGAAGAAGAAAAGGAAGAAGAAAAGGAAAAAGAAAAGGAAGAAGAAAAGGAAAAAGAAAATAAGAAAAGGAAAAAGAAAAGGAAGAAGAAAAGGAAAAAGAAAAGGAAGAAGAAAAGGAAAAACAAAATAAGAAAAGGAAAAAGAAAAGGAAGAAGAAAAGGAAGAAGAAAAGGAAAAAGAAAAGGAAGAAGAAAAGGAAAAAGAAAATAAGAAAAGGAAAAAGAAAAGGAAGAAGAAAAGGAAGAAGAAAAGGAAAAAGAACAGGAAAAAGAAAAGGAAAAACAAAATAAGAAAAGGAAAAAGAAAAGGAAGAAGAAAAGGAAGAAGAAAAGGAAAAAGAAAATAAGAAAAGGAAGAAGAAAAGGAAGAAGAAAAGGAAAAAGAAAAGGAAGAAGAAAAGGAAAAAGAAAAGGAAGAAGAAAACGAAAAACAAAATAAGAAAAGGAAAAAGAAAAGGAAAAAGAAAAGGAAAAACAAAATACTTGGCAGTGCTCAAACAAAAACTTCTATGCAAATTAGTGCTCAATAATCTTATTTTTTAATTCCTCCTCCTCTATGTCCCCTTAATCTTATTTTTTAATTCCTTTATACTTAATTAATTTTTACTACATGCAGGAGTGACATATGGCGGACGATAGAGTCGAGCCGCTTAGGGATCCGGAGGCTGAACGTTATTTAATGGGCATCATAAAAAACGAGATTCCTTATGTACCGGGCTCAGAATATGAGCAAGAAGAGGATGTAGTCTCTTCTTTTCTGAACCTTGACGGTGGAACAGACATTGTCGATGATCAAGAAGGTGAAGGAACGGACATTGTCGACGGAGGTCAACCGTCAACAAACGACGATCTCGAATTGCAAGTAGCAACCACCTCCGGCGAGGTATATATATACATTGAGCCTCTCGTGATACAAACTTACTGAAATGTGAATACATATGTATTAACGCGCGCGACTCTCTTTCTTTTTTTAGCCCTCGGCCGGATCGAGTACGACAAAGCGTGGCAAATCCAAGGCGATGAAAACAGGAGAAACATATGCCATTGATTTTGTCAGTGAAACCGGCAAGCCCCTACAGCACACCTCAAAGTTTATCAACCAATGCGGAGTCGTTGTTAGAGACAACGTCCCGATCACCGTCCAGGAATGGAAGGAGCCAAAGAAGGCACGTCTTGGTTTCAGTTTTGTCGACAAGAGAACGAAAAAGGATTGCTGGAGAAAGCTTATGGAACATTTCATTCTACATCCGGAATACAACAAAGTCGATGAATTCGGTAACGAGGTTCCGGGTGGACATGAGAGGAGGAGGCTAGTTAAAGAGTTCGCTCTTCAGAAGATGGGCGAAGTATTCCGGAACTTCAAGAAAAATTTAACCCGTGACTATGTCAACAAGGGCAAGACTCCGGATTTCAATGGACAACATGAGAAACTGAAAGATGATTGGCCAGAATTTGTGAGGCAAAAGAAATCGGAGCATTTCAAGGAAATATCGAAAAAAATAAGGATAATGCGAGTAAGAAAAAGTTCCATCATATTATGGGGCCAGGAGGATACCGCCTTTCGGAGCCTAAGTGGCAGAAGATGGAGGAGGACCTGAGGGTGCGAGGAATCCCTCTAGGTACAGAGGGATGGGACCCAAGGGCCAAAAGCTGGTGGTACGGGCATGGGGGATCGCTAGACCTGGAGACAGGGGTGTGTGTTCACCGGAAGAAAAAGTTTGCTCCCACCGAAGCCCTTATTGACGCAATGACCCAAGCTCAAGAGGGCTTGATCAAGTTCAACAGAGAGAAAGACGCACTGACAACAGCCCTCGGGAATGATGAACACGGAGGACGTGTACGAGGCAAAGGCAGAATTCCGTGGAAAGTAGGGTTTTCCCAGGACAATGACCCGTACTGTTACAGAAGCCGTAAGAGAAAGACGGACCGGGATGCAGATCTTTTGGCGAAGTTTGCATCGGAACTCCATGAGTTGAAGCAGACCGTGCATGAACTAGTAAAAGAAAAATCGGCTGCAGGGCCGCATGAAGATCATGAAGCGGATCGCGGAAGCCAGCAGCGGAGAAGCAGCGTGGCTTCCACGGATGCCCCGCCTGGTGCTAATGCACCGATGATCGAGATTCGTGCACCGGAGCCTCACTACCCCGTGGATGATGTAAAGGAGATGAAAGAATGTGATCTGCATTATCCCGTGGGGAACGTTTCCACGAAGGTAGCTACCGGCAGTGCTTTACCCTGTACACCTGGAGCACTCCACCACAACAACCCCATTGCATATGGCTATGCTCGTGTCACGGTGGAAGACATAGTCCAAGGGTTTGAGGACCTGGAGATTGACAAAGCTACACCCAAAGGGGAGAGAAGACTTGGAGATGTCAAGCGCCAGATCATTCTATGGAAAAAGAAGTACATAGTGTTTCCAGGCGAGGCGCCAAGGCTAACAAGTCCACCCCCCTCCGATGGTGGTGGTGGTGGTGGTGGCGGCGGTGGCGGTGGTCGTGGTGGTTCACCTGCACCTCCTTCACGCCATTCGACACCGTCCCCCGATCCACAACCTCCGGCGAGTAAGCAGCCGCCGCCCCCCAATCCTCCTCCGGCGGGTACGACGCCCCCCAATCCTCCTCCGGCGGGTACGACGCCCCCCAATCCACCTCCGGCGAAGAAGCAGAAGCAGGCGGACAGCAAGGAAACCCGCTCCTGGACTATTAACCCGGACCCTTATGTACCTAAGACCACAAGGGTACCGGAGCCATCACTGAAGCCTCTCCTCCCAAGGCCTTGGGAACTTAGTGAAGCTGAAACCAAATTGTCCGCGTCTGCTCATTATGAGAAATGGAAGGCGGATATGAAGGCGATAAAAGAGTCTGAGCCCAAGCAAGTATTCACTGAGAAGCAAAAGAAGTGGGCTAAGGATTTTTTGACGACACCGTCCCAAGCCGAGCTGAATATGCCTGACGACTATGGACATGAACTTCGTAGGCAAGCAAAAATATTGAAGGAGGAGAAAGAAGAAAGTAAAAAAAGCGGGAAACAAGTTGACCAGCTCCGGATGCAGAATAAACAATCGATCCCCCCGCTCATAGTGAAAGCCGGTCCGGAAGAGGACCCCGAGATCATAGCAGCTGCGGCAGCACTTGGATTGACTGTAGCGAGTGCCATGAAACAAGCGTCCGAGATGGGTTTGACTCTTCGTGCCTTCTTAGGCCTTGAGGATGCGCCAGTATGTGAGATAGCATTACAATATGTGCGGAATGGGCCTCTCGTCGAGCCTGCGCGGGAAAAGAGTCTACCACCACAAATGCGAAATCTGCTACGTTGGTACAAGCAATTCATAACATGGGCCGACAAAGAATATGTTTATGCGGATGTTACAGAGGAGCATCACACCAAACGGTACTCTGTAGAAGTTCATATGAGTGAATTGTTCCAGCTGTTCAATCTGCGCGAGCTCGACAAATCTATGCTGAGTTGCTTCGTTCTGTAAGTGATTTATTTCTACCTCATCTCGTTCTTCAATGCCTGCACTATATATATATTGTCCTAACTATATTGTTGCGTACGCTATTATGCAGATTGAAGATTTGAGAATGCAAAATAAGACACATCCATGATGTTGGGTTCATTGACCCACATATCGTTAATGGACATGTGTTACAAAATCACCCCGAAGACGTGGAGAAAGACTTATACAAGTTTCTTAGAAAGCATCAACTCAAAAGTCATATTCTATTTCCTTACCATTTTGGGTGAGTGTTTCTCTCTTGTGCCCATTCTCTTTTGTTTACTCCATGCATGGTATGTCTAATCGATGAGTTATGCATGACTGTGCACGTAACGTGTCCGCAGGTTCCACTGGATTCTGCTAAATATTGAACTTCACACCTCCAGAGTTCTAATCATGGACTCTATGGATTCGGATCCAAAGCGTTGGGCCAACATGAGAAAAATGCTGCAAAAGTAATTATTTTCAATCATTTGAGCTCTATATCGATCGGTCTCTTTCGTTCATTTCCTAATATCAAGTAACTAATAACTCCCTTGTTCATTTAATTTTCTTTGCCCTGTAGGGTTTGGAGACGGTTCTCAGAAGAAATTGTCGGTGAATTCAAACATGAGCTAGATTTTAGAAGGTTAGTTAATGTGGATAAGCAGCCACCGGGGACCAATCTATGTGGATACTATGTTTGTGAGAACATCCGGAGACACACCTCTGAGCGGAAGGCATCGGATAGCGTGCGGAAGGCGACGGATAACTTGCGGAGGAGGCTTAGTCCAGAAGCTCGCTTCCGACCAATTCAAGATGAATTAGCAGGATTTTTCATGAGGGAAGTCATCAATCCTAAAGGAGAACACTATACCGAGGACGAAGAAATTTATATGCATACCCGAGATTGAAACTTGTTCGAAGTTGTATATGGTCATCCATCCTAATTGTGTATGGAAACTTGTTCGAAGTTGTATATGGTCACCCGAGATTGAATATATATTATATATTCCTCTTGAATTCTTCTTGTTTGAAATTTCATATGCATGTATATAGTAGCGTAGAATATGTGTACTGAAACTTCATCAAAATTAAAATAAAACACAAAATAAAATATAAAAGAAAATAAAACACTACAAATTAAAAAGAAACCAGGTTTAGGGGGGCTAAAACCCTAAACCTGCGGAGGAGGCCTTTAGTCCCGGTTAGCCACGAGAACCGGGACTAAAGGTCCTCCGCCCCGGCGGACTCCTGGCACCCACGTGGACGGGCCTTTAGTCGCGGTTCGTAAGAGGCGCGACTAGGGGGGGAGCCTTTAGTCGCGCATATTTAGTCCCGGTTGCACAGCCGGGATTAATGGCCTTTGCGAACCGGGACTAAAGGCCTATTCTCTACCAGTGCGTGATCTTACCATAGTAATATTATTATGCAGTGAACAACTAGCAAGTCGACTAAAGATTCATATTACTACATCAAGGCCTTCATTAACCGACATTTATAAACTGTACATCTGTAGATCAGATGATTTGGAAATATTCTCTGGATGGCACATCCACATCATGTTATCTATACCACGGTCTAAGCATGGAGATCTATGTGTCCAATGGATAAGAAACTAAGGTACAAGCACCGCATCTACATAGCATCCATAGAGATTATAACATGGATGCACTTGTTGTACTGTCCACACCTATAATATATGATGGCATACACATCCATCCATACGATAAGAGCTACTTATTTGGCCTATGGATGCCGACATGAAGAGAAGATCCAACAGACAAAACAATATGCCTTCAACTTGATTATCTTAGGTCTTTTCGTCAATTTTAAGCTTACATGCATTGGTCAAGTAGATAGTCATGACCTTTCACCAAAGCTAATAGCTGAGGTCACACGTGCAGGCATGTGGCGGTGACATGTGGAGTGTTCAAATCTTAGCTAGAACGCACATGAATTATCACATGCATGCTACAACAGTTGAATGGCATCCTACGCATCTATATACTACATCCTGTTATGATTTCTTTTATATGCCACTGACATGAGTCATATATGAAGTATATAGGGAAATTTAGATCTAGTTTAAATTAATATACATGTAGCTAGCCGCCCCTGAGGGGGTCAATTGCATATTATAATTACAATATACATACACACACACACACACACACACACACACACACACACATATATATATATATATATATATATATATATATATATGCAACTACTCCATGGAAATATAATTGTGTCTTTTGGTTGTACGCAAACCAAGGCAAGTACCGACGTATCTAAGGCGTACATGTGCGTACACCAACTATCTGACTTGACACATTTAAATTAGCTTAAAAATGACGAATATACCTTATTAAGATGCTAGTCAAAATGAATCCATATCCATTGCTTGCATTAGTTGATGCCGAGCAATCTTGCACTTTCTGTTATTGTCCGTTGGCCAACTAGCTTTTATTTTTACAGATAAAATTTTCTTTTATAATATATGTTTCCCTCTTTGTTACAATTGAAAGTTGCTAAGTGCATCAAAAGGATAAATCACCTAGATATAAGCAATGAGGGGCATGAAAATAGAAATCACATTTATTTATAGCTTTTACATTTTTATCAGTATGTTGTACAAAGTTGGTGTATATACCTTGTGTTTAAGTGTACACTACACGAATTTGTCTCTTTATTAGATGCACATATCTAAATACTTAACGTGGCACATGTACATTCCAAATTATTATGTTCTACATATATGGTATAATTTACTATTGCTTGTTTGTTCATTCTTCGATGAGATAAGCTGAAAAATCGTGGATGTCGCCTAGAGGGGGGGTGAATAGGCGCTTTAAAATAATTACGGTTTAGGCTTGAACAAATGCGGAATAAACCTAGCGGTTAATTTGACAAGCACAAAACCTACAACAACTAGGCTCACTTATGTGCACCAACAACTTATGCTAAGTAAGATAAACAACAAAGTGATAGCAAGATATATGACAAGCGGAAACAATATGGCTATCACAAAGTAAAGTGCATAAGTAAAGGGTTCGGGTAAGAGATAACCGAGGCACGCGGAGACGACGAAGTATCCCGAAGTTCACACCCTTGCGGATGCTAATCTTCGTTTGGAGCGGTGTGGAGGCACAATGCTCCCCAAGAAGCCACTAGGGCCACCGTAATCTCCTCACGCCCTCTCACAATGCAAGATGCCGTGATTCCACTAAGGGACCCTTGAGGGCGGTCATCGAACCCGTACAAATGGCAACCCTTGGGGGCGGTCACCGAACCCGTACACTTTGGCAACCCTTGGGGGCGGTCACCGAACCCGTACACTTTGGCAACCCTTGGGGGCGGTCACCGGTACCCGTCAAATTGCTCGGGGCGATCTCCACAACCTAATTGGAGACCCCGACGCTTGCCCGGAGCTTTACACCACAATGATTGAGCTCCGAACACCACCAACCGTCTAGGGCGCCCAAGCACCCAAGAGGAACAAGCTCAAGGGTACCAAGCACCCAAGAGTAATAAGCTTCTCAACTTGTAACTTCCACGTATCACCGTGGAAAACTCAAACCGATGCACCAAATGCAATGGCAAGGGCACACGGAGTGCCCAAGTCCTTCTCTCTCAAATCCCACCGAAGCAACTAATGCTAGGGAGGAAAATGAGAGGAAGAACAAGAAGGAGAACACCAAGAACTCCAAGATCTAGATCCAATGGGTTCCCCTCACATAGAGGAGAAAGTGATTGGTGGAAATGTGGATCTAGATCTCCTCTCTCTTTTCGCTCAAAAACAAGCAAGAATCCATGGAGGGATTGAGAGTTAGCAAGCTCGAAGAAGGTCAACAATGGGGGAAGAACACGAGCTCAACGGATAAGGTTCATTGGGGAAGAAGACCCCCTTTTATAGGAGGGGGAAAATCCAACCGTTATGTGCTCAGCCCGCACACGAGCGGTACTACCGCTCGGGCGGAAGAAGCAGGGAAACGGATCAACAAAACATGAACCTTGGGGCGGTAGTACCGCTCACCCCAGCGGTACTACCATGGAGTCTGGAGGGCAGGAGAGTGACAGACCCGAGCGGTACTGCTGCGGTGGTTGGGCGGTACTACCGCTCGTGAGCGGTACTGCCGCCCTACTGCCGCTGCGAAGTACCGCACTATCCGACACGAAAAATGACCCCTCGAGTCGACACGGTAGGGGCCTGGTACCGTAGCGGTACTACTACTGAGGACCCACGAGCGGTACTACTGCTGCAGAGCGGTACTGCCGCTTGTGACCCCTAAGCGGTACTACCGCTGGGACCATCCTAAAGCCACTTCCACGAAAACAAGAATACTCCACGGGAAACCAGAACTGCCATAACTTCTGTATATGAGCTCCGAATTGAGCAAACTCAAGCTTGTTGGATACAAGACACGAGTAGCATCAAAACACCGTAGTCGAACTGGGTAGCAGCGGCGTCGGTCTCGGAGTCTAGAGAGAGAAGAGGGGGAAGAAACAATAAATATAATGCAAACAAATGCATGATGATGCATGACATGGCAATGAGCGTTGCTAGGGGTGCCCAAACGCGGTAGTAGGTGATACCGGCGAAGGGGGGAAACATCCGGGAAAGTATTCTCAGTGTTTCGCATTTTTGGTCAGATGAACCGGAGGGGGAAAGTTGCATGTTTGCTATGCTAGGGATGTGTGGCGGACGAACGGGCTGCGCATTCGGATTCGTCTCGTCGTTCTAAGCAACTTTCATGTAGAAAACATTTTCATCTGAGCTACGGTTTATTTTCTATGTTTTTCTAAAGTTTTAATCATTTTCTGAAATTATCTAAACTAACAGAAATGGAATTATGACATCAGCATTGCGTGGGCATGACGTCAGCAGCCAACACACTGGTTGACTGGTCAAAATGACTAGTAGGGCCCACTCGTCATAGACAATGGGGCTAACAGAGGTTTATTTTAATTAGACAAAGTTAATTAGCAGTAGGGCCCCACATATCAGCGACTGTTTAGGTTAAATAATTTGTTTTATTTATAAAAACATTTTAATCAGTTTAATTACGCAGTGGGGCCCGCATGTCGAAGCCACTAGGCTGCCCAGTCGGCAGTTGACTGGGTCAACCCAGTCAACCGGGCCACCAGGGCCCACTGGCCAGCGACTCAGGGGAGGGGCCCGCCTAGCCACGTCGGCGGATGGCGCCGGAACGACGCCTGCGAGTCAAGACGCGGCGGCGCGGCTCGGGAGATGGCCGGAAAACACGGACAGGGCACCGTTCGTCGAGTTTTCGGGCGCTTTCGAAAGCTACGGCTGCGCCACGTCCAACGGTGGTGGTTGTGGCGGCAGGGGTGACCGGAATCGAGCACGGCGAGCTCATCGGCGGACGGCCGGAGTCGGGCGTGAGAGGGAACGGCGATGCAGCGCGCTAGCGAGCGAACTGAGAGGCCAGGCGAGACGTACGTGAGGCGGCGAATGCAACGGGCGCTGGCCGTGACCATCTGGTCACCGGAGGCACGCCGACGACGAGCGCAGGCGGCAGCGCGTTCGGGCGCTCAATGAGCTGGGGCATAGGGGCCATGGGGAAGCGCGTGCGCGGGTGCGTTGGGTTCCTGGAAACACCAGGAGCACGATGCCGGGCTCAGGCGAGCATGACGACGGCTGTGGCGACGGCCACGAGCTCGTTGGCGGCGGACTGAAAACGGCGCGGTGGCAAACTAGCTACGACGCGCGAGGAAGCTAACGGAGAGGGGCGGGAGGTGGAGGATCTCACCGGGCGGCACACATGGAGGCCGGTGAATGGTTTAGTAGCAGCAGAGGGGCGTCGCCGGAGTTGGTGAAGAGCGGCGGCGACCGAAGATGTGGAAGAAGGGGAACCGTGCAGCAGCGCCTCCGAGCTCCAGCTGCGGCCACCGGTCGACGAGGAAGACGATGGCGGAGACAACGGACACGCTGGCGAGGCGATGGCTGTGGCCGCGTGTTTCACGGCGGCGGGTCCATGGCGGCGTTCGGACGCGGTGGGGAAGGGGAAGCAGCGAGGTGGATCTGAGGGGAGAGGAGGCGCAGGCACCGAGAGGGAGAGCGGGGTGAGTGGGAGGCGGAATCGAGGAGGCGGGGGCGTGGCGGCCTTATCCCCTCCCGGCGTCGGTGCCGGCGAGGCGGTTGGGCGGGAGCGCGCCCCTGTTCCGACCCGGGTCGGGGGAATAGGGAAGGGAGGCGGCAGGGGGGCCGGTCGGGCTGGCTGGCTGTTGGCTAGCTGGGCCAGGTGGGCCGGTCTGGTGTGAGCTGGACCGCCTGGTCCAGTGGGGGGTTTTCTTTTCCTTTTGTTTTATTTTCACTTTTTCTTTTTATTTATTTTCTTTTCTGCTTTATTTCATTTTAAAATATTTAGGCACTTTCTAAAAAATTGTTTTCTCCACAATAATTACCAGTGCAATATTTGGCACCCACCGAACATTTTTGTTTCAAGGTTTGAAAACTTCTGTTGTTTGCCATATTTTGAATTGATTTTTGAATCGGTTTTGAACTAACGAAAGATTAGCAATAGTAACGAAGCTGACGTGGCATCATTAGCAGAGTTTCACTGTAGCTTAATTATCCGGGTGTTACAAAGGGTCAATTCAAAGTAATTTGCATGCTTCAACTTCTTATGATACTAGTATATACTACCATATATGGCACGTACATGCATGTGGGGACATGTCATGTTGGAATCTTATCTTGGTCGCATTATCCAACTACCCACTGCCATGATTCTTATAAATTACACCCTTGTACTGAACCTTCGATCTTCATCTCTAGTCTGTACCTTAAGGATAAGGATAAGAGTATCTACAACCGGGTGCCTCAAACCCTCCTCAAACGGCTGGACGGACTGCTCGGTAACTAACGGTCACCAAAATTCGACCCAGACGGGCTCCTTAAACGAGCCTCAAATGCCCGGCCTGACTGGCACCCCTCATATCCGCCCCAAACATGGGGCGGATTGGGGCCCCCGGGCGCGTCCACCACGTCGGACCCGCCAACCCCATCCCACATTAAATTGCACCAAATCCACCAAACGCTTCCTCCTCCTCCCGCCTCCCTCCTACCTTTCCCGCGCACGAGCCCTCGCCGGCCGCCACCCTTGGTCCCCATCCTCACCACAGGTCTTGATCCGCCACCCTAGATGTCGTCCAGCCTGTTCCCGACCGCCGCGACGGAGACTGCGTTCGCCTCGTCCATCGGCATCCCGTCCTCGTCTCTGTCGTGCAAGGCATAGAACGTCTCCCGAAGGATGCCGTAACGCCGGCAGCGAGAGAGGGAAGCGGCAGTGCAGGGAGATACCAACATGGACGAGCAGCTACCCCCTCCACGCCCCGAACCCCGCACCCTATCCATCCAATCAACAAGCGAGGCATCCGTCACAATCGGACATTTATTTCATTTTGGCATGTCTGGATTGTTGAACTATGATTTCCTTTGCTTTGTCTCGAACTGTTGAATTTGGACAATTTGTACGTATGATCGAAGTGCATGGGTTGCATGTATTTGATTCCCCACATTTGAGGTATGTGGATGTGCGACAACCCATATGAAGGGCCGGCGGGCGCTGTCCCCGGACGCGCTCGTGGGCGTATAGGGGCCCAGATTTGCCAAGTTCGGCTGTAGATGCTGTAAGTATCAAGTGGATCACAATCTAAGTTTGAGATTATCTCCAATGTCTAACTAAACGGGCATCATACGTCCCATCCTTCAGGATGAAAAAGATCACATCTGGCAAATAATTATTTTTTGGTATCTGTTTTGGTCCTTACATTATATAAATATATTCTCATATATGTTAGTCAGAAAATTAATAATATATATTCACAAAAATATTATGAATGACGAATCTACTAACAATATTTTCAGTGAGCCAATTTTAAATAGTATTGCCACATACCGGGAGATAGCAGCAGAGAATGTAATTTACAAACACTTTAATGATATGCATGCTATTAGAAGCAATAGAAAATGACAAAACTTCAAACTAAACTAGCTGCATATATACATTTCGAGGACATGCATGAGAGATCCTTTTTTATGAGATATTATTGCAAGTAAAAGCTATTATACCTCTTTGGAACTTTTACTATGTCTCAAACCATTTACTTATATTTAGTTTGTTAGATTTGTATTTTTTTTGTTTCAAAAATCGATATATAAAAGAAGAAGACTTAAGGACGCCATTTTTGACTCACATGAGCATGTGGTCCCTAGAGCCAAAACAATGAAAATTGTTAGAGATTCCTATGTATGAGCTATTCTTGGTAAGCTAAAGACATTTCATCCTCTAAACTCTTGCTGAAGTCAAAAATTAACCCGGAACCTCAAGTAAACACTAGAACAGATTAGACTGTCAAGCTGGTCATAGCACCACACTGGAGTAATTTTGTACAAGTGATGTTAAATGACAAAATAGACCGTCACTACTAGAATCAACTACTTTGCCGACTTCCTCGGCAAAGACCCAAAAAACTCGGCAATGTGTTTGCCACGTGCAGTACTTTGCAAACAATACTCGGTAGAATACATTGGCAATTGTTAACTTTGCCGAATTTTTATACTGAGAATTCGAGAATACTCATGAAGTCTTTGTCGAGTTTCCAAAAAGGAGAACTCTAGAAACCACAAGCGCTAGACGAAATGACCTATTAATGATGGTGCCACATGGGCAGAGCAGTGCCGAGTTCTCGCATGCCGAACTCGGCAAATGCCTGATGAATAGAAACATGGCGCGTGGCATAGGTGGTTGCCAGAGTTCTTTCCTTTGCCAAGCGTGGAACCCAACAAACATTCAGCGAATAGTACAGCGATGCGTGGCAGAACTGGCTGCCAAGTTCTTATCTATGCCGGGTACATATGTTGTAGGAGAACTCTGCGAATTCTTTTAAGAACAGTAATGCGGCACATGTCACATATGACTGTCGGGTTCTTGTATTTGCTGAGTATGGCGCCACGGAGACTCGTTGATACCTTTGCGGAGCTTTGTGCAGGGTGAACTCGGCAAAGAAAACCTGTGGAAGACGTTCAGGAGCTGCTTCCGCATTTTCTAAGTGTGGAACTCGGCAAAGATTCCTGGAGCTACCAGCTTCTGCCACGTGTCACATTTTGCCGAGTAGTACACTCAGCAAAATGCTCCAGGAATAGTTTTGTCGAGTGACAGAACTTGGCAAATGTTCAATCATGTTTATTTATTATTTTTCGTAGGGAAATCTTGCATACAAATCAGTATGTATACATATATATCATCGCAAAGATACATAACATCATTCAAATATCAGTTCACAAAATCAACAAGCAATATGGCGATCATTCCAACACATTTTACACAAGTGACATCGTCATAAATTTATCCAAGTTAGTCTCATTGAAGCCATGTTTCTCTAATGACTGTAGATTAAGATCCAGCTGCAGCACGGGCAGGGTCGGTCCTGGTATTTCCGTGGTCCTGGGTGGAACTAACATTCGGATCCTCTCAATATAAACATCATAACAATATCCGCAAATGTTTATATTATCAAATGTTACCGGTAGACATTTAAATGCACAAAAGAATTTATTCATATCAAATAATATATATTACATTAAATTTTCTTCTAAGTATTCTCAATACAAAGCCATTGATGATGGTGTTGATGTCAATCTTATCCAACAATTTCTTATTGATGCAAAACTTTGCCGAATCATTTATTCTCTCTTGAGTCATCCACATGTTTTTCCTTTTCCTTTTCGCATACTATATGAAAGATGTGATAACAGACAGACATAGTGCTAAGAAAAATTGAATCAAAGGTTGAATAGTACCAAAGGTAACTTAGTTAAGTAAAATATACCTATATGAAGTAAGAATGATAATACTTTTCTATGAGAAGTGAATGGCGACATATATTATACCTTCGATTGGTTGGATCAGTATCGCTCAGTCGATGATCAGGCGCTCAACCATCAGGCGATGTGGAGACTATCGAAGTGACCGGAGTATGGATAAGACGGTCGACGATGTTATATAGCCATGCGTGTGCCTCCAGTGCCTGGGTGTGGCAACCGGATATCATGTGTTGGAGTTTGTTAGTCATCGGAGTCGTTACTCACGACCTGGTTCCTGCGACTCACGAATTCACAATCAGTGTGACAGGGCCCAAGGGTAGGGGAATAGCTGGAGATCGTGGCGAACTGGCATCTCTTGGTAATTCGATTAGAAGGGAAATACGCAAGACTAGGTCGTGCTTCTTGTGGACTCATGGGCGCATTCTGCGTCAAAAGGAAAAAGTCCAAAATAAACCTCGAAGTTGCAGACGAAAGCTAAATCAAACCCTGAACTTTGAATCCCGGGAATTGGCACTCTGAACTTTTACTCCCGGTCTATTTTGGACCCTAGATCTGTTTGGCACACCGGGAATAATGTTTTTTGAATTCCATAATTATTTCGTAAATGATGTTTTTAAAAATGTTTTGGATTGTTGGCTGCGGACTCGACTGGGACGCCCACCAGACATAAAGCGAGCTTTTTTTTCTTATCACGCGCCGTAAAAATCCTTTCTTTCTTTTTCTTAACGCGCGACGTAATAATTCCAAAAGAGAAAAACATGCCTTGGAGTCGAACTTGGCACCTGGCAGGGTTGACCTGATTGCCCTAGCCACTACAACAGACGACTATGACTTACATAATAAGAGGCCGAAAATATTGAATTAGAAACCAAAGCATCGAACTTTGAAAACTATTTTTAGGGGCAAACAATTATTGAAAACGTATTTATTTCTGAAATCTTCGAAAATTTTATAAATTGCGTTTTTGAACAAAAAAAAAGTTTTGAAACAGAAACAATTTTTTAAACCTGAACAAAATTTTAAAGTGCAAACACTTTTTGAAACATAATTGTTTTCTGAAACCTGAACAAAATTTTAAAGTGCGAACACTTTTTGTACAATGTAAAAAAATGTTTGAGTGTTGTAAAAAAATGTGTTATAACCTTAACAGAATATACGTGACATTTGTTCGAAAAAGTGTATGCAAATTTAAAAATGTTGAACCATGTAAAAGAGTGTTCGCGTAGTTTTATAAAATGTTTATTGTCATTAAGAAAATTTAAAACATGTATTTGGAAAAATATTACTATGTATTCAAAAATATTTAAAAATATTTAATTTAAAAATGTTCATAATGTATTTGAAAATATCAAAAGTTTATCAAATATTTAATGTGTGTGTTAAAATGTACATTGGGTACTGAGAAAAATTAGACATGTGTAAAAATGAAAAAAGAAAAGAAAAACATAAAAGAAAAAACTTTGTAAAAACAAAGTACTGCGCGCGCGTGAGCGACTGTGCTACTGGGCCGGCCCAATTCAAAAAATACCGGCGAAGTCCTCTCAAGGTTTAAATTGGACCGGGATTAGAGAGTTCAGAGTGCCAATTTCCGGGATTGAGAGTCCAGGGTTTGGTTTAGCTTTCGTCTACAACTTCAAGGTTTATCTTGGACTTTTTCCGCGTCAAAATGTTGCCCGGCCGCACACGTGATCGACTCGATCGATCAAGACGGGCCGGCCCGTTTAGAAGGTAGTTGTGCGTTTCACCGATCCTGGTTTTTGGAACCTCCTAGAATGGTTCCAGCCGATTTTTTTCCGGTTTTGTGAACCTTCTTGAAGGTTCCAGAAACGGGTTTTATCTGTTTCTTTTTTCTTTTATTTTTTCGTTTTTATTTCCTTTTTTTCTCCTTTTCCCTTTTCCCTTCTTTGTTTCTCTTTTTCTTTTTTCTTTTTAATTTGCAAGTTTACTTTTATGTTCAACAAATTTCCATAAATGTTAAAAATGTTTGTGTTATAAATTTTTGTTCACAAATTCTGACAATTTTTTGGGACTTTAAAAATGTTCCCATTTTCAATTTTTTGTTCACGAATTTAAAAAAATGTTCATGTTTTGAAAATTTGCTGGCATACTCAAAAAATGTTAAGGAACTTCAGAAAATGTTCACAATTTATAATTTTGTCCACGCATATGAAAATTGTTCATGTTTTGAAATATTGTTCTGAAATTCAAAAAATTATTTGAGTTTATATTTTTTGTTCACAAATTTGAAATATGTTTGGGATTTGAAATAATGTTCTAGCTTTACAAATTTGTTCAGAAATTCAAAAAATGTTCAGGTTTGAATATTTTTCACAAATTCATAAAATGTTTGAATTTTGAAATAATTGTTTGCAATTTTGAGAAATGTTTCTTGTTTTCAATGTTTGTTCCTGTTTTTCAAAAAAATGTTTGTATGTTTTACAAAATTGTTGCTAATTTTGAAAAATGTTCTTGTTTGCAATTTTTGGATTTTTAAGCAAACTTAAGTTTTATCGCTATCGTTGTTATATCTTTTAGTGTTGCGCTCCAGATTTAGCACAAGAGCAAGCTGACAACAGCGGCTAGCACAGCGCGCAAGACCATGAGGTCACTGGTTCGAATCCCAGTGCTAGTGTGTTGCTTTATTTTCCTGTTTTTGCATCTTGTAAAAGCCAAATGGGCCGGCCCAGGTTTGCCACGCTTGTGCGAAACGTCGACACTTCGACGTAATTAGCGTCACATAGGAGCTCCCCTCATGGGATACCTACATCTGTTGTGTGATATGTCTGCATGAACTAGTGCTACCTGGACCTACATGTGCCTTGGGCATATGGGCCCAGGGCGGCCGCCCCCTGACCCCCTCTCAGAGCTGGCCCGGGTGAAGAGCTTTGTCCGGTGTGGACTCGGCACCGGCGACACTCTGTGCCGTTCGCACTCTTATGGGCGTTGTCGTGGAGCTTAGGTGTGCTAGCTCGTAGCGTGGGGTGTTTAGTTCTTCTAGTGCTTGTTGCTGGTAGTGTAGTCGCATGCGTTCTACATGTGCCAGATATCTCAAGATTGGTTTTGTAAAAGAGTTGCCTCACCATCTTGTATCACTCGGCCGTATACTTTTTCGGGTGTTGCTCGTTCCTTGTATCGTTCGACCCTGAGCACGGGCTCCAAGAAACTTTATGAGTGTGTAAGATAATCAAGTATTAATAAAAAAGTACATCTCTATACATCTTGACTTTAGACTCACAATAGATGACATGACAATGAGATATAGCTAGCAGTTGGCCCTATCATTATCCTTGCTCTTAGAGCATCTATAGTCTGGCTCCCCAAATCGTCCCCAAACGTCTGCGGACGTGTCCGGTTAGTCATTGGACAGGAAAGAGAAGGAAAATGTGACCCAACAAGACCCCTCATATCGTCCCTATATGGTCGGGCCGTCCGCAAACCCTCATATTGAGACCAAATGTAGGGAGGATATGAGAGCTCGTAGACGTGTCGGGACGCACCTGGTCAGTTCGGCATGTAGGATGCGGCCCACTGTGAATAATCTTTTCTCTTTTT
Organism: Aegilops tauschii subsp. strangulata; assembly: GCF_002575655.3. NCBI lineage: Eukaryota > Viridiplantae > Streptophyta > Magnoliopsida > Poales > Poaceae > Aegilops > Aegilops tauschii. The sequence continues at coordinate 82,807,450 of NC_053041.3, forward strand.
TTCATTTTTTTCTTCTCTCTCTACATCTTAAGCAATCACATGCAATTGACCGAACATATAAGGCAGGAAATGAGGAGCATGACAACATGCATGGACAAATAAAGACTCAAAACAGACACGCGTATCCACGAACATTTTTATGGGTGGGTGGGGGGGGGGGGGGGGGAGGAGGGGGCGATTGCGACCCTTTACCATGATGCACCAACTATCTGACCTGACAAATGTAGCTTAATATTGACGAATAGACCTAAGATATGCTAGTCATGAATGGTCCATATCATTTGTCTGTATTAGTAGATGCCGAGTGATCTTGCACTTTTTGTAATCGCCAATTGGCCAACTAGCTATTATTTGCCTGGACGAATTGCTGCCCTCTTTGTTATAGTGGAAGATTTCTAAGTGCGTCAAAAGATGTCCCAAGAAATGTTTTTTTCCATTGTAATACGTGTCTCATTTATATCATATGAATCATAGTACAAGTCACGTACACACCGACCTGACAAAACTGAAAAAGCAGCAGAATACTAGGCTTTGCACAAAGGAACACCAGCCAAAAAAGAAAAATACAATCAAGACTAAAAAATCCTCTGAACTTGACACCAACGTCCATCACACATGCCTCTGACACCACCACAACAGCCATTAAAGGAAAAAAAATGGCGGATCACCTCCTCACCCAAGCTCGACGCGGCTCCATCACTGATATGCAGCTTTGCGGACCTCCAAGGTAGCTCCCCAAAGGCGAGACCATTACCATTGAACGAACCAGACTGGGGCAACACCCCGGACACGCCATCGAACTCCAGATCTGGCACTCCCGCTTGACTAAGTCGTCGTCGGAGGAAACCATACCTGTCATCCACGAAACACGAACACATCACATGATCCACTATCTTTCAGATGTCGTTGATGCAGACTACAATCTGCATCCGCTATTGGACTACATCCCAAGCTCTGCGCCGGCACTGGAGAAAATGTCATTGCAACGGCGGAGCCCATGGACACATGTCCACAACGAGGATGTCGTCGCCGCCACACCCTCTTTGCTTAAACAAACTAGTTTCCAAATCCACCCCCAACCATAGGACCGATCACCTCGTCGGAGAAGAATCTGAAGAATCTTTATTTAGCACCGCCATCACCGCCGCTGAAGCCAAGACGATGAACAACCTAAAAAAACTAGACTACGAGGGCCTAAAACCATCCACACGCGTAGATCTGGTGACCCCCCTCACCACCGACGACCGAGGTCGCCGGCAGAGGGGAGCCGCTCCTCCCAAAAGATGTTTTATCCATAGCTTTTACATTCTTTATTGAGATGTTGTACAAAATCGGTGTATATACATATGTACAATGTTTCAAGTGTACACTACATGAATTTGGCTATCTTGTTTATTACATGAACATATCTCAATGCTTAATGGCGAGACACATATACTCCAAGTTCTTCTGCTCTGTTAGCCTGTTGTTCGAGGTGATAAGCATCTATATTACCATAAGCAAATCAGTACTTAATTAGCTTTGATAGAATGCACTCTATTTGAACTTAATTTTTGGGAAGTCTAGATCAGAATATTAGAAGGTAGGATACACATCAGACTATAGAGTTACATAAATTCCAATACTAATGCAAGTTGCTGACATGTTAACAACCTCTTTAACTTGTATGTACGATATTGACTTTTAACTCCAAGGACCGGAATGCAATTTTCTTTTCTAGCGGTGTTTTTTTTTCATTGCTAAATCCATTAAATATAGAGCATGTGGCTCTGTTGTAGAAAGTTAATAAAATGGATTTTCCACCGGTAAATAAAAATTAAATGGACTTTCAACAGCTTGGTTTAATGTTTGGTGATCCGTATTGAAATTTACTCTCTACTCGGGCAGACTTTGCAAATAAAACCAATGTCATAAATGCAACTTAATTAAATGGATCTTAACCTATTCCTAATGGGTATAGCTACATGCTCTAATTTAGTTACTGTGACGTGATCTTACCATAGTAATATTATTATGTAGTGCACAACTAGCAAGCCCACTAAATATTCCTAATACAACATCAAGGACTGCACTAACCGACATTTATAAACTGTACATTTGTAGTTTAGATGATTTTGAAATATTGTTTGGGTGGAACATCCACACATGGGTAAGCATTGAGAGCTATGTGTGCAATGGCTAAGAAACTAAGATACAAGGACCACATCTATATAGCATCCATAAAGATTATAACATGGATGAACTTGACATACTGTCCACAACCATAATATATGATGACATACAAGTCCGTCCATACAATAAGAGCTACTTATTTGGCCTATGGATCAGTGTCACTCGGTTGATGATCAGGCACTCAACAATCAGGCGATGTGGATACTATCGAAGTAACCGGAGTCTGGCTAAGACACTCGACGATGTTGTATAGCCCATGTGTGTGCCTCTAGTTACTGGGCATAGCAACCGGATATCATGTATCAGAGTTTGTTAGCCACTGGTGTCGCAACTCACGAGCTGCCTCCTACGAGCCATGAATTTGCAATCGGCGCGACAGGGACCGGAGCTAGGGGAATAGCTAGAAATCATCATGACCTCGCATATCCTGATAATCGACCAGAAGGAAAATAGGCAAGACGGGGTCATGCTTCTTGTGGACTCATGGGATACCTACATTGGTTGTGTGATGCATCTGCGTCAGCTAGTGCTACCTCGACCTACATGTGCCTCATGGGCCTTGGGCATATGGGCCCAGGGCGGCCGCCCCCTGAACCCCTCTCAAAGCCGGCTTGAGTGAAGACCTTTAGTTGGTAGCGGCGATGCTCTGCGCCATTCTCCTTCTTGGGGGCGTTGTCGTGGAGCTTAGGTGTGCTAGGTTGTAGCATGGGGGTGTTTAGTTCATACAGTGCTCGTTGCTGGTAGTATAGCCGTGTGCGTTCTGTGTGTGTCGTATATCTGAGGGTCAACTTTGTAAGAGAGCTACCTCACCATTTTGTGTCGTTTAGCCGTGTACTTCTTCGGGTGTTGCTTTATTTATGAAGCAGAGCAAAAGCCTGTTTTGAGAGCCGTCCGTAAGCACAGGCTCCAACAAACTTTGTGAGTAGTAAGATGATCAAGTATTAATAAGGAAGTACACCTCTATACATCTTAACTTTAGGCTGACAGATGACATTACAATAAGATATAGCTAGCAGTTGGCTCTATCATTATCCTTGCTCTTAGAACATCTATAGCCGGGCTCCCCAAATCCCCCTCAAACGTCTGCAGACGCGCCGGGTTAGTGACTGGACATGAGAGAGAAAGAAAAATGTGACCCAATAGGACCCCTCATATCTTCCCTATACGTCTGGGTTGTCCGCAAATCAGTATATTGAGACAAATTGTTGGGAGGATATGAGAGCTTGTGGACACGTCCGTACGCACCTGGTCAATCCGCCATGTAAGACGCGACCCACTCTGGACCACTTTTTCTCTTTCTTTATTTTTTTCTTTTCTTTCTCTCTCTTCAACGATCACATGGAAGTGACCAGCCATATAAGGGAGAAAATGAGGAGCATGAGTACATGCACGGAAAAATAAGGGCTAAAAACGGACACGCCCAGACACTGATCGGGCACGTCTGCGGATGTTTAGGGGGCGGATTTGCTAAGTCAGGTTGTACATACTCTTACGAACTGAACGTCCTCCTGCACGCCGAGCAGTGGAGGAGCTAAAAACTCAATATAGAGGGGGCCAACATGTATACCAAAACCACTATATCTCAAAAAGTTTTTGCCTCCAGGTTTACCCACTTGTGTGAAAGTGACATCTTGATCAGCTGGATGACGACACGTGCATTATTTTGGGAGATTACCGTGTAGAATCACGCAGTGGCCGTAGGCCTTCAATGAAAATTTTGTTAACTGATTCGCATTTTTCCGTGTGCACTCGGGGTGTCTTTAGCAATTTTGGTTCAGATGATTGTTTGGTCTTGAAACCAACCTATGGGCGTTTGGGCTGTTGATGCGTGCATTTTTTGGGGATGTGGCTGTGTACAAATGCATGTGTGGGTGTATATGCATCGGCTAAATTTTTTGAACGTGCTTGCTTCACTGCCATGTGCTTCTAGCCGTTTATGTTATAATTAAGTCGGCCATGCGGTGTGTTGGTTTCCAGTTTAGCTCTCGTCGTCGAGAACAGACAAGAAACAAGCAAATCGATGCTCAGCAAAGGAACGTGGGCAAATCAGTCACCGCATGGTGCAGACCAATCGGAACACATTGCTTGGATATGCGGCTGACAAATAGCAGTCTGACGAAGCGGTGGTCGGGGGATGGGAAACTCATCCAGTTACAGGGCACATGTGCAGGCAGCGGGACGGGCAACTACATCCAATTACAAGACAACAGAGGGATATGGCCAAGACAGTCACCACACCGCTCGGGCGCAATTCTAGGCCAGATACGGGGACATTCCTTCTGTCTCCCTCGCATGTGCGCTGCATGCATCCTGTCCAATCCACTGCTTTCGTTGCTTTCTTATCTGCCTCACCGCTTACTTCTCCTTCCTTGTCTCTTCTTCTTCTGGATGCCTCTGCGGCTTACCGCACTTGATGATCGAGGTGTTTTCCGGAAGATTTCGGTTGAATCGTCCACCGCCATAAGCATGTATAAATCTCTCCTTCCTCTTCTCTGTGGTCATCACTCGCTTTCACATCTCAACCGAAGCACCACCGAGAAATAGCATCGGCGCAAAACATCGAGCCTCTCTCTGCTTCTCTCGTGTGGGATGGAAAGGAGCTTCGTTTACCGCCTCGACGGGCATGCCCCCCGTCCTAGGCTCCTCCTTTCTTCGACGTGTAGTACGGAGCAAGCTCGCCCATCACGAGTTGTGGAGCCGCGCTCCAAGGTTCAGAGTGGCTTCCCGCGGGCTCTCCCCACGCTGCACCTCCGGGCTTGCCGGGGAGGAGTTGCAGCCTCCGTCGCTGCTACTCCGCCAAGCGTGAAACTGCATCATTGTCGCTACCATGTGGAGGTTGTCGACGTCCACCACGGGACGGCGAGGTGTTCGACGGCTCACGGGCACGCCGGCGAGCTGGTTCCACTTGGGCGCCTCGAAGGCATGGGTGACCGCCGGCGACGTGTCCCTGGCGTCGCTGGACGCGATCGCTTCCCTGGAGTAGTCGGCGACAGTGCACGAGATTGGCCACCTGCTTGGCTCGGTCACTTCTCGGTGATAGTAAAAAAATTGTATGGAAGAAGGAAAAGAATATTAACTACATACGGTATATATATAATTCCGACTATTTGTGTCTCTTTACTACTTCATAATAGGAGCTAATCCAATGGGAGGCTACACCAGATGATCTAATCTGGCAATGACTCGCACCATGTTCAGCAAAATAAATCATCCCTACTAGAGATGTGTCATCGTGTATTCCCCCGTTTGTTCACATGCATCATCCTCTCATCTTTTTTTTCCGTGCATCCATAGTTTTTCATGCGATCATCTGGTATTCTAAAATAACAACACTTATTATACAAAGAAGAAACATAATCCATATAACCGCACCGTATCGACGGGCACGGCGTGCCGCCGCGCGGGGGTAAGCTAGTATAATGTTAGACAGGGCCAACTCATCTAAATCTTGCTAATAATGTTTGAAAATGGAGGATTAGGAACACATACAGCTTTATTTGTGAGAGCATAGGGGGCCAAGGCCCCTGCCTCCGTCGCTGATGCCGAGACCACGCAAGGCTCAAACACATGGTAACTCAATGGGGGAGGCCAACTATCTACAGTATGTTAAATATGTGGAAGAGAGACAAATAAGAATGTCTCAGGCCACCTCGCGTACCTCGACTTAACTTGCGACCCTTTCCCGTGAAGAATTGACCTCCATGTCTTTGCCACCACAACTCCAATCCAACCGTAGTTTTCATTTTCTTTAATTTGGAGGGTCGACGACAGACTGTGTTTGTTTGTCGACCCATCTTTTTATTTTCATTTATCTATGTTTTTGGTTAGTTCTCGGGCTTTGTCTCCCTGTACATATTGCACCTGTTCTCCCTAAATCCATGGTAGACATGTTGCCGCTTTGGTACAATACCACATATGGACTTGTAGTAGATTGTCATGACCTTTCGTCACAGCTAATGGCTGAGTCCTCACGTACATGCATGTGGTGGTAACATGCGGACTGTTGAGAATCTTATCTAGAACGCACATTAACTATCAAATCATGTCATAATTTTTTTAGAGGCCACTGCCATCAATAATATATGAAGTACAGAGGACAACTCAAATAATCAAATCTAAAATATTATACCTGCCGCCACCCCTGGAGAATATAATTGATACTTCTTGTTTTTTCTCTTGACAATAATTAATACTTCTTGTTGGACGCAAACCGTGCCAGGTATGCGCACCAACTATCTGACTTGACAGATGTAATTGAGCTTAATATTGACGGATAGACCTAAGATGCTAGTCAATCCATATCATTTTTCTGTATTAGTAGATGCCAAGTGATTTTGCACTTTTTGTAATCGTCCATTGACCAACTAGCTATTATTTGATGGACGAATTGTCTTATATGATATATGGTGCCCTCTTTGTTGCAGTGGAAAATTTCTAAGTGCGTCAAAATGATGTCCCAAAAAATGTTTTATCCCTAGCTTTTACATTTTTATTGAGATGTTGTACAAAAGTGCTATATATATATACATATGTACAATGTTTCAAGTGTCCACTACATCAATTTGGTTATCCTGTTTATTATATTAACATATCTCAATGCTTAATAGTGACACATATGCTCCAAGTTCTTCTGTTTGGGTTAGCCCATTGTTCGAGGTGATAAGCATCTATATAAACATAAGCTAATCAGTACTTAATTAGCTTTGATAGATATGTACTATATATAAACTTAATTTTAGGGAAGCCTAGATCAGAATATTAGTGGGTAAGATACACATCAGACTGTACATTTACAGAAATTCCAATACTAGTGCAAGTTGCTGACATGTTAAGAACCTCTTTAACTTGTATGTATGATATTGACGTTTATCCATTGCAGGTCGCACAATACATAGTTATCTCCAAGGACCGGGATGCAATTTTCTTTTCTAGCGGTGGTTTTTCTTGTATTGCTAAATCCATTAAATATAGAGCATAGGACTCTGTTGTAGAAAGTTAATTAAATGGATTTTTCACCCAAAAAAATTGAATGGATTTTCAACAACTCGGTTTAACGTTTGGTGATCTCTATGGAAATTTATTCTCTATTGGGCCAGACTTTGCAAATAAAACCAATATCATAAATGCAAGTTAATTAAATGGATCTTAACATATTCATAACTGGTATAGCTACATGCTATAATTTCATTACTGTGACGTGATCTTACCATATTAATATTATTATGCATTGCACAACTAGCAAGTCGACTAAATATTCATAATCTTACCACATCAAGGACTTCTTTAACCGACATTTATAGACAGTACATCTGTAGATCAGATGATTTGGAAATATTCTCTTGATGGCACATCCACATCATGTTATCTATACCACAGGCTAAGCATTGAGATATATGTGTCCAATGGATAAGGAACTAAGATACAAGCACCACATCTATATAGCATCCATAGTGATTATAACATGGATGCACTTGACATACTGTCCACACCCATAATATATGATGGCATACAGGTCCATCCATAAATAAGAGTTACTTATTTGGCCTATGGATGCCTACATAAAGACAAGATCTGTCGGCAATATACTAACGGTCAAAACAATATGGCTTCAATTTGACTATCTTAGGTCTTCGCGTCAATTTTAAGCTTATATGCATGGGTCAAGTAGATAGTCATGACCTTCCACCAAAGCTAATACGTGGCCGCCCTTGACCCCCTCTCAGAGCCGACCTGAGTGAAGTCCTTTGTCCAGTTTGGACTCGACAGCGGCGACACTCTACGCCGTTCTCCCTCTTGGGGGTGTTTTCGTGGAGTTTAGGTGTGCTAGGTCGTAGCGTAGGGATGTTTAGTTCTTCTAGTGCTCGTTACTGGTAGCGTAGTCGTGTGCGTTTTGCGTGTGTCAGATATCTAAGGATCGGCTTTGTAAAAGAGTTACATGACCATCTTGTATTGTTCGGCCGTGTACTTCTTTGAGTGTTGCTTTATTTACAAAGCGGGGGAAAAGCTTGTTCAAGAGCCGGCCCCGAGCATGGGCTCCAAGAAACTTTGTGAGTGTGTAAGATGATGATGTATTAATACAAAAGTACATCTCTATATATCTTCACTTTAGACCAATGATAGATGACATGACAATGAGATATAGCTAGCAGTTGGCTCTATCATTATCCTTGCTCTTAGAGGATCTATAGGTGGGCTCCCCAAATCCTTCTGAAACATCCGTAGACGCGCCCGTTCAGTGACTATACAGGAGAGAAAATAAAAACTATGATGCAATACGACCCCTCATATCATCCTTATACGCCCGGGTTTTATGCAGACCTTCATATTGAGGCCAAATGTAGGGAGGATATGAGAGCTCATGGAAGCGTCCGTACGCACCTGATCAGTCCGCCATGTAAGACACACGGCCCACTCCGGACGACCATTTCTCTTTCTTTATTTTTCTTTTCTTTCTCTCTCTTCATCGTCAACAATCTCATGCAAGTGACCGAACATATGAGAAATAAATGAGGAGCATGACTGCATGCACAAATAAATAAGGGCTCAAAATGGACACGACCGGACACTGGTCGGGCGCATCCGCGGACTTTTAGGGGGGCGAATTTGCCAAGTCTGGCTGTGCATGCTCTTACAACCGGAACATCCTCTTGCACACCAAGACCACCCAAGGTTCAAACACACGGTAACTCAATGGGGGAGGCCAGCTACATTATGTGAAATATTTGGAAGTCAGGCCAATAAGAATGTTTCGAGCCACCACACGTACCTCGGCTCAAGTTGCAACCCTCTCTCGTGAAGCAATTGACCTCCATGTCTTTGCCACCACTAGGGATGCAAACGAGTCTAGTCCGAGCAAGTTGGAGTAGGCACAATTCGGCTTATACTATAATTCAAGCGAGCTGAATTCAGCGAACCTCAATGTCGAGTTGTAGAAAGTGGCTCGTGCTCAACTTGTATAGATTCCGAGCTAGTTTTGAGATAAATAAAATGATATTTTCATAATGTAAGGCGTTTTTTCAAACAAGATGGGCTACAAAAGAAACTACTGTAAAATTTGATTTATTTTCTCTCAAGGGAAGACTAGTACTTAATAGAAAGAGATCGGAATGAACCAGAAAAATAGAAAAATGAAGGTGCGTCCATTCTAAAACTCTGGCCAAGAATAACAGGATATTTTTGACACATGGCTCGCCACGTACCTTATTGAGGCAAAAAAATCAGCGCTGCAACAAGCTTTCATGTTCGCTAGTAGGTAAAATGGAAAAAAGTTGTACGCAATGTATATGAAAAAATTATACAATTTTATTTTCATATCTATCAAAATTATTTAATATTATTATATAATGTAGAGCTATCGAGCTAACTCGAGCGAGTGAGTGTTGGCTCATGATTAGCTCGTTTCTCGATCGAGCTACATAAATTGCTCATTCTCAGGTCATTTCTTTCCAAATCAAACTCAAGTCGAAACAAAATACGAGTCGATCTTGAGTGGCTTACGAGCCTCGAGCTTTACTTGCAGCCCTAGCCACCACGACTCCATCTTTTCTTTGGAGGGTCGACGACCGACTGTGTTTGTTTGTTGACCCATATTTTTTTCTTTTCATTCCCTATGTTTTTGACTAGCTTTCGGGCCTTGTCTCCCTGTACATATTGCACTTGTTCTCCCTTAATCCATGGCAGAGTTGTTGCCACTTTTGTACAATAACATATATGGACTTGTAGTAGATTGTCATGACCTTTCGTCATAGCTAATGGCTAAATCCTCACGTACATTCATGTGGTGGTAACATGCGGACTGTTGAGATCTTATCTAAAATACACATTAACTATCATATCATGTCATAATTTTTTATAGCCCACTGCCATGAATAATATATGAAGTACAGAGGACAATTCAAACAATCAAATTTAAATTACTATACCTGCGGCCACCCCTTGGGAATATAATTTATACTTCTTGTTTCTTTTCTTGACACTAATTGATACTTATTGTTGGACGTGAACCAAGCCAAGTATGTACACCAACTATCTGACTTGACAGATGTAAGTTAGCTTACTATTGACTAACAGACCTAAGATGCTAGTCATGAACGAATCCACATCATTTGTCTATATTTGTAGATGTCGAGTCATCTTGCACTTTTTGTAATCGCCTATGGCCAACTAGCTATTATTTGCATGGATAAATTGTCTTATATGATATATGCCGCCCACTTTGTTACAATGGCAGATTTCTAAGTGCGTCAAAAGGGTGTCCCAAAAGATGTTTTATCCATAGGTTTTACACTCTTTATTGAGATGTTGCACAAAAGCTGTACAATGTTTCAAGTGTACACTACATGAATTTGGTTATCCTGTTTATTAGATGAACATATCTCAATGCTTAATGGTGACACGCATATACTCCAAGTTCTTCCGTTCTAGTTAGTCCACTGTTCGAGGTGATAAGCATCTATATTACCATAAGCTAATCAGTGATTCATCATCTTTTATAAATATGTACTCTATTTCACCTTTATTTTAGGGAATTCTAGATCAGAATATTAGCAAGTAAGATACACATCATACTACACATTTACATAAATTCCAATACTAATGCAAGTTGCTGACATGCTAAGAACCTCTTTAACTTGTATCCCCAAGGACTGGGATGCAATTTTCTTTTCTAGCGGTGGTTTTGTTGTATTGTAAATCCATTAAATATAGAGTATGCGGCTCTGTTGAAGAAAGTTAATTAAATGGATTTTACAGCCGCAAAAGAAAAATGAACGGATTTTCAATAACTTGGTTTAATTTTTGGGGATCCGTATCGAAATTTACTCTCTATTGGGCCAGACTTTGCAAGTAAAATCAATATCATAAATGCAAGCTAAGTAAATGGATCTTAACCTTTTTATGACTGGTATAGTTACATGCTCTAATTTAATTAATGTGACGTGATCTTACCATAGTAATATTATTATGCAGTGAACAACTAGCAAGTCGACTAAAGATTCATATTACTACATCAAGGCCTTCATTAACCGACATTTATAATGCAGTGAACAACTAGCAAATTAATATACATGTAGCTAGCCGCCCCTGAGGGGTTCAATTGCATATTATAATTACAATATATATATATATATATATATATATATATATATATATATATATATATAGGTAAAATGTTTGGGGCACCTAGGTGCCTGGGCACCTTGTTCGGGTCCAACCCGCTAATGCATTTCCTGCTTAGAAATAATCACTACTACCCTTTCAAATAATTTGCTTTCCTTTTCTATGTGCATGCACTTGTATCCTCCACGATCATTAATTGTAGATGATTCCTGCATGATTTATTCTACATATTGGAACATATACTTACAAATGTACATACCCTACGATTCATTGAAGGTATTTTTATATACCCTACAATTTATTCCAAATAATTTGCATGCACGTATATATCCTATGATTTATTCTAGGTATTAGATACATGCAGATATATATACCCTATAATTTATTCCAAATAATTTGCATGCACGTATATACCCTATAATTTATTCTATGTATTAGAAACCTAGATACGTAGTTCGATATATTTGTAAGTGGATACTTAAGTTTTTTTAAAATAACAGTGCATCTCAACATTTTTGTGTGAATACCTCGACGTGAAATTTATTGGTACATACTCGTAAATGTCATTACCATTTTATAAGTGGATACAAATACGTAAACTAAATACCTCGACAAATGATATGCTATGTTCATATAAATGAATACCTATACAACATACCACGATAGACATGTATCAAATGTGATGATACTGATGAATGATACCAAAAAATACATATTATCCTCACATAATTTCTGGGTATATACCCTAAAAACAACTAGGTAGAGTACAAGGAGAAACAAGTTTTTTCTTATACCATAGCGGAGGCAGAAAATCACAATATCCACTATACGCACACCTAAATCTGTTTAAAAGGCATGTTAGTAATACTACTATTATGCACAAAAAACATTAGGCAATTTTTAATAATTTCCTTCTATGCATTAATTACTACAGAAATTTTTTCTTGTTTCACACGTACATTCATGAATAAATTAGGCAGTTTCTTGTTTTCTAAGCAAGTATTTGGTGTGTGCATGCTAATTAATACCTCCGTCCAAATTAGAGTAAGTGGCCGCTAATTAACATGCATTTAATTGAAATTAATTAGTAAATTGCAATAACTCTCCGCCTTTAATACTGCAAACGGGTATACCCGTTAGTGTCTATACCCAACACAATGGCACACATCTTAAAGTAATCCGAAGATAGAGAAGTAAGGAGCCTGGGCACCTAGGTGTCCCAAACAGCCGTCCTATATATATGCAACTACTCCATGGAAATATAATTGTGTCTTTTGGTTGTACGCAAACCAAGGCAAGTACCGACGTATCTAAGGCGTACATGTGCGTACACCAACTATCTGACTTGACACATTTAAATTAGCTTAAAAATGACGAATATACCTTATTAAGATGCTAGTCAAAATGAATCCATATCCATTGCTTGCATTAGTTGATGCCGAGCAATCTTGCACTTTCTGTAATTGTCCGTTGGCCAACTAGCTTTTATTTTTCGGATAATTTTTTCTTTTATAATATATGTTTCCCTCTTTGTTACAATTGAAAGTTGCTAAGTGCATCAAAAGGATAAATCACCTAGATATAAGCAAAGAGGGGCATGAAAATAGAAATCCCATTTATTTATAGCTTTTACAATTTTTATCGGTATGTTGTACAAAGGTGGTGTATATACCTTGTGTTTAAGTATACACTATATGAATTTGTCTATTTATTAGATGCACATATCTAAATACTTAAAGTGGCCCATGTATATTCCAAATTATTATGTTCTACATATATGGTATAATTTACTATTGCTTGTTAGTTCATTCTTTGATGAGATAAGCATTTATATAACCATAAGAACCATAAACTTACCAATATTTAGAAATTATAGTGAATTTGGATAGTTGGCTTGTGAGACATCCTTATGCGGATAAAAAAACCATACCTAATCCTGACATGGAAAACTAGTCATGTTACATCCTTAGTTGGATTACAGGTCTAAGTTGCATAGGGTGTTAAAAAGTCTAAAACAACACTAATTAAAGGCCCAAGAGAAACCCACCAGAGGTAGGCACTAGCACTCCAAGCATTCTATATATAGGATACATCTACCCTCTTATTTTCTCACAAAACACAACGAGATACAACTCCCCCCCCCCCCTCAACTAGCCCATTCAGTTCTCTCTTTTCCACTTCTTGCACACAATCATCTCCATGGCTAGTCCATTCGGTGTCTTGGTTTGTCTACTCATAGTGCTACCACAAATCCTTGCTATTTCTAGCCCCATCGACGAGATTGCACCTCTTAAGACATGTCAGTTCCCTTGTATGACCGAGGTTAACTTGCATTTGTTCTTGCACCAATTCGTCGACGGGCCAAACAACCCAAATCGCAATGAGGAAACCTTACTACAAGCAAGTTTTCCTTTTGGGTTTGGGACGACGATAGTTCATGACTGGACTCTTACCGAGACAACAAATTCCAGAGACACGGTTGTTGCACGTGTACAAGGTGTGCATGTCCAGGCTGGTTTAACCAAGCCTAACAGATGGTACACGACTCATAACATAGAGTTTCAGCAAGGAAGGTAATATGTTTCGCTACTTTTCAATATCTAAGTATATTTCATGAGTTCTTTGCCTGCAACATTAAATTTATGTCCTTACCTGTACTATATTTGTAGCCAAAGATTTCACACACCTTACTAGTGTATAGACACATATTAATAAGTGTGTATTTGTCAAACTCTACATGCACTTCTGACCCTATGACGGAACTTTCTATTTTGAACATGAAACAGGTTTGCGGGGTCCACCCTTCAAGTGATGGGTATAACAGCAGGTTTGGAAAGTGGACAGTGGTCTATTGTCGGCGGAACTGGTCAATTCATTATGGCACAGGGTATAATAAGTTTCACAAATCATCCGGCCTCTACTTTCGAAGATGGTATTAAAGAACTCAATATTCGTGTACGCTTCACAAGGGATATTACACAAGCCGTAAGTATAATATTAGGAGTTTGTATTCAAATTCTTATGCTTTATTTGTTGAAGGGAAATGGATTGTACCGTACATATTATCCTACTGAAACTGCATTACATTAAGATATTTGTGGACATTCAAGTGCAAATGCATTAAGGGAGGTTATGTTTTAAGAACATTAGCCATATTTAACTAATCAAATGCTTGTCGAAATGTTTTGTGCATTTAGTTTATAGGGTGTTGCATATTAACTAATGAAGCTTTATGTACGAATGCATGACATGACACTAGCCATGGTTTCACTTTTCGCTGCAGGCTTGAGGTGCATCTCGTCCGTGGAAAGACTAGCGCCAATGTCAGTAATTTGATGGGAAAATGTGTTTGCATTTTGCTTGTAGTGTGATGGATCATTGTTGTGCTCTGCCTGTGTCATTAGAGTATGCGTTAGCATACCCTCTTTCTATCTTTCATTCAAAATATCATGTGGGTTTCTAGCACGGTGTATATCCAGTCCTTAATCTGTGTCAGCCCATCTGTTTGTTGGTGTCTATGTAATGTCCTGGATATGATGTGGAATAATGGAGCTTGTTTGTTTAAGAAAGTGTTATACCCACATAATTATGTTATTTGTGTTAATCATGAGACAAGCATATATCAAAACTTAAAGCAAAATAAATTAATGAACACAAGACAACCGTTATTCATACACTTAACAGTGTCTATCCCGAAAGCAGCTTACCTCAAGGACCATCAGAGCCCCAATGTTTTCCACAATGTCTAGAATAATTGCCAACAAAGATATCACCCAGGCGGCCATGACATAATGCAAAATGATAGCCATGTTATTTGGTAGCATAGAAAGATGCATCCATCGGAAATGGATGAGCAGATGTGCCCTACCCCCCCCCCCCCCCCCCCCGGTCGCGCCCCAAACCCCGCACCCCATTCATCCAACCAACAAGTGAGGCATCTGTCACGGTCAGACATTTATTTCATTTTAGCATGTCCGGATTGTTGAACTATGCTTTACTTTGCTTTGTTTCGAACTGTTAAATTCGGACAATTTGTATCATATGATCAGCGTGCATGGGTTGTATGGATTTGTGGTTCTGCATTTGAGATACGTAGATGTGCGGCAGCCCGTATGAAGGGCCGGCGGGCACTGTCCACAGACGTGTCAGGAAGCGCTCACGGGCGTATAATGGGCTGGATTTGCCAAATCCGACTCTAGATGCTCTAAGTAACAAGTGGATCACAACCTAAGTTTGAGATTATCTCCAATGTCTAACTAAACGGGCGTCGTACGTCCTATCCTTTAGGATGAATAAGGTGACATATGGCAAAATAATTATTTACTGGTATCTGTTTTGGTCCTTACATTATATAAATATATTCTCATATATGTTAGTCAGAAAATTAATTTATATATATTAAAAAAGTTATTATGAATGATGAATCTACTAACAATATTTTCAATGAGCCAATTTTAAATAGTATTGCCACATACCGGGAGATAGCAGCACAGAATGTAATTTACAAACACTTAATGATATGCAGGTTATTAGAAGCAATAGAAAATGACAAAACTTCAAATTAAACTAGGTGCATACATTTCGAGGACAAGCATGAGATATTCTGTTTTTATGAGATGTTATTGCAAGTAAAAGCTGTTATACCTTTTTGGAACTTTTACCATGTCTCAAACCATGTACTAATATTTAGTTTGTTAGATTTTTATTTTTTTCAAAAACAATATACTCCCTCCGTTCCTAAATATAAGACCTTTTAGAGATTCCAATATAGACCACATATAGAGCAAAATGAGTGAATCCACACTTTACAGTATGTGTATGTACATCCGTATGTAGTCCATAGTGAAATCTTTAAAAGGTCTTACATTTAAGAACGGAGGGAGTATATAAAACAAGAAGACTTAAGGACGCCATTTTTGGCACACATGTGCATGTGCTCCCTAGCTAGAGCCAAAATTGATTTCCGATAAGATGGCTTTAGCTTCCTATGTATGAGCTATTCTTGGTAAGCTATAGACATTTCGTCTAGAACAGATTAGACTGGCAAGCTGGTCATAGCACCACACTGGAGTAATTTTGTACAAGTGATGTTAAATGACAAAATAGACCGTCACTACTAGAATCAACTACTTTGCCAACTTCCTCGGCAAAGACCCAAAAAACTTGGCAACGTGTTTGCCACGTGCGTTACTTTGCAAACAATACTCGGTAGAATACAATGGCAATTGTTAACTTTGCCAAATTTTTATACTGAGAATTCGAGAATACTCATGAAGTCTTTGTCGAGTTTCCAAAAAGGAGAACTCTAGAAACCACAAGCGCTAGACGAAATGACCTATTAATGATGGTGCCACATGGGCAGAGCAGTGCCGAGTTCTCGCATGCCGAACTCGGCAAATACCTGATGAATAGAAACATGGCGCATGGCATAGGTGATTGCCAGAGTTCTTGCCTTTGCCAAGCGTGGAACCCAACAAACATTCAGTGAATAGTACAGCGATGTGTGGCAGAACTGGCTGCCAAGTTCTTATCTTTGCCGGGTACATATGTTGTAGGAGAACTCTGCGAATTCTTTTAAGAACAGTAATGCGGCACATGTCACATATGACTGTCGGGTTCTTGTATTTGCTGAGTATGGCGCCACGGAGACTCGTTGATACCTTTGCGGAGCTTTGTGCAAGGTGAACTCGGCAAAGAAAACCTGTGGAAGACATTCAGGAGCTGCTTCCGCATTTTCTAAGTGTGGAACTCGGCAAAGATTCCTGGAGCTACCAGCTTCTGCCACGTGTCACATTTTGCCGAGTAGTGCGCTCAGCAAAATGCTCCATGAATAGTTTTGTCGAGCGACAGAACTTGGCAAATTTTCAATCATGTTTATTTATTATTTATTGTTGGGAAATCTTGCATACAAATAAGTACCTATGCATATATTGAAGGAAATATGCCCTAGAGGCAATAATAAAGTATTAGTTATGGGCGATATAAGTCATACTGCTTACCAGCATGTCATACTTTGGTTCAGCCGTATTGTGAGATGAAGTGGCCCGGACCGACATTACGCGTACGCTTACGCGAGACTGGTTTCACCGTTGCGAGCACTCGTTGCTTAAAGGTGACTGGCGGGTGTCTGTCTCTCTCACTTTAGTTGAACCGAGTGTGGCTACGCCCGGTCCTTGCGAAGGTTAAAACAACACCAACTTGACAAACTATCATTGTGGTTTTGATGCGTAGGTAAGAACGGTTCTTGCTAAGCCCGTAGCAGCCATGTAATACTTGCAACAACAAAGTAGAGGACGTCTAACTTGTTTTTGCAGGGCATGTTGTGATGTGATATGATCAAGACATGATGCTATATTTTATTGTATGAGATGATCATGTTTTGTAACCGAGTTATCGGCAACTGGCAGGAGCCATATGGTTGTCGCTTTATTGTATGCAATGCAATCGCCATGTAATCGTTATGTAGCGATAGTCGTAAAAGCAATAGTTGGCGAGACGACAACGATTCTACGATGGAGATCAAGGTGTCGAGCCGGTGACGATGGTGATCATGACGGTGCTTCGGAGATGGAGATCACAAGCACAAGATGATGATGGCCATATCATATCACTATATTGATTGCATGTGATGTTTATCTTTTATGCATCTTATCTTGCTTTGATTGACGGTAGCATTATAAGATGATCTCTCACTAAAATTTCAAGATAAAAGTGTTCTCCCTGAGTATGCACCGTTGCGAAAGTTCTTCGTGCTGAGACACCACGTGATGATCGGGTGTGATAGGCTCTACGTTCAAATACAACGGGTGCAAAACAGTTGCACACGCGGAATACTCAGGTTAAACTTGACGAGCCTAGCATATGCAGATATGGCCTCGGAACACGGAGACCGAAAGGTCGAGCGTGAATCATATAATAGATATGATCAACATAGTGATGTTCACCATTGAAACTACTCCATCTCACGTGATGATCGGACATGGTTTAGTTGATTTGGATCACGTAATCACTTAGATGATTAGAGGGATGTCTATCTAAGTGGGAGTTCTTAAGTAATATGATTAATTGAACTTGAATTTATCATGAACTTAGTACCTGATAGTATCTTGCTTGTCTATGTTAATTGTAGATAAATGGCCCGTGCTGTTGTTCCGTTGAATTTTAATGCGTTCCTTGAGAAAGCAAAGTTGAAAGATGATGGTAGCCATTACATGGACTGGGTCCGTAACTTGAGGATTATCCTCATTGCTGCACAGAAGAATTACGTCCTGGAAGCACCGCTAGGTGCCAGGCCTCCTGCAAGAGCAACACCAGAAGTTATGAACGTCTGGCAGAGCAAAGCAGATGACTACTTGATAGTTCAGTGTGCCATGCTTTACGGCTTAGAACCGGGTCTTCAACGACGTTTTGAACGTCATGGAGCATATGAGATGTTCCAGGAGTTGAAGTTAATATTTCAAGCAAATGCCCAGATTGAGAGATATGAAGTCTCCAATAAGTTCTACAGCTGCAAGATGGAAGAGAATAGTTCTGTCAGTGAGCATATACTCAAAATGTCTGGGTATAATAATTACTTGATTCAACTGGGAGTTAATCTTCCGGATGATAGCGTCATTGACAGAATTCTTCAATCACTGCCACCAAGCTACAAGAGCTTCGTGATGAACTATAACATGCAAGGGATGAATAAGACAATTCCCGAGCTCTTCGCAATGCTAAAGGCAGCGGAGGTAGAAATAAAAAAGGAGCATCAAGTGTTGATGGTCAGTAAGACCACTAGATTCAAGAAAAAGGGCAAAGGGAAGAAGAAGGGGAACTTCAAGAAGAAACCCAAGTCTGGACCTAAGCCTGAAACTGAGTGCTTCTACTGCAAGCAGACTGGTCACTGGAAGCGGAACTGCCCCAAGTATTTGGCGGATAAGAAAGATGGCAAGGTTAACAAAGGTATATGTGATATACATGTTATTGATGTGTACCTTACTAATGCTCGCAGTAGCACCTGGGTATTTGATACTGGTTCTGTTGCTAATATTTGCAACTCGAAACAGGGGCTACGGATTAAGCGAAGATTGGCTAAGGACGAGGTGACGATGCGCGTGGGAAATGGTTCCAAAGTCGATGTGATCGCGGTCGGCACGCTACCTCTACATCTACCTTCGGGATTAGTATTAGACCTAAATAATTGTTATTTGGTGCCAGCGTTGAGCATGAACATTATATCTGGATCTTGTTTAATGCGAGACGGTTATTCATTTAAATCAGAGAATAATGGTTGTTCTATTTATATGAGTAATATCTTTTATGGTCATGCACCCTTGAAGAGTGGTCTATTTTTGTTGAATCTCGATAGTAGTGATACACATATTCATAATGTTGAAGCCAAAAGATGCAGAGTTGATAATGACAGTGCAACTTATTTGTGGCACTGCCGTTTAGGTCATATCGGTGTAAAGCGCATGAAGAAACTCCATACTGATGGACTTTTGGAATCACTTGATTATGAATCACTTGGTACTTGCGAACCGTGCCTCATGGGCAAGATGACTAAAACACTGTTCTCCGGAACTATGGAGAGAGCAACAGATTTATTGGAAATCATACATACAGATGTATGTGGTCCGATGAATATTGAGGCTCGTGGCGGATATCGTTATTTTCTCACCTTCACAGATGATTTGAGCAGATATGGGTATATCTACTTAATGAAACATAAGTCTGAAACATTTGAAAAGTTCAAAGAATTTCAGGGTGAAGTTGAAAATCATCGTAACAAGAAAATAAAATTTCTAAGATCTGATCGTGGAGGAGAATATTTGAGTTACGAGTTTGGTCTTTATTTGAAACAATGCGGAATAGTTTCGCAGCTCACGCCACCCGGAACACCACAACGTAATGGTGTGTCCGAACGTCGTAATCGTACTTTACTAGATATGGTGCGATCTATGATGTCTCTTACTGATTTACCGCTGTCATTTTGGGGTTATGCTTTAGAGACGGCTGCATTCACTCTAAATAGGGCACCATCAAAATCCGTTGAAACGACACCTTATGAACTATGGTTTGGCAAGAAACCAAAGTTGTCGTATCTTAAAGTTTGGGGTTGCGATGCTTATGTGAAGAAACTTCAACCTGATAAGCTCGAACCTAAATCGGAGAAATGTGTCTTCATAGGATACCCAAAGGAGACTGTTGGGTACACCTTCTATCACAGATCCGAAGGCAAGACATTCGTTGCTAAGAATGGATCCTTTCTAGAGAAGGAGTTTCTCTCGAAAGAAGTGAGTGGGAGGAAGTAGAACTTGATGAGGTAACTGTACCTGCTCCCTTATTGGAAAGTAGATCATCACAGAAACCAGTTTCTGCGACACCTACGCCAATTAGTGGGGAAGTTAATGATAATGATCATGAAACTTCAGATCAAGTTATTACTGAACCTCGGAGGTCAACCAGATTAAGATCCGCACCAGAGTGGTTCAGTAATCCTGTTCTGGAGGTTATGTTACTAGACCATAACGAACCTACGAACTATGAAGAAGCGATGGTGAGCCCAGATTCCGCAAAATGGCTTGAGGCCATGAAATCCGAGATGGGATCCATGTATGAGAGCAAAGTATGGACTTGGTTGACTTGCCCGATGATCGGCAAGCCATTGAAAATAAATGGATCTTCAAGAAGAAGACTGACGCTGACGGTAATGTTACTGTCTATAAAGCTCGAGTTGTTGCGAAAGGTTTTCGACAAGTTCAAGGGATTGACTACGATGAGACCTTCTCACCCGTAGCGATGCTTAAGTCTGTCCGAATCATGTTAGCAATTGCCGCATTTTATGATTATGAAATTTGGCAAATGGATGTCAAAACTGCATTCCTGAATGGATTTCTGGAAGAAGAGTTGTATATGATGCAACTGGAAGGTTTTGTCGATCCAAAGGGAGCTAACAAAGTGTGCAAGCTCCAGCGATCCATTTATGGACTGGTGCAAGCCTCTCAGAGTTGGAATAAACACTTTGATAGTGTGATCAAAGCATTTGGTTTTATACAGACTTTTGGAGAAGCCTGTATTTACAAGAAAGTGAGTGGGAGCTCAGTAGCATTTTTGATATTATATGTGGATGACATATTGCTGATTGGAAATGATATAGAATTTCTGGATAGCATAAAGGGATACTTGAATAAGAGTTTTTCAATGAAAGACCTCGGTGAAGCTGCATATATATTAGGCATCAAGATCTATAGAGATAGATCAAGACGCTTAATTGGACTTTCACAAAGCACATACCTTGACACAGTTTTGAAGAAGTTTAAAATGGATCAAGCAAAGAAAGGGTTCTTGCCTGTACTACAAGGTGTGAGATTGAGTAAGACTCAATGCCCGACCACTGCAGAAGATAGAGAGAAGATGAAAGATGTTCCCTATGCTTCAGCCATAGGCTCTATCATGTATGCAATGTTGTGTACCAGACCTGATGTGTGCCTTGCTATAAGTTTAGCAGGGAGGTACCAAAGTAATCCAGGAGTGGATCACTGGACAGCAGTCAAGAACATCCTGAAATACCTAAAAAGGACTAAGAATATGTTTCTCGTTTATGGAGGTGACAAAGAGCTCATCGTAAATGGTTACGTTGATGCAAGCTTTGACACTGATCCGGACGATTCTAAATCGCAAACCGGATACGTATTTACATTGAACGGTGGAGCTGTCGGTTGGTGCAGTTCTAAGCAAAGTGTCGTGGCGGGATCTACGTGTGAAGCGGAGTACATAGCTGCTTCGGAAGCAGCAAATGAAGGAGTCTGGATGAAGGAGTTCATATCCGATCTAGGTGTCATACCTAGTGCATCGGGACCAATGAAAATCTTTTGTGACAATACTGGTGCAATTGCCTTAGCAAAGGAATTCAGATTTCACAAGAGAACCAAGCACATCAAAAGACGCTTCAATTCCATCCGGGATTTAGTCCAGGTGGGAGACATAGAAATTTGCAAGATACATACGGATCTGAATGTTGCAGATCCGTTGACTAAGCCTCTTCCACGAGCAAAACATGATCAGCACCAAGACTCCATGGGTGTAAGAATCATTACTGTGTAATCTAGATTATTGACTCTAGTGCAAGTGGGAGACTGAAGGAAATATGCCCTAGAGGCAATAATAAAGTATTAGTTATTTCCTTATATCATGATAAATGTTTATTATTCAAGCTAGAATTGTATTAACCGGAAACATAATACATGTGTGAATACATAGACAAACAGAGTGTCACTAGTATGCCTCTACTTGACTAGCTCGTTGATCAAAGATGGTTATGTTTCCTAGCCATAGACATGAGTTGTCATTTGATTAACGGGATCACTTCATTGGGAGAATGACGTGATTGACTTGACCCATTCCGTTAGCTTAGCACTCGATCATTTAGTATGTTGCTATTGCTTTCTTCATGACTTATACATGTTCCTATGACTATGAGATTATGCAACTCCCGTTTACCGGAGGAACACTTTGTGTGCTACCAAACGTCACAACGTAACTGGGTGATTATAAAGGTGCTCTACAGGTATCTCCAAAGGTACTTGTTGGGTTGGCGTATTTCGAGATTAGGATTTGTCACTCCGATTGTCGGAGAGGTATCTCTGGGCCCACTCGGTAATGCACATCACTATAAGCCTTGCAAGCATTGTAACTAATGAGTTAGTTGCGGGATGATGTATTACGGAACGAGTAAAGAGACTTGCCGGTAGCAAGATTGAACTAGGTATCGAGATACCGACGATCGAATCTCGGGCAAGTAACATACTGATGACAAAGGGAACAACGTATGTTGTTATGCGGTCTGACCGATAAAGATCTTCGTAGAATATGTGGGAACCAATATGAGCATCCAGGTTCCGCTATTGGTTATTGACCGGAGAGGTGTCTCGGTCATGTCTACATAGTTCTCGAACCCGTAGGGTCCGCACGCTTAACGTTACGATGACAGTTATATTATGAGTTTATATGTTTTGATGTACCGAAGGTTGTTCGGAATCCCGGATGTGATCACGGACATGACGAGGAGTCTCGAAATGGTCGAGACATAAAGATTGATATATTGGAAGCCTATGTTTGGACATCGGAAGTGTTCCGGGTGAAATCGGGATTTTTCCGGAGTACCGGGAGGTTACCGGAACCCCCGGTAACTTAATGGGCCTTATTGGGCCTAGGTGGAAGAGAGGAGAGGAGGCTAGGGCAGGGCCGCGCCCCCTTCCCCCCCAGTCCGAATAGGACAAGGAGAGGGGGGCGGCGCCCCCCCCCCCCCCCCTTCCTTCCTCTCCTCCACCTCTTCCCGCTTCCACTCCTAGTCCAACATCGAACGGGGGGAGTCCTACTCCCGGTAGGAGTAGGACTCCTCCTGGCGCGCCTCTACCTCCTAGGCCAGCGGCCTCCCCCTTGCACCTTTATATACGGGGGCAGGGGGGCACCTCTGGACACACAATTGATCTACGATCTTTTAGCCGTGTGCGGTGCCCTCCTCCACCATATTGCACCTTGATAATATCGTAGCGGAGCTTAGGCGAAGCCCTGCGTCGGTAGAACATCATCATCGTCACCACGCCGTCGTGCTGACGAAACTCTCCCTCAACACTCGGCTGGATCGGAGTTCGAGGGACGTCATCGAGCTGAACGTGTGCTGAACTCGGAGGTGCCGTGCGTTCGGTACCTGATCGGTCGGATCGTGAAGACGGACGACTACATCAACCACGTTGTGTTAACGCTTCCGCTTTCGGTCTACGAGGGTACGTGGACAACACTCTCCCCTCTCGTTGCTATGCATCACCATGATCTTGCGTGTGCGTAGAATTTTTTTGAAATTACTACGTTCCCCAACATATATATCATCGCAAAGATACATAACATCATTCAAATATCACTTCACAAAAACAACAAGCAATATGGCGATCATTCGAACACATTTTACAAAAGTGACATCGTCACAAATTTATCCAAGTTAGTCTCATTGAAGCCATGTTACTCTAATGATAGATTAAGATCCAGCTGCAGCACGGGCCGGGTCGGTCCTGCAATTCCGGTGGTCCTGGGTGAAACTAACACTCGGATCCTCTCAATATAAACATCATAACAACATCTGCAAATGTTTAGATTATTAAATGTTACCAGTAGACTAGTAGAAAGAGATCGTGAATGAACCAGAAAAACAGAAAAATGAAGGTGCGTCCGTTCTAAAACTTTGGCCAAGAATAATAGGATAATTGACACATGGATCGCCACGTACCTTATTGAGGCAAAAAAAATCCGCGCTTCATTAAGCTTTCATGTTTGCTAGTACGTAAAATGGAAAAAAGATGTACACAACGTATATGAAAAAATTATACAATTTTATTTAATATCTATCAAAATTATTTAACATGTTATTATATAATGTCGAGCTATCGAGCTAAATCGAGCGAGCGAGTGTTGGCTCATGATCAGCTCGTTTCTTGATCGAGCTACATAAAGTGCTCATTCTCAGCTCATTTCTTTTCAAGTCAAACTCAAGTTGAAACAAAATACAAGTCGATCTTGAGTGGCTTATGAGCCTCGAGCTTTACTTGCAGCCCTAGCCACCACTACTCCAATCCAACCATAGTTTTTATTTTCTTTGGAGGGTCAACGATGGACAGTGTTTGTTTACTGACCCATCTTTTTTCTTTTCATTTCCCTATGTTTTTGGCTAGCTTTCGGGCTTTGTCTCCCTGGACATATTGCACATGTTCTCCCTTAATCCATGGCAGAGTTGTTGCCACTTTTGTAATAACATATATGGACTTGTAGTAGATTGTCATGACCTTTCGTCACAGCTAATGGCTAAATCCTCATGTACATGCATGTGGTGGTAACATGCGGACTGTTCAGATCTTAGCTAGAACACACATTAACTATCATATCATGTCATAATTTTTTATAGGCCACTGCCATGAATAATATATGAAGTACAGAGGACAATTCAAACAATCAAATTTAATTTACTATACCTGCGGCCACCCCTCGGGAATATAATTTATACTTGTTTCTTTTCTTGACACTAATTGATACTTCTTGTTGGACGCGAACCAAGCCAAGTATGTACACCAGCTATCTGAGTTGACAGATGTAAGTTAGCTTAATATTGACTAATAGACCTAAGATGCTAGTCATGAACGAATCCATATCATCTGTCTGTATTTGTAGATGCCGAGTCATCTTGCACTTTTTGTAATCGCCCATTGGCCAACTAGCTATTATTTGCATGGATAAATTGCCTTATATGATATATGTTGCCCACTTTGTTACATTGCAAGATTTCTAAGTGCGCCAAAAGGGTGTCCCTAAAGATGTTTTATCCATAGGTTTTACATTCTTTATTGAGAGATGTTGCACAAAAGCTGTACAATGTTTCAAGTGTACACTACGTGAATTTGGTTATCCTGTTTATTAGATGGACATATCTCAATGCTTAATGGTGACACGCATCTACTCCAAGTTCTTTTGTTCTGGTTAGTCCATTGTTCGAGGTGATAAGCATCTATATTACCATAAGCTAATCAGTGCTTCATCAGCTTTGATAGATATGTACTCTATTTGAACTTTATTTAGAAAATTCTAGATCAGAATATTAGCAAGTAAGATACACATCAGGCTATACAATTACATAAATTCCAATACTAATGCAAGTTGCTGACCGGAAATCCCTTTTGGTGACCGAGCTCCAATGAGGCCTCCAAATTTAAAATTCAAATTTCATCAAAATCCATATTTTTATGTTTCAAAAAATTCTAAAAAAACACAGAAATACATGAAGGCATAACACACATGTGTGTAAATTTTCAGGGCAAGATACGTTGAAATGAGGGATGTGCAAAAAATACAAATCTAGGGCTGTTTAACACATGATACTATTCATCCTCCGAGGCCATAAATTTGTCTTTTTTGTACAGGTCGCAACTCAAGGTATTTCATCATGAATTTTTTACACACATGTGGGTTACATCCTTACATGCATGCATATATATTTTTTGAATTTTTTTTAAACATAAAAGTTTGAATTTTAATTTTTCAAAAATAAAGGGCTCCATGGAGCTCGGCCTCCAAAACGCCATTCTCGTTGCTGACATGTTAAGAACCACTGTAACTTGTATCTCCAAGGACATGGATGCAATTTTCTTTTCTAGCGGTGGTTTTCTTGTATTGCTAAATCCATAGAGCATGTGGCTCTGTTGTAGAAAGTTAATTAAATGGATTTTTCAGCCGCCAAAAAAAATTGAACGGATTTTCAACTTCTTGGTTTAATGTTTGGGGATCCATATCGAAATTTACCCTCTATTGGGCCAGACTTTGCGAGTAAAACCAATATCATAAATGCAAGCTAATTAAATGGATGTTAACCTTTTCATAACTGGTATAGCTACATGCTCTAATTTAATTAATGTGACGTGATCTTACCATAGTAATATTATTATGCAGTGCACAACTAGCAAGTCGACTAAAGATTCATAATATTACCACATGAAGGACTTCATTAACCGTCATTTATAAACTGTACATCTGTAGATCAGATGATTTGGAGATATTCTCTTGATGGCACATCCACATCATGTTATCTATACCACGGGCTGAGCATTGAGATCTATGTGTCCAATGGATAAGAAACTAAGATACAAGCACCGCATCTATGTAGCATCAATAGAGATTGATGCACTTGACATACTGTCCACACCCATAATATATGATGGCATACAGGTCCATCCATACAATAAGAGCTACTTATTTGGCCTATGGATGCCGACATAAAGAGAAGATCCGTTAACATATACTAACAGACAAAACAATATGGCTTCAATTTGACTATCTTGGGTCTTTTCGTCAATTTTAAGCTTACATGCATGGGTCAAGTAGATAATCATGACCTTTCACAAATCTAAATACCTTGTGTTTAAGTATACACTATATGAATTTGTCTATTTATTAGATGCACATATCTAAATACTTAAAGTGGCCCATGTATATTCCAAATTATTATGTTCTACATATATGGTATAATTTACTATTGCTTGTTAGTTCATTCTTTGATGAGATAAGCATTTATATAACCATAAGAACCATAAACTTACCAATATTTAGAAATTATAGTGAATTTAGATAGTTGGCTTGTGAGACATCCTTATGCGGATAAAAAAACCATACCTAATCCTGACATGGAAAACTAGTCATGTTACATCCTTAGTTGGATTACAGGTCTAAGTTGCATAGGGTGTTAAAAAGTCTAAAACAACACTAATTAAAGGCCCAAGAGAAACCCACCAGAGGTGGGCACTAGCACTCCAAGCATTCTATATATAGGATACATCTACCCTCTTATTTTCTCACAAAACACAACGAGATACAACTCCCCCCCCCCCCTCAACTAGCCCATTCAGTTCTCTCTTTTCCACTTCTTGCACATAATCATCTCCATGGCTAGTCCATTCGGTGTCTTGGTTTGTCTACTCATAGTGCTACCACAAATCCTTGCTATTTCTAGCCCCATCGACAAGATTGCACCTCTTAAGACATGTCAGTTCCCTTGTATGACCGAGGTTAACTTGCATTTGTTCTTGCACCAATTCGTCGACGGGCCAAACAACCCAAATCGCAATGAGGAAACCTTACTCCAAGCAAGTTTTCCTTTTGGGTTTGGGACGACGATAGTTCATGACTGGACTCTTACCGAGACAACAAATTCCAGAGACACGGTTGTTGCACGTGTACAAGGTGTGCATGTCCAGGCTGGTTTAACCAAGCCTAACAGATGGTACACGACTCATAACATAGAGTTTCAGCAAGGAAGGTAATATGTTTCGCTACTTTTCAATATCTAAGTATATTTCATGAGTTCTTTGCCTGCAACATTAAATTTATGTCCTTACCTGTACTATATTTGTAGCCAAAGATTTCACACACCTTACTAGTGTATAGACACATATTAATAAGTGTGCATTTGTCAAACTCTACATGCACTTCTGACCCTATGACGGAACTTTCTATTTTGAACATGAAACAGGTTTGCGGGGTCCACCCTTCAAGTGATGGGTATAACCGCAGGTTTGGAAAGTGGGCAGTGGTCTATTGTCGGCGGAACTGGTCAATTCATTATGGCACAGGGTATAATAAGTTTCACAAATCATCCGGCCTCTACTTTTGAAGATGGTATTAAAGAACTCAATATTCGTGTACGCTTCACAAGGGATATTACACAAGCCGTAAGTATAATATTATGAGTTTATATTCAAATTCTTGTGCTCTATCTGTTGAAGGGAAATGGATTGTACCGTACATATTATCCTACTGAAACTGCATTACATTAAGATATTTGTCGACATTCAAGTGCAAATGCATTAGCCATATTTAACTAAATCAAATGCTTGTTGAATGTTTTGTGCATTTAGTTTATAGGGTGTTGCATATCAAGTAATGAAGCTTTATGTACAAATGCTTGACATGACACTAGCCATGGTTTCACTTTTCGCTGCAGGCTTGAGGTGCATCTCGTCCGTTGAAAGACTAGTGCCAATGTCAGTAATTTGACGGGGAAATGTGTTTGCACTTTGCTTGTAGTGTGATGGATCATTGTTGTGGTCTGACTGTGTCATTAGAGTATGCGTTAGCATACCCTCTTTCTATCTTTCACTCAAAATATCATGTGGGTTTCTCGCACGGTGCATATCCAGTCCATAATCTGTGTCAACCCATCTGTTTGTTGGTGTCTATGTAATGTCTTGGTTATGATGTGGAATAATGGAGCTTGTTTGTTTGAGAAAGTGTTATACCCACATAATTATATTATTTGTGTTAATCATGAGACAAGCATATATGAAAATTTAAAGCAAAATAAATTAATGAACACAAGACCACCGTTATTCATACACTTAACAGTGTCTATCCCAAAAGAAGTTTACCTCAAGGACCATAAGAGCCCCATTGTTTTCCACAACGTCTAGAATAATTGCCAATAAAGATATCACACAGGCGGCCATGACATAATGCAATCATATAAAAATGATAGCCATGTTATTTGGTAGCATCGACAGATGCATATACATGTCTTGTACTCTTTTTACAAATACACAAAAGATTTGTGCATTGATGTATTGCAAGGGGACAAATTGATGCATGTTATAGAATTGAGGCTCTTAACCACAAGGACCTAGGCTCGACCTTGACTCGAACAAGGCAGGGCTATAACGGTTGTACTTCCTCCATAAAGAAATATAAAAGTGTTTAGGGAGAGCGGCGTTACTGAGATGGGCGGCATCTGAACATGTTATCTTGGTCATACGTCCAACTCCAGGGATTTGCGCTAGTGGGTCCATGGCAGGAAATACGGGTGGAAGAAATTGACGTTGACTGGCGGTATACGGGGATGAACAGTGATGTACGCCAGCGCCCGGGCTCGTCTTTTTGAAATGCACATTACGCTGACGAGCCGAGCCGTCGATCGGGTCCGTCACGAGAACTTGACCCAAGGATCAGAAACGTAATCGCGCCATCTGCTGCTTAGAGCATCTCCAACAGCCGCGCAACACGCGACGCGCTAAAAGTCATAATACAGCGCCGGGTGAGCCAGGTTTTGCGCGCGGCGGTGCTCTGGTTCCAGCGGCCGCCGCAAAATAAAGCGCGCCCGAGCCGCTCCAGGAGGCGTGCTATATTTTATTTTTTTTCTTGTGGAGAACAGTGATAGTTCGGCACATAGCCTGCTTCTACGATACAAAATGTGTACATAATTCATAGTCTTCTCCTACAATAGATAGTTTATATAGTTCTACGATATAAAAAAGACGGAAAACAACAACTACTCATCATTCTCCGACTCGGACTCTGCCTCGGTGATGTCCTCCTCTGGCGTTGGAGCGTAGGCGTCAAGGAACCGCTTGTCGCGGGAGTCATAGGATGACGCATCTCCTAGCGCGATGTTGTATTTAGCGACCGCCTTCCGTGTTCGTTTGTCCTCGCGATAGGCGGCTCGCTCCTTCCTCCTCTCCTCCCTCTCCGCCCTCCTCTCGGCAAAGAACTGTTCCTCGTTGATGATATCTTGCGGGAAGTGTTGCCTTCACAGTGCCATGGCTTTCTCGTCCATCTCGGCCAGGCTGAGACGGCGCTCCCGCCTCCGGTTTTTGCGCCGATCCTCGTTGGTGATAAGCCGCGGGAAAGGAGCCAACTCCTGTGCCCGCTCCGGCGTCGCCACGTTGGTGAAGTTCATGTCCCAACGGGACCGCCGGAGGCGCCATGCCGCAGCGTCGTACGCGCGGGCGCCATCCTGGGGGGTGTCGAAGGTTCCAAGGCCGAGGCGCACGCCGCCTAACCGGATCGAGGCGGAGTAGGTGCCGGACGATCGCACGCGGACGCCGCGGTAGCCCGAAGCTCCACGACGGCGAGGCGGCATGGTGGCGCAGTGGTGTCGTGTCGACGGCGAGGAGAGAAAGCGCTAGAGGGAGCGAGAGAGAGCGGCAGAGGGTGCTGCAATTTATAGACGCGTCGGACGCGGTGCGCCAAATGTAGCGCGCGAGCCACCGCCTTTTCCCCCGCGCGCACGCTAGTTTCCCGCCACCGCTGGAGCGCGCGAAAACGTCCCGCGCACACTAAAAAGCCAGTTTACCGCGCGTGCGCTAATTTTCCGCCACGGCTGGAGCGCGGGAAAACGTCCCGCGCGCGCTAAAATGCCAGTTTACCCCGCGCGCGCCTTTTGACGCGGCTGTTGGAGATGCTCTTAGACACGCGCCGTCTGCTGCAGGGCCAACCAGCGGCCAATACGTCTCCTGACAGACCCCCACCACTCAAACAACCACAATTCCTTTTTCCTAATTTACAGAATATATTTTTGCCTTGCCTTATCCAGCGGACTGCTGCTGTTCCACACTCCATAGCCTCTCCTCGTACAGCTCCGTGAAAGATGATTCCGACGAGGTGAGGTCTGCCGCTCGGCGCCGTAGCTAGCGGCCAGACGGGAGCTGTCGCGGCTAGCGCCGCCCGCCTCCGGCCTGCTGCGCCGCGTGGGGCAGTGGCCTTGACTGAAGGCAAGATGGGGTCCGTGCAAGCTAGCTCCGCTCGCTTCAGCCGCGCTGCCCCTCACGGGGCTGTATCCTTGGCCGGTGGGAAGACGGGGCCCGTCGCGGCTAGCACCGCCCGCGTCCGGCGCGTCCAAGGCTGTGGCCGACCCGCTCCCTCGTAGAAGGTGGAACCACAGCGCGTGCACCCAGTCGGCGGGCGCGGCCGTGGCCGGTGGCGAGATGCCACGGGAGGTCGTTGGGTCACACTTGAAGAAGCGTGAGCTCGATGCATCTCAACAGGCAAAGGTGATTCTAGTTGCTTGCTTCTATCTGTCTACTGTACTAGCTAACCAGCTCTCACTTATCCACGTATTGACATATGTACTGTACTGTACTTCTATGTATTGTATGTTGGGGCAAAATAAGCCATGCTCTGCCGAGGTGACCGACGTAGGGCGCGCCAGGTCTGGTCCGGCAAGGGTGTGGGCATGGGCATGTGTGTTTAGTCTGAGCTGCGCCGGTCTGTGGCTGGGCCTGCGATCGTGCAGCGATAGATGCCCAGGTCTCGCGGATGAGTAGGTTGCTCACGTTGGTGGGAGACCGGGTAGCCAGGGCGTAGAGTGAAGTCTATTTTGAACCTTGAATTCATACGCCTCGTTCAAATTGAACCCTAACCTTCAAATCCCTGAAGTCTGCACCCTGTAGTCACTGATCCCGGTCTATCTCAACCCTTAACCCGTTAGACCATGTTTGGCTCGCTAGGAAAATGATGATCCCAGCCGGGATCAATCTCTGCTGTCACTGAATAGACGGGTCCATGTAGTTGCAGATCACCGGCAAACACGAACGAGAGGTTGAAGACAGGGTTTTGCGCTGCGTAACAACTTGCAGCTTTTCTGTTTCTGTTCTTATTTATCTGAACCCCAGTTGGAGCTCCTGAAAAACAGCAAAGACATGGTCGTGCTCGTCGAGCTTACAGGTCGTGCCATCCCACGACGCTCCGACGTGCATGAGCCCTACTTGCTCGCGGCGAGGAATGCGTGATCCATGCCATTCCATGGCTATCCCTACGGCGAGCTGAAGACTAGCTAACTACCTAACAGAACGCTAACAGAAACTGAACTCGTACGTGTACAGGCACACGCTGACGGTCAGTGTTATTCAGAGAAGTGTAAACTGAACTAACTGAAAATACTGAGCTAACTGAAGATAGCAACAGTGCAGCTGATTATCTGACAAATCACCCCCTAATCTGCTGCACCTGTGTGATCCCAAGCCTGTGTCGGAGCTCACTGAACTGTGTTCTGCCCAGCGACTTAGTGAGGATATCAGTGATCTGATCACCTGTTCTTACATGCTCAACATCCACTCTGCCCAGCTCAACACACTCTCGAATATAGTGATACCTGAGATCAATGTGTTTACTTCGCTCATGATGGACTGGGTTTTTCTGAGCTCAATAGCTGACTTGTTGTTGATCTTCAGCTTAACTTTCTGAACTCCATCGCCGAGCATCTCCGCAAGCAGTCTGCTCAACCACACAGCCTGTGTAGCTGCTGTTGCTCCTGCTATGTATTCTGCCTCACAAGATGACAGTGCCACAATCTTCTGTTTCTGAGATGACCAAGTGATCACTCCCGATCCAAGGAAGAAAACAACTCCGGTGGTGCTCTTGCGATCATTGAGATCACCAGCATGGTCACTGTCACTGTAGCCTGTCAACACATCCTTCTCTCCTTTCCTGAAGAAACAACCAAGGCCAAGTGTACCTTTGATGTAACGCAGAAGCTGCTTCACAGCAATCCAGTGTTCCTTCCCAGGTGATTCCATGAACCTGCTGAGAATTCCTACCGCATATGAAATGTCAGTCCTCGTGTTTACCAGGTATCTCAGGCTGCCAATCAAACTGCGGTACTCTGTTGAGTCTACTGCCTGACCAGTGTTTTTCTTCAGTTTCAGACGATTCTCCATCGGCGTGCTGCACGAGTTGCAGTCACGCATACCTGCATCCTCCAGGATCTTTGCTGCATAGCTTGACTGACACACCGTGATCCCATCATCCTCTTGCTTCACCTCAATTCCCAGGTAATAGCTGACGAGACCCAGATCAGTCATCTGAAAAAGCTCTTGCATCTGTTTCTTGAAGCGTTCAATGGCTTCTGCCTCTGTGCCCGTGATTATCAGATCATCCACATACACCCCAACCAGCAAAAACCCATCTTTGTCTTCCCGCCTGTACAACGCATGATCGAGCTGGCAGCGCTTGAAACCAAGTGCATGGAGTGTGGCGTCCAGCTTTGCATTCCATCACTAGTAGAAAACAGGGCTTTGGTCACAGGGCAATATTAATATTAGTCCCAGTTCAGTCACGAACCGGGACTAATGTGAGCATTGGTCCCGGTTCGTGTGGCTAAGGCATTAGTCCCGGTTTGAGACACGAACCGGGACTAAAGGGCATGGCACCCTTTAGTCCCGGTTCGTGTAATCTTTAGTCCCGGTTTGAGACACGAACCGGGACTAAAGGGTGCCATGCCCTTTAGTCCCGGTTCGTGTCTCAAACCGGGACTAAAGGGCTCATTTTCAAACTCCCCCCCCCCCCCCCCGTGGATCGCCTTTTCGGTTTTGTAAAAAGCAAAAGAAAATGATAAAAACTTCAAAAATTAAAATCCTTCCAGATGTAGTTATGTTACTACATGTACTAGTTAGGAAAATTTAAAAACTTAAATTTGGACATGTTTTGCAAAAAGTGTAGGGAAAATGTAAAACAGCTATAACTTTTGCATACGATGTCAGAAAAAACGTATAATATATCAAAATGTTCAGCATGAAAATCCGCATCCGATTTTGACCGCCTACAGCCTGTTTGCAAATTTTTAGAATCCTCAAATTCTAAAAGGAAAAAAAGTTATGCACAAATTTCTGTTTTTTTTGAATTTTTGTTAAATCTGGTCAAACTACTTATTCAAGAAGTATTAGTGTTACTAAATAATTATTCAAGAATATTAGTCTTACTAAATAATTATTTCAGTTTTTTTGAATTTTGGTCAAATCTGGTCAAACTATGGTCAAACAATGGTCAAACTAATTATTCAAGAAATATTAGTGTTACTAAATAATTGTTTCAGTTTTTTGAATTTTGGTCAAATCTGGTCAAACTGTGGTCAAACTATGGTCAAACTACTTATTTAAGAAATACTAGTGTTACTAAATAGTTATTGTTTTTTAGAACAATAGTTTCAAACTCAAACAGTGAAATGTGTGACTTCATGCTCAAGCTAAATTCCTGAGGGTTAATAGTATTGACATCTTACTATTGTGAGGAAAACAACAAGTGCAGACTTGGAAACGAGGGAGAATAGAACCCGGAAGTTAAGCGTGCTCAGGCTGGAGTAGTGAGAGGATGGGTGACCGTCCGGGAAG
Source organism: Aegilops tauschii subsp. strangulata (assembly GCF_002575655.3). Taxonomy (NCBI): domain Eukaryota; kingdom Viridiplantae; phylum Streptophyta; class Magnoliopsida; order Poales; family Poaceae; genus Aegilops; species Aegilops tauschii. The sequence continues at coordinate 82,842,192 of NC_053041.3, forward strand.
TTAGATGATTTGGAATGATGAGGGGTGATTAGAGATTAGAGGTTAAATTGAGCAGTGATGAGGGGTGATTAGAGATTAGAGGTTAAATAATTCAGAACTTTGAAAATAAAAAAAATTGAAATTTTTTTGGAAAAAAATAATAAAATTTTATTTAGTCCCGGTTGGTGTTACCAACCGGGACTAAAGGTGGAGCTCCAGGCTGCGGCCACGTGGACGGCCTTTAGTCCCGGTTCGTGTAAGAACCGGGACTAAAGGGGGAGGCTTTAGTAATGACCCTTTAGTCCCGGTTTCAGAACCGGGACTAAAGGCCCTTTTCTACTAGTGCATGCGCGAGGAGCCTGACAAAGACCGTACAGAGCGTTCTGCAGCTTGAGCATGCAGTGTGTGTTGTTGCTGTCGACAAAACCTGCGGGCTGGTGAACATACACCTCTTCCTGGAGATCTCCATTGAGGAACGCGAAGCGCACATCCATGTGATGTACACCCCAGCTCCAGTGAGCCGCCACGGCCAACAGTAGCCGCACTGTCTCCAGACGAGCGACAGGTGCAAAGACCTCATCAAAATCCACTCCCTGCCGCTGTGCATATCCCTTCGCGACCAAACGAGCCTTGTGCTTTATGATCTTGCCTTCCGGATCGCGCTTGACCTTGAAAACCCACTTCAGTCCAATGGCGCGGTGGCCGGCGGGCAGCGTGGCCGGGACCCAGGTGTCGTTGGAACGAATCGACTCCATCTCCGCCTGCATTGCGCTGAGCCAAGCAGGTTCGTCCAGAGCCTCCTGAACAGACGCGGGCTGCTCTGCTGCAGAGAGACAGAGCCCGCTGTACTCCAGAGTGCATGCCGGCGCGTGGTCGATGACGTACTCCATAGACGTGAAGCGGACGGGCACCCCCTCGGTGTCGAAATCCTCGCCGGTGGGCGGCGTCACCCACCCGTCATCTGAGTCGTAGGGAGTAGCTGGTGTGGACGGGCTTGAGCCCACCGAGGCCGGCGTGTTCGACGCGCTCTGCGTGTCCGCGGCGGATCCACCAGACGAGGGCGTCCGCGGCGTGCTTGGAGCAAGCGGTGATCCTGGCGCAGCTGGTGTTGTCGGGGCGCTAGGTGGCGTCGCCGGGTCCGGCAACACGGAGTAGGTCGTGGTTGTGGGCACGCCCGCGTCGGAGTACACGACCGTGAACTCATGGGCACGCTCCGAGTCGCCACCGTCCTTGCTCCAGTCCCAGCGCCGGTCTTCTTCGAAGCGCACATCGCGCGTGATGTACAGGCGCTTGCCGATCGGGTCGTACACCCGATAGCCCTTGGTGCCCGCCTCATAGCCCAGGAATATGCCCGGCCGCGACTTGTCCGCCAGCTTGGTCACGCTGGGGCCGACGAGCTTGACGTGCGCGACGCAGCCGAAAGTGCGGAAGTAGTCGACCGTCGGCTTCTTCTTGCGCCAGGCCTCATAGGGTGTCATGCCCTGCAGACTCTTCGTCGGTGAACGGTTGAGGATGTGCACCGCCGTGCGCACCGCCTCGCCCCAGAACGTGCTCGGCACGCCCATGCTTTTCATCAGGCTGCGAGCCATCTCGACCACGGACTGGTTGCGGCGCTCGACGACGCCATTCTGTTGTGGAGAATACGGAGTCGTCGTGTTCCTTAGAATGCCGAGCTCCTCGCAGTACGCGGTGAACTCGTTCGAGTTGAACTCCCCGCCGCGGTCGGTGCGGAACGCTCTGAGCTTTGCGCCGCACTGTGTCTCCGCGGCCGCCTTGATCTTTCTGAAGAATTTGAACGCCTCGTCCTTGCTCCTGAGCACTTCCAACCACATGTATCTACTGTGATCATCAATGATGAGCAGAAAGTACTTGTTACCAGACGTGGTCGCCGACGTGATGGGCCCGCAGAGGTTGCCGTGGACGAGCTCAAGCCCCTGCTCCGCGCGGTACGCTGACGCGCGCGGGAACGGCGTGCGGTGCATCTTTCTGAGTGTGCAGCCCTCGCAGAACTGTTCGACATGCTGAATCGCCGGCATGCCTCGCACCATCCCCTTCACGCCAAGATCGTGCAGCGCCCGGAAGTGGAGGTGGCCGAAGCGTCCGTGCCAGCGCCATGCTGCGTCGCCGCCGTGCGCCAGGAGGCACACAGGCGCAGCCATGTTCAGAGCCACGGCGTAGAGCCGGTTGCTCGTCCGCTGCACCCGTGCCAAAAGCACGCGCTGCCTGTCATAGAGGCAGAGCACGCCGTCCTCGATCACGGATGAAAGGATCGATATAGTTGACTAGAGGGGGGGTGAATAGGCAACTAACAATTTTTTTTGGCTTTTCTTTACCAAATTAAACTTTGCATCAAAATAGGTTGTCTAGATATGCAACTAAGTGAACAACCTATATGATGCAATGACAACAAGCACGCAAGCAAGTAAGAGATATAACCCGAGTAAACTTGCGAAAGTAAAGGAACGAGATAACCAAGAGTGGAGCCGGTGAAGACCAGGATGTGTTACCGAAGTTCCTTCCTTTTGAAGGGAAGTACGTCTCCGTTGGAGCGGTGTGGAGGCACAATGCTCCCCAAGAAGCCACTAGGGCCACCGTATTCTCCTCACGCCCTCACACAATGCGAGATGTTGTGATTCCACTATTGGTGCCCTTGAAGGCGGCGCCGGACATTTACAAACAAGGTTGGGGCAATCTCCACAACTTAATTGGAGGCTCCCAACGACACCACAAACCTTCACCACAATGGACTATGGCTCCGCGGTGACCTCAACCATCTAGGGTGCTCAAACACCCAAGAGTAACAAGATCCGCTAGGGATAAGTGGGGGGAATCAAATTTCTCTTGGTGGAAGTGTAGATCGTGGCCTTCTCAACCAATCCCGAGCAAATCAACAATTTTGATTGGCTAGGGAGAGAGATCGGGCGAAAATGGAGCTTGGAGCAACAATGGAGCTTTTGGGGAAAAGAGGTGAGTCAACTTTGGGGAAGAAGACCCCCTTATATAGTGGGGGGAACAAACCAACCGTTACCCCACTTCTGCCCCGCAGAGAGCGGTACTACCGCTGTGCCAGTGGTACTACCGCTTGCCACTATAAGCGGTACTACCGCTCCTCATCGCGGTACTACCGCTTGGCCCACAGCGGTAGTACCGTGGTGGGAGGGCGGTACTACCGCATACGAGTGGTACTACGGCCCCCCACAGCCGCGGCCAGTACCGTAAAACCCGACACGAAAAAGGAGCCCTTGAATCGAGGCGGTACTAGCACGAGACCACCGCGGTACTACGGCTGGGGGCTACTAGCGGTACTACTGCTCTGGAGCGGTACTACCGCTCCCAGAGCGGTACTACCGCTTGTGGCACCCAAGCGGTACTACCGCTCCGTCCCGCGGTACTACCGCTGGGACCAGAGTGAGGACACAGTTGGGGGCTACCAGCGGTACTACTGCTCTGGGCGGTACTACCGCTTGTAGCACCCAAGCGGTACTACCGCTCCGGCCCGCGGTACTACCGCTAGGACCAGAGAGGGCACACTGAGAAGAGAAACGAGCCCATCATCGAAACGGAAAGGCTCGGGGGGAGGGGCAAAGGAAGTGTACGTGATGATTCCGCCCTAGCCTTTCCAAAACGGACCCCCTCTTGATAGTACGGTGATCCCTATGAAACTAGTCCACCTAACTAATCCGAAAGGACTACACCGTCTTCTCTTCAAGCTCCCAGGGGAGGGAATCGTCTCGTGCCAAAAGAATGAATCTCTGAAAAACACTCAATGCACACGATTAGTCCGCAAAAGCATTGTCATCAATCACCAAAACGTCTTAGGGATAAATATGCCCTTACAATCTCCCCCTTTTTGGTGGATTGATGACAATACGGGATTTGCACAACTGGGAAAAGACAAAGGACATAAGCAAACCCCAAATCTCTAAAATATAGACGGGCTCCCCCTAGATGTGTGCCATCAAGATAAGTGCTTTGGACTGCACGACACACATACTAGGATCAACACTCCCCCTGTATTTTAGAGACCAACAACCTAAGCGAGATACAAGATAGCAGGATATATAACATAATGAAGCATATAACTCATGAGATATCAAATGACTAGAGACAAAGATAAAGATATGATAAGGATAGGGTAGCATATGTCTCACACCATATGACTTGAACTAAAGTCTCACAGAACACAAAACCAAGCAAAGCACAAGGTAGCACACAATGAAAGCACAAAGGCAAAGACACACTCGCAACACGACGACGCAAATCCCTAAACTATCTCCCCCTTTGGCATCGAGACACCAAAAGGGGCAAAGAGCTAACCTACGGCTCCAGGTGAGAGCATGCTGAGGATCCCGAACATCAGGACTCTGCGTGATCATCTGCACTGCCGTCCTCGCCCGGAAACTGCTCGGCATCTGAATCGTTCCACGGACAGTGCTGCTGGATCCACTCCTCCTCCTCAGTAATCTGACCCTCAGAGCCGCTGGTGATGGTCGCACCCATCTGACGCATAAGCTCCTTATGACGTCCCCTTGCCTTCTTCTCAGCCACATGAGTCATGTACTGACCGTGAGACTCCATGCAGAACAGCTTCTTCATCTTGCGTTTGAGCTTCTTTGCCCAAGAGGGCTCTGCCGCAGAAGGCTCTGTCCCAGGAGGCACATAATCCTCATCATCATCACCGGCATCAGCCTCGTCCTCGGTCTCCATGGTAGCAGCAGAAGATGGAACTCCAGATCTACCCCAATTATCCTTCTTCCTCAGACGCTTGATCTCATGAGAGACCAACTCTCCAGTTTCCAACTGCTCCTCAGGATAGGTATGTCTCCAGGCCCTCTCAATAAGCAACATAATGAACGGGCCATAAATTGGGCACTTGCGCTCAGAAACAGCCGCCAGAAGTTCAGACCACATGACATGAGAGAAGTCCAGGAACTTGCCGGTGTTTGCTTCCTTCTCACGCTGGCAGAAGAGAAGCATGTCCACAAGATAAGAGTGTACCATGTCCAAATTCCCAATACGAGGGAAGAGAGTCTCGCGGAAGATACGGTGAAGGATGTCCAGATAGGCAGACAACTCATAGGTTTCCTTCCTGGTCTCAGGGTTGACCTTCCGAGTACAGTAGGGCCAGAGGGCTTGCTTGTGAGTGGAGGTAACATTTTGGTGAGGACGAAAACCGACTGGAGTCTCGAGCCCTTGATCTTCCACCTCAAGCAGCCCCATGAAGGCCTGCCACTTGACAGCTAGCACCTTCCCATTAGTCATCCAAGTCAGAGTCCTGTCTGCATCAGTTCCTAGGTGAACAGTGGCAAAGAACTGTGCCAGCAAATCTGCATCAAAGTCCTTGTTGAACTGCATGTTCCTGAGAATGTTCAACTGAGAGCACATCTGAAGGGCATCACCAAAGTACTCAGGGTCCTTCTCCATAACCTCCGTGTTGATGGAATGAACATTGACAAAGAGGTTCTTCTTAGCCTTGATCACATCAAAGTATGTGGCATACTGAAGCCGGTTCCATAACGGGCGATTGACCAGGTTGGGTTCTTGGTCTTCCTCATAGGGGTTGCGCCGACGCCTGTCCCAGAATTCCTTGCTAGACATCTCAGTCACTTTCTTGCCACTTGGCTTCGGTCGGCTGGCAATCTTCTTCTTGCGAGGAGGATTAGCACTTGAGGAAGCACCCCCTGCCGGCGGTGGAGCACTGGAAGAACCACCTGCAGTCTCAGATGAGCGGTACCTCTTTGACGTTGAACGCCCGGGGTTGACACGGCGGACTTGCTGCTCAGGATGTTCATCACCTGGAACCAAACACACGGACACAAGAAACAACCAGAAGGAACGATCAAAACCAAATAAACACAACACAAATGGATCAACATGTGGTAGGAAACGATGGAACTGGGCATCCGGCGGTAGTACCGTGCCTGTACTGCGGCAGTACCGCACAAGCGGTAGTACCGTGCCCTCCCAGCGGCAGTACCGCGCAATATGGGCGGTAGTACCGCCCGAGACGGGGCACGGAGGATCCCTACTGCCGTGGTCAGATCCGGCACTACCGGGGATGCCAAATTCAAAAATAAACCTACCAAATATCAATCCAAAGAGTCTAGTTGCCTTCTCCAACCTACTCAAGCCTAGATTTGGCCAAAAATCTAGAGATGCAACTACTACTGCCCCTAAAACGCGAGATCTGAAAACTTGACAAGAAGAGAAAAGGAACGGGGGCAATACCGGCATCCATGGCAAGAGGACGAGGTGGGGATCGACTCCACCGAAGGGAATGGAGAGGGACGGTCCGGAGACGGAGGGCCGCCGGAGCCCTCCCGCGGCGAGATGGTGCTGGAGAGAGAGGAAGAGGAACCAGGGGACGAAGCAAATGGGTATGGGGTGGAGGAAACCACCCCTGCCCACGACTTAACCCCCTGGCCCCGCCCCTCAGCGGTAGTACTGTGGTGATTGGCGGTAGTACCGCTTAGCCACATAAGCGGTAGTACCGCGCCTTCACAACGGTAGTACCGCCCAGCGCAACTCAAACCAGACTCAACACATATGGTGCAAAACGAAAGACGGGAAACAACGGCAAGACGACCAACCAGAGCACTAGCAAGAGAACAAGAATCACACGCCTCTATACGAGAGGGCGGTGGCCGAGGCCACCTATGTTTGATTCACTTGGTATGGCACCGCGAAGAATTATCCTTGGGCCCATGACCAAAGCTCGTCTTTGAAGCACAAGTACCATCAAAAATGGCTAATGTGAAAGAGTGAGATCAGTTTATGCATTGTGGGGGGAGGGAAAGTTCATTGAGAGAACAACACTCCCCCTACGTCCATGCCTACACCTAGACAAGAATGCACAATGAATGTGAGGGGTGTGCAAAGGTTCAAACCACATTGCTCGAATCAATGATATTTAGCTCATGCCTTAACTCGCGAAATCTTGCTTCATCCAATGGCTTCGTGAAAATATCTGCAAGGTTATCATGAGTGTTGACATAGTTGAGCTCGATCTCCCCTCGCCTAATATGATCCCGGATGAAGTGATACCGAATCTCAATATGCTTTGTCTTGAAGTGTTGCACCGGGTTGAGAGAAATCTTGATAGCACTTTCATTGTCACACCAAAGAGGCACTTTGTCACAAATGACACCATAATCCTTTAAAGTTTGCCTCATCCATAAGAGTTGTGCACAACAACTTCCGGCCGCCACATACTCCGCTTCGGTGGACGAGAGAGACACACAACTTTGCTTTTTAGAAGACCAACTTACCAAAGAGCAACCAAGAAATTGGCACCCTCCGGAAGTGGACTTCCTATCCACTTTGTCTCCCGCCCAATCGGAGTCCGAATAACCTACAAGCTTGAAGTTTTCTCCTCTTGGGTACCATAGGCCAAAGTTTGGGGTATGAGCCAAATATCGAAAGATTCGCTTGACCGCCACAAAGTGGCTTTCCTTAGGTGCGGCTTGAAACTGTGCACATATTCCCACACTCAACATGATATCCGGTCTAGATGCATAAAGGTAAAGCAAGGATCCAATCATGGAGCGATATACCTTTTGATCCACCGCTTTACCATTGGGATCAATGTCAAGTTGGCACTTGGTGGGCATTGGAGTGGAAGCCGGCTTGACATCACTTAGCTTGAATCTCTTTAGCATGTCTTGAGTGTATTTGGCTTGGTTGATGAAGGTTCCTTCTCTTCTTTGTTTGATTTCGAATCCGAGAAAGAACTTCAACTCTCCCATCATAGACATCTTCAACTTTGAGGTCATGAGAGCGGCAAATTCTTCATTGAAGGCTTTGTTAGGGGAACCAAAAATAATATCATCAACATATAGTTGGCACACAAACAACTCCCCTTTGACCTTCTTAGTAAAAAGAGTGGGGTCGATTTTCCCGATTTCGAATCCACGATCTTGTAACAACTCCGTAAGATGCTCATACCACGCACGTGGGGCTTGTTTAAGGCCATAGATCGCCTTGTGGAGTTGATACACATGATCGGGGAAATAGGGATCTTCGAACCCGGGGGGTTGTTTGACATATACCAACTCATTTATGGGACCATTAAGAAAAGCACTTTTCACGTCCATTTGTTGCAATGTGAAATTATGATGAGAAGCATAGGCAATCAACAAACGAATAGATTCAAGGCGAGCGACGGGGGCAAAGGTTTCACCGTAGTCGATACCCTCGACTTGGGAGTAGCCTTGTGCCACCAAACGAGCCTTGTTGCGAACAATGATTCCATGAGCGTCTTGCTTGTTCTTGAATATCCACTTGGTTCCAATGACATTATGATTTCCGGTTGGCCTTGGCACTAACTTCCACACTTGGTTATGTTCGAAGTTGTTGAGTTCTTCATGCATGGCGTTGAGCCAATCCGGGTCCTCGAGCGCTTCATAAACCTTTTGGGGTTCGACACAAGAAACAAACGCATGATGTTCACAATAGTTTGCTAATTGTCTACGAGTGCTTACCCCCTTTCTTAGGCTTCCAACCACATTCTCCATGAGATGACCTTTGGTGGTGAGCTTGGAAGCGATCTTAGTGGCACGACGCTCCAATTCCTCCTCGGAAGTGAAGTGAGGAGGGGTTACTTGATCATCTTGAGTGTCGTCTTGAGCTTGTTCTTGATCTTGAACTTGCTCGAGGGGAGGAACTTGACCTTGGGCATCATTTGGTGGATCACCACCATCTTGAGGTTGATCTTGTTCATGAGGTTGAGGGCCTTCACTTTGTTCTTCGGAAGCGTGTGGGTCTTGGGTTGGTGATGGCTCCACTTGAGTGGAACATTGTCCTTCTCCTTCGGCCACAAGGGGTTCCTCAATGGGCAGGATATATCCAACACCCATTGTTCTTATGGCTTGGGGAGGAATTTCATCACCTACATCACAAGTACCACTTTGCTCCACTTGGGAGCCGTTATTCTCATCAAACTCCATGTTACACGTCTCCTCAATAAGTCCCGTGGACTTACTGAGAACACGGTAAGCATGGGAGTTTGTAGCATAACCAACAAATATGCCCTCATGATCTCTAGTTTCAAATTTAGACAAACGAACACCTTTCTTGAGAATGAAACACTTACACCCGAACACCTGAAAGTACTTGAGGTTGGGCTTGTTACCGGTGAGTATCTCATATGGAGTCTTGTTCAAGCCTTTGCGGAGATAGAGCCGATTTGAAGCATGACACGCGGTGTTGATGGCTTTGGCCCAAAAGTTGTATGGAGACTTGAACTCCGCCATCATGGTCCTTGCCGCATCCATCAACGTCCGGTTCTTCCTCTCCGCAACACCATTTTGTTGAGGGGTGTAAGGTGCGGAATATTGATGCTTGATCCCCTCATCACTAAGAAACTCATCCAGGGTGTAGTTCTTGAACTCGGTGCCGTTGTCACTTCTTACAGTCAAGATCTTTGCATTGTGTTGACGTTGGGCTTCATTTGCAAAGTCAATGACTGTTTGTTGGGTCTCACTCTTCCTCTTGAAAAAATACACCCAAGTGTATCTAGAATAGTCATCCACAATTACCAAGCAATATTTTCTACCCCCAAGACTATCAAAGGATGGAGGCCCAAAGAGATCCAAATGAAGGAGCTCCAAGGGCCTCTTCGAGTAAATGAGAGTCGTGGGAGGGTGAGCCTTCTCATGAAGCTTTCCTTCGATACAAGCACTGCAAGCATGATCTTTAGCAAAACTAACGTTCGTTAGTCCACGGACATGGTCCCCCTTGAGAAGAATTTGCAAAGATCTCATATTGACATGGGCTAAACGGCGATGCCAAAGCCATCCCACGTCAACTTTAGCCATTAGGCATGTCGCGGTCTTAGTGGGTTGCTCCGAGAAGTTAATCACATAGAGACCGTTCTCGACATGCCCAACAAAGGCTACTTTAAGACTCTTGCTCCACAAGAGGGCCACGGTATCAATATCAAAGAAAGTGGCAAAGCCCATGATAGCAAGTTGACGAACGGAAAGTAAATTGTATGCAAGGGACTCAACTAGCATGACCTTCTCGATTGTGAGATCATGAGAAATGACAACTTTGCCGAGTCCCAATACCTTAGAAGACGAGGCATCACCCCACTCGACATTGGTGGGCATAGATGGAATCTTGTGCACGTCCACCACCAAGTCCTTGCTTCCGGTCATATGATTTGTAGCTCCACTATCGAGCAACCATGACCCCCCACCGGAAGCAAACACCTACAAGATATCAATGCTTGGTTTTAGGTACCCATTTTGTAATGGGTCCTTTGATGTTAGTAACAAGGGTCTTAGGAACCCAAATGGACCATTCAATATACTCATGAGGAGAACCAACAAATTTGGCATAAACATGCCCATCACTTGCACGACATAACACATAAGAAGGATTAAAGTCGCCGGCTTTGTTGGATGGGGTGGAACTGCCCTTCTTGACACCGTCACCCTTCGCATTGTTCTTCTTCTCCTTGGAACTATCCTCTCTCTCTTTCACAAAAGTTTGCTTGAGAGGGGGAGGTCGTTTGGTCTTGTCATTCTTCTTCTTGTTCTTGGGCTTGGGAGCGAACCCAATCCCCTCCTTGGCTACAACTTCCTTTTGGTTTCTCAAAAGGTCGTTGAGGTTCTTCTCACCTTGTATGCATGACATAAGGCCTTTCTCAAGTTGCTCCTTCAACTTAGCATTCTCCTCAACAAGATGCACATGCTCACAACAAGGGTTAGTAGCATTTGCATTATCAATTAACACCATATGAGGAAAGGTGGCTTTCTCCTTCGTTAGCATTACTTGGAGTTGATCATGAGACTCCTTGAGGCTAGCATGAGCACCCTTCAAGACCTTGTGAGCCTTGTCGAGAATGTCAAACTCCACTTTAAGTCTAGCAAGATCAACCCCAAGTTTTGCCTTCTCGGAGTTTAGCACACGAGACACAACAAGAGCATGATCAAGATCTTTCTTTAACTTAGCATGATCATCGTTGTATGACTCCTCAAGAGCCAAACGAAGACCACGCTCTTCGTCAAGAGCATTGGAAAGATCCAAAATCTCATCGGCATAGTCACGACTATGCCCCTCCATCTTAGAGATGGTATCTTCGTGAGCCTCGATCATGTCATTGGCTTCACCAAGTTGTTCCAAGAGAGCAACGAAGTGCTTCTTGGATTTACCCTTGAGTTTACCCATAAAGATCTCAAACTCATTTTCCTCCACATTTGTCCCCTCATGTTCATCAATGCTATCCGTCGAAGAAGGATGATTAATGATGGTAGTTTTGATGTTGGAGGTTACCTTATTTGTGGCTTTAGCCATGAGGCACTTGGCGGTGATGTTCTCATTGGGTGAGTCGAAGAGAGACACCCGTGGAGTCTCCGCAATGGCAACGGAGGCCATGGCAACCGACTCACCATCTTCATCATCGTCATCATCCTCATTGTACTCTTCTTGTACCACCAACGCCTTGGGAGGAGTCTTCTTGGTGAAGTTGCTCTTGTTGGGGAACGACTTGGCCTTGTCTTTTCTAATGAGCTTGCCACCATTGTCTTCCCTCTTCTCGTAAGGCCACTCCGCAACAAAGTGGCTCACATTGCCACAATTGAAGCAAGTCCTCATCCGTTGCTTGCCCTTTGCGCCACTTGAATTGCTCTTGTTGAAGTTTGGCCTAGTGTTCTTCTTGCTCCAAAATTGCCTTGAAGCAAGAGCCATGTGTTCATGATAGGCATACTTCGTATCTTCGAGGTTGCCCTCCTCTTCTTCCTCTTCATCCTCTTCCTCCATACTAACCTTGGCCTTTAAAGCAAGGTTGGGCTTCTTTACTCTTTGAGAACGAAGAACCGCATTGTCGGCGGTCTTGTCCAAGATGCTCATAGCAACAAATTCATCCAACACTTCACTTGATGATAAGGTGTGGAAGTCCGTCCTTTGACGAATTACAGAGGACATGGCTTTGTGGTAGGGCATCATTGCCTTGAGGAATTTGCGCTTGATCCAATTGTCATCCGTGTGCTTACTTCCATGATCTCGGAGAGAGACCGCGAGTTTGGTTACTCTCCGAAAGAGCTCACGAGGTTCTTCATCTTCTTTCATTGCAAACTCGTCGGCTTCATCTTGCACCACTTCATAGTTGGAGCGTTGAATGCCTACGCTTCCCCGATAGAGGGAAACAACTTGGAGCCAAGCATCTTTGGCCACGGTGTAAGGCCGGGGATGAGGAAGATCTTCGGGTGGGATTGCTTCTTGGATGATGAAGAGAGCATTCTCATTGAATTGATGATCCACAACTTCTCTAGGAGTGAAGTTACTTCGGTCATGCGGATAAAAACCCTCTTCAATGATTCTCCAAAGGTTAGTGTTCACATGATTTAAATGACGCTTAAAACGATAGACCCAAGAATCAAAATCTACATTCTTCTCAATCTTAGGGGCCGGGCCGGCATGATTCAAATGAGTGGAAGGGAGCGGTCCACCATAGACAGGTGGAGGTTCCACATGGGCAAAGATGCCGGTCCCATTTTTATCACTAGAACAAGGAGCCTTCTCGCTAGAAGCTTCCCTCTTGTCGGAGGTAGCATCCGTCACCTTACTAGCGGGATCACCCACTTTCAACGGTGCGGTGGTAAGTTTAAGCCCTTCTAAGAATTTATTCAAGATGCTTTCGACCTTGGTCGTCATGGAGGTTTTCAATGTGTCCAACGCCACATTGAATTCCTCACGAGAGACCGCGGTTCCCCCATCTCCCGTAGACGAGACTGGATTCTCACCGGAGTGCTCCTCCGCACCGTCTACGACGTCAACCATACTCTTTGGACGGTAAAGTCCTTAATAAAGAGACGAGGCTCTGATACTAATTGAAAGGATCGATATAGTTGACTAGAGGGGGTGAATAGGCAACTAACAATTTTTTTAGCTTTTCTTTACCAAATTAAACTTTGCATCAAAATAGGTTGTCTAGATATGCAACTAAGTGAACAACCTATATGATGCAATGACAACAAGCACGCAAGCAAGTAAGAGATATAACCCGAGTAAACTTGTGAAAGTAAAGGAACGAGATAACCAAGAGTGGAGCCGGTGAAGACGAGGATGTGTTACCGAAGTTCCTTCCTTTTGAAGGGAAGTACGTCTCCGTTGGAGCGGTGTGGAGGCACAATGCTCCCCAAGAAGCCACTAGGGCCACCGTATTCTCCTCATTGTTGGGGAACGTAGTAATTTCAAAAAAATTCCTACGCACACGCAAGATCATGGTGATGCATAGCAACGAGAGGGGAGAGTGTTGTCCACGTACCCTCGTAGACCGACAGCGGAAGCGTTATCACAACGCGGTTGATGTAGTCGTACGTCTTCACGATCCGACCGATCAAGTACCGAACGTACGGTACCTCCGAGTTCTACACACGTTCAGCTCGATGACGTCCCTCGAATTCCGATCCAGCCGAGTGTTGACGGAGAGTTTCGTCAGCACGACGGCGTGGTGACGATGATGATGTTCCACCGACGCAGGGCTTCGCCTAAGCTCCGCAACGGTATTATCGAGGTGTAATATGGTGGAGGGGGGCACCGCACACAGCTAAGAGATCTCAAGGATCAATTGTTGTGTCTCTGGGGTGCCCCCTGCCCCCGTATATAAAGGAGCAAGGGGGAGGCAGCCGGCCAAGGGGAGAGGCGCGCCATAGGGGGGAGTCCTACTCTCACCGGGAGTAGGACTCCTCCTTTCCTTGTGGGAGTAGGAGAAGGGAAGGGGGAAAGAGAAAGAAGGAAGGGTGCGCCCCCCTTCCCTAGTCCAATTCGGACCAGACCATGGGGAGGGGTGCGGCCACCTTTTGAGGCCTTTCTCTATGGCCCATTAAGGCCCAATACGAATTCCCGTAACTCTCCGGTACTCCAAAAAATACCTGAATCACTCGGAACCTTTCCGAAGTCTGAATATAGTCGTCCAATATATCGATTTTTACATCTCGACCATTTCGAGACTCCTCGTCATATCCCCGATCTCATCCGGGACTCTGAACTCCTTGGGTACATCAAAACTCAATAAAACTGTCATCGTAACGTTAAGCATGTTGACCCTACGGGTTCGAGAACTATGTAGACATGACCGAGACACGTCTCCGGTCAATAACCAATAGCGGGACCTGGATGCCCATATTGGCTCCCACATATTCTACGAAGATCTTTATCGGTCAAACCGCATAACAACATACGTTGTTCCCTTTGTCATCGGTATGTTACTTGCCCGAGATTCGATCGTCGGTATCTCAATACCTAGTTCAATCTCGTTACCGGCAAGTCTCTTTACTCGTTCCGTAATACATCATCCCGCAACTAGCTCATTAGTTGCAATGCTTGCAAGCCTTATAGTGATGTGCATTACCGAGTGGGCCCAGAGATACCTCTCTGACAATCGGAGTGACAAATCCTAATCTCGAAATACGCCAACCCAACAAGTACCTTCGGAGACACCTGTAGAGCACCTTTATAATCACCCAGTTACGTTGTGACGTTTGGTAGCACACAAAGTGTTCCTCCGGTAAACGGGAGTTGCATAATCTCATAGTCATAGGAACATGTATAAGTCATGAAGAAAGCAATAGCAACATACTAAACGATCGAGTGCTAAGCTAACGGAATGGGTCAAGTCAATCACATCATTCTCCTAATGATGTGATCCCGTTAATCAAATGACAACTCATGTCTATGGCTAGGAAACATAACCATCTTTGATCAACGAGCTAGTCAAGTAGAGGCATACTAGTGACACTCTGTTTGTCTATGTATTCACACATGTATCAAGTTTCCGGTTAATACAATTCTAGCATGAATAATAAACATTTATCATGATATAAGGAAATAAATAATAACTTTATTATTGCCTCTAGGGCATATTTCCTTCAGTCTCCCATTTGCACTAGAGTCAATAATCTAGTTCACATCGCCATGTGATTTAACATCAATAGTTCACATCACCGTGTGATTAACACCCATAGTTCACATCGTCATGTGACCAACACCCAAAGGGTTTACTAGAGTCAATAATCTAGTTCACATCGCTATGTGATTAACACCCAAAGAGTACTAAGGTGTGATCATGTTTTGATTGTGAGATAATTTTAGCCAACGGGTCCGTCACATTCAGATCTGTAAGTATTTTGCAAATTTCTATGTCAACAATGCTCTGCACGGAGCTACTCTAGCTAATTGCTCCCACTTTCAATATGTATCTAGACCGAGACTTAGAGTCATCTAGATTAGTGTCAAAACTTGCATCGACGTAACCCTTTACGACGAACCTTTTGTCACTTCCATAATCGAGAAACATATCCTTATTCCACTAAGGATAATTTTGACCGCTGTCCAGTGATCTACTCCTAGATCACTATTGTACTCCCTTGCCAAAATCAGTGTAGGGTATACAATAGATCTGGTACACAGCATGGCATACTTTATAGAACCTATGGCCGAGGCATAGGGAATGACTTTCATTCTTTTTCTATCTTCTGCCGTGGTCGGGCTTTGAGTCTTACTCAATTTCACACCATGTAACACAGGCAAGAAACTCTTTCTTTGACTGTTCCATTTTGAATCACTTCAAAATCTTGTTAAGGTATGTACTCATTGAAAAAACTTATCAAGCGTCTTGATCTATCTCTATAGATCTTGATGCTCAATATGTAAGCAGCTTCACCGAGGTCTTTCTTTGAAAAACTCCTTTCAAACACTCCTTTATGCTTTGCAGAATAATTCTACATTATTTCCGATCAACAATATGTCATTCACATATACTTATCAGAAATGCTGTAGTGCTCCCACTCACTTTCTTGTAAATACAGGCTTCACCGCAAGTCTGTATAAAACTATATCCTTTGATCAACTTATCAAAGCGTATATTCCAACTCCGAGATGCTTGCATCAGTCCATAGATGGATCGCTGGAGCTTGCATATTTTGTTAGCACCTTTAGGATTGACAAAACCTTCTGGTTGCATCATATACAACTCTTCTTTAATAAATCCATTAAGGAATGCAGTTTTGTTTATCCATTTGCCAGATTTCATAAAATGCGGCAATTGCTAACATGATTCGGACAAACTTAAGCATCGCTACGGGTGAGAAGGTCTCATCGTAGTCAATCCCTTGAACTTGTCGAAAACCTTTCACAACAAGTAGAGCTTTATAGACAGTAACATTACCGTCAGCGTCAGTCTTCATCTTGAAGATCCATTTATTTTCAATGGCTTGCCGATCATCGGGCAAGTCAACCAAAGTCCATACTTTGTTCTCATACATGGATCCCATCTCAGATTTCATGGCCTCAAGCCATTTTGCGGAATTTGGGCTCACCATTGCTTCTTCATAGTTCGTAGGTTCGTCATGGTCTAGTAACATAACCTCCAGAACAGGATTACCGTACCACACTGGTGCGGATCTTACTCTGGTTGACCTACAAGGTTCAGTAATAACTTGATCTGAAGTTTCATGATCATCATCATTAACTTCCTCACTAATTGGTATAGGCGTCACAGAAACTGGTTTCTGCGATGAACTACTTTCCAATAAGGAAGCAGGTACAATTACCTCATCAAGTTCTACTTTCCTCCCACTCACTTCTTTCGAGAGAAACTCCTTCTCTAGAAAGGATCCATTCTTAGCAACGAATGTCTTGCCTTCGGATCTGTGATAGAAGGTGTACCCAACTGTCTCCTTTGGGTATCCTATGAAGACACATTTCTCCAATTTGGGTTTGAGCTTATCAGGATGAAACTTTTTCACACAAGCATCGCAACGCCAAACTTTAAGAAACGACAACTTTGGTTTCTTGCCAAACCACAGTTCATAAGATGTCGTCTCAACAGATTTAGATGGTACCCTATTTAACGTGAATGCAGCTGTCTCTAATGCATAACCCCAAAACGATAGTGGTAGATCGGTAAGAGACATCATATATCGCACCATATCTAATAAAGTACGGTTACGATGTTCGGACACACCATTACACTGTGGTGTTCCAGGTGGCGTGAGTAGTGAAACTATTTCACATTGTTTTAACTGAAGGCCAAACTCGTAACTCAAATACTCTTCTCCACGATCAGATCGTAGAAATTTTATTTTCTTGTTACGATGATTTTCCACTTCACTCTAAAATTATATGAACTTTTCAAATGTTTCAGACTTCTGTTTCATTAAGTAGATATACCCATATCTGCTCAAATCATCTGTGAAGGTCAGAAAATAATGATACCTGCTACGAGCCTCAATATTCATTGGACCACATACATCTGTATGTATGATTTCCAACAAATCTGTTGCTCTCTCCATAGTTCCGGAGAACGGCGTTTTAGTCATCTTGCCCATGAGGCACGGTTCGCAAGCATCAAGTGATTCATAATCAAGTGATTCCAAAATCCCATCAGTATGGAGTTTCTTCATGCGCTTTACACCAATATGACCTAAACGGCAGTGCCACAAAGAAGTTGCACTATCATTATTAACTTTGCATCTTTTGGCTTTATTATTATGAATATGTGTATCACTACGATCGAGATCCAACAAACCATTTTCGTTGGTGTGTATGACCATAGAAGGTTTTTATTCATGTAAACAGAACAACAATTGTTCTCTAACTTAAATGAATAACCGTATTGCAATAAACATGATCAAATCATATTCATGCTCAACGCAAACACCAAATAACACTTATTTAGTTTCAACACTAATCCCGAAAGTACAGGGAGTGTGCGATGATGATCATATCAATCTTGGAACTACTTCCAACACACATCGTCACCTCGCCTTTTACTAGTCTCTGTTTATTCTGCAACTCCCGTTTCGAGTTACTACTTTAGCAACTGAACAAGTATCAAATACCGAGGGGTTGCTATAAACACTAGTAAAGTACACATCAATAACATGTATATCCAATATACTTTTGTTCACTTTATCATCCTTCTTATCCACCAAATAGTTGGGGCAGTTCCGCTTCCAATGACCAGTCCCTTTGCAGTAGAAGCACTTAGTCTCAGGTTTAGGTACAGACTTGGACTTCTTCACTTCAGTAGCAACTTGCTTGCCGTTCTTTTTGAAGTTACCCTTCTATCCCTTTGCCCTTTTCTTGAAACTAGTGGTCTTGTTAACCATCAACACTTGATGCTCTTTCTTTGATTTCTACCTTCGTCGATTTCAGCATCGCGAAGAGCTCGGGAATTACTTCCGTTATCCCTTGCATATTATAGTTCATCACGAAGTTCTACTAACTTGGTGATGGTGACTAGAGAATTCTGTCAATCACTATTTTATCTGGAAGATTAACTCCCACTTGATTCAAGCGATTGTAGTACCCAGACAATCTGAGCACATGCTCACTGCTTGAGCTATTCTCCTCCATCTTTTAGCTATAGAACTTGTTGGAGACTTCATACCTCTCAACTCGGGTATTTGCTTGAAATATTAACTTCAACTCCTGGAACATCTCATATGGTCCATGACGTTCAAAACGTCTTTGAAGTCCCGATTCTAAGCCGTTAAGCATGGTGCACTAAACTATCAAGTAGTCATCATATTGAGCTAGCCAAACGTTCATAACGTCTGCATCTGCTCCTGCAATAGGTCTGTCACTTAGCGGTGCATCAAGGACATAATTTTTCTGTGCAGCAATGAGGATAATCCTCAGATCACGGATCCAATCCGCATCTTTGCTACTAACATCTTTCAACATAATTTTTCTCTAGGAACGTATCAAAAATAAACACAGGGAAGCAACAACGCGAGCTCTTGATCTATAACATAATTTGCAAAATACTATCAGGACTAAGTTCATGATAAATTTAAGTTCAGTTAATCATATTACTTAAGAACTCCCACTTAGATAGACATCCCTCTAATCATCTAAGTGATTACGTGATCCATATCAACTAAACCATGTCCGATCATCACTTGAGATGGAGTAGTTTCAATGGTGAACATCACTATGTTGATCATATCTACTATATGATTCACGCTCGACCTTTCGGTCTCAGTGTTCCGAGGCCATATCTGTTATATGCTAGGCTCGTCAAGTTTAACCTGAGTATTCCGCGTGTGCAACTGTTTTGCACCCGTTGTATTTGAACGTAGAGCCTATCACACCCGATCATCACGTGGTGTCTCAGCACGAAGAACTTTCGCAACGGTGCATACTCAGGGAGAACACTTATACTTTGATAATTTAGTGAAGGATCATCTTATAATGCTACCGTCAAACAAAGCAAGATAAGATGCATAAAGGATTAACATCACATGCAATCAATATAAGTGATATGATATGGCCATCATCATCTTGTGCTTGTGATCTCCATCTCCGAAGCACCGTGCTTGTGATCTCTATCTCCGAAGCACCGTCATGATCACCATCGTCACCGGCGCGACACCTTGATCTTCATCGTAGCATCGTTGTCGTCTCGTCAATCTTATGCTTCTACGACTATCGCTACCGCTTAGTGATAAAGTAAAGCATTACATGGCGATTGCATTGCATACAATAAAACGACAACCATATGGCTCCTGCCAGTTTCCGATAACTCGGTTACAAAACATGATCATCTCATACAACAAATTATATCACATCATGTCTTGACCATATCACATCACAACATTCCCTGCAAAAACAAGTTAGACGTCATCTACTTTGTTGTTGCAAGTTTTACGTGACTGCTACGGGCTTAGCAAGAACCGTTCTTACCTACGCATCAAAACCACAACGATAGTTTGTCAAGTTGGTGCTGTTTTAACCTTCGCAAGGACCGGGCGTAGCCACACTCGGTTCAACTAAAGTGAGAGAGACAGACACCCGCCAGTCACCTTTAAGCAACGAGTGCTCGCAACGGTGAAACCAGTCTTGCGTAAGCGTACGCGTAATGTCGGTCCGGGCCGCTTCATCTCACAATACCGCTGAACCAAAGTATGACATGCTGGTAAGCAGTATGACATATATCGCCCACAACTCACTTGTGTTCTACTCGTGCATAGCATCAACGCATAAAACCAGGCTCGGATGCCACTGTTGGGGAACGTAGTAATTTCAAAAAAATTCCTACGCACACGCAAGATCATGGTGATGCATAGCAACGAGAGGGGAGAGTGTTGTCCACGTACCCTCGTAGACCGACAGCGGAAGCGTTATCACAACGCGGTTGATGTAGTCGTACGTCTTCACGATCCGACCGATCAAGTACCGAACGTACGGTACCTCCGAGTTCTACACACGTTCAGCTCGATGACGTCCCTCGAACTCCAATCCAGCCGAGTGTTGAGGGAGAGCTTCATCAGCACGACGGCGTGGTGACGATGATGATGTTCCACCGACGCAGGGCTTCGCTTAAGCTCCGCAACGGTATTATCGAGGTGTAATATGGTGGAGGGGGGCACCGCACATGGCTAAGAGATCTCAAGAATCAATTGTTGTGTCTCTGGGGTGCCCCCTGCCCCCGTATATAAAGGAGCAAGGGGGAGGCAGCCGGCCAAGGGGAGAGGCGCGCCATAGGGGGGAGTCCTACTCCCACCGGGAGTAGGACTCCTCCTTTCCTTGTGGGAGTAGGAGAAGGGAAGGGGGAAGGAGAAAGAAGGAAGGGTGCGCCCCCCTTCCCTAGTCCAATTCGGACCAGACCATGGGGAGGGGTGCGGCCACCTTTAGAGGCCTTTCTCTCCTTTCCCGTATGGCCCATTAAGGCCCAATACGAATTCCCGTAACTCTCCGGTACTCCGAAAAATACCCGAATCACTCGGAACCTTTCCGAAGTCCGAATATAGTCGTCCAATATATCGATTTTTACGTCTCGAATATTTCGAGACTCCTCGTCATATCCCCGATCTCATCCGGGACTCCGAACTCCTTCGTTACATCAAAACTCAATAAAACTGTCATCGTAACGTTAAGTGTGCGGACCCTATGGGTTCGAGAACTATGTAGACATGACTGAGACACGTCTCCGGTCAATAACCAATAGCGGGACCTGGATGCCCATATTGGCTCCCACATATTCTACGAAGATCTTTATCGGTCAAACCGCATAACAAAATACGTTGTTCCCTTTGTCATTGGTATGTTACTTGCCCGAGATTCGATCGTCGGTATCTCAATACCTAGTTCAATCTCGTTACCGGCAAATCTCTTTACTCGTTCCATAATACATCATCCCGCAACTAGCTCATTAGTTGCAATGCTTGCAAGGCTTATAGTGATGTGCATTACCGAGTGGGCCCAGAGATACCTCTCCGACAATCGGAGTGACAAATCCTAATCTCGAAATACGCCAACCCAACAAGTACCTTCGGAGACACCTGTAGAGCACCTTTATAATCACCCAGTTACGTTGTGACGTTTGGTAGCACACAAAGTGTTCCTCCGGTAAACGGGAGTTGCATAATCTCATAGTCATAGGAACATGTATAAGTCATGAAGAAAGCAATAGCAACATACTAAACGATCGAGTGCTAAGCTAACGGAATGGGTCAAGTCAATCACATCATTCTCGTAATGATGTGATCCCGTTAATCAAATGACAACTCATGTCTATGGCTAGGAAACATAACCATCTTTGATCAACGAGCTAGTCAAGTAGAGGCATACTAGTGACACTCTGTTTGTCTAGGTATTCACACATGTATCAAGTTTCTGGTTAATACAATTCTAGCATGAATAATAAACATTTATCATGATATAAGGAAATAAATAATAACTTTATTATTGCCTCTAGGGCATATTTCCTTCACTCATGCCCTCACACAATGCGAGATGCCATGATTCCACTATTGGTGCCCTTGAAGGCGGCGCCGGACATTTACAAACAAGGTTGGGGCAATCTCCACAACTTAATTGGAGGCTCCCAATGACACCACAAAGCTTCACCACAATGGACTATGGCTCCGCGGTGACCTCAACCGTCTAGGGTGCTCAAAGACCCAAGAGTAACAAGATCCGCTAGGGATAAGTGGGGGGAATCAAATTTCTCTTGGTGGAAGTGTAGATCGTGGCCTTCTCAACCAATCCCGAGCAAATCAACAAGTTTGATTGGCTAGGGAGAGAGATCGGGCGAAAATGGAGCTTGGAGCAACAATGGAGCTTTTGGGGAAAAGAGGTGAGTCAACTTTGGGGAAGAAGACCCCCTTATATAGTGGGGGGAACAAACCAACCGTTACCCCACTTCTGCCCCGCAGAGAGCGGTACTACCGCTGTGCCAGCGGTACTACCGCTTGCCACTATAAGCGGTACTACCGCTCCTCATCGCGGTACTACCGCTTGGCCCACAACGGTACTACCGCGGTGGGAGGGCGGTACTACCGCATACGAGCGGTACTACGGCCCCCCATAGCCGCGGCCAGTACCGTAAAACCCGACACGAAAAAGGAGCCCTCGAATCGAGGCGGTACTAGCACGAGACCACCGCGGTACTACGGCTGGGGACTACTAGCGGTACTCACTACTAGAAAAAGGGCTATAGATGGGATTGACACTAATGGCGCACCAGACAAGCGGTGCGCCATTAGTATATACTAATGGCGCACCACCTTCTGATACGCCATTAGAGTTGAAACTACTAATGGCGCACCAGGCGCAGGGTGCGCCATTAGTATCAAAAAAAATTTAACTAGTGCGCCTGTCCAAACATACTAATGGCGCATCCAGACACGGTGCGCCATTACTAGTTGTAACTAGTAATGGCGCACCTGGCCCAGGGTGCGCCGCCATTACTAGTTGTAACTAGTAATGGCGCACCTGGCCCAGGGTGCGCCATTAGTATAAAAAAAAATTTAACTAGTGCGCCTGTCCAAACATACTAATGGCGCATCCAGACACAGTGCGCCATTACTAGTTGTAACTAGTAATGGCGCACCTGTTCCAGGTTGCGCCATTAGTATCAAAAAAAAAATTTAAACTAGTGCGCATGTCCAAACATACTAATGGCGCATCCAGACACAGTGCGCCATTACTAGTTGTAACTAGTAATGGCGCACCTGGCCCAGGGTGCGCCATTAGTATAAAAAGTTTTTTTAACTAGTTCGCCTGTCCAAACATACTAATGGCGCACCACCAGAAGGTGCGCCATTAGTAACCTGGATTACTAATGGCGCATCTAGAGTTGGTGCGCCATTAGTAAGTGGGCAGCAACAAGATATTTTGGACAGCCTCTCCTACCCACACTCACTTTCTCCCCACTTCATTCTCTCCACCTCCTCCTTGTCTCGGGTGCCTCCTCTTTTTCACCTCATTTCCACCATAGATTCATTCAATTTAAGTGGTTAAATTACCTTGTTTTGATAGGTAAGTAAGGGGGAAGCTATATTTATGTTGTTCTCCCTACAACAATGTGCACATGCACTTTTTATGGCCTAGCTAGATCTATGTATGTTCGTGGTGTTGCATATGTTTGTGGTGTTGCATATGTGTTTGTGTTTGGAGGTGTACCGGTATTTGAAATGCGATAGTTGCCAATATTCTGCCGGAATGTTGATTCATTTCCGTTTCGGCGAGAATTTTGGCATTAAGCATTCTTTTTGGTCCTATTTTTAGGGAAAGTCATGCCAAATTTTTTCTTGGTTCTAAAATATCGTTTTGCTCTACCCCGCAGGCGACCATGGTCCGCATGATGACCGAAGGCATCGTGAATAGGTTTTTGAGGTCCGCGAAGGCCGAGATGCTTCAAAAGAACGAGATGGAGATAAGATGTCCCTGTCGAAGATGCAAGCTGAAGAGCCTTATTGCGGACCCGGAATCCTGGCAGGTGCGGGACCACCTGCTCTTGCGTGGTTTCATGGATGGCTATCGGCGGCAAGGTGATGAAGATGACTACGAAGTCGTCCATGGGGGCCGGGCAAGAAATGAGGAAGGGCAGCAAGACAACCACCGCGGCTCGGGCGGGCGAGAAGACGAAGAATCCCCAGGAGATGATCACGACGGTGATGCTGTACACAGTCATCATGTAGAAGATGCAGGACATGATGATGAGGAAGATGCCGGAGCAGACGACGGGCATGATTATGAAGATGATGATGCCGGCGGAGCAGACGACGCTGGACCATCGATGGGCTGGGTGCAGGACCCTCATATTCAAGTGCTGCTTCTCAAGCAGACGGATAACGCAAGAGCTGCCGCCCGAGAGAAAGCCAAGATGGATCAACTTGAGTTAGACGCGGTTACTCCATTGTATGGGCCGAAAGCAAGGGCAGACTTGAAATCAATGGGCATCAGGCAGGAGCTTCACGCTATATATGATGATGATGATGAGGCGAAGCAGGACACGGAAAGTCGTCGCAAAGGCAAAAAGGCCAAGAAGACCGGAAATGACTACCCTCCCGCGTGCTTCACTCTAAGTCAGGAGGAGATCGAGCAGTTTTTCACCTGCCTCGTAGGAGTAAAACTTCCTTACGGTTACGCGGGGAAGATAAGCAGATACCTAGACCTAGCGAAGCTGAAGTTCAGCGGGATGAAGTCTCACGACTGTCACGTGCTGATGACGCAGATACTTCCAGTTGCAATCCGTGGGATCATGGACGCGCACGTCTGTGAAACGCTATTTGGCCTATGCAACTTTTTCGACGTCATCTCTCGGAAGTCTGTTGGCGTGAGGCAACTCAGAAGGCTACAGGAAGAGATCGTGGTGATACTATGCGAGCTTGAGATGTACTTCCCGCCCGCATTCTTCGACGTTATGGTGCATCTGCTGGTCCATATCGTGGACGATATCATCCAACTCGGGCCGACGTTCCTGCACAGCATGATGCCGTTCGAAAGGATGAATGATGTCATCAAAGGATACGTTCGCAACATGTCACGTCCAGAGGGAAGCATAGCCAGGGGCTTTCTGACCGAAGAGGGCATCTCCTACTGCACGAATTATCTAGGCATCGAGAACCCCGTTGGTCTGCCCGTCAACAGGCACCTCGGCAGGCTCGCTGGATGGGGTCACCGTGAGGGTCACCGCGAAATGCATGTCGACTTCGAGGGTCGACTCGCCGACTTTGAAAGAGCAAACCTAGTCGCGCTACAACACATAGACGTGGTCGATCCTTGGGTGGTAGAGCACAAAACGTTTATTAAGAAGACGTACAATGACCGAGGCCAACAGAGGACGGACGGAGATATACTCAAAGAGCACAACTCATGTTTCACGCGTTGGTTCAAGCAGAAGCTTCTATCGTACCCTTTACATGAGGATTCTTCTGCGGAAGAACAACTCATATTCGCCTTGTCACAGGGCGCCGAGCACAACCTGATGACCTATGAGGCGTACGATATCAACGGCTACACATTCTACACCGAGGCCAAGGACATGAAGAGCGATGGTTATCAGAACTCCGGGGTAACGATGGAATCCTACACCGGTAACGACAAGGACGGATACTACGGAAGGATCGAGGAGATCTGGGAGCTGAGCTACGCTGGAGAGAAGGTCCCGATGTTCCGTGTCAGATGGGCCAAGAGCGTCCTAAAATATGACCGGTATTTCACCACCATGGTTATACCCGAAGCCAAATCCAAGACCGCAGG
This sequence comes from Aegilops tauschii subsp. strangulata, assembly GCF_002575655.3. NCBI lineage: Eukaryota > Viridiplantae > Streptophyta > Magnoliopsida > Poales > Poaceae > Aegilops > Aegilops tauschii. Next base: position 82,867,671 of record NC_053041.3, read on the forward strand.
CGCAAACGTCACCGCGAAAAATGAGCCATGGGTACTGGCTTCCCAAGTGGACCAATGCTTCTTCATTACCGACCCGTCAAAGCCCAGTCGTGTTGTCGTGAGGAGAGGCAAAAGGAAGATCATCGGAATGGATGGAGTAGCCAATGAGCAAGACTTCGACAAGTACGGCGACCCGAGAATCGAACATGACGACGATGATGAAGTAGCAGCATACAACACAAGAAGAAGCAGGACCACCCTACCTAAAGGACGTCCGTTCCACAGAAGAACTCCATTTGCGAAAAAGAAGGGCAAGAAGATTGTGAACAGATAGCTAGCTAAGATCGATTGTATTTAAATCGTAGCCTTCATTTCTCGATTGTATTTCATGGGCACTTTTTGAACTATCATGAATATTTTTAAATTTCATGGACACTCGATCTCGATCCCCCTCCATCTCGATCGCTAGCTATCCCACCTCGCCAGATCCGGTCCCCCTCGCCGCGGAGCACCCCCCGGTCCACAGCCCCCCCGCACCCCGCGCACCCTCCCCCGCTCCACCGGCATTACTGTTTGATGATATTTTTAAAAAATTATTACTGTCTTATAAAAAAATATTACTGTTATGATTTAAACAAGTTTGAACATATTTAAACACAAATAAATATCAAACAGCATTTTAAATGCATAAAAAAATTGTGGAGCCTGGGAATCGAACCCAGGACCTCCTGGTGTGAGAACTGGCTGCTGACCAGTCGAGCTAGTAGAGGGAACTTGGTGTGGATCAGGTAAGGTGGAAGATAACCTGTTGGCTCGAGCAGAAATCAAAAAAAAAATACTAATGGCGCACCAGGGTGAGGTGCGCCATTAGTATGGATGTACTTATGGCGCACCAGGGTGAGGTGCGCCATTAGTATGGATGTACCTGTTGGATAACCTATCCCCTCTCTCTCCCTCGCCCTCGCCCTTGATCCCCTTCCCCTCTCCTCTCCCGACGCCGCTGCCCCGCCGCCTCGACGCCGCCCCGTCGTCCTCGTCTCCGCCCCGACGCCCCGACGCCGCGACGCCGCCCTCTCCTCTCCCGACGCCGCCGCCCTGCCGCCCCAGTCGTCCTCGTCTCCTCGGCGCCGCTCTCCTCGTCTCCTCGGAGCACCCGTCGGATACGTCGACGAACCGGACCGGAGCCGAGCCGAGGAGCACCGCGAACCCGCCACCGAGCCCTTCTTCCACCTCGGATTCCGTCGCCTCTCCTTCAAGTCCGGCCAGCCTGCTGCTCCTAATCCACCGCCGGGCCTTCGTGTGCCTCCGCGGTGAGCTCCCCTCGCTTCCCCTCTTCCGTTTCCCCTCATCCCGAGTGTTGTAGACCCCTCGCGCACCCGCTCGCCTGCGCGTACCGCCCGCGCTGGCCGCGTCCACCCTGCCGCTCCCGAACTATTTGGAGGATGACAAGTTTGCCATGTTATAGAAACTTTCAGAAATTGCCATGGAAATTGCTCCAGAAATTCGCCATGACAAGTACTCATAGCAATTCTATCCATCGCAAACTACTCATAGCAAATACTGCCATGGCAACTACTACAGAATTTTGCCATGGCAATTACTCCAGAATTTGGCCATGTCAAAAACTCGTAGAGATTCTATCCATGGCAACTACTCATAGCAAAGTCTGCCATGGCAACTTTCATAAAAACATTCAGTTTGCCATGGTACTTGAAATAAGTTTCACATGTTGTGGAAATTTCAGACTTTGCCATGTTTTACATTTGCCGTGTTTTTAGCTAAGAGCAATCCTACATTTGCCATGTGACCATGGTCCCAAGATTTGCCATGGCAAAAGATTGTAGCTGTGTAAACAAAAAAAGTGTGATAGCTCAAAAAATGAGATCTGAACCTACTACACAAAAATTCAGTTATGTATCAAGGTGGCAAAATGTTTGTTTGTTCTGTAAAATAGCATGGCAAATTTTTATCTAAGAGTTTGTTCTATTTGTATTTATCTAAAGATTAGCATGGCAATTTTCTACATGGCACAATCTTTTAGCATGGCAAAATATAGGATGATAGCATCCTAATTTTCTCATATGGCAAATATGAAGAAAAGCATCAACTTATACCTGAGGAAAAAATCTGAAGCTAGTGACCTGTGCAAAAAACAGAAAATTAAAAAATCAACGGCTAATATTAACTCAGTAGTGTCTTAAAATTTCTCAATTTTGTTTGCCAAAAAATAACCTCTGGGTGTAATGAGCAGATAATGAAGAACATATTTGTGTTTCCAAGTAAATACAGTACCTCCTGCTGTAACTGCTGAGTTCTGAGACAGCACTCTTTTCTTTTAATTTTCAGAACATTTACAGTCTTGCTCACTACTCTGATTCTTCTTTATCAGTGGATGCAAAGTCAAAAACAAGAGCTTTTAGGACTTCATGTTTTGAAACCAGTTAAATCATATAGTTTCTGTTATTTTTTCTCATGCTCCTGTTCTCTGAACATATTAGCTGGAAGCATCACATAGTTTGTTAGCTTTTTACAGACAAGTGTGCTTTGATTTTTGTTTAAGATTGCAGCTATCTTCATGTTGTTTGTTCCATAAATATTCTTATATACCATCAAAATAACTTCTGTTAATTATGTTCAGTACTGATGAATTTTTCATTGACTATTTTGAACACTGTCATTCTCAAGTTAAGTTTGTACTCTGTAACCTCATAACCTCATAAAGAGCAATATATTTGTTTGGCTGTCTTCTGTTAACAATATTTACCCCTGTTCTTTCATGTGCAATTTGTAATCATCTATCTAACCATGTTTTCCATTAGAAGTTAGAACGTGTCTGTTTGTCTATTCTAAAACTAAGGTGTAGCATCCAAGAGCTTGTTTTCATTTAGTATGCTTCAGTTTATCTATTGTGGATTACTCTCTCCATTCCAAATTAATTGAAGTTCTAGCTTTTTCCTTATTCAAATTTGACCAAGTCCATAAGAAAAATATATCAAGACCTACAACGCCAAATAAGTTTCATTACACTGAAAACTAAGTTTCTGATTTATTTTGTTATAGAAGTGTATTTAGTTACTTACTTACTCCTGGTAGCTAATAAGTGGTTACTCTTTGGACTTTGGTGGTGTATGTATAAAAAAACAGTAGCAAATAAAAAAAGCAGTAGCAAATTAAAAAAACAGTAGCAAAAAATTAGGTATAAAAACAGTAGCAAATATAGCTAGGGCAATTTTGTTTAGGTATAAAAAACAGTAGCTACAATTTGTAAAAAGCATGAGCAACTGAAAAATCATCCTGAAATATAGCTAGGACAAACTTCAGTCTTTTTTTGTTTGTAACAGAAACTACAGTAGTAAATATTTCCTGAAGTAAATATTTTCAGTCATTACAAATATGATACTGCTTGGAGATGATACTGCTTGGTGTATTTTCCATGTTGTGATGGAGGCCTTTTTTGCCTTGTCCACCCAAGAGGCCCTTGAGTTTGCCGGAATGTCGATTAACTTCCGTTCCGGCAAATTCGGGTACTCCATATGTCCTATTTTCAGCAAAGGTCATGCTGAAATTTTCCGTGAATTTTAGCATGACTTTGCTAAAAATAGGACATATGGGGTACTTGTGACTAATGCATGGGCCGGGGTATCTTAGTAGGTAATTAAGTAGGATCAAGTGCCCCGGCGTACTTGTGACTAATGCATGGCTTTTAGGGTGCCTCGGTGTCGATAAAAACCGAAATAATGAAAGCTTAGGCTTTTAGGGTGCCTCGGCGTCGAAAAACCCTCAATGATAAAAGCTTAGCTTTTAGGATGCCTCGGTGTCGACAAACCCTAAATGATGAGACCATGATCTTGTTCCTTGACAATAACCAACTTTTTGACCAAACTTTGTTCCTATTTAGAGAGAAACATGGCCAACAATGATGAGGCCGGGGGTTCGGGCGTCGACAAGCCATTCTGGAAGCTGTCCCAGGAGATGGAGGAACAACCTCACTTGTATGAGGACGCCGCCTTCCCCACCGATCCTGAGACCACTGATGGTACCGCCGAGGATGACCCCACTGATGCCACCACTGATGGTGCCGCCGAGGATGCCACCACTAATGATGGCGGCGCACGCACAGTTGGCAGCCAACCGAAGAGGCAACGGAAGGACCGGCGCCCGACCGTGCTCCGCACCCTCAAAGAGGAAGTTACTGAAGTGGACTCCGACGGGAATCCAACGGCGCCCGAACGAATAGTCAAGGGGTACTCGCTTCAGCTCGGGTGCATTCTCCAGAGCACCGTCTCGATCAACACCGAGAACCTGAGGCATCCTGACCGAGGGAATTTGCGCAACCTCCTCTTCACGAAGCTGCACGAACGATACAAGTTCCCCGCTGAATTTGAAAACACAAGCCTCAAAGGGAATAAAGTGAACAATGCTGCCCTCACGAAGATGAGCAAGGCCCTGTCTACTTGGAAAAGCAATGTGAAGAGAATGATTGAGAAAGGTGAGAGTTATGAGAAGATCAAGGAGAAAAATCCTTCGATCACCGAAGATGACTACAACGACTTCAAGATCAATTGCTCGAGCACCGCAAACTCCGAATCAAGTAAGTGGGGGAAAGAAATGCGGGAGCTGAACTTAGGGGAACACACACTCGGTCCCGGCGGTTACAGAGTGGCGGAGCCTATATGGGACAAGGAGGAGGCGGACCGTGCCGAGCAAGGCCTACCGCCCCTCTTCGATAAATACGGTGACAAGCAGACCAGGAACTTTGTCAGGGCCCGGTACAAGAAGGACCCGAAAACAAAGGAGCTTACCTCGGATCCGAAGACCAGGGCGCTTGAGCTTGTTCTGGTAAGGAATACACCCCCTCGTAATTAGCTCCATATGGTTGCATTCTAATTAATGAAGCCAAATTTCTAAATGGTTCACATTCCTTCCGCAGGCGACTGAAAGCAGTAGCGCGGGGTCGACTAAGAGCAACCCTTGGGACACCACTCTAAATAGGGCGTTGAATGTAATGAAGAACAAGGATAAGCTCAGTAAGCCGACGTCAGCTGGTCGTGTGGCCGGCAAAGGCTTGTCGACAAAATGGTCGTCATACTATGACACTGCTGGGCGAAAGGAGAAAAAGACCAGCTCGGAAAGCCAGGCGCGCGAGGTTCAAGAACTCAGGGCACAGGTGGCGCGGATTCCGGAGATTGTCCAAGAGCAAGTGCAACAACAACTCGGAGCGACGATCACCGCCATTGTGCCTACCTTGATCCAGGGGATTAGTGCGTGGATTGCGGGCGGCCAACAGGGGCCGCCCCCGATTCCTAGCTTCACGGCCAGCAACTCGCACAACGCGATGGCGGGGCCATTGGTGTCTCCGGCGGAGGCGGCATTGGTGTCTCCGACGCCGGCACGGGAGCTTAATGCACCCGGGTGTACGCCGGCCGGCACCTCTGCAGCAAGCGGCCCCTCCGTCAACTGCACGCCCGCCGTTGGCGGTGCCTCGACATTAGCCGAGCTCGACGCCATCATCACGGTAACTAATTAAGCCTCTCTCGGCCGAGGACTTCATCTCCTTGCCTTTGACTGGGCATCCCTAACGCCCTACATGTTTTCGCAGGGCGCCGCCGACGTTCCGTGCACTCTCCTGCACTTCGTGAACAACGAGTTGGTCGATGTCGCCAAGGGCAAAATCGTTCAACCGGGCAACCCCTTGTTCCACGGTACCCAAATGCCACCCAACTTGTTTAGGGTTCAACTGGTTCGGGTGCTGCCAGGCTGCGACGAGGTGTTACCTCCAATTCGACCCATGGGGGCCGACGATGATGACGTGATGAACCTCAGCGCCTGCCTGAGCTGGCCCCTGCTTTGGACGAAGAGCCAGATTCGTTTGGGGGCGGGGGACACCACCCCAAAGACAACACCGCCAGTCGTGCCGGCGCCAAGTCGGCCCCATGGCAAGGCCGCCGCAACGGTGCCGGACATCCCTATGCCACTGGATCCAAACATGCATATGGCACAAGATCAGAACGACGACGACGACGATACATTTGCCAACGTCGATCATTACTTTGCCGATCATGGGGATGGTGGCGACTTCATGGGGCCTCCTTCTCAAGAACCCAAACCAACAAAAGACGTGTGCGATCTAGCTGGTACCGCGGAGAAGCCAAGTTGCAACAGGCGTCGTCTGCAGTTCAGCTCTCAGGAGACGCCTCCAGCTGCCGACTTCACCGAGCCTCAGATAGGCGAGGTGCCAAATATGATCAGCCCCAACACACTCAAGAAGGCGGTCTGTGAGCAGAACTCGGTCCCATTACAGGAGATCAAGAAGAAGGCACGCAAAAGAAAGACTAACAAGGATGCGGGCCAGCCGGCACCGAGTACGATCCGTGCTCAGGACGGGCCACCTTCAACTGCGGATATCTCGAGGAGGGTGCATGTGGCGGGTAGGCCGATGCTACCGAGAAATATGCTCGATGCTGCAACCGGTGCTATGCGGAGTCTGCATGACAGTGTTCTTTCTTTGGAGAAGCGGCATCTCCGAGAGAAGGATGTGGCATACCCGGTTTTCGCGGCCAATGTGCCAGAGGGCAAGGGCTTTGTGGATAACTCCATCGGGGGTACGATCGTCCTGCGGTTTGATGACATCCACGCTATGTTGAACCTTCATCCGCTGCACTACACCTTCGTTCGGCTATTTTCGCTGAGTATGGAGATGCGGATCATTCGCGACAAGACCCCGGACATCGTGATAGTCGACCCCTTCTACATGCGTGCCAAGATCTTGGGCAGCGCTGGGGACCGGCAAGTCGCGAGTTCTTACCTCGAAGGCGTCATTCTGGCAAACCAAGATAAGGACAACTTCCTCGTGCCTTACTTTCCCGAGTAAGTCCTCCCCTCAACCGCCCCATAACATATGAATTCTTAGATTTTGATCGTTTTTCTTTTAACATTCCGTGTTTTCTGCAGTGACACACATTGCACGCTCATCCTCCTAAGCCCCAAATATTCCATGGCCACGTATTTCGACCCGGACCGTCAGTCGAACGTAGACTACACAAATGTCAAGAAGGTTCTTGATGATGTTCTCCACGGCTATGTCAAATCTGGAGGCACCTTCACCAGGCCTATTCGTAAGTACGGCAAGCACGTGTTCTCCCACAACACGACGTTCTGCTGCGTCAAGCAGCCGCCTGGCGGTCAGAAGGGTGCCTACTACGCCATCCATCACATGCGGGCGATCGTACGGGACCATCATCAACTACTGCTACCGAGTAGACTCAAAGATTGGGCCGCGAGCGTGTCGGCAATCCAGGACGCGGACATCAGACAAGAATTCTTTTGCATCCAGTCGGAGTTTGCGGAAATCATCCATCAAGATGTCCTTCGTACCTCGGGGCAGTTCTACCTTAGAAATCAACCGTCCAACAGTGACATCGACACAATCCTATAAATGCAGGCTGACAACGCCCGTGGTTTCATGACTCCCACGATAGACGGCGGCTTCATCCACGATCCGGTCCCTTGAGTCGAGTCGAAAGCAGTGATGCTGTGTCTAGTTCTGAAACATCGATTGGCTCATGTTGTAATTAAACTTTAATGAACTTGTAGTATGTCTCTTTGGTTTCGAGAGTCCTTCAACTTAGATGTAATCGATGCTATTAATGTCTTGCTTTTCTCTTCCGATCGTTCTGTTGCATACTTATATATTGCTTATGTATTGTCTGTGAATTGGTACTAACGTTTCGTTTGGCTACTGCATAGCGATGCCGTGGTATGTCGTGTACAAGGGTAAGGTTCCCGGAGTCTACGACGACTGGGAGGAGTGTCGGAGACAGGTTCACCGATTCAGCGGTAACAGTTACAAAGGGTACGCCACTAGGGCCGAGGCCGAATCTAGATACGCCCGCTATATAGCGGGAGAGGGGAGGGAGCGTTGGAGGAACCGGATGAAGACGAGTTTCACCGTGATGATGCTCATCATGATGACCGCAGCTCTCTTCTATGTGATGATAGTTTAGATGATCGATATCGACTTGTAATGTGAAGACAAACTCGCGGTCTCGAGACTTGTAATATAATGATTCATACTTATACATTTTGTTCGGTCTTTTCAATTCGGAGACTAATATGATGAATTGTATTCGGAGACTAAAATGATGAATTGTATTCAGAGACTAATCTTCTATTGTATTCGATGAATCTGTTGTTGATGTGTGCTGTCTATATTTTGTCCAATTATACATTTTGTAACCTGTGCAAAAAACAGAAAATTAAAAAAAAAACTAATATTCATACTAATGGCGCATCACATCATAGTGCGCCATTAGTATGCCAAAGGATACTAATGGTGCATCACTAAACAGTGCGCCATTAGTATGCCGAAGTTACTAATGGCGCATCCTGCTGTAGTGCGCCATTAGTATGCCAAAGCATCTGGGTATACATGGCCCCTGGGAGGCATACTAATGGCGCACTGTTATATATACTAATGGCGCATCTGGGGTGCGCCATTAGTATACCAGATACTAATGGCGCACCAGTGGTGCGCCATTAGTAAAATATACTAATGGCGTGCTACTAATGGCGCACCACTAATGCGCCATTAATGGCCAGATTAGGTGCGTCATTAGTAGGCCTTTTTCTAGTAGTGACTACTGCTCCGGAGCGGTACTACCGCTCCCAGAGCGGTACTACCGCTTGTGGCACCCAAGCGGTACTACCACTCCGTCCCGCGGTACTACCGCTGGGACCAGAGTGAGCACACAGTTGGGGGCTACCAGCGGTACTACTGCTCTGGGCGGTACTACCGGTCCACAGCGGTACTACCGCTTGTAGCACCCAAGCGGTACTACCGCTCCGGCCCGCGGTACTACCGCTGGGACCAGAGAGGGCACACTGAGAAGAGAACGAGCCCATCATCGAAACGGAAAGGCTCGGAGGGAGGGGCAAAGGAAGTGTACGTGATGATTCCGCCCTAGCCTTTCCAAAACGGACCCCCTCTTGATAGTATGGTGATCCCTATGAAACTAGTCCACCAAACTAATCCGAAAGGACTACACCGTCTCCGCTTCAAGCTCCGAGGGGAGGGAATCGTCTCGTGCCAAAAGGATGAATCTCTGAAAAACACTCAATGCACACGATTAGTCCGCAAAAGCATTGTCATCAATCACCAAAACATCTTAGGGATAAATATGCCCTTACAACCGACTTGCACCCGTGCTCGTCGAGCTGCCCGAGGCTCACGATGCTCGTCCGCAGTTGGGGGATGTAGTAGACATACGAGAGCGTGCGGTGCTCGCCGTTCTTGCAGGAGAACGTCACCACGCCGCGTCCGCAGATCTGCACGACAGAGCCGTCGCCGAAACGCACCGAGCCATGAACGGACTCGTCCACCTGCGACAACAAGTCACGCCGCCCTGTCATGTGATTGCTAGCACCAGTATCCAAATACCAGCGGTCGTCGTTGGTGGCGACCACACCACGCGAGCTTCGTTGAGGAAGATGTCCGTGGAGTGCTCTCGTATGCCGCCCACCGCGCTCGCTGCGCTCACCACCGCGCAGGTGGCGAGGAGCAAGCCAGGCTGCTCAACCTCGACCTGGGCGACGTTCGCCTGCTGATCTTGCTGCTCGCACTGGTCCCGCTCCTTCTTGCGGCACTCTTTCGCCCAGTGGCCAGGGATGCCACAGTAGCGGCAGTTTCCCTTCCGCTTGGGTGTCGCCGGCCCGTCGTTGCCACGGCCAGCGCTCTGGCCACGACCGCCCCCGCCTTGGAAGTTCTTTGGCTTGCCGTTTCCGTGCCCACGCCCTGCTCCAGAGCCCGAGGACGCGCTGCTCTGGTCGAGCAGCTTCTCATGCGCACGCCACTGATCGATCATGTACAGCAACTGCGCGCCGGGCGCCGGTGTCTCCTCGCGCTCACGCTCCTCGACGACGAGGAGCCGGCCGCAGAGTTCCTCGAGGGAGAGCTGCTTGGTGTCGACGAGCGACTCGATCGCCACGGCCATCTCGCGGTATGGGCGTGGTACCGTCCGGAGCACCTTGAGGACAGCCTTGTGCTCGTCCACCGGGTCGCCGAGCGCCTGCAGCTCGTCGATGATCGTCCTGAGCCGCATCACATACGACTTGATCCCCTCGCCGTCCTTGTACCGGAGCGACTCATACTCCGAGCGGCGGGTCTACGCCTTGGCTTCGCGCACGCGCTCGACCCCGACGCGCATGGTCTTCAGGGTGTCCCACGTCTCCTTGGCCGTGGCCTTGGCGCCCAGGATCCGCATGAGCTCCGGCGGCACCCCCTTGAGGAGGGCGATCATGGCGCGCCGGTCGTCGCGATCCGAGCCTTGCCCCGTCTCCACCATGCGCCAGAGCTCGTCCGCCTGCAGCTGCAGTTTAGTGATCATAGCCCAGTCGGAGTAGTTTGTGCGCGTGAGCATCATCGGGGGCCCGCCGCCGCCGCCGCTGTGCACGACGCGCTCAACGACGCGCACCCCCGAGCCCTCCTCGGTGGAGAGACGGGCCAGGGACTTCCCAAGCTCCGAGGCCTCCGCCTTGGCCTTTTCCTCCTCTAGCTTCTTCTGCGCCTTCTCCTCGTCGCTTCCGGCCATCTCCCCGACGGATCAAACACCGTCGGCGCCCAGGATGGATCGAACACCACCGAGGCTCTAATACCACTTGTAGTTGCAGATCACCGGCAAACACGAACGAGAGGGAGGAAGAACGAGAGGTGGAAGACAGGGTTTTGCGCTGCGTAACAACTTGCAGCTTTTCTGTTTCTGTTCTTATTTATCTGAACCCCAGTTGGAGCTCCTGAAAAACAGCAAAGACATGGTCGTGCTCGTCGAGCTTACAGGTCGTCCCATCCCACGACGCTCGGACGTGCATGAGCCCTACTTGCTCGCGGCGAGGAATGCGTGATCCATGCCATCCCATGGCGATCCCTACGGCGAGCTGAAGACTAGCTAACTACCTAACAGAACGCTAACAGAAACTGAACTCGTACGTGTACAGGCACACGCTGACGGTCAGTGTTATTCAGAGAAGTGTAAACTGAACTAACTGAAAATACTGAGCTAATTGAAGATAGCAACAGTGCAGCTGATTATCTGACAGTCCGCATGTCATATTTATCTTCTTCCTCCAAATCTCTCTATCTCTCCCGAGAAACATCAGGTCGTCGGGTCAACTGATTAATAGGACTAGAGGTGATCCATGCACAATCAGTACATGTATACATGTATAATGCACGGAGAAAGGCCGATCGAAGCTTACACGGGCTCGACGAGCCCTACAGCGCAGCGATAGAGTTGTTGATGGCTCCGCCTCCACCTCCAGGGGCCATCCGAAAGCGGCGACGCCGGCTCCGGCCTCCAGGCTCCACGTCGCGTTCACCGCGTGCCTTGGGAGCCTTCTGCACTTGTCGGCGTCCCGCTCGCGGGCCTAGCAAACCTTCTTGCAGCCACGCTCAGAGACGTCGTGCCCGTGCTCGCCGGTCGCCGCCACCTGGGACCGGAAGGACGCCGTCGTCGCGCTCTTTCTTGCAACTCCTGTCCTGCCTTGCAATCCACCTCCTCGCGTTGTCGGCCCGTAACCGGCGACGGCCGCAACGCGGCGTCTTCGACCCCTCCCCTGCCGCCCTCCCAGTCGAGCAGCTCGCCACGCGCGTGGTCCGCGCCGTCAATGCAGTCTCCTCCTTTGCCACACAGCCGCGGCGCCAGTAGCAGCACCTTGAACCCTGTTTTTTTCCTGGTCTCCGGCGACCTCCCGTGGGTTGATTGATTGAACCCTTCAACGCGATCTCCAGCAAGCTCCTCGTCCTTGCTGGAGGAGGCGTGCGGCCGTCTCTATCGCTGGTTTGCAGGGCACGACGGGGAGCACGAGTGCACGACCGTGTATGCCGGCTGGCTGGGCTGGAGCACGAAGTGCGCGAACCTGTCAAACGGCTGCCACGGTTTGGCGAGAGAGATAAAAAGATTCGGTGGAGAAGATGAATATGACATGTGGACCCATGTGTTCAGTCAGAGTAGAGTTCGATCCTGGGAGGGAGAATTATTTTCGTAGCGAGTCAAACATGTTCTAACGGGTTTAGGGTTGAGATAGACAGGGATTAGTGAGTATAGGGTGCCAATTTCAGAAATATAAAGATGAGGGTTTAATTCCGACGAGACGTATGAATTCAAGGTTTAAAATAGACTTCACTTGAAGCCTAGGCCTTCCCCCCCCCCCCCCACCCCCCCCCCCCGGCTCCCGTGTCGTCCCCAGCGGGCGACCCGGGGGCGACTAGGGTTTCCCCCCGCCGCCGCCACCCCCCCCCCCCCCCCAACACCCCCTCCCCTCGCCGCCACCTGAGGGACGCCTGGCAAGCCCCGGCGGCTGCCGATGAAGGTGGCGGCGAGGCCTCTCGTCGCTTCGTTCCCGCGCGAAGGACCCCGGACACCGGGGCGGCGGCCCCGGACGGTGAGGCGGCGCAGCCTCTGCGACAGGCGGCGTGCGCGGGATGTGACAGCCGGAGTCGTCGGCTGCTCGGGCGGCGCGGATCCGGCGGGTGGTGGTCGTGGCGCGGTCCCTCCGCTCCAGATCTAAAGGTCGAGCTCCTCCTCCTCCTCTGCTCACTCCTCCCCTCCGGCTGTGTCCGATCTGCAGCTTTTGCTGGCAGTTCCGGTGCTGGCGGGGTGCCGGTGGCATATCTCGAGTCCGGGGGAAACCCTTGGTCGGATCTCCGACCACGGCGGTGAGGGTGCGTGCGCGCATCGCCTTTCTTCCTTGGAGGCACCGCGGAGGTCTCCCGTATCCATCCCCGTTCCAGATCCCGGGTGAAAGCCCAAAACTCGTCTCGGGTTGGGCGGTGGCGGCGTCCTGCACGTCGTTCCCTCCTTGGAGGCGCCGCCTTGGGTTTGTCTGGTTCTACGGGTGAGTGGTGCCGAGTTAGGAGAGTGCTCGTCGGCTGCGAGTCCAAGTAGAGGCTTCCCAAGCTTCGACCTTGGGTCCTTGCAGCCTGTTTCTTCGCCAATCCTCCCAGTGGTTTTCCTTCTGCTCTCGGTGACCCCGGGCAGGTGCCAGTGCAGCTAGTGGTGTGCCTTCGACGTGGTGAGGACGGTGTGATATGCCTGCTCTGGGTTCCGACCGGCACCTGCTCTTGCTCTCGGGTGAGCGCCCAATGACCCGACGGTGCGGCGCCTTCGAGCCTAGGTGAGAGGATTGGGGTCCTCTTCGGTGTTGGAAGACAGGTTTCGGGATCCCAACCACACGAACCGGTTGCGCGCAGTTCTTGCTGGCCTTTGGCTGATCCTTGTCGCTACTCTGCTCCCTGCCTCTTGGTGCCGATGTGCTATGGGCTTCGACATTACTTGCAGAGCTCTCAGGTGTATATCTATGTGTGTAGTAGTGTGCGTTGCATTGTAAACTGCTCTGTCAGCTCCCTTGTATCTTTCGGTCGCTCTTGCTTGATGGCCTTGTGTAATCCTGGCCGGTTGATGGCTTTGTTAATTCAAAGTCGGGCTCCCCCTTGAGCCTTCGTTTTAAAAAAAAATAAACTTCACTCCCAGGGCGTACGTGCACGTGGTGATCGTGTTGCGTGGGGGCTGCGTTGCCGATGGCTACAAAGCCGGCTGTAATCCCAGTTTGTTAGTTGGTGGTGAGTTCAGTTATAACAAATACAAGGCGTTGGAGCGCCGGTGCATTCGTTGCACACAAAACAAACTCGAGTCTCCTGTCCATCGTCTACCTTCGAGCGAGAGTAACTAGACAGAGAGAGAGCCACACAACATTGTACTGTACTTCCATGCCAATTCCTCTTAATAAAGTTATCTTTAATAAGAATGACTCCGGTACTCCACGAGGAAGATACCATGCAAAGATTTTATTCTTAAGAGGTATCTTCATCTTTTAGATCTTCTTATTATTATCAACTAGCACGTCAGACTGAATCAAAGCTCTATTCATTGCCTGGTCATTTTGATTTGTAAGTGAAACAATACCTTAGCGGGCAGTTGGTCATTTTGATTTGTTGGCCATCCTGAGCCCGGTAACACCACAGAACTCTTCATTGTTAATCCAAAAGTTAATGCAAGTGAATGACCAGCAGAATTCTACATTTTGATTTGTCGGCCATCCCGTGCCCGGTAACACAACAGAACTCTACCTCGGTGATTCTTCTGAGCGAAACAAATGCACTGGAAAGAGGAAGCAGTCGCCGACCCAGTCGGCCGAGTCCACCGGTACGGTGAACCCGGAGGCACCGGGATGGACAAGAAGGTATACGTGCAATCACTACTGTTAATTATTTGTAGGTTGCTTACCACATGGACCATGCGGTAATCACTACTGTTATTAATTGCAAATTAGTACGAAAAAATATTGCCCACTATGAGATATGTTTGAGACCTAAAAATTGTTGCCCATTGTGGGGAATTAACCTGTATAGCCTATCATGTCATTCGATGAGCTAAGAACAAAATAAGTCTTGCCCATCCCCTGTTGGCATTGTACATAAGTTCAAGGCATCTGAAAAAACAGTGCATTTTAATTTCAGGTTACGAATTGGGCGTGCCCCTCCGGATAGAGCACCCTGTGCTGGTAGAGTCACTCCTTTAGAGGAAACAATAAGGAGATACGCTGATAAACCGTCGGACAATGTAATAAAGCCAGAGATTGGTATGAGTTTTGATTCCCTTGGAGAAGCGTACGATTTCTATAACTTGTATTCTTGGGAGGTTGGATTTGGTATAAGATATGGCAAGAGCCGTTTGAACGTCGAGCGGACAAACTGTTTGCAAGAGATCATCTGTGGATGCTCGGTCAACACTTAAAACTTTTTGAAATTCTCTTTGACATTTTCTTTCATAATTATTGCACTGGAATTCATATTTAAATAGCTGATAGAGTGGAAAAAAATTGCAGGGAAAACCAGAGCAACAGAATAGCCGGTCTTGCCGCTGTGAGTGCCCTGCGATGACACAGGAGGCAAGAGAAAGGAGTTCCTAAGTCAGTCCGTGGAATCGTCCGGGGAAGCCTGAGCAGCAAAACAGCCATCTTGCCGGTGCGAATGCCCTGCAATGTTTTCGAGGATGGGGCTTACAAGGTCGAGGAAATTGAAAGGAAGAAGTACATTGCAAGACACAACAATGCCGAGAACCGTGGGAGGTGGAGCAAGGTTGTTTATGAGGTGACCATGTTCGACGATGGTTCAGTGGTTGGGCATGCGGTTGTGCAGCCTAATGACCCGAGTTCAATTCCTAGAATTGACAGGTGATGCACAGGGGTTTTCCCCCATTTATTGAGGATCAAGTTTGGTGTGTGGTGAAACCACTCATCAAAAAATATCTTGATACTCATTTAAAAAATTCTGAGGGCCATATTTATCTTGGTACTCATACTAAAATGGCCGTATGCATCCCTAGTTGGTGCAGAGGCCGGGGAAGTGAAATTCTCCCCCATTTTTATAAATTTTGCAAAGAGAGCATTGGATCAGTGGTTGGGCATGCGGTTGTGCAGCCTAACGACCCGAGTTCAATTTCTAAAATTGACAGGTGACGCACATGGGTTTTTCCCCATTTATTGAGGATCAAGTTTGGTGTATGATGGAACCACTCATCAAAAATATCTTGATACTCATTTAAAAAATTATGAGGACCATGTTTATCTTGGTACTCATACTAAAATGGCCGTATGCATCCCTAGTTGGTGCAGAGGCCGGGGAAGTGAAATGCTCCCCCATTTTTAAGGACGTAGTACGGTTGGGTTTCGAGATAGGCCCGACCCCCGCATCGTCCCCAGGGCGGCTCGGGGGAACCCTAGGTACGCCGCCGCCGTTCCCCTCTACAACACGTCCCCCTCCCGCCGCCGCCGGATGAGTCCGTCGGGCGAAGCCCGCACCGGAGGACGGTGGCGGCGGGGATCTCCGCGCGCTCGGCGGCCTAGGTTGCCGGTGTGAGCCCGTGGTGGTGGGAGTCTCGTCCTCGGCGTCTCCGGCCGGCGTGGCGGCTGCCCGGGGCGGCGTCCTCGTCCTCTCGCAGGTGATGGGCTGCCGGCTGCTCGTGGCTGCCTCGACGCGACGGCGTCCCGAGGTTTCAGATCTGGCCGTGGCGGGCTCGGCCAATCTGGCCCGTTAGCTTCGGCCGGCGGTGAGGTTGGTGGTCGTGCGTGGTGATGGCACCGCCGCCGCGCAAGAGGTGCTTGGGCCAGTGGGTTCGCATGCTGGCGGCGCTGGGGTTCCCCCATCCTCGTCCGGCAGCGTGAGGGTGCAGAGGTAGGGTTGCTCCGGGCGAATGATGACGGCGCGGTGTCTGCGGATGTCGCTCTCCTCATGGGGGCCGTTGTGGAGTTCTCCGACCTCCTCCGTTCTCGGGTCACTTTCTTCGGGTGAAAGCCCAGGACCTGCGGTGCAGGACCAGACGATCGTGTGATACGTCGCTTCCCCTCCTGAGGGCGTCGTCTTGAAAATCGTGATTCCCTGCGTGCTTTCCCAAAGCTGGACTTGCTCGACATCGCGGCAGGTGGCCGGCGATGCGCCCAGAGGTGGAGCGGTGTTTCCTCCTCCGCATCGAAGACGGCGGATCTCGGCGGTGTGGCGCAGCGGAGACTCGGCGCCCGATGTGTGTAGATGGACTCGCGCAGGAGGAGGTGGCTGTCTGGCGTCATGGTGGCGTCGATGGCAGAGTGGCCTAACAAGGTAGAAGCCTCAATATCTGCTCTGAAGACGGACCTGTGGAAGATGGCCGCGACGACACATGTGAGTGCGTCAGACCGGTTTGTGCCCCAGACCCGGTATGTGGCTCGGCTGGGGCTTCCGGCTTTTGATGATAGGTTTAGGTGAGTGGTCTAGGTATTTGGCCCAGCTAGCATCCCTTCATCATATGGATAGGAGTAGTGGCATATGTTGCCAAGATGACGGATTCAGGCATATTGTTGTAATACTTTGTAAGGTCCTCGAGAATAATCAATAAAGTGATCGCATGCATCTCCTAGATGCAGAGGCCGGGGTCATCCTCCTTTTCTAAAAAATGTTGGACGATGGCGAGTGGTTTGAGTGTGAATGCGGGCATTTCGCCCACATGGGAATGTTGTGCTGCCATGCTTTCAAGGTATTTTGGGATCATAATTTTGGTCGTTGCTTATCTGTCCGTGAAAATAATGTTTCATTTTGCATGTTTCAGGTTATAGATTATGTTGGCATGATGCAGATACCGAAGCGGCACATCCTCAAAAGATGGACGAAAAAATCCTAGGGACATCCTGGCCAAGCACCTTGCTCACTTTCAAAGAGACCAAGCCGTGAACCGATCTTTCATCTATCGGAGCTCGACCCTTTACCTATATGCCATGCAGGGAGCTGGTTAGGTTTGGGGATTACGAAAAGGTGTGACGAAACCCGGGTGTCCCGACACCCGGTTATCCCGTCCGTACGCAGAGTTCAAGATTCGTGCGAGAGACTTCTCAGGTGCAGACGCTCGTACAATAGCAGGGTGATTAGCAGGCTTTATTTAGGGAGACAGACAGCGACAGGAGGAAAGAGGCATGGCAGGAATAGGCCTGGAAAAGCTATTGCTGTGCACGGGGTCTTCACAGATGTGACAGCACGGAGAAGGCGCTGCATGCGCCCAGTAGGCATGACGTGACAGCACGGAGAAGACGCTGCATGTGTGCAATTAATCCGCCGTGAAGATTGTCATCCAGAGTGAAAGGAAACATTCCCTAAGTCGCGATATACCACAAACTTCGAAAACAAACCAATATATATGCATTTTTTTCATGCTCACAACACAAAACGGAAGAAACTGTACCACACACAGTTATCATCAAGAAAAGTGATTTGTACCCGGTACAGATTAGCTTGTGGCCTGTTGTTGTACCAGGTACATGTATAGGCAATGCATGTACCAGGTTTCCATTTAGCGTTTTTTGTTTATTTTTATTTTTATTGCTCATACGCTTCTTGACAGGAGTCGAATGATGACCCCACAATAGGGGCAAATGTGTCAGGACCATGTTTACCTTCAGAGTTTAGGAGACATCTTTCGATAGATGTGAACTTGCTTGGCATTGCCCTTGCTGTGAGCCTGACAATGGCAGTCAGAACAACACTGACCAACTATTGTTTCATACTCTACAGAGCCGGATTTAGTGTCTTGCCTCTAGCAAGTTTTGTTTTCTTCCGAATCAATCTAGATCCACGCTCTGACAGAACTTGTTGTAGATGTTCGTTCAAACAGGAACAGAGCCCGTACTGGACTTACAGTGAGAGGAACGCCAAGCGAAATGAGCTCTACTGAAAGATGCCTTCTGAACTCCCAAGGCAAGCACGGCCCCGACAACTTCGCTCCTGTGGTAGGCATGTCGTTTGGCACTTGCCAAGAAGCACGCGATATGGTCACATTCGACACCACCTATAGGACCAACCTTTATAACATGTTGTTTGGGATTTTTGTTGGTGTTGACAGCCATTATCACTCAACAATTTCTGTCTTGTACATCGATATTATCTAGTGTATTTAATTTTGATAAACTACAGTACTCACATATTAGCTAGGGAGGACTGCTGTTTTAGATTATGCAAAGCTTGGCTTCATGTATTTCTGTCTTGTACCGCATCCGTTCTGGTTTATGAGTCCCCTTTATATTTTGTGTCATAATTTGACTAGAGATTTAACTAATAAAATATTAATGCATGTCACTAAAAATAAATTGTTGGATTTGTATTTAAACATAGTGTCCAATTATACTAAATTTTATGACATGTACTAACATTTTTTAGTTATATTTAAGGTTAAAATTTGGCATATAATACAAAGTGAACTAATAAATCAGGACGGAGGTAGTACTCATGGATGATGTTGTAGCACTTCAAATAATAAAGGCAGCTATTCCTAAAAAACATTTACTCCATCCGTTCCTAAATATAAGCCTTTTTAGAGATTTCAATATAAGTATGTACACTTTAAAATATGTCTATATACATCCATATGTTGTTCAAACGGAGGGAGTAATTAG
This sequence comes from Aegilops tauschii subsp. strangulata, assembly GCF_002575655.3. Lineage (NCBI taxonomy): Eukaryota > Viridiplantae > Streptophyta > Magnoliopsida > Poales > Poaceae > Aegilops > Aegilops tauschii. The sequence continues at coordinate 82,886,616 of NC_053041.3, forward strand.
TTCTACTAGTACGGCCGAGTAATTAAGACTCTTGGATTACTTTCAAAAATCAGCCTACATGCGCAGCCTCATCGGTTGCTCAGATACAACATTAATTGAGTCTGTTATTCGTTAATTTATCACCCACCACGAGTGACTAAATAACATGAAAGTATATTTATTTTTTGCGGAGAAATAACATAAAACTATAACATTGAGTATAAGCGAAAATAAAACTTGGAAAATGGGTGCCCATGCACCGGAACTACAATCTTATTTTTAGAAAATGCTAACAATGGTCAAATATTTTAAAAGTATTTCAAAACAAGCATTATCTAGTGTATCACTCAAGTATAAGTTTCGCAACAAAATGACGTTCTTGGTATTTCGATTGAATACAAAATAAAACCGATGCTATACTCAACTATCCATTCACACAGTTTATACTTGCAATTTTGTATTTTGCTAACAATACCACATAAATTATGTTGTCCTGCAAATTTGCACGCGAGTAATACACTGTACAATAATCCGACAAAGTTTCACATGTTTTTTATTTTTTTCTACTATTTCATTTTTCGCATAATTGGGTACGGATAGACTCAGATTCCAAAAATCCGCGCCGGAGTATAAGTTCCCAAATTTTATCTCGTTAATTTTTTTCACTGATAACTACCATAAAATTGGTTTTTCATAAAAAACGGAGATGACCGATTGGCTAAAACGTGATCAAGATTATGACAGACCCTCTCCCGCTCGACCCTCTCCGCCGCCGCCGCCCCCTCTCCCGCTCGACCCTCTCCGCCGCCGCCCGAGGTACTCACCGGCGCCGCCGCGTGGTACTGGTGAAGGTGGCGGCGGGGATCCAGGCGTCTCCTCCTCGGGCGGAGAGCCTCGGATCCATGGCGGCGGCCCTGGCTGGTGGCACGCGGCGCAGCTTGGCGGCGGGCGGCGCCGGCGTGGACAGGTGGGCCACTTCCCTGGCCATGTGGATGGCGGGGAGGTGGTGGGCTTTGGCTGCGGCGGCGGTTCTTCGCTGGATGTTGGTGGCCATGGTGATGTTCGTCCTCGACCCCGATCTACTCCGATCTGTAGCGGATCCGGCCCTTGGTGGCTTCGGTCACCGTTCTTGGGTGCTGGCCTTGCAGATCCGGTGGCTGGAAGGGTTCCGGGGGAATCTCTTGGCCGGCGTGGCGGCCACTCCGATGGCAGTGCCTTTGGGTGTTGCTTCCCTCGTTGGAGGCTTCGGAGAGGACCTCCTTCCTTCCGCCCCTCCCAGGAGCTCAGGTGAAAACCTCAGACCCCCCCTGTTCCAAGCAACGATGACACCACGGTGGCGTGCTCCTTCCTGAAGGCATTGCTTGGGGGCTGCTCAAGCGGCGGTGGAAGTGGTAGGGGTTCGGTGTCGACACATGCATTCTGGTCAGCTTCATCTTGGAGGCTGCGGCGACGTAGGCGACGCTCGTCTGGTGGAGCTACTGCCGATGGTCGAGGCATCGTCGGCAGTCTGCGCCATCAGGTTCGGGGTGCTCAGGGGGAAACCTCAGATCTGGGTCTTCCGGATCGGATGATGATGGCGTTCTATCGCTTTCCCTTCTGGGGGCATCGTTTTGGAGCAAGTGCTGGCTGGAGGGATGGTGGAGCGGTGCTTCATCTCACACATTGATGGCGGCGGAGATCGATGGCGTGGCGGTGTGGAGACTCGGCATCCGATGCGCGGAGATGGGCTCGCGCAGGAGGAGGTTGCTGTCTGGCGTCATGGTGACGTCGATGGCAGAGTGGCCAGACAAGGTAGAAGCCTCAATATGATCTGAAGACCTGTGAAAGATGGCGGCGACGACACACGAGTGCGTCTGACCGGATTGTGCCCTAGACCCGGTATGTGGCTCGGCTGGGGCTTCCGAATGAGTTTCGACTTCCGGCTTTTGATGTTAGGCTTAGGTGAGTGGCTTGGGTAGTGGCCCAGCTAGCACCCCCACATCATATTGGATAGGAGTAGCGGCATATGTTGCCAAGCTGGTGGATTCAGACACATTGTTGTAATACTTTGTACGGTCCTCGAGAATAATCAATAAAGTGGTCGTATGCATCTCCCAGATGCAGAGGCCGGGGGTCATCCTCCTTTTCTAAAAAAAAAGATGCATGCTATCACGCCACCACTCTCGACGCATGCACTGGGTGTTTAATTTATGCCGTTGTTTTACTTCTTGACATGCATACATAGCCTCTTTTTAGGCATCTTAGAGCATCTACAACTGGATATCTTAAATATGGCCCCTCAAACACACATACACAAAAAACAAACGCACGCGGACGCCTCCGAACGCGACGCGGTCAGTGACGTGCAGGCCTTAAATTTCACTAGTTTCATCCGGACATATCATACTAGATTCTTAAATCTATACAAAGACATGCAAACGAAATAAACCTGCGTACTACGTCGATCACCAAGCTACTCATTGTCGGAGATGTCGACGATCTCCGTGCCCGGCTCCGGCAGCATTGGCGGCAGCTGCAGCTCTGCCTCCTCCGGCGCCTCCAGCTGCTCCACTCCAGCCTCCTCCTCTATCTCCGCATCGAGTTCAGCGAATAGCGCGTCAGACGCCGCCTGCTCCTGCCGGAGGAACGCCCGGTTAACCTCCACATAGGCCTAATCCTGGATGGACTCCAGGATGGCCTGCTGCTCCTCCATCTCGTCAGACTAGGCGACGGCGAACTCCGCCTCCGCCTGCTCCATATTGAAGCCCGGCACAGCTGCGATCCGGCGTGAGCGTTGCGTAGTAGGTTATCTTCCTTCGGACCATGGCGGAGCACCGGAGCATGGGCAGAACGCCGGAGTGGGAGAGGGAGGACGTGGATGGGCTCGGACTGGCGGCGCGGAGAGGGTGTCGGTGGGTGGACTAGGGTTGCGGGACTCCAGCCAGGTTAAATAGGCGGATTTGCTCTCGGGCGGTGATCCGGAGCGGTGCCACGTGGTGTTCACACCGCGGCGACGGAGGAGGCATCCATCGGACCGTCGGATTTTCGGGCGTGTGAACCAGGTCGAAGTACTCATGTATTAGCTTGTAGCTTACACTCGGCCTAAATTTTATATATTTTTCTTGGTAGAAATCTTATACTGGGTGTCGAATGGGATGGTCTCGTGAAGGAGGAGGAGGACGCCAGATCTAGCTCCGATGGATTGGTATTTACCAAAAAAATTAATTCAAAAAACTTTAAAATGGTTTGCCTGATTAATTGATTTGCACGAGAAAACCCGATATAGGTTTTTCCCTGGTCATCGAGGTCATCGAGCTTCTTCGCTGAAGTTCATACTGGCGGGTTAAGAAAGCTTCGGTTCGCGGTAAAAATAGTGGAGATGTTATCTATATCCGTTCTAAGGGTGGTGCGCATCAGCACCGACGGCATCGGCGACTAGGAAATAGTTCCATCGCGGAGGGCATTTTCAGCAAGCCTCCTCTACCAAATCCCACATTGTTTGAGAAGTAGATGTTCGTCCCCGATCAACCATGATCAACAACTCGAACCCTTTATCGCTCTCTTTCTTTCTTTATCCCCCTCGTTTTTTCATTCGGTGATGTCGGATCGCCTCACATCGGCCCATTTTGACACGCATATATCCCACTTGGACTTGGTATAGTGGTGGAGTTCGACGCATCCTAATACCATATCATCTCCGCCGATTTAAGTGGACATAACCCTACTTGGACCTGACATGTTTATCGGACAATACCGTTCTTGTACTTGATACATTCAGCAGACATAACATTACTTGCACCTGGTACATTTGCCCGACTGAACCTTACTTTGACTTGGTACATTCATCTGACACAACCATACAAGGACATGTTACATTCACCCGACTCAATCTTACTTGGACCTTGTACTTTCGGCCGATACAACCGTACTTGGACCTGATACATTTAGCGGACACAACCTTACTTTGACTTGGTACATTCACCCAGCTGAACCTTATTTGGACCTGGTACATTCACCCGACAAAACCATACATGGATATGGTGCATTCACCTGACTCAACCTTATTTGGAACTGGTACATTCATCCGACACTACAAGAAATATGTCAACTAGTGACCTTCTGTCAGTGACCCTGGAAGAATTGGTCATAGATCTATGACCATTTGAGACCAATTGGTCAAAAGCTGTTCGGGGGGCTCCAAACCCTAAACCATTGCGACCATTTTGGTCAGAAAGGTCGTAATTTCCTTACACGAAATGGTCATAAAGCAAACAGCGCTAGTCCGCTGCCTTATTTCTAGTTGTTAACGACCAATATAGATGGTCATAGCCTTGTAAATTGTGGTGGGTTGCGATGACTAGGCGCCATCTCATCAGTTTTGCCTATGTGTCATGTCCATGTGTCAATTTTTGCCCTAGGTTGTGAAGCAACCTATATTTCTGTTATTCCAAAAATTCCCAAAAAATTCTCATAAATTGTTTGGATCATATCTTCATCAAATATGTCAAAAACCTTCCTTTCCTCATTCAAAAATAATTCAAAAATATTCATTTTCCTATTCTGTTCAGAGCGGCACTTTGTGAAGGAAGTACCACTTTGGCATGTCCAAATAGTATCCATTTCCTACAGTACTTTCCTATGCCCAAATAACCATCCTCCACCAAATGCCAGCTCAATCCATTCATTATTTTGAGCCCAGCTTCAACATTCGTATTTATGTCTAGTGTGGTACTTTGCAAAGCAAGTACCACCTAGGCTCCTCCTTTTGAGCTGAAAATTTGTGAAGACGGTCTTCTTAGTACCTGATCATCCTCAGCCAAAACTCACGCCCATTAGCCATGTACATTTCCCGTACCGCTAATCAAACACTTGGCTGCTAATTCATGTTTGAGCATCGATCGGTCTCCTCGTGAGAATCTTATGTTGTAATTTTCTTCCTAGCACCTACCTGGGGAGTGCCCAACCCACTAGACATGCCAAGGCCGCCCAGAACACATGGCAACGCCACGGTCACGCGGTGACCACGCGGCGGGCATGCGAGTTTACGCGCTCTAGAGTTGGGGCCCTTGGCCACCGCCCAAACCTCGACGTATCGCCACCAAACCATGCATTTATGATTAAGTAGGTACTTATGTAACTAGAAATGATTTTTATAAAAAATAAATAGCAAACTATGAGGCAGCTGCAGTTCAAATTTGACCCGCTTCCACCTGAATTGGCGGAAATTTGTCTTTTTCACGAGAGGTGGATCAAAACTTTTTACACCCAACCATTTTGTCAATTGTGCATTAAATGTGTCCTAGTATTTTAGAAAATTGATTTGGTCCAATTTTGCAACAATTATTTGGGAGGTCCTTCACAAAAAAACTCCTTTTAGGCACTCGAAAAATGAAAAATGATTTTTTCGTCCAAAGAAAATGAAAGCTTCCTTAGGCAACATTGTTTGCCATTCCAATATGCACCCTTGTGCACAATATGAGATCATTTAAACAAACTATGCCATGAATATGGCCATAAGATTGATCATTTGGCTTGAAAGCCATTGATCTCCACACGTGATAGCTCGTTTCTGAGAACAATTTTTTAAAATAATTTCCGTATTACAAGTTTGTTATTTTTCCTGGGAACTTGGCCACATATAATGACACAATGCGAAGGTTTCCCAATTTTTTGATTTTTTTTTAATTTTTTATGCCCGTTTCAAAATGCGGTTAAAACGGCGGGAATGACCGTTCCTAGCTATTGGTTGAATCTTGGAATTTTTTTGGTGTTTCTCTGATAAAATAGATACTTATGTACCTAGAAATTATTTTTGGAAAAATAAAGAGCAAACTACAAGGCAGCTACAATTCAAATTTGACCCGCTTCCAACTGAATCGGCGGAAATTTGTCTTTTTCACGATAGGTGGATCAAAACTTTTTACACCCAACCATTTTGTCAATTGTGCATTAAATATGTCCTAGTATTTTAGAAAATTGATTTGGTCCAATTTTGCAACAATTATTTGGGAGGTCCGTCACAAAAAAACCTCCTTTTGGGCACTCAAAAAATGGAAAATGGTTTTTTCGTCCAAAGAAAATGGAAAATTCCTTAGGCAACATTGTTTGCCATTCCAATATGCACCCTTGTGCACAATATGAGATCATTTAAACAAACTATGCCATGAATATGGCCATAAGATTGATCATTTGGCTTGAAAGCCATTGATCTCCACAGGTGATAGCTCGTTTTTTAGAACACATTTTTAAAATAATTGCCGTATTACAAGTTTGTTATTTTTCCTGGGAACTTGGCCACCTATAATGACACAATGCGAATGTTTCCCAATTTTTTGATTTTTTTTGAATTTTTATGCCTGTTTCAAAATACGGTCAAAACGGCGGGAATGACCGTTCCTACCTAGTGGTTGAATCTTGGAATTTTTTTTTGTGTTTCTCTGATAAAATAGATACTTATGTACCTAGAAATGATTTTTGGAAAAAATAAAGAGCAAACTACAAGGCAGCTACAGTTCAAATTTGACTCGCTTCCAACTGAATCGGCGGAAATTTGTCTTTTTCACGAGAGGTGGATCAAAACTTTTTACACCCAACCATTTGGTCAATTGTGCATTAAATATGTCCTAGTATTTTAGAAAAAGGATTTGGTCCAATTTTGCAACAATTATTTGAAAGGTCCTTCACAAAAAAACCTCCTTTTGGGCACTCGAAAAATGGAAAATGGTTTTTTCGTCCAAAGAAAATGAAAACTTCCTTAGGCAACATTGTTTGCCATTCCAATATGCACCCTTGTGCACAATATGAGATTATTTAAACAAACTATGCCATGAATGTGACCATAAGATTGATCATTTGGCTTGAAAGCCATTGATGTCCACACGTGATAGCTTGTTTCTGAGAACACTTTTTTAAAATAACTGCCGTATTACAAGTTTATTACTTTTCCTGGGAACTTGGCCACATATAATGACACAATGCGAAGGTTTTCCAAGTTTTTTTTTGAATTTTTTATGCCCGTTTCAAAAATGCGGTCAAAACAGCGGGCTTGACCGTTCCTAGCTAGTGGTTGAATCTTGGATTTTTTTTTGGTGTTTCTATGATTAAATAGATACTTATGTACCTAGAAATGATTTTTGGAAAAAATAAAGAGCAAACTATGAGGCAGCTGCAGTTCAAATTTGACCCGCTTCCTGCTGAATCGACAGAAATTTGTCTTTTTCACCAGAGGTGGATCGAATCTTTTGACACCCAACCATTTGGTCAATTGTGCATTAAATATGTCCTAGTATTTTAGAAAATTGATTTGGTCCAATTTTGCAACAAATATATTATAGTTCCTTCACAAAAGAACTCATTTTGGACACTCGAAAAATAAAAAAAATGATTTAAAAGAACTCATTTCTCATAACTTTTTTAAAAATATTTGTCTTATTTCAATTTGTGATTATTCCTTAAAACTCTAGTCAAATTTGCTGACATAATGAGAAGTTTTTTTTCAATTTTTCAGGTCATAGTAAAATAGCTAACATGATTTAGCACCTTACTTTTAGTCGATTACGACCAATTCAAATGGTCAAAATATCATATATGTATACTGCGTTCTGATTGGTCCAGGGCCTCTCACGCGGATCGCGGATAAATCACCGTCGGATGCTCCGGGATCCAACGGCCCGCATCTCACCCTCTCACCCACCCACCGCGAGCTACCCCTCAAAAAAAAACCACCGCACACCACTCCTTTCTCTCCACGCGCAGCGAACCCTAGCGCTCTCACCCTGTCCCTTCCTCTGGATCCACCGCCGCCGCACACCACTCCTCCTTCTGGATCCACCGCCGCCGCCCCCAACCCCACTCCCTCCCTCTGGATCTCGACGCGCTGCCGCCCCCACCCCACTCCCTCCCTCTGGATCTCGACGCGCCGCCGCCCCGACCTGCTCCTCATTGAGCTCCTCATCATCCTCCTCGACCTGCTACTCCCGCCCGCGCTCCTCTCCAACTTCCTCCGCGTCGGCGTCCACCACGCCTCTGCACACAGCCTCCTCGACCAGGCTAGGTGCTTCCCCTTCCACTTCCGCACACAGCAGCAACTCCTTATCCTCCTTCCCCACTGCTTCTGCCTCCGATCGATCCCATCGGAGCACCACCACCCGCTGCCGCCACCGCGCGGATCGGAGCGGAGCACCGATGGAGGTGGTGAAGAGCCTCCTGAAGCCGAAGCCGACACCGCAGCAGCTGCTGCGCGAGTGGCAGCGCCGCCTCCACAACGAGGGCCGCAACATCGAGCGCCAGATCCGAGGTTCCCCTCCCTCCCCGATTCGATCCAATCAAGGGCTCTAGGCCTTCAACTGGTTGCTGATTTTTGGTTTTGGGGCCGGTGCACAGACGTGCAGAAGGAGGATAAGAAGGTGGAGAAGGCCATCCGGGACGCCGCCAAGGTACCTACCTACATATATACTCTGCGCCATGGATCCATTTGGGCTAATTTACTGATTTGGTTTCCTCTACTGGTGATGCTTGTTCCTGAAGGCGCTGGCCAAGGAGCTGGTGCAGTCTAGGAAGGCGGTCAACCACCTCTACGAGAACAAGGCCCAGCTCAACTCCATCTCCATGCACCTCGGCAAGATCGTCTGTAATGGACACCGCCTGCATCGTATCTATCTTTCTAGATAGCATTCAGTATGGTAACATTTAGTAATTTACAGGTGCTGTTCATGATGCTATTACAAACTCTGAAATATGGTACTTTAGTCAAATGTGCTTCCTTTCTGAACAACTGTGCACCTTGGTGAGCTTGTCGGTAGCAAACAGTTCCTACTGGCCTCATATCATTCTATACTAGTATGGATAAATAGCATCCAAGTTTCTGCTGGTGTCTTGAAATGCTTGGGAATGGCCCGTCCTTATGGACATGCAGTTAGTCTGAATCTGTTCTGGACATGCAGTTAGTCTGACTACCTACTTGCTCAATTCATGGCACTTCAGAACATTCATGTTCTGTTTTATCCATTCTTACATTCTGGCATCTAGTACTTGAACGATCTCACAGTGGCGCTGTGGCGGTTTAGGACATGCTTGTCCTTGCAAAAAAATTGAGCTTAGGCAATACTACTTTTTATATCTAACATTCAGTACTACTGTTTATATCTAATCAAGAACTTATGATTTGGGGATCATGTAATACCAGTGCTTATATGCTTTGCGCTGATGAAAAATATCTGACCATGGCGACAGGATGCTGCGATCGACGACCTGAACAGCAAGACCCACATGAAGATCCTGCTGAAGTGGATGTGGGGCAGGAGGATCATCAAGCTCTTGTGCACGTAGCGAGGAGCTGCTCTTCGCCTCGCCTTGCGCTGATGAAAAATACCAGTGCTTTCGTTGCTAATAATACACGCATGCTCCACAACTAATACAGAAGATGCATTTCCATCCCATCTATTAGGTGCTGACTCGATGCAAACAAATAAAATAAAATTAGTAGGTGTTATATGCTGAACGATGCTAGCTGTTGTACCAATGTGATGTTGCTTGCTTGATTGATGACTGCTTGTCATTAACTAGAAAAAAGAAGAAGAAAACCTTGTCTATTTTATTTGAGGAGAATCTTGTATCCCATTCACTAGACAACCAATACTACTACTTCTATTTGCATGTTTGCTTGCATGCTTGCTTGTAGCACTATCAAGTGTGAGGAAATTTAGTACTAGGATGTGTGGAGCGACATGAATTCATTGCTGCCGTTGTATCTGTATTCCATTGTCCAGATGATTGGGCCATGGAAGTTATGCATGGTAGCATACAGGACGTCTTCCTTTTTAGCCTCTAGGCTGGCGCAGTTTGCCTGTTCTTAGGTAGCTAGATAATATCTACCTCGGTTTTCATGATGCTCTGTATGGTTGCCATGTTTAGAATATATCCACCTCTTTGTTGTGATTGCAATAACATGATTATAATATGTTAACTAGTTTCTAGTTTAGTATTCGAGGTGAAATGCTTGGAACATCTGTGTATACATGTAGTATTCATCAGCTCAGCTCAGTGACATGCTCTTATACACATATACACAACTTTTGAGATCTTTTTAATTAATGTAAGTATGGATGGATTCTTATTACAGTAAGACACATGGTATGGGAGCTGGGCGCAAGCTCAAGACCCACCGCAGGAACCAGCGGTGGGCTAACAAGGAATACAAGAAGAGCCACTTGGGCAATGAGTGGAAGAAACCCTTCGCTGGATCTGTACATCAGCTCCCATGATGTTGCATTAGCTATAATCTGTACTGCTAAAAGAGGAGTATAAACTGGAATAATTTTTTCAGCCATTATCTTTATTTTCTTTTGGGCTGATGCTCTCCACTAGAGTACAGTTGGGTACTGCATCTCTTTTTGCATTCCTTTTTTAGTCAGTCCTTGAACATTTTTTAAAAGATGAACTGGAGTACTCCTAGAGAGCAGTACATGGAGTATAGTTGTAACTTCTTGCAGTATAGTTGTAGCAGTCCATTAAGAGTAGTTTTGCATCAGTAGCATTAGGAGTGTGATGTGGAGGTAAGAGTGGAGTCTCTACTCTAGAAAGAGGGCTCTGACTCGCTGTTTAGCCCATTTGATTTCTGTGGTTTCCAGTTTAGTGTAGGAACACAGAGCAATGTGGCTGGAGTTTGATTTTCAGTCGGCATAGTCTGCCTATGCTACTGATTTGTTGCACGTAATTAGAATTTGTAGGTTTAGTATGAACGTTCCTTAATCCATTGGATGGCCTCTGGCTAGTTCAATTGGTATCTAGTCTAGAATAAATTATTTTTCCCATTTTTTGTTTCCTTGCTGGACATGTCATGGTACAAGTGTTGATGCTGCTGTTGGCTACTCCCGTCGAAAGAAATATAAGACCGTTTAGATCGCTACTTGAGTGATCTAAATTCTCTTATATTTCTTTACAAGAGAGTACATGGTATTATTGCTAGCTATATATATATATATATATATATATATATATATATATATATATATATATATATATATATATATATATATATATATATATATATATATATGCTTCCTGCTGATTGATGCTCTTGTGGTTAGGATTCTACACCTCGAAGTGATACTTTTGCATTGCTTTCCTTCCTCATGCACTTGCAAACTATATGTTATTCCCTTTTCGATTTGACCTCAAAATTTCTGACTCCTCCTATCCATATGCAACAGCGATGCTTTGGATATCATCCATGCAGCAGAGGACAAGGGCTTCATGGCCAACCAAGGTGTATGGTGCTCGCAAGCGACAAACGGAGGCTATTCGACAGCACACACCACCACTATGAGATCCTCCCTTTGCTATGCTACAACCATGCTCTATTTCATGGGTTAGTTAGGATTTCGATGCTTTTTGCGCCGTGGTTGAGTCCTTGCCGACTGTTGTGTTGATGATCAAGTGCTGGTGCTTCATTTGGCTATTTGATTAGCTGCTGGTAACTAGTAGTATTAGAGTGTTGCTGGTTTATTAGGATGTGGCTGAAACCATTGGATGGCCTTCGTGGACATGTTATCCAGAATTAGTACTTGCTGGACATGTTATCCAGAATTAGTACTTGCTGGACATGTTATCCACTGGATTTCCCATTTTTTGTTTCCTTGCTGGACATGCTATGGTTCAAGTGTCAATGATGTATAGTAGTAGTTTGCTAGCTATATACCTGCTACTGATTGATGCTCTTTTGGTCTCCTGATTGATGCTCTTTTGGTCTCCTGGAATCATATTATACTATATATAGCGTTCTTGTGGTTCTGTGAAGATGCATCACAAACATCTAGGTCTTTGAAGTTGGCTGAACCTGTTGCTTTATTATATATTTGGTCCATAAATCTACATTTCTATGAGATCTCTTTCAATATATAATTTTTCGATTGTCCAGGAATAATAGCGACTCTAATGCTGGTAGCCTATGTGTTCACTCTTTTACAGGAGCTCCAGGTCTATGAAATTTGAAGTTTGAAGCCGTATAGTATAGCCCTACTCAGCAAAGAGTTGTCTCTTATGTTTGACTATAATAGACTGTAATATTGTAATATTGTAACATTAGGCATATTGGGGTTGTAATAGACTATGTACAGATTGTAGTAGGCTTAGTGTTATTTGATGAACTACATTTGTACTCTTCGGTCTGAAATATTGATTATGTATGTGATTTGAAAACGTGTGGAATGGAAACCTGACTCGTGGGACCAACTTTATGAAAATAATCTGAGCAGTTTTGAAACTTCTGTCAAGTGGGCCCAATGTGTGAGATGAAGACAAGTGGGACCCATCTGATTGGTGGGACCAGCTTCAAAATATAATGGCCCAAACAATGTTAAAAGGCCACGGCCCAGAAATAAATAAAAGGCCGAATTGTTGGTCCAGGCCCAGGTAGCTAACAAAAATTGGCAGATTTTTTTATATAAATGGGCTGAATTAATGGGCTCGGCCCATATAAACACCCAATTGGACTGGGCCGATTCTAATTTTTGACCTTTTCAATTGGTCGCAATTTTGCCACGTCAGATTGCCATGTCGGATCCGACGTGGCCTGGGCAGACAGCCAGTGACCAAAACAAAAGGTCATGGGTTCAACGACCTTCTGTTTTGGTCAAAAAAAGGTCGCAAATGAAAATCAATGACCTTTCAGGGACCAATAGTGAGGGTCAGAAGTTGACATATTTCTTGTAGTGCGATACAACCATACTTGAACCTAGTACATTCAGCAGACACAAACCCTACTTGCACCTGGTACATTCAGCTGACGCAACCATACTTGGACCTGGTACGTTTAGCGGACGCAACCATACTTGGACCTGGTACGTTTAACAGACACAATCCTTCTTAGACCTGGTATATTCAGCAGTCACAACCTTACTTGGACTTGGTACATTCACCGGACTGAACCTTACTTGGACCTGGTACATTCACCCGACACAACCATACATGGACCTGATATATTCACCCGACCCAACCTTACTTGGACCTGGTACATTCACCCGATACAACCATACTTGGACCTGATACATTTAGCGGACACAACCTTACTTGGACCTGGTACATTCACCCGATTGAACCTTATTTGGACCTGGTACATTCACACGACACAACCATACATGGACCTGGTACATTCACCCGATAAAACCACTCTTGGACCTAGTACATTCAGCGGACACAAGCCTACTTGCACCTGGTACATTCAGCCGATGCAACCATACTTGGACCTGGTACGTTTAGCAGACACAACCCATCTTGGACCTGGTACATTCAATAGACACAACCTTACTTGGACCTGGTACACCGACTGAACCTTAGTTGGACCTGATACATTCACCCGACTCAACCTTATATAGACCTGGTACATTCACCTGATACAATCATACTTGGAACTGTTAGATTCAGCGGAGACAACCTTACTTAGACCTGGTACAATCACCCGACTGAACCTTATTTTGACCTGATACATTCACTCGACACAACTATACATGGACCTGGAACATTCACTCGATACAACCATACATGGACCTGGTACATTAACCCAATGCAACCATACATGGACCTGGTACATTCACCCGATGCAACCATACTTCACTTAGTACATTCATCCGACATAACCATATATGGAACCGGTACATTCAAGGTACACAACCCTACTTGGACTTGTTGCATTCACCCAACATAACCATACTTAAACCTGGTACATTCAGCGGACACAACAATAGTTGGACCTGATACATTCACCTAACACAACCATACTTAACCCTGGTACATTCACCCAAGACAACCATACTTGGACCTGTTATATTCAGCCGAAACATCATTCGACACCCAGTATAAGATTCCTACCAGGAAAATTAGGTCGAGTATAAGCTACAAGCTAATACTTGAGTCCTTCGACTTGGTTCACTCGCCCGAAAACCCGGCGGTCGGATGGTTGTATCGGGAGAATGTAGCAGGTCCATGTATGGTTGTATCGGGAGAATGTAGCAGGTCCATGTATGGTTGTGTCGACTGAATGTACCAGGTCCAAGTAATGTTCAGTCGGGTGATTGTACTAGGTCTAAGTAAGATTGTGTCCGCTGAATGTACCAGGTCCAAGTATGATTGTATCGACTGAATGTACCAGGTCTAAGTAAGGTTGAGTCGGGTCAATGTATCAGGTCCATGTACGGTTGTGTCGGGTGAATGTACCAGGTCCAAATACGGTTCAGTCTGGTGAATCTGAAGGAAATATGCCCAAGAGTCAATAATAAAGTTATTATTTATTTCCTTATATCATGATAAATGTTTATTATTCATGCTAGAATTGTATTAACCGGAAACATGATACATGTGTGAATAAATAGACAAACAGAGTGTCACTAGTATGCCTCTACTTGACTAGCTCGTTGATCAAAGATGGTTATGTTTCCTAGCCATAGACATGAGTTGTCATTTGATTAACGGGATCACATCATTAGGAGAATGATGTGATTGACTTGACCCATTCTGTTAGCTTAGCACTCGATCGTTTAGTATGTTGCTACTGCTTTCTTCATGACTTATACATGTTCCTATGACTATGAGATTATGCAACTCCCGTTTACTGGAGGAACACTTTGTGTGCTACCAAACATCACAACGTAATTGTGTGATTATAAAGGTGCTCTACAGGTGTCTCCGAAGGTACTTGTTGGGTTGGCGTATTTCGAGATTAGGATTTGTCACTCCGATTGTCGGAGAGGTATCTCTGGGCCCTCTCGGTAATGCACATCACTTAAGCCTTGCAAGCATTGCAACTAATGAGTTTGTTGCGGGATAATGTATTACGGAACGAGTAAAGAGACTTGCCAGTAACGAGATTGAACTAGGTATTGAGTAACCGACGATCGAATCTCGGGCAAGTAACATACCGATGACAAAGGGAACAACGTATGTTGTTATGCGGTCTGACCGATAAAGATCTTCGTAGAATATGTGGGAGCCAATATGAGCATCCAGATTCCGCTATTGGTTATTGACCGGAGACATGTCTCGGTCATGTCTACATAGTTCTAGAACCCGTAGGGTCCACACGCTTAAAGTTCGATGACGGTTATATTATGAGTTTATGTGTTTTGATGTACCGAAGGTAGTTCGAAGTCCCGGATGAGATAGGGGACATGACGAGGAGTCTCGAAATGGCCGAGATGTAAAGATCGATATATTGGACGACTATATTCGGACTTCGAAAAGGTTCCGAGTGATTCGGGTATTTATCGGAGTACCGGAGAGTTACGGGAATTCGCCGGGGAGAAGTATTGGGCCTTATTGGGCCACACGGGAATAGAGGAGAGAGGTCAAAAGGAAGGGGGCGCACCCCCCCCCTCTGGTCCGAATTGGACAAGGGGTGCAGCCCCTTTTCCTTCTCCCTTTCCCCCTCTTTCCTTCTCTCCTACTCCAACAAGGAAAGGAGGAGTCCTACTCCGGGAGTAGGACTCCCCCCTTGGCGCGCCCTCCTCCTTGGCCGGCCGCCTCCCCTCCTTTCTCCTTTATATACGGGGGCAGGGGCACCCCAAAGACACAACAATTGATCTCTTGATCTCTTAACCGTGTGCGGTGCCCCCCTCCACCATAGTCCACCTCGATAATATCGTAGCGGTGCTTAGGCGAAGCCCTGCGTCGGTAGAACATCATCATCGTCACCACGCCGTCGTGCTGACGGAACTCTCCCTCAAAGCTCGGCTGGATCGGAGCTCGAGGGACGTCATCGAGCTGAACGTGTGCTGAACTCGGAGGTGCCGTACGTTCGGTACTTGGATCGGTCGGATCGTTAAGACGTACGACTACATCAACCGCGTTGTGATAACGCTTCCGCTTTCGGTCTACGAGGGTACGTGGACAACACTCTCCTCTCTCGTTGCTATGCATCACCATGATCTTGCGTGTGCGTAGAAATTTTTTAAAATTACTACGTTCCCCAACAGTGGCATCCGAGCCAGGTTTTATGCGTTGATGTTATATGCACGAGTAGAACACAAGTGAGTTGTGGGCGATATAAGTCATACTGCTTACCAGCATGTCATACCTTGGTTCGGTGGTATTGTTGGATGAAGCGGCCCGGACCGACATTACGCGTACGCTTACGCGAGACTGGTTCTTCCGACGTGCTTTGCACAGAGGTGGCTGGCGGGTGTCAGTTTCTCCAACTTTAGTTGAACCGAGTGTGGCTACGCCCGGTCCTTGCGAAGGTTAAAACAGCACCAACTTGACAAACTATCGTTGTGGTTTTGATGCGTAGGTAAGAACGGTTCTTGCTAAGCCCAGTAGCAGCCACGTAAAACTTGCAACAACAAAGAAGAGGACGTTTAACTTGTGTTTTGCAGGGCATGTTGTGATGTGATATGGTCAAGACATGATGCTAAATTTTATTGTATCAGATGATCATGTTTTGTAACCGAGTTATCGGCAACTGGCAGGAGCCATATGGTTGTCGCTTTATTGTATGCAATGGAATCGCCCTGTAATGCTTTACTTTATCACTAAGCGGTAGCGATAGTCATAGAAGCATAAGATTGGCGAGACGACAACGATGCTACGATGGAGATCAAGGTGTCGCGCCGGTGACGATGGTGATCATGACGGTGCTTCGGAGATGGAGATCACAAGCACAAGATGATGATGGCCATATCATATCACTTATATTGATTGCATGTGATGTTTATCTTTGATGCATCTTATCTTGCTTTGATTGACGGTAGCATTATAAGATGATCTCTCACTAAATTATCAAGGTATAAGTGTTCTCCCTGAGTATGCACCGTTGCGAAAGTTCTTCGTGCTGAGACACCACGTGATGATCGGGTGTGATGGGCTCTATGTTCAAATACAACGGGTGCAAAACAGTTGCACACGCGGAATACTCAGGTTAAACTTGACGAGCCTAGCATATAACAGATATGGCCTCGGAACACGGAGACCGAAAGGTCGAGCGTGAATCATATAGTGGATATGATCAACATACTGATGTTCACCGTTGAAACTACTCCATCTCACGTGATGATCGGACATGGTTTAGTTGATATGGATCACGTGATCACTTAGAGGATTAGAGGGATGTCTATCTAAGTGGGAGTTCATAAGTAATATGATTAATTGAACTTTAATTTATCATGAACTTAGTCCTGATAGTATTAGCATATCTATGTTGTAGATCAATAGCTCGCATTTAGCTCCCCTGTTTTATTTTGATATGTTCCTAGATAAAACTAAGTTGAAAGATGTTAGTAGCAATGATGCGGATTGGATCCGTGATCTGAGGTTTACCCTCATTGCTGCACAGAAGAATTATGTCCTTGATGCACCGCTAGGTGACAAACCTATTGCAGGAGCATATGCAGACGTTATGAATGTTTGGCTAGCTCAATATGATGACTACTTGATAGTTTAGTGCACCATGCTTAATGGCTTAGAATCGGGATTTCAAAGACGTTTTGAACGTCATGGACCATATGAGATGTTCCAGGAGTTGAAATTAATATTTCAAGCAAATACCCGAGTTGAGAGATATGAAGTCTCCAACAAGTTCTATAGCTAAAAGATGGAGGAGAATAGCTCAAGGAGTGAGCACGTGCTCAGATTGTCTGGGTACTACAATCGCTTGAATCAAGTGGGAGTTAATCTTCCAGATAAAATAGTGATTGACAGAATTCTCTAGTCACCATCACCAAGTTAGTAGAACTTCGTGATGAACTATAGTATGTAAGGGATGACAAAAGTAATTCCCGAGCTCTTCGCGATGCTGAAATTGTCGAAGGTAGAAATCAAGAAAGAGCATCAAGTGTTGATGGTTAACAAGACCACTAGTTTCAAGAAAAGGGAAAAGGGATAGAAGAGGAACTTTAAGAAGAACGGCAAGCAAGTTGCTACTCAAGTGAAGAAGCCCAAGTCTGTACCTAAGCCTGAGGCTAAGTGCTTCTACTGCAAAGGGACTGGTCACTGGAAGCGGAACTGCCCCAAGTATTTGGCGGATAAGAAGGATGGCAAAGTGAACAAAGGTATATTTGATATACAGATTATTGATGTGTATTTTACTAGTGTTCGTAGAAACCCCTCGGTATTTGATACTGGTTCAGTTGTTAAGAGTAGTAACTCGAAACGGGAGTTGCAGAATGAATAGAGACTAGTTAAGGGTAAAGTGACGATGTGTGTTGGAAGTGGTTCCAAGATTGATATGATCATCATCGCACGCTCCCTACACTTTCGGGATTAGTGTTGAACCTAAATAAGTGTTATTTGGTGTTTGCGTTGAGCATGAATATTATTTGATCATGTTTATTGCAATACGGTTATTCATTTAAGTTAGAGAATAATTGTTGTTCTGTTTACATGAATAAAACCTTATATGGTTACACACCCAATGAAAATGGTTCGTTGGATCTCGATCGTAGTGATACACATATTCATAATATTGAAGCCAAAAGATGCAAAGTTAATAATGATAGTGCAACTTATTTGTGGCACTGCCGTTTAGGTCATATTGGTGTAAAGCGCATGAAGAAACTCCATGTTGATGGGCTTTTGGAATCACTTGATTATGAATCACTTGATACTTGCGAACCATGCCTTATGGGCAAAATGACTAAGACTCCGTTCTCCGGAACAATGGAGCGAGCAACTGACTTATTGAAAATAATACATACTGATGTATGCGATCCGATGAGTGTGGACGCTCGCGGCGGGTATCGTTATTTTCTAACCTTCACAGATGATTTAAGCAGATATGGGTACATCTACTTAATGAAACATTAGTCTGAAACAGTTGAAAAGTTCAAAGAATTTCAGAGTGAAGTGGAGAATCATTGTAACAAGAAAATAATTTTTTTCTGCGATTTGATCGCGGGGACGAATATTTGAGTTACGAGTTTGGTCTTCATTTGAAACAATGCGGAATAGTTTCGCAACTCACGCCATCTGGAACACCACAGCGTAATGGTGTGTCCGGACGTCATAACCGTACTTTATTGGATATAGTGCAATCTATGATGTTTCTTACCTATCTACCACAATCGTTTTGGGGTTATGCATTAGAGACAGCTGCATTCACGTTAAATAGGGCACCATCTAAATCCGTTGAGACGACACCGTATGAACTATGGTTTGGCAAGAAACCTAAGCTGTCGTTTCTTAAAGTTTGGGGTTGTGATGCTTATATGAAAAAGTTTCAGCATGATAAGCTCAAACCCAAATCGGAGAAGTGCGTCTTCATAGAATACCCAAAAGAGACTATTGGGTACACCTTCTATCACAGATCCGAAGGCAAGATCTTTGTTGCTTAATATGGATCCTTTCTAGAGAAGGAGTTTCTCTCGAAAGAAGTGAGTGGGAGGAACGTAGAACTTGATGAGGTAACTGTACCTGCTCAATTATTGGAAAGTAGTTCATCACAGAAATCTGTTCCTGTGACTCCTACACCAATTAGTGAGGAAGCTAATGATGATGATCATGTAACTTCAGATCAAGTTACTA
This sequence comes from Aegilops tauschii subsp. strangulata, assembly GCF_002575655.3. Lineage (NCBI taxonomy): Eukaryota > Viridiplantae > Streptophyta > Magnoliopsida > Poales > Poaceae > Aegilops > Aegilops tauschii. Next base: position 82,906,080 of record NC_053041.3, read on the forward strand.
CCGAACCTCGTAGGTCAACCAGAATGAAATCCGCACCAGAGTGGTACGGTAATCCAGTTCTGGAGGTCATGTTACTTGACCATGACGAACCTACGAACTATAAGGAAGCGATGATGAGCCCAGATTCCGGGAAATGGCTTGAGGCCATGAAATCTGAGATGAGATCCATGTATGAGAACAAAGTATGGACTTTGGTTGACTTGCCCGATGATCGGCGAGCCATTGAGATTAAATGGATCTTCAAGAGGAAGACGGATGCTGATAGTAGTGTTACTATCTACAAAGCTAGAATTGTCGCAAAAGGTTTTCGACAAGTTCAAGGTGTTGACTACGATGAGAGTTTCTCACTCGTATCTATGCTTAAGTCTGTCCGAATCATGTTAGCAATTGCCGCATTTTATGAAATCTGGCAAATGGATAAGCAAAACTACATTCCTTAATGGCTTTATTAAAGAAGAGTTGTATATGATGCAACCAGAAGGTTTTTTCAATCCTAAAGGTGCTAACAAAATATGCAAGCTCCAGCGATCCATCTATGCACTCGTGCAAGCATCTCAGAGTTGGAATATACGCTTTGATAAGTTGATCAAAGGATATAGTTTTATACAGACTTGCGGTGAAGCCTGTATTTACAAGAAAGTGAGTGGGAGCACTACAGCATTTCTGATAAGTATATGTGAATGACATATTGTTGATCGGAAATAATGTAGAATTATTCTGCAAAGCATAAAGGAGTGTTTGAAAGGAGTTTTTCAAAGAAAGACCTCGGTGAAGTTGCTTACATATTGAGCATCAAGATCTATAGAGATAGACCAAAACGCTTGATAAGTTTTTTCAATGATTACATACCTTGACAAGATTTTGAAGTAGTTCAAAATGGAACAGTCAAAGAAAGAGTTCTTACCTGTATTACAAGGTGTGAAATTGAGTAAGACTCAAAGCCCGACCACGGCAGAAGATAGAAAGAGAATGAAAGTCATTCCCTATGCCTCGGCCATAGGTTCTATAAAGTATGCCATGCTATGTACCACATCTATTGTATACCCTACACTGATTTTCGCAAGGAAGTACAATAGTGATCTAGGAGTAGATCACTGGACAGCGGTCAAAATTATCCTTAGTGGAATAAGGATATGTTTCTCGATTATGGAAGTGACAAAAGGTTCGTCGTAAAGGGTTACGTCGATGCAAGTTTTGACACTAATCTAGATGACTCCAAGTCTCGGTCTAGATACATATTGAAAGTGAGAGCAATTAGCTAGAGTAGCTCCGTGTAGAGCATTGTAGACATAGAAATTTGCAAAATACTTACGGATCTGAATGTGACAGACCCATTGACTAAAATTATCTCACAAACAAAACATGATCACACCTTAGTACTCTTTGGGTGTTAAACACATAGCGATGTGAACTAGATTATTGACTCTAGTAAACCCTTTGGGTGTTGGTCACATGACGATGTGAACTATGGGTGTTAATCACATGGTGATGTGAACTATTGATGTTAAATCACATGGCGATGTGAACTAGATTATTGACTCTAGTGCAAGTGGGAGACTGAAGGAAATATGCCCTAGAGGCAATAATAAAGTTATTATTTATTTCCTTATATCATGATAAATGTTTATTATTCATACTAGAATTGTATTAACCGGAAACATGATACATGTGTGAATACATAGACAAACAGAGTGTCACTAGTATGCCTCTACTTGACTAGCTCGTTGATCAAAGATGGTTATGTTTCCTAGCCATAGACATGAGTTGTCATTTGATTAACGGGATCACATCATTAGGAGAATGATGTGATTGACTTGACCCATTCCGTTAGCTTAGCACTCGATCGTTTAGTATGTTGCTACTGCTTTCTTCATGACTTATACATGTTCCTATGACTATGAGATTATGCAACTCCCGTTTACTAGAGGAACACTTTGTGTGCTACCAAACGTCACAACGTAACTGGGTGATTATAAAGGTGCTCTACAGGTGTCTCCGAAGGTACTTGTTGGGTTGGCGTATTTCGAGATTAGGATTTGTCACTCCGATTGTCGGAGAGGTGTCTCTGGGCCCTCTTGGTAATGCACATCACTTAAGCCTTGCAAGCATTGCAACTAATGAGTTTGTTGCGGGATGATGTATTACGGAACGAGTAAAGAGACTTTCCGGTAACGAGATTGAACTAGGTATTGAGATACCGACGATCGAATCTCGGGCAAGTAACATACCGATGACAAAGGGAACAACGTATGTTGTTATGCGGTCTGACCGATAAAGATCTTCGTAGAATATGTGGGAGCCAATATGAGCATCCAGGTTCCGCTATAGGTTATTGACCGGAGACGTGTCTCGGTCATGTCTACATAGTTCTTGAACCCGTAGGGTCCGCACGCTTAAAGTTCGATGACGGTTATATTATGAGTTTATGTGTTTTGATGTACCGAAGGTAGTTCGGAGTCCCGGATGAGATCGGGGACACGACGAGGAGTCTCGAAATGGCTGAGACGTAAATATCGATATATTGGACGACTATATTCGGACTTCGGAAAGGTTCCGAGTGATTCGGGTATTTATCGGAGTACCGGAGAGTTACGGGAATTCGCCGGGGAGAAGTATTGGGCCTTATTGGGCCATACGGGAATAGAGGAGAGAGGCCAAAAGGAAGGAGGCGCGCACCCCCCCCCCTCTGGTCCGAATTGGACAAGGGGTGCAGCCCCTTTTCCTTCTCCCCATCCCCCTCTTTCCTTCTCTCCTACTCCAACAAGGAAAGGAGGAGTCCTACTCCCAGTGGGAGTAGGACTCCCCCCTTGGCGCGCCCTCCTCCTTGGCCGGCCGCCTCCCCCCTTGCTCCTTTATATACGGGAGCAGGGGGCACCCCAAAGACACAACAATTGATCTCTTGATCTCTTAACCGTGTGCGGTGCCCCCCTCCATCATAGTCCACCTCGATAATATCGTAGCGGTGCTTAGGCGAAGCCCTGCGTCAGTAGAACATCATCACCGTCACCACGCCGTCGTGCCGACGGAACTCTCCATCAAAGCTCGGCTGGATCGGAGCTCGAGGGACGTCATCGAGCTGAACGTGTGCTGAACTCGGAGGTGCCGTACGTTCGGTACTTGGATCAGTCGGATCGTGAAGACGTACGACTACATCAACCGCGTTGTGATAACGCTTCCGTTTTCGGTCTACGAGGGTACGTGGACAACACTCTCCTCTCTCGTTGCTATGCATCACCATGATCTTGCGTGTGCATAGAATTTTTTTGAAATTACTACGTTCCCCAACAGAATCTACATGGTCCAAGTAAGTTTGTGTCTACTGAATGTACCAGGTCCAAGAATGGTTGTGTCTGCTAAACGTACCACGTCCAAGTATGATTGTGTCGGCTGAATGTACCAAGTGCAAGTAGGGTTGTGTCTGTTGAATGTACTAGGTCCAAGTATGGTTATATTGGGTGAATGTACCAGGCCCAAATAAGAATGAGTCGGGTGAATGTACCAGGTCCATGTATGGTTGTGTCGGGTGAATGTACCAAGTCCAAATAAGGTTTAGTCAGGTGAATGTATCCCGTGAAAGTAAGGTTGTGTCCGCTAAATGTATCAGGTCCAAGTATGGTTGTACCGGGTGAATGTACCAAATTCAAGTAAGGTTAGGTCGGGTGAATGTACCAGGTCCATGTATGGTTGTGTCGGGTGAATGTATCAGGTCCAAGTAAGTTTCAGCAGGTGAATGTACCTGGTCCTAGTAAGGTTGTGTCTACTGAATGTATGAGGTCCAAAAAGGGTTGTGTCCGTTAAACGTACAAGGTCCAAGTATGGTTGCATCGGCTGAATGTACCAGGTGCAAGTAGGGTTGTGTCCACTGAATGTACTAGGTTCAAGTATGGTTGTATCGGATGAATGTACCAGGTCCAAATATGGTTGAGTCGGGTGAATGTACCAGGTCCATGTATGGTTGTGTCGGGTGAATGTACCAGGTCCAAATAAGGTTCAGTCGGGTGAATGTACCAGGTCAAAGTAAGGTTGTGTCCGCTGAATGTATCAGGTCCAAGTATGGTTGTATCGGGTGAATGTACCAGATCCAAGTAATGTTGGGTCGGGTGAATATATCAGGTTCATGTATAGTTGTGTCGGGTGAATGTACTAGGTCCAAGTATGATTCAGTCCGGTGAATGTACCTGGTCCAAGTAAGGTTGTGACTGCTGAATGTACCAGGTCGAAGAAGGGTTGTGTCCGTTAAACGTAACAGGTCCAAGTATGGTTGCATCTGTTAAACGTACCAGGCCCAATTAGGGTTGTGTCCAATGAAATCGACGGAGATGATATGGTACCAGGATGAGTCGAACTCCACCACTGTACCAAGTCCAAGTGGGATATATGTCTGTCAAAATGGGCCGATGTGAGGCGGTTCGACCTCACCCAGCGAAAAGATAAGAGGGATAAAGATAGCAAGAGAGTGATAAAGGGTTCGAGTTGTTGATCATGATCGATTGGGGACGGACGTCTACTTCTCAAGCAATATTGGGATTTGGTAGAGGAGGACTTGCTCAAAATGCCCTCCGTGACAGAACTGTTTCCTAGTCGTCGATGCCGCCGGCGCTGGTGCGCGCCACCCTTAGAACGGATATAGATAAAATCTCCATTATTTTTGTCGGGAACCGAAACTTTCTTAACCCGCCAATATGAACTTCAGCGAAGAAGCTCTGACACAGACGATGACTAGGGAAAAACCCTATATCGGGCTTCCTTGTGCAAATCAGTTTATCCGGCAAACCATTTTATAGTTTTTTGAATTAATTATTTTGGTAACTACTAATCCATCAGAGATAGATCTAGCGTCCTCCTCCTTCACGAGACCATCCCAGTCGATGGGATCAGGCTTGCTAACGGAGTCCAAGACGTCGTTGTCCATGGCGGAGGGAAGAGGAGGAAGGATTTGGGAGACAAGGTGAGAGGAGAAGACGAGTGTGGACTGGTGACTTGGGTTCATCCGATGTAGGTGGGGTATTTGTGAGGATAAGTGGGCCATCGCGGGCCGATCCGACGTGGCAATCGTGTCTGGGCGTCCCATATCCACCAAGATATAAGCCTGATATGCGGAGTGCGGACAGTCCGGGCGTTTGGGCCGAGAAGGGGGGCCCGATTGGGTGGCATTTTTCCGTTCAAACACTAACTGGGCAGCCCGTTCAGATATTTGGGACTAATTTGAGGGCTCCGGTTAAACAATGTATCATTGGTTCTAATTACACCCACATCTATATGTTATATATTTTTTGCAGTATAATGTGATAGGCTAAGCCGCACGTCTAGAACAAGAACAATTGTTCGAAATGGAGCAATTGATTTCTATTCTCTTTCCGCCCACCTGACGTGTAACCTACTCTGCAAACGACAGACGTGTCATGTGTGGTAGCCTTTACCTCGTCATGTCAAATTAATTCTTATTGGCTAACTGGTCTGGGTCACACGCTGACGATCATTCGGTACAGGCCTGAAATGTGCTCCCACATCGACAACGGTGCCTCCGCCTGCGTTGGTAGATGTATGGTAACGCTTCCCAGATAGGGGTACCTCGTGTCCGTCTCGTACAACCATCGAGTATTGCTGGTGCACCATCTGTAACGTCATTTGCCAGTGCCAACCTATTTTGTGTTTTCTGTGCTCGTCGAAGAAATCTAGAAATAGTGTGAAATTGATAAATAGAAAGGGGGTATAGAGATAAAGCGCAATAGAGAGACACAAAAGGGGTTTCGTATGAACAATGAGATGGTTTGGTATTATAGCATCAACAACTGGAATCCTCAAACTGACCATACATAACATAGGTCAAATGTAAGCTACAAGCTAATACATGAGTACTTTGACCTGGTCCATTCACTTGAACTTGATACATTCAGCCAACACAAAGATACTTCGACCTGATACATTCACTCGACACAATCATAATTGGACTGGGTACATTCAACCAACACAAAGATACTTCTACTTGATACATTCACCTGACACAAACATAATTGGATCTACTACATTCAGCGGACACAATCATACATGGACCTGGTACATTCACCGCACACAAACATACTTGGACCTGATACATTCAGCTATTCAAAATATCTTCCGATATTTCAATAAATCGGACGATTTATCACTTACCCGTGTCTGACCGATAAAATAAATCGGCCGATAAATCAACCGATATGGCGACAAGTCGGCCGATATGCCGATAAACTGGCCGATTTACCCCTTATCATGGGTTGACCGATAAGTTTCCGATAAGCGATATCCCAATATTGAATTCAGCCAACACAAAGATACTTGGACCTAGTACATTCACCCGACACAAACATAGTTGGACCTAGTACATTCAGCGGACACAATCATACATGGACCTGGTACATTCACAGAACACAAACATATTTGAACCTGGTATATTCAACCAACACAAAGATACTTGGACCTAGTATATCCATCCGACACAAACCTAGCTGGACCTGGAACATACAGCGGTCAAAACCATAGTTGGCCTGGTATATTCACCGGACACAAACAATCAGTTGACACAACCATACAACACCCATAAAAGGATTCCGACCAAGCAAAATAGATGATTTCACATGCCTAAGAAATCAAGCAAAATTAAAAACGTTTTCTTCATGTGGGCCCCGCACTACCTCTTCACACCCGTCTCCTACGACATACCGAAAACATGACTCAATTGATGGTCCACGCAAACATAAGTTAGCTTACCGTACACACATGGAGACAATAATTTATATCAAACATTCTCTCCTCAAGTTATAACAAGTGTGAGATCCACTTCCCAACTATCTATTACAACATGATTTGGCCGACTTTGGTGAGGCAGGAGCGACGACGGCGGCACATCTTCAACTCGCTCCGGTGTTTGTAGTCATCTCTACGTGGTCTATGGACCTAGATATAATTATTACTTCCGGTTTTGTTTGCTCAACTTTAACGGTTGATAAAAAGATAAAAAGAAATTATCGTTGAAAAAAAATTGTATGGGTTTGAAATGGCTAATCACATCCGAAACAATACTAATGAGTGTGGTGGTACGAACAAATGTCCCACTCAAAGGAAATTCCAAATAACTACTCAAATAACGGTCGACTACAAAAACCTAGTCAAATAATTAACGCTGTGATTACTAATGGAAATCAAGACAAGGCATATGTAGCAATTTAGATGTTGATGATATTGACCATAATCTTCACACTAGCCACATACTTTTGTCAAATGCGGCAATGTGACGAGGTCTATCTATAACGCCAAGTATCATGCATGTGAGGCTCTCGTATACCACTAGGCTGAAGTGCCTCTTAGCCACCTATGACTCGTATGACGTATAGCCACCATTTGATGGATACGACCGCTCATACTCCTTTATGAGGATTAAATTTTTTGGTTGTAAGTATCATGCCACACTGCGGCTGCTTGCGAAGCTACACAATCTTTCTGATGCAGCAAAAGTAGATTCCAACACATGTTTCCCATGCACACACTGAACGAGAGCGTGCCCAGTCACATCGGACTCGTCCACGAAACTAGTTCTGCATCACATAAAAAACAACCACGTCGCATGAAAGTCGTTGTACAAAACTTTCACGTAGCTTAGCATTCGCGTTGTTGAAATTTAAGGCCGAACGAGTATTCCTATTTTTATTTTCCTTTTTTATTTTATTGGGTCGTAATCAGCGGGGCATCAAATAATAACTCAATATCCGAATTTAATTATGCCGAAAAACAATGGCCGGGCAAGAACAATATCCACACAGTGCAAGTACCGACCCACGTATCGAAGCCACTGTTGTATAGACGTAGCATCAGGCACTAAATCGTAGACTATAATAGTGAAGGAAATAAGCCCTAGAGGCAATAATAAAGTTATTATTTATTTCCTTATATCATGATAAATGTTTATTATTCATGCTAGAATTGTATTAACTGGATACTTGATACATGTGTGAATACATAGACAAACACAGTGTCACTAGTATGCCTCTACTTGACTAGCTCGTTGATCAAAGATGGTTATGTTTCCTAGCCATAGACATGAGTTGTCATTTGATTAACGGGATCACATCATTAGGAGAATGATGTGATTGACTTGACCCATTCCGTTAGCTTAGCACTCGATCGTTTAGTATGTTGCTATTGCTTTCTTCATGACTTATACATGTTCCTATGACTATGAGATTATGCAACTCCCGTTTACCGGAGGAACACTTTGTGTGCTACCAAACGTCACAACGTAACTGGGTGATTATAAAGGTGCTCTACAGGTGTCTCCGAAGGTACTTGTTGGGTTGGCGTATTTCGAGATTAGGATTTGTCACTCCGATTGTCGGAGAGGTATCTCTGGGTCCTCTCGGTAATGAACATCACTTAAGCCTTGCAAGGATTGCAACTAATGAGTTTGTTGCGAGATGATGTATTACGGAACGAGTAAAGAGACTTGCCGGTAACGAGATTGAACTAGGTATTGAGATACCGACGATCGAATCTCGGGCAAGTAACATACCGATGACAAAGGGAACAACGTATGTTGTTATGCGGTCTGACCGATAAAGATATTCGTAGAATATGTGGGAGCCAATATGAGCATCCAAGTTCCGCTATTGGTTATTGACCGGAGACGTGTCTCGGTCATGTCTACATAGTTCTCGAACCCGTAGGGTCCGCACGCTTAACGTTACGATGACAGTTATATTATGAGTTTATATGTTTTGATGTACCGAAGGTTGTTCGGAGTCCCGGATGTGATCACGGACATGACGAGGAGTCTCGAAATGGTCGAGACATAAAGATTGATATATTGGACGACTATATTCGGACACCGGAAGTGTTCCGGGTGATTTCGGAGAAAACCGGAGTGCCGGAGGGTTACCGGAACCCCCCCCCCCCCCCCCCGGAGAAGTAATGGGCCTTATGGGCCTTAGTGGAGAGAGAGAGGGGCCGCCGGGAGGGGCCGCGCGCCCCCTCCCCCTCTGGTCTGAATTGAACTAGGATAGGGGGGGCGGCGCCCCCCTTTCCTTCTCCCTCTCCCCCTTCCTTTCCCCCTCCTAGTAGGAGTAGGAAAGAGGGGAGTCCTACTCCTACTAGGAGGAGGACTCCTCCTCCTGGCGCGCCAATAAGAGCCGGCCGGCCTCCCCCTTGCTCCTTTATATACGGGGGCAGGGGGCACCCCAAAGACACAACAATTGATCTATTGATCTCTTAGCCGTGTGCGGTGCCCCCTCCACCATATTACACCTCAATAATATCGTAGCGGTGCTTAGGCGAAGCCCTGCGTCGGTAGAACATCATCATCGTCACCACGCCGTCGTGCTGACGAAACTCTCCCTCAATACTCAGCTGGATCGGAGTTCGAGGGACGTCATCGAGCTGAACGTGTGCTGAACTCGGAGGTGCCGTACGTTCGGTACTTGATCGGTCGGATCGTGAAGACGTACGACTACATCAACCGCGTTGTGTTAACGCTTTCGCTATCGGTCTACGAGGGTACGTAGACAACACTCTCCCCTCTCGTTGCTATGCATCACCATGATCTTGCGTGTGCGGAGGAAATTTTTTGAAATTACTACGTTCCTCAACATTGGTATCAGAGCCAGGTTTTATGCGTTGATGTTATGCACGAGTGGAACACAAGTGAGTTGTGGGCGATATAAGTCATACTGCTTACCAGCATGTCATACTTTGGTTCAGCGGTATTGTGAGATGAAGCGGCCCGGACCGACATTACGCGTACGCTTCCGCGAGACTGGTTTCACCGTTGCGAGCACTCGTTGCTTAATGATGACTGGCGGGTGTCTGTCTCTCTCACTTTAGTTGAACCGAGTGTGGCTACGCCCGGTCCTTGCGAAGGTTAAAACAGCACCAACTTGACAAACTATCGTTGTGGTTTTGATGCGTAGGTAAGAACGGTTCTTGCTAAGCCCGTAGCAGCCACGTAAAACTTGCAACAACAAAGTAGAGGACGTCTAACTTGTTTTTGCAGGGCATGTTGTGATGTGATATGGTCAAGACATGATACTGAATTTTATTGCATGAGATGATCATGTTTTGTAACCGAGTTATCGGCAACTGGCAGGAGCCATATGGTTGTCGCTTTATTGTATGCAAAGCAATCGCCATGTAATTGTTTTACTTTATCACTAAGCGGTAGCGATAGTCGTAGAAGCAATAGTTGACGAGACGACAACGATGCTACGATGGAGATCAAGGTGTCGCGCCGGTGACGATGGTGATCATGAAGGTGCTTCGGAGATGGAGATCACAAGCACAAGATGATGATGGCCATATCATATCACTTATATTGATTGCATGTGATGTTTATCTTTTATGCATCTTATCTTGCTTTGATTGACGGTAGCATTATAAGATGATCCTTCACTAAATTATCAAAGTATAAGTGTTCTCCCTGAGTATGCACCGTTGCGAAAGTTCTTCGTGCTGAGACACCACGTGATGATCGGGTGTGATAGGCTCTACGTTCAAATACAACGGGTGCAAAACAGTTGCACACGCAGAATACTCAGGTTAAACTTGACGAGCCTAGCATATAACAGATATGGCCTCGGAACACGGAGACCGAAAGGTCGAGCGTGAATCATATAGTAGATATGATCAACATAGTGATGTTCACCATTGAAACTACTCCATCTCACGTGATGATCGGACATGGTTTAGTTGATATGGATCACGTGATCACTTAGAAGATTAGAGGGATGTCTATCTAAGTGGGAGTTCTTAAGTAATATGATTAATTGAACTTAAATTTATCATGAACTTAGTCCTGATAGTATTTTGCAAATTATGTTGTAGATCAATAGCTTGCGTTGTTGCTTCCCTGTGTTTATTTTTGATATGTTCCTAGAGAAAAATTATGTTGAAAGATGTTAGTAGCAAATATGCGGATTGGATCCGTGATCTGAGGATTATCCTCATTGCTGCACAGAAGAATTATGTCCTTGATGCACCGCTAGGTGACAGACCATTGCAGGAGCAGATGCAGACGTTATGAACGTTTGGCTAGCTCAATATGATGACTACTTGATAGTTTAGTGCACCATGCTTAACGGCTTAGAATCGGGACTTCAAAGATGTTTTGAACGTCATGGACCATATGAGATGTTCCAGGAGTTGAAGTTAATATTTCAAGCAAATACCCGAGTTGAGAGATATGAAGTCTCCAAAAAGTTCTATAGCTAAAAGATGGAGGAGAATAGCTCAAGCACTGAGCATGTGCTCAGATTGTCTAGGTACTACAATCGCTTGAATCAAGTGGGAGTTAATCTTCCAGATAAAATAGTGATTGACAGAATTCTCTAGTCACCATCACCAAGTTAGTAGAACTTCGTGATGAAATATAGTATGCAAGGGATGACGAAAGTAATTCCCGAGCTCTTCGTGATGCTGAAATCGACGAAGGTAGAAATCAAGAAAAACATCAAGTGTTGATGGTTGAAGAGACCACTAGTTTCAAGAAAAGGGCAAAGGGAAGAAGGGGAACTTCAAGAAGAATGGCAAGCAAGTTGCTGCTCAAGTGAAGAAGCCTAAGTCTGGTCCTAAGCCTGAGACTAAGTGTTTCTACTGCAAAGGGACTGGTCACTGGAAGCGGAACTACCCCAAGTATTTGGTGGATAAGAAGGATGGCAAAGTGAACAATGGTATATTGGATATACATGTTATTGATGTGTACTTTACTAGTGTTTATAGCAACCCCTCAGCATTTGATACTGGTTCAGTTGCTAAGAGTAGTAACTCGAAACGGGAGCTGCAGAATAAACAGAGACTAGTAAAAGGCGAGGTGACGATGTGTTGGAAGTAGTTCCAAGATTGATATGATCATCATCGCACACTCCCTATACTTTCGGGATTAGTGTTGAAACTAAATAAGTGTTATTTGGTGTTTGCGTTGAGCATGAATATGATTTGATCATGTTTGTTGCAATACGTTTATTCATTTAAATTAGAGAAGAATTGTTGTTCTGTTTACATGAATAAAACCTTCTATGGTCATACACCCAATAAAATGGTTTGTTGGATCTCGATCGTAGTGATACACATATTCATAATAATGAAGCCAAAAGATGCAAAGTTAATAATGATAGTGCAACTTATTTGTGGCACTGCCATTTAGGTCATATTGGTGTAAAGCGCATGAAGAAACTCCATACTTATGGGATTTTGGAATCACTTGATTATGAATCACTTGATCGTTGCGAACCGTGCCTCATGGGCAAGATGACTAAAACGCCGTTCTCCGGAACTATGGAGAGAGCAACAGATTTGTTGGAAATCATACATACAGATGTATGTGGTCCGATGAATATTGAGGCTCGTAGCAGGTATCATTATTTTCTGACCTTCATAGATGATTTGAGCAGATATGGGTATATCTACTTAATGAAACAGAAGTCTGAAACATTTGAAAAGTTCAAAGAATTTCAGAGTGAAGTTGAAAATCATCGTAACAAGAAAATAAAATTTCTACGATCTGATCGTGGAGGAGAATATTTGAGTTATGAGTTTAGTCTTCATTTGAAACAATGCGGAATAGTTTCGCAACTCACGCCACCCGGAACACCACAGCGTAATGGTGTGTCCGAACGTCGTAATCGTACTTTACTAGATATGGTGCGATCTATGATGTCTCTTACTGATTTACCACTATCGTTTTGGGGTTATGCATTAGAGACAGCTGCATTCACGTTAAATAGGGTACCATCTAAATCCGTTGAGACGACATCTTATGAACTATGGTTTGGCAAGAAACCAAAGTTGTCGATTCTTAAAGTTTGGGGTTGCGATGCTCATGTGAAAAAGTTTCATCCTGATAAGATCAAACCCAAATCGGAGAAATATGTCTTCATAAGATACCCAAAGGAGACAGTTGGGTACACCTTCTATCACAGATCCGAAGGCAAGACATTCGTTGCTAAGAATGGATCCTTTCTAGAGAAGGAGTTTCTCTCGAAAGAAGTGAGTGGGAGGAAAGTAGAACTTGATGAGGTAATTGTACCTGCTCCCTTATTGGAAAGTAGTTCATCACAGAAACCAGTTTCTGTGACGCCTATACCAATTAGTGAGGAAGTTAATGATGATGATCATGGAACTTCAGATCAAGTTATTACCGAACCTCGTAGGTCAACCAGAATGAGATCCGCACCAGAGTGGTACGGTAATCCTGTTCTAGAGGTCATGTTACTTGACCATGACGAACCTACGAACTATGAGGAAGCGATGATGAGCCCAGATTCCGCAAAATGGCTTGAGGCCATGAAATCTGAGATGGGATCCATGTATGAGAACAAAATGTGGACTTTGGTTGACTTGCCCGATGATCGGCAAGCCATAGAAAATAAATGGATCTTCAAGAGGAAGACGGACGCTGATAGTAGTGTTACTATCTACAAAGCTAGAATTGTCGCAAAAGGTTTTCGACAAGTTTAAGGTGTTGACTACGATGAGAGTTTCTCACTCATATCTATGCTTAAGTCTGTCCGAATCATGTTAGCAATTGCCGCATTTTATGAAATCTGGCAAATGGATAAACAAAACTGCATTCCTTAATGGATTTATTAAAGAAGAGTTGTATATGATGTAACCAGAAGGTTTTGTCAATCCTAAAGGTGCTAACAAAATATGCAAGCTCCAGCGATCCATCTATGGACTAGTGCAAGCATCTCGGAGTAGGAATATACGCTTTGATAAGTTGATCAAAGGATATAGTTTTATACAGACTTGCGGTGAAGCCTGTATTTACAAGAAAGTGAGTGGGAGCACTACAGCATTTCTGATAAGTATATGTGAATGACATATTGTTGATCGGAACTAATGTAGAATTATTCTGCAAAGCATAAAGAAGTGTTTGAAAGGAGTTTTTCAAAGAAAGACCTCGGTGAAGCTGCTTACATATTGAGCATCAAGATCTATAGAGATAGATCAAGACGATTGATAAGTTTTTTCAATGAGTACATACCTTAACAAGATTTTGAAGTGATTCAAAATGGAACAGTCAAAGAAAGAGTTTCTTGCCTGTGTTACAAGGTGTGAAATTGACTAAGACTCAAAGCCCGACCAAGGCAGAAGATAGAAAGAGAATGAAAGTCATTCCCTATGCCTCCGCCATAGGTTCTATAAAGTATGCCATGCTGTGTACCAGATCTATTGTATACCCTTCACTGATTTTGGCAAGGGAGTACAATAGTGATCTAGGAGTAGATCACTGGACAGCGGTCAAAATTATCCTTAATGGAATAAGGATATGTTTCTTGATTATGGAGGTGACAAAAAGGTTCGTCGTAAAGGTTACGTCGATGCAAGTTTTGACACTGATCCAGATGACTCTAAGTCTCAATCTGGATACATATTGAAAGTGGGAGCAATTAGCTAGAGTAACTCCGTGTAGAGCATTGTAGACATAGAAATTTGCAAAATACTTACGGATCTGAATGTGACAGACACGTTGACTAAAATTATCTAACAAGCAAAACATGATCACACCTTAGTACTCTTTGGGTGCTACCAAACGTCACAACGTAACTGGGTGATTATAAAGGTGCTCTACAGGTGTCTCTGAAGGTACTTGTTGGGTTGGCATATTTCGAGATTAGGATTTGTCACTCCGATTGTCGGAGAGGTATCTCTGGGCCCTCTCGGTAATGCACATCACTTAAGCCTTGCAAGGATTGCAACTAATGAGTTTGTTGCGAGATGATGTATTACGGAACGAGTAAAGAGACTTGCCGGTAACGAGATTGAACTAGGTATTGAGATACCGACGATCGAATCTCGGGCAAGTAACATACCGATGACAAAGGGAACAACGTATGTTGTTATGCGGTTTGACCGATAAAGATCTTCGTAGAATATGTGGGAGCCAATATGAGCATCCAGGTTCCGCTATTGGTTATTGACCGGAGACGTGTCTCGGTCATGTCTACATAGTTCTCGAACCCGTAGGGTCCGCACGCTTAATGTTACGATGACAGTTATATTATGAGTTTATATGTTTTGATGTACCGAAGGTTGTTCGGAGTCCCAGATGTGATCACGGACATGACGAGGAGTCTCGAAATGGTCGAGACATAAAGATTGATATATTGGACGACTATATTCGGACACCGGAAGTGTTCCATGTGATTTCGGAGAAAACCGGAGTGCCGGAGGGTTACCGGAACCGCCCCCCCCCCCCCCCCGGAGAAGTAATGGGCCTTATGGGCCTTAGTGGAGAGAGAGAGGGGTAGCCAGGAGGGGCCGCGCGCCCCCTCCCCCTCTGGTCCGAATTGGACCAGGAGAGGGGGGCGGCGCCCCCCTTTCCTTCTCCCTCTCCCCCTTCCTTTCCCCCTCCTAGTAGGAGTAGGAAAGAGGGGAGTCCTACTCTTACTAGGAGGAGGACTCCTCCTCCTTGCGTGCCAACAAGGGCCGGCCGGCCTCCCCCTTGCTCCTTTATATACGGGGGCAGGGGGGCACCCCAAAGACACAACAATTGATATATTGATCTCTTAGCCGTGTGCGGTGCCCCCCTCCACCATATTACACTTCGATAATATCGTAGCGGTACTTAGGCGAAGCCCTGCGTCGGTAGAACATCATCGTCGTCACCATGCCGTCGTGCTGACGAAACTCTCCCTCAACACTCGGCTGGATCGGAGTTCGAGGGACGTCATCGAGCTGAACGTGTGCTGAACTCGGAGGTGCCGTACGTTCGGTACTTGATCGGTCGGATCGTGAAGACTACGACTACATCAACCGCGTTGTGTTAACGCTTCCGCTATCGGTCTACGAGGGTACATAGACAACACTCTCCCCTCTCGTTGCTATGCATCACCATGATCTTGCGTGTGTGTAGGAAATTTTTTTGAAATTACTACGTTCCCCAACAAATAAACAAATAGTACCCAGTACCACTGGGTCTAGGGTACAGGAAGGCAGAGTACCTTTGTTGTCGTGCTTGAGGAGTTGCGCCAGGTAGATTTTTGACGATTTGTTCCGGGTAAGCACATAAAACGAATTTTTTGTGTTGTGGGCATTACGACTTGTCATGTGGGAACATGGACCTCTTTCAGACACTTGTAGTTACGTGGACCTGTACCGGTTGTACAACAAAGAAACTAGACCTGTGCTACGCACGGCTTCTAATGTGGTGTACCGGGAACAGCTAGACTAGAACCATATTTTTCAATTAAAAAAAGTGCATCAACAGTTCCACGCCACATAATCTGGACACTTTTTCCGTTTTGGTAATTCATGCACCCGGTCAGTCTGAGAATATCGGTTTTTGCCCGATGTGCCTAACGCATGATCGATGACGGCGATACTGGACCAGTTGCCAGTTTAGCTATATGTCCCATGTACATGAAGCCAAATATGTGCCATGTACATGAAAGCAAAGAACCTATACTTAGAATACGCCAAATGTGTCATGTACGTTGCCCATTCGCACAAGGATGTTCCTGGCATAATATCATGGGGTGAACAGCATTTTACTCGAAACAAAATATTACTCGACGTAGTGCCTGGTTCTTGCCGCTTGAGTAGCACTGTTGTCAGCATGGAGAAGACGTCTCACCATGGAAGCGACTGTGAATTTCCAGGTTTCAAACAAATTAGAAGAAAAACTGTGAAAACTTACACATATTAACGATGGATCTGTGAATTTTCGTTCAAAAATAGTATGATTTGCAAGCAGCATAAAAAAATAAAATCCTGGCCTAACAATAAAAAAAGATTTGCTCATTTTCATGTACATATTTTTTTATGCCGCGTATGAAAGTATATTGTTATGAGAATTTTCTTGAACGTGTTATATGTGTATTTGTGTGTGTACAAAATTTTCAATTTTTTTACATGATGAAAAATGGTTTTTCTTTAAGTCCAATTAGTGCTTGTCCATCGTTAGGCATTTCCGGCCTAACTATGCTGTACCGAGCCTTTGTCCTCCGTTTTTGCATGCGGGGAACAAGTAACGACAGCGACTGATGGATATGGGATAAACAATCCACAGCCCAATGCATACGGGTAAATTGGTAACTTCTGGCTAGGTTTTTTTTTAGAAACTTCTGGCTAGTTGGGTGAAAGAATGCGACGTCGGACACGAAGCGCGCACTGCTTTGACTCGTCCAGTCGCTGCTCCGGCGCAGAACAGTGCTAGGTGGCCACGCGTTCTTCAAGAAAGTTAAATAATACGGCGCATGCACTTGTAGGTGGATAGAAGTACCAGGTTGCACGTTCCCCATTATGGCGCTACTGCACTCACCTCTTCGCGCATCCACTACGCCTCCTCTCGCCGGCGAAGTGACCGCTGCAACAACCCACTACGCTAGCAGCTCCGGTGGCTTTGCGTCTCTACCGCACCGGCAGCTAATGGCGTCGGTCCAAGAAAGAGGAAGGCAGTTACTATAGAACTGATAAAGTTGAAAGCATTTGAGCAAGCTGAACACCACGCGACGAAAGGGAATCTCTTGTGATACGACTGGGCGCATGCACCGTTTGCATCCTGTCGCTTCAACCATAGAGAGGACGGCGAGTTGAGAATGGGGAGGAGAAGTACTGGGCGGCGCAGGATGGAGGACGGGGGTCTGGGTGGATTCAAGACGACACGTCTCGTCTTTCCTTTGAAACACTGGCCGACACGTATATCTGTCTCTGAATAATCTGGCTGGCAGACATGTCGTGTCAGCTACCAATTTTTTTTACTGGTAGCTGGCTGCATGTGTCGAGTGTGTAGCAGCAGGGCTGTACCAGACATATTTTAGTTCAGTTCTGTCGAACATCCCGCGCACGAACCAGACTTGCTATTATATTCATTCGCTTGCACAGCTTGGCACAGATCTCAATGCAGCTGAAATGGACGAACGCTCCAGATAACCGGGTGTCTAGGCACCCGGGATCTAAAAGTCCGTTCTCGCTTGGGGATTAATCCGTCGTGATGTATGCACTCGTGCTGGGTCAGATAAAGGATATAATTGTGGAGGCATCACCGCTAGCTGAAAGCCCGAAACAAGAGATGTGCTTGGCTATGAGGAGAGACAAGCTGTTGAGGCAAATCACAACCACATTGCATTGGCGGGCACAAACGTCAACATTGAGGGAGAGATGACTGACAATGAGAACATTGTGACCCTTTCTGGTAACTGGGATGCACTTGCTGACTGTGCAACAAACCTGGTTCCCATGCTCAAGTAGGGAGAAGGCATCATATGAAGGACTGAGTAAAAGGACAAGGTTCTACAGCATCTGCAAACTGCTAGGTCATAAGAAGACTACCTACCCTGAGGGAGGTGACATGCTAAACGGCCTCGCAAACCTGCAAGCTGCAAGAATTGTGGCATCGCTGGACACCGTCGCACTACGTGCACCATGCTGCTTGGTGCTGCTGCATCTTAAGAGTTCCGACAGTCATGTACGATAACTCTGAATTTCAAATTTGAAGGATTTTCTGGTGTGTGATTTCTGCATGGACATGACGCTTGTTCCTCCCTGAGTATAAGCTATGTATGTCAAACGATGCTGAACTATGTGGAGTGGTAAAATTTGGTTTCGGCACCATTGATGTCGCTTGAGACAAATATGATTTTTTTAAAATTAAACTTAGGCCCTGATTGGATTGAGTTTTCCACCAAAATACCTCCATAAGAAAAAATCTGGTGAGTTGGTTCCAAGTGCTTGGTTCGTCGTCGTATTGGGTCTGTATTATTTACGCTCGTATATTCCCTGTTACGTTCGTATGCGGCAGGTTTAAGATACACGCTTCTACACATCGTTTCTTTTCCGCGCGGAAATCTTCTGTGGCCGGTATTATACGCCTGTAAACTAAATCTGGCAGTATACTGTTACAGGGAAGCAGGGTCTTACTATGTTTTGAAATGTCCCTGAGCGGGTGCTCCGATTACTTATCTGCCGGCTGGGATGGTAGATGGTCGTTAGGTGAACCTCAAGCGGGAATGGCTCAGGCACAGAAAAGGGGCTGATCCATCCGACTGCATCCTGAACTACATTACTAACTCTATTTTTATGGAAATATGGATCCGGGAGGAGGTAGTATATAAAAGTATATCCACCAGCATCGCTAATAGCCAGAGTTGCATCGTGCAGGTTAGGTGTTTCTTAATAAACATATTGTATATACTATATATAGTAGGTACATGCATGCATGCGGGGTTGTGTCCAATTGGAATAATACATTGTGTAACTCATCAAATGTGTGATACTAATTAATACTGTATTACCTCCGATCTCTTTTTTTTTACGAAAAACTTCCAACCTACTCATTTTCAAGGATGCAGTACAAAGAACATCAGAGAGATAATAAAAATTACAACTAGGTCTGTCGAGCACCTAGCGACGAGTACAAGGACTAGAGCGAGCCGAAGGCGAGCCACCCTCATCGCCTCGTCCCTCGTCGGAGCCGGACAATCATTCTGGTAGTAGATAGTCAGGAAGTCATCGAGATAAGGCCCCATTGGACCAGTACACCAGAGCAGGAATCACCGCCGATAAAGAAAGTGGTAGATCGGAAGGAACAAACCTATAGACACCCAAACAAAGATGAACGAAGATCGGATCCAAACAGATCCACTGAACACCAGCAATGACTGAATCTCGTGAGATCCGATGGAGACTCACCTCCACACGCCCTCCGACGAAACTAGATGCACCATCGGGACGGGGATAAAATGTGAAAGACATTATTCCTTTTAAGGGACATCGCCGTTGCCACACATCCCCAAGACGTTGAACCTAATAGAAACGCAAATGAGATCGCTCCTGCCAGCGGGGGGCAGAGGTCCTCCGCTCCTCCATGGCCCCAAATTTTTATAGGCCTAGTATATATATTTTTCAAAAAAAATGTTGTTCCGCTGGGCCGTTGGCTCGATGGGGCGAGCCAGCCGCGAGGCGGGAGCTCCTAACCGGTGCTTTCAGCGCCGCTTTGGCATACTAGCGCTCGAAGGGCACACTGGTGGGCCGGCCCAGCAAAAAACTACCGATCAACGCACGAGACGCTCGAACGAGAGGACAGTTGTTCGCTCATTGCTCTTTTTTTAGGAGTTCGCTCGCTCGCTTCTGCTGCTTCTTTTTGTCAAAAAAACCTGGTTGGCTGGTTGACCATCTGACAGTTGTATTTTGACTTTTGAAAAACTTCATAATAGTTAAAAAAATGTAAATCTGCAAAGAGTTCATGACTTTATGGAAAAAAAGTTCATTGACTTTGAAAATCGTTCATCAAATTTGAAATAAAGTTCATCCATTCTGAAAAAAGTTCATCAAAATTGAAAAAAAGTTCATCGCCTTTAAAAAAAAGTTCATCGACTTTGAAAGTCATTCATCGAATTTGAAAACAAGTTCATCGTATTTCAAAAATGTTCATCATATTTGAAAAAAACTATCCATTTTGAAAAAAGTTCATCAAAATTGAAAAAAGTTCATATAATTTTAGAAAAAGTTCATTGACTTTAAAAATTGATCATCAAATTTCAAAAAAAGTTCATCGCATTTGAAAAAAGTTAATCAAAATTGTAATAAAGTTCATCCATTTTGAAAAGAGTTCATGCATTTTGAAAAAAGTTCATTGAATTTAAAAAAGGTTCATCAAATTTGAAAAAATCATTGATTTTAATAAAAATCACAAATATGAAGAGAAAGTTAGGATTTAGCAAAAAAAAGATCAAAAACGGGAACAAAGTTCCAAGAAAAAAGGGAAAACGAACAAACCCGTTCCAAGAAAAAGGGGAAAAGAAAAAAGAAAGAAGATATAAGGAAGAAAGAAGAAAGGGAATACTGTTAGAGGTGTGTCGAATATTGTGTACAAGGTAGGTTACAGTTGGACTTGTAGTTGTATTGTGTTTAGATAGGATATGGAGTCGTGTCCAAACAGTACACTTGTATCCTAGGCCTCTCATATATAGCGGGGGTAGACACACGATGTAACCTATGCCAACATAATAGCACCAGAACGCAGTGGTGAAGCCGGTGGCATGTGCCGGTGTCCAGGGCGACCGGGTGCGGTATTGTGGTGTCATGGGAGGAGCGCCCATAGTCAGGTCCCGGGGTGTAGCCATATCGGTGAACCTCGATAACAAATCTCGATGTCGTGCTCGTGTGATTGCTTGGTCCTCTGATGATCGACGGTATGTCTCGGATTTATTCTGACAAGTGGTATCATGAGCTAGGTTGTTCAGGGGCTGTAGATTGTTGATCTAGAGGAAATATCGAGTCTGAGTTTGCAGCTCGGTGTGGCGTGGTTCCAGACGAGATTGAAAACGACAATTGGATGGAGCTGGATCGAAGCGCCGTATCGTGGGAGCGTCGCAACCTCGGCGTGTTTGGACTGCATATGGCGGCGGATCGCAGTAGCAGTCGTGGGCGTGGCAGCGGCTCGCATGGCCGGCTAGCTCGCTAGCGGCCCGTCGGGCAGTGCAGGAGGAGGCTCACGGGGTCGGGCAGCGGCCCGTGGCGTATGCATGTCCACGTAGGGGCGCTGGACTCGGCTGGAATTAGGACGCAGCGAAACGAGTTTTGTTTTGGGGCAGAATTAACAAATTTGACCTCAAAGCGAAAGTATTTCACAAACTAAACTGATTTTGAAAATATTTCACACCGCTAACCCTTTTGTGCAGCTCCCAACAGTAAGGCGCTGCACTCTACTGTGCAACTCCTTACAGCTAGGCGCTGCACAGTGTAGTGCAGCTCCTTACAGCTAGGCGCTGCACAATGTGGCGCCTGTGTGTTAGGTGCTGCACCGTAGAGTGTAGCGTCTTGCTGTTAGGTGCTGCACATTAGGGTCAGCTAGGTAAAATACTTTCAAACATAGTTTAGTTTGTGAAATAGTTCGGCTCTGAGGTTAAATTTATGTCTTTTGCCTTTGTTTTGGACCAAAAGAGGATCGTGACACGGACGGAGGCAGGTCGAATCGGGAAGTAAAAAGACCATCAAGCATACGTATCCATGAGGAGTCCTACTTGCATAGGCGTTGGCAAGGCAAAGGCAGATAGCCAGCATTGAAATTTTGTGCCAAGGGAGCTACGTCACGTGAGAAGACCAGAAGATATTAGTACGCAGAGCTTCTGTTCGTGTACTTGAGTATCATGTTGGAAGCTTGGATAATTTTTTCACAGGGTCAGTCTAACAAAGAATCATGGCGCCAACGGGTACCAGGTTTGAGGTGGATAATTTCAACGGAATTGAAAACCTTGGATTATGACAGACAATGGTGAATGATTTATTGGCACAATAGAAATGCTTGAAGGTGTTGCGGGAAGTCATGTCAGCAGAGATGGAAGTATCATGTGATGGATGAAAATTCGCGGAAAACGATTTGGGAGCCTCGAGCGTGTCATGCAGCCGGACTACTTCGGCTAGGTTGGACTGGACAGTCTGACGGATCGACGTAAGTCGGTTGGTACAGAAGACGGTGGTGGGATCGGCGACGACGACATATGAGCGTGATGCTGATAGTGACCGACTTCTGAGGCATGAAAACACGTGGCACAGGCCCCGAGGGCTTGTGCGGCTTCGACAAGACTATGGCGCGGGGTTGATTCAAGGTGATGCACACATGGAGCTTCAAGTCGACGGGGCGCGAGGGTGGACTGGTCATCTACCATGGAGTCATGTTGAAGGTGGAGCTGAGGTCTGACGGAAGACTTCACTCAGTGCTGATTGAGGGGCTACGGCGTAAGAGCTCAGAGAGTCGAAGCCCATTGTAGCGGGAAAAGTGAGTGACACGTAGTTCGGACTGGAGCCCAATGGTCTGATGAAAACGTGAAACTCATCATCGGTCGGTGATGATCGGTGGTACTCTGCAGTGCGTGGGGGTTGGGTGGTGTGGTTTTACGACCCTTGAGACTTGACCGGGACAGCGGAGGCTCGACGCGGTAATAGCGGCGTGGCGTGCGGTTATGCACGGGGCATGGAGACGGACCAGGGCTCTGGTGGTCATACATGTGGTGAGACAACTGCGAATTTGACTCGGGATGACTACAAGCAATGGTGAAATTCCTTCAAGTTTCAGACAGGGCGGTCAAGGAAGAGCGATGATGTTGAGTTCAGGTAACTCTTATGTGTGACACCCAATATGTCAGTTGTTCACTTTCACGCGGGTCAGTGATCGGTGTGTGATGGCGTTGACGGATACTCTGGAAGTTGGGAGCACAAACTAGAGTAACAAGAAACTTAATTTTGCTCAAGTGTTGACTGTGGTCAAGAAAAAAAGGGACTACAAGTTGCAGGTGGAGTCACATGGAGTCTTTGGAGTAGCAGCGATACTCATGGGATAAACTCAAGTCCAATGTACATGAAAGTTTGACGCATTGACGAATTCAGGGTGGTGGAGAATATTCGGCAAGGTGGAGTTTGTTAGAGTTGTGTCGAATATTGTGTACAAGGTAGGTTATAGTTGGACTTGTAGTTGTATTGTGTTTAGATAGGATATGGAGTCGTGTCCAAATAGTACGCTTGTATCCTAGGCCTCTCGTATATAGCGGGGGTAGACACACGATGTAACCTGTGCCAACATAATAGCACCGGAACGCAGGGGTGAAGCCGGCGGCATGTGCCGGTGTCCAGGGCGATCGGGTGCGGTATTGTAGCGGTGTCATGGGGAGAAGCGCCCATAGTCAGGCCCCGGGGATGTAGCCATATCGATGAATCTCGTTAACAAATCTCGGTGTCGTGCTCGTGTGATTGCTTGATCCTCTGACGATAGACGTTATGCCTCGAATTTATTCTAACAAATACAAATCTAATGCGGTTGCTCGGTTGGTTAGCGCAGTTTGCGTACAACTTAATTTTTTTGCTCTCATGGTTCCAATCGCGCTCACCCTTGTAGATTTTTTGCGTGTTAAAAAAAAGGAAAAGAAACAGATGGACCGGCCGGCGTGGAAGAGCGGGTGTGCGCCAGTTTGCATGAACACCTAAAACGAAGCGCTGTTTAGAGCATCTTCAACAGTGGCTGCAAAAAATACGCGCGCGGTAAAAGGTGATTTTAACATGCGCGGGACGGTTTCGCGCGCTCCAGCGGAGGCGGAAAACTCAGGCGGGCGGAAAACGATTGCGTGCGCGGGAGAAAGTGACCAGCCGCACGCTAGATTTGGCACGCCGTTTCCGGCGCGCCTATAAAATGCAGCGCCCGCCACATGCCCTCCCATCGCTCTCCACCTCGCACACGCACCCTCAGTCGCTCTCTCATCGCTTCCTCTGCAACTTTCTCGCCTTGCCGTCGACGCGCCACCATGCCGCCGCGCCGTCGGGGAGCTTCGGGCTACCGCGACGTAAGCCCGCGCCTGTCCGACGCCCTCTCGGCCGAGATTCGGTCCGGCGACGTGCGCCTCGGCCTCGGCATCTTCGAGACCGCCCACGAGGCCGCCCGCGCGTACGACACGGCGGCGTGGCGCCTTCGGCGGGCCTGCCTGGACATGAACTTCCCAGAGGTGCCAATGCGGGAGATGGCGCAGGAGCTGGCGCCTCCCCCGCGGCTTCTCACCGGCGAGGATCATCACGAGAACTGGAGGCAGGAGCGCCGTCTCAGCCTCGCCAAGATGGACGAGGAAGCCATGACGTTGTGGCGCCAACGCTTCCCGCAGGACGTCACCAACGAGCAGCAGTTCTTCACGGAAAGGAGGGAGCAGAGGAGGGCGGAGCGAGCTGCCTATCGCGAGGACCGGCGTACGCAGAAGGCGGCCGTGAGTTCAACATCGAGTTAGGAGCAGCGTTGTCCTGGGACTTCAAAGATGATCGGTACCTTGACGCCTTCATTGTGACGTCGGATGAGGACATCACCGAGGTGGAGTCCGAGTCGGACGAGGACGACGAGTAGTTTCTTTTTATCTATCGTTTTATGTATCGTAGAAGGAGGCTATGAACTATCTACGCACTATATATCGTTTTTTCTATCGTTTAATTTATCTATGTACTATTTTATCGTTTAATTTATCTATCTATTTGTTTTTATCTATCTATGCCTATATGTGTATCGAGTCGTAGTAAAAAAAGCAAATATAGCGCGTCTGCTGAAGCGGCTCGCGCGCGCTTTATTTTACAGCGGCCGCTGGAGCCAGCACTTCACGGCACGCAAAAACTCCTATAAATGACAATGTAAACATTTTTTTACGCGTGTTGGACATGCTCTTAGCAATTGCCCCGCGAGGCCGCTGCTCTCGAGTCTCGATCCCACGCGCACGCGATGGCTGCTGGTTCTTTTCTCGTTCGTCGATCACAAAATAGCAGGATCAATATGCGTTTCGGCGGTAATCTTTATGCCGCTCCTCGATCGAAAACGGGACCGTCCGATTGATCGGCGTCATTCAGGTGTCCTCACCATCTTACGGCTTCCATGCATTATACTCCCTCCGTTTCTAAATAGGGCAGTGATCTGCGCCGGCGCACCGGCCCAATCGTTGGACCGGTCAAGGCCCAGCCGTCCGATCCGCGAGCTCGAGCCGTCAGATCTGTTCCTCAAGCCCACTTCCCCCGCGTTGACTTCTCCCCTTCTTCTTCACCGCGTGCTCGCCCCAGCCGCTCTCTGTCGCCGGCGACTAGCCCCCTCACCTGGACCTCCTCCCCTCCCCCCTAGTCCCACGCTGCTGGATGCGCTCTCCGTCCCCGTCGCCGCCGGCCGCCGTCCCCGTCCCCGTCGCAGCATCCGTACTCGCCCCCCGGTCCAGCAGGAAGCCCATAGCCCCCTCGTAGCAAAAAATGGCGCCGTCTTGAAGCACACTGGCACCCCCCTTGTCGTCGCAGCACCTAGCAGCCGCCATCGTCGCTGCACTGTCGTGTCGCCGACGCAGCTGTCAACGTCGCTGCTCGCTGCCATTGGCGAGTCAGGTTGAAGCTTTTTATCTCATCGGTTGAAGCTTTTCTCTATGCCTGTTGAAGCTTTTCTCGCGGATTGAAGCTTTCCACCGTGCCAATTGAAGCTTTTTTCACCTGAGCTTGAAGCTTTTTTCACAAAGGGTTGCAGCTTTTTACTCTGCGGTTGCAACAAAAACACAGAGAGACGTCATGGTCGTCGTCGAGGAGGATTTTCTCAATCTCTGTTTGAAGCTTTTTCATCTACGGGTTGAAGCTTTTTTTCAAAACGGTTGTAACTTTTCCTGTATTTTGTTGTCTGGTTGAAGCTTTTTTATCTACTGGATGTAGCAAAAACCTCCAACGGTAGTAGCAAAAGCCTGCTACGGTTGCAGCAAAAAAATCATTGTCGTCCTCGCGAGGTCGTAGCTCTGCCTGATGGATGTAGCAAAAAGCTTTGCCGGTAGTAGCAAAATCCAACAACGGTTGCAGCTTTCCCTTGTTGTGCAGTGCCATTGAAGCTTTCTATGTCTATGGTTGAAGCTTTTTTCAATGGCTTTTGAAGCTTTTCTAGGTGACGGTTGCAACACTTGTATACGCGGGAGGATCCGGGCATGGCTGCAGGCAGCCATGGCGGCCGGCGAGGGAGCGCTTCACCGCCGACGATGCGCGTGCGTGAAGACTGTAGGTAGGGGGTGGACGTGTCGTGCGCGTGGGGAAATTGCCGGCCGTGCAGTGGACGGGCGGCCTCGCCGGCGAGATTGGGCTGCCGCGGGTAGAGGGTCGATGCGGGGGGTAGACGGCGGCCTTGCCGGCGAGATTGGGCTGCAGTGGGGTAGGGGCGCGATGCGGGGGTGGACGGCAGCCTCGCCTGCGAGATTGGGTTGCAGCAGATAGGGTCGCCGGCGCAGATCTCATCAACACAGGGAGTACGAGGTAGCGGGCGACCGGCCGAAAGCTTCGGCCGGCGCACCGTCTCCAAACGTTTCCCTTCTAAATATAAGTTTTTCTAGAGATTTTAACATGAACTACATACGAATGTATATAGACATAATTTAGAATATAGATTCACTCATTTTTCTCCGTATATAGTCCATATTGGAATCTCTAAAAAGACTTATATTTAGGAACAGAGGGAGTAGGTATGATTTTTTATATATACCCAATTATTATGTAAGACCTTATACTATACTCCCTCCGTCTCAAATTATTTATCGCATAAATGAATAAAATGAATATATCTATAACTAAAATACGTATAGATGTTTTGTTTCAGTTCAGAAGAAACTTTGATCAATAAAGAGAGGAGAAGAACAAGAGTGCATACAATGTGATTTTTTTCAGATCCGGAGAAAGTTTGAGGACGTATATTGGATTTACAGTTAGCTCCAGCCTCCAAATTTGAGAAGCAGGGAAAAAAAGGGGCGTTGCGAGAATCGAACTCGCGACCTCTCGCACCCAAAGCGGGAATCATACCACTAGACCAAACGCCCTTAGTTGTTATTTAATTACAATATATCATACTAATTCTAGCAACAGTTCCTGGTTAAGCTAGCTTGAGGCAAGCTTCACCGAAGGAAAAAGAAATGTCATGTGGGGAGCAGATTGGGTTTCCTGACCCAGTAAGAGAGGGTTAAACAAAATTGGAATTAGAGTGTCGGTGCTGAACATAACTCATATATATAAGATAAGTTTTTTTTTGCGGATGATATATAAGATAAGTTTTGACGATCTAAATCTGGTATATTTCTTCCCGCAAAAGAAAAATCTGGTATATTTCGTCAAGTGAGTATGCAAAAGCTAGAGTCCGACCATCGCTAGCATCGTAGTGAATACAATACTAGTGCTGGCATACCATTTACTTAGGCCAGCTGAATGATAAATGCGGTGTTTTCAGTGTGAACAATCAAGACAGTCGTGTCATTCACTCATGCCCATGAACAACCGTTAATACGACAATTTGACAAAATGGGATCGGATGAATTGTTATTTCATCCACCGTAGAATGTGAGACTTCCATGTATCTCAATATTCTTAGTTTGATTTTGATTAACAATTAGACCAATAAAATAGTACTGTGAATTATGCAATACAATGTGGTTTCACTTAATAAAAATTGGAATCCAGCAGTATTAATTTTGTTCTACCGTGTAACTCGCGTCTTATTAATGAGCACTTCTTGATCAAGCTTATAAATATTGAAATATGTAGAGGTCTTACATTCTACAATGAGAAAAGCACCATTGTACATAGCTTGAGACAGAGACACCTCCAAGCTCCTACCTTTATGAGTTAAACTTTTTAAAAAATCAATAGAGCTTGTTTGATTTGTTATTATTTAGTCCATAGGAATTTAATTTTGATGATGCAACCAATTTATTAATAAACCATCACCGTGCCCTGTCTCTAGATTTATTCTTCGATTTTAGAACAGCTATGTACAATCAAATTGTGCACTCCGTTAACTTCAAAAAAATTTGTGCACTCCATTTATTCTCTCACAAAACACAGGGAGACGCAACTTCCCACCACTAGCTCACTGAGTTCTCGTTTCCCCTTCTTGCAAACAATTATGACCATGGCTGGTCCATTCGTCACCTTTGTTTGTCTACTCATAGTGCTACCTCAAATCCAGGCCGTTTCTATCCCCTACAATGGAACTGTACCTCTTCAGGGGTGTCAGATACCTTGTATGACCGAGGTTAATTTGCACTTGTTCTTGCACCAATTCGTCGACGGACCAAACCAGCCAAATCGCAATGAGGAAACCTTGGTACAAACAAGTTTTCCTTTTGGGTTTGGGACAACGATAGTCCATGACTGGACTCTTACCGAGACAACAAATTCCAAAGATACCGTTGTTGCACGTGCACAAGGCGTGCATGTCCAGGCTGGTTTAACCAAGGATAATAGATGGTACATGACTCATAACATAGAGTTTGAGCAAGTAAGGTAATATGTTCTCTATTTCACTATTTTTGAATATCTCAATATGTGTTTCGTGAGTTCTTTCGCCCACGACATTGAAGTTATGTGCTTGCCTCTATTATATTTGTAGCTATGGATTTTACACAAGTTACTGGTGTACATACACATATTAATACTTGTGCATTTGTTCAAAGCTGCATGTACTTCTAACCTGCTGGCAGAACTTGCTATTTTGCACATGAAACAGGTTTGCAGGGTCTACCCTTCAGGTGATTGGCATAACAGCGGGTTTGGAAAGTGGCCAGTGGTCCATTGTCGATGGGACTGGTCAGTTCATTATGACACAGGGTATAATAAGTTTCACAAATCATCCTGCCTCTACTTGGGAAGATGGTATTAAAGAACTTAATATCCGTGTACGCTACACGACTCCGCAACCTGTAATGCAGCTATGGCTCCGGCTCTCGCAGAAGACCGCCTTAATTCTTTGAACCGCTGAGGTAGCACGGCAAGCCGCTTGAGTACATCAGACAGGAGGGTGGGAACTTCATTCGACAGGGCCACGGCGGCTAAGGCACGCTGTGACTTGGCGTAGAGTTGTTCTACCAGTGTGTAAACCGCCTTCAATTATACCAGCATGCTTTGGTCAAGATTGGAACTCCTGGGGCCTACATTGCAAAGTCAGCTAAGTTAATGACAATTGATAGACTTGTTAGAAAAGATTCAAATATTTAACACTTGCAGAATAACTTACCAAAGATCGCTGAGACCATCTGAGATACATGGCGTTTTAAGCCGGTTAATTCGGCGGTTGTTTCTGAAAGAGCCGCCTCAGCCTTCTCAGCCCGGTTGATCAACGCGATCTTTTCATCAGCCCAGGCTTTCTTCTCTGCTTCAAAGTCCTTTTTCAGTTTCTCTTGTTCAGATACACTGAATTCAAACTTGGAGTTGGCTTTTTGGGTTTCAATCTCCTGTGCTTCCAGGCGATTCTTCAAGTCAGATATTTCTGACTCAAATTGATTAATGGTGGCCTGTACAAATGCCGGGTTACAATCAGGGTTATCATAATGCAACATTAAGTCCCAAGCACTTTGCAAGCAAAGATACTTGGCACTTGGGGGCTAATGTATGCTGAAGAACTCTGTTTACAGTGGCGGTTCATGGAAGTATGTCCCAAGCACTTTGCAGGCAAAGGTACTTGGCACTTGGGGGCTAATGCATATTGCTGTTCCAAGTACTTCTTGATTTAAACGTGATAAGGACCGGTTCAAACATGTTGTTTCAGCCGGCCCTTGGGGGCTACAGGATAAGCCGGGCTTCTTACATATATTACTAAGCTGATCTTAAGTCTACAACATATTTTATCATAAGCAATAGACTTGGGGGCTGGTACAGTAAGGCTAAATAAAGTATAGCAACAAGAGTTATACCTCAGATTTTTGGTGTATCTGTTTCACCATGTCAATTTCCATGTCACGGCTGTTGTGCACTTGATTTATATAACCAGAGACGATTTCTCCAATACTCAGATGACTATAATCAGTGACATCCAGCTTAGCTTTGCGGCATTCCAGAAGTTCTTCTTTGGCGGAGCACTTGGCCAGCACGGTGGGTCTCCCCGGCTCAACAATGTCAGTTTTGATGATTTCGACATCCAGGTCATCCGTCTTGGCCGGGCTAGGGATCTCCGGATTTTCAGAACTGTCAATGGCTTGCTCGACAGGCGGGTCAACAGTAGGCGTTGGAATATCATGGGTTGGTTCAGGCAGCTGCTCATGAGCGGAGGTGTCAGGAGCAGCCGTTCTGAGCTCCGGTTCATTCAAGATCGGCTCTTCGGCCGGCTTGTTCTTCTTCGCCCTCTTGCTGGGCTTTACTTGTACGCTGTGTAAAAATCAAAAGGTTAGTGCAAAAAACATGGGTAAGATAAGCGCAAGATAAACAGATTATCGTTACCCTGGAGCGGTTTTGAAAGCCGGCATATTGGACTGCATTGATTCGCCGGAGGAAGGTGAAGTTCCCTGATAGTTTGAGTCAGAAGAATTGAGTGGTTGACGAGTGAAACCCGCCAAAGGGTAAAAAGAATGTAAATCGGAGATGACCTCAGTCCGGCGTTTCCTTGTTACATCGGGTAAGCCGGAGGAGAGTTCTGCATCTTTACTGGTCCGGGTCTGCCTACGGCTCTCATGAATCTGTCGCTTCAAAAGAAATTGAGGATCTTGGTAAGCTAAAGGATGTGAAAATCTTACTTTCCGGGTTACTCTTCGGACTTTCTGTCTCGGCAAAGGCTCGGCGTCGGAGGAAATTATGTTTACCTCTTCAATCGCTACATGACTCGCTCCTGTATCCTCCTGATGATAATCAGTGTCAATAAGATGGTTAAAAAGGAGCCTAAAGAGTCAAGAGCTACCTCTGACTCTGAGGTATCTTCCAAATGAAGCATATCTGAGGCGCTGGGCTTGTTCCCCTTCTTCTGGGCAGTGGCTTTCCTGGTGGCTTTCTTGGTTTTTCTAGCTTTCTTTGCAGCTTCATGGTCATACTTGACCTTCCAAAATTCGTCATCAGCCTGTGAATTACAAAAAAGGTTTTTGAGTAAAGACGAAATTGTTAAAGTTGAAGGTAAAAATGCTTAAGTCAATGGCTTACCGCTGGAGCCGGGTTAGCTTTGCAGAAAGGACGTAAACCCACTTTCCCGCAGTCTGCCAGGCTCTCATTCAGAAGAGACTTGGTCATATCATCAACGACGTCCTCAGGTAAGTCGTCAGGGCTGTGCCGTAGAGGATCATTCTTTTGGCCTGTGTAATCGCACATCAAGCCGGGGCGGCGGCTCAAAGGAGTAACCCGCCAGGCAAGCCAAACCCGGACCAGATCAATGACGTTTAGGCCATTCCCCAGAAGAGCCTTGACCTTGCTTATGGTGGGGGCAAGTGTTTGACGTTCAGCTGGAGACAGTTTATCTGGCAAAGGGTGAGTTGACTCCAGGCGCAGGGCGCGAAAGCCGGGCAGAGGGTTCTCATTAGCCGGAGAAGTGTCTTGACAATAGAACCGTGTCTGGTTCCAATCTTTAGGGTGACTTGGCGGTTCAGCATACGGGAAGAGACAGTCTCTCCGTCGCTGGATTGAGATTCCACCAAGCTCCAAGCTGGGCCCATTGGCACGTTCATTTTGACGGTTCAAATAAAATAACTCCCTAAAGAGTAGCAAGTTGGGTTCTTCTCCAAGGTACACCTCACAGAACACTTGGAAATTGCAGATATTTGACACAGAATTGGGTCCGATGTCTTGAGGTCGCAGGTCAAAAAAGTGCAAGACGTCTCTGAAAATTTTTGAGCCGGGTGGAGAAAAACCCGGTTCATGTGATCAGTAAAGACGATAACTTCCCCTTCCTTGGGTTGAGGTTTTTCTTCTGTCGGATCAGGAGCACGATAGGACATGACTTCCTTCTTCGGCAGATAACCAGTCTTCACAAACTCATTAAAGGCGTTATCTGTGACGATGGATATAACCCAGTTGCACGTAACGGGTGCTTTGGGAGCCTTGGGCGGCATTATGGAGATGGAAGCCTATGACAAAATAAAAATTTCCGGCTCAAATTTAAGCCGGAGAAAATATTTCAATTCATATTCAAGATGGCGGCTTACGAAGGGGCCTAATAACATATGGCTAATTATATCAGATTATTCAAGCCGCCATGGGCATCATAAGCAGTTAAGTTATTTAAACCACCATGAGTGGTCGGAATTATTGATTGAGCATTGCCTTTTTTAAGCCGGCGATAAGAGTCGCCATGGCTAGGTGGATCTAACAGATACAGTTTTTTGTCTAAGTGTCGCACAAACAAGTTTCGCAGGTTGCAGCTGTTATTTTGGATCAAACGGTCGTTCAGAAAAGAAAATATTCTAGACCTAAAAACTGGTATAGATGAGTTCGTGAGTTCTAATGAGGTCTCTGTACAAAGAAAAGGGATCTGCTAGTGTCAAAAATGGATATAAAACGATTACCGCAGGAGGATATATTGCTTTTTAGATCAGAAAAGGCTGCGGTGGAGGAACTCTGAAGAAACTATGATGAATAGCAAAAACGTAGAGGAACTTGCAAACCCTAAAATGCGGATCTGGGGTGCGGGACGGCAAGAACTTACAGCTGCAGATCTACTGCAGAGGGTCGCCGTCGTTCTCTGATCGATTCAGGTTGATGCAGCGGCCAAGATCGACGAAGAAAAGGTGCTCTGCGGCGGCGGCGGCGGCGGAGCTCGAGTGGTAGTGGAGTAGCGAGAGGAAGAAGACGGCGAAAGGGGGAGAATGAGGAAAGACCGAAGGTCGTGCCTATTTATAAAGGAGGACTGATAAAGCGGGCACGAAAAACGAGGAGGCCAAACATGATTATCCAGCTACTCTGACGCCTCGATTTTCGGGATGGTCATTAAGATAAGGATCCGTTGGGATATGACAGAATAAAATATGAATTTAATAGAAGATGACGTCGTGGCGGGTTATCATGAATCCACAAGATGACGTCATGGCGGGTTATAACTTTTGCACAGACAGAAGACAGAAGGCTTTTTCTTAAGGTATTGAAGATTGACATGAACCGGTTCAAATCAATCTGGGGCCTAATGTTGGGGATATAACTACTAGTGTAACCCGCCCAGGAGGGGCCGGGTTACGCTATGATGATTTATCATATGAAGCCCAATATCAAGCTTGAAGATGGCGGTTCAGTTAAGGGCCCAAAGCCCGCAGGCGACTTAAGGCCCGTAGTGATAAACCGTCATAATGGCATGACTTGTATTGGAAGGCAAGATTAACTAGTCACCGAGCCGGACACTGTTTATGAGCCGGCCGGGACTCTGTAGGCCGCGGGGCGTCAACCCGTGTATATAAGGGGACGACCCGCCGGCGACTTAGGGCAAGTAAGATCAGATCGAGAGCCGGGCATAGCGGATTCGCTCCCTGGTCATCGAAACCCTAGTAATTCCACCTCAACTGGATTAGGCTTTTACCTTCACCGCAAGGGGCCGAACCAGTATAACCCTCGTGTCCTTTGTCCCGTTTTAACCCCTTTAAGCTTCCTAGTTGCGATGGCTCCACGACTAAGTCCTTTCACGAGGACATCTGCCGTGACAATTCCACGGCAATAATTCTCAAAAGTTTGTATCCAAATTGTAATGTTCTACTTTTTGAAGGGAAACAATAGGACATTAGAGAGCACCCTACTAAAAATGCAATAAATTAAGAAATTTGTGCATATGCAATGCAAAGGCATTATGTCGCATTTCTATTTTCAACAACACTAGATGATACCATGCACTTTGTTGTGGGTATGTTTTGCAATATATATCACTGTGATTTAATATGGGGAGGATGAATAGTATGAGAACTAAAAATGAAAATACATATGATTAATTGTGTCTGATTATTGTATATTTTTAATAATTTAAAAAAAATTAATCCACCATAATATAATGAAAATTCATATGCATGTTTGCACGTTGAGGTGGGTTTTATCCTATCATGATTGCATGCTAAGGTTGACCTTTTCCATTGTATAATCCATGCTGATGTGACATGCTTGCATGTTGAAAGAAATGGGTTAGTCGATGCTAGCTATTTAGATATAGAATATTAGTCATGTTTAACTAACCCAAATGCATTTTTTACACATTTAATTTGTAGTGGGTTGCATATCAAGTAACAAAGCTTTATGTACGCACACATGACATGACACAAGCCATGTTTTCACTTATTTTTCTACAGGCTTGAGGCGCAGCTCGTTTGTTGAAAAATAAAGCCGACGTGAGGAATTTGATGGAAACAATGTATTGGCACAGTTTCTTGCGGCGTGATGGATCGTTAATGTGGTCTACTTGTGTCACGAGAGTATGCATTAGCATACCCTCTTTCTATATTTCATTCAAAATAAGATGTGGGTTTATAGCATGGTGGATGTCCAATCCTTAATCCATGTCAACCCATCTGTTTGTTGGTGTCTATGTAATGTCTTGGATATGGTTTGCAAAATAGTGAAGCTTGTTTGTTTGAGAAACAGTTATCCCCAAAGAATTGTATTATGTGTATAATCATGCCACGGCCGTATAAATATATAATATATGAATACATAAAGCATAATAAATCAAGGAACACAAGACAACTATCATTCATACACTTAACAGTGTTTATCCAAGAAGCATTTTACATCAAGGGCCCTAATAAGCGACCCAATATTTTATGTATCATGCATCTAGAATAACTGCCAGCAAAGATATCACCCAGACGGCCATGAGGTCATGCAATCACTTTTATCGTCACTTGTTCGGGCATGAACTAGAAATATGCATCTATATACGAACATAAAACGATAGCCATGTTATTTGGTAGCATGGACGGATGTATATACATGCCATGTACTCTTTCCGGGATTACGCAAAAGCCTCGTGCATCAATGTACTGAAAGGAATAACAGTTGGTATTAAAGAAGTGAGTCTGTTAATCACAAGGATCAGGGCACCACATGGACTTGAACAAGGGAGGGCCATAGGTATTCACCTGTATTCAGGATTACCAATGATTTGACGGGAAAACTGATTATACATTTTTTTTAGGATTATACATACATGGCTACATGTTGTTCAGTTCTGCAGCCCACGGTCGAGGCCAGAGGCCAACACAACCTAGTACAACCCCCGTCCTGGTTATTTTAGTCTGATTTTTAACTAATGAAATATAAGTTATACATAGCAAAAATAATATTATCGGAAACTACGTTCAAATACTAACCCAACGATATAATTTTTGGTGACATGCATTAACATTCTGCTAGTTAAATCTATGTTGAAAATTTGACATAACATACGAAGTGTACCAATAAGTGAGGACGGAGGTAATAACCTACAAAGGTGCTAAAAAAGGTAACATACAACGCCACATGCCATCTTTCTCCATTCTGTGCGCTTACCAATGTGATGTTTGATGCTTCATTCCCATGAATCCCAGCCAAACCAAGGCGATGTACACGGGAAGCGGGAAGGGTGATCCATCTAAATCTCAGCAAATACATACTGCCCCCAGCTTGTTAGCAAGGATCATTTCACTAAAGAATAGCGTCCGGAAGCGAAAATTTGCAAGCGCGGACGAGCTCGCACGCTCTCGGAATCGCCAGGCGCTCGTTTCCTTCGGGATATCAGCTGCGTCAGGTATTGTCGGGCGTATAGATCCTTATTTTTCGGCCATATGGGTGGTGGCAGACCCTCGTGCATAATGGACGGCCGTTTGCTGGACCGATCTGTGCCATTGGTCACGTTTTACATGCAAGACGGTACGTAACGGGCGACCTGTGAACGTCTGCAACTGCGACTGGGGCACACCAGGTAGCTGCGAAATAAATAATAGTAGTTCTTGCTAGATTAGACCATATCGAAGTCTGCAACTGCGATTGGGGCACACCAGGTAGCTGCGAAATAAATAATAGTAGTTCTTGCTAGATTAGACCATATCGAAGTCATACGACACAAACAGAGACTCGATGTCCGTCACATATCAGGCTAATACTCCTGCCATGCGATTGAGACACACACATTCACAGTTGCTGGAACGAGATACACTTTTTCGTGTGTGTAGAGCTAGCTAGCTACTCCATCCATGCAGCTTGATTGATTGTAGTACGAGCAGCTTCCTGCTTGCTGCTAAATATGCACGGAATTCTTGCTTGCGGCTGTATTAGATGGGTTCGCCGGCTGCTTGCCGCATCTGTTGGCAGTAGATGGATTCACCGGCGGCTTGCTGATGCATCTTCACGGAATGTCTCGTGCTGTTGCACGCAACTGCCAAGACGATGAGTCAACGGCCGTCGATGAGCCAAGCTGCCAAAGGATGGAAGGAGCAACATATGTTGGAATACCATGTAATTTTGCTGTTGGTTTTTTCTCAACAACAAAGAAACTGTGCTTTTAGATTGAAAATCTCCCTGATTGCTTGCCATGCTCCGCCACTGGTTCCAGGGGCTAGATGTGGTACTTACAGGTGTTGGGAGGAGTGTTGAGTATGACACCAACCCACTGTCAGCACTGTGTTTCAATTTGTGATGTTGATCAGTACTAGAAAACTGCCTGTTGAGCACGGAAATGGAATCCAGAACAAAAACACTAGGGAATACCTGCTGCAGCTGGGATGTACCCCAGAGTTGTATGTCCATGAAAAAGTAGCAACACGCTAGTCCGGAAAGAATTCACAAAGACATCGGCATAGGCTGTGCAGAATAAGCTTGCTGGTCCGGGTGTGCTTCTTTATCATTTGCCTACCGCCAACTCCACCGCACGACCCCAAACGAACGTCCGGTTTGGCCGGATTTTGTCCCTTTGGTGCGGCAATGGGTTTGCCCATGTCCGCCTCTTTCCGTTGGGTCATGGATGCGCCCAGCGCGCGGCCGCACCCTAAATCATGTCCGTGTTGGACGTGATAAAAAAACAGAAAAACTAAAATAAAATGACTTCAAAAAATAAATAAACGCAGTTAAAAAAACTTAAAACTTAATTTAAGGGGTCATGGCCACAAAACAGCCCAGTTCTACGGTTCACTTAACGGCCCAGTAGCATAATTAACATAAAAGCGAAAAAAACGCCGCCCGCGCGCTCCTGCCGCGCCCGTCGATGCCGTGGCTGTCGCCGTCTTCAGTGGCCGCCGGTGTCGTCGTCGTCGCTGATGAGGTCGACGTAGTCCGGCGCCGTCCAGAGGTGGGCCGGCGGTCCGTGGTGCACGGGGGCGGTGGGCTGGAAGGTGGCAGGTGCGTGCACCACCTCCTCCCGTGGCGAGGCGCCCCGCTCCGGTGACCGCGGCGGCGTGGGGCACCAGTTCACGCCCCCCACGGCGGCCGCCATCTGCTCTGCCGTGCACGACCAGCTCCACCCCTGGCCCACCAGGCCCGGGTGGAACGCGGCCACCGGCGGCTCCTCCATCACCTCCTCCTTCGGCACCATCTCCAGCTCGGGGATGGCGACGTCGCCGGCCGCGGAGAGGGCCGTCATCTCCTCGAGGCCCTCCCATTGGCGCTCGTCGTGCGTGTGCATGATGTCCTCCATGACACGCGCCATGAGACGGGACTCCTCCTCCGCTGTC
The DNA here is from genome assembly GCF_002575655.3 of Aegilops tauschii subsp. strangulata. Classification (NCBI taxonomy): domain Eukaryota; kingdom Viridiplantae; phylum Streptophyta; class Magnoliopsida; order Poales; family Poaceae; genus Aegilops; species Aegilops tauschii. Next base: position 82,943,927 of record NC_053041.3, read on the forward strand.
ATGCGAGGAGGTGGTGGTGGCGATGGAGCTGGAGATGGCGACGGCATGGACGTGCCGGCGAAGAAGGACGCCCGCCGCATGTCGTGCTCATCCCGGAACCAAGTGTCCCACAGGGGCGAGTCGGGGGCGTACCTCTTGTCGTAGTAGAGGTCGTCCGGGAGGACGCGGTGACGGCGCTCGATCTCCTGGCGGCGCGCACGGCCGCTCAGCGGGACCGGCGGGATCGGCGCGCGGTCGGCCGACAAGTGCCAGTTGTTGGGGAGGTGGACGTCGCTCCAGGGTAGCGGCGTCCTCGTCTCCCAATCGCGGCGGCATACGGCCGCCTCGATGTAGTGCCGGTCGCGCTCGCCGGCGGCCGTGGGCGCAATGGAGAACGCGGGCGGCGCGGGGGCCCGACGCGGTGGTGATGCGGGCTCCTCCTTCTTCACAGAGCCACGGCGACGCCCCGACGAGGAGCCAGCCTCGCGGTCGTGCTTCCCCTTCCGGCCGTAGTTCCATAGGCCCATGGGTGCGAGGTGGCCGGCCGGCGAGTTCGAGGCGAGGCTAGGGTTTGGGGTTGTCGGGTTTCGAGGAGGCCGCGGGGTGGAGTAAGGGAGTGTGGACGACGACCGGTCCACGGGTTCCCATTTAAGAAGGACCGCGACCGTTCGCCTGGGCGGGTGACAAGCGGGGCTGCCCGCGCGTGCGCATTGATGTGGGCGGGTGGGGGGTAGGTGGCCGCCTGCCACGCGGCCCCGACGCGTACAAGGCGCGCGTCCATTTGGTGTCCGCCGCGTCCCAAACCCGGCGCATGTTTGCGCTCGAAATGGGTCGGCCCGGACACAAAACGAACCAGATGGGTCCGGGCCGTCGCGCGCTGGACCGACCGGTTTGTCCCTTTTACCCCAAACGGACAGGGCCGGACAGAATGGGGTCGCGCGATGGAGTTGGCCTAATCAGGACGGACGCCAACATTGGGTCCATCACCTACAAAGTTTTTGCCTTCAATATATGCCTCATAAAGGCACCAGCCATCGTCCACTATCAGCGCCTCCATGAACTGGAAAATGGAAATGATGTGAAAAGCCTTGCATGTTCATCCCAGTCACGATACTGTGCATCACACTTTGTAGGCTCACTTACCTTTTAGTATTCGCACAAGTCGTACTGGATTTCTGCTTGTTGAACATCCCGAATATCCTGTCCCAGCGAGGTTTCTTTTGGCCACACATGAATTCATCCTGCATTGTTTTATAGAATGTAAATTATGATAATTCGAAGCATTAAGCACTGGACAAATGGCATTGAAGGGGGTGCTAACGGTATGCGCCGCGAAACTCGGGTTCATCAAACACCGCGAGCGGAGAGCTCCTCCTGGGTAAAGCTTGTCGTCTTTGAAGTCTCAACTGCATCATGCAGATGGATGCGCCCATCCCATGATCTGGCCCATAGTTTGCCAACATGGCCAGCCCGTCTAGCTCCCGCTTGTAAGGCTCACGGTTTGAAAACCACTTTCTGCAACATGTGGGGATTCATTTTACAGCGGAAAAGGTATTCGGAACAAATGTACAATGCACATGTGTGTGCCACCACCCTAAACAATCACACAAACCCGCGTCGAGAATAAACCAACTACAGGAATCTCATTTCATATTCCTGGCTCCACTAGCGACTTGGAACCTGGCCTCACATATATATTAAGGTGTCATGGTCGTATACTATTTGTTTTAACATTTGCCATGATTAGTAAACACAATTTGTTTCGAGAATTGCCATGAGATAACAATAATTTTGTTTCAAGATGTTGCTGTGATTTAGAAAACACAATTCGTAAAATTGTAGTGTCATAGTTACAAATTTTCCTCAAATTGGCCATGTGATGGGAAACATGATGTTCGGAATTTGTTGTGTGGCCCACAGAAATTCTTTCAAACTTGTCATGTTATAGAGAAAAAAAATCGCTCACGAATGTCAGGGACCACTACAAGACATTTTCAAAAAATTGCCAACGTAGATACAAATCAGTACACACTACTACAACGTATCAGATGCTATTTGCAAAAAAAAAAGAACTCTTAAGATGTCATCTTCCTGTCAGACCCCCCATTTTTTTTAACAGAGAGGCGCCAAAAGCGCAATATATTTCAGCTCATGAAGATAACACATTGTCAATTACATAACCCTACTAGGGATAACAAAGAAGAAAAGCTTGTATTACAGGGCAATTCTTCCTGAAATGAGCTGAGCAGAACACATTTAAAGATAGGTTCAAGCAGAAGCATATGAACCTGATGTACACAAACGAAGAGGAACACCCAAGATAGGATGTCCCAGAGGCGGCGCTCGAACCCCACCAACGGCCCCTTGGCTGGTCGGAGGTCCAGCGCGCCAAGGCCGTCGGTCGCCACATGCTCCTCCTGCTCCGCTCTCTTCTGCTTCTGCGCGGGTGAGGCGGCCTCGCCGGCCAGCGGCGGCCGGCAGGTGCGCGCGAGCAACTGCAAGCAAGACGGCCCCGGTGATGCGTCCGCGCGTGCGTCTCCTTGTGTGTGTGTGTTGTGTTTGTTGGCGGCGGGGGTGGGAGAGAGCTGTACAAATCGGATGGTACATGCAGTCCAACCATCCTGTCCCAATGAAACGATTCGTAATTCCCGTCACTTAACGCCGTGCGCCGTAACCCCGCTGTACCGACCAATGCCCCTATATTAACTACCTACACTTTTAAACCCACACCGTATTTCCACGATTCATTAATGTCATCCGCATGTGCACGCTGTACCATTGGTCCGTTTACCAGGAGCACGCAAGCTCGTGTGTACTATCGCCGCTCTCCTATAGTAACTTTGAAAAATGAACGGTTGCACTTTCTTTCCCTTTCAGTCACCCCCACAGGGTTTCTCCTGAGCGCTCCGCTCCGCTCCAACCCACCTCCCCGCCGTTCGCCACTCCGGCGGCGGCGTCCACCCTCGCGCTTCGGGCCGCGTCGCCCCAAGCGCTCCTCCCCACCCGCTGGCGACCACTCCGGTCCCGGCGTCCACCCTCCCTCCTTCCGGCGGTCTCTGGGGCGCTGCGCTGCTCCGGCATGTCGTGCAGTCCGCGCTCGGTCACCTCCTCCTTCCGTCGCGCTGGCGAGCGGCCGGTGGTGTCAGGCCTCGGCCTTTCCTCCTGCTCTGAGGCCTCGGACGCGCAGGGGCCGGTCGACGGGGAGCCCGCGGCTAGCGCTCTGGCGTTGGAGACGGCGCCAGGTTGGGAGCAACCTCGCCCCTCTCGGAAGGAGCAATGGAGGCGCCGCCACGCGGATGATGCTGGTGCATCCAAGGGTGCGCCTCTACTCAGATCGCGCCGTGTGCTGTCTCGCCGGAGATGGCGGGCCTCTGCTTCAAGTGCTTTGAAGAAGGGCACTTCAAGAGCGATTGCACCAACCAAGTGGTCTGTTTCCGTTGCAAGCTGCCAGGCCACGAATCCAAGGACTGCAAGAGACCCAGGAGTCCATCGCCGGAGGAGGAGCTCAGGCGATCTGCGGCGGCCAAGGTCGCGCGCTCCGGCTCGGCGGGTGGGCCGTCGAGAGTCCCTCCGCCGCCTCCCCCTCCCCCGCAAGCTGCGCCCGTGGCATGGCCGCGCATCTTTGCGCAGCGTCTTGAGTCCCCGGTGCGCGAGCCGTTCATCCCTCAGGAGCTCTGCGTCGTCCGCCGCTCTCCGAGCATGGGCGACCTAGAGAGGAGGCTGCAGTTCGCCATGGTGGCCTACATTGGCGGGGCGAGGCACGACATCGCCCCCGAGTTCGTCGTTCAGGCGCTGGGAGCTGTGGTTGGCATCGGCCCGGAGTGCCTCTCCGTCCATTGCTACCGGCCGGAGGATTTCCTGGGGCAAATAGCTCCCATGCGACGTCGTTGGTGTGAATTGTCTCTCATGCGACGTCGTTGGTTGTAATGGCTCTCATGCGACGTCTCCCAGCGCAGAAATAGCTCAAGCAAGACAACCCGTTTATGCGGCTAGTTGGCTGTTAGTTAGGCTGAGGTTTGGTTAGGACACCGGGGGTTATGTGCTCTGACTGGTGGGGTCCACCTAGAGCCACGTAGTCAAGAGTCAACCGTCCACGACTCGACCGGTGACTGTGTGACCGTGCCCGTGCTAGACTGAGCGAGCGGCGCCGCCGTAAGCATCTTCTCCGGCAGCGGTTTCTTCTCCGCGGTGGTGGAGCGCATTTCTCGGTAGCGGCAGAGCTATTGCGAGTGAGCCCGAAACCCTAGTCCCACTTCCCAGAATTTTGGGGGATCTGTGGCCTCATGCTGCCCCTCTGTGCCCGTTTCTTGGCGATTTAGAATCTTGATTGGATCCGGGGGCTGTTTCTTCTCCGCAGCCCGCCCGGTGGTGGAGCGCCTTTCACGGCAGCGGCTATTGCGAGTGAGTATTTTCCAAACTCTAGTCCCATTCCCCAGAATTTTGGATAAATCTGTGGCCTCATGCTGCCCCTGTTTCTTGGCGTTTTAGAATCTCGATTGGATAGGAGCGCGGGGGTTGAATGAGATGGAGCGAGGAGACAGTGCTTCAAATCGGTAATGCCGCCCTCTTTTCTATTTTAGCTGTTATCGAACTCGATTTGGTAGTGACTGTAGCTTACACTGCTGCCGCTGCCTGCCATTGACAAAACATGGGAGGTTCAGGTTCTGCCACCACATTCGCAATTATAGTGGAATTTTTTCCCTGTAAAGCCAAGCTCAGTGATGGCAGTGTCCAAGACATTGATAGAGATACCACCGTGAGGTTGGATGTCGAATTTGCAGATGTTGATCCCCAGGAATTGGAGAGCATGAAGGAGAAGGCCGTGGGCAATTTGGTGGAGAGAATTGGGGAGAGTATTGTTTGGGGTCCAGAACAAGAGGTATCTCTGCAACGTTTCGATAACTATAATGGTGAATATGTAAGAATTGAAGATGGAGAATCCATGGTTGCTGAAATTGATCAGCAAGAAGGGTGGGCAAGCAAACAAGTAACATTTTATGCTGAGCTAATTGATCTGCAAACTCATTCCAGAGTTGGTTATGTGCCATCAAAGATGGCTGCACAGGTGGAAGATAATGAGTGGGTTTCACAAAAAAAGATGTTGGCATTGTTGACTGAACCGACTGTAGTAGCTGAAGATACAGGGATTGATGCAGATGGAGAGGAGGGAACCCATGGTGCTAGGAAGATTTTTGTTGACTGGAATGTAGTAGAGTTGAATGAAAAAACAGATTTGGTCATTACACCAATATCTGACATTGATATGGCCGAAATGTTTGGCATTCAAGTTGATGACAAAGATAAGGAGAAGGATGACAGTTCTTTGCCTGCTGATGGTAACACATGCCCTAGAAATGCAAATGAGGATGAAGAAGAGCTGATGAGAGAGGCTGCAGATGATGTGGATGATGCAGATGATAATGAGTTGGTTTGTTTGTATGACAAAGAGAACCCAGTTATTGAGGTGGGAAAGTTGTGGCCAAGCATGAAGGAGTTTAGGATGTCTTTTAGGACCTATGCAGTGAAAAAAGAATTTGATGCCAAGACTATGTGGACTGATCGAAAGAAATTTTATGCTCGGTGCAAAGGTTATGATGGTGGTGGCAATCCTTGCAAATGGTACTTGTCTGCCAGACTACAACCTGATGGAAGTATAGTAAGGGTAAATCAAATACCACACCAGCATACATGTATGACCACTTCACAGAGAGTTTCAAAGATGACATCACAGCTTTGGGTTACAGAGAAGATTACTCCTATTTTAGCCAAGACTCCAAACACTACTGCAAAGAGGCTTAAAGTTGACTTGGAGAAGCTGTACCCCATCCAGCTGCAATATACCACAGTGTGGAAAGCAAAACAAAGGGCCATGAAATCATTGTATGGTGACTGGGCAAATACATTTAGGATGTTGTATAGTTTTAAAGCAGAGGTGGAGAAGAGGTCACCTGGAAGTGTGGTGGAGATAGATACAGAGGTAACAGAGGATGGCAAGATTTTTTTCAGCAAGTTTTTTATGTGTTTGAAGCCTTGCATAGATGGATTCAAAGCAGGTTGTCGTCCATATTTGAGCATAGACTCATCTTTTTTGACTGGAAACTGGAATGGCCAGTTGGTTGCATGCAATGCTCTAGATGGACACAACTGGATGTTCCCAATTGCAATAGGAATGTTTCAATCAGAGACAGAGGCATCATGGATATGGTTCATGATGCAACTGAAAAGATGCATAGGGCCAGTTTCTCCTTTGGCCATCCACACAGATGCATGTAAAGGGTTGGAAAATGCAGTAAATTTTTTCCCCCATGCTGAGCAGAGGGAGTGCTTTGGACATATGTGGATGAATCTGATAAAAAATTCAGAGGAGATGAATTTGGGCGCATGTGGCCAGCAGCAAGATCCTACACCAAACAGACACATTCCTATCACCTTGGTAAGATATTGGCATCATGTAGTGATAATGAATTTGCTTCATGGTTGAACACACACCATTCTCTGTTGTGGTATAGATCAGGTTTTAATACTGCCATAAAATGTGATCATATCAATAACAACCTGGCAGAAAGCTTTAACAACAAAGTGAAGGATTTGAAAGACTTGCCTGTGCATGACATGGTGGACCAAATAAGGATCATGATCATGCGTTTGTGGGAGTTGAGAGGAAAAATTGCTAATATTTTGGAAGGGGACAAGCTTCCAGCAGTGGTACAACAGGTGGTCAACAGGAGTAGAAATCTTTCACATCTATCTGTTGAGAAATCTTCCTTGTGGGGTGCTGAAGTTAGAATACAAAGAGTGGGAAGAGGCATGTGGTAAATACTGAGTTGCATGAGTGCACTTGCCAAGAGTGGCAACACACTGGAAAACCATGTGAGCATTCCATACTTTTTTGGCATCTAAACCCAGGTTAAATATGCACCCATATTTGCATGAGTATTATTCAGTACAAAAATTCAAAGCTGCATATGCAAGTCCAATTCCTGCACCGACTGACCAATCTCAGTGGCCTGAGGTGGAAATAGAATTTACCTTGTGTCCCCCTGTCACTAGAAGAAAGGCTGGGAGGCCAAAACAGAGCAGATTCAAAGCTTGGTTTGAGAAAGTTGGTTGTAGTAAGAAGGGGAAAAAGGAAAAGGAAAAGAATGATAAGCCCAAAAGGGCTCAAAAAGGTAACAAAAATAGGTGCAAGTTGTGTGAGGTACTTGGGCACAGAGTTGGTTCATCCAAATGCATCTACACTCCTCAGAGGCCAAAGTATGTTTATGTTACTGTTTTTGCAAGTTTTTGATTTTGCTACTTGTTCTAGTATCTAACCAAGTGAAATGCTTTACTTTTTAGGAGGAAGCGTGCAGAAAAAGCCCCACCTCTTGTTGTTGAACAGTGCTGGCCAGTGAAAAAAGCAAGACTCAATGGCTTTAGAAGGAAGAGCACTAAGCAGATAATGTTTGGTGACAAAGATATGGAGCAAACTGAAACTGTTACTGCTGCACATGAGCTAAGTGTTTCTGTTTTGGACGATGTGATGCATACTGAATCTGTTTTGCAGGCGCTAGGGCAATCTGAAACTGTTGCAGATGAAGCAACTATTGTGCTGCCATGCGAATCTGCTTTGACAGCTGTGTTGCCATGTTTGGAGGTTGTGCTGCCAAGTGTTGAGTTGCAAACTGAAGTAGTTGAACAATGTGTGCCATCTACTCAAGCTGCAGAAGTGCAAACTGAAGAAGTGGGACATGGTGAGGGGCAAAAGTTGAGGGGGCCTAGTGGAGTTGGCAACAAAACCAAGGGGCCAAAAAGCAAGAGCATCAGCATCAACAAACTATGCGCCGTGGAACCAAACGGTGGAAAAAAGGAGAAGAAATCGAGTGGTAGAAAGAAGCAAAAGAAATAGAGTCGAAATCATTCAAATTTGATGTGAAAACTTATGTTTGTTGTCATTTGATGTGAAAACTTATGTTCTTTCATGTGAAAACTTATGTGCTATGATGTTGATTTGACTTGAAATAAAATTCAAATTTGAACCGACATTCAAATTTGAACCTATCTCCAATATTTTTGGAGTTCATTTGTTTGTTCTGTGATGTTGCATTGTTTTATGTACTACTATGCACTTTAGTTCATAAATCCAACCCTTTTTGTGAAGTCCAACTCATAGTTACTGAAAATGTTGTCCAAACAGTAAGGGAAAACGACCCCATTTCTAAGCAAGTTTTTTTCGACCTTCTCAAAATCACAAAAAAAGATTTTCTTAGCTTATATTATACCTATATAGGATCAATACGAAGTCTCACCTTTTTTTTGAATAAGTATTCGTATTATTAATTTATTTTTGAAAAAACACCCTTTAATACAAAGTCAGCAATAAAACAAGTTTAAAAATTTAAAATGCAAAAATAACTTCAGATGCTCCTTAGTCACTCCAAAATGAAGCTAAGGTGAGGTTTTTGATTTTTTGCATTTTCAAAACCTCAAACCCTCTTCTCACTCCTTTGAACTCTATGCAACCTCAGTCGAGATAGTCCAATTTGTGAAGGTTTTTTCATGCAAAGATCATTAAATCAAGTTTATCATTTTATATCATAACTATGTAACATAACAAGACTATATGCGCAGGTTTTTCATTTTTTAGATTTTTTTTGAATTAGTTATACACATTTGAATGTTCGGTCAAACCTTTCAAAACCCCGTTGACTGCCTCCAAAACCCCGTAACCCTAGCGCCAAACGTCCACCGTCGATCTAACCCTAACGCCAAACTGCGGCCGTCGGATAGGCCTTCTAGAAGGATTCCGCGGGGGCGATCCGTGGGAGCCCTGATTCTCCAATCTGATTGGCCACCGTTTTTTCTCTCTGTTCGAACAGATAAGGTTGAGCGGGGGAGCATCTCAGTGACCGTTGGGCCGAGCGTATCGGGCCCGGCAGAGCCTGGCGTGCGTGCGCACGGCCGTCGAGAGGGGGGGATGGGCTGCATGCGAGAGGGTCAATGACATGTGGGCCATCCCTGTCCCATGCATGCCATGCAACGTCGCAGCCTAGCTATTCTGTGCTCGTGAACGCTGTGACACAGCCTAGCCATTTGCATGCGGGCTTGCATGCACGCATCGACGCAGTAAAGCAGCGGCAGGGGCGCAGCGTATAGGTACGTCGCATCTAAGCTATTTTAACAAATGCATGTTTGAACCTGAGACGAACGCGTCGGTGGTGTAGCTCCTTTTTCAGTGTCACGTGCAGATGAACGGGCTTGTTTCCCATGCGGCGTCACCGCCGATGCAACGCCGATGCAAGTGCATGAAACGATGCATCTCGCCTGTGCCGCCCGTGCCTCTTTGGATGCTCTGCCCGCCGTTTTTGAATTAATGCCCGCAATTACTTATGCCAGTACGAACGGAGAAGAGAAAACGATCGAGAAGGCACCGTGTACACATTGACCACGGCTGCAACGCGGCTATAAAAGGGCACCATTTCCTCATCCCTCTCACACTCATCTCTCAAGCCTCCTCCGCTTCTTCTTTTCGAGCCAAATCCACCACTCGAGCCACCATGCAGTTCAACGGCCCTACCTACCGTCGTCCGCGCACCGTGCCGGAGAGGGAGTACCCGGCCGGAGTCATCGTCGAGAATAGCCTGAGGGTGTGGGCCATCTCAAGGTGGAGGGGCCCTCACTACTAGGAAAAGGCCTACTAATGGCGCACCTAATTTGGCCATTAATGGCGCATTAGTGGTGCGCCATTAGTGCCACGCCATTAGTATATTTTACTAATGGCGCACCACTGGTGCGCCATTAGTATCTGGTATACTAATGGCGCACCCCAGATGCGCCATTAGTATCTGGTATACTAATGGCGCACCCCAGATGCGCCATTAGTATATACAACAGTGCACCATTAGTATGCCTCCCAGGGGGCCATCTATACCCAGGTGCTTTGGCATACTAATGGCGCACAACAACAGGATGCGCCATTAGTAACTTCGGCATACTAATGGCGCACTGTTTCGTGATGCGCCATTAGTATCCTTTGGCATACTAATGACGCACTATGATGTGATGCGCCATTAGTATGAATATTAGGTTTTTTTTATTTTTTTATTTTCTGTTTTTTGCACAGGTTACAAAATGTATAATTGGACAAAATATAGACAGCACACATCAACAACAGATTCATCGAACACAATAGAAGATTAGTCTCTGAATACAATTCATCATTTTAGTCTCCGAATACAATTCATCATATTAGTCTCCGAATTGAAAAGACCGAACAAAGATAGAACATTATATTACAAGTCTCGAGACCGCGAGTTTGTCTTCACATTACAAGTCGATATCGATCATCTAAACTACCATCACATAGAAGAGAGCTGCGGTCATCACGATGAGCATCATCACGATGAAACTCGTCTTCATCCGGTTCCTCCAACGCTCCCTCCCCTCTCCCGCTAGATAGCGGGCGTATCTAGATTCGGCCTCGGCCCTAGTGGCGTACCCTTTGTAACTGTTACCGCTGAATCGGTGAACCTGTCTCCGACACTCCTCCCAGTCGTCATAGACTCCGGGAACCTTACCCTTGTACACGACATACCACGGCATCGCTATGCAGTAGCCAAACGAAACGTTAGTACCAATTCACAGACAATACATAAGCAATATATAAGTATGCAACAGAACAATCGGAAGAGAAAAGCAAGACATTAATAGCATCGAGGGTGCGGAGCACGGTCGGGCGCCGGTCCTTCCGTTGCCTCTTCGGTTGGCTGCCATCTGTGCGTGCGCCGCCATCATCAGTGGTGGCATCCTCGGCGGCACCATCAGTGGTGGCATCAGTGGGGTCATCCTCGGCGGTACCATCAGTGGTCTCAGGATCGGTGGGGAAGGCGGCGTCCTCATACAAGTGAGGTTGTTCCTCCATCTCCTGGGACAACTTCCAGAATGCCTTGACGCCCGAACCCCCGGCCTCATCGTTGTTGGCCATGTTTCTCTCTAAATAGGAACAAAGTTTGGTCGAAAAGTTGGTTATTGTCAAGGAACAAGATCATGGTCTCATCATTTAGGGTTTGTCGACATCGAGGCATCCTAAAAGCTAAGCTTTTATCATTGAGGGTTTTTCGACGCCGAGGCACCCTAAAAGCCTAAGCTTTCATCATTTCGGTTTTTATCGACACCGAGGCACCCTAAAAGCCATGCATTAGTCACAAGTACGCTGGGGCACTTGATCCTACTTAATTAACTACTAAGATACCCCGGCCCATGCATTAGTCACAAGTACCCCATATGTCCTATTTTTAGCAAAGTCATGCTAAAATTCATGGAAAATTTCAGCATGACCTTTGCTGAAAATAGGACATATGGAGTACCCGAATTTGCCGGAACGGAAGTTAATCGACATTCCGGCAAACTCAAGGGCCTCTCGGGTGGACAAGGCAAAAAAGGGCTCCATCACAACATGGAAAATACATTGGCATGTGAAGAGGTGAAACAATATATGCATCTCCAAGCAGTATCATTCAACATTTTGGACAAAACACTACAAGCAACATGAGACACTGAAAACAATTGCTACCAATGAATCTACACTTCTATAACAAAATAAATCAGAAACTTAGTCTGTCATCATTAGGCAGCCACCATTAGTTATTCCGTTATGTTAAAGCAGAAATAGGAAAATAGACTGAAAACACTAAAATCAGAAACAAATCCAACTGTACAGGCCAATGCATATAGGAAAAGTGAGGGGTTGAACTTCATTTTTTTTCAGGTTTTCTTGGGTGTATGAGGTCTGCTCTAATTTGTTTTGAAAAGTGAACCTGCTGTACTGGCCAATGCATATAGGAAAAGTGAACCTGCTGTACAGGCCAATGCATATAGGAAAATTAAGTCATGGAGAGTTTTTCATGATGTTCCTTGCCTTTTTTTTGTGATACATAAGGTAAGGTTCAACAGCTTCAGAACTTTTTCTATGATAGAAATACTGCTTCATTTTAAGAACATGTCTTAGTTTTGAATTCTCTTAGTGAAAACCTACTTCAGCGCATCAACACAAGTTGGGATACACAGCCAGACAGACGCACATGAACATAAATGAATTCAGATCTAAAAAACTCATACAAAATTCGTTTTGCAGGAATTCGTTTACTCCCTATGCACACTCTATCAGTATAACAAACTTCCAACTAAACAAAGAAAGAAACTACGGGTGTTGGTAGCAAGAAACAATGCAACCACCTGAAAACTTCTTATGTTTCAGTCAATCATCACAACCAATATGATTTGCTTGGAGATTCAGAGCACAACCATGATACTGAGGATATCAGAGTGGTGGAGACATTGACTGCAATAAAGATGACTAAAAGAGAACTTTTCTGCCTCCTTAGATCTATCAAACGAAAAAGTGTACAAAATGGGCTGTCTTTGAGTGGAATGCATTTTCTCAAGGTAAAACAATCCAAGGTAAACCAGATATAAAGTTCTATTCCTTTATGCTGATCTTGACCATCAAAACTACTCCTCGAAAACAATTATAATGACCTGGTGTTTATAGTGATGACATCAGGACTCATGCATAAGCTACTCATAGTGTACAAGCTGATTTCTCTTGCTAACCCCATTCTCTTTAAAAGGCAACCGAAACAAACAAGACAAGAAACACAATTATGTTCCTGAGCTTTCTTAGTTTTCCCATGAGCACAAGAAATGAGACGCTACTAAATCAAACAAGAATTAGCAATTGTCATAATGAACATGAAGCAATAGACAAGTCCGGGTGGTGGTGGAGCTCACGGGGGCGGTGGTGTGGACGGGGCGACGAGGTCCGGGTGGTGGTGGTGCGACGAGGTCCGGGAGGCGACGAGGTCCGGGTGGTGGTGGTGCTCCGAGGAGACGAGGAGAGCGGCGCCGAGGAGACGAGGACGACGGGGCGGCGGGGCGGCGGCGTCGGGAGAGGAGAGGGCGGCGTCGGGGCGGAGACGAGGACGACGGGGCGGCGTCGAGGCGGCGGGGCAGCGGCGTCGGGAGAGGAGAGGGGAAGGGGATCGAGGGCGAGGGCGAGGGAGAGAGAGGGGATAGGTTTGGGCCGGGGATAGGAGAGGGGAAGGAAATCGAGGGCGAGGGCACAATACTAATGGCGCACCACCCCTCGGTGCGCCATAAGTACATCCATACTAATGGCCCACCTCACCCTGGTGCGCCATTAGTATTTTTTTTATTTCTGCTCGAGCCAACAGGTTATCTTCCACCTGACCTGATCCACACCAAGTTCCCTCTACTAGCTCGACTGGTTAGCAGCCAGTTCTCACACTAGGAGGTCCTGGGTTCGATTCCCAGGCTCCACAATTTTTTTTATGCATTTAAAATGCTGTTTGATATTTATTTGTGTTTAAATATGTTCAAACTTGTTTAAATCATAACAGTAATATTTTTTTATAAGACAGTAATAATTTTTTTAAAAATATCATCAAACAGTAATGCCGGTGGAGCGGGGGAGGGTGCGCGGGGTGCGGGGGGCCGGTGGACCGGGGGGTGCTCGGCGGCGAGGGGGACCGGATCTGGCGAGGTGGGATAGCGATCGAGATGGAGGGGGATCGAGATCGAGTGTCCATGAAATTTAAAAATATTCATGATAGTTCAAAAAGTGCCCATGAAATACAATCGAGAAATGAAGGCTACGATTTAAATACAATCGATCTTAGCTAGCTATCTGTTCACAATCTTCTTGCCCTTCTTTTTCGCAAATGGAGTTCTTCTGTGGAACGGACGTCCTTTAGGTAGGGTGGTCCTGCTTCTTCTTGTGGTGTATGCTGCTACTTCATCATCGTCGTCATGTTCGATTCTCGGGTCGCCGTACTTGTCGAAGTCTTGCTCATTGGCTACTCCATCCATTCCGATGATCTTCCTTTTGCCTCTCCTCACGACAATACGACTGGGCTTTGACGGGTCGGTAATGAAGAAGCATTGGTCCACTTGGGAAGCTAGTACCCATGGCTCATTTTTCGCGGTGACGTTTGCGCCTGCGGTCCTGGATTTGGCTTCGGGTATAACCATGGTGGTGAAATACCGGTCTTCTTTTAGGACGCTCTTGGCCCATCTGACACGGAACATCGGGCCTTCTCTCCAGCATAGCTCAGCTCCCAGATCTCCTCGATCCTTCCGTAGTATCTGTCCTTGTCGTTACCGGTGTAGGATTCCATCGTTACCCCGGAGTTCTGATAACCATCGCTCTTCATGTCCTTGGCCTCGGTGTAGAATGTGTAGCCGTTGATATCGTACGCCTCATAGGTCATCAGGTTGTGCTCGGCGCCCTGTGACAAGGCGAATATGAGTTGTTCTTCCGCGGAAGAATCCTCATGTAAAGGGTACGACAGAAGCTTCTGCTTGACCCAACGCGTGAAACATGAGTTGTGCTCTTTGAGTATATCTCCGTCCGTCCTCTGTTGGCCTCGGTCATTGTACGTCTTCTTAATAAGGTTTTGTGCTCTACCACCCAAGGATCGACCACGTCTATGTGTTGTAGGGCGACTAGGTTTGCTCTTTCAAAGTCGGCGAGTCGACCCTCGAAGTCGACATGCATTTCGCGGCGACCCTCACGGTGACCCCATCCAGCGAGCCTGCCGAGGTGCCTGTTGACGGGCAGACCAACGGGGTTCTCGATGCCTAGATAATTCGTGCAGTAGGAGATGCACTCTTCGGTCAGAAAGCCCCTGGCTATGCTTCCCTCTGGACGTGACATGTTGCGAACGTATCCTTTGATGACACCATTCATCCTTTCGAACGGCATCATGCTGTGCAGGAACGTCGGCCCGAGTTGGATGATATCGTCCACGATATGGACCAGCAGATGCACAATAACGTCGAAGAATGCGGGCGGGAAGTACATCTCAAGCTCGCATAGTATCACCACGATCTCTTCCTGTAGCCTTCTGAGTTGCCTCACGCCAACAGACTTCCGAGAGATGACGTCGAAAAAGTTGCATAGGCCAAATAGCGTTTCACGGACGTGCGCGTCCATGATCCCACGGATTGCAACTGGAAGTATCTGCGTCATCAGCACGTGACAGTCGTGAGACTTCATCCCGCCGAACTTCAGCTTCGCTAGGTCTAGGTATCTGCTTATCTTCCCCGCGTAACCGTAAGGAAGTTTTACTCCTACGAGGCAGGTGAAAAGCTGCTCGATCTCCTCCTGACTTAGAGTGAAGCACGCGGGAGGGTAGTCATTTCCGGTCTTCTTGGCCTTTTTGCCTTTGCGACGACTTTCCGTGTCCTGCTTCGCCTCATCATCATCATCATCATCATCATCATCATATATAGCGTGAAGCTCCTACCTGATGCCCATTGATTTCAAGTCTGCCCTTGCTTTCGGCCCATCTTTGGTCCTCTCTGGCATGTTGAGCAGGGTACCAAGCAGACTCTCGCACACGTTCTTCGTGATATGCATGACATCAAGGCTGTGAGGCACACGGTGGATCTTCCAGTACGGCAAGTCCCAGAAAACAGACCTCGTTTTCCATACCTTCAGCAGCGGCTCTGGCGCCTTTCGCTTCTTTCCCGGCTCTGGCGCCTTTTGCTTCTTTCCCGGCAGTGGGCAGTCTTTCCAATTTTTCAACAGCTCGTCTATTTCCTCGCCGCTCCTCGTACGCGGGCGTCCTCGGGGTTCGGTTTCACCATCGAATAGATCCTTGCGTTTTCTCCACGGGTCATCGTCGCGAAGCCACCTTCGATGTCCCATGAACACGGTTTTCGAAGACCCGGGATCTCTATCTAGCTGGCGATACGTTGTGTCATCCATGCACCTGACGCATCCAGAAAATCCGTGGACCACCTGACCCGCGACATATCCGTAACCGAGATAGTCGTGCACCGTCGTGAGCAGCGCGGCTCTCATAGGGAAATATTCTTTCTCTGCGGCGTCCCACGTATTGGCTGGCGTTTTCCACAGCGTGTTAAGCTCCTCTTTCAGCAGCTCCAGATACAGATTGATGTCGTTCCCTGGTTGTTTCGGTTCTTCAATTAGCATACTCATGTGAATGTACTTCCTCTTCATGCACAACCAGGGGGGAAGGTTGTACATCCACACAAACACAGGCCAGGTGCTATGTGTGCTTCTCTGGCTGCCAAACGGATTGACTCCATCGGTGCTCGCGCCCAGCACGATGTTCCTTGGATCGTTCCCAAATTCTAGGTCTTCGAAGTTCAACGCTTGCCACTGGCTCGCATCCTTAGGGTGACTCAGCATCTTGTCTTTTTTATCTATCTCCGGATCATTTGCGTCATCTTCTCGCTTCTTCTCCTCCCTATCCGCGTGCCAACGCAGGAGCTTTGCTACCTTAGGGTCCGCGAAATACCGCTGCAGACGAGGAGTGATCGGAAAGTACCACACCACTTTTCGAGGAGCTTTCTTCCTCTTCTTGTATCGAGTGACGCCGCACACCGGACATATGGTAGACTCCGCGTGCTCGTCCCGATAAATGATGCAATTGTTCATGCACACATGGTATTTCACGTGCGGTAAATCCAGAGGACACACGATTTTCTTCGCCTCCTCCAAACTGGTCGGGCACTTGTTCCCCTTGGGAAGACGTTCGTGCCAGAATGACATGTTCTCGTCGAAGCATGCGTCGGTCATTTTGTGTTTTACCTTCATCTCCAGAGCCATGAGCGTTACTTTCAGGCGGGTATCCTCGGGCCTGCATCCTTCATACAATGGAGTAACCGCGTCTAACTCAAGTTGATCCATCTTGGCTTTCTCTCGGGCGGCAGCTCTTGCGTTATCCATCTGCTTGAGAAGCAGCTCTTGAATATGAGGGTCCTGCACCCAGCCCATCGATGGTCCAGCGTCGTCTGCTCCGCCGGCATCATCATCTTCATGATCATGCCCGTCGTCTGCTCCATAAAAAGTGCATGTGCACATTGTTGTAGGGAGAACAACATAAATATAGCTTCCCCCCTTACTTACCTATCAAAACAAGGTAATTTAACCACTTAAATTGAATGAATCTATGGTGGAAATGAGGTGAAAAAGAGGAGGCACCCGAGACAAGGAGGAGGTGGAGAGAATGAAGTGGGGAGAAAGTGAGTGTGGGTATGAGAGGCTGTCCAAAATATCTTGTTGCTGCCCACTTACTAATGGCGCACCAACTCTAAATGCGCCATTAGTAATCCAGGTTACTAATGGCGCACCTTCTGGTGGTGCGCCATTAGTAGTTTTGGAAAAAATAAATACTAATGGCGCACTGTTCCACAGTGCGCCATTACTAGTTTAAACTAGTAATGGCGCACGGTGGAAAAGTGCGCCATTAGTAGTTTTGCAAAAAAGGGAATAAAAAATATAATAAAAAAACAACATTAGTGGCGCACTTTCCGGCAGGTGCGCCATTACTAGTTACAACTAGTAATGGCGCACTGTGTCTGGATGCGCCATTAGTATGTTTGGACAGGCGCACTAGTTAAATTTTTTTTGATACTAATGGCGCATCCTGGGCCAGGTGCGCCATTAGTAAATTTCAACTCTAATGGCGTATCAGAAGGTGGTGCGCCATTAGTATATACTAATGGCGCACCGCTTGTCTGGTGCGCCATTAGTGTCAATCCCATCTATAGCCCTTTTTCTAGTAGTGCCTAGAGAGCTGGCTCGCTTCTTCTTCCAAGCCGGCTACCGCCACCTCCCTCCGGGCACTCCGCCCATGTTCCACCTCCACGACCAGTACGATGGCAACGCCAACGGCTTGTTCATCGGCCTCTACGTCACCTTCACCAACCCCTACGACGCTCACCACCTCCTCGGCGAGGTGTTCTGGTGTGGATGCGAGTTTATCGCGTTCACGACCTACAACATCTTCATTAACTTCCACCACATCTTCCCTCACCCCAACGGCATGCACACCCTCCCCTACCAGATGCCGGAGAACGACGAGTGAGGGGCGCCGGCTAAGGAGGAGGGGCCAAGGAGTTGTTCGAGTGCGAGTCTTTCTATCTAACTAGCTTGTGTTTGTGTTGGTTCGGGCGTGTGTGCCCGTGTCTTCTATCTATCTAGTTTTAATTATTTTCCTTTCATGTTTTATGAACTATATGTTGTAAGGTGATGCCCCTCTATATGTTCTATCTATCTATGCTACTAGGGTACCCGATGCCCCTCTATTGTGCTATCTATTAATGTTTTTTCGGGCCTAAAGTTTCTCCATTGCATTTTATTTATGTGGCCATGTGAACTAAAAAATGCACTAAAACATGATCCAATCATATAAGTTGTTGTTAGCACGTGTCTAGTTAATTATCTTCCTTTTATGTTTTATGCACTATATGTTGTAAGGAGATGCTACTAGGGGCACACTAGATGTCTTCTTTTTTTGAGAGGGGCACAACCTTTTTCGGTTGAAACACATGAGTAAAAACTTTGAAACCACCATAGCACAAATCAAAAAAATTTAAAAATGATGCTTGGTTGAAATAAACTAGAACCAAACAGTTGCAACTTTTTTGGTTCACAAAGACTACAAGTTAGACTGCTAACTAGAACCAATCTTTTATCTTAGCCGAAACAACACGGGACCCTACCATGGGACACGATAGCTTATGCATAAAAATAGCTCAAATAATTATCAGACGAGTTATCTCAAAAAAGGTGACTGCAGAAAATTTAAAATTTGTGAAATAAGCTAAAGCCGAAAAGATATATCGATGTCAATGACCGTGTGCACTTTTTTTTGCACTAGCTACACTTCTTTTATCAATGGGCCTGGATATGTTCTATTCGGCCCTGCCTAACTTCTATATGGGCCTGGCCTTTTCGGGCAACTGTGGACGGACCTTTTTTTTCTTTTCTCCCTCTACCACTGAAACTGAAACTGACGACGAACTGAAGAACTGAAAAAAGGGGCCGAAACAGAGTGGAGAAGACATGCCGAATTCGTACAGCGCAACACTTTTATTCAAATATCCATATCATTACGATTACAAATGATACCCAATCTATTCACTTACGACTAATTATCATCACATAAACAAATGCGAGAGCAATTACACAAACATAAAAAAGTCCCGCCATCAGCCCCATCAAATTGCCCTGCTTCTGCAACTTGATGAGTTTCTTCATCTGCTTGTTCAGCTTCTTCAGCTCTGCCGTCACTCCTGCATCCCCCACAGTAGCACCAATGGAATGGGCGGATCCAGGGGCCCCAGATCCAGACGCGCCCGATCCAAACTTGCCCAACTTCTCTGCCTCCAACGGTAAATCGAGCTCCCCTGATGCACCCTCCAGTTGAATCCGCTCTATGTACTCATCTAGCCACTCAAAATGGGTGCATTGCTTCAATTTCTGAAATCGGAAAGATGAACCCTAAATCCCAAATCCGATGAAAAATGGGCAAATATGAAATTGGGAGACAAAAACCAAAATTGGCATATTGAGAAGTAAAATCTCACCTTTCCCTGCTCTGGTTTGCTCTCGCATTTCATGAATTCCCGCCCAAGGTTGCCATTCTTGTCGGTGGTTGTGACTAGCCGCTTCAGGGGTGCGATACGTGGGCATGCAGGGCACCTTGTCATGGGCACTGCGCCATAGCGCGGCCATGAGCGGCGGGAGGCTGAAGCGGAGCTCGACATCGCTAGGTCGCGGCCCGGAACGGCGTTGCTGCGCGTCGTCGTCGGAGAAGAAGAACAACAACGGTCGGGGAGGGGGGGGGGGGCGGGGGGGGGGGGGGGGGGGGGGGGGGAGGATGGGCTCGGGTGCTGCACGGCTCGGTGTCCTCTTGTACCAATGCTGACCAGGATAAGTTAGTGGGTCCCATGCTGTGGGTCCCGCTCACCTGACCAATGCTGAGTTGGATAAGTTAGTGGGTCCCGCTCACCTGATTCGAGTCTTAAACATGTGTCTTTGGATTAGGCAGCAGTGTCGTATGGGAGCTATTTTTTTCAACACATATGTCGCATGAGAGCTATTACAACCAACGACATCGCATGAGAGACAATTCACACCAACGACGTCGCATGGGAGCTATTCGCCCGGATTTCCTGATCGTCTTCGCGCGCCAGGACCATTGTAATCTGGTGGCGGCCATGCCGTTCGTCGAGTTCAATGGCGTGCGGCTCTACTTCAGGCAGTGGAATCGCCAAGCGCAAGCCGTCCACTCCATGCTCAGCTTCAAGGTGTCTCTGGTACTGGAAGGAATTCCCTCCTCATGCTTGGGAAAGGGAGGTTGCTGAAGATCTACTAGGTTCGTCTTGCCTGGTGGATATGGTGGATCCGGAGACCAGTGCTCGCCGTGACTTGTCTGCGTTCAAGTTGTCGGCTTGGACGGCGGACCCGGACGCCATCCCCTCCCTCCGCTGGCTTGCTATCCCGGAGCCTGGCCTATCATCGCCATTGTTGGAGCCTACCTTGCTACAGTACAAGATCCTGATTCATCTGGACTCGGTCTCCGATCTCTCCGGCAGGGACGAGCCGTTCTTCTTGGGGGTCTCCTCGGACAGCGGTCAGAGCGGGCTCCCGTCGGACGGGAGGATCAGTGGGTGCAGTGGTGGTGCGGCGGCGACGCCTTGTAGCCGGCCATGGAGGTTTGGAGTGCGGGATGTGAGAGGTTCGGTGCCGCCACCGAGGGCTCACGGCGTAGTGGCGTCTCCGGCATGCTCGTCGGCCGGCGCTGATTGGCGCCTTCCGCCGATGATTGCCGCTGAGGCAGGATCTGCTGTGGGGTCCACGACGCCGGTCAGGGACAGGCTCTCCGTCAGGGTCTCGGCTTTTGACCGCTTGACCATGCAGGCGGGGCCGCAGTCAGCCACAAGGAGAAGTGCGAATTCAAATTCGAATGGACGGTGCGTAGCGTTCAGCAATGGTTCTGCTAGACAGTTGATGCACCCCACGCGCCAGGGACTGGTGGGACCGGAGGTTCAGAGAGAGGTCGCCCCGCCCGTTTTGGTGGTTGCAGATGAGGTTCAGAGAGAGGTGGCCCCGCCTGAGGTTCCGGCGCCAGCTGAAAGAGCACAAGATCTGGTCTTAGCAGAATCAGGCCAGCCAATCACGAGGGTACAAGAGCAGATCGACACGTCAAAAGAGCGCCTTATCCCTGAAACAGACCAACCACCGGTTGGGGCCTTGGTTATGGTGCCTTGTGAGGACAGCCTTTTGCAGGAGGCAGCTCGGTGCACTGCGGATAAAGTGGACGCGGCGCCCAAGGTTGATGCCCGTCCAGATGTTGGAAGCCCTGCTGGCCTTGGGACGGAGCCAATCGCAGCTCAGTGCACAGATCCCAGTGGAAGAAGACAAGAAAGGCCAGGATCCCAAGAGGCAGTGCGTGTGAGGCCAGACAGGATGGCGACGGACAAGGAGATTAGGACACTGGAGGAGGCGCGGGACCCAAGCTCAGAGATGGTTGGGCTAATGGGACGCACGGACGTGATCCATGCACCCACCCGGTTGGTGGATGAGGAATCCCCATGCAACGTTGAGTGCAACATGCTCAATACGATCCAGCTGCAGCCTGTGGGTGATTTACCACTGGATTTTTCTGCAAATCCGGTTGATGTGGACTCAAACTTGATACTGGTGGATTCGACGGAAGGTATGACTGCCCAGGAAGCACTGGCCTACACGAGGTTGAAGAAGTTTTGTTCCAGCATCGTCAAAAAGTTGGCGCCACCTCTCCTGCGCGAGGTATCAGATCTAAGGCCGGAGGCAGAACCGTTCACACCCAAGCGCACTACACGTTCCACCAAGCGTTCTGCTGGGATGAACACAGCCAAGTCCAACAAGGTGGAAAGTGTGTTGTTGAGAGCACTTGGGCTTGTCCCAGAAGACATGGCGGTGGACGACGAGGCAGTCAAAGAGCTTCAAGAGCTGTTCGATTCCCCCTTGCGGGAGCAGCATGTGAGGGTCATTGCGGCGCTGTTCGGCAAATGTGTCCCCAACAATGACGAGCTGTCACGAGAGTCTGATGTGGTGATCGGTGTGCACTGAGCATGCCGCGGGGTGTGGGTGTTGTTGATTCCTTGTTATGGATCACAGCCCGGAGATCATTTGCTGGAACGTGAGAGGGCTTAATAACCCTGCCAAGAGGAAGGTAGTTAGGGAGTTTCTTTCTTCGCTTATAGTAAACCTAGTCTGCTTACAAGAGACCAAGCTCGAGACTGTAGACCAGTTTGTTGTATTGCAATGTTTAGGGCCATCCCTTGATGGCTTTGCCTACTTGCGTGCTGTGGAAACGCGTGGTGGTATCTTACTGGGTTGGGACACGACGCGCCTATCCGTGGACTGCTTCCAACTCGATTCAAACTTCCTCACGGGCAAAGTCCATCAAATTGATGGCAATGGATGGTGGATCTCGGTGGTCTATGCGCCGCAAGGTGATGAGCTGAAAACACAATTCCTCCAAGACCTTTATGGGAGGAGGCTGCTTTGTCCAGGGCCTTGGATGTGCCTTGGCAACTTCAACATGATTCTCAGGGAATCCGAGAAGAGCAATCAGAATATCAATAGATCAATGATGAGCAAATTCCAAAACTTCGTGGATGACCATGAGCTCAAGGAGCTGTACATGCACGGGCGACGTTTCACTTGGTCGAATGAAAGGAACTCGCCAACTTTCACCAAGATTGATAGGATTATCGTCTCCGTGGATTGGGAGCTAGGTCACCCCGACTACCTGCTCCAAGCGCTATCTAGTAGTGCTTCGGATCATGCGCCACTACATCTCTCCACAAGCAACAACTTTCAAGTCAAACACCGCTTCCGCTTTGAGTTATACTGGACAAAACTCGATGGATTTCTAGAGGCGGTACAAGAAGCTTGGGTCTGCAGCGATGATATTTTTGACCCGTTCAAGAGGTTGGACACGATTCTCAGAAACACGGATGCATACTTACAGGCTTGGGGGTAGAGGAAAACTGGTAACATTAAAATGCGCATGAAGATTGCCCCCTGGGTGATCGCGAGGATGGACAGAGCGCAAGAGCGCAGGAGGCTGAGTCCGATGGAGTTGTGGCTGCGCAGGACCTTGAAGTTGGCCCTGCTCGGTTTAGCTTCCCTTGAGCGCACCATTGACAGGCAGAGATCGAGGATCCGTTGGCTGAAGGACGGAGACGCCAACACCAGGCTCTTTCAGGCCGTGGCAAATGGTAGACGAACCAAGAACTTTATTCCTTGCATTAAATGGGGAGAGGAGCTCATTACTGAACAAGCTAGGAAAGAAGAAGTGTTCTCGGAGGCCTTTGTAAACTTGCTGGGCAAGGCGGGAACAAGAAGAGGCTCGCTAGACCTTAACTTTCTCCAAATCCCAAGTCACAACTTGCAAGAGCTTGAACATATGTTCACGGAAGAGGAAGTATGGAAGGTCATAAAGGAGATCCCGGCTGACAGAGCCCCGGGACTGGACGGGTTTATCGGAGCTTTCTACCATGTGGCGTGGCCAATCATTAAGGGAGACATTATGGCTGCGCTCATGAAGTTGTATGTGGAAGACGGCAGAGGATTTGACAAGCTAAATGGTGCGCATATCATCTTAATTCCCAAGAAGCCAGATGCCATAGAGGTGGGAGATTATCGGCCAATCAGCCTTCCACTCAGCATTGCAAATATCTTTGCCAAGATGCTTGCTTTGAGTGCGCGCCCTCGCATGTCAGAGATCATCGAGATCAACCAGTCGGCTTTTATCAAAGGGAGAAACATTCATGACAATTTCTTGCTCGTCAGGCAAGTGGCTCGGAAGTTGCGTGCGAGAAAAGAGGAGAAGGGGCTTTTCCTTAAGCTTGATATTTCGAAAGCTTTTGACTCTCTTTCTTGGCCGTTTCTCATGGAAGTCTTGGAAGCTAGGTGTTGGGGATCGTTGCAGAAATTAAAAAATTTATACGCATCACCAAGATCAATCTATGGAGTTTACTAGCAACGAGAGAGAGGAGTGCATCTTCATACCTTTGAAGATCGCGAGACGAAAGCGTTGCAAGAACGCGGATGAGGGAGTCGTACTCGTAGCGATTCAGATCGCGGTGGATTCCGATCCTAGCACCGAACAACGGCACCTCCGGGTTCAACACACGTGCAGCCCGGTGACTTCTCCCGCACCTTGATCCAGCAAGGAGGAGGGAGAGGTTGAGGAAGAGGGCTCCAACAGCAGCACGACGGCGTGGTGGTGATGGAGTGGCAGTTCTCCGGCAGGGCTTCGCCAAGCTCACGCGGAGGAGGAGAGGTGTTGGGGAGGGGAGGGGCTGCGCCTTGGATGTGGTGCTGCAACCCTCCCTCCACCCCTCTATTTATAGGGAGAAGGGGGAAGGGGGCCGGCCCCTCTAGATGAGATCTAGAGGGGGGCGGCGGCCAAGGGGGAGGGGCTTGCCCCCCAAGCAAGGGGGCGCCCCCTTTAGGGTTCCCCCCCCCCCAACCCTAGGCGCATGGGCCCTAGGGGGATGGCGCCCAGCCCACTTAGGGGCTGGTTCCCTTCCATCTACAGCCCATAAGGCCCTCCGGGGCAGGTGGACCCTCCCGGTGGACCCCCGGAACCCCTCCGGTGGTCCCGGTACAATACCGGTATACCCCCGAATATTTCCGGTGACCGTATGATGACTTCCCATATATAAATCTTCACCTCCGGACCATTCCGGAACTCCTCGTGACGTCCGGGATCACATCCGGGACTCCGAACAACATTCGGTAATCACATACAAATCTTCCTTGTAACCCTAGCGTCATCGAACCTGAAGTGTGTAGACCCTACGGGTTCGGGAATCATGCAGACATGACCGAGACAGCTCTCTAGCCAATAACCAACAGCGGTATCTGGATACCCATGTTGGCTCACACATGTTCCACGATGATCTCATCGGATGAACCATGATGTCGAGGATTCAAGCAATCCTGTATACAATTCCCTTTGTCAATCGGTACGTTACTTGCCCGAGATTCGATCGCCGGTATCCCAATACCTCGTTCAATCTCGTTACCGGCAAGTCACTTTACTCGTTCCATAATGCATGATCCTGTGACTAACTACTTAGTCACATATTGAGCTCATTATGATGATGCATTACCGAGTGGGCCCAGAGATACCTCTCTGTCATACGGAGTGACAAATCCCAGTCTCGATCCGTGCCAACCCAACAGACACTTTCGGAGATACCTGTAGTGCACCTTTATAGCCACCCAGTTACGTTGTGACGTTTGGTACACCCAAATCATTCCTACGGTATCCGGGAGTTGCACGATCTCATGGTCTAAGGAAATGATACTTGACATTAGAAAAGCTTTAGCAAACGAACTACACGATCTAGTGCTATGCTTAGGATTGGGTCTTGTCCATCACATCATTCTCCTAATGATGTGATCCCATTATCAATGACATCCAATGTCCATGGTCAGGAAACCGTAACCATCTATTGATCAACGAGCTAGTCAACTAGAGGCTCACTAGGGACATGTTATGGTCTATGTGTTCACACATGTATTACGATTTTCGGATAACACAATTATAGCATGAACAATAGACAATTATCATGAACAAGGAAATACAATAATAACCATTTTATTATTGCCTCTACGGCATATTTCCAACAGTCTCCCACTTGCACCAGAGTCAATAATCTAGTTACATTGTGATAAATCGTACACCCATAGAGTTCTTGTGTTGATCATGTTTCGCCCGTGGAAGAGGTTTAGTCAACGGATCTGCGACATTCAAATCCGTATGCACTTTACAAATATCTATGTCTCCATTTTGAACATTTTCACGAATGGAGTTGAAGCGACGCTTGATGTGCCTGGTCTTCTTGTGAAATCTGGGCTCCTTGGCAAGGGGAATATCTCCAGTGTTGTCACATAAGAGAGTCATCGGCCCCGATAAATTGGGAATAACTCCTAGGTCGGCAATGAACTCCTTCATCCAGATTGCTTCATGTGCTGCCTCCGAGGCTGCCATGTACTCCGCTTCACATGTAGATCCCGCCACGACGCTTTGCTTGCAACTGCACCAGCTGACTGCCCCACCATTCAAAATATACACATATCCGGTTTGTGACTTAGAGTCATCCAGATCTGTGTCGAAGCTAGGATCGACGCAACCCTTTACGACGAGCTCTTCGTCACCTCCATAAACGAGAAACATATCCTTAGTCCTTTTCAGGTACTTCAGGATGTTCTTGACCGCTGTCCAGTGTTCCATGCCGGGATTACTTTGGTACCTTTCTACCAAACTTACGGCAAGGTTTACATCAGGTCTCGTACACAGCATGGCATACATAATAGACCCTATGGCCGAGGCATAGGGGATGACACTCATCTTTTCTCTATCTTCTGACGTGGTCGGGCATTGAGCCGTGCTCAATCTCACACCTTGCAATACAGGCAAGAACCCCTTCTTGGACTGATCCATATTGAACTTCTTCAATATCTTGTCAAGGTATGTGCTTTGTGAAAGACCTATGAGGCGTCTCGATCTATCTCTATAGATCTTGATGCCTAATATGTAAGCAGCTTCTCCAAGGTCCTTCATTGAAAAACACTTATTCAAGTAGGCCTTTATGCTTTCCAAGAATTCTACATCATTTCCCATCAATAGTATGTCATCAACATATAATATGAGAAATGCTACGGAGCTCCCACTCACTTTCTTGTAAACACAGGCTTCTCCATAAGTCTGTGTAAACCCAAACGCTTTGATCATCTCATCAAAGCGAATGTTCCAACTCCGAGATGCCTGCACCAGCCCATAGATTGAGCGCTGGAGCTTGCATACCTTGTCAGCATTCTTAGGATCGACAAAACCTTCCGGCTGCATCATATACAATTCTTCCTTAAGGAAGCCGTTAAGGAATGCCGTTTTGACGTCCATTTGCCATATTTCATAATCGTAGAATGCGACAATTGCTAACATGATTCGGACGGACTTCAGCTTCGCTACGGGTGAGAAGGTCTCATCGTAGTCAACTCCTTGAACTTGTCGATAACCCTTAGCGACAAGTCGAGCTTTATAGATGGTAACATTTCCATCCGCGTCCGTCTTCTTCTTAAAGATCCATTTATTTTCTATCGCTCGCCGATCATCGGGCAAGTCTGTCAAAGTCCATACTTTGTTTTCATACATGGATCCTATCTCGGATTGCATGGCTTCAAGCCATTTGTTGGAATCTGGGCCCGCCATTGCTTCTTCATAGTTTGAAGGTTCACCGTTGTCCAAAAACATGATTTCCAGGACAGGGTTGCGTACCACTCTGGTGCGGAACGTGTCCTTGTGGACCTACGAAGTTCAGTGGTAACTTGATCATGATCGTCATCATTAACTTCCTCTCTAGTCGGTGCAGGCACCACAGAAACATTTTCTTGTGCTGCACTACTTTCTAGTTCGAGAGGGGTCATCTCATCAAGTTCAACTTTCCTCCCACTTACTTCTTTCGAGAGAAACTCTTTCTCCAGAAAGGACCCGTTCTTAGCAACGAAGATCTTGCCTTCGGATCTGAGGTAGAAGGTATACCCAATGGTTTCCTTAGGGTATCCTATGAAGACGCATTTTTCCGACTTGGGTTCGAGCTTTTCAGGTTGAAGTTTCTTGACATAAGCATCGCAATCCCCAAACTTTAAGAAACGACAGCTTAGGTTTCTTTCCAAACCATAATTTATACGGTGTCGTCTCAACGGATTTCGACGGAGCCCTATTTAAAGTGAATGCGGCAGTCTCTAAAGCATAACCCCAAAATGATAGCGGTAGATCGGTAAGAGACATCATAGATCGCACCATATCCAATAGAGTGCGATTACGACGTTCAGACACACGATTACGCTGAGGTGTTCCAGGCGGCGTGAGTTGTGAAACAATTCCACATTTCCTTAAGTGTGTGCCAAATTCGTGACTCAAATATTCCCCTCCACGATCTGATCGTAAGAACTTTATTTTCCTGTCACGTTGATTCTCAACCTCACTCTGAAATTCCTTGAACTTTTCAAAGGTCTCAGACTTGTGTTTCATTAAGTAGACATACCCATATCTACTTAAGTCATCAGTGAGGGTGAGAACATAACGATAGCCACCGCGAGCCTCAACGCTCATTGGACCGCACACATCAGTATGTATGATTTCCAATAAGTTGGTTGCTCGCTCCATTGTTCCGGAGAACGGAGTCTTGGTCATTTTGCCCATGAGGCATGGTTCGCACGTGTCAAATGATTCATAATCAAGAGACTCCAAAAGTCCATCTGCATGGAGTTTCTTCATGCGTTTGACACCAATGTGACCAAGGCGGCAGTGCCACAAGTATGTGGGACTATCATTATCAACCTTACATTTCTTGGCATTCACACTATGAATATGTGTAACACCACGTTCGAGATTCATTAAGAATAAACCATTGACCAGCGGGGCATGACCATAAAACATATCTCTCATATAAATAGAACAACCATTATTCTCGGATTTAAATGAGTAGCCATCTCGCATCAAACGAGATCCAGATACAATGTTCATGCTCAAAGCTGGCACTAAATAACAATTATTAAGGTTTAAAACTAACCCCGTAGGTAAATGTAGAGGTAGCGTGCCAACGGCGATCACATCGACCTTGGAACCATTCCCGACGCGCATCGTCACCTCGTCCTTCGCCAGTCTCCGCTTATTCCGCAGCTCCTGCTTTGAGTTACAAATATGAGCAACTGCACCGGTATCAAATACCCAGGAGCTACTACGAGCGCTGGTTAGGTACACATCAATAACATGTATATCACATATACCTTTGGTATTCCCGGCCTTCTTATCCGCTAAGTACTTGGGGCAGTTCCGCTTCCAGTGATTGTTTCCCTTGCAATAAAAGCACTCAGTCTCAGGCTTGGGTCCATTCTTTGTCTTCTTCCCGGCAGCTTGCTTACCGGACGCAGCAACTCCCTTGCCGTCTTTCTTGAAGTTCTTCTTACCCTTGCCTTTCTTGAACTTAGTGGTTTTATTCACCATCAACACTTGATGTTCCTTTTTGATCTCCACCTCCACTGATTTCAGCATTGAATATACCTCAGGAATGGTCTTTTCCATCCCCTGCATATTGAAGTTCATCACAAAGCTCTTGTAGCTAGGTGGGAGCGACTGAAGGATTCTGTCAACGACCGCATCATCCGGGAGATTAACTCCCAGCTGAGATAAGCGGTTGTGCAACCCAGACATTTTGAGTATGTGCTTGCTGACAGAACTATTCTCCTCCATCTTACAACTGTAGAACTTGTTGGAGACTTCATATCTCTCGACCCGGGCATGAGCTTGGAAAACCACTTTCAGCTCTTGGAACATCTCATATGCTCTGTGCTGCTCGAAACGCTTTTGGAGCCCCGGTTCTAAGCTGTAAAGCATGCCGCACTGAACCAGGGAGTAATCATCAACACGTGTTTGCCAGGCGTTCATAACGTCTTGGTTTGCTGGGACGGGTGCTTCACCTAGCGGTGCTTCAAGGACATATGCTTTCTTGGCAGCTATGAGAATGATCCTCAAGTTCCGGACCCAGTTCGTATAGTTGCTACCATCGTCTTTCAGCTTGGTTTTCTCTAGGAACGCGTTGAAGTTGAGGTTGACATTAGCGTGGGCCATTTGATCTACAAGACATATTGTAAAGATTTTAGACTAAGTTCATGATAATTAAGTTCATCTAATCAAATTATTAATGAACTCCCACTCAGACAGACATCCCTCTAGTCATCTAAGTGATACATGATCCGAGTCAACTAGGCCGTGTCCGATCATCACGTGAGACGGACTAGTCATCATCGGTGAACATATTCATGTTGATCGTATCTTCTATACGACTCATGTTCGACCTTTCGGTCTTCCGTGTTCCGAGGCCATGTCTGTACATGCTAGGCTCGTCAAGTCAACCTAAGTGTATTGCGTGTGTAAATCTGGCTTACACCCGTTGTATGCGAACGTTAGGACCTATCACACCCGATCATCACGTGGTGCTTCGGAACAACGGACTTTAGCAACGGTGCACAGTTAGGGGGAACACAATTCTTGAAATTTTAGTGAGAGATCATCTTATTTAGGCTACCGTCGTTCTAAGCAAATAAGATGTAAAACATGATAAACATCACATGCAATCAAATAGTGACATGATATGGCCAATATCAATTTTGCTCCTTTTGATCTCCATCTTCGGGGCGCCATGATCATCATCACCACCGGCATGACACCATGATCTCCATCATCGTGTCTTCATAAAGTTGTCTCGCCAACTATTACTTCTACTACTATGGCTAACGGTTAGCAATAAAGTAAAGTAATTACATGACGTTTCAGTTGACACGCAGGTCATAAATAAATTAAGACAACTCCTATGGCTCCTGCCGGTTGTCATACTCATCGACATGCAAGTCGTGATTCCTATTACAAGAACATGATCAATCTCATACATCACATATATCATTCATCACATTCTTCTGGCCATATCACATCACATGACACATGCTGCAAAAACAAGTTAGACGTCCTCTAATTGTTGTTGCAAATTTTTACGTGGTTGCTATAGGTTTCTAGCAAGAACGTTTCTTACCTACGCCAAACCACAACGTGATATGCCAATTTCTATTTACCCTTCATAAGGACCCTTTTCATCGAATCCGATCTGACTAAAGTGGGAGAGACAGACACCCGCTAGCTACGTTATGCAACTAGTGCATGTCAGTCGGTGGAACCTGTCTCATGTAAGCGTACGTGTAAGGTCGGTCCGGGCCGCTTCATCCCACGATGCCGCCGAATCAAGATAGGACTAGTAACGGCAAGTAAATTGACAAAATCGACGCCCACAACAACTTGTGTTCTACTCGTGCATAGAAACTACGCATAGACCTAGCTCATGATGCCACTGTTGGGGATCGTTGCAGAAATTACAATTTTTCTACGCATCACCAAGATCAATCTATGGAGTTTACTAGCAACGAGAGAGAGGAGTGCATCTTCATACCTTTGAAGATCGTGAGACGGAAGAGTTGCAAGAACGCGGATGAGGGAGTCGTACTCGTAGCGATTCAGATCACGGTGGATTCCGATCCTAGCGCCGAACAACGGCACCTCCGCGTTCAACACACGTGCAGCCCGGTGACGTCTCCCGCACCTTGATCCAGCAAGGAGGAGGGAGAGGTTGAGGAAGAGGACTCCAACAGCAGCACGACGGCGTGGTGGTGATGGAGTGGCAGTTCTTCGGCAGGGCTTCGCCAAGCTCACGCGGAGGAGGAGAGGTGTTGGGGAGGGGAGGGGCTGCGCCTTGGATGTGGTGCTGCAGCCCTCCCTCCACCCCTCTATTTATAGGGAGAAGGGGGAAGGGGGCCGGCCCCTCTAGATGAGATCTAGAGGGGGGGCGGCGGCCAAGGGGGAGGGGGCTTGCCCCCCAAGCAAGGGGGGCGCCCCCTTTAGGGTTCCCCCCAACCCTAGGCGCATGGGCCCTAGGGGAATGGCGCCCAGCCCACTTAGGGGCTGGTTCCCTTCCACCTACAGCCCATAAGGCCCTCCGGGGCAGGTGGACCCTCCCGGTGGACCCCCGGAACCCCTCCGGTGGTCCCGGTACAATACCGGTATACCCCCGAATATTTCCGGTGACCGTATGATGACTTCCCATATATAAATCTTCACATCCGGACCATTCCGGAACTCCTCGTGACGTCCGGGATCTCATCCGGGACTCCGAAAAACATTCGATAATCACATACAAATCTTCCTTGTAACCCTAGCGTCATCGAACCAGAAGTGTGTAGACCCTACGGGTTCGGGAATCATGCAGACATGAGCGAGACAGCTCTCTAGCCAATAACCAACAGCGGGATCTGGATACCCATGTTGGCTCCCACATGTTCCACGATGATCTCATCGGATGAACCACGATGTCGAGGATTCAAGCAATCCCGTATACAATTCCCTTTGTCAATCGGTACGTTACTTGCCCGAGATTCGATCGTCGGTATGCCAATACCTCGTTCAATCTCGTTACCGGCAAGTCACTTTACTCATTCTGTAATGCATGATCCCGTGACTAACTACTTAGTCACATATTGAGCTCATTATGATGATGCATTACCGAGTGGGCCCAGAGATACCTCTCCGTCATACGGAGTGACAAATCCCAGTCTCGATCCGTGCCAACCCAACAGACACTTTCGGAGATACCTGTAGTGCACCTTTATAGCCACCCAGTTACGTTGTGACGTTTGGTACACCCAAAGCATTCCTATGGTATCCGGGAGTTGCACGATCTCATGGTCTAAGGAAATGATACTTGACATTAGAAAAGCTTTAGCAAACGAACTACACGATCTAGTGCTATGCTTAGGATTGAGTCTTGTCCATCACATCATTCTCCTAATGGTGTGATCCCGTTATCAATGACATCCAATGTCCATGGTCAGGAAACCGTAACCATCTATTGATCAACGAGCTAGTCAACTAGAGGCTCACTAGGGACATGTTATGGTCTATGTATTCACACATGTATTACGATTTCCGGATAACATATTTATAGCATGAACAATAGACAATTATCATGAACAAGGAAATACAATAATAACCATTTTATTATTGCCTTTAGGGCATATTTCCAACACTAGGGGCTTTGGACAAAGATGGATTAGATGGATCTCTATGCTCCTTCAATCTGCCAACACCCGTGTGGTGGTCAATGGGGTCCCAGGTAGACGTTTCCACCATGCCAAGGGCCTTCGGTAGGGCGATCCGGTCTCGCCGCTGTTATTCGCTATTGCGATGGATTCCCTCACTTATCTCATGAAGTAGGCCACAGAGACTGGTGTGTTGAGCTCGTTCAGAGGTATCTCGGTGAACCAACGCCTCTCCCTCTATGCGGATGACCTTGCTCTGTTCTTAAGGCCATCGTATCAAGACCTAAACTTCGTTAGAGCAGCATTTGATATGTTCGGTGAAGCATCAGGCCTTAAGATCAACTACAACAAATCACATGCGATCCTCATCAAGCAGAACGATAGCGACCAGCAAAGAGTGGAGGAGGTGCTGCACTGCAAGCTTGCAAAATTTCCCTGCCGCTACTTGGGGCTTCAGCTGGCGATCAATCAACTTACCCATGCCGACTGGCAACCACTTCTAGACCAGGTACGGCATTTCATTCCTGCCTGGCAGCGTGGTTTCATTCAAAGACCGGGCAGACTTGTGCTCGTCAAGACTGTGATCGCGGCCAGACCGGTTCATCAACTTCTGGTGCTCGACCCTCTTGAATGGAAATTGAAAAGAAATGTAGCCCCAGTTCCTTCGGAAATGGTAAGACCCCAGATCGTAGCATTAAGTATTTCTTGGCGAGCTATAAGATGGTCGGATTTCTTTGGTCTTGGAGGACATTAACAAGTGGATGCACTCCTTTTTCTGGGCTGGTAAGGGTAAGAGTCATGGAGGTCAATGCGTAGTCGCTTGGGAGACGGTATGTAGGCCAACGTGCTTCGGTGGACTGGGTGTGAAAAATCTGGAGGTTCAAGCTCTTGCACTTCGTGTTCGTTGGGAATGGCTAAGGAGAACGGACCCGACCAGGCCATGGCAAGGCCTCCACCTCATGGTTGATGAGCAAGCACGAGCTGTCTTTGACAGTCTGGTCAAGATCACCATTGGAGAGGGTGGGAAGGTTCTATTTTGGAAGGATCGGTGGATCCATGGTGCTGCAGTGAAAGACATTGCTCCGCTACTGTCTCACCTTGTCAGCACAAGAGATAGCAATAGGAGAACGGTGCGCGATGCCCTCCTTGACAATGCCTGGACGAATGACATCAATGGAGAGCTCACTTTCTTGGGGCACATGCAAGTTTACATGCTGATCCAAGCCATTAGCACTATGGAGAGAAACGTGGATGAGCCTGATCACTTCGAGTGGCCATGCGACGCGTTGCGCAAGACACAGCTAGGTCCACTTACAACAGACTATGCACGAGCTACATCCGCTCCCCGACCGCCGGTTGCATTTGGCGTAGCTGGGCACCGCTCAAGTGTAAGATCTTCATGTGTTTGGCTAGTCAATATCGGCTGTGGACCTCCGACCGCCGAGCCCGGCATGGCCTGCAAGATGCTCCATCCCCTTGCTACACTTGCCTTCAGGAGGAGGACAACGTGGATCATATCCTTGCACAATGTGTTTACGCTCGAGAGGTGTGGCACGCCTGCTTCAGTGCTTGGAACATCAACATTCTCACACCCAGCTCAAATCTCACGTTCTTAAACTGGTGGTGGGACCAACGGAGGCGTTTCTCTGGGAGGTACAAGAGGAGCATCGACTCGATAGTGATTCTTATTGCGTGGGCGCTCTGGAAGCAACGCAATGCCCGTGTCTTCAACAACAGATCGAGACAGAGATCTCCCCTGCAACTGAGAGATGACATTCAAGAAGAGATTGAAGAATGGAAGAAGGCCGGTCTCGGCGGTTTCGGAGCTCTAGATCCTTTTACGAGACAATAGATTGAGGTTTCTTGTGGGTGTCGGAGTAGTGTGTGTGTCTCCCCCGACGATTTGTTCGCATCTCGTCCGGGCTCTTGTACATATATTCTGCCTTCTATAATATAAAGGTATGCCATTGGCGTACTCTTGAAAAAAAACTTTGAAAAATGAGAACACTTGTGCTAAGTCTAGGACCTTTTTTTATATCAAAGTCTAGGACTTGTTGGTTCCAACGCAAGGAACCTATAGCTCGTTTCGCAAATGCAGTCTAGGACTTGGTTCCACCACAAGGAACCTAGCTCTGTACGCAAGTGCACTACAAAATTTGTAACAAACACAACATGCCGACAAACTTGATTAATACTCCGTGCCGAATTACATGCCTTGGATGTGTCTATCTAGAAAATTTTAAGACAAGTAATTTAAGACAGAGGTAATACTAAAGAGGATAAGAACAAAAGTGCATATATTGGGCTCGTTTCAGTTGCAGAGAAACTAAATTTGTACTAACACATACAACATGCTAGCAAACTTGATTAATAAAGAGGAGAAAAACAAGATTGCATACAATGTGATTTGTTTCAGATCCGGAGAAAGTTTGGAGGGCATATGTTAGATGGATCTACGGTGAGCTCCAGCCTACAAATTGAGGTGAGAAGCAGGGAAAAAAATGGGAGCGTTGCGAGAATCGAACTCGCGACCTCTCGCACCCAAAGCGAGAATCATACCACTAGACCAAACGCCCTTCCTTGGGAATTAATTAACAGTACCTCTTACTTATTGGCTAAATTTCCTGATCAGGCTAAACCGATGCAAGCTTCACTAAAGAAAACTGAAATGCCATGGAACGGCGCCTGAAGTGTGAGCCTTATTTTCGGGCCTGTCATGTCGGTCGGAGCGCCTGCCTAGGATGGACACCACGGTGGTGTATTTCACCGGCGCAGCGGACCAACGCGCATGTTCAAGCGCGAGGGTGTGGGAGGATTTTGTGGAAGCGGTGTGCGAGAAGAGAATTTGAACGACAGCTTAGACCGTTTGCCCGTCTTCTCGCTGGTTTGCAGGAAGAGGCGGTGGCGATGACCCGAAAAATGGTGACCACTGCTGGGCCATCTTATGGCTCGCGCTGAAGATCGTCGTGGACCGGCCAGCGCTTAAATGCCTTCCATTCCACCAACGGCAAGGTGGAGGCATTGTTGGCTTATAGGCGTGCTCGCGGTCTCCATGAACTGAATTTGCATCTTCCTTTGAGGAACCGAAAGGACTACTAACCTCTTAATTGTGTGGCGCACTATACTATCTTTCTACAATCATAAGTTCCTGACTGTACCTTTTCTTTCAGGTACGTTCTACAAGATTTGCTAAACTGCCTATACAGCCCTGAGCTCCCTTTCCTACAGTGGCAAGAACTCATGTCCGTTTAGGCAACCCGACTCCCGAAAGATCTTAGGAATGAGGTCATTATTCCATTTTTCATTTTGGCTGCATATCAAATGGATAACTAGTATGCCTGTTCTCAGTTGGATGCTAAGTGTACAAGGAGTATGAGTTGACTGCTGAGTGCTGACTTCCGGAAGAGCAAGGATTTCCCTGCCAAGTTGCTAAGGGGGGCCATTGAGGTCAGTTTGAGACTGTTACTTGGCACCCCCTTTCTTTTGATGTGTCATGTTGTTTCCTTACAAAGTCATCATTGCAGGCTAATCTTGCATACTGTTCCGAGAAAGGGACAGAGATCATGTGACATGCACCTTTGCATGTCATCGTGTGCCTTGCGGCCCGAATTCAAATTTAAATATTACGAAAAAATCTGAAAAAAATCATGCATGTTCACAGCACATATTAAGATAACCCCTAAAAAATTCAGATCAAAATTTGAAACATACATCGAGAAGCAAAAAAGAGAAACCTAAAAAATTCAGATCAAAATTTGAAACATACATCGAGAAGCAAAAAAGAGAAATTGTATGTTTCAAATTTTGATCTGAATTTTTTAGGGGTTATCTTAATATGTGCTGTGAACATGCATCATTTTTTTTTCAGATTTTTTCGTAATATTTAAATTTGAATTCGGGCCGCAAGGCACACGGTGACATGCAAAGATGCATGTCACCTGATCTCTGTCCCCGAGAAAGATGGGGTTACTAGTGAGAGGCTTGTAGAGCCACCGCCACAAAGGGATTTCGGTCGCACAATTCCTCTGGTGCCAAGTGCTCGGCCAATGAATTTGCGTCCCTACAGTTACAACCCAGAACAGAACATGATCGAGCAGCAAGAGTGGCGGAAACGCTGAGGCAGGGAGTGATCAGAATCAGCCACAGTCCTTTCACAGCACCAGTTCTTCATGTGCAAAAGAAGGATGATTCATGATGCCTATGTGTGGATTACAGACATCTCAATGCCCTCAGTATTAAGAAACATTTCCCTCCGCCTCAGGTGTTTCTTTTACGTAGAAATAGAGAAAGAGATTAGTGTGGATTGTAAAATTGCTTTGTTGTGTCTTTGAAACTCAAACCAAAGGAAAAATCCATCCATTTTTTGTCTGAGTCATTCATTTGAATCACATGAATGAATATTGCCACTACAGAAAAATTTCTATTTCTATGTATTTTCCTCCGCTTCTCCTGTGAATCAGAGGCCATGCTGCAGCATCCATGATAATGCACAAAAGCTGTTGTGGAGTACAGACATTTTGCTGTCTCAACATATTTGGCACCATCGGACTCGCCCGCTCCCGCGTCGCCCCGGGCGACACAGGGGAACCCTAACGCCGCCGCCGCCAGGTCCCCCACGCCCCCTCCCTCGCTCCGCCACCGCTAGAGGGGCCGCCGGCGAAGTCCG
Source organism: Aegilops tauschii subsp. strangulata (assembly GCF_002575655.3). Classification (NCBI taxonomy): domain Eukaryota; kingdom Viridiplantae; phylum Streptophyta; class Magnoliopsida; order Poales; family Poaceae; genus Aegilops; species Aegilops tauschii. The sequence goes on from NC_053041.3 coordinate 82,981,099, forward strand.
CGCGCGCCCCAGGGAAGGTGGCGGCGGGGCGTTTCCCCTTTCCGCGGCGTTGCGCGCGCATGCGCTGCCTGCGTCGCCTCGGGCGCGGGCGAGATGCATGGCCGCGGGAGTGGCTTCAGCGCGGGGAGAGGCCGGATCCTGGCCGGGCTTGGCCGGATCTAGCTTCTCCGCCCCCGTTGGCCGCTCTCGATGGGGCTCGGTGGCTTCGTTCCGGTGGCCAGCGAGGGCTGGATCCCGGGGCGGCGGCCCCGGACGGCGGAGGATGTGTCGGCGGCTGTGGACTTGCGACGGGCGACGCGGCGGCCGCGGTGGTGGACGATCCGTGCACAAGACGCTTGATGGTGGCCATTTGGAACAGATCTGGGTGAAGACCTGCTCGCGGCTGCTGCCGAGGCTGGCGATGGCGGCACTATTCGATGTCGTTCCCTTGTTGAAGGCATCATTGTTGAGAAGTTCCAGGCCACTATCTGCTATCTCCGGGGGAAACCCTAGATCAGTAGATCGGATGATGGCGGCATTATTGTGTCGTTTCCCTCTTGTGGCGTCAATCTTGGAGGTGTACACGGGCTCGAGGGACCAGTGGACGGAATAATTGGTGCAGCGGTGATTCATCCTGCACATTAATGGTGGCGTTTCTCGGCGGCGTGGCGCGGTGGAGACTCGGTGCCCGATGTGTGGCGAGGGACTCGCGCAGGAGGGTGACGTTATCGGGCGTCGTGGTGGCGTCGATGGCAGAGAGGCCGAGCAAGGTGGTGTAGCACTACAGCACTGAAGATGGATTGGTGGCAGGTGGCTGCGGCGGCCTCATACCCGGCAGGCATCCTGATTGAGGAGTGCGCCGGACTGGTAGGTGCCCCATACCCGGCAGGCGTCCTGGTTGGGACCTCAGGTGTTAGATGTTTAGGTTTGGCTGCGATGTCTGTTTGGTATTAGGCCCAGACTATTTTCTGAGCCACGGCTGTGATCCGTTCATGGTCGCTACTCACTCCGACGGAGGCCAGGGAGCATTTGGTTACTGGATCTATCCGCTGGGAGATGGTAGCTCGGGATATCTTCAACCGGTTTGGATGGCGGTCATGTAATAGGATAGGCAATTAGTTTACCTATCTATCTTTAGCCAGCCGGTTGTGGCATATTATCTTGGCTAGTCTGTGTGTCTAGCCTCTTTAGCTCTGTGTGAGCTGCCCTCTGATTATTTTGTTTTCGGTTGGAGATTTTGGAACCTTGTGAGACCTTTTTTTTATCAATAATATGGCCGTATGCATCAATCTTGATGCAGAGGCCGGGGAGAACCCCTTTTCGAAAAAAAAATTAGGCCCAGACTATTAGCGCCCCTTCATCATTTGGATAGGAGTTGGACAGTTGTTGTTTAGACGGTGGCTTTAGTCTTACTGTTGTATCACTTTGTAAGGTCTTGTGAGAATAATTAATAAAATGGCCGTATGCATCGCCCAGATGCAGAGGCCGGGGTCCTCCTCCTTTTCTAAAAAAAACATATTTGGCGCCTGCAATGGCAGGCGCTAATTCACTATACAATGGAGGGCCCAGTAAGAGATGGTTAAACAAAATTGGAATTAGAGTCAGGACAGATTGGGAGTATATGTGGATCTACAGGCAGAAACTAGACCGCTGGTCTCAGTTTTGGGTTTGCTGTTTCTCCACCTTTGTGTTGATCTTCTGCTCCATGACAGCCTTCTCGGTGTCGAGGCCAAACATCCTGTTGAGGGCGTGCATGTTCTCGAGTGTTTCATCAAGGGTGCGGCTGTCGGTGCCATCGCATCTCAGGTGCTGCAATGGGCCGTGGAGAAGTCTGTTCACTATGCCGGTACTGAGCTGCTCGATGGATTTTCTCATTTTCTTGGTGAGAGCATCTTCTCCGATCTTCTGCAGGCACTTGTCAAGCTCTGAAGCCCTGACCCTGTCGGCGTATGATCTCAGCTTCTTGATGGTCGGAACGGTCTCCATAGGTCTCCATAACGACCTTTTTACATCCCTTTGCAGCCAAATGTTTGAGCACTTGTATGAACTATGAGTATAATGTAAAAAAATATGCGTCAATGAGACTGAAGATCAAATGATTTCAGAATCAGCGGACCCTATAAAACGAAGAAAAAAGGGTAACCAGTGGGGAGTTACTTACATTATACAGTAATGTAGTAGGAGGAAAGATAGTTAAACCTAATTAACACGAGGAAGGGAGCTGTGGCATAACGCAACACACCTCGGTAATTGTCAGACTGTCAGACTCGGAGTCAGCTTTCAAGTGAGCACCGCAGGGGATGAGCCTTCTTAGGAACCTATTTCCGCTGGATTTTGATTCTGCAAACTAATTCTTCTCGAATGTGTTTATGTGGGATAGGGAGCAAGTGGTGGAAATACCCCCCACCTTCTCTGCATCGTCTTTCCAACTCGGGGCAGCCCCATATGTTTAGGTAGTCGAGGGCTGGCAACCGCTCAAGGAGACCATTCGGGAGTTGCTCTATTGCTGGAGAATACATGATTGTCAAGTACCGAAGAGAAGTGAGGCCATCCATCCCATCAGGCAACGCTTTCAGGCCAATGCAGTTTTGCACAACTAGCTCCTTCAGCTTTACCAGATCTCCAAGGTTCGAAGGCAGCGCCACCAAACATGGGGAGCCTTCAATCCACAAAATTTCAAGGGTTGTAGGCAACCTTGAAATATCCAATAAACGTTCAATCTGTGGGGTCCCCTCCGGGTCTGAGCTGAATGGAAAGGTGTGGACTTCCTTTACCCTTAGGACTTTTAGAACGGGGATCAGTGGAAAACTTGTAAGCTTAGGGCAGTTATAGATTTCTAGATCTTCAAGCACCGGGAATGTTAAGCTATCAATAGCCATCCCCGTACTGCTTACTGCCCACCCCTCTAGACTATGTAGATTATCCAAGATCATTGCCTTCAACTTTGGGAAAATCTGTGGAGGAGTATTGTGTCCTCCACCTTCTATGCAAAGGTTACCACATAATGTGTGAAGTTTATCCATGTTGTGTAACGATAAGTACTCCAATGAGAGTGACAACCATACTACGGGTATATTCTTACACCTTGTCCAGTTGGTAATAATGAGTTTTCTTAAGCACTGAAACATCTGAGAATCTTTCATCCATTGTGGTATTTCTCGGCCACCATATCCATATAGCTCCAAAATTTGGATCTTACTATGAGGTTTCAGACACTGAAACACTTCCTCCTCATTGCATGCCTCATTTTCGGGCTCGTCGTATATTTCACGGCCCCAGGAGTACAACAACTCATTCAGATTTTGCTTCTGTTGAAGATTGGCTTCTTTTGCATTTTCTATACTCTTTATTTTTCTTAGGTTGTACAGTTCCAACCTGTTGCGAAGATGCCACAAGTCTTTGAGCTCCTCAATACCACAACCATCTCTAGTATCCACAACAAATGTTGTTAGTGTGCAGAGCTTGTTCAACTGACCAATGTTTCGAGGCATCCACTCCAACCACTGGCATCCAAAAAGATAAAGATTTATGAGCTTTCTCAAGCTTAACACCATGTCTTCTGGTAAGTGTCGTAATCCTTTGCAATGGTTGAGCCTCAAAGTTTGCAGGTTATACAGTAGACATATTGAATCCAGCAATGTAGCACTAACAATACAATAGGAGAGGTCAAGATACCGTAAATGTTTTGCATTTAAAGACTTGAAATTTGTGAGAATTCTCTCCAAATGCAATGCTCGTAATGATGCTTGTGGAAGCTGGTTAGTATCCTTGCATGTCCATGAAGGAGCTAACAAAGTGCGGAGAGATGTTTTGCCATTGAACAAGAGGTTTTCCGATTTAACATCTGGTATTTGCAAGTGACGTGTATTTTTTACCAATGCTTTCTGTTCAATCAGTTCTTCTATGGTGGCACATTCATTGCTAACATCTCTTGCTAAGTCATGCATTAAGTCATGCATTTTACATACTACAGTCTCATATTTAATGTTGCCAAGATAGGAACTATATTGTGCTACCACTTCCATATCTTGCAGGAAGGATCTCCAAACAAGTTCGTGAAAAATGAACTCTCCTTTTTGTGTTAAATCCATTGTTCCCTCTTCTTGAATAAAGCCATTTGCTATCCATAGTTGGATCAACTTATCCTTCTGCATCTCATAATGCTTGGGGGAAAGTGCACAGAATGCAAAACATTTCTTAATTTCAGATGACAGATGTTTGTAACTTAACTTTAGTATGTGCATGACCTCATGTTTGCCTCCAACATTATCCCCAATGTTAGTCTTTTCAATGGCCTTCCATTCCCATACTTGTTGCTTTGAACTCAACAATCCACCCATTGCCTTCAGAGCAAGAGGCAACCCCCCGCATTTCTGACAATACGTCTCCCAATAGTGACTAACTCTTCTTGCTTTTCTATACCGTTGCTAAATGCTTTTTTTGAAAACAATTCCCATTCTTCCTCACTCAGAAATGCTAACTCGTGAGGCTTAACAGTGTGCATTATAGAGACCACTTGTTTGCTTCGACATGTGACAATGATAACGCTTCCTGGTCCACCAACATAACACAATAGTGGCTTCAATTCATTCTCCCACATCCATCTGTCTTCATTCCATACATCATCCAGAACAAGTAAAAATCTTTTTTTCCGGCCAATGACTTCATAAAGTTTCATCTGCAATAGTACGATATTGTCAGACAAGTACCAATTTCCATTTCTAGCCGGTTGTTTATCATTCTCTGGCAAACCATTTATCGCCAATTCAATGATGGATTTCATAAGAACAATAACATCAAAATTTCCTGACGCACAGTGCCACATCTTCAACTGAAAATGTGGTTGGACATCTTTGTCATTGTACACCATCTTAGCCAGTGTCGTCTTGCCAAGACCTCCCATACCAAAGATGGGCAGCACCTGTACCTTCTGCTGATCTTGCTGGTCTAGCAGCATCTTCGCCACCACCTTCATGTCATCACCTCTTCCAAAGATTTTGGTCGACTCGTCCAGTCTGGAGTGCGTCTGCCGCCAAGGATGTTGCCGGTCCTCTCGATTGACAGAATTCTCAAGGCCAAATGTATTCATCTCCTCAACTAGCTCCTTGATCTTATTGAGGACTCCCTTGAGCTTTTTGCTCATGGCGAAATGGTAGAGCAGCGGGCTGCGGTGCGTGAAGTATCCGAGTATCTTGTGGGAAGGGGACTCGCGGACCTGGGCTTTGCGGCGCAACGCCTGGTATAGGAAGTCGTCGAGGAGGTCGTCGGCCTCATAGGCGACAGCCTTGAGCTTCTCCATCCAGCTCCTGAGGTAGGCATTTGTCTGGCTCCTTTCCTCCATGTTGGCCAGCTTGCACTCGACGGCTAGCAGATGGCGCTCCAGTGTTTGGCGGTCGTTGTCGAGGCCACACATGCGGGTCACGGCCTGGACCAGGGTGTTTGTGGCCTTGCAGGCCACACTGCGCACCACAAGGAGAAGTAGTGATTCTGCCATGATCTTGGAGATCGGAGGAAGAAGAAATTCCAGCATGTCAAAGAGGAGGAAAGGGATTAAGATCCAACAGATGAGAAACAACCGAAGAAGAACAAAACACACCCCAGAATGGAGGAGAGTTACGAGAGTATGTACCTCAGCAGCACGCAAACACAATCAGATCCAAATTGGTGAAAGAGCAGCTATACTGCGCTCGCGCCGTCGCCTCCCCAGTGGAGCTCTCTCGCTAGTCGCCAAGGTTGCTGTGCGAATTAGATGCTGCGGTTGGTGAACAGAGAATGGGAGGCGCCAGCGCTGACGAAGAGGAAGACAAAGAGAGGCGAGGGGAAGAGAAGGGAAAAATAAAAGAAGGAGAAAAAGTACAGATGTTGTGCACCAAGAGAGGCTTCATCTGTTAGTTTTGGCTCTTCCGTTTGGGTAACCGGAACTGAATTTGGCTAGTAAAAAATGATTAGTCTGCCGCGGCTATCCAAAAGAGACAATTTGATTTTGCGTGCTAGTATGTGTTTTTCTAGAAATGTACGAGCCGGCAGGCTCTTAGTTCCATTGCATACAACCAAAACAGGGGTATACATAGGTTCACAATGCTCAGGTACAACCTAGAGTAGCTATGCAGATATACTATTTATTTTCTGTGATAGTACATCATGGCGGAGCTACTTAAGTGCATGGGTATTACAGATGCACAACTATTATTTTTTCTAAAAAAATTGGAGTACATAGGTATATACGTATGTGCTTTGTGTTGTACGCCTTTTAGGTTGGCTGTCTTTTGGGATCTTTGTTTCTCTTGTTTACACACACGTCCCAGCTGTCGTCACTCGCTAGGGCGGCTTTTGGGGAGTTTTGTTTTTCTTGTCTCTCTCTCCCCGTCTCTCTCCTCGCATCCGCCGATTGGCGTCACAAGGCTTAGCCCTAGGCGTCCGACGATGGCGGCGGGCCTTCTTCCTTCACATCTCGCATCCCCTGAGGCTAACGGCGGCGGATCACTCCCACGCCGCTTGCACTGTCTCAAAGGAAACTGTCCTCCGTCGTTCCCCAGAGCATGGTGGTCATTGCATCAAGCGCATCTGCAGGCTCTAGTGATAGTGCGCATGATTTGAGCGCTTTGATCGGGTGCCGATCCTATGACCTCAGTGGTAGTGCCCCTGATCTATCGATCTAGTGGTTGGTCAGTGTCGGCCTGCCTTGATTCTGCATCGTCGTAGGTTGTCCCGTGTTGGCCAGTGGCCACCTCTGGTTGACCCTCGTCCAGATTGGAACAGGGCAGGCCAGGGTCGCTGATGTGGTTCGATGGTCGCTAAGATCCTTCGATGGCAGGTCAAGGAGCTTTGGCTCTAAGGTGGCGGTTGCCTTCCTGGATGCGCTAGGGCGGCGCGGCCTGGCCCTGCAGCAGTGACAGGTATCAGCCGATCTCTCGAGATGTTGATTGTAGTAGCCACCAAAGCGTCTCATTTTGGTGTGGTTGCCTTTGGCGGTAGATGCAATCTATGGACAGTGACTTGACGCAGAGAGTATGATTGTGCAGCGGTGGCAGTGAAATTTCTAGCCCAGCGCATATAGCTACTGGGATCGCAGAAAAGTGGTGATGAAAACACATGATTTGCTTCAATTTGGTGGCGCTTCTCGAGTACACAGTCTCAAGCTCCACCCTTTGTCGAAAGGTTGGCTGGCTTTTTCAGAATAATTTGCTAGGCTTTATTGATCAACTTTTGCAGATATAGGTATTACATTAGAATCATAAGGCAGGCCCAACCACAAATGGCGCCCTTTACTAAAGATAAAATATGCCTAGTTAGATTATGAGCCATGAAATTCGAGCTCCTATTCTCATGAATAGGATCACATGAGATAAAATTGTCCATTCAATTTCTAATTTCCTGCTAGATGTGGTAACTTTCATCAAGTGGGTATTCACCAGCTAAAGTCCGGCCATCGCTAGCATCGCAGTGAATTACAAAACTTGTACTAGCATACCATTTACTTAGGCCAGCTGAATGATAAATGTGGTGTTTTCAGTGTGAACCACCAAGACACTCGAGTCATTCATTCATGGTCGTGAACAACCGTTAATATGACAATTTGACAAAATGGAATCCGATTAAATGTTACTTCATCCACCGTAGAATGCGAGACTTCCATGTATCTCAATATTTTTAGTTTCTTTTTTTTTTTTTGCAGGGGAAAGAAAATTTTCATTACTCATGGAGGCTTCTCAGCCATAGATAAGTTTACAACGAAATCCATCCCAGAGTGCAACCACACTGCGGCGTGTGCGGTACTACGGCCATAAACGGCCAACTCATGGCTAACTCTATTCTACGAGCGTCTACAATGAATGAACAAGACCTCCCTCTCTATAGATGTGGCTAGATTCCGTATCTCCTCAGAGAATATGGTGCTGTGAACGATCTGCTGCATGTGTTGTATGAATTATGTAATACAAAGTGGTTTCACTTAATAAAAATTGGAAACCAATTTTTTAATTTTGGTCTACCGTTTAACTCATGTCTTATTAACTTCTTGATCAAACTTAAATACTGAACTATGTAGAGGTCTTACATTCTACAATGAGAAAGGCACCATTGTACCTCTCAGCCCCCACCTTTCTCTTTCTCGCTTACATGGCCAACGAGATCATTAGAGCCAGAAGAGAGCTGATCAGGAAGGGTTTGGGAGAAATTTTCAGGATATTCCAAGGTAAACTTAAAAAAAATCAATAGGGTTTGTTTGATTAGTTATTATTTAGTCCATATGAATTTAATTTCGACAATGCAACCTTTTTTTAAATAAACATCACCATGCCCTGTCTCTATATTTCTTCTTTATTTTTAGAACAGCTATGCACAATTAAATTCTGCACTCCATTGATTTTTCTGTGGCGCAATCAAGATTTTCTTGTTATAAAGTGTTAGTGTGGGAATTATCAAGACGAGCCATTCACTCATTCATGACCTAGTCCAGCAAGCATACGTGTTCCACCATGCTGAGGTTGGAATGCATGCATGCACCTCTACGTGAGTGTACTATACATAGACATAAGTGCAGTATGTACATTATTAAGTGTGTGAACTGTGGTTGGATGGTTAGAGGGACTGTCGTATCCTCAGCCTACCAGGGTTCAAGTCCTAGTGCTCGCATTTATTCCTGGATTATTTCAGGATTTCCGGCAATGCGCATTCTGTGGGAGGAGACGTTCCCGTCGACGACGAGGTGCCTACGGTGACTTCGTAAATTTCAAGATGATATGCCAGCTCGGTCTTTCAGAGATGCTCATAGGGGTAGGATGTGCATGTGTGCGTTCATAGAGATGAGTGTATGCGTGTGTATATGAGCGCTTGCGTCTGTACTGTGTTAAAAAATGTGTGTGAATGATCTAGAGTGCATGCATGCATGCACACCGTCGTAAGTTCGTAACCTATAGGAGCTATAACTTTGAGTGGGAACGTTGTGGACAAGGTGTGGCCTCTTGTCTCAGCTATCTCACCTTTCGTTTTTCTAGAAGGATCTGTGCCATTTAATTCAGTAGATGTACAATTGATTTCAGAAACTGTACTAGTAGTGAATTTTGCCACTGGACTTTATGCAGCCCTGGTCATCCCTTGGTTGGATTTCAAGTCCTAGCTGCATAGGGTGTAATTAAACGTCCAAGACAAAGTCACCCAAGGTGGGCACTACCTTCCAAGCTTTCTATATATATGACACCTCTACCCTCTTATTCTCTCACAAAACACAGGAGACACAACTTCCCATCATTCTACTAGCTCACTGAGCTCTCTTTTCCCCTTCTTGCAAACAATTATGACCATGGCTAGTCCATTCAGCGTCTTTGTTTGTCTACTCATAGTGCTACCTCAAATCCAGGCCACTTCTATTCCCCTTCAATGGGACTGCGCCTCTTCAGGGGTGTCAGATCCCTTGTATGACCGAGGCTAACTTGCACTTGTTCTTGCACCAATTCGTTGATGGACCAAACCAGCCAAATTGCAATGAGGAAACCTTGCTCCAAACAAGTTTTCCTTTTGGGTTTGGGACAACGATAGTCCATGACTGGACTCTTACCGAGACAACAAATTCCAAAGATACTGTTGTTGCACGTGCACAAGGCGTGCATGTCGAGGCTGGTTTGACCAAGGATAATAGATGGTACATGACTCATAACATAGAGTTTGAGCAAGGAAGGTAATATGTTCTCTACTTCACTATTTTTCAATATCTCAGTACGTGTTTCGTGAGTTCTTTCGCCCGCGACATTCAAGTTATGTGCTTGCCTCTATTATATTTGTAGCTAAGGATTTTACACAACTTACTGGTGTACATACACATATTAATATTTATGCATTTGTTAAAAGCTACATGCACTTCTAACTTTATGGTGGAACTTGCTATCTTGCACATGAAATAGATAGGTTTGCAGGGTCCACCCTTCAGGTGATTGGCATAACGGTGGGTTTGGAAAGTGGTCAGTGGTCCATTGTCGGTGGGACTGGTCAATTCATTATGGCACAAGGTATAATAAGTTTCACAAATCATCCTGCCTCTACTTGGGAAGATGGTATTAAAGAACTTAATATCCGTGTGCGCTACATGATTCCGCAACCTGTAAGTTTCTATCCAAATTCCAATGTTCTACCTTTTGAAGGGAAACAATAGGACATTAGAGAGAGTCCTACTAAAAATGCAATACATTAAGAAATTTGTGCACATGCAGTGCAAATGCATTAAATAGCGTGCTATTTTCAACAACACTAGATGATACCCGCACTTTGTTGTGGGTATGTTCTGCAATATATTTCACTGAGATTTAATATGGGGAGGATGAATATTTGGGATAAATAATATGAGAACTAAAACTGAAAATACATATGATTAATTGTGTTTGATTATTGTATATTTGTAAATAATTTTCAAAAATGTATATGCACTATCATATAATGAAAATTTGCATGCATGTTTGCATGTCGAGGTGGGTTTTATCATATGCATGATTGCATGCTGAGGTGGACCTTTTCCATTGCATGATCCATGCTGATGTGACATGCTTGCATGTCGAGAGAATTAGGATTAGTGGAAGTTAACTATTTAGATATAGAAGATTAGTCATGTTTAACTAAACAAAATGCATTAATTGTTTACACATTTAATTTGTAGTGAGTTGCATATCAAGTAACAAAGCTTTATGTAAGCACACATGACATGACACAAAGCCATGTTTTCACTTATTTTTCTGCAGGCTTGAGGCGCAGCTCGTTTGTTGAAAAATAAAGCCGGCGTGAGAAATTTGATGGAAACAATGTATTTGCAGTCTCTTGCGGTGTGATGGATCATTACTGTGGTCCTCCTGCATCATGAGAGTATGCATTAGCATACCCTCTTTCTATCTTTCATTCAAAATAAGATGTGGGTTTGTAGCATAATGGATATCCAGTCCTTAATCCATATCAACTCATCTGTTTGTTGGTGTCTATGTAATGTCCTGGATATGGTTTGCAAAATAATGAAGCTTGTTTGTTTCAGAAACTGTTATCCCCAAAGAATTGTATTATGTGTATAACCATGCCACGGGCATATAAATACATAATATATGAATATAGCATAATAGATCAAAGAACACAAGCATCAAGGGCCCTAATAATAGGCAGTAGTATGATGTACCGTAAAATTTCCGTATATATTGCTGTTGCATTGCATATGTTTTTTTTACTGAATTCCAAGGAGCAAAATTCCTGGCTCCACCACTGGACCAATCTGGAATATATCTATAGAAACTATAAAGGAAAATAGGACATGGATATGTGCCTGTGTTGTGAGAGTAAGATTTACGTAGTCTTTTCTGGAAATGCAGTGACCTAAGATGGCAGTTAGTTGTTCCTAACTGAGCACTCAGGTACTCAGCAAAATCTGGTGGCCATGATAGGAGAACATATAATTACTATAACTAAAATTCATGCGCATCACGCAACTGTGTATTGTAACATGTACAAACTGGAAGCTACGGTGGTTTAGTTCCACTAGGGTATTGGTTCCCCTGCAACCAAACAACCCCAAAAAACAGGAATACGTAGCAAGCTAACGATGAAGCTCACGTACGTATAATATGCTAGCTGCTGGATTGGAGTACCCGATGTATTTCTCTTCGGAATACGCACGCGCATGTAACGCGTTGGTTGCTACTGTAACGTCTTGCTCCTGTCTTTTCCTTGCAATATGATCTGAGTTATTACACGGGATTACATAGCTATTTATATTATCCTAACTAGCTAACTACAAATCCTAATCAGGGACTGCACGGACTGCACCGTATACGAACCGTACACACATCATGGTTAATTCCAACATCGCCACCGTCTCAGATGAAGTAGTGTCATCAAAGCAATTTCTGTATTGATTTATGAAGCGGAACAAAGGTTAAAGTTAGACCAAGTACCGTGCTAAGTTGATCACAGTCGGGGGGGGGGGGGGGGGGGGGGGGTGTTAAAATTAAGCAGAGATGGAGCGTACTGTCCAAATGAACCAATCACCTTGAGCGCTTGGAGGAACTGTATTTCTTGAAAGGGGCGTACTTTGGTCAAAAAAAAATGAGCATGACCAAGCTCTGCTCGTATTTTGGGTTCATGAACCAGCAGTCGCTGCTCCTGCCATACTCTGGTTGTCCTGCTTAAGAAAACCAGCAGATACCCGTGTTAGAAAAAAACACAAGTGTAAAAGATTATGAGAGTAATATATGAAAGAGGAAAGCACAAAGTTGAGTTTTGTCTTCGATCAAATTTAACCTGAAATCAGTCATTAATGGTCCAGCTGGAGCATCTGCTGACATTTTTCTTTCTTTTCGTAAGGTGTAACCCCAACCTCTGCATCATCTGATGCACACAGCCATAAGTATCTGCTGACATATGAACAATTAACAGATTAACACTAGGCACTAGCAGGAGCCAGGAAGTACTAGAGATGTCACTGGAATGGAAGTTTACCTCTATATGCTAATTTTGTTGGTTGTTGAGACGAGCACATAGCAGTAAGAACCGAGGTATACTTGTCCAATAAAAATGTGGCGAAGTCACCAAAGATCAAAAGGTTTCAGAGTCAGCAGATCCTAAAAACGAATAAAAGTAACCAGTGGGGAGTTACTTGCATTATATGTACGGAGGAAAGATAGTTAATTAAATCAGAAATAGTACGAGGAAGGACCTGTGGCATACGCACCTTGGTTATTGTTAGACTCAGAGTCAGACTTCGAGCGAACACAACAGGGGAGGAGCCTCCTTAAAAAGTTCTTTCCACTGGATTCTGCTTCTGGTGCTCTCATTCTGAATTGCAGTTCTGATTCTGTTGCAATGTATTTATGTGGGATAGGGAGCAAGTGATGGAAATACTCCCCACCTTCTCTGCATCGTAATTCCAACTCGGGGCAGCCCCATATGAATAGGTAGTCGAGTGTTGGCAACCGCTCAAGGAGACCATTCGGGAGTTGCTCTATTGCTGGAGAATTCATGATTGTCAATGACCGAAGAGAAGTGAGACGATCCATCCCATCAGGCAACGCTTTCAGGCTCTTGCAGTCATGCACCAGTAGCTCCCACAACTTTGTCAGATCTCCAAGGTTTGAAGGCAGCGCCACCAAACATGGAGAGTCCTGAATCCACAAAATTTCAAGGGATGTAGCTAGGCAACCTCGGAATATCCAGTAAACACACTATCTGTGGGGTCTCGTCCTTCCCCTCCCGGCGTGAGCGTAATCCAACAATGTCAAATTCATTTATCTTCAGAACTTTCAGAACAGGGCTTAGTGGAAAACTTGATAGCTTGGGGCAGTCCTCGATTTCTAGCTCCTCAAGCACCGGGAATGTTACTAAGCTATCAATAGCCACTCCCGCATTGTTTTCTATCCACCCCTCTAGACTAAGTAGCCCTTTCAAGATCATCTTCTTCAAATTAGGGAAAATCTTTAGAGGGGTATTGTGTCCTCCAACTTCTATGTAAGGGTTATCACATAATGTCTTCAGTTTATCAATGATCTTTAAGGACAAGTACTCCAGTGTGGGTGACAACCATACTACAGGCAAATTCTTACACCTTGTCAAGTTGAAAATTGTGAGTTTTCTTAAGCACTGAAACATCTGCGGATCTCTCATCCATTGTGGTACTTCCACGCCACCATATCCATATAACTCCAAAATTTGGATCTTAATATGTGGTTCCAGATACTGGAACATTTCCTCTTCATTGCATCCTTCATTTTCGGGCTCGCCATATATTGTAAGGCCCCAAGAGAACAAAAGCTCACTCAGATATTGTTTCTGCTGGAGATTGGCTTCTTTTGCATGCTTTACACTCTTTATGTCTCTCAAGTTATGCAGTTCCAACCTGTTGTGAAGGTGTTGCAAGTCTTTGAGCTCCTCAATTCCACAACCATCTGTAGTGTCCACAACAAATGTTGTTAGTGTGCGAAGGTTGTTCAGCTGACCAATGTTTCGAGGCATCCTCTCCAACCACTGACATCCAAAAAGATAAAGATGTATGAGCTTTCTCAAGCATATCACCATGTCCTCTGGTAATTGTGTTAGTCCTTTGCAATGATTGAGCCTCAACGTTTGTAGGTTATACAATAGACATATTGAATCTAGAAATATAGCATTGACTTCACAATAGGAAAGGTCAAGATACCGTAAATGTTTTGCATTTATGGCCCTGAAACTGATGTAAAACTCACTCTGCCAACATAGAGCCGTTTTAAATCCTGGTGTATTGATGAAGGAGCTAACAAAGTGCGCAGAGATGATTTGCTATCGAAGAACCCAATGATCTTTTCGACTTTAACCTCTGGTAATTGCATGTGATGGACATTTTTTACTAATGCTTTCCGTTCAATCAATTCTTCTATAGTGGCACATTCATTGGTGACATTTCTGGCTAAATCATGCACTAAATCATGCATTTACACACTATTGTCTCATGTTCCGTGGTATCATAAAAGAACATAGATTTTACTATCACTTTCATATCTTGGAGGAAGGATCTCCAAACCAGCTCATGGAAAATGAATTCGCCTTTTTGTGTCAAATCCATTGTTCCCTCTTCTTGAATAAAGCCGTTTGCTATCCGTAGTTGAATCAACATATCCTTCTGCATCTCATAATCTTTGGGGAAAAGTGCACAGAATGCAAAGCATTGCTTCATTTCAGATGACAAGTGCTTGTAGCTTAACTTTAGTATGGGCATGACCTCATGTTTGCCTCCAATATTATCCCCAATGTTAGTCTCTTCGATGGCCTTCCATTCTGGCACTAGTTGCTTCGAACTCAGCAATCCACCCATTGTCTTGAGAGCAAGAGGCAACCCCCCGCATTTATTGACTATACGTCTTCCAATGGTAACTAACTCTACTTGCTCTTCTACATCATTGTTAAATGCTTTGTTCCAAAAGAGTTCCCATGAATCTTCTTCACTCAAAAATGCTAGCTCATGGGGCTTAACGGTGCACATTATAGAGGCCACTTTCTTACTTCGGCATGTGACCACTATAACACTTCCTGGTCCGCCAACAGAGCACAATAGTGGCTTCAATTCATCATCCCACATCCTCTTCTCTTCATTCCATACATCATCGAGAACAAGTAAAAATCTTTTCCGACCCATGACTTCTTCAAGTTTCTTCTGCAATAGTTCGATGCTTCCTGACAAATACCAACTTCCAATTGTAGCCAATTCTTTTCCTTTTTCTTTTTCTGGCAAATCATTAATAGCCAATTGAATGATGAATTTCAGAAGAGAAATAATATCAACATTGTCTGACACACAGTGCCATATCTTCAACTAGAAATGTTGTTGGACCACTTGTTCATTGTACACCATCTTAGCAAGTGCCGTCTTGCCAAGACCTCCCATACCAAAGATGGGCAGCACTTGCACCTTCCTCTGATCTCGTTGGTCTAGCAGCAACTTCACCACCCCATCCTTGTCATGGTCTCTTTCAGATATCTTGGTAAACTCATCCAGCCTGGAGTGCGTCTGCCGCCAACGATATTGCGGCTCCTCTCGATGGACAGAATTCTCAAGGCCAAACTTGTTCATCTCCTCCACTAAGTTATTGATCTTCTCGAGGACAGACTTAAGCTTCCCGCTCATGGCGAAACGGAAGAGCAGTGGACTGTGGTGGGTGACATAGTCGAGTATCGTGCGGGGGGTGGAATTGCCGATCTGAGCATTGCGGCGCAGTGCCTCGTACTGGAAATCGTCGATGACGTCGTCAGTGTCGTAGGTGATGGCCTTGAGCTTCTCCATCCAGCTCTTGAGGTAGACATTCGTCTGGCTCCTTTCCTCCGCGTTGGCCAGCTTGCACTCGATGGCTAGCAGATGGCGCTCCAGCGATTGGCGGTCATCATCGAGGCCACACATGCGGGTCACGGTCTGGACCAGAGTGTCTGCGGCCTTGCCGGCCACGCCGCGCACCACAGGGAGAAGCAGTGATTCTGCCATGATCTTGCAGATCGTAGGAAGAAATTGCAGCATGTGAAAGAAGCGAAAAGGGATTAAGCACCATCAGATGACGAACAACCCAAGAAGAACAAAACACACCCCGGATTGGAGGAGAGTATGTACCTCGGCAGCACCCAAACACAATCAGATCCAAATTGGTGAAAGAGCAGCGATACTGCCGCTCGCACCGTCGCCTCCCCTGTGGGGCTCTCTCACCCGTCGCCTAGGCTACTGTGCGAATTGGATACGCTGCGGTTGGTGAAAAAAGAATGGAAGGCACCAGCGCTGACGAAGAGGAAGACAAAGAGAGGCGAGGGGAAGAGAAGGGAGAAATAAAAGGAGAAAAAGAAAGATGTTGTGCACCAAGAGAGGCTTCATCTGTTAGTTTTGCCTCTTCCGTTTGGCTGACCGGAGCTGGCTAGTAAAAAAGGATTAGTCTGCCGCGGCTATCCAGAGAAGACAATTTGATTTTGCTTGCTAGTATGTGTTTTTTGCTAGAAATGTACGAGCCGGCAGGCTCTTTTTTTTTAGGAATGCCATCATGGCTCATTTTATTAATTTGACAAAATAGTTACATCATTAATCAGAGCATACGACCAAAACAGGGTATACATAGGTTCACAAAATGCTCAGGTACAACCTAGAGTAGCTATGCAGATATACTATTATTTTTCTGCGATAGTACATCGTGGCGGAGTCACTTAAGTGCCTGGGTATTACAGATGCACAACTATTTTTTTTTCTAGAGTTGGAGTACATAGGTATATACGTATGTGCTTTGTGCTGTACGCCTTTTAGGTTGGCTGGCTTTGGGGGAATTTTGTTTCTCTTGTTTCTACAGACGTCCCAGCTGTCGTCACTCAATAGGGCGGCTTTTGGGGAGTTTTGTTTATCTTGTCTCTTACCGTATCTCTCCTCCTCGCATCCGCCGGTTGGTGGCAAGCCTTCTTCCTTCACGCCTCGCACCCCCTAAGGCTAATGGCGGCGGATCACTCACGTCCCGCTTGCGCTGTCTCGGAAGAATTTGTCCTCCGTCGTTACCCGGAGCATGGTGGCCACTGGCCATTGCAGTAAGCGCACGTCCAGGCTCCAGCGACAGTGTGCATGATTCGAGCACTCTGTTCCAGATCGGGTGCCGATCCTGTGACCTCCGTCGTAGTGCCCCTGGCCTATCGATCCAGAGCCCTGTTTGGATTCATGGGGCTAGAGTTAATTTGCGTTAGTTTGGACTCAACTATGCTAAAAATATTCAAACAGGAGGGTTACTTTGGGTTAGATGCATCTAACTCATCCAAAAAATCTAACCCACTCAAGAGGTGCTTATTTGGGTTAGTTTTTCTCGGGACCACTAAAAAAACATCTTTTCTCTCGCTCTCCCTGCAGCAGAACCCTCCACACTTCCTCGAAGCTTCTCTTCCTCTCCCTCCCTCTCTCTCTCGCACCGCCCGTGAAGGCGCCACGCCGTATCCGCGCTCCATCTAACCCTGCCATCCAAACACGTCTTTGACTAGAGTTAGTTTAGGGTTAGAATCTAACTCTAACCTCTAACTGAGTTAGAGTATCCAAACAGAGCCTAGGGGTTGGTCAGTGTCTGCCTTGATTCTGCATCATTGTAGGTTGTCCCTTGTTGCCCTCCTCTGGTTGACCCTCGTCTAGATTGGAGCAGGGCAGGCCTGGGGTCGCTGATGTGGATCCATGGTCGCTAAGATCCTTCGATGGCAGATATAGGAGCTTTTACTAAAAAAAGACACATCCGTCACATTTTGGACCGAACGAAAAAGAATTATGTCACGCTTATGACACTTCTATGACGATAATTGTGACAAAGCCCGGTATCATCATAGATGTGGTGGGCTCCTACTTCTATGACAAAAAGCATAACAGAAATGGGCTTTCATCCTGGAAGGTCCAGAGACGCAGCTGCATGACATTCTTTGGGCCGTCCATGACAGAAAAAACCATGGTAGAAGCGAGGGCGAGGAAAATATCGGGGAGTTCCCGATTATGGTGGGTGGTCGAGGCCGAGCGATGCGTGTTTCTCTCGTACACGTACGTGCGTGGGTGCGAGGAGTTGGGCTCTAACTGAACCCGAGCGAGGCGTTCGCTCCTACTGAACCCGAGCGGTTGCACTGCAGACTACGCGTTACTGAACCCGAGCGATCGATCGATCTGGCTATTGACTGAACCCGATCGAGCGATTCCTTCGCTACTGCTGCTAACTGAAGCCGATCGAACATGCTGCCTCTTGATGAACAGTGAGCGTTGTTGGGGGGTTGGATGAACAGTTCCCGGTGGGGGTTGGATGAACAGGACCCCGTGGTAGTAGAGGCTGTTGCCGTTGGATGAACAGGACCCCGATCGATCGAGTCGGTTGGGGGTGGATGAACAGGACCCCGTGGAGGGCTGGATGAACAGAACCCGTGGAGGGCTGGTTGAACAGTAGTCGGTGGAGGGCTGGATGAACAGTAGCCCGTGGAGAGGGTAGCCCGTGGAGAGGGCTGGTTGAACAGTAGCCGATGGAGGAGCGGTGGAGGCTGAATGAACAGGAGCCCGTGGATGAACAGTCGCAGGTGGAGGCTGGAGGAGGTCCACGATGGACGAACAGTAACCCATGGAGGCTGGAGGAGGTCGACGGTGGAGATGAACAGTAGCCCGTGGAGTCCCGTTTTGCGGTACGCCACACCCCTCTCGATGAACAGGACCCCTGTTTCGACCGTAGCCCTCCAACACAAGTCTGTTTCCTTCATTTTGCGGTACGCCACACCCCTCCCGATCAATAAGACCCCGTTTTGACTGTAGGAGGTCGAAGAGAAGTCCGTTTCCTCCGTTTTGCGGTACGCCACACCCCTCCCGGTGAACAGGATCCCGTTTCGACCGTAGGCGGTCCAACACAAGGTCGTTTCCTCCGTTCTGCGGTACGTCAGGCCTCGTTTCGATCGGTTGTTCCGTCCAAGCCGGTTGGCTCCCGATGAACACGACGCATTCCGTTCCCTCCCGATGAACACGATGACGCATTTTCTCCGTTTCGACCCAGCCGGTTGGCTGCCGATGAACAGGACGTCGTCGCTGCGTCTCCATGTAGACGAGCCCTGGCCGTACGTACGCGCGAGTAGGCGTTCGAGACCCCGTACGTATGTACGTACATGGTCGTATTTACTTTCTTGCACCCTGGCTATACGTACGTGTACATGATATTGACGGGACTGCGTGACATGCTACGTGCGCGCCTCTACTACCACACGTGCCCTTCCTTACTCGGCCAGGGTTCATCGTTGCAGCCTGCAGACAGACCGATCGTATGTACGTACACGTTCGCGGCCAGAATGACAACGCTACATACGATTCGACCAGGTGGGTCCCAACTGTCAGGGAGGATAAGGAGGCACTTCCTTGCGTGTGAAGATATAACTCGTGGGTCCCAGCTGTGAGGGGAAGAATCATATTTTTGGCCCGTAATATGGACGCACTTCCTTGCATGCGAAGATGTAGCTGGTGGGTCCCAACAGTCAGGGGGGAAACATTTTTTTCACGAAATACGGTGGCCCGTCCGGTGGGTCCCTGCTGTCAGGTGGAGGAATAATTATTTTGCGTGCAATAAGTTTGCACTTCCTTGCTGTGGCCGTGGACCCAGCTGTCAGCCTCTCCACGTACAGTACTCTTTCGATGGAAGTCATTCCTTGACCACATTGACCACGCCACGCCGAGAGCACCAAGGCGTTGGAAGACGGCGAGGCTTAGGAAGGGGACGACGCGGAGCCGGGGAAGACGCGGCAGTGGATGCCCACGCGGAGAGGAGTACGAGGGTTGACTGGTTCGGCTGCGATGTGAGGCTGTCGTTGACGCAGTATAACAGGGGTGTGGGTGAGTAGAGGGATGACCTTACCAGAGGTTGGAGTAGGGTGGGCGGTCAGGCCTCCGCGGCAGCACAGCCGGCCACGGGAGGCAGGAGCAGGCAGCACGACTGGTGCTGGTTTGGGCGACTGGAGCAAGAAGACTAGAGGTTGAAGATGCACTACAGCCGTTGGATGGACATCGTACGGTCACTGGAGTTAGAATCGTTCATATTGACTAAGTTGACAAAGCCCTCCATCCGCGTCAACTTCGTAGGCCCACAAGTCAGCCTCCCACTATGGTGGGTCCCACTAGCAGGGGGAGTATTCATTTTTTGTGCGTAATAAGGAGGCACTTTCTTGCGTGCAAAGATATAGCTGGTGGGTCCGAACTGTCAGCGAGGGGAATGTTTTTCCGTGAAATACAGAGGCCCTTCCGGTGGGTCCCAGCTGTCAGGTGGAGGAATCATTATTGTATGATTAATAAGGAGACATTTCCTTGCGTGCGGTCGTGGACCCAACTGTCAGCCTCTCCACGTACAGTCCTCTTCCGATGGATGTCGTTCGTTGACCATGTTGACCACGCCGCGCCGAGAGCACCAAGGTGATGGACAACGGCGAGGCCTAGGAAGGGAACGACACGGAGCCAGTGAAGACTCGGCAATTATTTCCCACGCGAAGGGGAGTACGAGGGTTTACTGGTTCGTCTGCCGTCGCTGGAGAATAATAGCATGTGTGGGTGAGTAGAGGGATGGCTAGGTCAGCGATGAGAGTAGGGTGGGGCGGTGAGTCCTGCGCAGTAGAACAGCCGGCCACGGGAGGAGGGAGCAGGCAATCCCGTCGGCGCTTGTTTGAGCGGCTGGAGCAGGAAGAGCGGAGATTGAAGAAGCACGACGGTTGTTGGATGGACATCCAACAGTCACTGCTCTCGTGTGTTGACTAAGTTGACACGGCGTTGCGTGTGCGTCAACCTTTTTTTAGGAAAGCGTACGCGTCAACCTATAGTAGGCGCACAAGTCAGCCTCATATCTGTGGAAAACGACATACAACCCATCTGCCATTATTTCTAATAATTTATAGCCTATTTGCTAATTCTTAAGTTTTTTTGAGCCCATATTCTTTTTGTTAGCATTACAGCCCATATTGTGGTCACGGTTAAAAAATTATACAAAATTTTGGATATTTCGGTGCAGTCCGAACTGTTTTTAATCCCGAAATTTCGAGTCACATTCAAACTAATTTTAAAAATAAATTTATATCAATATAAAATCCAACAAATTGTCCACGCATAAAAATCAATGGAATTTAAAATTGCGAAATGAAAAAAAATATTGAAATTAATTGTCGGTTTGATGCCCATTTCTCATTACTGATAGCCCTTTTTTGGGCAAGCTGAATGAAGCTGTGCTCGTCTTGAAAGATCTGTAGTCCAGCAGGGCTGAGAAAGCAAATAGGCGTCAGTTGGGTATTCCGCAAAAGAACAAAAAAACTGGGCTAGCCATTTTCAGAAAGAAAAAAAACTACTGGGTTGGTCTTGTGGTAAACATAAAAGAAAAGGCTGGCTAGAGAGGCCAGTTGACACCCTGCTTCCATCTCAAAAACAAAAATAACTGGGCGAGCTGCTGGGTCCCTGGTGCCAGCCACTCGTTGTGCAATTCTCTCTTTTATTGACTATGTTGACAATGGCATGGGACCCAGATGTCAGAAATCCATTAGGAGGGACCCTTTTATTGCTTGAAATAAGGAGGCACTTGCGTGCGTGCTGCCATGACCTTGGTGGGTCTCTGCTGTCATCCTCTCCATGTACAATCATCTCCTGATTGTATACGCGTCAACCTAGTAGGCCGAAAAGTCAGCCTCTAAATCCGTGGCGGACAAATACAACCCATTTAAAAAATAACAGCCCATTCCATAAGTTCAAACAGAAAGTTCAACATTCAGAGCAAAGTAACAGGTCTAATCCAGATATAGAGTACTGAAATACCACATTGACAACCATCATAGCCAAGTTAACTATCTACTCCCACCAATACTATAGTAGTGTACAAGTACTAGAGGTGGAGTAGTGGTAGAGTAGTTTATATTTTCTCTGTGTACAATACCAGTTAGTCGTGCTTCAAAACTAAACTGCACGCCATTAAAAAAATAAAGTCGAGAAATAATGCGGCACCTCAGGCCAACGCGGCCAGATCGCATTTTGCACGAGAAATGACACACCATGTTTCGTTGACATGTGGTCCCGTTCCAACATGTCATATCAGTGAGACGACGGCGAGTCCTTTTGTATAATTTCTGAACGGACGTCTATGTAGGCCGGGGCACCTCTTCCTGTACTGTGGCAACCGTCCACCGCCTGTTCGCCTTTCGCTCTCGATTTGGAACTGCTGTCGCACGCTCTTCCTCCCTCCATTTGCCTTCACCGTTCCTTCTGCCCTTGTTTGATCGTCTTCTCCATGGAGGGAACAGGCTGGAAACAACCCTTTTATTCTAGCCCCGTGGTGGAGGAACTCATTGGTCGGTGCGACGTCATCACCTCGGCTAGCATGGCAGATTCGTTCAAGGCCATTCTCGACTCAACTAAT